>NC_091282.1:618658831-619863474 GCF_032444005.1 Ranitomeya imitator
GCATTACAGTTGTGGATGGAGAGGGGCAAACTGGTTATCCACGATGGCAAACTATGCCGGAGGAGCATGGACCCACACACGCATGAATTGGTATGGCAGATCGTGGTCCCAAGACAAGATGTGCCAATGGTCCTGGGAGCGTACCACGATGGGGCAGGACACTTTGGATGGAGGAAGCTGGAGAGGCTATTCCGTGGGAGGTTCTACTGGAATGGGATGAAGAAAGCCATCGAGAAGTCGTGTCGAGAGTGTGGCCCCTGTAGCCTACGCTGGAAGGATCGCGACAGCCAACGGGCTCCCTTGCAGCCCATCATCACCAAACGGCCGCTCGAGTTGGTCGCGCTGGATCACGTAAAGCTAACACCTAGCCGGTCAGGTTATATCTATGCTCTCACCATTGTGGACCACTACTCCAGATTCCTGGTAGTCGTGCCGGTCACAGATCTAACGGCTAGGACGGCTGCCAAAACCTTCCAGCAGTACTTCTGTAGACCCCATGGGTACCCGGAGAAGGTGCTGACTGATCAGGGACCAGCATTTGAAGCGGAGGTGTTCCAGGAGTTCTGCAATTTGTACGGGTGTAAGAAGATCAGAACCACGCCGTACCATCCACAAACCAATGGGATGTGTGAAAAGATGAACCAAGTGGTGATCGACTTACTGAAGACCTTACCTGTAGAGGAGCGGAACTTGTGGCCCACAAAGTTACCAGACTTGGTAGACATGTACAACCATATCCCGGTGAATTCCACCAACTGCACCCCAGCGTACCTGATGTGAGGAAGGTCTAGCAAGTTACCCGTCGATCTGGACATGGGGGTCCTGACTCCCGAAGATATATCGCCAGATGCGATTGGGATACCTAGAGGCAGCAAAGGTACCACAAAGTACAGGAATGTGTAGAAAGAAGTCTCGCCCAAGCCCGACAAAAACAAGAAAGGGACTACAACCAGCATGCACCCGCGACTCCCTTGTCACCCGGAGAGCAGGTACTCAAACGGAAGAGAAGACTACACAAGCTTGATGACCAATGGGAAGCGGAGCTGTATACCATTCTGCCCTCCGATTTCAACAATACAAATGTCTGTCTCATCAGCAAAGATGGAGGGGAAACCTCAACGGCAATATCCAGAGACCACCTTAAAATATGCCCTGATAAGGTGTGGGATGGGGAAACAGACCCCGGGACTTCTCCGCCTGTGGAAGAGGAGAAGATGATACACACTGTTCTTGGCAATTTTCCCCATTCTTGGACTCAAATAAATCAGGCCACTGTGGTACCTGTCTTAACGTTTTGTCAACTGAAACCGCCAGAACTAAATGTGGTGCCAGGTCATCCGGTCCCGCAAGCACAGCCGACCCCACAAGAAGATGCGATGCCAACAGTCGAACCAGCCAGCCCTCCCTCTGCTATCGGTAAATCTGCCATGCCCACCATTAGTAGTGGCAGCTCTGAGAACTCCAGCATGCCAGTGCTGCCCAGACTCACTAGAAGCGTAGCTAGAAGACAGTGCACTACACCAGCGATAGCAAGCGTAGCGGGCCCTGTCAGGTCAATAGCAACCCCTGCGCTGCGGAGGTCCACACGTACCACCAAGAATCAGACTCCACTTCACTATAAAACTGGGAGATATTAACGATAGTTGCTATTTGGTTGAAAATGTTTGTGTAAATATCTTTGTTACAGGTTTAAAAATGGACAATGGTGTGATGGACAGTGAATCGCTCCAAAACTTTCACAGGGACCCCTTTGTTTACCCTGGGTCCCTGCTGTTCCATGGTTGTACCTACTGAACTGGGAGTCATGAATTGTGCATGACCAACCTTTTGCAACGTTCAAGCGTCCTCACCTTCCATAACGGGAAGCACTGTTATATTTACTTGTTCATAGTATTTAAAAATTTTGTGTGCTTTTCTATTAACATGTATTGTTATCCTTCTTTTCCCAGTCCGGGAGTACTGGATTTAACCGGTGGGGGGGGGAGTGCAGCGCCCCAGAGTCCTGGTCGTTGCAGTAATGTCGCTCTGCCACTAAGGGGAGTGATGCTATGTCTGATTGCACTAAAGGAGTTCACCTGACCAGGTATCACAGTCACACATTACATTTCACACTCCGGCCACCAGGGGGAGCAAAAGGCTCTATGTATTAGGCCACTTTTCACACTCTGGTAAAACTGGGGGTTGGAAAGGAAGTTAGGGAGAAGCAGCTCGGGAGAGTTCGGGAGAGGACCTGTCAGAAGTGGGATCCTGGCAGGTACCTAGCAGAAAGGAAAGGACAGATTGTTACGGAGCCATGCCTGCACTACCTTGCGGCGGCATCTTAAGGAAGGACACGAAGCAAAGTATATTGTGGAGAAGTGAGAAGTGGGATCATGGTATGAAGGAGATAGAACCAGAAGGAGTCGTGCCCCTAAGTCTGCGGCAACATCATTCTGAGGTGCGTAGCCGGTGGCCGGAGCACCGAGGAAGTAACAGACTCTACACATTACTTCAAACAGTGGCAGGACAGTTAATTATAGGTTGGCTGTCTGACCTAACTCACCTGAATGGACATAGGAGGCAATCATGGGAGAGGGGCGTCTCTAGGGTCCCAGAATAACTCCAGGCCTACCTGTCATATGGGTGCGTCCTAGCCATATTATACTGGGGAACGGAGAGAGAAAGAACAGATACGACAGTTGTGAGGACTATCCCGTGGTGCTCAGCAGGGAAGGACTACAATACACAGGCGCTAGAAGGTAGACACTGATTTCCACCTGCAAAGGGAACTCTGGATGTGCCTTCGGACCGGCCGGTCTCAGCCAGCCCTGTTAGCAGTGCTCTGGATTGCAGACCCCGAAGACTTCAGTGAAAAGGTAAAAAGACTGCAACCCTGCGTCCTTGTTATTCCTCACGTTCTGCACCACGGACCATCACCTTTCATTGGACGCCCCTTTGCAGGGTCACGGACCGGGTCTAGCCACCGTGACAACCCCGGGCCGAATTCCCCGCGGCCCTGCGTCTGGGGGCGCTCCACATTAAACATCCACAAGTGCAAAGACTCCATGTCCAAGCCGCCCAGCTCCAAGACACCAGCCATGCCACCTCGTGATCTAACAGCGCCCCCTTGTGCCAAAGCGGCCACCACCACCACTACTCCCACTTTCACCCCTGCCTGCACCACCACAAAGACTATGGTGTGTACCATAACCACTATGGAGACTGCAGTAGCCACTAGGCCAACCATCACCTGCACCCAAGCTGTTGTGGACCAGAGGTCAATAGGCACCCAAACCCCCATCAGGAGTGAAGGTGCACGGTACACAGCACCTGGTAGCCGCCCGTATCCTAAGGGACTGCCTTTACCCGTACTACCCCAGTAGACCACAGGAAATGTGAAAATGACTGTATATAGTTTACTGTTAAACTCTTTGTTGCTACAATTTGAAAAGTTTATTGAAGCATGGGCAGGGTTATTGCTTAAAGGGAACCTGTCACCCCGTTTTTTCAGTACGAGATAAAAACACTGTTAAATAGGGCCTGAGCTGTGCGATACTTGTTGTGAATTCTGCTTTTGGGCTCCCTACGGTGGTTGTAGGTGGTAATGCAGTTGTCCCTGGGTTGCAGTCCTGGTCAGGTGAATCTGCTGATTGCAGTTCTGACTGGGGTATTTAGGTGTGCAGGATTCATTAGTCCTTGCCAGTTGTCCATGGTTTTTGGGAGGTGTTGGACCTCTGTCTGGTTCCTCCTGCCTTGCTGCCAAATCAGCAAAGATACGTGTCTGGTTTTGTTTCTGTGGCACACATGCTGTGTGCTTGATAATTCAGTGCTATTCATTTGTTTTTTCTTGTCCAGCTTAGATTGTGTCAGTATTTACTCTGTCTAGTTGGATTCTCAGGAGTTGCAGATATACGTTCCACTTCTTTAGTTAGATGGTGGAATTTTTTGTATTATCTGCTTTGGATATTTTTGGAAGGGTTTTAATACTGACCGCTTAGTATTCTGTCCTATCCTTTCCTATTTAGCTAGAGTGGCCTCTTTTGCTAAATCCTGTTTTCTGCCTGCGTGTTTCTTTCCTCTCCTACTCACAGTCAATATTCGTGGGGGGCTGCTTATCCTTTGGGGTTCTGCTCTGTGGCAAGGTAGAATTCCTATTTCCATCTATAGGGCTATTTAGTCCTCCGGCTGTGTCGAGGTGTCTAGGGTTTGTTAGGCACACCCCACGACTACTTCTAGTTGCGGTGTTAGTTCAGGATTTGCGGTCAGTACAGTTACTGTTGTGAATTCTGTGGCAGAGCTCCCTCCTGTGGTCACAAGTGGTACTTCGGCTGATTCTCTCTGGGAGCTTCCGTTTGTGGAGGAAAGTGGTACTGCGGCTTCTGAGTTTCCTCCCTCAGGTGATCTGGTGAGGTCGTTAGGTGCTTCTCTACTTAACTCCACCTAATGCTTTGATCCATGCTTCCTGTCAATGTTCCAGTGTTGGACTTGTTTTTCCCTGGATCATTCCTGTGGCCTGCTGCTCTGCATAGCTAAGTTCTTCTTTGCTATTTGTTTGCTATTTTTTCTGTCCAGTTTGTCTAATTGTTTTGCTGGAAGCTCTGGGACGCAAAGGGTGTACCTCCGTGCCGTTAGTTCGGTACGGAGGGTCTTTTTGCCCCCTTTGCGTGGTTTTCTTTAGGGTTTTGTGTAGACCGCAAAGTTATCTTTCCTATCCTCGCTCTGTTAAGAAAGTCGGGCCTCACTTTGCTGAATCTATTTCATCCCTACATTTGTCTTTTCATCTTAACTCACAGTCATTATATGTGGGGGGCTGCCTTTTCCTTTGGGGTATTTCTCTGAGGCAAGGTAGGCTTATTTTCTATCTTCAGGCTAGTTAGTTTCTCTGGCTGTGCCGAGTTGCTTAGGCAGAGTTAGGCGCAATCCACGGCTGCCTCTAGTGTTGTTTGGAGAGGATTAGGGATTGCGGTCTGCAGAGTTCCCACGTCTCAGAGCTCGTTCTATTATTTTGGGTTATTGTCAGATCACTGTATGTGCTCTGACCGCTATCTCCATTGTGATACTGAATTGCCTATCACAACAAGTTACCACCTACTCCAGAGAAAGTTTCATGCGGCTCCAAGGTCACCGGATCATAACAGTTACTATAGTGTATTTTGTGTACCCTGATTCCCCACCTATGCTGCCGAAATAACTTACCAAAGTCGCCGTTTTCACCTGTCAATCAGGCTGGTCAGGTCATATGGGCGTGGCGACATCGCTGTTTCTTCCCCCAGATCTTGCATATATTTCCGTTGGTAGCGTAGTGGTTTGCGCATGCCCATCTTCTGAATCCACTGGGCAGGAGAAGAAAAAATGCGCTATCGGCGCTATTTCCCTGGTGATCTGTGGGGGCGGCCATCTTCCTGAGGCCGCGCGTGTGCATATGGAGTCCTCTGCTGCCCAGGGCTTCAGGAAAATGGCCGTGGGATGCCGCGCGTGAGCAGTTAGAGATTGCGGCGGCCATTTTCCTGAAGCCGAGTTCGCATCTCGGCATCAGGAAAATGATAACGGCGACTTTGGTAAGTTATTTCGGCAGCATGGGTGGGGAATCAGGGTACACAAAATACACTATAGTAATGCACAGCTCAGGCCCTATTTAACAGTATTTTTATCTCGTACTGAAAAAACGGGGTGACAGGTTCCCTTTAAAGGGGGTCCTCAGTTTTTAAGAGGATCCTAAGTTTTGCACAAGTTGTCTGTTGCCTTAAAGACACCGGAGTCATGGACAGTGAATGACTCACAAACTTTCCACTATAAATAGTTTGCACCTTCTTAAAGGTGCTTCCTACTGGTTTTACAAAAGAAGCTTTTAAAGAGTCTGCTTCTAACTTCTAAGAATACTGCTTCTAATGTTGCTCGAAGGTGTTTTGTTTTACAGAGACCTGAAGAAAATCCCGTCTGGTGTGGCAGGATTCCGGGTCTGGATACACGCCTTGTAGCCCGCCCAAGGCATCACATCATTCCTGCTGTTCTAAAGTTTTAATTGCCTTGAGTATTAGTTGCACTACCTCATAAAAAAAAAATAAAAAAAGACGGGAGGCGTGGCCAGCAGCCGAAGGAGCAAGATGTGCTTCCCTGAGCTACCTAGGCTGCGGGGATAATCCGCTCGATTTTCGGTGCCCCGGAGACCCATCCACGCAGCAAAAGGCAGCAGCATATAGCCCCTAGGCCACAGAAGCAATATCAGGCTGTGGAGGTGGGGGGAGCAGGCCGGGAGTACGGTGCCAGCTTGAGGCCTGCTGTCGGGCCTGAGGCCTGAGTGACGCTGGTGCAGCCCATCTCCGGCCAGGAAACTCTCGGCACCTCCCCGCTCTCGTGAGACTGCCCAGACTGTGCCTTACTGGAGATCCCGTCCCTGCCATCCCGGAGCAGGGGAACCCTGCCGCCGAGGTCCGGACGCCGCCGGGGGAAAACAGAGACCGCCGCGCGGTGAGTTGCTGCGGGCACCGTGAGTCTTCGCCTCGCTCGGCCACCCCCAGCTCCATATGAGTGACAGCACGAACCCCGGCTCACGCCGCTGGAGGGATACACCGGTGGTGCTTACCTGCACGCCAGCCGTCTCGGAGCCGCTACTGAGCTGTGCCGCCCGCGTGCCAGGGCCCCCTTCTGATGCCTGGGCCCTGCGGTGATTGCTGCTGCCGCTGGGAGGCACGTGGCCCATGGTGGCGGCCGGTTCGCCTGGGAGGTGCGCAGAGGGTGCGCTGCCACTAATTGCAGTCCTACAGACGCCACACGCCGGACTCCTGGGGCTGCTGGCCCGAATACCACTGCTCTGCTACAGGAGACTCAGTGCCCTGTTATGATCCGGTGACCTTGGAGAAGCATGAAAACTTTCACTGGAGTAAGTGCTAACTATACTGACTGCAAATCCTGATCTTAACACCGCAACTAGAAGTAGCCGTGGGATGTACCTAACAACCTAGACACCTTGTCACAGCCGGAGGACTAAATACCCTTATAGATGGAAATAGGAAGACTATCTTGCCTCAGAGCAGAACCCCAAAGGATAGGCAGCCCCCCACAAATATTGGCTGTGAGTAGGAGAGGAAAGACACACACAGGCAGAAAAACAGGATTTAGCACAAGAGGCCACTCTAGCTAAAATAGGAAAGGATAGGACAGAGTTCTGTGCGGTCAGTATTAAAACCCTTCCAAAAATATCCACAGCAGATTATACAAAAAATTCCTCCATCTAACTAAAGACGTGGAACGTATATCTGCAACTCCAGAGACAATACACTCAGAGCAGGAATACAATCAAAAAACAAGCACACAGCTTGTGTGCCATGGAAAAAGAAACAGGCACTTATCTTTGCTGAATTGGCAGCTAAGCAGGAGAAGCCAGACAGAGATCCAACACTTCCCAAGAAACATTGACAACTGGCAAGGACTAATGAGTCCTGCAAACCTAAATACCCCAGTCAGAACTGCAATCAGCAGATACACCTGTCCAGGACTGCCGCCCAGGGACAACTGCATTACCACCTACAACCACCGGAGGGAGCCCAAAAGCAGAATTCACAACAGTGCCCCCCGGTAGACAGCTGGCCTCCCGACACCCAGCAACAGAGGTGAGAGACTGTTTTGTGCTATATCCCCCCTATTTGAGCTGCGTGCAAAGGGAATAGGCTTTGGATGCTGGGGAGTCGTCATCCCCCTCAGCTGAACGCACACAGCCTGTGAGAGACTAGCGCCTTTGCGGTGTCCCGGCTCCCGCAGAAAACACTCCACTCTGCCAGCCTCCTGGCTTGTCAATCTTCCTCTCCACTGGCATAATTATACCTCAGACTATTCTCTAATGTAACACCAGCCTAATTAGGCTCAGTCTACAAAACACCCCAAAACTGTTGCAATGTCCTAATCTACCCCTCATACACCTGCTAGCGGATACTGCGCAATATGCCCTATCCTAGACATAATTTTTTAAAATACGGAATAAATATCACGGAGATCTATTTCTCTTCCTATTCTAATCGCCCTCATGCCTAAAGTGCGTAGAGCTATTTCAAAACAATCAAGCAACAGGTTTGCCGCATTAACAGACCTGGATGCCGACATGTCTCCCGGACCATTTCTCAGTCGGAGTCCTCCAACTCTTCCATACCTGACAGAGCAGACTCTGAGATGATTCCGGCTTCTATAACCAAAACCCCAAACACCCCTACCCCGGATCAAATGGCTCTACTTTTGCAGTTCCAATCTATCCTACATTCTGAATTGCTCAAGATATCGGACAAGTTGACTAAGGACTTAACCAAAGAGATCAGAGAACTTGGTTCCCGTACCTCCGACCTTGAAGATAAAATGGACTCAACCCTTGCAAACCTTGCAACCCATGAAAAGGATATTGAGATGCTACAGGACGAGATCCACACCCTCAATAGCAAGTTAGAAGATTTTGAAAACCGAGCCCGTAGGAGCAACATTAGGATCAGAGGTATACCTGAAATGGTCACCGACCTCCAATCCACCGCGACAGCTCTGTTTCAAGAACTTACACCGGGGATCTCCATTGAGTGCTTGGAAATGGACCGCATCCATAGAGCCTTGAGCAGACACAAGTCAGATGGTCCACCGAGAGACATCATCCTTAAATTGCACTTTTACAAAACTAAGGAACAGCTCCTGCAGGCGGCAAGAAAATCAGCACCGCTAACATTCCAAGGCCACCCATACGAGCTGTTCTCAGACCTGCCCCCCACTACTATTGCCAAACGACGAGCTATGAAGCCATATCTGGAGATTCTACGATCCAACAACATCAAATATCATTGGGGATTCCCCTTTAAACTGATATTCTCCCACCTTGATATGATCCACACAGTTCTCTCCCCTAAAGGAGCGAGCCGTTGCTTAACTAAACTGCAGCTCATGGATCCCTCTTCATCCCTCCCACTTGCTTCCTCTCAGCCTCGGCCTGAGAACCGCCGATCTAGTCCGCAAACTCCGCCTGATCCTCCATGATGAGCTGTACAGCCACTGGCTTTACTCTGGGCCTCTGATACCTTACAGGCTACCCTATCAGACACTCCTACAGTTTTAGGATAATATGGTTATGTATGTTTTCTCAGTTTATTTTCACAGATGTTCCTTAACTGCGCAACTCTAACATTCCCTCATTGGAAGCTACTGCGCCTTTCGTTTCTACTGAAACTCTGGACTGGATTGAACTTATCTCTCGACTTGATCTTCGCTACAGACAAGTGAATATGTTCAAACCACAAGTTAATACAGTGTTTTCCCTTTTTTTTATCTATCGACTGTTATGTTCTAGCGACAGGCTATATAAATTCTACCTTGCCACAATGTTCTAAATGTAATATAAAGTCGCATAACGGCTTCAGTTAGTTATATTATTAGGCATAGTTGTTATTTCTTGTAACACGATCCATGCCCTCCATTTATTAGCCGCTTCAATAGGTTGATAGGATAGACCATCTTTTGAATACCCCCCAAGATTGCTGAATCAGATCCCCAGTTCGACTTTACCACCCACTTGATTATATTCCCATATTCCGTTATGATCGCATACGTTTTTTTTGCGCTACCCCTAGCAGACCTTTACGACCCCACAGTGTCCTCGCACACTGCTGCTCAGCACATAGTGCTTAGCCAACATTACAGTTACCCCTTCCCCCCTAACAAGTTTTCTCACCCCACCCAAACTACAGATACCTTCCAATCTACCCCATCCCCCAACCCAACTACGTGCCCGGGCTTATACTACCTACTTAGTTCATTCTGCAATACTTCCTCCACTCCTACTGACAAACCACAACTAATAATTACCACAAGCAAATCTCACAACCTCCTAAAATGCCACTCACAATGTTATTGCACAACGTGCAACTCCCCACACAAACGCACCAAGGCCTTCCGTTACTATAGATCCCAACAAGCAGATGTGATATGCCTCCAAGAGACGATTTTCAACTAAATCCTGTCCTAGATTTTTGTCCGCTTCTTACCCGCTTTTCTACTCAGCAAACGCCCCAAATAAACTAAAGGCATAGCTATCTGTTTTAAAAAATCTGTCCCGTTTGTTTTTAAGTCTTCAGTAGTTGACAAGGAAGGTCCTATATCATGGTGACGGGCACAATAACCGACGAATTGGTGACCTTTGTTTCCTACTATGCCCCTAATACCCATCAAGTCGCCTTCTTTTCCCAATTATTAGAATTGATTTCAGAACATGCCCAGGGCACCACAATGCTATGCGGAGACTCCAACTGTATACTTAAAGTTAGCCTAGACAAGTCCTTAAGTCCCCATTCTTCGACTCCTCCGCCACCATACCCTTCTACAGACTCAACTGCCCTTAACAAAATTCTCTCCCAATACCACTGGGTAGACCTATGGAGGGAACTTCACCCCACCGAAAGAGACTACACTTTTTTCATCCTACCTTTATTCCAAATGTATCAAACATCTCAATCCAATCTACTCCTTGGTCGGACCACTCCCCAAACCTAATCACATGCTCAACACTCCACCCATGGCCCCGCTCATTCAACTGGACCCTTAACGATTCACTGCTCTCCTATCCTGATATCGCCCAAAAACTGAAAAACCATATCGATGAATATTTCTCTTTGAACAAACAATCAGCTTCTTCGCCAATTTCCCTATGGGAAGCACACAAAGCAGTACTTAGAGGTTTCTGCATTCAAGAGGCCTCTCGTAAGAAAAAAGATAGAAACGCGAAAATAGCTGAATTGGAGAGCAGGGTGTCAGCTTTGGAGTCCCAGATGAAAACTGCACCTCTACCTGCCACGTATCGAGACCTCCTCCATGCTCAGACAGAACTAGACCTTCACCTCTCTGAGAACGCCAACCGAGCTATACATTGGTCACAGCAACGCTTCTATGCCCTTAACAATAAAAATAATTCTAACCTCACTCGCCGCTTAAAATGCCAACCTCTACCTAGACCCCCCATACGCTTACGCACACCCACAGGTGTCACAACCAACCCACAACAAATTATCCACGTATTTCAGCAAAAACTAAGACAACTGTACAACGCCCCAAACGTCACAAATACAGATACCCTGGAGAACGTTTTAGATTCTGTTCCCCTTCTGGCTCTTAGCTCTAATATGATCAAACTCCTTGACCAAGCTGTAACTCCCAGTGAAATTGAGCTAGCCATTAAAAATTTGAAAACTAATAAAAAACCAGGCTCCGACGGATTCACGGCCCTTTATTATAAGAAATATGCCCCGGCACTGACCCCCCACCTCACCAATTATTTCAACTCCTTGAGAGATGGTAACAAACCAGGCACAGCCTCATTAATCGCTGCAATATAATAATAATAATAATAATCTTTATTTTTATATAGCGCTAACATATTCCGCAGCGCTTTACAGTTTTGCACACATTATCATCACTGTCCCTGATGGGGCTCAAAATCTAGAATCCCTATCAGTATGTCTTTGGAATCCATGATACCTAAACCCAACTCAGACCACTTAATTATAGACCAATATCTCTAGTTAACATAGACCATAAAATATTAGCTATAATCCTGTCTCAAAGGTTGAACTCAGGCTTAGGTGCTTTAATCCATAAAGACCAAGTAGGCTTTGTCCCGCATCGACAAGCCTCAGACAACAAACGGAGGGTCTCCCACTTACTACATCTCTGCAAGCACCGCAACATATCAAGCATGTTACTGTCATTAGACATAAAAAAAGCCTTCGACTCTGTATCTTGGCCCTACCTGTTTGCGGTGCTGCGGAGATGGAAGTTTCCCGACCACTTTCTCTCTTGGATTTACGCTCTCTATAGTTCCCCTTCCGCCTACGTACGCTATAGCTGCTTCTCTTCTACGCTCTTTCATATCAGCAGAGGTACCTCTCTCACCCCTATTATTTCTCCTAGCGCTCGAACCACTAGCTATCCAGCTGCGTCTTAACTCCAATATACAGGGTGTAGAAGTGGCAACAGTCCCACACAAACTATTCTTGTCTGCAGATGACATCCTACTCCTTTTACCATCCCCTCAGACATCCCTGCCAGCCCTACTCCAAACCTTACAAGATTTTGAATCCATATCCGGTCTGCAAATAAACACTGCCAAATCTTATGCTATGAATGTATCCCTCCCGCAACCAACTTTAGCACATCTCCCAAAAATTTTTCCATTCCAGTGGGTTACTTAACATTTGGATTATTTAGGAGTGAAACTGACGGCCACTCTAGACTCCCTCTACACTGCTAATTATCCGCCCATGCACCGAAAACTTCGCCTTTTGCTTCAATCGTGGGAGAAACTGCCTAGTGCGTGCCCTAAAGATTAGGGTTGAGCGAAACGGGTCGTTCATTTTCAAAAGTCGCCGACTTTTGGCAAAGTCGGGTTTCATGAAACCCGATCCGACCCCTGTGCGTGGTCGGCCATGCGGTACGCGACTTTCGCGCCAAAGTCGCGTTTCAATGACGCGAAAAGCGCCATTTCTCAGCCAATGAAGGTGAACGCAGAGTGTGGGCAGCGTGATGACATAGGTCCTGGTCCCCACCATCTTAGAGAAGGGCATTGCAGTGATTGGCTTGCTGTCTGCGGCGTCACAGGGGCTATAAAGGGGCGTTCCCGCCGACCGCCATCTTACTGCTGCTGATCTGAGCTAAGGGAGAGGTTGCTGCCGTTTCGTCAGAAGCAGGGATAGTGTTAGGCAGGCTCCATTAACCACCAAACCGCTTGTGCTGTAGCGATTTCCACTGTCCAACACCACCTTCGGGGTGCAGGGACAGTGGAAGCTACATTTTTTTTTCTCAGCGCTGTAGCTCATTGGGCTGCCCTAGAAGGCTCCCTGATAGCTGCATTGCTGTGTGTACGCCGCTGTGCAAACCAACTGCTTTTTTCAAAGCACAAATCCTGTTGTTCTGCACAGCTATCTTGTTTGTTTGTCCACACTTTTTATTTAATTTGTGCATCAGTCCACTCCTTATTGCTGCCTGCCATACCTGGCTGAGATTACTGCAGGGAGATAGTAATTGTAGGACAGTCCCTGTTTTTTTTTTTTTTTTTTTGTGGGAGATTAAGATTGGCATTTCTGCTAGAGTGCCATCCCTGTGTGTGCCATCTCTCACTCAGTGGGCCATAGAAAGCCTATTTATTTTTCTGCTTGATTTGGGTTCTAAAATCTACCTGAAAAAATCACTACATCAATCAGTGGGAGAAAAATATTGGCCTCAGGGCTTGTGTGCCACTCCTGACTCCTGTGTGTGCCATCTCTCACTCAGTGGGCCATAGAAAGCCTATTTATTTTTTTGCTTGATTTGGGTTCTAAAATCTACCTGAAAAAATCACTACATCAATCAGTGGGAGAAAAATATTGGCCTCAGGGCTTGTGTGCCACTCCTGACTCCTGTGTGTGCCATCTCTCACTCAGTGGGCCATAGAAAGCCTATTTATTTTTTTGCTTGATTTGGGTTCTAAAATCTACCAGAAAAAATCACTACATCAATCAGTGGGAGATAAATATTGGCCTCTGGGCTTGTGTGCCACTCCTGACTCCTGTGTGTGCCATCTCTCACTCAGTGGGCCATAGAAAGCCTATTTATTTTTTTGCTTGATTTGGGTTCTAAAATCTACCTGAAAAAATCACTACATCAATCAGTGGGAGATAAATATTGGCCTCTGGGCTTGTGTGCCACTCCTGACTCCTGTGTGTGCCATCTCTCACTCAGTGGGCCATAGAAAGCCTATTGATTTTTTTGCTTGATTTGGGTTCCAAAATCTACCTGAAAAAATCACTACATCAATCAGTGGGAGAAAAATATTGGCCTCTGGGCTTGTGTGCCACTCCTGACTCCTGTGTGTGCCATCTCTCACTCAGTGGGGCATATAAAGCCTTTTTTTTTTTTAATTTGGTTTTTAAATTGTCCTTGAAAAAATCATTTTATTTTATTTGGTTTCTAAATTCTTCCTGAAAAAAATCATTTTATTTTATTTTGTTTCTAAAGTCTCCCTGAAAATAAATAAATAAATAAATAAAACAGTGGGAGATTAATATTGCCCTTTCTGCTTGTGTGCCAGTCTTGACTCCTGGGTGTGGCATCTCTCTCTCTCTCTCTCTCTCTCTCTCTCAAATTGTGGGCCATAGAAAGCCTATTTATTTTTTTGCTTGATAAATAAAACAGTGGGAGATTAGTATTGCCCTTTCTGCTTGTGTGCCAGTCTGTTAGGGGTCAAGTTCCCACTTCTGCACAGGGGGAATCTCCTGACTCCTGTGTGTGCCATCTCTCACTCAGTGGGGCATAGAAAGCCTTTTTTTTTATTTTTTTTATTTGGTTTCTAAATTGTCCTTGAAAAAATCATTTTATTTTATTTTGTTTCTAAAGTCTCCCTGAAAAAAAAAATAAAAATAAAACAGTGGGAGATTAATATTGCCCTTTCTGCTTGTGTGCCAGTCTTGACTCCTGGGTGTGGCATCTCTTTCTCTCTCTCTCAAATTGTGGGCCATAGAAAGCCTATTAATTTTTTTGCTTGATTTGGGTTCCAAAATCTACCTGAAAAAATCACTACATCAATCAGTGGGAGAAAAATATTGGCCTCTGGGCTTGTGTGCCACTCCTGACTCCTGTGTGTGCCATCTCTCACTCAGTGGGGCATAGAAAGCCTTTTTTTTTTTTTTAATTTGGTTTTTAAATTGTCCTTGAAAAAAGATCATTTTATTTTATTTGGTTTCTAAATTCTTCCTGAAAAAATCATTTTATTTTATTTTGTTTCTAAAGTCTCCCTGAAAAAAATAAATAAATAAATAAAACAGTGGGAGATTAATATTACCCTTTCTGCTTGTGTGCCAGTCTTGACTCCTGGGTGTGGCATCTCTCTCTCTCTCTCTCAAATTGTGGGCCATAGAAAGCCTATTCATTTTTTTTGCTTGATTTGGGTTCCAAAATCTACCTGAAAAAATCACTACATCAATCAGTGGGAGAAAAATATTGGCCTCTGGGCTTGTGTGCCACTCCTGACTCCTGTGTGTGCCATCTCTCAGTCAGTGGGGCATAGAAAGCCTTTTTTTTTTTTTTTAATTTGTTTTCTAAATTGCCCTTGAAAACATAATTTTATTTTATTTGGTTTCTAAATTCTTCCTGAAAAAAATCATTTTATTTTATTTTGTTTCTAAAGTCTCCCTGAAAAAAAAAAAAAATAAATAAAACAGTGGGAGATTAATATTGCCCTTTCTGCTTGTGTGCCAGTCTGTTAGGGGTCAAGTTCCCACTTCTGCACAGGGGGAATCTCGGGCCACCTCCGCTGCGGTCTCCCATTCTTGTCCAGCCGCAGTGGAGTCTGCTCAGCAAGGACGTCGGTCCCAGCGTCTTGCTCATTCTCACTCTGTTCTGAGAGTTACTGCTGCTTCTCCAGTCTCTGCTATTAAAGTCTGTGCTGGTCAGCAGCGAGCGGACTTCTCTGGGACTAAGTCCTTGTCTGCACGTACTGAGCATGCCCAGCGTAAGGTCTCCCGTTGGAGATCGAGGGTCATGTGCTCAGGCTCTGCAGCACATTCCATTGGTCCTCTTGGCAGGTCCTAGAAGGGCAAAAGTGCTGTGGCCACTTCCTGTGCTGCTGCTATATAAACTGCGCATGACCGCACGGCCATGCGCTAGTATTGTCAAACAATTGCTAATGTGTGTATGTTGTGAGTGCAAGTCGTCCTTGGATACCCCTACCCTATAGTATGACTGTTCGCGGAAGGTGTATGGCTGCTACCTAGCGCCCGACTTATCCTACAGCACTAGTCACACATTATAGCGTCCAGTTGCTGTGACCGCCAGTACGGCGCCGTGCACTTCCTCTGTGCTTTCCTTACCCAAGCCTGGGTGGTTAGTGGCATTCGTCAGTGCGGCACTGCATGCTCTTCTGTTTCATTTCACACCCAGTTGCGGTGTTGCGCCAGCAAGGGTCTAATCGGACTTCAATCCCAGTTGGGGTTGAGTTCGCTGACTACTTGCTCGCGCTTTAGGTGCGGTACCGCGGTCCTGTGCCTTAACAGGATTGCTTCTTTCACGCTGGGTGAGGTTAACCCACGCGTGTATACTCTAGTGTACCGCCATATAGTCTGCTAATTGCTAGCAGCAGGTTTTCACCTGCATGGTGGACCCCGGACTGCGAACGCATCTATACCATCTGTCTTGGTGCGTTCCGCCAGTCCTAACACAGTCTTGACTCCTGGGTGTGGCATCTCTCTCTCTCTCTCAAATTGTGGGCCATAGAAAGCCTATTTATTTTTTTGCTTGATTTGGGTTCCAAAATCTACCTGAAAAAATCACTACATCAATCAGTGGGAGAAAAATATTGGCCTCTGGGCTTGTGTGCCACTCCTGACTCCTGTGTGTGCCATCTCTCACTCAGTGGGCCATAGAAAGCCTTTTTTTGTTTTTTTATTTGGTTTCTAAATTCTTCCTGAAAAAATCATTTTTTTTAATTTTGTTTCTAAAGTCTCCCTGAAAAAAAATAAAATAAATAAAACAGTGGGAGATTAATATTGACATTTGTGCTTGAGTGACAGTCCTGCGTGTGTGGCATCTCTGTGATTTGGTGCCACAGAAAACAGAGAGTGTAACATTGTGCCTGATTTTCCTTGTGGTCTCACCAACCTGTAAAGGGATATTGAAATCATACTGAAGTTATAGGTCACCGTGTAAGTTGTTTGACAGCAACAAATAAAGTTACTTTGGTTAAGTTTTTAAAACAATGAGGAAGTCTGGTGCAAGAGGTCGTGGCCGTGGGCGTTCATTGTCAGCTGGTAATGATGGTAGTGGTAGTGGAGCATCAGGTGGTCGTGGGAAAAAAAATATTCCACCTAAATCTGGAGCTGTGGAGCCAGGTTCGTCGTCTGGCTACACAAGGCCTCGAACGCTCTCTTTTCTGGGAGTAGGAAAACCGCTTTTAAAGCCGGAGCAGCAACAGCAAGTTTTGGCTTACCTTGCAGACTCAGCCTCTAGCTCTTTTGCCTCCTCTTCTGAAACTGGTAAATGTAAAAGCAGCGCGTCGCTTGTGGATGTTCACGGTCAGGGACAAGTCGCTTCCTTGTCCTCTTCAGCAAAAACAACAACAAGAGAGAAGGATGCAGCAGGCGACACAACGGGTTACTCCATGGAGCTCTTTACACATACCGTCCCTGGCTTAGAAAGTGAAACACTTAACAGGCCATGCCCATTACAAGTAGATTCTGACATGGAGTGCACTGATGCACAGCCACAGCCTGACTACTATGCTGGTCCTTTGACTCAGACCACAACATTGCCCTCTCAGGGTACTGATCCACAATCAGACCCTAATGAGACTATGTTGCCCCGTCACGAACGCTATACCACCGACCGACACGGTGACACAGACAAAGTTGCACACGAGCTAGAAGAGGAGGTAATAGATGACCCAGTTGTTGACCCCGATTGGCAGCCATTGGGGGAACAGGGTGCAGGCGGCAGTAGTTCAGAAGCGGAGGTGGAGGAAGGGCCGCAGCAGGCATCAACATCGCAACAGGTTCCATCTGCCGGGCCCGTATCTGGCCCAAAACGCGTGTCAAAGCCAAAACCTGTTGGAGGACAACGTGGCCATCCGGTTAAAGCTCAGTCTGCAATCCCTGAAAAGGGATCCGATGCTAGGAAGAGTGCAGTCTGGCATTTTTTTAAACAACATCCAATTGATCAGCGCAAAGTCATCTGTCAAAAATGTTCAACTAGCTTAAGCAGAGGTCAGAATCTGAAAAGTCTCAATACAAGTTGCATGCATAGACATTTAACCACCATGCATTTTCAAGCCTGGACTAACTACCAAACGTCCCTTAAGGTTGTAGCACCCTCGGCCAATGAAGCTAGTCAGCAACGCAACATCCCTTCCGTCACTGTAAGGCCACCATTTTCCGCACAACCGGCAGTATCTGTGCAGGTTTCTTTGCCAGCCAAAAGCAGTCAGGGTCAGGGAATCACCAGTTTTGTAGGAGGAAATATTGCATCTAGGGCACCGGCGGAAACAATACCGTCTCCAACCGTCTCTCAGTCTGCCATGTCCACCGGCACACCCGCTAGTTCCACGATCTCCAGCTCTCCAGTCCAGCTCACCCTACATGAGACTCTGGTTAGAAAAAGGAAGTACTTATCCTCGCATCCGCGTACACAGGGTTTTAACTCCCACATAGCTAGACTAATCTCGTTAGAGATGACGCCCTAACGGTTAGTTGAAAGTGAAGCTTTCAAAGCCCTGATGGAGTACGCTGAACCACGCTACGAGCTACCCAGTCGACACTTTTTTTTCCAGAAAAGCCATCCCAGCCCTGCACCAGCATGTTAAACAGCGCATCGTCCATGCACTCAGGCAATCTGTGAGTACAAAGGTGCACCTGACTACAGATGCATGGACCAGTAGGCATGGCCAGGGACGTTACGTGTCCATCACGGCACACTGGGTGAATGTGTTGGATGCAGGGTCCACAGGGGACATCAATTTCGGGACAGTTGTGCCTAGCCCACGGTCTAGGAAACAGTTGGCTGTAGGCGTTCGCACCCCCTCCTCCTCGTCCTCCTGCAGAAGCGACAGCTCTTCCACAGACCGCAGTCGGCCAACCACTCCATCGGCAGCTGACACTGTTGCACACCAGTTGTCCCATTATGGGCCAGCTACTGGCAAGCGTCAGCAGGCTGTATTGGCTATGAAATGTTTGGGCGACAACAGACACACCGCGGAAGTTCTGTCCGAGTTCTTGCAACAAGAAACGCAGTCGTGGCTGGGCACAGTAGATCTTGAGGCAGGCAAGGTAGTGAGTGATAACGGAAGGAATTTCATGGCTGCCATCTCCCTTTCCCAACTGAAACACATTCCTTGCCTGGCTCACACCTTAAACATGGTGGTGCAGTGCTTATTGAAAACTTATCCTGGGTTCTCCGACCTGCTCCTCAAAGTGCGTGGACTTTGCTCACATATCCGACGTTCGCCTGTACACTCCAGCCGTATGCAGACCTATCAGCGGTCTTTGAACCTTCCCCAGCATCGCCTAATCATAGACGTTGCAACAAGGTGGAACTCAACACTGCACATGCTTCAGAGACTGTGCCAACAGAGGCGGGCTGTTATGTTTTTGTGGGAGGATACACATACACGGGCAGGCAGTAGGATGGCAGACATGGAGTTGTCAGGTGTGCAGTGGTCGAAGATACAAGACATGTGTCAAGTCCTTCAGTGTTTTGAGGAATGCACACGGCTGGTTAGTGCAGACAACGCCATAATAAGCATGAGCATCCCCCTAATGTGTCTGCTGATGCAAAGTTTGACGCACATAAAGGATCAGGCGTCTGCACCAGAGGAAGAGGAAAGCCTTGATGACAGTCAGCCATTGTCTGGTCAGGGCAGTGTACAGAACGAGGTAGCGGGCGAAGAGGAGGTGGAGGACGAGGAGGATGATGGGGATGAGTATATTTTTAATGAGGAAGCTTTCCCGGGGGCACTGGAAATTGGTTGCGTGGCAAGGCCGGGTTCTGGTTTTTTGAGGGACACAAGTGACGTAGATTTGCCTGAAACTGGCCCTCAACCAATCACAACCGCAGATTTGACAACTGGAACTTTGGCCCACATGGCGGATTATGCCTTACGTATCCTCAAAAGGGACACACGCATTACTAAAATGATGAACGATGATGATTACTGGTTGGCCTGCCTCCTTGATCCTCGCTATAAAGGCAAATTGCAAAATATTATGCCACATGAGAACTTGGAACTAATATTAGCAACCAAACAATCAACTCTTGTTGACCGTTTGCTTCAGGCATTCCCAGCACACAGCGCCCGTGATCGTTCTCACACGAGCTCCAGGGGGCAGCAGACCAGGAGTGTTAGGGGTGCACACATCAGAAGTGGCGTTGGACAGAGGGGTTTTCTGACCAGGTTGTGGAGTGATTTTGCTATGACCGCAGACAGGACAGGTACTGCTGCATCAATTGAAAGTGACAGGAGACAACATTTGTCCAGTATGGTTACTAACTATTTTTCATCCCTTATCGATGTTCTCCCTCAACCGTCATTCCCATTTGATTACTGGGCATCCAAATTAGACACCTGGCCAGAAATGGCAGAATATGCATTGCAGGAGCTTGCTTGCCCGGCAGCTAGTGTCCTATCAGAAAGAGTATTCAGTGCTGCAGGTTCAATATTAACCGAAAAAAGGACTCGTCTGGCTACCCAAAATGTTGATGATCTAACATTCATTAAAATGAACCACAACTGGATTTCGAATTCTTTTGCCCCACCTTGCCCGGCAGACACCTAGCTTTCCTACGAAAAGCTCTTGCCTGTGGACTACTGTGAACTACTTTTCGAATGTCTAATTTGCTGCAGCTGATTGTCCAGCATACGACATGTTTACACCTCCCTAAATGGCCAAACTCCCCACACGGGCCGTGGTATCGCGACTTGGCGCAAGCACCCGTGAGAGTGCTGTTTGTCTGAAGAGGTGGGTGTGCCCGCTTTTGGTCGATGGCACTGCCACTGGGTCCCTCATAGTACAATAAAGTGTCTCTGGCGGTGGTGGTGCGCACCCAACGTCAGACACACTGTTGTAACATGAGGGGCCCTGGGCCTGTACCGCCGGCCACAAGAGAGTTCACCCAACCCCAGGTCAAACATTGCTCTACCACTTCCACAGTTATCTCTCACACTTCCACCAATGTTTAGTCTATGCGCTGACATCCTTCCATTCCTGCCACTGACAATACCATTGTGTTGACATGTATGATGGTACTTAACATAGTCAGGGGCAGTGTCCTCTATTTACCACAGTAAATACTTTGCGCTAAATTAGTAGGTCTGAAACTATGCAGAGGATCCCACCCCTGAACCTAATGATTGCACCCTTTAGTGTTTTCGTTTTGTTTTAATGTGAGACATTCACATTTATTTATTGTTTTGGACTACTAACTGGCAGACACTCATTACAATCGGCCTACGCTGACCAGACCACTGCTGCCCGTCTACCCCTGGAACCAATTTTAAATTGCCTACAGCCAGCCCATTTTATTATGTTAGGCCTTTGAAGCCTGTCTGCGGCCCGTTCTTTCAACTACTACTACACTGACCTGTCTACTGCTGCCCGTGTACTCCTGGAACCAATTATAAAGTGCCTACAGCCTGTCCAATTTTTTTATGTTAGGCCTTCGAAGCCTGTCTGCGGTCCCTCCTTCCACTAGGACTCCACTGACCATTCTACTGCTGCCCGTGTACCCCTGGAACCAATTTTAAATTGCCTACAGCCCAATTTTTTTATGTTAGGCCTTTGAAGCCTGTCTGCGGTCCCTCCTTCCACTAGGCCTCCACTGACCATTCTACTGCTGCCCGTGTACCCCTGGAACCAATTTTAAATTGCCTACAGCCAGCCCAATTTTTTTTATGTTAGTCCTTCGAAGCCTGTCTGCGGTCCCTCCTTCCACTAGGCCTCCACTGACCGTTCTACTGCTGCCCGTGTACCCCTGGAACCAATTTTAAATAGCCAACAGCCCTATTTTGTTATGTTACGCCTTAGAAGCCTCTCTGCGATCCCTTCTTTCTACTACTACTACACTCACCAGACCATTGCTGCCCGTGTACCCCTGGAACCAATTTTAAATTGCCAACAGCCCTATTTTGTTATGTTAGGCCTTCGAAGCCTGTCTGCGGTCCCTTCTTTCTACTACTACTACACTGACCAGACCATTGCTGCCCGTGTACCCCTGGAACCAAATTTAAATTGCCTACAGCCAGCCCAATTTTTTTTATGTTAGGCCTTCGAAGCCTGTCTGCGGTCCCTCCTTCCACAAGGCCTCCTGTTGTGAATTCTGTGGCTGAATTCACTCCTGTGGTCACAAGTGGTACTGCAGCTTCTGAGCTTCCTCCCTCAGGTGTTCTGGTGAGCTCGTTAACTGCTTCATTACTTAACTCCGCCTGATGCTGCTATCCTTGCTCCTTGTCAATGTTTCAGTGTTGGATCTGAGCTTCTCCTGATTGTTCCTGTGACCTGCTGCTCTGTATAGCTAAGTGCTTTTTGCTTTTTTGTTGCTTTTTTTCTGTCCAGCTTGTCTTTTGTTTTGCTGGAAGCTCTGAGACGCAAAGGGTGTACCGCCGTGCCGTTAGTTCGGCACGGTGGTTTTTTTTTGCCCCCTTTGCGTGGTTTTGCTTTAGGGTTTTTTGTAGACTGCAAAGTTCGCTTTACTGTCCTCGCTCTGTCCTAGAATATCGGGCCCCACTTTGCTGAATCTATTTCATCCCTACGTTTTGTCTTTTCATCTTACTCACAGTCATTATATGTGGGGGGCTGCCTTTTCCTTTGGGGAATTTCTCTGGGGCAAGTCAGGCCTATTTTTCTATCTTCAGGCTAGCTAGTTTCTTAGGCTGTGCCGAGTTGCCTAGGTAGTTGTTAGGCGCAATCCACAGCCGCTTTTAGTTGTGTTTAGGATAGGATCAGGTGTGCAGTCTACAGAGTTTCCACGTCTCAGAGCTCGTTCTTGTATTTTTGGGTATTTGTCAGATCACTGTGTGCGCTCTGATCGCTAAGCACACTGTCTTTCTGGATTGCCTTCATAACACCTGTCATTAGCAAACATAACAGTACAAGGAGCCAAACTAATGATTCTCAATAGAGGGAAAGAAAAAGTTCTGACATCATTTTTTTTTTTTTTTCTGCTCTGTGTTCACTTTTTTTTTTCCCCTAGACATTTGGGTGATTCTGGACACAGGTGTGGACATGGATATTCAGGGTCTGTGCTCTTCAATGGATAATCTCGTTATAAATGTACAAAAAATTCAAGATACTATTGATCAGAAATCTATGTTAGAACCAAGAATTCCTATTCCTGATTTGTTTTTTGGAGATAGAACTAAGTTTCTAAGTTTCAAAAATAATTGTAAGCTATTTCTGGCCTTGAAACCTCGTTCTTCTGGTAATCCTATTCAACAGGTTTTGATTATTATTTCTTTTTTGCGCGGCGACCCTCAAGACTGGGCATTTTCTCTTGCGCCAGGAGACCCTGCATTGAGTAGTGTCGATGCGTTTTTCCTGGCGCTCGGATTGCTGTACGATGAGCCTAATTCAGTGGATCAGGCTGAGAAAAATTTGCTGGCTTTGTGCCAGGGTCAGGATGATATAGAAGTATATTGTCAGAAATTTAGGAAATGGTCAGTACTCACTCAGTGGAATGAATCTGCGCTGGCAGCTTTGTTCAGAAAGGGTCTCTCTGAGGCTCTTAAGGATGTCATGGTGGGATTTCCTATGCCTGCTGGTTTGAATGAGTCTTTGTCTTTGGCCATTCAGATCGGTCGACGCTTGCGCGAGCGTAAATCTGTGCACCATTTGGCGGTACTGCCTGAGGTTAAACCTGAGCCTATGCAGTGCGATAGGACTATGACTAGAGTTGAACGGCAGGAATACAGATGTCTGAATGGTCTGTGTTTCTGCTGTGGTGATTCCACTCATGCTATTTCTGATTGTCCTAAGCGCACTAAGCGGTCCGCTAGGTCTGCCGTCATTGGTACTGTACAGTCCAAATTCCTTCTGTCCATTACCTTGATATGCTCTTTGTCGTCGTTTTCTGTCATGGCGTTTGTGGATTCGGGCGCTGCCCTGAATCTGATGGATTTGGATTATGCTAAACGTTGTGGGTTTTTCTTGGAGCCTTTGCGGTGTCCTATTCCATTGAGAGGAATTGATGCTACACCTTTGGCCAAGAATAAACCTCAATACTGGGCCCAGCTGACCATGTGCATGGCTCCTGCACATCAGGAAGTTATTCGCTTTCTGGTGTTGCATAATCTGCATGATGTGGTCGTGTTGGGGTTGCCATGGCTACAAACCCATAATCCAGTATTGGATTGGAATTCCATGTCGGTATCCAGCTGGGGTTGTCAGGGGGTACATGGTGATGTTCCATTTTTGTCGATTTCGTCATCCACCCCTTCTGAGGTCCCAGAGTTCTTGTCTGATTATCAGGATGTATTTGAAGAGCCCAAGTCCGATGCTCTACCTCCGCATAGGGATTGTGATTGTGCTATCAATTTGATTCCTGGTAGTAAATTCCCTAAAGGTCGATTATTTAATTTATCCGTGCCCGAACACGCCGCTATGCGCAGTTATGTGAAGGAATCCCTGGAGAAGGGACATATTCGCCCATCGTCATCACCACTGGGAGCAGGGTTCTTCTTTGTAGCCAAGAAGGATGGTTCGCTGAGACCGTGTATTGATTACCGCCTTCTTAATAAGATCACTGTTAAATTTCAGTATCCCTTGCCATTGTTATCTGACTTGTTTGCTCGGATTAAGGGGGCTAGTTGGTTCACTAAGATAGATCTTCGTGGTGCGTATAATCTGGTGAGAATCAGGCAAGGAGATGAATGGAAAACTGCATTCAATACGCCCGAGGGTCATTTTGAGTATCTAGTGATGCCGTTCGGACTTGCCAATGCTCCATCTGTGTTTCAGTCTTTTATGCATGACATCTTCCGTGAGTATCTGGATAAATTCCTGATTGTTTACTTGGATGACATTTTGATCTTCTCAGATGATTGGGAGTCTCATGTGAAGCAGGTCAGAATGGTTTTTCAGGTCCTGCGTGCTAACTCTTTGTTTGTGAAGGGATCAAAGTGTTTCTTCGGTGTGCAGAAAGTTTCATTTTTGGGGTTCATCTTTACCCCTTCTACTATCGAGATGGATCCAGTTAAGGTCCAAGCCATCCAGGATTGGATTCAGCCGACATCTCTGAAAAGTCTGCAAAAGTTCCTGGGCTTTGCTAATTTTTATCGTCGCTTCATCTGTAATTTTTCTAGCATTGCCAAACCATTGACCGATTTGACCAAGAAGGGTGCTGATTTGGTTAATTGGTCTTCTGCTGCTGTGGAAGCTTTTCAGGAGTTGAAGCGTCGTTTTTGTTCTGCCCCTGTGTTGTGTCAGCCAGATGTCTCTCTTCCGTTCCAGGTCGAGGTTGATGCTTCTGAGATTGGAGCAGGGGCGGTTTTGTCACAGAGAGGTTCTGATTGCTCAGTGATGAAACCATGTGCTTTCTTTTCCAGGAAGTTTTCGCCCGCTGAGCGTAATTATGATGTGGGCAATCGAGAGTTGCTGGCCATGAAGTGGGCATTCGAGGAGTGGCGTCATTGGCTTGAAGGAGCTAAGCATCGCGTGGTGGTATTGACTGATCATAAGAACTTGACTTATCTCGAGTCTGCCAAGCGCTTGAATCCTAGACAGGCCCGTTGGTCGTTATTTTTTGCCCGCTTCGACTTTGTGATTTCGTACCTTCCGGGCTCTAAAAATGTGAAGGCGGATGCTCTGTCTAGGAGTTTTGTGCCCGACTCTCCGGGTTTATCTGAGCCAGCGGGTATCCTCAAGGAAGGAGTCATTGTGTCTGCCATCTCCCCTGATTTGCGGCGGGTGCTGCAAAAATTTCAGGCGAATAAACCTGATCGTTGTCCAGCAGAGAAACTGTTCGTCCCTGATAGGTGGACTAATAAACTTATCTCTGAACTTCATTGTTCGGTGTTGGCTGGTCATCCTGGAATCTTTGGTACCAGAGAGTTAGTGGCTAGATCCTTCTGGTGGCCATCTCTGTCACGGGATGTACGTACTTTTGTGCAGTCCTGTGGGATTTGTGCTAGGGCTAAGCCCTGCTGTTCTCGTGCGAGTGGGTTGCTTTTGCCCTTGCCGGTCCCAAAGAGGCCTTGGACACATATTTCGATGGATTTCATTTCTGACCTTCCCGTTTCTCAAAAGATGTCAGTCATTTGGGTGGTCTGTGATCGCTTTTCTAAAATGGTCCATCTGGTGCCCTTGGCTAAATTGCCTTCCTCCTCTGATTTGGTACCTTTGTTCTTTCAGCATGTGGTTCGGTTGCATGGCATTCCTGAGAATATTGTTTCTGACAGAGGTTCCCAGTTTGTTTCAAGGTTTTGGCGAGCCTTTTGTGGTAGGATGGGCATTGACCTATCCTTTTCCTCGGCTTTCCATCCTCAGACTAATGGCCAGACCGAACGAACCAATCAGACCTTGGAAACATATCTGAGATGTTTTGTTTCTGCAGACCAGGATGATTGGGTGTCCTTTTTGCCGTTAGCTGAGTTCGCCCTTAATAATCGGGCCAGCTCGGCTACCTTGGTTTCTCCATTTTTTTGCAACTCTGGGTTCCATCCTCGTTTCTCTTCAGGACAGGTTGAGTCTTCGGACTGTCCTGGTGTGGATTCTGTGGTGGATAGGTTGCAGCAGATCTGGACTCAGGTAGTGGACAATTTGATCTTGTCCCAGGAGAAAGCTCAACTTTTCGCTAATCGCAGACGCCGTGTGGGTCCCCGACTTCGTGTTGGGGATCTGGTTTGGTTATCTTCTCGTCATATTCCTATGAAGGTTTCCTCTCCTAAATTTAAACCTCGTTTTATTGGTCCGTATAGGATTTCTGAGGTTCTCAATCCTGTGTCTTTTCGTTTGACCCTCCCAGACTCCTTTTCCATACATAATGTATTCCATAGGTCGTTGTTGCGGAGATACGTGGCACCTATGGTTCCATCTGTTAAGCCTCCTGCCCCGGTTTTGGTGGAGGGGGAGTTGGAGTATATTGTGGAGAAGATGTTGGATTCTCGTGTTTCTAGACGGAAACTCCAGTATCTGGTTAAATGGAAGGGTTATGCTCAGGAAGATAATTCCTGGGTTTTTGCCTCTGATGTTCATGCTTCCGATCTTGTTCGTGCCTTTCATGCGGCTCATCCTGGTCGGCCTGGGGGCTCTGGTGAGGGTTCGGTGACCCCTCCTCAAGGGGGGGGTACTGTTGTGAATTCTGTGGCTGAATTCACTCCTGTGGTCACAAGTGGTACTGCAGCTTCTGAGCTTCCTCCCTCAGGTGTTCTGGTGAGCTCGTTAACTGCTTCATTACTTAACTCCGCCTGATGCTGCTATCCTTGCTCCTTGTCAATGTTTCAGTGTTGGATCTGAGCTTCTCCTGATTGTTCCTGTGACCTGCTGCTCTGTATAGCTAAGTGCTTTTTGCTTTTTTGTTGCTTTTTTTCTGTCCAGCTTGTCTTTTGTTTTGCTGGAAGCTCTGAGACGCAAAGGGTGTACCGCCGTGCCGTTAGTTCGGCACGGTGGTTTTTTTTTGCCCCCTTTGCGTGGTTTTGCTTTAGGGTTTTTTGTAGACTGCAAAGTTCGCTTTACTGTCCTCGCTCTGTCCTAGAATATCGGGCCCCACTTTGCTGAATCTATTTCATCCCTACGTTTTGTCTTTTCATCTTACTCACAGTCATTATATGTGGGGGGCTGCCTTTTCCTTTGGGGAATTTCTCTGGGGCAAGTCAGGCCTATTTTTCTATCTTCAGGCTAGCTAGTTTCTTAGGCTGTGCCGAGTTGCCTAGGTAGTTGTTAGGCGCAATCCACAGCCGCTTTTAGTTGTGTTTAGGATAGGATCAGGTGTGCAGTCTACAGAGTTTCCACGTCTCAGAGCTCGTTCTTGTATTTTTGGGTATTTGTCAGTTCACTGTGTGCGCTCTGATCGCTAAGCACACTGTCTTTCTGGATTGCCTTCATAACACCTGTCATTAGCAAACATAACAGCCTCCACTGACCATTCTACTGCTGTCCGTGTACCCCTAGAACCAATTTTAAATTGCCAACAGCCCTATTTTGTTATGTTAGGCCTTCGAAGCCTCTCTGCGGTCCCTTCTTTCTACTACTACTACACTGACCAGACCATTGCTGCCCGTGTACCCCTGGAACCAATTTTAAATTGCCTACAGCCAGCCCAATTTTTTTTATGTTAGGCCTTCGAAGCCTGTCTGCGGTCCCTCCTTCCACTAGGCCTCCACTGACCATTCTACTGCTGCCCGTGTACCCCTGGAACCAATTTTAAATAGCCAACAGCCCTATTTTGTTATGTTAGGCCTTCGAAGCCTGTCTGCGGTCCCTCCTTCCACAAGGCCTCCACTGACCATTCTACTGCTGCCCTTGTACCCCTGGAACCAAATTTTAAATTGCCAACAGCCCTATTTTGTAATGTTAGGCCTTCGAAGCCTCTCTGCGGTCCCTTCTTTCTACTACTACTACACTGACCAGACCATCGCAGCCCGTGTACCCCTGGAACCAATTTTAAATTGCCTACAGCCAGCCCAATTTTTTTTATGTTAGGCCTTCGAAGCCTGTCTGCGGTCCCTCCTTCCACTAGGCCTCCACTGACCGTTCTACTGCTGCCCGTGTACCCCTGGAACCAATCTTAAATTGCCAACAGCCCTATTTTGTTATGTTAGGCCTTCGAAGCCTGTCTGCGGTCCCTCCTTCCACAAGGCCTCCACTGACCATTCTACTGCTGCCCGTGTACCCCTGGAACCAATTTTAAATTGACAACAGCCCTATTTTGTTATGTTAGGCCTTCGAAGCCTGTCTGCGGTCCCTTCTTTCTACTACTACTACACTGACCAGACCATTGCTGCCCGTGTACCCCTGGAACCAAATTTAAATTGCCTACAGCCAGCCCAATTTTTTTTATGTTAGGCCTTCGAAGCCTGTCTGCAGTCCCTCCTTCCACTAGGCCTCCACTGACCGTTCTACTGCTGCCCGTGTACCCCTGGAACCAATTTTAAATTGCCAACAGCCCTATTTTGTTATGTTAGGCCTTGGAAGCCTGTCTGCGGTCCCTCCTTCCACAAGGCCTCCACTGACCATTCTACTGCTGCCCGTGTACCCCTGGAACCAATTTTAAATTGCCAACAGCCCTATTTTGTTATGTTAGGCCTTCGAAGCCTCTCTGCGGTCCCTTCTTTCTACTACTACTACACTGACCAGACCATTGCTGCCCGTGTACCCCTGGAACCAATTTTAAATTGCCAACAGCCCTATTTTTTTATGTTAGGCTTTCGAAGCCTGTCTGCGGTCCCTTCTTTCTACTACTACTACACTGACCAGACCACTGCTGCCCGTGTACCCCTGGAACCTATTTTTAATTGCATAGAGCATCCTTTTATTAATAGTAGGCGTACAAAGTCTGTCTGCGGTCCACTATTGAAATTGTCCTCCACTGCCCAGAGCAATGCTGCCTGTGTACCCCTGTAACCTTTTTTAAGCTGCAGTGAGCCACATTTTTGGTTTAAGGCCTACTACCTGTGTCTGTCTGCGCCACTCAATACAGCTGTGTTCCTTTGAAAAAAGCTGAGCGTCAATAGTTTTGTTTTCAGCCTCTAGGAATTTTAAAACTGCATTTGGGGTACAACTTTGGTAGGGCCTACTAACGGTGTCTGCCGCCCCAAGGTGTGCCCCAGGTTTCGTCCACATTGCTTCGGTCTTCCGACTCTCGTTTAGTAGTTGTAGAAAACTACACTGCATTAGGCCTACAAATTGGGTATGGGGTGTAGAGACGGTGTGTTCCACTCCAAGGTGTTCTCCAGGTTGCCTTTCCTGAGCTTCTATCTTCAGGCTCTCGTTTAGTAGTTGTTGGAAACTACACTACATTAGGCCTACAAATTGGGTATGGGGTGTAGAGAGATGGTGTGTTCCACTCCAAGGTGTTCCCCAGGTTTCCTCGCCATTGCTTCCATCTTAATGCTCTCGTTTAGTAGTTGTTGGAAACTGCGCTGCATTAGGCCTACAAATTGGGTATGGGGTGTAGAGAGATGGTGTGTTCCACTCCAAGGTGTTCCACAGGTTACCTCGCCATTGCTTCCATCTTAATGCTCTCGTTTAGTAGTTGTTGGAAACTACGCTGCATTAGGCCTACAAATTGGGTATGGGGTGTAGAGAGATGGTGTGTTCCACTCCAAGGTGTTCCCCAGGTTTCCTCGCCATTGCTTCCATCTTAATGCTCTCGTTTAGTAGTTGTTGGAAACTGCGCTGCATTAGGCCTACAAATTGGGTATGGGGTGTAGAGAGATGGTGTGTTCCACTCCAAGGTGTTCCACAGGTTACCTCGCCATTGCTTCCATCTTAATGCTCTCGTTTAGTAGTTGTTGGAAACTACGCTGCATTAGGCCTACAAATTGGGTATGGGGTGTAGAGAGATGGTGTTACATAGTTACATAGTTACATAGTTATTAAGGTTGAAGGAAGACTATATGTCCATCTAGTTCAACCCATAGCCTAACCTAACATGTTGATCCAGAGGAAGGCAAAAAAACCCCATGTGCAAAGAGTAAGCTCCACATTGGGGAAAAAAATTCCTTCCCGACTCCACATACGGCAATCAGACTAGTTCCCTGGATCAACGCCCTATCAAGGAATCTAGTGTATATACCCTGTAACATTATACTTTTCCAGAAGGGTATCCAGTCCCCTCTTAAATTTAAGTAATGAATCCCTCATTACAACATCATACGGCAGAGAGTTCCATAGTCTCACTGCTCTTACAGTAAAGAATCCGCGTCTGTTATTATGCTTAAACCTTTTTTCCTCCAACCGCAGAGGATGCCCCCTTGTCCCTGTTTCAGGTCTATGATTAAAAAGATCATCAGAAAGGTCTTTGTACTGTCCCCTCATATATTTATACATTAAAATAAGATCACCCCTTAGTCTTCGTTTTTCCAAACTAAATAGCCCCAAGTGTAATAACCTATCTTGGTATTGCAGACCCCCCAGTCCTCTAATAACCTTGGTCGCTCTTCTCTGCACCCGCTCCAGTTCAGCTATGTCTTTCTTATACACCGGAGACCAGAACTGTGCACAGTATTCTAAGTGTGGTCGAACTAGTGACTTGTATAGAGGTAAAATTATGTTCTCCTCATGAGCATCTATGCCTCTTTTAATGCATCCCATTATTTTATTTGCCTTTGTAGCAGCTGCCTGACACTGGCCACTGAATTTAAGTTTGTCATCCACCCATACACCCAGGTCTTTTTCATTGACGGTTTTGCCCAGAGTTTTAGAATTAAGCACATAATTATACATCTTATTACTTCTACCCAAGTGCATGACCTTACATTTATCCCCATTAAAGCTCATTTGCCATTTATCAGCCCAAGCTTCTAGTTTACATAAATCATCCTGTAATATAAAATTGTCCTCCTCTGTATTGATTACCCTGCAGAGTTTAGTGTCATCTGCAAATATTGAAATTCTACTCTGAATGCCCCCTACAAGGTCATTAATAAATATGTTAAAAAGAAGAGGGCCCAATACTGACCCCTGTGGTACCCCACTGCTAACCGCTACCCAGTCCGAGTGTGCTCCATTAATAACCACCCTTTGTTTCCTATCCCTGAGCCAGCTCTCAACCCACTTGCACATATTTTCCCCTATCCCCATTATTCTCATTTTATGTATCAACCTTTTGTGTGGCACCGTATCAAAAGCTTTTGAAAAGTCCATATACACTACATCCACTGGGTTCCCTTGGTCCAATCTGGAACTTACCTCTTCATAGAAACTGATCAAATTAGTCTGACATGAACGGTCCCTAGTAAACCCGTGCTGATACTGGGTCATGAGGTTATTCCTCTTCAGATACTCCAGTATAGCCTCCCTTAGAATGCCCTCCAGGATTTTACCCACAGTAGAGGTTAAGCTTACTGGCCTATAATTTCCGAGTTCAGTTTTTGTCCCCTTTTTGAATATTGGCACCACATTTGCTATACGCCAGTCCTGTGGCACAGACCCTGTTATTATGGAGTCTTTAAAGATTAAAAATAATGGTCTATCAATGACTGTACTTAATTCCTGCAGTACTCGAGGGTGTATCCCATCCGGGCCCGGAGATTTGTCAATTTTAGTGATTTTTAGACGCCGCCGCACTTCCTGCTGGGTTAAGCAGGTGACATTTAATTGGGAATTTTTATCACTAGACATTTTGTCTGCCATGGGATTTTCTTGTGTAAATACTGATGAAAAAAGTCATTTAGCATATTGGCTTTTTCCTCATCCTCATCCACCATCTCACCCAGACTATTTTTAAGGGGGCCAACACTATCATTTTTTAGTTTCTTACTATTTATGTAGTTAAAGAATATTTTAGGATTATTTTTACTCTCTCTGGCAATGAGTCTCTCTGTCTCAATCTTTGCTGCCTTGATTTGCTTTTTACAGAATTTATTTAATTTTCTGTATTTATTTAATGCCTCCTCACTACCTACTTCCTTTAATTCTCTAAATGCTTTCTTTTTGTCACTTATTGCGCCCCTTACAGCTCTATTTAGCCATATTGGTTTCCTCCTATTTCTAGTATGTTTATTCCCATACGGTATATACTGTGCACAGGTCCTATCCAGGATGTTAATAAACGTCTCCCATTTTCTTTGTGTATTTTTGTGTCTCAGGATATCGTCCCAGTTAATTGCACCAAGATCCTCTCTCATCCGTTGGAAATTTGCCCTCCTGAAGTTTAGTGTCCTTGTAACCCCTCTACTACACATCTTTTTAAAGGATACTTGAAAACTTATTATTTTGTGATCGCTATTTCCCAAGTGACCCCCAACCCTTATATTTGCTATGCGGTCTGGCCTGTTGGTTAATATTAGGTCTAGCAGTGCCCCCCTTCTTGTTGGGTCCTGAACCAGTTGTGAAAGGTAATTGTCTCTCATAATTGTCAAAAACTGATTACCTTTGCTGGAACTGCAGGTTTCTATTCCCCAATCTATTTCAGGGTAGTTGAAGTCCCCCATAATAATGACTTCTCCTTGAGTCGCAGCTTCATCTATTTGCTTTACGAGGATATTCTCCATTGCTTCCATTATTTTTGGAGATTTATAACAAACCCCTATCAGTAATTTATTATTTTTTCCCCCTCCCTTTATCTCCACCCACAGGGATTCTACATTTTCATTAAATTCACCTATATTATCGCGCAGGATGGGTTTTAAGGATGATTTTACATATAGACACACCCCTCCCCCTCGCTTATCTGTACGGTCATTTCTGAACAGGCTGTAGCCCTGCAAGAGATGGTGTGTTCCACTCCAAGGTGTTCCCCAGGTTTCCTCGCCATTGCTTCCATCTTAATGCTCTCGTTTAGTAGTTGTTGGAAACTACGCTGCATTAGGCCTACAAATTGGGTATGGGGTGTAGAGAGATGGTGTGTTCCACTCCAAGGTGTTCTCCAGGTTGCCTTTCCTGAGCTTCTATCTTCAGGCTCTCGTTTAGTAGTTGTTGGAAACTACACTGCATTAGGCCTACAAAATGGGTATGGGGTGTAGAGAGATGGTGTGTTCCACTCCAAGGTGTTCTCCAGGTTGCCTTTCCTGAGCTTCTATCTTCAGGCTCTCGTTTAGTAGTTGTTGGAAACTACACTGCATTAGGCCTACAAAATGGGTATGGGGTGTAGAGAGATGGTGTGTTCCACTCCAAGGTGTTCCACAGGTTTCCTCGCCATTGCTTCCATCTTAATGCTCTCGTTTAGTAGTTGTTGGAAACTACGCTGCATTAGGCCTACAAATTGGGTATGCGGTGTAGAGAGATGGTGTGTTCCACTCCAAGGTGTTCCCCAGGTTTCCTCGCCATTGCTTCCATCTTAATGCTCTCGTTTAGTAGTTGTTGGAAACTACACTGCATTAGGCCTACAAATTGGGTATGGGGTGTAGAGAGATGGTGTGTTCCACTCCAAGGTGTTCCCCAGGTTTCCTCACCATTGCTTCGATCTTAATGCTCTCGTTTAGTAGTTGTTGGAAACTACACTGCATTAGGCCTACAAATTGGGTATGGGGTGTAGAGACGGTGTGTTCCACTCCAAGGTGTTCTCCAGGTTGCCTTTCCTGAGCTTCTATCTTCAGGCTCTCGTTTAGTAGTTGTTGGAAACTACGCTGCATTAGGCCTACAAATTGGGTGTGGGGTGTAGAGAGACGGTGTGTTACACTCCAAGGTGTTCCCCAGGTTTCCTCTCCATTGCTTCGATCATCTGGCTCTCGTTTAGTAGTTGTTGGAAACTACACTGCATTAGGCCTACAAATTGGGTATGGGGTGTAGAGAGATGGTGTGTTCCACTACAATGTGTTCTCCAGGTTGCCTTTCCTGAGCTTCTATCTTCAGGCTCTCGTTTAGTAGTTGTTGGAAACTACACTGCATTAGGCCTACAAAATGGGTATGGGGTGTAGAGAGATGGTGTGTTCCACTCCAAGGTGTTCCCCAGGTTTCCTCGCCATTGCTTCGATCTTAATGCTCTCGTTTAGTAGTTGTTGGAAACTACACTGCATTAGGCCTACAAATTGGGTATGGGGTGTAGAGACGGTGTGTTCCACTCCAAGGTGTTCTCCAGGTTGCCTTTCCTGAGCTTCTATCTTCAGGCTCTCGTTTAGTAGTTGTTGGAAACTACACTGCATTAGGCCTACAAAATGGGTATGGGGTGTAGAGAGATGGTGTGTTCCACTCCAAGGTGTTCCCCAGGTTTCCTCGCCATTGCTTCGATCTTAATGCTCTCGTTTAGTAGTTGTTGGAAACTACACTGCATTAGGCCTACAAATTGGGTATGGGGTGTAGAGAGATGGTGTGTTCCACTCCAAGGTGTTCTCCAGGTTGCCTTTCCTGAGCTTCTATCTTCAGGCTCTTGTTAAATAGTTGTTAAATGGAACAACTGCATTTGGCGTACTAGTTGGTTTGGGGCCTACTAACAGTGTCTGCCGCTCCTTGCTGTTCTCCTGGTTTCCTGTCCTGAAATTCCATTTTCAGGCTCTCGTTAAGTAGTTGTTAATGTTAGACTGCATTTGGCCTACTAGTTGGGTTGGGGCCTACTATCGGTGTCTGCCACTCCTTGCTGTTCTCCTCCACTGAACAAAGCTGTGCCGCCTGTTTATTACGGTTGCCAATTTTGAACTGCATTTCGACTACTTACTGATTTGGGCCTACTCTCTGTGTCAGCCTCTCATTCCAGTTGTCCTCCACTGCAATGCCCCCTGGTTAGTCCTGTGTTACCAATTTTAAACTGCATTTAGCCCACTTTATTCTTTGGGCCTATATCTGTGTTTCCTCCTCATCCTGCCCATTGGCCAGCCAGTGATAGATGAGTCTGCTGGTACATTGACCCATAACGCAAAATTCCCCGTGCACGCTACACAGCAAGATTGTGACCCTGCTGAAAGTCAGGTTCCTCTTCCCGCATACCATACCACCTTACACGGGGACAAAGAGGAAGGTGCAGATGAAAGTGCAGGTTCCTTCATCAGGTGAGGGGAGGAATACTAGTTGGCGACGTCACTGGCACAGGGCCTCTCATAGTACGCAAAAGTGTTGCTGCCGGTGGGAGGTGCCCCCGCCGTGCAAACACACTGCTGTACTTTGAGGGGCCCTGTGCCAGTGCCAATGCCAACGAGTGGGCCCCCCCTGCTTGCTCAGGATCTCAGCACTTGCAAAGTTGAAATACTTACCTCTCCCTGCTCCACTGCCGTGACGTGTTCCAGATTTCCTGGGCCCACTAATTACTTGAACCAGCCCTACCCCCCACAACTTTAGCCAAATGACTCCCAATTTCAAATGCCTTCCAATTATTATAAGGTAAATTATGATTGACAAGCTTCTGTAACAAGAATGGATCTTTTTACCATTAAAATGGGCAGTGTAGGTGTTTTCCTGGCCTCCACTCACTGCCGACTATACTCCCCCATTGACTTGCATTGGGTTTCGTGTTTCGGGCGATACCCGACTTTTCGCGATAATCGGCCGATTCCACTCGACTCGACTTCTAAGATAGTCGGGTTTCGCGAAACACGGCTCGACTCTAAAAAGGTCAAGGTCGCTCAACCCTACTAAAGATGTCTATTCTCCCCAAGCTACTTTATTTATTCCATGTCCTGCCAATCCCTATCCCTTTCCACTTCCTTAAAATGGCTCAAAGATCAATAGATGCTTTTGTTTGGAGGGGAGGTCTCCCAAGAGTAAACAGAGCCACTCTCTACCGTCACCGCCTAAAAGGAGGTTTGGGAGTTCCGAACCTTTCTAAATACTACTGCGTAGCCCAATTGGGCCAACTAACCCTATACCATGCCTACACTGAACCCCCGTTATGGCTATCTTTAGAGGCCTCCGAGCTGCAACCCGACACCCTAGATACAATATTATGGATTCTCCCAACCCAAAGTAAACATATTTCGAACCCCATTATAAAACACTCTCTTGCAATCTGGGACTCGCTTAAATACTCTTCACAGCTAATTTCACCCTTTTTGCCCCTCACTCCCATTTGGGGCAACACTCTCTTCCCCCCAGGTATGGGATCCCTTAGATACTTCCATAAGTGGGTTGAAGCGGGGGTAACTAGAGTTCACCATCTCTTTAATGTGGACGGGATTATCCCATTGCCGGCCCTTACAGAAAAATACGGTTTCCCCCCCGGAGAGATATTTCGATATTTGCAACTAAAGAACTTTGTCAGCTCTTTACTGAAAAATTCTACCCCTCCATACTCCTTTACTCTATTTGAACAAAGATCGTCAAAGCCCCCATGCCTCAGGTACTATATCTCTCCTCTACTCACAAATCAACTCCCCCTCACATTGGAACTGCTTAAAATACACTTTTCGCTGGGAGTCCGATATTGGGTCTACCCTGACTGACTCAGAGTGGTCCCAAATCTGGTCCTCCTCAATCGGAGGAATACTAAATACCCTCATGATGGAAACCAACTATAAAGTGTTGACCCGTTGGTACCTGACCCCAGCTAGAGTGGCTAAGGCAGTGGCCAACTACTCCACAAATTGTTTCAGAGGATGTAACTCTGTTGGAGATATGTTCCATATCTGGTAGCTATGCGCAACTGTCAGAAGACTATGGATTAGAATCTACCATTTAGTTTTCTCTGTCACAAATATAAATCTCAGAAAAAACCCTTGGGAGGCCTCACTCAACAAACGCATCTCATAGTAACATAGTAACATAGTAAGTAAGGCCGAAAAAAGACATTTGTCCATCCAGTTCAGCCTATATTCCATCATAATAAATCCCCAGATCTACGTCCTTCTACAGAACCTAATTGTATGATACAATATTGTTCTGCTCCAAATACGACTCTGGTGGGAGTCGAACCCACAACCTTTGAATCACATCAGTTCCCTAGAAGTCCAATGCGCTATCCATTGCGCCACAGAGCCACAAGCCAAACGCACCCAGGCTCTTATTTCATTCATATTTTTAGCAACCAAGCAAACTATAGCTTTGGCTTGGAAAAAAACAACCATAGACTTTTCTGCAGTTAAATCACGCCTCTCCTGGTATATGATTAACGAAAAACTATCGGCTATTCTTATAGACAAAGTTGGTAAATTTGAGAAAATATGGCTCCACTGGGCGGAATATACTAATCACACTCCCTTTGCCGTACCTACGCTTTACCTAACTAACCCTGAACCATCCGACTCAGAATTACTTTCCATAGTTATCGCACACAATGCGATTTCACCCTCGGGGCTCCTTTCCCCCCGCCCTTTTTTTTCCCCTTTTTTTACTCCTTCTTCCCCACTGTTGTTAGTTCATAGGATTGCGTGCTACTTGTTTACATGCATTTGTATACATATTGTATTTACAGCTTTGTAATGATACCTTTATTACTACTCCATATGTAAATTGCAAATTTTCAATAAAAATTTATTGTTGAAAAAAAAAAAAAAGACTTGAATATTGTTGGAAACTTAAAGGGATGTTTAATCGTTGCACTTTGATAGAATATATTAACCCCTTCCCGACATGCGCCGTACTAGTACTGAGTTCCCGCAAACCACAGTACTAGTACGGCGGCACGATTGCGCGGCCTCAAAGTGAGCGCCGCGGCATTCGCGTGCGGGTGTCAGCTGTATATGACAGCTGACACCTCGCAGCAATGCCCACGATTGGCGTTAGCGCCGATTGTGGGCATTTAACCCCTCTGATGCCGCTGTCAGTAGTGACAGCGACATAGAGGGGCATCGCGCAGGGACAGAAGGAGATCCTGGATCCAAGATGGCTGCGGGACTCCTTCCGGGTCATGAAGTGAGGTGGCTACCTGGCACCTGCTCAGAGCAGGTGCCGGAAAGCCTCCTGCACTGCCTGTCAGATCGCTGATCTGACACTGTGCTATGCACAGTGTCAGATCAGCGATCTGATCTAATATAGTGATGTCCCACCCTGGGACAATGTTAGAAAGTCACACAAAAAAAATACAATGTACAAAAAAAAAAATCCCCAAATAAAGAAAACATTTTTTTTCCCCAATAAATCCATTTATTTATGGAAATAAAAAAAGAAACAATAAAAGTACACATATTAGGTATCGCCGCGTCCATAACGACCCGCTCTATAAAACTATCCCACTAGTTAACCCCTTCAGTGAACACTGCAAAAAAAATATAAAAAATGAGGCAAAAAACGCTTTATTATCATACCGGCGAAAAAAAGTGGAATAACACACGATCAAAAAGATGGATATAAATAATCATGGTACCGCTGAAAATGTCATGCTGTCCTGCAAAAAATAAGCCGCCAGACAGCATCATGAGCAGAAAAATAAAAAAAGTAATAGCTCTCAGAATAAAGCGATGCAAAAAACAATTATTTTTTATATTAAATAGTTTTTATTGTGTAAAAGCGCCACAACATAAAAAAATGATATAAATGAGGCATTGCTGTAATCCTACTGACCTGAATAATAAAGCTGCTTTATCAATTTTACGACACGTGGAACGGTATAAACGCCCCCCCCCCCCCCACGAAAAAAAAGAAATTCAGGAATTGCTGGCTTTTGTTTATTCCACCTCCCAAAAATCGGAATAAAAAGCGTTAAAAAAATGTCATGTGCCCAAAAATGGTACCAATAAAAATGTCATCTGATCCTGCAAAAAACAAGAACTCAATTGACTCTGTGGGCCAAAATATGGATAAATTATAGCCCTCAAAATGTGGTGTTGCAAAAACAATTTTTTGCAGTAAAAAGCGTCTTTTAGTGTGTGACGGCTGCCAATCATAAAAATCCACCCCCCAAAAAAAACGCTATAAAAGTATATCAAACCCTCCATTATCACCCCCTTAGTTAGGGAAAAATAATAATATTTTAAAAAATGTGTTTATTTCCATTTTCTCATTAGGGTTAGGGTTTGGACTAGGGTTAGGGTTAGGGCTAGGGTTAGAGTTTGGGCTAGGGTTATGGCTAGGGTTAAGGTTAGGGCTTGGGTTAGGTATAGGGTTAGGTCTAGGGTTAGGGTTGGGGGTTAGGGTTGGGGTTAGGGTTAGTGATGGGGCTAAAGTTAGGGTTGGGGTTAGGGCTAATGTTAGAGTTTGTATTACATTTACGGTTGGGATTAGGGTTGGGGTGTGGTTAGGGTTATGTTTGGGATTAGGGTTAGGGGTGTGTTTGGCTTAGGGTTTCAGTGAGAATTGGGTGGTTTCCACTGTTTAGGCACATCAGTGGCTCTCCAAATGCGACATGGCGTCCGATCTCAATTCCAGCCAATTCTGCATACAAAATCGGGGGCTAAAAATTAATTTTTGTGGAAAAAAAAATAGATTTTTTATTTTCACGGCTCTGCGTTATAAACTGTAGTGAAACACTTGGGGGTTCAAAGTTCGCACAACACATCTAGACCTTGGGGGGTCTAGTTCCCAATATTGGGTCACTTGGGGGGGGGGGTTCTACTGTTTAGGTACATCAGGGGCTCTGCAAATGCAACGTGACACCTGCAGACCAATTCATCTAAGTCTGCATTCCAAACGGCACTCCTTCCCTTCCAAGCTCTGCCTTGTGCCCAAACAGTGGTTCCCCCCACATATGGGGCTTCAGTGTACTCAGGGCAAATTGGACAACAACTTCTGGGGTCCAAATTGTACTGTTACCCTTGGGAAAATAAAAATTTGGGGGCTAAAATATCATTTTCATGGAAAAAAATGTTTTTAATTTTCACGGCTCTGCATTATAAATTTTAGGGGTTCAAAGTTATCACAACACATCTAGATAAGTTCCTTGGGGTGTCTAGTTTCCAAAATGGGGTCACTTGTGGGGGGGTTTCTACTGTTTAGGTACATCAGGGGCTCGGCAAATGCAATGTGACGCCTGCAGACCAATCCATCTAAGTCTGCATTCCAAACGGCGCTCCTTCCCGTCCAAGCTCTTCCGTGCGCCCAAACAGTAAATCCCCTCCACACATGGGGTATCAGCGTACTCAGGAGAAATTGGACAACAACTTTAGTGGTCCAATTTCTCCTGTCACCCTTGGGGAAGAAAATTGCGGGCTAAAAAATCATTTTGTTGAAAGAAAAAATGATTTTTTAATTTTCACGGCTCTATATTCTAAACTTTAGTGAAACAATTGGGGTTAAAAGTGCTCACCACACATCTAGATAAGCACCTTAGGGGTCTTCTTTCCAAAATGGTGTCACTTGTGGGGGGTTTCCACTGTTTAGGCACATCAGGAGCTCTCCAAGCGCGACATGGGATCCGATCTCAATTCCAGCCAATTTTGCATTGAAAAGTCAAACAGCGCTCCTTCCCTTCCGAGCACTGCCATGCGCTCAAACAGTGGTGTACCCCCATATATGGGGTATCAGCGTGCTCAGTACAAATTGAACAACAACTCTTGGGGTCCAATGTGTCCTGTTACCCTTAGGAAAATAAAAAATTTGGGGTGAAAAAATCATTTTTGTGAAAAAAAAGGATTTTTTTTACGGCTCTACATTATAAACTTCTGTGAAGTACTTGGGGGTTCAAAGTGCTCACCACATATCTACATTAGTTCCCTAGGGGGTCAACTTTCCAAAATAGTGTCACTTGTGGGGGGTTTCCACTGTTTAGGCACATCAGGGGCTCTCCAAATGTGACATGGTGTCCGATCTCAATTCCAGCCAATTTTGCATTGAAAAGTCAAACGGCGCTCCTTCCCTTCCGATCTCTGCCATGCTCCCTAACAGTGGTTTACCCCCACACACGAGGTATCAGCGTACTCAGGACAAATTGCACAATAACATTTGGGGTCCAATTTGTCCTGATACCCTTGGGAAAATAACAAATTTGGGGCGAAAAATTATTCTTTGTGAAAAAAAATTAGATTTTTTTTTTATGGCTCTACATTATAAACTTCTGTGAAGCACTTGGAGGTTCAAAGTGCTCACCACACGTCTAGATTAGTTCCTTAGGGGGTCTACTTTCCAAAATGGTGTCACTTGTGGGGGGTTTCCGCTGTTTAGGCACATCTGGGGCTCTCCAAACGTGACCTGGTGTCCGATCTCAATTCCAGCAAATTTTGCATTGAAAAGTCAAATGGCGCTCCTTCCCTTACGAGCTCTGCCATGTGCCCAAACAATGGTTTACCCCAACATATGGGGTATCAACGTACTCAGGACAAATTGTACAACGACTTTTGTGGTCCAATATCTCTTGTTACCCTTGGTAAAATAAAACAAATTGGATCTGAAGTAAAAATTTTGTGAAAAAAAGTTAAATGTTAATTTTTTTTTAAACATTCCAAAAATTCCTGTGAAGCACCTGAAGGGTTAATAAACTTTTTGAATGTGGTTTTGAGTACCTTGAGGGGTGCAGTTTTTAGAATGGTGTCACTTTTGGGCATTTTCTGTCATAAAGACCCGTCAAAGTCACTTCAAGTGTGAGGTGGTCCCTAAAAAAATGGTTTTGCAAATTTTGTTGTAAAAATGAGAAATCGCTGGTCTATTTTTAACCCTTATAACTTCCAAACAAAAAAATTATGTTTCCAAAATTGTGCTAATGTAAAGCAGACATGTCGGTAATGTTATTTATTGTCTATTTTGTATGATATGACGCTCTAATTTAAGGGCATAAAAACAAAAAGTTTAAAAATTGCTACATTTTCAAAATTTTTGCCAAATTTCCATTTTTTTTCACAAATAAACGCAAGTCAAATCGAAATTTTTTTACAACTATCATAAAGTACAATATGTCACAAGAAAAAAATCTCAAAATCACCAGGATTTGTTGAAGCATTTCAGAGTTATGGCCTCTCAAAGTGACAGTGGTCAGAATTGAAGAAAATGGCCTGGTCAGGAAGTTGAAAACAGGCTTCGGGGTGAAGGAGTTAAAGAGACTCTGTCACCTGAATTTGGAGGGAACAATCTTCAGCCATAGAGGCGGGGTTTTCGGGTGTTTGATTCACCCTTTTCTTACCCGCTGGCTGCAGGCTGGCTGCAATATTGGATTGAAGTTCATTCTCTGTCTTCCATAGTACACGCCTGCGCAAGGGGGGGGGGGGTGCAGTGCCCCAGGGTCCTGGTCGTTGCAGTAGTGTCGCTTTCCCCAAAGGAGAGTGATGCTATGTTTGGAGGCAAGGAAGGATAACTACATCCAGGTATCACAAACATGCAACACATTTCACACTCCAGACCACCAGGGGGAGCTGGAGCTTCTGCTCCTATTTATTAGGTCACTCCCCATATACAGTTAGGTCCATATATATTTGGACAGAGACAAAAATTTTCTAATTTTGGTTATAGACATTACCACAATGAATTCTTAACAAAACAATTCAGATGCAGTTGAAGTTCAGACTTTCAGCTTTCATTTGAGGGTATCCACATTAAAATTGGATGAAGGGTTTAGGAGTTTCAGCTCTTTAACATGTGCCACCCTGTTTTTAATGGGACCAAAAGTAATTGGACAGATTAAATAATTTTAAATAAAATGTTCATTTCTAGTACTTGGTTGCAAACCCTTTGTTGGCAATGACTGCCTGAAGTCTTGAACTCATGGACATCACCAGACGCGGTGTTTCCTCCTTTTTGTTGCTCTGCCAGGCCTTCACTGCAATGGTTATCAGTTGCTGTTTGCTTGTGGGCCTTTCTGTCTAAAGTTTAGTCTTTAACAAGAGAAATACATGCTCAATTGGGTTGAGATCAGGTGACTGACTTGGCCATTCGAGAATATTCCACTTCTTTCCTTTAATAAACCTCTGGGTTAATAATAATAATAATTTTATTTATATAGCGCCAACATATTCCGCAGCGCTTTACAAATTATAGAGGGGACTTGTACAGACAATAAACATTACAGCATAACAGAAATACAGTTCAAAACAGATACCAGGAGGAGTGAGGGCCCTGCTCGCAAGCTTACAAACTATGGGGAAAAGGGGAGACACGAGAGGTGGATGGTAACAATTGCTTTAGTTATTCGGACCAGCTATAGTGTAAGGCTCAGGTGTTCATGTAAAGCTGCATGAACCAGTTACCTGCCTAAGTATGTAGCAGTACAGACACAGAGGGCTAATACTGCATAAAGTGTATGAGAACATGATGCGAGGAACCTTTTTTTTTTTTTTTTTTTTTTTATTATAAATAGGCCACACAGGGATCGTTAGGTTAATGCATTGAGGCGGTAGGCCAGTCTGAACAAATTAGTTTTTAGGGCACGCTTAAAACTGTGGGGATTGGGGATTAATCGTATTAACCTAGGTAGTGCATTCCAAAGAATCGGCGCAGCACGTGTAAAGTCTTGGAGACGGGAGTGGGAGGTTCTGATTATTGAGGATGCTAACCTGAGGTCATTAGCGGAGCGGAGGGCACGGGTAGGGTGGTAGACTGATACCAGGGAGGAGATGTAGGGTGGTGCTGAGCCATGGAGTGCTTTGTGGATGAGGGTAGTAGTTTTGTACTGGATTCTGGAGTGGATGGGTAGCCAGTGTAATGACTGGCACAGGGTAGAGGCATCGGTGTAACGGTTGGTGAGGAATATGATCCTGGCTGCAGCATTCAGGACAGATTGGAGCGGGGAGAGTTTTGCAAGAGGGAGACCGATTAGTAGAGAGTTACAGTAGTCCAGACGAGAATGAATAAGTGAAACAGTCAGAGTTTTTGCAGAGTTGAAATTAAGAAAAGGGCGAATTCTAGAAATGTTTTTGAGATGCAGGTAAGAAGAGCGAGCCAGTGATCGGATGTAGGGGGTGAATGAAAGGTCAGAATCAAGGATGACCCCAAGGCAGCGGGCATGTTGCTTTGGAGTAATGGTGGAACCGCACACGGAGATGGCAATGTCAGGCAAAGGTAGGTTAGTAGAGGGAGAGAACACGAGCAGTTCAGTTTTTGACAGGTTTAGTTTCAGATAGAGGGAGGACATGATGTTAGAGACAGCGGTAAGACAATCACTGGTGTTTTCTAAAAAGGTCGGTGTGATATCGGGAGCAGAAGTGTATAATTGGGTGTCGTCAGCATAGAGATGGTACTGGAAACCAAATCTACTGATTGTTTGTCCAATAGGGGCAGTATACAACGAGAAGAGTAGGGGGCCTAGGACTGATCCTTGAGGAACCCCAACAGTAAGGGGAAGGTGAGAGGAGGAGGAACCAGCAAAACATACAGTGAAGGATCGGTCAGAGAGATAGGAGGAGAACCAGGAGAGAACGGTGTCCTTGAGGCCGATGGAGCGGAGCATAGTGAGGAGGAGCTGATGATCCACAGTGTCAAATGCTGCAGAGAGATCCAAGAGAATTAGCATGGAGTAGTGACCATTAGATTTAGCTGTTAGTAGGTCATTAGAGACTTTAATGAGGGCAGTTTCAGTAGAGTGTAAAGAGCGGAAGCCAGATTGAAGAGGGTCGAGAAGAGAGTTATCTGAGAGATAGCGGGTAAGACGGGAGTGGACCAGGCGTTCGAGGAGTTTAGAGATGAAGGGAAGATTAGAGACAGGTCTATAATTAGCGGCACAGTTTTGATCGAGGGATGGTTTTTTAAGTAATGGATGTATGATGGCATGCTTAAATGAGGAGGGAAAAATACCGGAAGTGAGGGAAAGGTTGAATATTTTTGTTAGGTGAGAGGTGATAGCCGGGGAAAGGGACTGGAGGAGATGTGACGGAATGGGGTCACTGGTGCAAGTGGTCGGGCGCGAAGATGCAAGGAGCCTGCTTACTTCTTCTTCTGTAACTGCTTCAAAGTCAGAGAGTGAACTAGATGCAGTGGGGGAGGGAGGACAGTGCATGGTATGAAGAGATTGGGAGATTGGGTTGCTTTGTCTTTATGTTTTGGGTCATTGTCCATCTGTAGTATGAAACGACGACCAATCAGTTTGGCTGCATTTGGCTGGATCTGAGCACACAGTATGGCTCTGAATACCTCAGAATTCATTTGGCTGCTTCTGTCCTGTGTCACATCATCAATAAACACTAGTGACCAAGTGCCACTGGCAGCCATGCATGCCCAAGCCGTCACACTGCCTCCGCCGTGTTTTACAGATGATGTGGTATGCTTTGGATCATGAGCTGTACCACGCCTTCGCCATACTTTTCTCTTTCCATCATTCTGGTAGAGGTTGATCTTGGTTTCATCTGTCCAAAGAATGTTCTTCCAGAACTGTGCTGGATTTTTTTAGATGTTTTTTAGCAAAGTTCAGTCTAGCCTTTTTATTCTTGATGCTTATGAGTGGCTTGCACCATGCAGTGAACCCTTTGTATTTACTTTCATGCAGTCTTCTCTTTATGGTAGATATGGATATTGATATGCCTACCTCCTGGAGAGTGTTGTTCACTTGGTTGGCTGTTGTGAAGGGGTTTCTCTTCACCATGGAGATTATTCTGCGATCATCCACCACTGTTGTCTTCCATGGCCGCCCATGTCTTTTTGTATTGATGAGTTCACCAATGCTTTCTTTCTTTCTCAGGATGTACCAAACTGTAGATTTTGCCACTCCTAATATTGTAGCAATTTCTTGGATGGGTTTTTTCTGTTTTTGCACCTTAAGGATGGCTTGTTTCACCTGCATGGAGAGCTCCTTTCACCGCATGTCTACTTCACAGCAAAACCTTCCAAATGCAAACACCACACCTCAAATCAACTCCAGGCCTTTTATCTTCTTAATTGAGAATGACATAACGAAGGGATTGCCCACACCTGTCCATAAAATAGCCTTGGACTCAATTTTCCAATTACTTTTGGTCCCTTTAAAAACAGGATGGTGCATGTTAAGGAGCTGAAACTCCTAAACCCTTCATCCAATTTTAATGTGGATACCCTCAAATGAAAGCTGAAAGTCTGAACTTCAACTGCATCTGAATTGTTTTGTTTAAAATTCATTGTGGTAATGTCTATAACCAAAATTAGAAAAATGTTGTCTCTGTCCAAATATATATGAACCTAACTGTATATCACTGGTAGTCTGTAGGGAAAGTTAGTTAGTTGCTGGCTGAGCCCAGCTCAGTCAGTTCCAGGACAGAGTCTGAGGAGGACAGAGGGTCAACGGAGCTGTGCATGCCCTCAGAGCTGCAGCTCCCAGAAAGAGGCATTGAAAGGCAGAATCGTATTGCAGCGAGCATGAAGGAAGTAGAAGCAAAGGAGAGGATACCAGAAGGGGACCAGTCCCGCTCAGGCTGCCTCCTTTTTAACCCTTTATTTTAACAGCTAGAGCCCCCAAATTTTGCACACGGACTCTACTAACATTAGTATGTTAATAAAAGGATATGAAATGTTTTACTGTATGTAAACCATGTCTCATATCCTGTCGGGTTTGGGAAGGAGATAGGAAAAGCTGGCAATTGAATTACCGGCTTTTCTGCTATCTAGCGCTCTATGAAATATAAATATATATATATATATATATATATATGTGCCTCACTGACATAATATATATATATATATATATATTTATATATATATATATTCTATGTGTAGACATGTATTTGATCTATTCTATTCTAACCTGTCAGTGTGATATTTACTGTATACCGCACTGAATTGCCGTTTTTTTTTCTAGAACACCGGAGCGTATGTCTCGTAAGCCACACTGATGGTCCGTGTGTAATCCGTATTTTTCTCGCCCCCATAGACTTTCATTGGTGAATTTTTTGTGCAATACGCTGACAAACGCAGCATGCTGCGATTTTCTAGGCCCGTAAAATTTACGGCAGATAGGAGCTGCCCCATAGAAAATCACTGGTCTGTGTGCAATGCGTAGTTTTTGCGCCTCTCATACGTCCGTAAAACTCTCTAGTGTGACGCTGGCCTAACTCTGCTGCCTCATTATAGTGAATGAATCCCTTGGGAGTTTCACCTGTCACGTCCCTCAGAGATTTAGATGGAAACCCCAGAGTAAGTGCTCAGCGTAGAGCGCCAGATAAATGTGATCCTAAATGTTATGTAAAATGTTACCAATAAAAGCTTCAACTCAATCCACAAAAAAATCAAGTCCCCACTCAGATCTGTCATCTGTTAATAGAAATATAGGGGGCTTCCACTTTACTGGTAGAACAACGTCTCTGTAAAGGTAAATGGCTCCTCGCCCTCCAAAAGAAATTCAGCAAATTCTGGGCTCTCAAATACAAATGCCCCCTACCTTCTGAGCCCCAGTGTGCCTAAACCACATTTAGTGCCCTTGTTTGGCATTGCTGTAGTGATGAGAGCCGGCTTAATTTACAAGTGCGTGTCTCCAGAAGCATGGGCTAGGCATAGCGTACTGGTCACTACAATGCAGTTTGCAATTTTCACTCAGCAACATCCACTGCTGCTTGCTTCCGGAAAAGACCCATGGAGTCAAAATCGTCACTACACCTGAAGATAAATTCCTAAAGGGGTATAATTTCCAAAATGTGGTCACTTGAGTGGTGATTCTGCTCTTCTAGCAAACTAGTTTAGAAAAATCTGTGCTCAAAGAGGCAAATAGCGTTCTGTCCCATCCAAGCAGCACTGTATAGCCACACATGAGGAATTTCTGCATTCAGCAGAAATTGTGGGACTGATTTTGGTGCCATTTTTACCCATTATCCAGTATGAAAATGTAAAATCTGGGACTAACAAATATTCTTGGTGGTAAAAATGTAAATTATTTTATCATCACTGACCAATGGTATAACATTATGTGACTCACCTGTGATGTCAATAAGATCATTGCATCCCTAGATAAATTCATTGAGAGGTGTAGATTGTAAAATTGGGTCACTTATGGGGGGGGCTCTGCTGTTCTGGCACCTCAGGGGCTCTTCCAATGTGACATGGCACACTCAAGCCAGTGCAGCAAAATCTGCACTGTAATATGGCGATTTATTCCCTTCTGAGCTGTGCACAGTGCCCCCTGAAGAAGGTGGACTCGCACCGAAACGTGCGTTGGGGAGTGAGTCCCGGGACGCCTGCCTGACACTTTATGGGTAAATACTACGTTTAAACCGCAGTGCCATTGTTTGACTTATGTTTCTTGTATCAGTAGCAGGCATGATTTGACATTCTGGTATGTACACATGACGAATTATCTGGGAGTGAGTGGGAGTAGTTGGAGTCCACAGGGACGTATGGTATCCTTTAACTCCTTCACTGCTCTCAGCTGTTTCGGCATGTTATGCAGGCTCTATTAGGAGCAAATGGGAGTGGTTGGCGTTCACAGGGATGTATAATGTGTTTCTAACCTCCTAGTTAACCCTTTGTGCTACCAGCATGAAAATAGGCTAAACCCCTTAGTGATGGAGCCATATTTTTGAAATCTGACCAGTGTCACTTTATGTGGTAATAACTCTGCAACGCTTCAACAAATCCCAGTGATTTTGAGATTGTTTTTTCGTGACACATTATACTTTATGATAATGGTAAATTTAGGTCAATATGTTTTGTGTTTATTTATTACAAATATCAAAAATTTGAGAAAAATGTTAAAAAATTAGCAATTTTCTAAATTTGAATGATTATCCCTTTAATCCAGATGGTCATACCACAGGAAAACATTAATAAATAACATTTCCCTCATGTCTGCTTTACATCATTACCATTTGTAAAATGTACTTTTATTTTTTTTAGCATTTTAGGAGGTTTAAAAATGTAGCAGCAATTTTTCATTTTTTCAATGAAATTTACAAAATTTATATTTTTAGGGACCTATCCATGTTTGAAGTGACTTTAGGGGTCCTATATATTGGGAAGCCCCCAAACATGATACCATTTTCAAAACAGCACCCCTAGACAAATTGAAAACTGCTGTCAGGTAGTTTATTAACCCTTCAGGTGCTTTACAGGAATTAATGCAAAGTGGTATGACAGAAATGAAAATGTGTATTTTTACCACCTAAATGCCTCTAACTTCTGAACAGATTACTACAGCCGTCAGACTCTAAGGCCGCTATTTGGTCATGAATTGCAAACATCAGGACGACAAAATCATGATCTGAGGGCACAAGTTTGGACAAAGAGGAAGCCCCCACACTCTGTTAACCATTTATAATGATGTAGTCACTATTGACAGCAGCATCTAAGGGGTTAAACAGATTTGGACAGTGCAAACACTAATCGTGGCTGATGCAGCAAGTTGTCAGCTATAGTGTACAGTGGACAGCTGCTGGATTGTCACCTGTATGGGGAGGCTATTCTCTTATATCTCAGGTCAGTTAAAAGACGTATTGGCTGTCATTAAGGGGTTAAACTTATCGCTATTGTTGTGATGTTTTTATAAATTTACTATGGCACTCTGATCTAGTATGTTTACTACATTGTGCTGGCCCAATTGTGCAGGCGGGATCTACCGGCACTCACTTACTTGGAATTTCTGTCATGTACCTCATATCATTATAAATATTACTGATTGCTCTAAGAACTGTATGCACTTGCACACTAACAGTTCTAGTTTTATGTATATGGATATTTAATAAAAGTTTTGTGTACGTTTGTATATTATGAGCTTTTGACTCATTTTTTCTCCTGTATTATGATATATATTTGAGTCGCTCTGCCTTCTGTAATATGCAATTTAGCATAAATGCTATTTCATGCATGGTAATATTGTAGGAAGAATGTCTTTGGGATTATTTGTCAAACAGTGCCTCAAAAGTAGCTTTCAGGAGAAATTGCACTACAAATTTTGGGGTCCATTTTCTCCTCTTGCTCTTGTGAAAATGTAAAATTTTTTTCATTTTCACGGCTCAACGTTATAAACTTCTGTGAAGGACATCGGTGTTCAAGGGGCTCAATACACATCTAGATAAGTTCCCTGAAGGGTCTATTTTCCAAAATGGGGTCAATTTTGTTTTTTTTTACTGTTTTGGCACATCAGGGGCTCTTTAAACTTGACATGGTGTCCGCTAATTATGCCATCAAATTTTATATTAAAAAAGAAAAATGTCCTTCCCTTCCGAGCTCTGCTGTGCGCCCAACAGTTGTTTTCCTCCACATATTGGGTATCGGAGTACTTAGGAGAAATTGTACAACAAATTTTATAGTGCAATGCCTCCTGTTACCCTCATGAAAATGCTAAATTTGGGGTTAAAAAACATTTTTGTGGGAAAAATTTGATTTTTTTATTTTCACGGCTTAACGTTATAAACTTCTGTGAAGCACCTGGGGTGTCAAGGTGCTCAATACACATCTAGATAAGTTCTCTGAGGGGTCTATTTCCAAAATGGTGTAACTTGTGTGGGGTGTCTTTACTGTTTTGGGCACATCAGGGGCTCTCAAAACACGACATGGAGTCCGCTGTAGCAATGACCTTTTGTGGCTTACCCTCCTTGTAGTGTGTGTCAGTGACTGCCTTCTGGACATCTGTCAAGTCAGCAGTCTTCCCCATGATTCTGGAGCTACTGAAACAGAGTAAGGGACCTTTCTGAATGCTTAGAAAGCCTTTGCAGGTTTTTTTTTTGTTAATTATTCTAATTTACTGAGATAATGACTTTTGGGTTTTCATTGTCTGTAAGACATAATCATCAACAAGACCTGAAATAAGCACTTGAAATAGATCACTCTGTTTGTAATGACTCTATATAATATAGGAGTTTCACTTTTTGTCTTGAAGAACTGAAATAAATTCAATAAGCCCTTATACTTTTAGCCATGATTATATGTAAACCACTTGAAGAATTAATATCTATATGACTTTGGTAAATACATTTAATAATTAATTTTTTCCCCAATTTTCATTATTTACAAAATAGCGAGAAGCTGTTCATTCTCCCAAGTCGACATCATTCGACAGTAAGTCCCACAGATCCAGCGTTGTGTATTTTAGTGTTTAGTAAGACGTTAATGAGGATAGTATGTTATTACTAATTATGCTCCAGGGGTTTATGGCCTTCCTAAGGCTAATAGTGGCTCTAAATTTCTGAGCTCTTATAAAAGGATGTCGTATCCTTACCACAAAAAAATCAGCAATTTACATCATATAACTTACAGCTGAAAGCAGGTAGAACGAGGATCCACTTTGTTCACACTTGACCTCCTTATTGTACAAGCCAAATCTATCAGTACTGGGGCCTAAACTATGGTAAGTACGCACCACAGCTTGTTTTTTCCTTCGTGTTCGGGCCAATTTTTACAATTCTGACCACTGTCACTTTATGAGAATTTAACTCCGCAACGCTTCAACATATCCCACTGATTCTGACACAGTTTTTCTAGCCATATTGTACTTCATGATTGTGGTAAAAAATTTTCAATATAACTTGCGTTTATTTCTGAAATTATTGGAAATTTGGCGAAACTTTTGAAAATTTCATAATTTTCAAATTTTTAATCTTTATGTACGTAAACCGGAGAGTTATGTCACACAAAGTAGTTAATAAATAACATTTCCCTCATGTCTACTTTACTTCAGCACAATTTTGGAAACAATTTTTTTTCTTACAAAGTTATAAGGGTTAAAAGTTGATTAGCAATTTTTCATTTTTACCTAAAATTTACAAAACCATTTTTTTAGGGACCACATCACATTTGAAGTGACTTTGAGGGGCCCATATGACATAAAATAAAGAAAAAGTAAAATAGCCAGCTCACCAATGACGATCACAGGTGCACGGATCTCCGTTGCAGGCAAACGAACAAGTCCTCAGAAGAAAAAAAAGTTGAGATCCAGCTCCTTAAAATATGGTAATATTTATTGGTATCAAAAAGATAAAATCCATGGGCATAGGCAAACCAAGCTCCCTCAGGTAGGTGCCCCTGCACATGAGAGGCTAAACGGCAACGCGATTCGATCAGACGATCTTTTTCAAAGCCATATCCTGATCTGGTTGTGCTGTCCTATATGAGGGAGCTCCTCCAATCAGAGTACCTAAATAGGTCACATGACAATTCATAAGGTCCTAACATAAAATCATTATACAAACATCAATATACAATAAAATACTCACTTCCTATTCAACAATAATGCAGCATAGATCGGGTATTTAGATGGAATATCCAATATGCCTCTCGCGTAAGGAGACGCCTTCTGGAGTCCCCGCCGCGAAGAGGTACATTAACCTGTTCAATTCCCTGGACCTGAAAACTAGCAGTACTTCGAGCATGGTGAGTAACAAAATGTCTGGATGCTGCTGACATGTTTCTATTTGCGCCCTGTGTGTTATTTATATCATATAAATGTTCCCGGATGTGTGTCTTGAGTTTTCTCGTTGTACATCCCACATAAGACAAATTGCAATCTCTGCAATTAATTTTATATACTACTAGCTATTGAACCCGTTCTACGCCCGGGTGGCGAGCATTTATATTGGTATATGGTCTCCATCCTGGTATGTGCTGCTCAATCCTGCGTCCCCATCCTGTCATGTGCTGCTCCATCCTGCGCCCCCATCCTGTCATGAGCTGCTCCATCCTGCGCCCCCATCCTGCCATGTGCTGCTCCATCCTGCGTCCCCATCCTGTCATGTGCTGCACCCATCCTGCGCCCCCATTCTGTTATCTGCTGCTCCCATCCTGCGCCCCCATCCTGTCATGTGCTGCTCCATCCTGTGTCCCCATCCTGTCATGTGCTGCACCCATCCTGCGCCCCCATTCTGTCATGTGCTGCTCCCATCCTGCGCCCCCATTCTGACATGTGCTGCTCCCATCCTGCGCCCCCATTCTGACATGTGCTGCACCCATCCTGCGCCTCCATTCTGACATGTGCTGCACCCATCCTGCGCCTCCATTCTGACATGTGCTGCACCCATCCTGCGCCTCCATTCTGACATGTGCTGCACCCATCCTGCGCCTCCATTCTGTCACTGGCTGCTCCCATCCTGCATCCCCATCCTGTCATGTGCTGCTCCCATCCTGCGCCCCCGTTCTGTCATGTGCTGCTTCCATCCTGCACCCCCGTTCTGTCATGTGCTACTGCCATTCTGCGCCCCCGTTCTGTCATGTGCTGCTCCCATCCTGCACCCCCGTTCTATCATGTGCTGCTTCCATCCTGCACCCCCGTTCCGTCATGTGCTGCTGCCATCCTGCACCCCCGTTCTGTCATGTGCTGCTGCCATCCTGCACCCCCGTTCTGTCATGTGCTGATGCCATCCTGCGCCCCCGTTCTGTCATGTGCTGCTCCCATCCTGCGCCCTAGTTCTGTCATGTGCTGCTTCCATCCTGCACCCCCGTTCTGTCATGTGCTGCTGCCATCCTGCACCCCCGTTCTGTCATGTGCTGCTGCCATCCTGCGCCCCCATTGTCATGTGCTGCTGCCATCCTGCGCCCTCGTTCTGACATGTGCTGCTCCCATCCTGCGCCCCCGTTCTGTCATGTGCTGCTTCCATCCTGCACCCCCGTTCTGTCATGTGCTGCCCTAGTTCTGTCATGTGCTGCTCCCATCCTGCGCCCCCGTTCTGTCATGTGCTGCTGCCATCCTGCACCCCCGTTCTGTCATGTGCTGCTCCCATCCATATGCCCCATACGCTGCTCCATAAAGGTTTATGACCTCCATCAGGTGGCGTAAGTAACAAATAGCTGTGGCATGAAGTGCCACAGCCTCATGGCACAGCAATTTGTTACTTACGCTACCTGATTCTTTTCCCGGCGCCATTGTCTTGCTCCTCCCAGTGCCGGAATCGGCGCCTGCGCAGTCCGCGCTTTCCGGCGCCATTTTCTTGAAGACACACTGCTGTGTGTCTTCAAGAAAATGGCGCCGGTAAGCGCGGACTGCGCAGGCGCCGATTCCGGCACCGGGAGGAGCAAGACAATGGCGCCGGAAAGGAATGGCGTAAGTAACAAATTGCTGTGGCATGAAGTGCCACAGCCTCATGGCACAGCAAGTTTTTACTTACGCTATTCGTTTCGGGCGCCATTGTCTTGCTCTTCCTGGTGCCGGAATCGGCGCCTGCGCAGTCCGCGCTTTCCGGCGCCATTTTCTTGAAGACACACAGCAGTGTGTCTTCAAGAAAATGGCGCCGGAAAGCGCGGACTGCGCAGGCGCCGATTCCGGCACCATGAAGAGCAAGACAATGGCGCCCGAAACGAATAGCGTAAGTAAAAACTTACTATGGCGGTGGATTATTTGCATAATCAGGGCGCACATATGTAGACGGCGTCCCAGTGCTCCCGACCCCCTGCTCTCGGCGGCATTTTTTCTATAATGTAACGCTAGGAGCGTTGCGCCTGCGCAGTCTATTAAGGCTTCAGACAGAGTGACGCTCCCAGCGTTATATTATAGATGCTGGTATAGTTGCAATTAATATATTGCTTAATATTGAATTTAATTGTTTCCTCCGCATTGTGGAACGTTTTAGCTACCAGGGCATATTTACAGGTGCTACAGTTATTTGTGCCACATCTAAAGAAACCGGGATAATTTAGCCATGTTTTTGGACATTTAGTTGTCTCTGAGCGAAATATGTTAGGAGCTATTTGATTCCCGATAGTCGGTGCTCTTCTTGACACCACATTAATACCAGAGTTCAATATGTCATATAGCTGTTGATCCTCGTAAAGAATGGGTAAATATCTATAAATAATGTCTTTGATTTTAGTAAATTGAGGACTATATTGAAAGCATATGTAGGGTTTCTTCACCATATTCGGGTTATTATTTTTATTCGATGTTATTAACTCTTTATGTTCCTTTTTTTCTACAATTTTTTTTGCCAGATTAATTGTCCATTGGGAGTATTTGCGATTTTTTAGTTTACTTTCTATTTGTCCAAATTCTCCTTTTAAATCCCTCTCCAGACTACAGTTCGGTTTAATTCTGGTGAACTCACCCACTGGGATCGCTTTAACTGTATGTTTATTATGACTACTACTGGCATGTAGGATGGTATTGCCTCTTACCGGTTTGTGATGAGTTTTAGTAATAACATTCTGATTAATATGTCCTATAAGCTCTAGGTCCAAAAATGAAATATTGGTGCCATCATGTTTATGTGTAAATTTGATATTATATTCGTTGTCATTGAGATAATCCATAAAATGTGATATGGCAGATACCCTCATAATCTGGGGGGGTAATGTATCATCTATGTATCTGCCATACCACTCCACCTGGTCTAAAAACGGATTGGTCACCGAAAAAACATATTCCATCTCCCAGAATGACATAACAAGATTTGCGAGGGAGGGTGAGTATTTAGCACCCATGGGCACTCCGGTTTGTTGCATGTAAAATTGGCCATCAAAGAGAAAAAAATTATTAGTTAACAAATACTGAATCACCATTAACAAATACTGAACCAAATCCATAGAGTAATTACTAAATTTAACAAGATGGTATTGTATTGCTCGTATTGCTACACTATGGGGAATACTGGTATAGAGCGATATAACGTCGCTGCAGAGCCAGGAATAATTGGCTTGCCATATTCTGTTGTCCATCATTCGCAAAATCTCTTTGTAGTCCTTGATATACCCTGGAGTACGCTTCACAAGGGGCTGGAGAAGTGAATCTACCCATTGGCAAAGTTTTTCATTGCAGGAGCCAATTCCGGACACTATGGGTCGCATAGGGGGAATACCCTCTGTCTTGTGTATTTTGGGTACCCCATATATAATAGGAAGGATTGGGTTCTCTACCATGAGATATTCCATTTGTTTTTAAATTATTACTGTCAAACTTAGTCCTTCCATAATAATCAAATCCCTCTTTTTCATAATTTCCTGAGAAGGATTATATTTTAATTTTTTATAAGTGTTTTGATCGGACAACAACTCCAGCATTTTTCTGTGATAATCAATTGTTTTTAATACTACGACAACCCCTCCTTTATCCGACATTTTAATAGTAAGATCTGTCATTTCCTTCAATTCTTTTATTGCATTTTGAAGTTTTCTGGGTATATTCTTTCGACTATTTTTGGCATTGCTTTTACTGTTATTGTATAGTTGTCTCAATTCTCTCTCTACACCCTCTTGGAAACGGTCCATACATTCTGATCTATCTTGTATTGGATAATAATATGGATTTTTGGTATTAAAATCCTGGGAGTTATATCACTCTATACCAGTATTCCCCACAGTGTAGCAATACGAGCAATACAATACCATCTTGTTAAATTTAGTAATTACTCTATGGATTTTTTTCAGTATTTGTTGATGGTGATTCAGTATTTGTTAACTAATAATTTTTTTCTCTTTGATGGCCAATTTTACATGCAACAAACTGGAGTGCCCATGGGTGCTAAATACTCACCCTCCCTCGCAAATCTTGTTATGTCATTCTGGGAGATGGAATATGTTTTTTTCGGTGACCAATCCGTTTTTGGACCAGGTGGAATGGTATGGCAGATACATACATGATACATTACCCCCCAGATTATGAGGGTATCTGCCATACCACATTTTATAAATTATCTCAATGACAACGAATATAATATCAAATTTACACATAAACATGATGGCACCAATATTTCATTTTTGGACCTAAAGCTTATAGGACATATTAATCAGAATGTTATTACTAAAACTCATCACAAACCGGTAAGAGGTAACACCATCCTACATGCCAGTAGTAGTCATAATAAACATACAGTTAAAGCGATCCCAGTGGGTGAGTTCACCAGAATTAAACGGAACTGTAGTCTGGAGAGGGATTTTAAAGGAGAATTTGGACAAATAGAAAGTAAACTAAAAAATCGCAAATACCCCCAATGGACAATTAATCTGGCAAAAAAAATTGTAGAAAAAAAGGAACCTAAAGAGTTAATAACATCGAATAAAAATAATAACCCGAATATGGTGAGGAAACCCTACATATGCTTTCAATATAGTCCTCAATTTACTAAAATCAAAGACATTATTTATAGATATTTACCCATTCTTTACGAGGATCAACAGCTATATGACATATTGAACTCTGGTATTAATGTGGTGTCAAGAAGAGCACCGACTATCGGGAATCAAATAGCTCCTAACATATTTCGCTCAGAGACAACTAAATGTCCAAAAACATGGCTAAATTATCCCGGTTTCTTTAGATGTGGCACAAATAACTGTAGTACCTGTAAATATGCCCTGGTAGCTAAAACGTTCCACAATGCGGAGGAAACAATTAAATTCAATATTAAGCAATATATTAATTGCAACTATACCAACATAGTATATAAAATTAATTGCAGAGATTGCAATATGTCTTATGTGGGATGTACAACGAGAAAACTCAAGACACGCATCCGGGAACATTTATATGATATAAATAACACACAGGGCGCAAATAGAAACATGTCAGCAGCATCCAGACATTTTGTTACTCACCATGCTCGAAGTACTGCTAGTTTTCAGGTCCAGGGAATTGAACAGGTTAACGTACCTCTTCGCGGCGGGGACTCCAGAAGGCGTCTGCTTACGCAAGAGGCATATTGGATATTCCATCTAAATACCCGATCCCCGATGGGACTCAATAAACGAAACGAAACTATGCTGCATTATTGTTGAATAGGAAGTGAGTATTTTATTGTATATTGATGTTTGTATAATGATTTTATGTTAGGACCTTATGAAGTGTCATGTGACCTATTTAGGTACTCTGATTGGAGGAGCTCCCTCATATAGGACAGCACAACCAGATCAGGATATGGCTTTGAAAAAGATCGTCTGATCGAAACGCGTTGCCGTTTAGCCTCTCATGTGCAGGGGCACCTACCGGAGGGAGCTTGGTTTGCCTATGCCCATGGATTTTTATCTTTTTGATACCAATAAATATTACCATATTTTAAGGAGCTGGATCTCAACTTTTTTTCTTCTGATGACATAAAATACCTAAAAGTGACACCATTCTATAAATGGCACCCATCAAGGTGCTAAAAACCACATTCAAGAAGTTTATTAACCCTTCAGGTGCTTCACAAGAATTAATGGAATGTGGAAGGAAAAAATTCACATTTCACTTTTTCTCTACAAAAATGTTTCTTTATCACCATATTTTCCATTTTCACAAAAGTAACAGAAGAAAATGCACCATAAAATTTGTTGTGCGATTTCTGCTGAGTATGTTGACACCACATATGTGGAGGAAAACTATTGTTTGAGTGCACGGCAGGGCTTGGAAGGGACGGAGCGCCACTTGACTTTTGGAATACAAAATTGGCTTGGAACAATGGCCGACGCCATGTGGCGTTTAGAGAGCTCCTGATGGGCCTAAAGAGTAGAAACCCCCCACAAATTACCCCATTTTGGAAACTAGGTCCCTCAAGGACTTTATCTAGATGTGTGTTGAGCACCTTTTTAAATTTTTACAATGATAACAGGAGCAAAGGAATGCCAAAATTTGTTATGCAATTTTTCCAAAGTACATAGGTACCGCATATTTGTTGAAAAACGGCTGCTTGGGCGCATGGTAGGGCTGGAAAGAGAAGGACCACTATTTTGGCTGCAATAGGTTGCAAATACCATGTCACATTTGATGTACCCCTGACATGCCAAAACAGCAGAAACCCCCACAGGTGATCCCATTTTGTAAACTATACCTCTCAAGGAATTCATCTAGGGGAGTAGTGAGTATGTTTAACCCTCAGGAGATTCACAAACTTGTATAAAACTGGGCTCAGTAAATTAAATATTACTATTTTTTCCACTAAAATGTCGTTTTGACCCTAAGTTTGCAATTTTCAAAAGGGGTAATAGGAGAAAACGAACAGTACAAGTTGTTATGCAATTTCTCCTGAGTACATCAATACCCAATAAGTGGTCAAAAACTACTTTTGAGGTGCAGTGTAAAGCTCAAAAGGGAAGCAGCACCATATTACAGTGCAGATTTTGCTGGAATGGTTTGAGGGTGCCATGTTACATTGGCAGAGCCCTTAGCTACACCTCTCATTGAGTTCATCTAGGTGTGCAGTAATCATATTGACACCACAGGTGTGTCACAGAATTTGATACTATTGGGCAGTGAAGAAAAAATAATTAAATTTTTACCACAAAAAAAATTGTTTTAGCACCGGATTTTACTGTTTCACACTGGGAAATGGGTAAAAATTCTGCTGCCAAAATGTGCTACACAATTTCTGCTGAACTTGGCAATACCCCATATATGGCTATACAGTACTTAGCCACACAGCAAGACTCTGGAGGGACGGAACACTATTTGACTGTTGGAGAACAAATTATTATAGTGTAGTTTCAGGACTCTATATAAAGAGCCCCTCATTTATGTGCAGATGTAGTGATGATTTTGACTCCATGGGTATTTTCCAGAAGCAGGCAGCAGCAAATGTTGCTAAGCAAAAATTGCAAACTGCCTCTCATCACTACAGAAATGCCAAACATGTGGTTGATTTTTGTGGTTTAGGCACACTGGGGCTCAGAAGGGAGGGAGGCATTTGGATTTGGTAGCGCAGAATTTGCTAAATTTCTTTTGGCAGGTGAGGAGCCATAACACTTTTTCCAGAGCCTTTGTACTACCAGTAACGTGGAAGCCCCTTATATTTCCATCAACACATGACAGACCTGAGTGAGGACTTGCTTTTTTATGGATTGAGTTGAAGATTTTATTGGGAACATTTTACATAACGTTTGGGATCAGATTTATCTGGTGTTCTTCGCTGAGCACTTACTTTGGGGTTTCCATCTAAATCTCTGAGTGACGTGACAGATGAAACCCCTGATCCATTCACTATAATGAGGCAGCAGAGTTACTATGGACTTTGTCTTATGTCTGTTCAGTGGTGTCCTTCTTTTCAGAGGTGCACAATACAGGCTGACTGCGCTTTTATGTATGACTAAAAAGACGGACAGTGCCGGATCACTGGTCTTATGGTGTCCACAGTGCCTCCATCTGCCTCATTATGGGGAATCATCTTCCAGGAGTTCCGTCTGAATCACCTATTTCAGAGATTTACATGGAAACTCCGGTGTAAGCGCTCAGCGAAGAGCGCAGGATAAATGTGCGCTGAGCCTTACTGCGATCTTTGGGAGGGGGAATGAAAAAATCAACAGCAGGTCAAGAATTGGTTTTATTGATTTTTTACACTGTTCCTCGTGCGGTATAAGTGATTAGGTGACTTTATTCTTCGGGTCAGTGTGATTACTGCGATACTAGATTTATGTTGGGTTTTTATGATTGGCTGCTGTCACACACTAAAAGACGCATTTTATTGCAAAAACAAGATTTTAGGCTGGTTTCACACTTGCGTTTTTGAACGCATGCGTTTATAAAAAAAACGCATGGTGCAAAAACGCATGTAAACGCGTGTAAACGCTGCGTTTTTTTGACGCACGCATTTAACGCATGTGTCAAAAAAACGCAGCGTTTACACGTGTTTACATGCGTTTTTGCATGCGTTTGTGTTTTTTACAGCATTTCCCAAAAAAACAAAAAACAAAAAAAAGGTAACCAGACACAACCAATGGGAATAGAGAGGGCGTATATGATTGTCTCTCAATATATTGACCCTAGGGGTACAGAAATTTTCACAGCTTGCTACTGTTTCCGGTGTCATGATGGATCTTTCAATGGAGAGCTTTTATTTCAAACTGGAGTTCAGCTTCAAGATTTTCCTTGCCTGTGTTTTTGCTTGGGAGCAAGACCGAAACCACCAAAGATGGAGAAGGAGACAGCGTAGGCGTTTTTGGAGGCACCCCATCATTGAAGTGCGTGAGAGCCGTGGAGCATATCACACGCTCTATGCGGAGCTGAATGCCAACCCGGAGAAATTCCAGGATTACACGAGAATGTCTCAAGAATCTTTCCGGGATTTACTGTCTCGTGTCGAAGGATCCATACGGCGACAGGACACACGGCTCCGTAGAGCGATTCCACCCGAGGAACGTCTGTTAGTGACATTACGGTACGTTCCAAAACTAAACCAATGACCGTCAAATTTTTTGTTATAACATGTATTTTATGTTGTTTTTTTCTTTTTCTTATTTTTAAACACACCATTACAAGAGCCGATTTTAAATGTTTTTTTTTGTTTCTTTTTCTTCTAGATTTCTTGCCACAGGAGAGAGTTTATCTTCCCTCCACTTCCAATACCGCCTTGGAATCTCAACCCTGTCCAAAATTGTTGTGGACACTTGTCGTGCGTTATGGAATGTAATCCGTGAGGAGTTTATACCAGTACCCACCGTGGAGATTTAGCGTGAAATTTCTGATAAATTTTTGAACGTGTGTGATTTCCCCAACTGTATAGGGGCGGTGGATGGAAAGCACATCCGCATTATAAAACCTGCCAGAACCGGATCTGAGTTTTTTAACTAAAAAAAATATTTTTCGGTAGTTCTCATGGCAATAGCGGAGTGTCGCTTCATCGCCGTGGACATTGGAGCTTTTGGCCGTGGCAATGATTCCCAGACTTTTAAGAGCACGGATATGGGCCGTCGTGTGTATGGCAACAATTTTAATTTTCCCCCTTCACAGCCTCTCCCCAACAGTCAAGGCCCACCGCAGCCATTTGTTATGGTTGGGGATGAGGCCTTCCAGATGTGTGAAAATCTCCTTAAGCCATATTCTAGTAGGGACTTGGACCACACTAGAAGAATATTCAACTACAGACTGACCAGGGCCAGAAGAACCGTAGAGTGCACCTTTGGCATTCTGGTTGCTAAATGGTGCATTCTTGCAACAGCCATCAATTTAAAAGTGGAAACAGTGGACGAGTTGGTCAAAGTCTGTGTGGTTCTACACAATTACCTCATTGCTAAGGAGCGACCCCACATTGAACTTGATGAACCAGTTTCACACCCATTGCCTGATTTTCAGCATCACCCGATGCGGTCAACTGCAGCCGTTAGTCTTATGCGGGACCAATTTGCGGCCTATTTTGTTTCCGATATTGGACGGGTGTCATGACAGGACAATGTTGTGTAAATGTCCTGTTGTATGTTTATCTTTACCAATTATTAAATACTGATACAAATTTTTCAAATTAATAAACTTGAGTGTTGGTTGTGTTGACCATGTCTCCTATCTTTTTCCTCTCTAAACAAAGGTTGACCAAAGATGGGCAGTAGATATGTATATCATATTTTGTAATCCAAAACCAGGAGTGGGTGATAGATGATGAGGTAATAGTTTAATTTTTTTTATCATAATTGACCTCTTATATTGTTGCACTCCCTATTTTGGTTTACAAATAATGATATAAAACACAGGCTGCATACTTATAATAATGGAAAAAAATGTTGATTTATTGGTAATCTTCTTGACGTCATTGCGTCAAGACTGTCACGCTCTCTATACCCATCAAGTCAAGTGTAAGAAATAAGGAATTCATGATAAACATATACATGCTCATGAATTCAAAATTTCTTACACCTGGCCAGGTGAGCATAGATATGTAGCGTGTGACAACCATTGTCCCATCAGTTTGACAACCATTGTCACATAATGTGCTAAATAAATAAGAGAATATGGTGAATATGCAAGGCAGTAATCAACTAAATAGGTCAGATGTCTATTTTGACATCTGACCGGTTCAGTTGAGTACTGAACTTGATTTCCACCATTTTCTCTTTGTACAGTGACACTACACTAGGTACAAAAATAAGAGTATGGAAATAACAAATATTTTTTTGGCCAACTCATATCTGTATACTGAAGAAACACATATAGATGTAGTCTTGTATTTTATACTACTGGAGATATGTTTTGGCCAAAAGAATAAGTGTGTGGCGAAGTTTATTGGTGTGTATTGAGAGCGGTAAAAGACACAATAAACCAAGCATAATTGTTGCAAATAAACTTTTTTTTATTGAGGTAACAAACAAATTTATTTTTTTGCACCGCGACGGGTTGTACCGCGACGGCTTGGGGTAGAGTGACGTAACCGGGGGGTGTTGAGAACTGAAGCCTGGCTCACCGTGGAGGAGGCAGAGGTGGCACGAGAAGGGGCAATAAAACTGGAAGGGTCTGGAAGTTCGGGGATGGGGCTTAAAACATGAGGGGCTTGAGACACACTGGAAGGGTGAGACACAACAGACAATACAGACACATCGGTAGGTGATGGGGGAGGAATACTCAGAGTTTTTTGCTTTTTATGTGTTTTGGGGGTTTTCCTTTGGGTTTTCCTGGTAGGGGGATGTCTTCTTGGGCTAATAGGATGTTGAGTGATGGCGGGAGACACGTCAGGATCCGGCTCCACAATAACACAGTCCGTCTCCATTGGGGAGCGCTCGGCAACGCCAGAGTCCAACTGCATTGTAGTGGGGGGGAAAGATAAAGCCATGCCAGGGTCCTGGTGCCTCATTGGGGGGACATAAAACCCTCCCAGGGTCCTGGTGCATCGTTGGGGGGAACATAAAACCCTCCTAGGGTCCTGGTGCATTGTTGGGGGGGGGAACATAAGCCCATACCAGGGTCCTGGTGCATCGTTGGGGGGGGACCCAAACCCCTCCCAGGGTCCTGCTGCATTGCTGGTGGGGGGGAACATAAAGCCCTGGCAGGGTCCTGCTGCATCGGGGTGGGTCCTGCCCTGAAAGCTATGACTTGGTCCTGCTGCATCGTGGGGGGGCCGGTGCGATACGCCATGCCTGGGTCCTGCTGCATGGGGGGGCCGTCCTATACGCCTGGCCTGGGTCCTGCTGCATCGGGGGTGTCCTGCCCGGAAAACAATGCCTGCTGCATTGGTCCGATATGCCATGACTGGGTCCTGCTGCATCGGGAGGGGGCCGGGCCGATAAGCCACGCCAGGGTCCTGCGTCATCGTGGTGTCAGCGGAGGAGGTCCAAGCCGGAGCAGCGGTTGTCACAGTGGTGGCGGTGGGATGTCCAACAGCACTCGTCATCGTGTTGGCGCTGTAGTGGAGTACACCTGTGGATGGAATAGAGGTGGCCGTGCAGTGGTATGCAGCAGAGGTAGGAATGATGGTTAATCGTGACAGTGATGGCACAGTTGGATAGGCCGCCACTGTCTGCTGTAAATTGCGACTGACTCTGCTGCATAGCCTGCACAAAAGCAACATTGCAGGCCTGCATCACACTCAGCTGGAGATCAGGGCTAAGGTGTTCCGACATGCCCTGTTGTATTTGATTAAAAAAATGATGAGCTGGCTTCTGGAGGTCGGCTTTAACTTGATCAACGCTTTTGGCGACATCCTGGATGCGGCAATCTAAGAGGTTATGGGACACATCCATTCTGTCACCTAAAGCCTTGATTGCTTTGTGTAAAACCGAGCTCAAGTGCAAAAACTCGGGCATGAGTGACCTATCCGAAGCCCTCTGTCGCTGCCGGGATGAGCCCGCAAAAATGGGTGCAGTGAAAGAGGACTGCGAAAGGGGAAGACCTGATGGGCCAGCCCCCTGGTCTCCAGTGAGTGTGGAAGACCCACCTGCTGCTGCGCTGCTGGATGGCTGGGACGGGTCCGTGGCTGCCGGCTGAAGGACCGCTCCAGAACCTGGTGCGACAGTCGTGCTATGTGTGCTGAGAAAAAAGAAAACAGAAAATGAATACCAAAATATAACAAGGCGGTACATCCTGTGAAATTTAAAATTACAGATTATGTCAATGCAATACAACCGGAAGCATGTGAGAAATACTTACGTTCTCATGAGAAGGACCGGTCTTAAAAAGGCCAGCACACGGTGGTATTTGTACAGCCGGTGCCTTGCTCCGGAACCACTTGCTGCACGATTCTCGGCACGAAGGTCCTTGTTGAAGCGGTCCTTCATGGAACGCCAACGTGTTCTTATTTTGTCCACTGTGAAATAACAATAACATATAATGGTCAGAAAAAGTACTTTTGGCCGTGCTCTCTTGACTGTGTGTGATGACAGAAACTCCGAAAAGTTTCTTTCATCACACACAGTAAAGAGAGCCCGGCCAAGGTCTCTGCTGCTTCACACTGCAGTGCAATACTTACCAAATGCATTACGGACCCGTGGCGGGGCATTCTCCCAGCCATCTCACAACGCTTGGGCCACCTCACTCCACAACCGACGGAGCGTACTATTGACTGCGTGCTGTGGATCCCGGCCGTCCCACAACGGGACTCGCTCCTGGACCAGGGTGATCAGGAGGTCATTATCGATCCGGTCATCGTCCCGTTGTGAAACCTAAAAGTAAAAGAAAATCATATAAGTTTGCTCAATCACATTGGGAAAAAAAAAACCAGAAGATGAGAAAGGGCAGGAATATGAAAGTCATCTTTTAGAAAAGGATCATACAAGAAAAATTAAAAGAAAATCAAGGGTACAGAAAGGAAGATTCAAGAATATTACAATGAGGACAGTCTGCCTTGTATACATACCCGCTGCCGTCTTCCCACCGGACCTTGACTTCGCTGCTCCGTCCCTCTCTGTCCCTCAGTTGAAGTGCTCTATAAAAAAAAAAAATCAAATTGTCTCATGTGTCGATGTGACAGTCAATACTTACCAAGCTGAAGGACAAAAAACTAACCTCACTGACATGATCCACTTCTGACTGACGTGGCTCAAACTCCTCATCAGATGAAGACTCCGCAGAAGACATTCTGATGCATGTTGAAATAAAAAAAAGAAGAAATTAGGACATGTAGATCCAAAAATTTTAAAATAAATGCATTGGCTAGGATATACTCACATTGCTCTGGGTCTTGTCCACCAATGCGTCCGGGCAGGGTCTTGTCTTCTTTGGAGTCTGATGAGAAGTGACCAGAAACTTCCCCCAACCTTCCTTTTATAACCCTGCTGCTATGGGGGAGGCTTATCAGTGTCTAGACAACCTTATCTACAGTCTATTCAACCTTTGTTAAAATAAACGCATGCGTCAAAAAAACGCATGCAAACGCATGTCCAAAAAAACGCATGCGTCCCCATTGACGCCAATGTATTTTTGGACCAAAAAAACCCGCATGAAAACACATGCGTTTTTATGTGTCCAAAAAACGCCTCTCAAAAATACTACAAGTTGCATTTTTGAAAATGAACGCATGCAGTAAAAAAACGCATGCAATTGAAAACGCGACCAAACGCGTACACAAAAAAAAGAAAGCGTTTTCAATGTTAAATATAGGAAAAAAAAAACGCTGCAGACAAAAACGCAAGTGTGAAACCACCCTTATATCACTATATTTTGAGAGCTATAATTTTTCCATATTTCGTCCAACAGAGTCATGTGAGGGCTTGTTTTTTCCGAGTCAAGCTGAAGATTTAATTGGTACCATTTTCAGACACTTGACATGTTGTGATCGCTTTCTATTCTGATTTTTGGGAGACAGAATGATCAAACACCAGGAATTCAGGATTTTTTGGGGGGGTTTGTTTATGACACTCCGTGTGTAGTAAAATTGGTAAGGCAGCTTTATTCTTCGGGTCAGTACAATTACAATGATACCAAATTTATATTTTTTTTTATGTTTTATCACTTTTTCACAATAAAAACTATTTTATCGAAAAAATAATTGTTTTTGCAGCGCTTTATTCTGAAAGCTATAACTTTTTTATTTTTCCTCTGTTGGAGCTGTGTCATGGTTTGTTTTTTGCGGGACAAGATGAGGTTTTCACCTCTAACATTTGTATTTTGATTTGACTTTTTGATCTCTTTTTATTGTACTTTTTTTTTGGCGGCATGATGAAAAAGCAAAGGTTTTTGCTCCATTATTTTTTCTTTACTGTGTGCACTGAAGGAGTTAATGAGTGTGACCGTTTTATAAGTTGGCTCGTGGTCATTCCAAATATGTGTACTTTTTTATGTTTTTACATATATATATATACAGTGGGGCAAAAAAGTATTTAGTCAGTCAGCAATAGTGCAAGTTCCACCACTTAAAAAGATGAGAGGCGTCTGTAATTTACATCATAGGTAGACCTCAACTATGGGAGACAAACTGAGAAAAAAAAATCCAGAAAATCACATTGTCTGTTTTTTTAACAATTTATTTGCATATTATGGTGGAAAATAAGTATTTGGTCAGAAACAAACAATCAAGATTTCTGGCTCTCACAGACCTGTAACTTCTTCTTTAAGAGTCTCCTCTTTCCTCCACTCATTACCTGTAGTAATGGCACCTGTTTAAACTTGTTATCAGTATAAAAAGACACCTGTGCACACCCTCAAACAGTCTGACTCCAAACTCCACTATGGTGAAGACCAAAGAGCTGTCAAAGGACACCAGAAACAAAATTGTAGCCCTGCACCAGGCTGGGAAGACTGAATCTGCAATAGCCAACCAGCTTGGAGTGAAGAAATCAACAGTGGGAGCAATAATTAGAAAATGGAAGACATACAAGACCACTGATAATCTCCCTCGATCTGGGGCTCCATGCAAAATCCCACCCCGTGGGGTCAGAATGATCACAAGAACGGTGAGCAAAAATCCTAGAACCACGCGGGGGGACCTAGTGAATGAACTGCAGAGAGCTGGGACCAATGTAACAAGGCCTACCATAAGTAACACACTACGCCACCATGGACTCAGATCCTGCAGTGCCAGATGTGTCCCACTGCTTAAGCCAGTACATGTCCGGGCCCGTCTGAAGTTTGCTAGAGAGCATTTGGATGATCCAGAGGAGTTTTGGGAGAATGTCCTATGGTCTGATGAAACCAAACTGGAACTGTTTGGTAGAAACACAACTTGTCGTGTTTGGAGGAAAAAGAATACTGAGTTGCATCCATCAAACACCATACCTACTGTAAAGCATGGTGGTGGAAACATCATGCTTTGGGGCTGTTTCTCTGCAAAGGGGCCAGGACGACTGATCCGGGTACATGAAAGAATTAATGGGGCCATGTATCGTGAGATTTTGAGTGCAAACCTCCTTCCATCAGCAAGGGCATTGAAGATGAAACGTGGCTGGGTCTTTCAACATGACAATGATCCAAAGCACACCGCCAGGGCAACGAAGGAGTGGCTTCGTAAGAAGCATTTCAAGGTCCTGGAGTGGCCTAGCCAGTCTCCAGATCTCAACCCTATAGAAAACCTTTGGAGGGAGTTGAAAGTCCGTGTTGCCAAGCGAAAAGCCAAAAACATCACTGCTCTAGAGGAGATCTGCATGGAGGAATGGGCCAACATACCAACAACAGTGTGTGGCAACCTTGTGAAGACTTACAGAAAACGTTTGACCTCTGTCATTGCCAACAAAGGATATATTACAAGTATTGAGATGAAATTTTGTTTCTGACCAAATACTTATTTTCCACCATAATATGCAAAAGAAATGATAAAAAAACAGACAATGTGATTTTCTGGATTTTTTTTTCTCAGTTTGTCTCCCATAGTTGAGGTCTACCTATGATGTAAATTACAGACGCCTCTCATCTTTTTAAGTGGTGGAACTTGCACTATTGCTGACTGACTAAATACTTTTTTGCCCCACTGTATATATATATATATATGTATTTATTGGATTAATATTTTTTCTTCTTTTTTTATTTATTTTCTGATTTTTTAATAGTTTGAAAACTTTTTTTTACTTTTTTTTTTAAACTTTTTTTATTTAATCCCTGTATGGGACTTCAATTTTTATTTGTCTGATCACTGGTCTCATACAATGCAATACACATGTATTGCTTTGTATGATACCTGTCAGTGTTACACAGGCAGATCGCTTGTTTTACTCAGCTGCTGGCTGAGTCTAACATGCCACCGTAGCTGGCAGACCTGGAAGTCATCACGTGACCTCCGGCTGCCAGGACAATGCGGGATACCCTGTGATGTGATCAGATCTCATCACGGGGGCGTCGGAGAGGTGAGTACAATAGTGGTCTCCCTCTGCTGTCTTCTAAATGCCATTATCGTGGCATCTAGAAGATAGCAAAGGGTTAACATCATTGGAACTTGATCTAATCAGGTCCTGATGATGTCACCTGTCAGAGCTACCACATTGTACCAGAATCGCAGCACTTGCAGGACCCTAGGAGTCCTGAGCGCTGCTAGACCACCCATCGTTTATAAACAATGGCGCTGTACAGAGCCCAGCAAGCGCTGACGTTTATCTACCGTGGGCGGTCAGGAAGCCGTTAATGTTCCATGTTAATAATGGAAGTCATCCAGATTTATTACTTATGTGAAATTTTTTACTAAATTTAGGAGCATACATAAGCTGACATGCCAATTGATTTCAGGCAGTTTTGGAAAAAATGCTGCAAACTAAGAAGGTCTTCAAATATAGACGTGTTCATAGTTTATTTTTATCAATTAACAACATGCATAGTGACTGAAAAGATAAATCTAAGTCAAGTCAATATCTGCTGTGACCAAACATCAAAGCATCACTTCTGCTAGATACAGTACAGTCGTGTGCAGTTTTGAAGGATCTCGGCAGTAGGTTGTTCCAAACATCTTGGAGCACTGGCCTTCGATATTCTGTGTATGAGGCTTCTGTAGATCCTTTTGTCTCTTCATGTGACCCAAGAAAGGCTTGATAATGTTGAGATCAGAGCTCCGTGTGGTCCATATCATCACCTCCAGGACTTGTTCTTTTTTACACTGATGATAGCTCTTAATGACATTGACTGGATGCTGGGGGTAGTTGTCCGGCTGCAGAACAAATGTGGAGCCAATCAGGTGCCTCCTTGATGACATGATGGATGAATTTCTCAGCATTGGTTACAATAACAATTGGGTAAGGTTGAGGACTGTAAACGCAGCGGTCGGCCAAGGATATTTCGTGCAGCTGATCAAAGTCACATCATGCGTAATTCCTTTTGAAATCATTAGATTTCCAGTAGTGCCATAAGCTCAGAACTGGTAGCAATCAGTAGAACCAACAACACCAACCTGTTGTCCACAGAAATGTGACCAGAAATGGTCTTCTTGGAAGACTTGTGAATGCAACCATATATTTGCAATGTAAACAAGACCTCAACTATGTATGAGAACATAGGAACTCAGCCCAGAAATATTGCTGCAGATGCTCTGGGCTGAGGAGTGAAAAAGTGAAATATTTGGCTGTAAGGCTAGGTTTACATGCGTTAGGGCGATCCGTTTAACGCAAGGGTGGGGAATCTTTTTTCTGCGAAGGGCCATTTGGATATTTAACCCATCCTTTGGGGCCATACAAACTCCGCCCACAAAGTACATCCTGACTCTGGCACTGGTTTCAGGACGTAATCTTTCATTGCAGGCCCTTCAGTGTTCAGTAGTGAACACTGCGTGTGTGTGCTAACAGAGCAAGAAGAAATTAATGAGCTTGTTGCAATCAAAGTACAGCTCCTTGCCCAAGAATGCGGTCTCTGAGTGTGCTCGGGGGCCTGATAAAAGGTCATCGAGGGCCGTAAATGGCCCTGGGGCCTGAGGTTCTCCATCCCTGGTTTAACAGACCCGTTACTTAGCGGCACTAATGCTATGCAGCGGATCCGTTAACGCGCCCATAGACTTAAATTATCGTAACGCATCCTAACTCATGTCAAAACAGCATGCGTTAGCGCTGATGCGTTACTTTATGACACACCCTCGAAAGCGGTTTACCGTGTTTTTGGGTACGTGATGTCTAACGCACAGCGAATGGACGCGTTCGCTGTGCATAGACCTCTATTGCTAACGCATGCCAATGCAATGGTACCATGCATTAGCATGATTGTCGCAAAAAAGCGATTATGGGCATCAGCGTTAGCGCATTCATTTAACGGATTCAATAAACGGATGGCACTAATGCGATGTGAACCTAGCCTAACAGAAGGCAGTTTGTTCGCTTATGGGCTGGAGAGTGGCACAATAATGAGGGTCTGCAGGCAACAATGAAGCACAGTGGAGGGTCCTTCAGTTTAAGGCTGCATTTCAACATGGATTTGGTCAGGATTAATGGTGTTCTTTGTAGGGTTGAGCGAAACGGATCGGACATTTTCATAAATCGCCGACTTTTGGCAAAGTCGGGTTTCGTGAAACCCGACCCGATCCCACTGTGGGATCGGCCATGAGGTCGGCGATCTGCGCGTCAAAGTCGCGTTTCGTATGACGCTTTAAGCGCAATTTCTCAGCCAATGAAGGAGCACGCAGAGTGTGGGCAGCGTGATGACATAGATCTCGGTCCCCACCATCTTAGAGAAGGGCATGGCAGTGATTGGCTTGCTTTCTGCGGCGTCACAGGGGCTATAAAAAGGGGCGTGCACGCCATCTTACTGCTGCTGATCTGAGCATAGGGAGAGGTTGCTGCAGCTTCGTCAGAAGCAGGGATATACTTAGGCAGGGAATATTAACCCCCAAACCGCTTGTGCTGTACCGATTTCCACTGTCCAACACCATCTTTTCTTTGCAGGGACAGTGTTTTTTTTTTTGGTGCATCAGCTCTGTAGCTTAGGCTGCCTTATAAGGCTATATTCACACTTTGTGGATTTTGCTGTGGATCCGCAGCGGATTTGACCGCTGCGGATCCGCAGCAGTTTCCCATGTGTTTACAGAACAATGTAAACCTATGGGAAACAAAAAACGCAGTGCACATGCTGCGGAAATAACCGCGCGGAAACGCTGCGGATTACATTCCGCAGCATGTCACTTCTTTTCTGCGGATTTTCACCTGCTCCAATAGAAAACTGCAGATGAAAATCCGCAGAAGAAACCGCAGTTAAAACCACGATAAATCCACAGTAAAAACCGCGATGGGTTTTCACTGCGGATTTTGTAATTCTGCTGCGGAAATATCCGCAGTGGAATCTGCAAAGTGTGAACATAGCCTAAAGCTCCCTGATAGCTGCATTGCTGTTTGTACACCGCTGTGCAAACCAACTGCTTTTTTCAAAGCAAAAATTCTGTTGCTTCTTTCTGCACAGTTCTCTTGTTCCTTTGTCCACACTCTTTTTGTGTGCAGCAGTCCTTTTTATTGCTGCCATACTTGTCCTTTGATCATTGTAGGGAGATTGAAATTCTACTACAGCCCTTGTATTTTTTGATATATCTGTGTCGGGATCACACTCAGTCGGAGCAGCCTTTGGAAGTGGGGAGAATCACCAGAAATAATACACAAGACACGTCTTGTATAGTGTATCACTGGGAAGTCTCTGAAGCACGCCTGCCTTCAAGGTGCTAACCCTTCTTTATATAGTTGTACAAGTTTTGCATGTTTAAACAAAGAGACAAAACAGGAAAGAAAGATAAGAAAAGAAAACAGTTTCGTGGGCGGCAGTTTCACAACAAACAGTACAAAGGCAATTCCACAGACAAGAAAAACAGGATTTCATACTATAGCTAAAATGTCCTTGAATGGACAGGTCAATATTTATCACAAATTCTTTTTTTTTTATTTTTGTTCATTGAGGTAATCATTTTTGTTCTGCTCTTCACAATCCCCCCTTTGACATATTCCATTCAATACCTTGTCGATCATTTTAGTCATTCTTTTTGTGATATTACAAAAAAAAACTTTATATTCTCGCATCCATTACACAAAATTTATTTGTGCATACCGAGATACCCTTGAGTACAACCTTGAATAATACATATATAATTACAATAACCATAACTGTATGTATTAGGCTTTGCATAATCCCGGTAACCCACCCACCGATCCCTCTGAACCAATTGGCCGGGTTAAGAAAAGAAAAGGTATCTGACCACCAGCTATCCTTATTTTGGTCATTGTCTTTGTCATACTGATCCCTGAGTCGTTGTACGTCTTTTAATTTAAATCTCATACTCATAGTACTATTCGGGTCTATATAATGACAGCAGGTGGGTCCGATGATTTGACACTGCTTTTTTGCAATGGCTTGCATGTATCCATGATGCCTTTCCTTCAAGCTTGACTGCTGTTGGAGTTGTTAACAGGACTTGGAAAGGTCCGTCAAATCTCGGTTCCAGAGTCTTTCTGGTGTGTCTTTTCACGTAGACTTGATCACCAGGTTCCAACTTGTGGCCTCCTTCGAGATTTTCTGGATCTGGAAGGGAAGCAAAAACTTGCGAATGCACTTTAGTTAAACGTTTTTGTAATTCTTGTACATAAGCAGTTAAAGTCTCAGTATTCAACATCAGTTGTTGTGGAAAATAACAACCCAAATTTGCTGCTCTACCAAAAAGAATCTCATGTGGTGACAGCTTAGCCTTCCCCCTTGGGGTGTTTCAGATGGAATACAGGGCAAGTGGTAGACACTCGGTCCAAGGCTTTCCTGTTTCTGCCATGGCCTTCTGGATTTTTTATTTTATTGTCCCATTTAATCTTTCCACTTTACCTGAACTCTGTGGATGATATGGAGTGTGAAACTGGTTTTCTACTCCCAACATTTTCATAACATTCTGGAATATTTCCCCAGTAAAATGGGTACCCCTATCTGACTCGATCACCTCAGGCATGCCGTAACGGGGTATCAGTTCATGTGCTATTTTAATGGCAGTAGTTTTTGCTGAGGCTTTACGAACTGGATAAGCCTCTGGCCACCCTGAGAACATGTCCACACACACAAGCACATATTCATATCCATTGTACCTAGGAAGTTGGATGTAGTCGATCTGGAGTCTTTGAAAGGGATACAGTGGTCTTACATGATGCTTGGTTGGGGTTTTAATGGCCTGACCTGGATTGTGTGCCAGGCATATAGCGCATGCAGCACACATGTTCCGAGCAAAATTACCAAAACCTGGAGCCAACCACCTTTCTTTTACCTTGAGCGTCATACCATTTGCCGACACATGCGTGGGTAGGTGGAGGTCACTTGCCACTGCGGGGTACCAGGCTCTGGGTAAACACAACAAAGTTCCTTTTTTCCATAATCCTTGCTGATCTTCTGCCCCTTTTTTCTGCCACTGCCCTCGTTCTTCGTCGTCTACCTGTTTCTGAGCTTCCTTCAATCTTTCCTCATCATCTTCAGAGCTATCTAGTGTGTGGGCATGATGTAAGGGTTTACGTGCTGCCTGTTTTGCTGCCTTATCGGCTTTATCGTTACCCCTGGCTTCCTCGGTGTCGAGTCTCACATGTGCAGCTACCTTTATCACCGCTATTTCTTTAGTTTCTTGTGCTGCCTCCAGAATCTGTCTAATGAGGGAGGCATGTTTAACAGGTTGGCCTGAAGCAGTCATATAACCTCTGGCTCTCCATATTACGCCAAAATCGAAAATAATGCCATGTGCATATCTAGAATCAGTGTATATGTTTGCTGTCTGATCTTTGGCTATTTTTAGAGCTTCAACTAATGCCGTAAGTTCTGCTTCTTGTGCAGACTGATTAGCAGGGAGAGGTTCTGCTTTCAGCACTTCATGCTGAGTTACTACCGCATAACCTGTATGAAATTGTCCATTCATATCTGCATATCTACTGCCATCTATGAAAAGTTCAAATGTAGCATTACAGAGTGGCTTGTCACGTACATTACATAAGCCCTGAGTCTCTTGTTCCATTAATTGTACACAATCATGCATTGACTTTGATGGGTCAAAGGAGTTGGAGAGTGCAGTTTCCTCAGGTATGGTACCCCCCTCAGACTCTAAAGGGAGCAAAGACGCGAGATTAAGAGTCTGAATCCTGGCAAAGGAAATGTTGGGCGGCAGTAGTAGGGAACATTGAAGACGGAGGTGTCTGGCCATTGAAATATGTTTAGGTTGGACCTGGTTAAGAATGCCATGTACATCATGAGTGGTCTGAACTAGAAGTGGGTGATCAAGAACAATCTCAGAAGCTTTATCTAATAACAGTGAAATTGCGGCTACTACTCTTACACAAGAAGGTGCGGCTCTAGCTACAGGGTCCAGATGAGCTGATATGTATGCCACAGGTCTCTGTTTGTTTCCATGTTTTTGTGTGAGCACCCCTGTAGCATGTGAGGATATCTCAGCTGCCATCAATTGAAAAGGTTTAGTGTAGTCTGGGAGTCCCAAAGCCGGAGCTGATACCAGTGCTGTTTTCAAAGAGGAAAATGACTGTTTAGCCTCTTCACTGAGTGAATATGGTGTGTTGGCAATACAGTCATATAAAGGCTGCATGAGTTGACTTGCATGTATGATCCACTGTCTACAGTGTGAAACAATACCTAGGAAAGCACGCAGCTGTTTGTGATTCCTGGGTTCAAGCATGTTACGTATGGCTTCCGTACGTTGAGGTGTGAGGTGTCTGATGCCCTGTGATATGCAGTGACCTAAAAACACGACTGTTTGTTGACAAGCCTGGAGTTTCTGTCTATTTACTTTACAGCCTTCTTGCGCTAGGAAAATTAAGAAATTAACAGTTGAGGTAACTGCCGTCTGCTCATCAGGGCAACAAATAAGTAAGTCATCTACATACTGTAGAATGACTACTCCTGGTTCTGGGATGAAATTTTTTAGCACGGTCTGCATTGCTTCAGAGTACAAAGTTGGTGAGTGTACCATACCTTGTGGCAATCTTGTCCATGCTAATTGTTTACCCTTGAATGTAAAGGCAAACAAATGCCAACAGTTCTTATGTAGTGGCACAGAAAAAAATGCGTTTGATAAGTCAATTACCGTAAAATATGCAGCAGTGCTGGGAATTTGAGACAGTAAGGTATGAGGATTCGGTACCACAGGGGTGACCGGTGCCAAAACCTTATTGCTTTCCCGTAAGTCGTGCACCATGCGATATTTCACCATAGTTTCTTTGGAGGACACTTTCTTTTTAACAGGATATAAGGGTGTATTTCTACCAAAACACCTTGTAACACATAATCCTGAATTTGTTGAGAAATCGCCTGTTCTTGCTGGGCGCTGATGGGGTATTGCCTAAGCTGAGGTAATATGGTTCCCGGGGCAGTTTCTAACAGTATAGGAGCTACTGATAAAAATCCTACATCAGTGTCTCCTTTTGCCCATAGGCTGTCAGGAACCCGAGACAAGTCAATTTTTGCTTGTTGAGTGTAAATTTCGGGAAAATCCTCCATTGCCTGTATTCTAACATATGGTTCCAGAGTTTCTGCATCTTCAGGGATGGTCAGCATAACTGTGCCATCTTCTCTAAAATGGATGTTTGCATGCATTTTACTTAAGACATCAGTACCCAACAAGCAGGTAGGTGCACCTTTAGCAAATAAAAATTTGGATACAAAAGTTTTAGGGCCAAAGCTCACATTTAAAGGTTTTGTAAAGGGCAACGCCTGAATTTTACCATCATACCCTTCTGCATATGTAACCTTTGAGGATATATTGTCAGGATATGGTAAAAAGTCCTGATTTAAAATAGAGGATGTTGCTCCCGTATCTATCAGAAAAGGTACATTTTTACCCTCAACTTCAACTTGTATTATTGGTCTTCTAGAAGGAAGAGAGACCTGCATAACTTTCAGTCATTCTGAGCTGTCTGTTTGATCAGGCACTGGGTTATTTATCCTATTTTTGGGTACAAAGGTTCCTGAATCTATATCTGCTTTTCTCTTCCTACATTCCCTTTGGAAATGTCCTGGCTTCTTACAGTAATGACAAGTAAACTTTTGATTAGCAGAGCCAGTATTAGCCTGTGCAATTCTTACTGGCTTAGAATTTTCTCTTAAGTCCATTTCTATCCCTACAGCTTTCTGTCTAGCCAGGTGTGGGTCTAATACACCACTTTTTACTCTGTTGATTATATGTCCATCCCTCATTTTCTGCTACCCTAGAGACATCAATCAATGCTTGGATCTGATCTATCCATTTCTTGTCTCTGATTATGCCTTTTTTCCTTTCCTGAATTCCTTCCCATAGTTTTCTACTAAAAGCTTCTGCCCTAGTAACTCCAAACTTACTAAAAATCTTTTTCAGCCCCTTAGTGGCATCTTCACCACTTCTCTCCTTTATGATAGTATAGATATCTAATTCTTCTGGTTCCGACTTTGTTTGCTTATTCCCCATTTTCTTATCCTGAGCTTTCTTGCCCTAGGTGGCGTTTGGGTATGAGAATACCTCGTTACCTTCTTCCTAAGGAGCTAGGATGTCTTTTTCTTGCCCTAGGTGGCGTTTGGGTATGAGAATACCTCGTTACCTTCTTCCTAAGGAGCTGGGATGTTTAAACTGTGTTGATGTAAGAAAATCCTGATTCCTACACCTATAGCAAACAACCCAAATGCAACCAGACAGAAAAAGAAAAAGAACATACAACCTATCTTTTCCCAGGCTAATTTATCTGTCCTGGGCTCATACTATCATACACAACGTATTCTTGTCCCAGGCTAATTTATCTGTTCTGGGCTCATACTATCATACACTTATCCGTCACCAGGTTTTTGTCAAAGACAGGATCAGAGATTGAACATAGGCGCGGAGGTCTCCCCGAAAGCAACCACGTTGCCCAGTGGGACAGTCACTTCTTCTGTTTCAACCCCCTGGGCGGCTTATAGGGCTATTCCCAACTTCCACACACCTTCTATTCACATTCACTCTCATTCAATGCCGTACTCCGTGAGGTGATCAATTCCTAAATAGTTCAAGAACCCGAGCTATAGGTATCCTCCTCTACTAGAACTACCCGCTAAAGAACACGACACAGAAAATCTTACGGACAGTGCAGGGCAGATATAAGAGATCTAACAGTGTCTCTTACCTGGCCAGGTTTTTGTTCATCTGCCGTCCATTATCCCAGATTCTCTTTTCGTTCGTATTCTGCCGGTGTTCTTGAAGGAATACACAGACCTCGGGTCCCTGTTCAGGCGCCAGGAAATGTCGGGATCACACTCAGTCGGAGCAGCCTTTGGAAGTGGGGAGAATCACCAGAAATAATACACAAGACACGTCTTGTATAGTGTATCACTGGGAAGTCTCTGAAGCACGCCTGCCTTCAAGGTGCTAACCCTTCTTTATATAGTTGTACAAGTTTTGCATGTTTAAACAAAGAGACAAAACAGGAAAGAAAGAAAAGAAAAGAAAACAGTTTCGTGGGCGGCAGTTTCACAACAAACAGTACAAAGGCAATTCCACAGACAAGAAAAACAGGATTTCATACTATAGCTAAAATGTCCTTGAATGGACAGGTCAATATTTATCACAAATTCTTTTTTTTTTTTTTTTGTTCATTGAGGTAATCATTTTTGTTCTGCTCTTCACATCTGGCAGCCACGTTCTGCCTTGTACATTGTGTGTTGTCATACACTGGGCCTGTTTTTTCCTGCAGTCTCCCACAAAAACAACAAATGCAAAGATGCAAACTCGGCTTTGGGAAAATGGCCGCCGCGATCTCTTGTGCGCACGTGCGGCATCCCGCGGCCATTTTCCTGAAGCCCCGTGCAGCAGAGCACTCCATCTGCGCACGCGCGGCCCCAGGAAGATGGCCGCCCCCACTGATGAAAGGGATGACAGCGCAGATCGCGCGCTGTATCTTCACGTGGGCGCAGGGAATTCGGAACTTGGACATGCGCACACCACTACGCCACCAACGGAAAGCTGGGGAAGAAAAGAGCGCTGTGAACACGCCCACCCGACCTGACCAGCCTGATTGACAGGCGAAAACGGCGACTTTGGTAATGTATTTCTCAGCATAGGTGGGGAATCGGGGTACACTACATACACTATAGTAACGCACAGCGCAGGCCCTATTTAACAGTATTTATAGCTCAATCTGAAAAAACGGGGTGACAGGTTCCCTTTAAAAAAATGTGAAAAAAATAAAAAAATATATAAAAGTTTAAATCACCCCCCTTTCGCCCCAATCAAAATAAATCAATAAAAAAAATATCAAATCTACGCATATTTGGTATCGCCGCGCTCAGAATCGCCCGATCTATCAACTGAAAAAAAGCATTAACCTGATCGCTTAACAGCGTAGCAAGAAAAAAATTCGGAACACCAGAATTACGTTTTTTTGGTCGCCATGACATTGCATTAAAATGCAATAACGGGCGATCAAAAGAACGTATCTGCACCAATATGCTATCATTAAAAACGTCATCTCGGCATGCAAAAAATAAGCCCTCAACTGACCCCAGATCATGAAAAATGGAGACGCTACGGGTATCGGAAAATGGCGCGATTTTTTATTTTTTTTTTATCAAAGTTTGGAATTTATTTTTCACCACTTAGGTAAAAAATAACCTAGTCATGATAGGTGTCTATGAACTCGTACTGACCTGGAGAATCATAATGGCAGGTCAGTTTTAGCATTTAGTGAACCTAGCAAAAAAGCCAAACAAAAAACAAGTGTGGGATTGCACTTTTTTTGCAATTTCACCGCACTTGGAATTTTTTTCCTGTTTTCTAGTACATGACATGCTAAAACCAATGATGTCGTTCAAAAGGACAACTCGTCCCGCAAATAATAAGCCCTTACATGGCCAAATTGACGGAAAAATAAAAAAGTTATGGCTCTGGGAAGGAGGGGAGTGAAAAACGAACACGGAAAAACGAAAAATCTCAAGGTCATGAAGGGGTTAAGCTGTTTGGTCGCTGGAGAGCTGTCACACAGACAGCTCTCCAGCGACCAACGATGCCGAAGTCCCCTGGTAACCAGGGTAAACATCGGGTTACTAAGCGCAGGGCCGCGCTTAGTAACCCGATGTTTACCCTGGTTACCATTGTAAAAGTAATAAAAACAAACACTACATACCTACTTTCCGGTGTCAGTCGCGTTCCTCGCCGTCACCTTCCCTGCACTGTGTAAGCGCCGGCCGTAAAACAGAGCGGTGACGTCACCGCTGTGCTTTACGGCCGGCCGGCTCTGACACAGGATGCAGGAGGAGTGCAGGGAAGTGGACGGCGAGGGACGTGACGGACACCGGAATGTAAGTATGTAGTGTTTTTTTTTTTTTTACATTTACAATGGTAACCAGGGTAAATATCGGGTTACTAAGCGCAGGCCCTGCGCTTAGTAACTCGATATTTACCCTGGTTACCAGTGAATACATCGCTGGATCGGCGTCACACACGCCGATTCAGCGATGTCTGCGGGAGATCAGCGACGAAATAAAGTTCTGGCCTTCTAGCTCCGACCAGCGATCTCACAGCAGGATCCAGATTGCTGATGCGTGTCAAACACAACGATATCGCTATCCAGGACGCTGCAACGTCACGGATCGCTATCGTTATCGTTCTAAAGTCGCTTAGTGTGAAGGTACCTTAAGAGGCGCAGTTACAGCTGCTGCTCTATACTCAGAGCGGTGACTGAAACCGTGCTGGCGCCGCTGCCGAGGCTGCAGTGAGGAATAAAGTTAATTTCCTCCTGGCAGTGTGACTCTCCGTGCAGGCGACACAGTGTCAGAACATTATTAACTATTATACTGTGTTTTGGAGGACCAATGGGGATATCATTCTATGTATAGGGGAACTCTAAGGCCGGCGTCACACTTGCGAGTTTTACGGACGTATGAGCGCAGAAACTACGTCCGTAAAACTCGCAAAAAATACGGCACAATTATTCTCTATGCCCCTGCTCCTATCTGCCGTATTTTACTGATCAGTATTATACGGCTTTCTACGGCCGTACAAAATCGCAGCATGCTGCGTTTGTCACCGTACTGCGCAAGAAATACACCAATGAAAGTCTATGGAAACGTGAAAAATACGGATTACACACGGACAAGCAGTGTGACTTGCGAGAAATACGCAGCGCTGTTAGAGAGAAAAGCCGGTAATTCAGTGCGGTGTACATGAAAATCACACTGACAGCTTCCAGTAGAATAGGTAGAATAAATGTGTACACATAGAATAGGTATATATATATATGTATATATATATACAGTGGGGCAAAAAAGTATTTAGTCAGTCAGCAATAGTGCAAGTTCCACCACTTAAAAAGATGAGAGGCGTCTGTAATTTACATCATAGGTAGACCTCAACTATGGGAGACAAACTGAGAAAAAAAAATCCAGAAAATCACATTGTCTGTTTTTTTAACATTTTTTTTGCATATTATGGTGGAAAATAAGTATTTGGTCAGAAACAAACAATCAAGATTTCTGGCTCTCACAGACCTGTAACTTCTCCTTTAAGAGTCTCCTCTTTCCTCCACTCATTACCTGTAGTAACGGCACTTGTTTAAACTTGTTATCAGTATAAAAAGACACCTGTGCACAACCTCAAACAGTCTGACTCCAAACTCCACTATGGTGAAGACCAAAGAGCTGTCAAAGGACACCAGAAACAAAATTGTAGCCCTGCACCAGGCTGGGAAGACTGAATCTGCAATAGCCAACCAGCTTGGAGTGAAGAAATCAACAGTGGGAGCAATAATTAGAAAATGGAAGACATACAAGACCACTGATAATCTCCCTCGATCTGGGGCTCCACGCAAAATCCCACCCCGTGGGGTCAGAATGATCACAAGAACGGTGAGCAAAAATCCCAGAACCACGCGGGGGGACCTAGTGAATGACTGCAGAGAGCTGGGACCAATGTAACAAGGCCTACCATAAGTAACACACTACGCCACCATGGACTCAGATCCTGCAGTGCCAGACGTGTCCCACTGCTTAAGCCAGTACATGTCCGGGCCCGTCTGAAGTTTGCTAGAGAGCATTTGGATGATCCAGAGGAGTTTTGGGAGAATGTCCTATGGTCTGATGAAACCAAACTGGAACTGTTTGGTAGAAACACAACTTGTCGTGTTTGGAGGAAAAAGAATACGGAGTTGCATCCATCAAACACCATACCTACTGTAAAGCATGGTGGTGGAAACATCATGCTTTGGGGCTGTTTCTCTGCAAAGGGGCCAGGACGACTGATCCGGGTACATGAAAGAATGAATGGGGCCATGTATCGTGAGATTTTGAGTGCAAACCTCCTTCCATCAGCAAGGGCATTGAAGATGAAACGTGGCTGGGTCTTTCAACATGACAATGATCCAAAGCACACCGCCAGGGCAACGAAGGAGTGGCTTCGTAAGAAGCATTTCAACGTCCTGGAGTGGCCTAGCCAGTCTCCAGATCTCAACCCTATAGAAAACCTTTGGAGGGAGTTGAAAGTCCGTGTTGCCAAGCGAAAAGCCAAAAACATCACTGCTCTAGAGGAGATCTGCATGGAGGAATGGTCCAACATACCAACAACAGTGTGTGGCAACCTTGTGAAGACTTACAGAAAACGTTTGACCTCTGTCATTGCCAACAAAGGATATATTACAAAGTATTGAGATGAAATTTTGTTTCTGACAAAATACTTATTTTCCACCATAATATGCAAAAAAAATGTTAAAAAAACAGACAATGTGATTTTCTGGATTTTTTTTTCTCAGTTTGTCTCCCATAGTTGAGGTTTACCTATGATGTAAATTACAGACGCCTCTCATCTTTTTAAGTGGTGGAACTTGCACTATTGCTGACTGACTAAATACTTTTTTGCCCCACTGTATATATATGTCAGTGAGACACATATATGTATATATATTAATATTTATTCCAGCGCTATACAGCTTGAAAGCCGGTAATTCAATTACCGGCTTTTTCTTTCTCCTTCCTAAACCCGACATGATTTGAGACATGGTTTACATACAGTAAACCATGTCTTCTCTCCATTTTCTTTGCAGATTCCACACAACTAATGTCAGTAGTGTGTATCTGCAAAATTTGGCCGTTCTAGCTCTTAAAATAAAGGGTTAAATGGCGGAAAAAATTGGCGTGGGCTCCCGCGCAATTTTCTCCGCCAGAGTAGTAAAGCCAGTGACTGAGGGCAGATATTAATAGCCTGGAGAGGGTCCATGGTTATTGCCCCCCCCCTGGCTAAAAATATCTGCCCCCAGCCACCCCAGAAAAGGCACATCTGGAAGATGCGCCTATTCTGGCACTTGGCCACTCTCTTCCCATTCCCGTGTAGCGGTGGGATATGGGGTAATGAAGGGTTAATGCCACCTTGCTATTGTAAGGTGACATTAAGCCTAATTAATAATGGAGAGGCGTCAATTATGACACCTATCCATTATTAATCCAATTGTAGTAAAGGGTTAAATAAAACACAAACACATTATTTAAAATTATTTTAATGAAATAAAAACAATGGTTGTTGGAGTATTTTATTCTACGCCCAATCCCAGGCTTTCTAGGTAAGTTCCCACGATCTATGAACATCCAGCAGAGGGCGCCTCACCGCAAATGAAGCTAAATATAGATCATTGATCTATATTTAGCCTCATTCCCTGGGGTTTTGCAGCAAGGAGCAGCCTGCATTAGCGGAACTCCTTGCTGCAAAATGTTTTAACCCCTTCAGAAGGATTTACATCGTTGGACGTTACAGATCTGCGGAGGGTAAGGATATTGTTGGTTTATTATGTTTTTTTACTTACAGAACGAGGGTCTTCAGTGACTGGATTGGGCATAGAATAAAATACTCCAACAATCATTGTTTTTATTTCATTAAAATAATTTTAAATAATGTGTTTGTGTTTTATTTAACCCTTTACTACCTACGCGAGAAAACCACGCAGTACGGATGCCATACGGATTACATACGGAGGATGCCATGCGCAAAAAACGCTGACACACCCTGCCTACGGAGGAGCTACGGACCACTATTTTCGGGACTTTTCAGCGTATTACGGCCGTAATATACGGACCGTATTTTCATACGCTGAGTGTGAAGCCGGCCTAATGGACATCATACTGTATGTACGGGAGCTGCCGGCCCATCATACTGTGTATAGGGGAGCAGTGGTGACATCATACTGTGTATACGGCAGCAGTGGAGACATCATACTGTGTATAGGGGCGGTGGGTTCAAAATATTGTGTATAGGGGAGCTGTGGGGGCATTGTACTGTGTATAGGAAAGCTGTGGGCCCACCATACTGTGTCATGGAGGCTACTCCAGAGGACGTTATTAAATGCTAAGTGGGCACTTAAACATTATTGTTATATGGGCACTCACAGTACTGAGACCATCAAAATTTCATGTGTGGTATTTTTACTTTTTAGGGACAAAATATGGAGGGCACTAGCACAGGGCATTAATGTTTTCTTGAGGTGAATTTTATTATCTAGAGCAGTGATTTTCAACCTTTTTTGAGCCGCGGCACACTTTTTATACTTAAAAAATCCCGAGGCACACCACCAACCAAAATGGCACAAAATGGTGCGTCCAGGTTTGAGATGAAAGTCTGCAGTCATTCTATGTGACTGCAGGCTTCTGAATTCTCACAGCGCAAGCACTGCACACTTTCAGGATTCTCCCTTGCCGGTGGCCAGAGTGGACGGTCATGACAGCACAAGTATGTGATTTGGATACTTTTGGCCACATTCTAACTAGACGTGTCCGGCCTCAGTCAATTCATTTTCATTGAATGAGGCCACACATGTCTAGTCAGCACGTGACCGCATGTATGTAAATCACCAACATCAGAAAATTATGATAGCAGTGTGCACTGTGAGAATTCAGAAGTCTGCAGTCACATAGTATGACTGCAGACTCATCACAACCTTGGACATCCCCTTTAATGTTCCTAACAAATAAAAATGAGAATTAGTATCACAAAAAAAACACATTTACATCCAGGTACCCGATAGATGACGTTGTTTGTGGAGTCGCCTCTTTCTTTTCATCTTCACCTTGTCCAGATGCCATGATGACTCTTCTCATCCACCAGCAGAGCTCGTTTCTGCAGACTTCCATCTTCTCCTGTCTTCTGCAGCACATTCCGACACAACACCCTTAAAGATAGCAGTGTTATTATAATGCTCCGGAATAACAATATCTGCCCTAGGCTGAGCCCCTGAGTAAATAATTGCCCCTCACTTTATTCCCAGCACATAATATGACCCTCACTGTCCCTCTTATGGTACATGCCATCCACACTACCCTCTCTCTCTTTTCCATACTTCACACTGCCTTCTCATACGGTGTCCCTCATAGAGAGCCCAGTCTCTCTACTGTGCCCCTTCATTACACTCCTCCTACTTGGCATACTGTCTCCTCCTGGCTGTTACCCTCACACTACTCAGTATCTATTCTGTGTCCACTCACACTTTCATCCCCCATACTGTCTGCACACATTTCTAATAGCCTCCTCATGTACACCCCCCTGCTAACATACCCCTTTGCTCTCTCCATATTTCCTCCTCACACATTCCCCCCTCACACATTCCCCTGACTCCCCATACTGTCCTCACACATCCCATCACCGTTGCTCCCAGTACTGTCAGCACACATTTTTCCCCTCGCTACTGTGTCCACCCCCATCTCCCCACTCACCCCCACAGAATATATCCACTGCCCTTCTGATAGAATAAATCCATCCCCTTCCACAGAATAAATGCACCCTGCCCCACACATGCTAAATAAATTCCAGCCCCCCCCCACGTACACACTGAATAAATCCCCCCCACACACTGAATAAATCCCCCCCACACACTGAATAAATCCCCCCACTCACTGAATAAATCCCCCCCACGCACTGAATAAATCCCCCCACACACTGAATAAATCCCCCCACACACTGAATAAATCCCCCCACACACTGAATAAATCCCCCCCACACACTGAATATATCCCCCCCACACACTGAATAAATCCCCCCCACACACTGAATAAATCCCCCCACTCACTGAATAAATCCCCCCCACACACTGAATAAATCCCCCCACACACTGAATAAATCCCCCCCCACACTGAATAAATCCCCCCACACACTTAATAAATCCCCCCACACACTTAATAAATCCCCCCACATACTCCCCATAAACCCACCCCACGCTGAATCTTCGGTGTCTTCAGCTCCACAGCACAGGAGCACTTACCACCAAGTCTCTTCTTTCTCCTGCGCACCGGATAGTGACGTCAGCAGCGTGATCACATGACTTGATCACGCTGCTGGCGTCGCTCTGACCCAGCGGTCAGAGCCTCAATTGTACTCGCAGCTGGTAGATGTCTGCGAGTACAATTGATCTCCGGGAGCCGGCGTGCTGCAGCTTCTCTGTGCCGGCTGTCAGCTTGACAGTCGGCACAGAGAACAGCTGACTCCCATTCCCCGCGGCACACCCGACCATGTGTCGGCACACTGGTTGAAAAACACTGATCTAGAGAGCACAAAAGAGTCGTTATTACTATGTAAGGGGCCCAGTGGTGGCATTACTATGTGGGGCGGCACCATTATTGTACTACACAGCAGGTGCTGTAGGACACATATGGCAGCAGCGGCTCAGTATTGGGGTATCAGCAGGATGAGGAGTTTGTGCAGGTTGGGGATAGATGAGGACGGGGCTGGAAATGTGAGAAGTCTGATGTGCCATCATAATTTCTGCAGACGAGTCCTGGGTGGAGAAGTTGTCTTGTCGGTCTGGGCCAGATGGAAAAGACGAGAAAAATGAACGATTCCATCAGAAAGAACATCAGCAGTAAGTCATTATCTATAACTGTGCTGTGATCTCTTATATGGTCTGTAGAACTGGTATCTACCAATATGTGGTCCTCATATAGTAGTATCAGTGATTATTTTTGTATATAGGTGTATTTTCAGTCACAGTGCGGTCATCTGCTGATGTTCCCCTATGCTCACAATTAGGGTGCACCATGTAGCTGTAGTCAGGGGTACCTCGTTAGGGGCCCACTCAGACTTTTCGCACCCCCCTAAGCTGAAACCCTAGCTACGCCTCTGAGTAGCATATAACGGTTGTTATTTTGGTAACATTTCAGCAAAAATTAGGCTCGAGGTGTAGAGGCAGCGTCATCGTCTGGCTACACAAGGCCTCAAAGGCTCCCTTATCTGCACGTTATGGACCAAGCCAATTTTTACAATTCTGACCACTGTCCCTTTATGAGGTTATAACTCTGGAACGCTTCAACGGATCCCGGTGATTTTGACACTGTTTTCTCGTGACATATTGTACTTCATGATAGTGGTAAAATTTCTTTGATATTACCTGCGTTTATTTGTGAAAAAAATGGAAATTTGGCAAAAATTTTGAAAATTTCACAATTTTCCAACTTTGAATTTTTATGCAATTAAATCATAGAGATATGTCACTCAAAATACTTAATAAGTAACATTTCCCACATGTCTACTTTACATTAGCACAATTTTGGAACCAAAATTTTTTTTGTTAGGGAGTTATAAGGGTTAAAAGTTGACCAGCAATTTCTCATTTTTACAACACCATTTTATTTTAGGGACCACATCTCATTTGAAGTCATTTTGAGGGGTCTATATGATTATTAAACCCTTCAGGTGTTTCACAGGAATTTTTGGAATGTTTAAATAAAAATGAACATTTAACTTTTTTTCACAAAAAATTTACTTCAGCTCCAATTTGTTTTATTTTACCAAGGGTAACAGGAGAAATTGGACCCCAAACGTTGTTGTACAATTTGTCCTGAGTACGCCGATACCCCATAAGTGGAGGTAAACCACTGTTTGGGCGCATGACAGAGCTCGGAAGTGAAGGAGCGCCATTTGACTTTTCAATGCAAAATTGACTGGAATTGAGATGGGACGCCATGTTGCGTTTGGAGAGCCACTGATGTGCCTAAACATTGAAAACCCCCACAAGTGAAACCATTTTGGAAAGTAGACCCCCTAAGGAACTTATCTAGAGGTGTGGTGAGCACTTTGACCCACCAAGTGCTTCACAGAAGTTTATAATGCAGAACCGTAAAAATAAAAAATCATTTTTTTTCACAAAAATTATCTTTTTGCCCCCAATTTTTTATTTTCCCAATGGTAAGAGAAGAAATTGGACCAGAAAAGTTGTTGCACAATTTGTCCTGAGTATTCTGATACCCCATATGTGGGGGTAAACCACTGTTTGGGTGCATGGGAGAGCTCGGAAGGGAAGGAGCGCCGTTTGACTTTTCAGTGCAAAATTGACAGGAATTGAGATGGGACGCTGTTGTGAATTCTGTTATCGAGCTCCCTCCTGTGATCGTGAGTGGTACTTCGGCGAGTTCTGTCCATGGACTCCCTCTGGTGGCTGTGAGTGGAGCTGCTGCTTCTGAGGTTCCTTCCACAGGTGACGTAGTTTAGTCTTTGGCTGGCTGCTCTATTTAACTCCACTCAGATCGTTACTCCATGCCAGCTGTCAATGTTCTTGTACTGGTTCAGTTCGCTCTTGGATCTTTCTGGTGACCTGTCTACTCCAGCAGAAGCTAAGTCCCTGCTAGTTATTTATTTGTTCATTGTTTCCTTGTCCAGCTGGCTATCATAATCTTGCCCTGCTAGCTGGAAGCTCTGGGATGCAGAGTGGCACCTCCGCACCGTGAGTCGGTGCCGAGGTCTTTTTGCACACTCTGCGTGGTCTTTTTGTAGGGTTTTGTGCTGACCACAAAGATACCTTTCCTATCCTCAGTCTGTTTAGTAAGTCTGGCCTCCCTTTGCTAAAACCTGTTTCATTTCTGTGTTTGTGACTTTCATCTTATCTCACAGTCAATATATGTGGGGGGCTGCCTTTTCCTTTGGGGAATTTCTCTAAGGCAAGGTAGGCTTTATTTTCTATCTTTAGGGCTAGTTAGCTCTTAGGCTGTGAAGAGGCGTCTAGGTCGTGTTAGGTACGCTCCACGGCTATTTCTAGTTGTGTGATAGGATTAGGGATTGCGGTCGGCAGAGCTCCCACTTTCCAGAGCTTGTCCTGTGTGAGTTTAACCATCAGGTCGTTCCGGGTGCTCCTAACCACCAGGTCCATAACAGGACGCCATGTTGCGTTTGGAGAGCCACTGATGTGCCTAAACATTGAATCCCCCCACAAGTGACACCATTTTGGAAAGTAGACCCCCTAAGGAACTTATATAGAGGTGTGGTGAGCACTTTGACCCACCAAGAGCCTCACAGAAGTTTATAATGCAGAGCCATAAAAATGAAACAAAAATTTTTTCCCACAAAAATTTATTTTTAGCCCCCAGTTTTGTATTTTCCCGAGGGTAACAGGAGAAATTGGACCTTAAACGTTGTTGTGCAATTTGTCCTGAGTGCGCTGATACCCTATATGTAGGGGGGAACCACCGTTTGGGTGCATGGGAGGGCTCGGAAGGGAAGGAGCGCCATTTGGAATACAGACTTAGATGGAATGGTCTGCAGGCGTCACATTGCGTTTGCAGAGACCCTAATGTACCTAAACAGTAGAAACCCCCCACAAGTGACCCCATATTGGAAACTAGACCCCCCAAGGAACTTATCTAGATGTGTTGTGAGAACTTTGAGCCCCCAAGTGTTTCACTACAGTTTATAACGCAGAGCCGTGAAAAAAAAAAAATTCCCCCCAAAATTATTTTTTAGCCCCCAGTTTTGTATTTTCTCGAGGGTAACAGGAGAAATTGGACCCCAAAACTTGTTGTCCAATTTGTCCTGAGTGCGCTGATATCACACATGTGGGGGGGAACCACCGTTTGGGTGCATGGGAGGGCTCGGAAAGGGAAGGAGCGCCATTTGGAATGCAGACTTAGATGGAATGGTCTGCAGGCGTCACATTGCGTTTGCAGAGCCCCTAATGTACCTAAACAGTAGAAACCCCCCACAAGTGACCCCATATTGGAAAATAGATCCCCCCACGAACTTATCTAGATGTGTTGTGAGAACTTTGAGCCCTCAAGTGTTTCACTACAGTTTATAACGCAGAGCCGTGAAAATAAAAAATCTTTTTTTTCCCACAAAAATTATTTTTTAGCCCCCAGTTTTGTATTTTCCCAAGGGTAACAGGAGAAATTGGACCCCAAAAGTTGTTGTCCAATTTGTCCTGAGTAAGATGATACCCCATATGTTGGGGTAAACTCCTGTTTGGGAACACGGGAGAGCTCGGAAGGGAAGGAGCACTGTTTTATTTTTTCAACGCAGAATTGGCTGGAATTGAGATCGGACGCCATGTCGCGTTTGGAGAGCCCCTAATGTGCCTAAACAGTGGAAACCCCCAAATTATAACTGAAACCCTAATCCAAACACACCCCTAACCCTAATTACAACGGTAACCCTAACCACACCTCTAACCCAAACACACCCCTAACCCTAATCCCAACCCTATTCCCAACCGTAAATATAATACAAACCCTAACCCTAACTTTAGCCCCAACCCTAACTGTAGCCTTAACCCTAGCCCTAACCTTAGCCCTAACCATAACCCTAGCCCCAACCCTAACCCTAGCCCTAGCCCTAACCCTAGCCCTAACCCTAATGGGAAAATGGAAATAAATACATTTTTATAATTTTTTAATTTTTCCCTAACTAAGGGGATGATGAAGGGGGGTTTGATTTACTTTTATAGCGGGTTTTTTAGCGGATTTTTATGATTGGCAGCCGTCACACACTGAAAGACGCTTTTTATTGCAAAAAATATTTTTTGCATTACCACATTTTGAGAGCTATAATTTTTCCATATTTGAGTCCACAGAGTCATGTGAGGTCTTGTTTTTTGCGGGACGAGTTGATGTTTTTATTGGTAGCATTTTCGGGCATGTCACATTTTTTAATCGCTTTTTATTCCGATTTTTGTGAGGCAGAATGACCAAAAACCAGCTATTCATGAATTTCTTTTGGGGGAGGCGTTTATACCGTTCCGCGTTTGGTAAAATTGATAAAGAAGTTTTATTCTTCTGGTCAGTGCGATTACAGCGATACCTCATTTATATCATTTTTTAAATGTTTTGGTGCTTTTATATGATAAAAACTATTTTATAGAGAAAATAATTTTTTTTGCATCTCTTTATTCTGAGGACTATAACTTTTTTATTTTTTTGCTGATGATGCTGTATTGTGGCTTGTTTTTTGTGGGACAAGATGACGCTTTCAGCGGTACCATGGCTAGTTCTGTCTTTTTGATTGCGTGTTATTCCACTTTTTGTTCGGCGGTATGATAATAAAGCGTTGTTTTTTGCCTCGTTTTTTTTTTTTTTTTCCTTACGGTGTTTACTGAAGGGGTTAACTAGTGGGCCAGTTTTATAGGTTGGGTCGTTACGGACGCGGCGATACTAACTATGTGTACTTTTATTGTTTTTTTTTATTTAGATAAAGAAATTTATTTATGGGAATAATATATATTTTTTTCATTATTTAGGATTTTTTTTTTTTTTTTTACACATTTGGAAATTTTTTTTTTAACTTTTTTACTTTGTCCCAGGGGGGGACATCACAGATCGGTGATCTGACAGTTTGCACAGCACTCTGTCAGATCACCGATCTGTCTCAGAGCGCTGCAGGCTTACCAAGCGCCTGCTCTAAGCAGGCACTTGGTAAGCCACCTCCCTCCCTGCAGGACCCGCATGCCACGGCCATATTGGATCCGGGCCTGGAGCAGGGAGGGAGGTAGGGAGACCCTCGCAGCAACGCGATCACATCGCGTTGCTGCGGGGGTCTCAAGGAAGCACGCAGGGAGCCCCCTCCCTGCGCGATGCTATCCTGCGCGATGCTTCCCTGCACTGCCGGCACACCGCAATCATGTTTGATCGCGGAGTGCCGGGGGTTAATGTGCCGGGGGCGGTCCGTGACTGCTCCTGTCACATAGTGCCGGATGTCAGCTGCGATAGGCAGCTGACACCCGGCCGCGCTCCCCCCGTGAGCGCGGCCGATCGCCCTGGACGTACTATTCCATCCTTGGGAAGTAGGGCCCACCCCACATGGACGGAATAGTATGTCCATTGACAGAAAGAGGTTAAAGCCGGAGCAGCAGGAACAAGTTTTGGCTTTCCTTGCTGACTCAGCCTCCAGCTCTTTCACCTCCTCTTCAGAAGCTTCAAAATCTAAAACCAGCGAGTCGTCAGTGAATGCTCCATGTCCGGAAAAAGTTGCTTCCTTGTGTCCTTCACCCAAAACAAAAGTGAAGGATGCGGCAGGCAACACTACACTTTACTCCATGGAGCTCTTTACACATACTGTGCCTGGGTTAGAGAGGGAAATAGTAAAAGGCCCATTACTGGAAGAATTGGACATGGAGTGCACAGATGCACAGCCACAGCTTGATTATTATGCTGTTCCATTGACTCAGATCACAACTTTGCCCTCGCAGTGTACTGAGCCCGAATCTGACCCTGATGAGACTATGGTGCCCAGTCCCGAACGCTATAGCACCTTACACGGTGACACAGAGGACAGTGTACATGACATTGAAAAGGAGGTGATAGATGACCCAGTTGTTGACCCAGATTGGCAGCCATTGGGGGAAGAGGCTGCCGCAGCCTGTAGCTCAGAAGCGGAGGAGGATGATCTGCAGCAGCCATCTACATCGCCAAAGTTGTCATCTGGCCCGTATCAGGCCCAAAACGTGTGTCAAAAACCACAACAGGTGTAGGACAGCGTTGCAATCCGGTGGCAGTAGCACTGCGTGCAAAGTCTAAAAAGGTATTCCATAGTAGGATGAGTGCAGTGTGGCAATTTTTTAACCAAGATCCAAATGATCAGTGCAAAGTTATATGTAAGAAATGCTCCAAGACCTTTAGCAGAGGGCAGAATGTTCAAAATTTAAATACAACGTGCATGCGTAGACATCTAACCAGCAGGCATTTGGAAGCATGGACTAACTACCAAACGTCCCGTACCGTTGGTGCACCTGCTCCTATTGAAGCTAGTCAGCAACGCAACATTGCTTCCCTAACTGGAAGCCCACCGGTTATGACACCACCAGTAGCAAATGTGGAGGTATTGTCGCAAGGCCAAAGCAGTCACGGAATCGCAAGGTTCTTGGTTGGAAGCACTGTCGGTAGGCCCACATTAAGAATACCATCGCCAAGCCTCTCTCAATCTGCCATGTCCACCACCACCCCCGCTAGTTCCACCATATGCAGCTCTCCAGTCCAGCTCAGCCTACAAGAGACTCTCGATAGGAAAAGAAAGTACTCTTCCTCTCATCCGCGTACACAGGGTTTGAACGGCTACATTGCTCGACTAATCTCGTTAGAGATGATGCCCTACCGTTTGGTTGAAAGCGAAGCTTTCAAAGCCCTGATGGCCTACGCAGTACCACGCTATTGCTTACCCAGTTGACACTTCTTTGTGAGAAAAGCCATCCCAGCACTACACCAACATGTCAAAGAACGCATTGTCCATGCATTCAGGCAATCGGTCAGTAGAAAGGCGCACCTCACAACTGATGCATGGACCAGTAGGCATGGCCAGGGACGTTACGTGTCCATTACCGCACACTGGGTTAATGTGGTGGATGCAGGGTCCACAGGGGACAACAATACTGGCACAGTTCTGCCTAGCCCACGGTCTAGGAAACAGTTTGCTGTAGGCGTTTGCTCCTCCTCCTCCTCCAGAAGCGAAAGCTTGTCCACAGAGTGCAGTCGCACGACCACTCCATCCGCAGCTGTTAGTGTTGCACCCGTGGTGTCCCATTATGGAACAGCTAGTGGGAAGCGTCAACAGGCTGTGCTGCAAATGAAGTGTTTGGGCGACAACAGACACACCGCGGAAGTACTGGCCGAGTACTTGCAAAAAGAAACTGAGTCATGGCTGGGCAGTGTACATCTTGAGGCAGGCAAGGTAGTCAGTGATATCGGAAGGAATTTTATGGCTGCCATAGCCCTTTCAGAACTGAAACACATACCTTGCCTGGCTCACACATTGAACCTGGTGGTGCAGTGCTTCCTCAAGAATTATCCAGATTTACCAGCCCTGCTCCTGAAGGTGCGCAGACTTTGCTCCCACATCCGCCGGTCACCCGTACACTCCAGCCGTATGCTTAACCATCAGCGATCGCTGAATCTTCCCCACCACCGCCTAATAATCGACGTGGCAACAAGGTGGAACTCCACACTGCACATGCTTCAGAGGCTGTGTGAACAGAGGTGTGCTGTCATGTATTTGTGGGAGGATACACATACACGGGCAGGCAGTTGGATGGCAGACATGGAGTTGTCTGGTGTGCAGTGGTCGAAGCTCCAAGACCTCTGAAAAGTCCTTCAGTGTTTTGAGGAATGCACACGGTTGGTCAGTGCGGACGACGCCATCATAAGCATGAGCATCCCACTAATGCGTCTACTGATGCAAAGTTTGACGCACATCAAGGAGCCGGCGTCTGCGGCCGAGGAGGAGGGAAGCCTTGATGACAGTCAGTCAGCCATTGTCTGCTCAGGGAACTTTCCTGGATGAGGTGGCGGACAAAGAGGAGGAGGAGGATGATGGGGCGGAATATTTATGGGAGGAGGATGCTTCAGAGGGGGAAATAGAAACTGGTGGCATTGCAAGGTCAGGTACAGGGTTTTTGCAGGCCACAAGTGATATAGATTTTCAAGAAAGTGCTCCTCAACCCAGCACAAGCAGTGAATTGACACCTGGAACTTTGGCCCACATGGCAGAGTATGCATTGCGTATCCTAAAACGGGACCCCCGCATTATCAAAATGATGACCGATGACGATTACTGGTTAGCATGCCTCCTGGATCCACGATGATACAAAGGCAAATTACAAAGTATCATGCCACATGAGAACCTTGAGCAAATATTGGCTACCCAAAAAAGCAACTCTTGTAGACCGTTTGGTTCTGGCATTCCCAGCACACAGCGGCGCTGATGGTTCTCTCACGAGCTGTAGGGGGCAACATGGCAGAGGTGTTAGAGGTGCACAAAGCCAAAGTGGCGTTGGACAGAGGGGATTTATGACCAGGTTGTGGAGTGATTTCGCAATGACCGCAGACACGACAGGTACTGCTGCATCGATGCAAAGTGACAGGAGACAGCATTTGTCCAGTATGGTAACCAACTATTTTTCTGCCATTATCGAGGTTCTCCCTCACAGGTCATTCCCCTTTGATTACTGGGCATCTAAAATGCACACCTGGCCCGAATTGGCAGAATATGCATTACAGGAGCTTGCTTGCCCAGCTGCTAGTGTGCTCTCTGAAAGAGTCTTCAGTGCTGCTGGTTCGATACTGACCGAAAAAAGGACACGTCTGGCTCCCCGAAATGTTGATGATCTAACCTTCATTAAAATGAACCAATCATGGATTTCAAATTATTTTGCCCCACCTTCTCCTGCAGACATGTAGCTTGCCTGAAAAATTGCTTGTATTTGGCCTCCTCTTACTGACTGCTCCATTTCCGCCATTTGCAGGTGCTGAATGTCCACCATAGGCCCTTTTTATACCTCCCTCAATGGGCTGATTCCCCCCACAGGTCCGTGGTCACAACTTGGCGCAAACACCCGTGCGAGTGCCGTTTGCCTGGACAGGTGTGTGTGCCCACTCTTGGGCGACGGCACTGGCACAGGGTCCCACATAGTACAATGAAGTGTCTCTGACGGCGGTGCACAACCAATGTCAGACACACCATCGTAATATGAGGGGCCCTGTGCCAGTACCGCCGCCCACGAGAGAGTGTTCCCCCCAGCTCGAACTGTGCTCTACCACTTGCAAAACTTACCTGCCCCACCACTGTGTAGTCTGTGCTGTTAAATCCTTAAATGGCACTGCCATTACAAGTTTTTTGCAATGATAGATGATAGTTAAATTATACAGGGGCCCTGTCCTCCATTTCGACCCCTTAATGCTTTGCGCCAACTACCACTGTCTGCATAGGAGCCCACCCCTGTACCTCGCAATGCCACCAGTTTATTTATTATGACCAATTCATTGGCTGACATTTAGCCAACTATAATATTTAGGCCTACTAACTGTCAGCCACTTATAACAGTTGTCCTCCGCTGAACAAAGCTATGCCACCTGAGTAATCCTGTTACCAACTGTGAACTGCATTTAGCCACCTTTTTTTATTTTAGGCCTCTGTCTGTCTGTGCCACACATTATAACTCTCCCCCCTGAAACAAGCAAGGCCGCCTGGTTAGTCCTGCTAGCAGTTTTGAACTGCATTTTGCCACCTCTTTTTATTGTAGGCCTCTGTCTGCCTGTCTATCCATGTCACACATTACAACTGTCCTCCGCTTTACGAAGCTATGCCACCTGTGTACTACTCAAACAAATTTTGAACTGACATTAGCCTACTTTTTTTTATTTTAGGCCTCTGTCTGCCTGTCTGTCCGTGCCACACATTACAACTGTCCTCCGCTTTACAAAGCTATGCCGCCTGTGTACTACTCAAACAAATTTTGAACTGACATTAGCCTACTTTTTTTATTTTAGGCCTCTGTCTGCCTGTCTGTCAGTGCCACACATTACAACTGTCCTCCACTTTACAAAGCTATGCTGCCTGTGTACTCCACTTACCTATTTTGAACTGCATTTTGCCTACTTACTTATTAAGGTCTACTAACTGTGTCTGCCTCCCATTACTGTTGTCCTCCACTGAATAAAGCTGAGACTCAATTTTCATCCGGTGTCAGATATTTAACTGCATTTGGCCTACTTCTTTGGTTGGGCCTACAAATGGTGTGAGCCGCAGCTTGGTGTTCTCCACAGAATAAAGGTGATCTTAAATTTACAGGCTTTCAGCCTATATCAAATATTACACTGCATTTGGCCTACTTGTTTGGTTGGGCTTACTAGCGGTGTCTGCGGCTGCTTGGTGTTCTCCTCCACTTTACAAAGCTGAGCTTCAATCTTCAGGCTTTCGGCCTACATCACATATTACACTGAATTTGGGCTACTGGTTTGGTTGGGCGTACTAATGGTGTCTGCGGCTGCATGGTGTTCTCCTCCACTTTACAAAGCTGAGCTTCAATCTTCTGGCTTTCACTCTATGTCAGATATTACACTGCATTTGGGCTACTGGTTTGGTTGGGCGTACTAATGGTGTCTGCCGCTGCTTGTTGTTCTCCTCCACTAAACAAAACTGTGCCGCCTGTTTACTCCTGTTACCAATTTTGAACTTCATTTGGCCCACTTTTTTATTGTGGGCCTACAAACGGTGTCTGCGCCACTCATTACAGTTGTCCTCCACTGAACAAAGCAATGCCGCCTGTTTAGTCCTGTCACCAATTTTGAACTGCTTTTAGCCTATTTTTTCATTTTAGGCCTATATCGGTGTTTCCTCCTCATCCTGCCCTTTGCCCACTCACTGCTAGATGAGTCTGCTGGTACATTGACCCAGACCACTACATTCCCCTTGCACTCTACACAGCCAGAATCTGACCCTGCTGAAAGTCAGGTTCCCCTTCCCGCATACTATACCACCTTACACGGGGGCAAAGAGGAAGGTGCAGATGAAAGTGTAGGTTCCTTCATCAGGTGGGGGTGGCATACTCGTTGGTGACGTCACTGGCACAGGGCCCCTCATAGTACGCAAAAGTATCTCTGCCGGTGGGAGGCACCCTCGCCGTCAAACACACTGCCGAACTTTGAGGGGCCCTGTGCCAATGCCAATGCGAATGAGTGGGCCCCCCCTACTTGCTCGGGATCACAGCACTTGCAAAGTTTCAATACTTACCTCTCCCTGCTCCACCACCGTGACATAGTCTGCGTTTCCTGGGCCCACTAAAATCTTGAGCCAGCCCTACCCCCCCACAACTTTAGCCAAATGACCCCTTGTTTTCAATGCCTAACTATTATTATAAAGTAAATTAAGATTGACAAGCTTAGGAAATAAGAATTGATGTTTTTGGCATTAAAATGGGCACTGTAGGTGTTTTCCTGTCCTCCACTCACTGCCGACTTTGATTCCCCATTGACTTGCATTGGGTTTCGTGTTTCGTTCGTTCCCCGACTTTTCGCAATAATCGGCCGATTTCACCCGACCCAACTTTTGACAAAGTCGGGTTTTGCAAAACCCGACTCGATCCTAAAAAAGTAAAAGTCGCTCAACCCTAGTCCTTAGTGCTGATAAGCACAGGCATATATTATCCCCTTTACCCCAAGGTTGGTTTGCACGTTAATGACCGGGCCAATTTTTACAATTCTGACCACTGTCCCTTTATGAGGTTATAACACTGGAACACTTCAACGGATCCTGATGATTCTGACAATGTTTTCTTGTGACATATTGTACTTCATGATAGTGGTAAAATTTCTTTGTTTGTGAGAAAAACTGAAATTTGGCGAAAATTTTGAACATTTCGCAGTTTTACAAATTTGAATTTTTATGCCCTTAAAGGGACACTGTCACCTGAATTTGGAGGGAACAATCTTCAGCCATGGAGGCGGGGTTTATGGGTGTTTGATTCACCCTTTCCTTACCTGCTGGCTGCATGCTGGCTGCAATATTGGATTGAAGTTCATTCTCTGTCCTCCATAGTACACGCCTGCGCAAGGCAAGATTGCCTTGTGCAGGCATGTACTACGGAGGACAGAGAATGAACTTCAATCCAATATTGCAGCCAGCATGCAGCCAGCGGATAAGGAAAGGGTGAATCAAACACCCAAAACCCCCTCCTCCATGGCTGAAGATTGTTCCCTCCAAATTCAGGTGACAGTGTCCCTTTAAATCACAGAGATATACCACACAAAATACTTAATAAGTAACATTTCCCACATGTCTACTTTACATCAGCACAATTTTGGAACCAACATTTTTTTTGTTAGGGAGTTATAAGGGTTAAAAGTTGACCAGCAATTTCTCATTTTTACAACACCATTTTTTTTAAGGACCACATCACATTTGAAGTCACTTTGAGGGGTCTGTATGATAGAAGATAACCAAGTGTGACACCATTCTAAAAACTGCACCCCTCAAGGTGCTCAAAACCGCATTCAAGAAGTTTATTAACCCTTCAGGTGTTTTTGGAATGTATAACAAAAAATATACATTTAACTTTTCTTCACAAAAAATGTGTTTCAGCTCCAATTTATTTTATTTTACCATGGGTAACCGGAGAAATTGGACCACAAAAGTTGGTGTGCAATTTGTCCTGAGTACGCTGATACCCCAAATGTGGGGGTAAACCACTGTTTGGGCACATGGTAGAGCTCGGAAAGGAAGGAGGGCAATTTGACTTTTCAATGCAAAATTTACTGGAATTGAGATCAGACGCCATATCGTGTTTGGAGAGCCACTGATGTGCTTAAAAATTGAAGTGACACCATTTTGGAAAGTAGACCCCCTAAGGAACTTATCTAGATGTGTGGTGAGCACTTTGACCCACCAAGTGCTTCACAGAAGTTTATAATGTAGAGCCGTAAAAATAAAAAATCATACTTTTTCACAAAAATGATCTTTTCTCCACTAATTTTTTATTTTCCCAAGTGTAACAGAAGAAATTGGACCCCAAACGTTATTGTGCAATTTGTCCTGAGTATGCTGATATATGTGGGGGTAAACCACTGTATGGCAGAGCTCGGAAGAGAAGGAGCGCTGCTTGACTTTTCAATACAAAATTGGCTGGAATTGAGATCGGACGCCAAGTCGCGTTTGGAGAGCCCCTGATGTGCCTAAACAGTGGAAACCCCCTAATTCCAACTGAAACCCTAACCCAAACACACCCCTAACCCTAATCCCAACCCTAACCATAACCCTAATCACATCCCTAACCCGAACACGCCCCTAACCCTAATCCCAACCATACCCCTAACCCCAACACACCCTTAACCCTGATCCCAACAGTAACCACACCCCTAACTCAATCACACCCTTAGCCCTAATCCCAACCATAACCCTAACCACACCCCTAACCCTGACACACCCCTAACCCTAATCCCAGCCGTAAATGTAATCCAAACCCTATCGCTTACTTTAAACCCATCCCTAACTTTAGCCCCAACCCTAACCCTAACTTTAGCCCTAACCCTAACTTTAGCCCCAAACCTAACCCTAACTTTAGCCCCAACCCTAACCCTAACCCCAACTCTAACTTTAGCCCCAACCCTAACCCTAACCCTAATGGTAAAATGGAAATAAATACATTTTTTTTATTTTATTATTTTTCCCTAACTAAGGGGGTGATAAAGGGGGGTTTGATGTACTATTTATAGCAGGTTTATTAGCGGATTTTTATGATTTGCAGCTGTCACACACTAAAAGAAGCTTTTTATTGCAAAAACTAGTTTTTGCGTCTCCACATTTTGAGAGCTATAATTTGTGAGGCAGAATGACCAAAAACCAGCAATTCATGAATTTCTTTTTTTTGGGGGGGGGGGGAGGGGGGGCATTTATACTGATCCACGTTTGGTAAAATTGATAAAGCAGTTTTATTTTTCCGGTCAGTGCGATTACAGTGATACCTCATTTATATCATTTTTTTGTGCTTTGGCGCTTTTATACGATAAAAACTATTTTATATAAAAAATAATTATTTTTGCATCGCTTTATTCTGAGGACTATAACTTTTTTATTTTTTCGCTGATGATGCTGTATGGTGGCTCGTTTTTTTTGCGGGACAAGATGACGTTTTCAGCGGTACCATGTTTTTTTTATATCCCTCTTTTTGATCGCGTGTTATTCCACATTTTGTTCGGCGGTACGATAATAAAGCGTTGTTTTTTGCCTCTTTTTTGATGGTGTTCACTGAAGGGGTTAACTAGTGGGATAGTTTTATAGGTCGGGTTGTTACGGACGCAACGACACTAAATATGTGTACTTTTATTGTTTTTTTATTTAGATAAAGAAATGTATTTATTGGAACAATATATATATATATTTTTTCCTTTTTTAGGATTTTTTTTTTACAGATGTAAATATATTTTTTTTACTTGTTTACTTTGTCCCAGGGGGGACATCACATTATAGTGACAGATCGCTGATCTGACACTTTGCAGTGCACTGTGTCAGATGAGTGATCTGACAGGCAGTGCAGGAGGCTTGCTGGCACCTGCTCTGAGCAGGCGCTTACAAGCCACCTCCCTGCAGGACCCGGAAGGAGCCCCGCAGCCATTTTGGATCCGGGGCCTGGAGGAAGGAGGATCACATAGCGTTGCTCGGAGGGTCTCAGAGAAGCACGCAGGGAGCCCCCTCCCTACGCTATTGTGATCATGTTTGATCGCAGTGTTCCAGGGGTTAATGTGCCAGGAGTGGTCCGTGACCGCTCCTGGCACATAGTGCTGGATGTCAGCTGCGATAGTCAGCCGGCACCCGGCCCCGATCGGCCACGCTCTCCCCGTGAACCTTTCCTATGTTGTGTGCAAGTATCGAGAAGAATTGATGAAGGCCAACACACAGGCTCTCCATGTATGTGTTGTGACTGTGACACAGCCGCGACACATGCAGCTGCAGTGCCGACCAGCTGACGCCCTCCATGTATCCGAGCTCCCTCTACAGCTTATTTGGTAAGTGCTATAGCTTGCCATATTAGAGGGAACGCCAACAAATTCGCTCAACTCTAGTCAATAAGTACAGGAAATGTCTGATCTTTGTAATTGGAAATATTAAGTCCTGTTTTTCTATTGTATCACATACTTATTTCATACAATAAAATACAGATTAATTATGTAAAAGTCATACAATGTGATTTTCTGGTTTCTATGTTTTGATTCTGTCTCTCACAGGTGAAGTGCCCCTTGCTGTGGTTGATGGGCACACATGAATTGGCCAGTTTATGCGCTAAGGCCTCTGCTTTCATTTTTATAAATATATTCTAGATAGCAGTAATGCAGTTAACATCTCATATATTGGAGACATCTTGGTTGTTACAGAGGCGGCTGTGTTCTCTTGTTTGTATATTGTGAAGTCATGGCATCTTGCACCTGTTCACACTGGATTTATTGAAATTCTACATACCCATTTGTAATAAAATACCCTCCGCTCCAAAAATAAAATATATGGAGATAAATTATTAAGCCTGTGCCTTTACATTCAGCTCATTTTTCTTGTGGGCTAAATTGTGTGTCTGAGGATTTTTAGTCAAGGCAAGATGAAAAGCCTGAAAGGGCACTTACCTTTCTGCTGAAAATCAGTGCTCCCCAATGGACAAGCAGGTATCTAGATGTGATATAATATTACTGCTGTTGATATGACGTCACCGATGTAGACACAACACCTGAATGCTGAGCAGCAGCGGGAGCCAGTGCTGAACGCAGGGAGGGTGAACACCCAATTAGTATGTTATTTTATGTACTTTACACACATTGCTTTACTCTTTATTGAACATTCCCTTTGATATTAAATCAGGATTTAAACAGTAGGTCTATTTCTGATGACCCATTCCCTTTAAATACATTTGCTATGTTAGGATGATTTGCAGTCCAGTGCCAAATCACCCGACCTCGGCGGCCAATTGCTGGCCACTTCAGTGATGTGTTGTCCATTGTGTCACCACCGAAGCAGCTAGCGACTTTCTGCTGTGGACATATGCAGTGATGAGGCAAAGTGACGCTGAGGTGGGTGACTGTCAACGCCATGTAAGGGGATTTTACAGTTGAGTTTCTTTATTATTACACAAGTGAAATGTAACCCTCTGATATAATTTATATAGAGTACTTATAAGAATACGACACCATGAACAGCTCACGCACATACACTGGTTTCAGGATGGCTGGAAGTCACATGTGTGAGACCTGCTTCTCCCCTTCCCACCCTCACTTACAGTGGTAGGGGCATTGGGGTACATAAAGGAGCAGAGCAGATAAAATGAGATCAATATATTTATCATTGAGGATATGGATGGAGATGGTGGACCCAGGCTGACTTGTTGCAATTGGGTCGAGTTATGGCTCTGGGCAAAAGAAAAGTTCTGTAGGATGGATTATGGCTGTTTGCTAGACATGACAGTTACACCGTGTATGGTGGATCTAGGATAAAGCTTCATCTATTGGTGTGAGCATTATTAATTTTATTCTTTGGCCAACTATCGACCAGTGGAGGAATTCTTGGACAATGGAATTAGAAATTATTGGGTAGAACATAGACATTGATTGTGTCTGTATTTCTGATCTATTCCGGAGAGATATGACTACCTATCAGTATTGAATATCTATCTCTCTCCCCATAGGGCTCATTCAGAGGTCAGGTTTTCACATTGAGTTCTATATGTGTCTTTCACAGATGGCACTCGTTTTTATCATAGTCTATGGGTTAGTTCATATGTCCAATTTTTTTAGCGGGCTGAGTGGTTGACTAAAAAATACGGAGACTTGTCCAATATTGATCTTAGTGCTCAAACTCGCCAATGTACGGTAAGTCTATGGGTCAGTGAAGAAATCAAACAGTGCTCGGATGTCATCCATGTGCTGTCTGTTTTTCACAGACTGCTTGATAGGACAAGGTTGAGAAACCGCAATAAGTTATTTCTTTATCCAAGAAAAATTTTCAAAATTTTGACCAAAATCTGATAGTAAAAACTTACATATTGACTAAACTCTGATGACACTCTCATAAAAGCACTGCTAAAATTGGATTGATCTTTTGTGTACAAGAAAAATCACCAATATCTGAATGAGCCCTAAGGGTGCCTAGAAAGGCTTGCTTTCCAACAGTAGAGCAATGTAAACAGTCTACTGATCACACAACAAGCTACTAAAACTCTCGGGCATTGGGCATAACAATCCTTAAGCTTGCTTAAATATCACCATTAACAGCACATCATAATGTAAAAACAGGTCATGTGCTGCTGAGAATAATGACAGTGAACAATAACAGTCTATGTGAACAGCATGAGCGATTACTGAGAGTTCTGTGTACATCAGAAACATGGTCAGAAGGAAATTACACAGCAATAGAGAGCAGTGTAGATGTGAATCCACACCTCTGGGATAAGGTAGAACATTTGTTAGAAAGCTCAGTACAACCTTTCTGTGTGTCTCTCTCTCTGTTATCTCACTCCTCCACACATCATAGAGTATAATAGGAGGTGTAATATGAATCCTCACTGGGCTGGCAGTCCATCTTGTCTTGAAGAAGACACAGTTGAGATGCTTTTTTTCAGGATTGATGGTATGTTTAAGAAGCAAGGGTGAGGGAAAGAAGTCGCTCATAAGTGAAGAAAGAAGTAGCATTCTCTTATAAGATATATTACAAAGTTTCACCTGATGAACGAGCATTTTCTTTGTTCGTTGTTTGATTTGGATATCTACTAGCAGAATATTGCAAAATGAGCTTTCCTGGAATTGCTCGTTGACGATAATTGTGCAGTGGAAATGGACCTTTAGGATAGATCATCAATATCAGACAGATGGGAGTCCAACATCTGATCAACTGTTTGAAGCTGCAGATGCATCCAAGCTGGCCAACACACAGTGTTTTAAGCCATGATATTTGGCTTTTACACAGTGTACATCGAGCCACATATAGGTTATTGATGACCTAAGCCATGGGTCTTCAAGAAATGTCACGGGAAACCCCTTCATGTGATATTTGTGGAGGTAAATGCTAAACCTGTTTTCCAACAGACTGGAGTCCCTTCCTTCGCTGTATGAGCTCATAGTCAATTCTTTCAATGATGAATATCAATTACTTTTCAGGTCCTGACTTTCCGTAACTATGTGTGGACTTAATGAGACCGCCGTGACCCATTTCCTACTTCTCGGATTCCAGAGTTTTAATAACCTGAAAGCGATAATTTTTATTTTTGTATTTTTAATCTACATGATCATTTTGATTGGAAATCTCCTAATTGTTATACTCGTATCAACCCATCAGCATCTGCAGGTTCCCATGTTTTTCTTTTTAAAGCACTTGGCACTTGTGGACATTTTGTTCACAACCAACATTGTACCCAATTTGTTGTATGTTATACTTATGGAAGGTGGAAAAATATCCACAAACGGGTGCTTTGTACAATACTATATCCACTGTATTTGTATATACACCCAATCTGTCATCCTGTCTGTGATGTCCTTAGATAGGTACATGGCCATCTGTCAACCTCTTCGTTATTCTTCTGTCATGAACCCTAAACTTTGTCTTCACCTAGCTTTCTGGTCCTGGGCAGCTGGTTTCTTTATTATTCCAAGTGAATTTATTTTGATTTTCCAGCTACAATTCTGTGGTTCCAGCGTCATTGACCACTTCTTTTGTGACTTTGCCCATTTTCTTAGCCTTGCTTCATCAAACACAGAACTAATTCGCTGGCAAGACTTTACCATTTGTGTTTTTCTCATCTTCCTTCCTTTTTTGTTTGTCATTGTGTCCTATGTCTGCATTTCTATAACCATCATGAAAATCTCTACTGCCTCAGGAAGAAAGAAGGCTTTTTCTACTTGTAGCTCCCATCTGGCTGCTGTCAGTACCCATTACAGTGCCTTGATCACTATATATATTTTTACTGCAAGAGGAAAAAACCTTAATGAAAATAAATGGAGGTCTCTTTTATACACCTTCCTTACCCCGTTCATCAACCCTATGCTATACAGTATGAGGAACAAAGAATTCAGAAAAGTGTTAAAGAAATTAACTCAAGCAAGAAAATGAAGATTTTTTTTACCAACAGAAATGCTTAATAAATGGAATCTATTCAATTGTCTTTGTTTTGAATTCCTTCTAGTAAAAAAAAAGATGTAGAATGTATGATTTGGGGCTTTGTATGAATTAAATTGTACCCTCTACATTCATCAATAAAAGACAAATGCCTACATTTCACAGTGGATCTGTTCGTGACCAGCTAGCTTAAAAAAAATGAGTTCCCATAAGTCTTTTATCGTGGAGGGGCACTGGGGCAAAAAAATAATATTTTTAGGGATGCAAAATCTCAAAATAAAGAAAAATGTGGTGGTGGTACTAGTAGGGCTGAAGATCACATGCCATGGACTTCTGCATGAGTGTTCCAGTTGTCTAAGCGAGCGCCACTTTTAACTCTACCAATGTCTTCTTATCAGTTGAATCCTGTGGTGGAGCAGAGAGCCATCGGGTCTCTGCTCCATCACTCTCCATCGTGTAGACCAGAGGCCAACAAGACATCACTATCAGGGAGCAGGCAGCACAGTGATGTCACTGCTTTGTTCCAGGTTGGTATAATCTTTTTGTGGAGGGTGATATAAAGGTGGTACTATTCATTTCAGAAGGGTTCAGGGGACACCATTTTTAAGAGGGTACTAATGGGCAGTAATTCTTTCTTAAGAGAGCACTCTGGGGGCATAATTTGTTTTAAATGGACACTCAAGAGCATTATTAATGAGTCCAGGAGAGCAATACTTGCCTTGCCCTAGGAGTTGGCAACCCACGACTTTAGATCATGACCAGTTATTTTCTCTAAAATGCTGGAGTGTTTCAGAAAATGATACTGTATACTTGGCTGCAAACAAGGACCCAGAATGCCATTCATGCTGCTTGCAGTTTAGGCAAACAACCACTTTAACTCAGGCGAACGAGCCAAGTTTCCAAGTGTAAGATTCTTCAGGACATATCAGCGTTTTTTCTTGAAGCATCTTTTTTGCCACTTCATGGTGATTTCCTGACTGCTTGCTTTGTTTTTTTTGACTGTTGGCGTTTTCATTTCAAACCTTTTTCTATAATTTTTGGGTACATTTTTGGCTGATGTTTTTGCAGTAGTTTTTTCCTCCTTTTAATAATGAAGAAACTGCTAGTGAAAACACTCAGCAAGGCACCAAGGCATCCGTTGAGCCTTCCCATTGACTTATACAGGTGCTTCTTGCAAAATTAAAATATCAAAAAGATAATTTATTTCAGCTCTTCAATACAAAAAGTGAAACTCATATATTATATACAGTGGGGGAAATAAGTATTTGATCCCTTGATTTTGTAAGTTTGCCCACTGACAAAGACATGAACAGTCTATAATTTTAAGGGTAGGTTACTTTTAACATTGAGAGATAGAATATCAAAAATAAAATCCAGAAAAACACATTGTGTAAATTATATACATTTATTTGCATTTTGCAGTGAGAAGTAAGTATTTGATCCCCTACCAACCATTTAGGGTACCGTCACACAGTGCAATTTTCATCGCTACGACGGCACGATTCGTGACGTTCGAGCGATATAGTTACGATATCGCAGTGTCTGACACGCTCCTGCGATCAGGGACCCCGCTGAGAATCGTACGTCGTAGCAGATCGTTTGAAACTTTCTTTCGTCGTCTAGTGTCCCGCTGTGGCGGCATGATCGCATGGTGTAACATATATCGTATACGATGTGCGCATAGTAACCAACGGCTTCTACATCGCACATACGTCATGAAATTATCGCTCCAGCGTCGTACATTGCAAAGTGTGACAGCAGTCTACGACGCTGGAGCGATATTGTTACGATGCTGGAGCGTCACGAATCGTGCCGTCGTAGCGATGAAAATTGCACTGTGTGACGGTAAGAGTTCTGGCTTCTACAGACCAGTTAGATGCTCCTAATCAACTCATTACCTACATTAAAGACAGCTGTCTACTAACTCAATTAATCACTCAGACTCTAACCTCTACAACATGGACAAAACCAAAGAGTTTTATAAGGATGTCAGGGACAAGATCATAGACCTGCACAAAACCATAAGTAAGATGCTGGTTGAGAAGGAGACAACTATTGGTGCAATAGTAACAATATGAAATAAATACAAAATGACTGTCAATCAACATCGAACTGCTGACTTGACAGATGTCCAAAAGGCAGTCATTGACACACTCCACAAGGAAGGTAAGCCAAAAAAGGTCATTGCTAAAGAAGCCAGTTGTTCACAGAGCGCTGTATCCAAGCAAATGAATGGAAAGTTGAATGGAAGGAAAAAGTTGCACAAGCAACTGGGATAACCGCAGCTTTGAAAGCATAGTTAAGAAAAGGCCATTCAAAAATTTGAGGGGGATTCACAAGGAGAGGACTAGTGCTGGAGTCACTGCTTCAAGAGCCTCTACACACACAGACGTCTCCAGGACATGGGTTACAAGTGTTGCATTCCTTGTGTAAAGCCACTCATGACCAAAAGACAATGCACAAAGCATCTTACCTGGGCCAAGGAGAAATAGAACTGGACTGTTGCCCTGTGGTACAAGGTGTTGTTTTCAGATGAAAGTAAATGTTGCATTTCATTTGGAAATCAAGCTCCAGAGTCTGGAGGAAGAGTGGAGAGACAAACAATCCAAGCTGCTTGAAGTCTAGTGTGAAGTTTCCACAATCATTGATGGTTTGGAGAGCCATGACATCTGCTGGTGTAGGTCCACTGTGTTTTATCGAGACCAAAGTCAGCGCAGCCATCTACCAGGAAATTTTAGAGCACTTCATGCTTCCCTCTGCTAACAAGCTTTTTGGAGATGGAAATTTCATTCTCCAGCAGGACTTGGCATCTGTCCGCACTGCCAAAATACCAATACCTGGTTTAAAAACAACAGTATCACTGTGCTTGATTGACCAGCAAACTCGCCTGACCTTAACCCCATAGAGAATCTATGGGATATTGTCAAGAGGAAGATGAGACACACCAGACCCAACAATGCAGATGAGCTGAAGGCCGCTATCAAAGCAACCTGGGCTTCCATAACACCTCAGCAGTGCCACAGACTGATCGCCTCCATGCCACGCCGCATTGATGTAGTAATTGATGCAAAAGGAGCCCTGACCAAGTATTGAGTGCATTTGCTGAACATACATTTCAGTGGGCCAACATTTCAGATTCTAAAATCATTTTTCAAGCTGGTGTGATAAAGTATTCTAATTTACGAGATAGTGACATTTGGGTTTTCATTCGCTGTAAGCCATAATCATCAACATTATCAGAAATAAACACTTGAAGTAGATCACTCTGTTTGTAATGACTCTATATAATATATGCGTTTCACTTTTTGTTTGGAAGAACTGAAATAAATTAACTATTTGATGATATTCTAATTGTTTGAGAAGCACCTGTATATAGTGTTGAGCGATACCTTCCGATATCGGAAAGTATCGGTATCGGATAGGATCGGCCGATATTTAAAAAATATCGGATATCGCCGATACCGATACCCGATCCCAATGCAAGTCAATGGGACCAAAATATCGGAATTAAAATAAACCCTTTCTTGCCTTGCAGGTTCATTCTACATGAAGGAAAACAACTAAGAATAATGTAGGATGTATTGTGGGAGGTGGCGGAGACATTAACCCCTTCATGACCGGGGGATTTTTCATTTTTCTGTGTTCGTTTTTCGCTCCCCTCCTTCCCAGAGCCATAACTTTTTTATTTTTCTGTCAATTTGGCCATGTGAGGGCTTATTTTTTGCGGGACGAGTTGTACTTTTGAACGACATCATTGGTTTTAGCATGTCGTGTACTAGAAAACGGGAAAAAAATTCCAAGTGCGGTGAAATTGCAAAAAAAGTGCAATCACACACTTGTTTTTTGTTTGGCTTTTTTGCTAGGTTCACTAAATGCTAAAAATGACCTGCCATTATGATTCTCCAGGACATTACGAGTTCATAGACACCAAACATGACTAGGTTATTTTTTATCTAAGTGGTGAAAAAAAATTCCAAACTTTGCTAAAAAAAAAAAAAAAAAAAAAAATTGCGCCATTTTCCGATACTCGTAGCGTCTCCATTTTTCATGATCTGGGGTCGGTTGAGGGCTTATTTTTTGCGTGCCGAGATTACATTTTTAATGATAGCATTTCGGTGCAGATACGTTCTTTTTATCGCCCGTTATTGCATTTTAATGCAATGTCGCGGCGACCAAAAAAACGTAATTCTGGCGTTTCGAATTTTTTTCCCGCTACGCTGTTTAGCGATCAGGTTAATACTTTATTTTAATTGATAGATCGGGCGATTCTGAGCGCGGCGATACCAAATATGCGTAGATTTGATATTTTTTTTATTGATTTATTTTGATTGGGGCAAAAGGGGGGTGATTTAAACTTTTATGTTTTTTTTTATTTTTTTCACATTTTTTTAAACTTTTTTTTTAACTTTTGCCATGCTTCAATAGCCTCCATGGGAGGCTAGAAGCAGGCACAGCACGATCGCCTCTGCTACATAGCAGCGATCTGCTGATCGCTGCTATGTAGCAGAAATGGAGGTGTGCTGTGAGCGACGACCACAGGGTGGCGCTCACAGCGACGGGCAATCAGTAACCATAGAGGTCTCAAAGACCTCTATGGTTACAATGGAGACGCATCGCCGACCCCCGATCATGTGACGGGGGTCGGCGATGACGTCATTTCCGGCCGCCCGGCCGGATGCGGTAGTTAAATGCCGCTGTCTGCGTTTGACAGCGGCATTTAACTAGTTAATAGGTGCGGGCAGATCGCGATTCTGCCCGCACCTATTACGGGCACATGTCAGCTGTTCAAAACAGCTGACATGTCCCGGCTTTGGTGCGGGCTCACCGCGGAGCCCTGCATCAAAGCAGGGGAGCCGGCATCGGACGGTATAGTACGTCCGAATCCGGTAAGGGGTTAAAGGCAATGAGGTTTAGCCCAATCAAATAGAATAGCATGTTTTTTTTTTTTTAAGACGTTCGGAGTGAAAAAGATATTGAGTAGGTAATTTTTTTTTTTTAATTTGTCAGATATTGATGTTTCACTATTCCACGCCCTTCCCCTTCTTTTTTCTTCTTTTTTTTTTTTACTTTTCCCACACTTTCATCTTCATCATCATCAGCATCTTTGACATCAACTTCTTCTTCACCTTATTCATCTTCTTCTTCATCTTCTACCTATTTTTTTTTTTTATTACATTCTTCATATTCATTTTATTCAACTATTATTATTCTTCCTATTCTACATATTCTTTTTATTCCACTGTTATTATTCTTCCTATTCTACTTCTTCATCATATTCTCATTTGTGACAGGCATTCCCGTAGTTGTTATCTATAAAAGTTGGAAGATTACACCTTCCGTTCTGCCAGTCACAAAAGTTACATTTGTCCGCGTTCAGTTTGGCCTGCAGCATCAGGCTTTATCCAGGGGCACCACGAGGAGGAACGGACTCACCCCAATACACTGCTTAGTCTTCTTCTGCATATAATTTAGATGATATCTTTTGCTCTGATATTAAGTCTTATGCTTAATGTTCTTCTGCTCTTTGTTCTGCAGCCTCTTGTTCTTCTGCTTCTCGGTCTTCCATGTCGTCGTCTCCAGGATCGTCGTCTCCAGTGTCGTCGTCTCCGCCGTCGTCGTCTCAGCCGTCGTCGTCTCCGCCGTCGTCGTCATCGGGGTGGTCTTCCGGGTCGTCGTCGTCGTCATCGGGGTGGTCTTCCGGGTCGTCGACTTTAGGGTCTTCAACTTGGAAATGTAGCAGAAGGTACAAGAAGGCTGAGAAAATGCCAAGAACCAGCTGATGGAACTGGAACTCGGATGGCTACCCGAAGGTTCAAGAGCCTATGGAACTACCGAGGACCAGCTGACGTTACTGGAACCCGGTTACTAAGCAGGAGGTACCCGTGCTAAAAAGCACTACCAAGGACCGCCTGACGTTGGCGGAACTCGGATACCCAGAAGGAGGCACCTAAGCCAAAGGCTCTGCCCGGAACCAGCTGACGGTACTGGAACCAGGATGGGGAGCAGAAGGTACAAGAGCAAAAGACACTGCCGAGAACCAGCTGACGGTACTGGAACCCGGATGGGTAGCCGAAGGTCCAAGAGCCAATGGAACTACCGAGGACCAGCTGACGTTACTGGAACCCGGTTACTAAGCAGGAGGTACCCGTGCCCGAAAGCACTACCAAGGACCACCTGACGTTGGTGGAACTTGGATACCCAGAAGGAGGCACCTAAGCCAAAGGCTCTGCCCGGAACCAGCTGACAGTACTGGAACCAGGATGGGGAGCAGAAGGTACAAGAGCAAAAGACACTGCCGAGAACCAGCTGACGGTGCTGGAACCAGGTGGTGGACCTGAAGGTCCACAGGAGAGGAGAGAACAGCTAGGCCGCGAGGCAGCCGCAGTTACCGAACCCCAACAGTCCTACAGGGGGAGCTGGGCCTACTGGCGCTACAGAACCAGCCTTGACTACCAGTTCACGCAGCCCACATAGGAAGCTCCTAAACTGGAGGCACCCTGGAGTTGGCTAACCCGACTGCAACACGACGGGGCAAACAAAGGCGTCTCAGCGAGTTTGACACACCCCGGAAACAGCTGACGGTGCTGAAACCAGGTTTGGCACGAGGGAGTACCTGTGACAAAAACACTGCCGAGAACCAGCTGGCGGTGCTGGAACCCAGATGCGTTGCCCCAGTGTGCAAGAGCCAATGGCACGACCGAGGACCAGCTGACGGTGCTGGAACACGGTTACTAAGCTGTAGGTGCCCGCGCTTAAAAGCACTACCAAGGACCGCCTGACGTTGGCGGAACTCGGATACCCAGGAGGAGGCACCTAAGCCAAAGGCTCGGCCCGGAACCAGCTGACGGTGCTGGAACCAGGTGGTGGACCCCAAGGCCCACAGGAGAGGAGAGAACAGCTAGGCCGCGAGGCAGCCGCAGTTACCGAACCCCAACAGTCCTACAGGGGGAGCTGGGCCTACTGGCACTACAGAACCAGCCTTGACTACCAGTTCACGCAGCCCACATAGGAAGCTCCTAAACTGGAGGCACCCTGGAGTTGGCTAACCCGACCGCACCACGACGGGGCAAGCATAGGCGTCTCAGTGAGCTTGACACAACCCGGAAACAGCTGACGGTGCTGAAACCAGGCTTGGCACGAGGGAGTACCTGTGACAAGAACACTGCCGAGAACCAGCTGGCGGTGCTGGAACCCAGATGCGTTGCCTATTAAAGATTGTCTTCCTAGAGCCCCAACTAGCGGTGTTGGAGCTAAGGGTAAGCAGGGGGAGCAGAGTGTAGGCCGAAGCCTGCACTGGAGGCAGCTTTGTGTCTGCGTTGCGTTTGCAGGACACTTTGCCGGCTACACAGTGGGGGAACAGCTGGCGTTGCTGAACCCCACTAACACAATGGCGTGTGTTTTTCTCTGTGCAGCTAGCACTTGCGGTCAAAAACTAGCGATGTTAGAGCCCGTGTTGAAGCAGGAGGAGGAGGAGAGGAGCTGAGTGTAGGCCGAAGCCTATTTGAACCAATTTCAAAGGAAACCTTTAACCCCCCCTCAGGTGTTACAAAGTACAAGAGACACACCTTGTGCAGTATTAATGCTGCACAAGTGAAAGGTTGCTCTATTAATTTGTCTACTTGCACACGCTGAATGAAAGACGTACACAATTTAGCCCATTCTACAGTCAAACTGTAGTGGATGCGTGACTTGGCTTTTTAAGGAGACGCAGCACAGGTGTCCCAAATAACGCCTTGGTGCTTGGCGCAGCTTCCTGAGCGTTGTTATTTGCTGTACAGGAGTCTGCGCTCTTGTGTTATCCCTTGGCAATGCCCTGTTAGAGCTGCCCGTCTTATGACCTCATTTCATGTTGGCCGGTGCGGTTAACGATGGCCATAAATCCCAGACCCACAGTGCCTTTTCATAAAGTCACACTGCGGTGCTGTGATTCGTGGCCTTGAGCAGTAAATATTTTGGCCGCTCACACACGTCCTTACACCTGCTTCAGACTGGGCGGCCTCTGCTGATCTCTTCTCGCATGCCGCGGCCATGAGGCTGCACAGTCTGAAGAAGGCGGAAGGAGATGAGTTAAGACAGGTGAAGATATGCACTGCTCGTGCCCATCAATCACACCCTCGCAGTCAAAATAAGACAACGAGGAGCATTGTTTCAGGCAGGGCGGACGCACAGGCGCAACAAGCCAACCAATGATGTCAGAAGACGGGAAGCGCTACCAAGGGGGGTGCTGCGTATCATTAGAAAGGAAAGTCACACCTCAGGGACAGTGGAATGGTCTCAATGAGACACATTTTGTACGTTTTGAGTTCCACGTGGGCAAGGACAAAAAGGTCAGCCACCTTGTACAAATGCAGCAGTACTGCTGTACAAGGTGGCTGTTATACATAGAAACACCTGGGGGTGGGGGGCAGGCTCCCTTCAATTTCAGTTCATGTGCCTGCGTGGCGTTTGCAGGACACGTTGCCAGCTACACAGCAGGGGAACAGCTGGCGGTGCTGAACCCCACTAACACATTGGCTGGTGTTTTTCTCTGTGCAGCTAGCATGTCCGGGCAGAAACTGGCATTGTTTGAGCCCAGGGTCAGCAGGAGGAGGAGAGGAGCAAAGTGTAGGCCGAAGCCTGCACTGGTGGCAGCTTTTGTTCAGTTGTGCCAGCGTGGCTTGTGCTGGACACGATGCCGACTACACAGCAGGGGAACAGCTGGCGGTGCTGAACCCCACTAACACATTGGCTGGTGTTTTTCTCTGTGCAGCTAGCATGTCCGGGCAGAAACTGGCGTTGTTTGAGCCCAGGGTCAGCAGGAGGAGGAGAGGAGCAAAGTGTAGGCCGAAGCCTGCACTGGTGGCAGCTTTTGTTCTGTTGTGCCAGCGTAGCTTGTGCTGGACACGTTGCCGACTACACAGCAGGGGAACAGCTGGCGTTGCTGAACCCCACTAACACATTGACTGGTGTTTTTCTCTGTGCAGCTAGCAGTTCCGGGCAAAAACTAGCGGTGTTTGAGCCCAGGGTCAGCAGGAGGAGTAGAGGAGCCGAGTGTAGGCAGAAGCCTAGTTGAACCAATTTCAAAGGTTACCTTTAACCCCCCCCTCAGGTGTTGCAAGGTACAAGAGCCACACCTTGAACAGCATTAATGATGCACAAGTCAAAGGTTGCTCTATTTAATTTTGCTCCTTGCACACGCTGAATTAAACACGTACACTATTTAGCCCATTATACTGTCAAACAGTAGTGGAGGCGTGACTACTAATCTTTTTAAGGAGACGCAGCACAGGTGTACAAATTTACACCTAGGTGCTGTGCGCAGATTCCTTACCGTTGTTATTTGCAGTACAGGAAACTGCTCTCTTGTGTTATCCCTTGGCAATACCCTGTTAGTGCAGGCCGTCTCATGACCTCATTTCATGTTGGCCGTTGCGGTTAACGATGGCCATAAATCCCAGACCCACAGTGGCTTTTCCTAAAGTCACACTGCGGTGCTGGGATTCGTGGCCTTGTGCAGTAAATATGTTCGCCGCTCACACATGTCCTTACACCTGCTTCAGACTGGGCGGCCTCAGCTGATCCCTTATCGCATGCCGCGGCCATGAGGCCGCACAGTCAGAAGAAGGCGGAAGGAGGGGAGTGAAGACAGGGGAACATATGCACTGCTCGTGCCCATCAATCACACCCTCGCAGTCAAAATATATGAGACAACGGGGGGCGTTGTGTTGGGCAGGGGGGACGCACAGGCACAGCCAGCCAACCAATGATGTCAGGAGACGGGCAGCGCTAACAATGGGGGTGCTGCGTGTCATTAAAAAGGAAAGTCACACCTCAGGGACATTGTAATGGTCTGTAATGAGACACATTTTGTACTTGTTGAGTTCCACGTGTGCAAGGAGAAAAAGTCAGCCACCTTGTACAAATGCAGCAGTACTGCTGTACAAGGTAGCTGTTATACATAGAAACACCTGGGGGCGTGGGGGGCAGGCTCCCTTCAATTTCAGTTCATGTGCCTGCGTGGCGTTTGCAGGACACGTTGCCAGCTACACAGCAGGGGAACAGCTGGCGGTGCTGAACCCCACTAACACATTGGCTGGTGTTTTTCTCTGTGCAGCTAGCATGTCCGGGCAGAAACTGGCGTTGTTTGAGCCCAGGGTCAGCAGGAGGAGGAGAGGAGCAAAGTGTAGGCCGAAGCCTGCACTGGTGGCAGCTTTTGGTCAGTTGTGCCAGCGTGGCTTGTGCTGGACACGATGCCGACTACACAGCAGGGGAACAGCTGGCGGTGCTGAACCCCACTAACACATTGGCTGGTGTTTTTCTCTGTGCAGCTAGCATGTCCAGGCAGAAACTGGCACTGTTTGAGCCCAGGGTCAGCAGGAGGAGGAGAGGAGCAAAGTGTAGGCCGAAGCATGCACTGGTGGCAGCTTTTGGTCAGTTGTGCCAGCGTGGCTTGAGCTGGACACGATGCCGACTACACAGCAGGGGAACAGCTGGCGGTGCTGAACCCCACTAACACATTGGCTGGTGTTTTTCTCTGTGCAGCTAGCATGTCCGGGCAGAAACTGGCGTTGTTTGAGCCCAGGGTCAGCAGGAGGAGGAGAGGAGCAGAGTGTAGGCCGAAGCCTAGTTGAACCAATTTCAAAGGTTACCTTTAACCCCCCCCTCAGGTGTTGCAAGGTACAAGAGCCACACCTTGAACAGCATTAATGATGCACAAGTCAAAGGTTGCTCTATTTAATTTTGCTCCTTGCACACGCTGAATAAAACACGTACACTATTTAGCCCATTATACTGTCAAACAGTAGTGGAGGCGTGACTACTAGTCTTTTTAAGGAGATGCAGCACAGGTGTCAAAATTTACACCTAGCTGCTGTGCGCAGATTCCTGAGCGTTGTTATTTGCTGTACAGGAGTCTGCGCTATTGGGATCCCTTGGCCATGCGCTGTGAGCGCTTCCTGTCTTCTGACCTCATTTAATGTCGGCCGTTACGGTTAGCGATGGACATGAATCCCAGACCCACAGTGTGTTTTCAAAAAATCACACTGCGTGGCTGGGATTCGTGGCCTTGTTCAGTAAATATGTTTGACGCTCACACATGTCCTTACACCTGCTTCAGACTGGGCGGCCTCATCTGATCCCTTATCGCCTGCCGCGGCCATGAGGACACCCAGTCTGAAGAAAGCGGAAGGAGATGAGTGAACACAGGCAAACATATGCACTGCACATGCCCATCAATCACACCCTCGCTGTTCAAAAAAATAAGACACCGAGGGGCGTTGTTTCGAGCAGGGCAGACGCACAGGTGCAGCCATCTAACCAATGATGTCAAAAGACGGGCAGCGCTAACAAGGGTGGTACTGCGTATCATTAGAAAGGAAAGTCACACCTCAGGGACAGTGGAATGGTCTCAATGAGACACATTTTGTACGTGTTGAGTTCCACGTGGGCAAGGAGAAAAAGTCAGCCACCTTGTACAAATGCAGCAGTACTGCTGTACAAGGTGGCTGTTTTACATAGAAACACCTGGGGGTGGGGGGCAGGCTCCCTTCAATTTCAGTTCATGTGCCTGCGTGGCGTTTGCAGGACACGTTGCCAGCTACACAGCAGGGGAACAGCTGGCGGTGCTGAACCCCACTAACACATTGGCTGGTGTTTTTCTCTGTGCAGCTCGCATGTCCGGGCAAAAACTGGCAGTGTTAGAGCCCAGGGTCAGCAGGAGGAGGAGAGGAGCAATGTGTAGGCCGAAGCCTGCACTGGTGGCAGCTTTTGGTCAGTTGTGCCAGCGTGGCTTGTGCTGGACACGATGCTGGCTACACAGCGGGGGAACAGCTGGCGGTGCTGAACCCCACTAACACATTGGCTGGTGTTTTTCTCTGTGCAGCTAGCACTTCCGGGCAGAAACTGGCGGTGTTTGAGCCCAGGGTCAGCAGGAGGAGGAGAGGAGCAGAGTGTAGGCCGAAGCCTGCACTGGTGGCAGCTTTTGGTCAGTTGTGCCAGCGTGGCTTGTGCTGGACACGATGCCGACTACACAGCAGGGGAACAGCTGGCGGTGCTGAACCTCACTAACACATTGACTGGTGTTTTTCTCTGTGCAGCTAGCAGTTCCGGGCAAAAACTAGCGGTGTTTGAGCCCAGGGTCAGCAGGAGAGGAGCAGAGTGTAGGCCGAAGCCTAGATGAACCAATTTCAAAGGTTACCTTTAACCCCCCTCAGGTGTTGCAAGGTACAAGAGCCACACCTTGTGCAGCATTAATGCTGCACAAGTAAAAGGTTGCTCTATTTGTTTTGCTCCTTGCACACGCTGACTAAAACACGTACACTATTTAGCCCATTATACTGTCAAACAGTTGTGGAGGCGTGACTTGTCTTTTTAAGGAGACGCAGCACAGGTGTCAAAATTTGCACCTAGGTACTGGGCGCAGATTCCTGAGCGTTGTTATTTGCTGTACAGGAGTCTGCGCTATTGTGATCCCTTGGCCATGCGCTGTGAGCGCTTCCTGTCTTCTGACCTCATTTCATTTCGGCCGTTGCGGTTAGCGATGGACATGAATCCCAGACCCACAGTGTGTTTTCAAAAAATCACACTGCGTGGCTGGGATTCGTGGCCTTGTGCAGTAAATAGGTTTGCCGCTTACACATGTCCTTACACCTGCTCCAGACTGGGCGGCCTCAGCTGATCCCTTATCGCCTACCACGGCCAGGAGGCCGCACAGTCTGAAGAAGGCGGAAGGAGATGAGTTAAGACAGGCGAACATATGCACTGCTCGTGCCCATAAACCATACCCTCGCTGACAAAATAAATATGACAACGAGGGGCGTTGTTTCTAGCAGGGCGGATGCACAGGCGCAGCCAGCTAACCATGATGACAAAAGACGGGAAATGCTACCAAGGGGGGTGCTGCGTATCATTAGAAAGGAAAGTCACACCTCAGGGACAGTGGAATGGTCTCAATGAGACACATTTTGTACGTGTTGAGTTCCACGTGGGCAAGGAGAAAAAGTCAGCCACCTTGTACAAATGCAGCAGTACTGCTGTACTAGGTGGCTGTTATACATAGACACACCTGGGGGGGTGGGGCCAGGTTCCCTTTAATTTCAGTTCATGTGCCTGCGTGGCGTTTGCAGGTCACGTTGCCGGCTACACAGCAGGGGAACAGCTGGCGTTGCTGATCCCCACTAACACATTGGCTGGTGTTTTTCTCTGTGCAGCTAGCACTTCCGGGCAAAAACTAGCGGTGTTTGAGCCCAGGGTCAGCAGGAGGAGGAGAGGAGCAGAGTGTAGGCCAAAGCCTGCACTGGTGGCAGCTTTTGTTCTGTTGTGCCAGCGTGGCTTGTGCTGGACACGTTGCCGACTACACAGCAGGGGAACAGCTGGCGGTGCTGAACCCCACTGACACATCACCTAGTGTTTTTTCTGTGTAGACAACACTTCCAGGTGGCAACTGACAGTGTTGAAACCCAGAGAATCAAAGAGGAGCAGAGTGTAGGCCGAAGCCTGCAGTGGAGCAAGTTGAAAGGGAACCTTTAACCTCCCCCCCCCCAGGCATTTGTTGCTGAAAGAGCCATCTTGTACAGCAGTAATACTGCACATGGAAAATGGTGGCTCCGAAAATTATGCTCCTTGCAAACGCTGAAGTACACACTCATATAATGTGTCCCCTCACACCGTCAAACCATCCCGGAAGTGGGACTTTCCTTTGTAATGTGACACAGCACAGCCGTCATTCCAACCCCCTTGGTGCCGGGCGCCACCTCCTCAACGTTGTTTGGTTCTGTCACGGAGCCCGCGCTGTAATGTTATCCCTTGGCCATGCACAGTTAGCGGTGCCCGTCTTCTGACATCATGTAGGTGTCAGGCTGGCAGTGCCTGTGCGTCCAAGCTGCCCGAGATCCAACCTTGCAGTGTCATCTAATGTAGTCCCACTGCGGGCCAGGGATCCATGGGCATGCGCAGTGCATATCATCGCCTCTCACTCACCTCCTTCCTGCTTCTTCAGACTGTGCGGCGTCACGGCCGTGGCATGCTATTAGGGATCAGCTGACGCCGCCTAGTCTGAAGAAGCGTGAAGAAGGGGAGTGAGAGGCTAGTATATGCACTGCGCATGGCCATGGATACCAGGCCCACTGTGGGATCACATTAGACGACACTGCGAGGTGTGATTTCGGGCAGCGTGGACGCACAGGCGCAGCCAGGACGACAACAAATGATGTCAGAGGACGGGCAGCGCAAACTGTGCATGGCCAAGGGATAACATAACAGCGCAGGGTCCATGACGGAATCAAACAACGCTAAGGAGGCAGCGCACGGTGCCAAGGGGGTAGCAATGACGGCTGTGCTGCGTCACATTACAAAGGAAAGTCCCACCTCCGGGACGGTTGGACGGTGTGAGGGGACACATTACATGAGTGCGTAGTTCAGCGTTTGCAAGGAGCATAATTTCAAGAGCGACCTTTCCCTTGTGCAGTATTAGTGCTGCACATGGTGGCTCTTTCAGTAACAAACGCCTAGGGGGGGGGGGACAGGTCCCCTTACATTTTAGTTGTGCCAGCGTGGCGGTCGCATGACATGTTGCCGGATACACAGCTGGGGATCAGCTGACGTTACTGAACCCCAATAACAGAGGAGCGACTGTTGACTGTGCACACAGCACTTCCAGGCACCAACTGGCGGTGTTAGAGCCCAGGGACAGCAGGAGGAGCAGATTGGAGGTATTGCCGCACACACAGCTGGGGATCAGCTGACGTTACTGAACCCCAATAACAGAGGAGCGACTGTTGACTGTGCACACAGCACTTCCAGGCACCAACTGGCGGTGTTAGAGCCCAGGGACAGCAGGAGGAGCAGATTGGAGGTATTGCCGCACACACAGCTGGGGATCAGCTGACGTTACTGAACCCCAATAACAGAGGAGCGACTGTTGACTGTGCACACAGCACTTCCAGGCACCAACTGGCGGTGTTAGAGCCCAGGGACAGCAGGAGGAGCAGATTGGAGGTATTGCCGCACACACAGCTGGGGATCAGCTGACGTTACTGAACCCCAATAACAGAGGAGCGACTGTTGACTGTGCACACAGCACTTCCAGGCACCAACTGGCGGTGTTAGAGCCCAGGGACAGCAGGAGGAGCAGAGGAACAGAGTGTAGGCCGAAGCCTGATTGGAGCAAGTTGAAAGGAAACCTTTAACCCCCCCCAAGACGTTTGTAGCTGAAAGAGCCATCTTGTGCAGCACTAAGGATGCAAAAGGAAAAGGTTGCTCTTTTAATTATGCTCCTTGCAAACACCGAAGTAAACACTAAAAATGTGTCCCTTTATACCGTTAAACCGTTCCGGAGGTGCGAATTTCCTTCGTAATGGGACACAGCACAGCTGTCATTCCTATCCCCTTGATGCCGTGCGCTGCCTCCTCAGCGTTGTTTTAAGCTGTCACGGAGCCTGCGCTGTTCTGTTAGCCCTTGGCCATGCCCAATTAGCGCTGCCTGTCTTCTGACATAATTTGGTGTCAGGCTGTCAGTGCCTGTGCGTCCACGCTGCTCCAGATCCCACCTCGCAGTCTCGTCTAACGTAATCCCACTGCGGGCCTTGGAACCATGGGCATGCACAGTGCATAACCTCGACTCTCACTCCCCTCCTTCCCTCTTCTTCAGACTGTGCGGTGTCACGGCCGTGGCATGCTAGGGATCAGCTGACAGCGCACAGTCTAAAGAAGGCGGAGGGAAATGAGCGAGAGCCCGAGGGGAAGATATGCACTGCGCATGCCCATGGATCCCAGGCCCGCAGTGTGACTCAATCAGAAGACACTGCGAGGCGGGATCTCGGGCAGCGCGGCCGCACAGGCGCAGCCAGCCTGACACCAAATTATGTCAGAAGACAGGCAGCGCAAATAGGGCATGCCCAAGGGATAACAGAACAGCGCAGGCTCCGTGACAGCTTAAAACAACGCTGAGGAGGCAGCGCATGGCACCAAGGGGGTAGGAATGACGGCTGTGCTGCGTCACATTACGAAGGAAAGTCCCAGCTCCGGGACGGTATAACGGTATCAGTGAACACATTTTATAAGTGTTAAGTTCTGCGTGTGCAAAGAGCTAAAAAAAAAGAGCTACCTTTTCCTTGTGCAGCATTACTGCTGCACAAGATGGCTCTTTCAGTAACAAACGACGGGGGGGGGGGGGGGGACAGGTTCCCTTACATTTAGGTTGTTGTGCCAGCGTGGCGGTCGCAGGACACATTGCCGGCTACACAGCTGGGGATCAGCTGACGTTACTGAAACCCAATAACACTGGGTCGTATGTTTTTACTGTGCAGCCTGCACTTCTGAGCCGCAACTGGCGGTGTTGGAGCCCAGGAATAGCAGTTCAGGTGGTAGAAAGATGAACACAGCAGGAGACCTGGATGACACCCAATTACTTAATCAGGCAGAGGAGTGGCAAATTCCTGCGAGATCCAGGCCTGGTTCATTTTCAGGAAAGTAAGCCGGTCAACGTTATCGGAGGATAGTCGCATGCAACGGTCTGTTAGTACACCACCTGCGGCACTAAAGACACGTTCCGATAAGACACTAGCCGCAGGGCAAGCCAGCACCTCCAATGCATACTGGCTTAGCTCTGGCCATGTATCCAGCTTAGAGACCCAAAACTTGAACGGGGAAGAGCCGTCTGGGAGTACAGTAAGAGGGCAAGCCATGTAGTCTGTCACCATCTGACGGAACCGTTGCCTCCTGCTGACTGGAGCCGCCGGTGATGGTGTAGACATTTGGGGCGAGCACACAAAAGTGTGCCAGAGTTGTGCCATACTGGGCTTGCCTTGGGCAGAGGCACTGCTTCTGCTCCCTCTTTGGGCAGAGCCTCCCCCACTGCCTCGACGCACTGAGCTGCTTTGTAAAGCACTAGCAGCACTCCTCTCAGTTGGACAGGAGAAGATGATGGAATTCACCAGTGTGTCGTGGTACTCCCGCAATTTACGCTCCCGGGTCAACGCAGGGATGAGGTTTTGGACGTTGTCCCGGTAGCGAGGATCGAGGAGGGTGAACACCCAATAATCAGGCATGTTGAGAATGTGGTCGATGCGGCGGTCGTTTCTCAGGCACTGCAGCATGAAATCCACCATGTGCTGCAGAGTGCCAACTGGCCCAGAAACGCTGTCCCCTGCTTGAGACATGATCTCTGCCCGCTCGTCATCACCCCACCCTCGCTGTACACACTGACCACTGGACAATTGTGTCGCTCCCTCCTCTGGACGGAGCTCTTCCTCCTCCATTGACTCCTCCTCTTCCTCCTCACAAATTGGCCCCTGCGTACCCCTTTGTGAGGAACCACGTGGCGCTGACTCTCCAGAAGCTGATGGAAAAGGTGACTCCTCATCCTCCACCTCTTCCACCACATCATCCCTTAACCCTTGCAAAGTTTGCTGAAGCAGGCAGATAAGGGGGACAGTCATGCTGACTAGTGCATCATCTGCACTTGCCATCCGCGTGGAATAATCAAAAGGACGCAAAACCTGGCAGACGTCCTTCATAGTGGCCCACTCTGTGGTTGTGAAGTCTGATCGGCGCTGACTGCGACTTCTTTGCGCCTGATGCAGCTGGTACTCCATAACTGCTTGCTGCTGCTCACACAACCGCTCCAACATATGTAACGTGGAATTCCACCGGGTAGGTAGGTCACATATGATGCGGTGTTCCGGAAGGCGGAATCGGCGCTGCAGAGCAGCAATGCGGGATCTGGCCAAGCTGGAACGCCGCAAGTGAGCACACTCTAGGCGGACCTTGTGCAGCAGGGCATCAAGATCCGGATAGTCCCTCAGAAAACTCTGCACAACCAAATTGAGCACATGTGCCAGACATGGGATGTGAGTGAGGTTGCCAAGGGCCAAAGCTGCCACCAGATTTCGGCCATTGTCACACACTACCATGCCTGGCTGGAGATTCGCTGGCAGTAACCACACATCGCTCTCCTGCTTGATGGCATTCCAGAGCTCCTGCGCTGTGTGGCTTCGATGCCCCAATGAAACTAGTTTCAAGATGGCCTGCTGACGTTTGGCCACGGCTGTGCTCATGTCGGTCATAGGTAAACGTTCACGGGTCCATGTGGAGGTGGACTGTGACGGATCCTGCAGAGAGGAATCAGAGGAACTGGTGTAAGAGGAGGAGTCGATGCGTACAGACTGGATTCCTGCAATCCTTGGAGTGGGCAGGACACGTCCTGCGCCACTCGCACGATCTGTACCTGGCTCAACAACATTAACCCAATGGGCAGTGAGGGAAACATATCGCCCCTGTCCATGCTGACTGGTCCACGCATCGGTGGTGAGGTGGACCTTGCTACTGACGGCGTTCAGTAGCGCATGTTTTATGTTTGCCTCAACATGCCTGTGCAGGGCAGGGACAGCCTGCCTGCTGAAGTAAAAGCGGCTGGGCACCTTGTACTGTGGGACTGCCAATGCCATCAAGTCACGGAAGCTGTCAGTCTCCACCAGCCTGAACGAGAGCATTTCCAGGGACAACAGTTTGGCAATGCCTGCATTCAGAGCCTGTGCTCGGGGGTGGTTGGCCGAGAATGCCCGCCTTTTCTCCCATGCCTGGACTACCGATGGCTGTAGAGTAGACTGGGAGTGTGAGGATGACTGGGAAGGTGGTGCTGTGGGTGGAATTACACTAGGTCTCTGGACAACAGTGGAGGAAGAGGCAACACGAGATGAAGAGGTGGTAGCTGCCGCTGTTGGTTGGCCTACGTCTTCACTGTGTTTCTGTAACTCCACCGCGTGCCTGTTCCGCACATGTTTCCACATATTTGTGGTATTGAGGTTGCTGACACTTTTACCTCTTTTTACTTTCTGATGACACAGCTTGCATTTGACAAAACAAATGTCATCTGCAACTGTGTCAAAAAAGGACCAGGCACTGCAAGTCTTGGGAGCGCCCTTTTTGGCTTTGGAAAGAGACAGGCTCCTAACGGGTGCCAAAGTGGAGGCTACAGGCTCCGCAGTCTTCCCCCTCCCTCTCCCTCTTTGGCCCGTAAGGGGAAGCTCTTCCTCAGAGCTGCTCCCACCACCTTCCTGTTCCTCACGCCACGATGGGTCAAGGACCTCATCATCTCCACTACCCTCTGCCACCAACTGCTCCTCCTGGGTAGTCTCGGCAGCACAGTACGCATCAGAAAGCGGCACCTGAGTTTCATCATCAGATGCGTACTGCGCTGTGGTCACCGGAGGCACTGGCCCACCTGCCTCTTCAGAGTCAGAGAGATAAAGCTTTTGGGCATCACTGCACACTGCCTCTTCTTCCATTTCTCCAATGCTGCTTGGCTGGCCCCCTGTTTCCAAGCCAAGAGATTCAGAGAACAGAAGTAGAGACGGCTCCTGTCCTGGGCTCTCTGACTGCCTGGCCAATTTGGCAGGTGGTGAAGAGACAGATGGCTGATCTCCAGTGCTCTGTGCCTGAGAGGATGTGGCACTAACTGAAGTCGATGCCGAGGCGTTAGCTGCCATCCACCCGACAACGGCTTCAATTTGGTCTTCACGTAGCAGCGGTGCACGGCGCTCTCCGACAAAGCTGCGCATGAAGGACTGTTCCCTGCTGAAACTGAGTGACGACGAGTCACCGGCGCCCGCAGCAGGCACAGAATCACCACGTCCTCTCCCTGCTCCTCTCCCTGCTCCGCGCCCACGCCCACGTGCCTTACTCCCTGCCCTCTTCATCTTGGTTGACAGATAAAGATAAGCAGAAAAGTACTAAGGCCTTAGTGTGCTTATTCCTGAAATGCTCCTCCTAACAGGTGTAAGAAACACTAATGTTGTAAATTGTGGACTAAACTTTATTATTTTTCAAATGTGGCCTACACAAGTGTTAAGTTGTGTTTGGTGAACTTAACTTTTTTTTTGGTGCAGATCGGGCTACAGAGCTAGTTTAAATCACACGGAGACCGTGTAGACAGCCGTAAACGGCGCTGCAAGGCCAAAAAACCCTCCTCTCGGTTATCCTGTATAGTGTTTTTCCACTATTTAGCTGGATACGAGTGGAAAGACACTAATAGGAATTTTTTTTTTCAAATTTTAAACTGGCTGCACTATTTGAAAAAAAGGAAATTGTTTTTCAAGGTATGAGGCAGTAACGCACCCTGAGCTGAATCCAACCGGCTATGGCTGCACACAGACTACAGGGCGAGCTGCGCTCACACAGAGACCGTGCAGACAGCCGTAAACGGCGCTGCAAGGCCAACAAACCCTCCTCTAGGTTATCCTATATAGTGTTTTTCCACTATTTAGCTGGATACGAGTGGAAAGACACTAATAGGAATTTTTTTTTTTCAAATTTTAACCCCTTTCTGCCATTAGACGTACTATTGCGTCCATGTGGGGTGGGCTTTACTTCCCAAGGACGCAATAGTACGTCATATGCGATCGGCAGCGCTCACGGGGGGAGCGCCGCCGATCGCGGCCGGGTGTCAGCTGTTTATCGCAGCTGACATCCGGCACTATGTGCCAGGAGCGGTCACGGACCGCCCCCGGCACATTAACCCCCGGCACACCGCGATCAAAGATGATCGCGATGTGCCGGCGGTACAGGGAAGCACCGCGCAGGGAGGGGGCTCCCTGCGGGCTTCCCTGAGCCCCCCGCAGCAACGCGATGTGATCGCGTTGCTGCGAGGGTCTCACCTCCCTCCCTGCTCCCTCCAGCCCCGGATCCAAGATGGCCGCGGATCCGGGTCCTGCAGGGAGGGAGGTGGCTTCACAGAGCCTGCTCAGAGCAGGCACTGTGAAGGCTGCAGCGCTGCATGTCAGATCAGTGATCTGACAGAGTGCTGTGCAAACTGTCAGATCACTGATCTGTGATGTCCCCCCCTGGGACAAAGTAAAAAAGTAAAAAAAAAAAATTTCAAATGTGTAAAAAAAAATAAAAAAAAATATTCCAAAATAATGAAAAAAAAAATAAAAATATTATTCCCATAAATACATTTCTTTATCTAAATAAAAAAAAAAAAAAAATAAAAGTACACATATTTAGTATCGCCGCGTCCGTAACGGCCCGACCTATAAAACTGGCCCACTAGTTAACCCCTTCAGTATACACCGTAAGAAAAAAAAAAAAAAAACGAGGCAAAAAACAACGCTTTATTATCATACCGCCGAACAAAAAGTGGAATAACACGCGATCAAAAAGACAGATATAACTAACCATGGTACCGCTGAAAACGTCATCTTGTCCCGCAAAAAACGAGCCGCCATACAGCATCATCAGCAAAAAAATAAAAAAGTTATAGTCCTCAGAATAAAGCGATGCAAAAATAATTATTTTTTCTATAAAATAGTTTTTATCGTATAAAAGCGCCAAAACATAAAAAAATGATATAAATGAGGTGTCGCTGTAATCGTACTGACCCGAAGAATAAAACTGCTTCATCAATTTTACCAAACGCGGAACGGTATAAACGCCTCCCCCAAAAGAAATTCATGAATAGCTGGTTTTTGGTCATTCTGCCTCACAAAAATCAGAATAAAAAGCGATCAAAAAATGTCACGTGCCCGAAAATGTTACCAATAAAAACATCAACTCGTCCCGCAAAAAACAAGACCTCACATGACTCTGTGGACCAAAATATAGAAAAATTATAGCTCTCAAAATTTGGTAACGCAAAAAATATTTTTTGCAATAAAAAGCGTCTTTCAGTGTGTGACGGCTGCCAATCATAAAAATCCGCTAAAAAACCCGCTATAAAAGTAAATCAAACCCCCCTTCATCACCCCCTTAGTTAGGGAAAAATTTAAAAAATTTATTTATTTCCATTTTCCCATTAGGGCTAGGGTTAGAGTTAGGGCTAGGGTTAGGGCTAGGGTTAGGGTTAGGGTTAGGGCTAGGGTTAGGGCTAGGGTTAGGGCTAGGGTTAGGGCTAGGGTTAGGGTTAGGGTTAGGGTTAGGGTTAGGGCTAGGGTTAGGGCTAGGGTTAGGGCTAGGGCTAGGGCTAGGGTTAGGGCTAGGGTTAGGGTTAGGGCTAGGGTTAGGATTAGGGTTAGGGCTAGGGTTAGGGCTAGGGCTACAGTTTGGGTTGGGGCTAAAGTTACAGTTAGGGTTTAGATTACATTTACGGTTGGGAATAGGGTTGGGATTAGGGTTAGGGGTGTGTCAGGGTTAGAGGTGTGGTTAGGGTTACTGTTGGGATTAGGGTTAGGGATGTGTTTGGATTAGGGTTTCAGTTATAATTGGGGGGTTTCCACTGTTTAGGCACATCAGGGGCTCTCCAAACGCGACATGGCGTCCGATCTCAATTCCAGCCAATTCTGCGTTGAAAAAGTAAAACAGTGCTTCTTCCCTTCCGAGCTCTCCCGTGTACCCAAACAGGGGTTTACCCCAACATATGGGGTATCAGCGTACTCAGGACAAATAGGACAACAACTTTTGGGGTCCAATTTCTCCTGCTACCCTTGGGAAAATACAAAACTCGGGGCTAAAACATATTTTTTGTGGGAAAAAAAAAGATTTTTTATTTTCACGGCTCTGCGTTATAAACTGTAGTGAAACACTTGGGGGTTCAAAGTTCTCACAACACATCTAGATTAGTTCCCTGGGGGGTCTAGTTTCCAAAATGGTGTCACTTGTGGGAGGTTTCTACTGTTTAGGTACATTAGGGGCTCTGCAAATGCAATGTGACACCTGCAAACCATTTCATCTAAGTCCTCATTCCAAATGGAGCTCCTTCCCTTCCGAGCCCTCCCATGCGCCCAAACAGTGGTTCCCCCCCACATATGGGGTATCAGCGCACTCAGGACAAATTGGACAACAAATTGTGGGGTCGAATTTCTCCTGTTACCCTCGGGAAAATACAAAACTGGGGGCTAAAAATAATTTTTGTGGGAAAAAATTTTTGTTTTATTTTTACGGCTCTCCATTATAAACTTCTGTGAAGCCCTTGGTGGGTCAAAGCGCTCAGCACACATCTAGATAAGTTCCTAAGGGGGTCTACTTTCCAAAATGGTGTCACTTGTGGGGGGTTTCTACTGTTTAGGTACATTAGGGGCTCTGCAAACGCAATGTGACACCTGCAGACCATTCCATCTAAGTCTGCATTCAAATGGCACTCCTTCCCTTCTGAGCCCTCCCATGTGCCCAAACAGTGGTTCCCCCCACATATGGTGTATCATCGCACTCAGGACAAATTGGGCAACAAATTTTGGGGTCCAATTTCTCCTGTTACCCTCAGGAAAATACAAAACTGGGGGCTAAAAAAAATAATTTTTGTGGGAAAAAAATTTTGTTTTATTTTTACGGCTCTGCATTATAAACTTCTGTGAAGCACTTGGTGGGTCAAAGTGCTCACCACACCTCTAGATAAGTTCCTTAGGGGGTCTACTTTCCAAAATGGTGTCATTTGTGGGGGGTTTCAATGTTTAGGCACATCAGTGGCTCTTCAAACGCAACATGGCGTCCCATCTCAATTCCTGTCAATTTTGCTTTGAAAAGTCAAACGGCGCTCCTTCCCTTCCGAGCTCTCCCATCCACCCAAACAGTGGTTTACCCCCACATATGGGGTATCAGCGTACTCAGGACAAATTGTACAACAACTTTTGGGGTCCAATTTCTTCTCTTACCCTTGGGAAAATAAAAAAATGGGGGCAAAAAGATAATTTTAGTGAAAAAATATGATTTTTTATTTTTACGGTTCTACATTATAAACTTCTGTGAAGCACTTGTTGGGTCAAAGTGCTCACCACACCTCTAGATAAGTTCCTTAGGGGGTCTACTTTCCAAAATGGTGTCACTTGTGGGGGGTTTCAATGTTTAGCCACATCAGGGGCTCTCCAAATGAAACATGGCGTCCCATCTCAATTCCAGTCAATTTTGCATTGAAAAGTCAAATGGCACTCCTTCGCTTCCGAGCTCTGCCATGCCCCCAAACAGTGGTTTACCCCCACATGTGGGGTATTGGCATACTCAGGACAAATTGTACAACAGTGTTTGGGGTCCATTTTCTCCTGTTACCCTTGGTAAAATAAAACAAATTGGAGCTGAATTAAATTTTTTGTGAAAAAAAGTTAAATGTTCATTTTTATTTAAACATTCAAAAAATTCCTGTAAAGCACCAGAAGGGTTAATAAACTTCTTGAATATGGTTTTGAGCACCTTGAGGGGTGTAGTTTTTAGAATGGTGTCACACTTGGGTATTTTCTATCAAATAGACCCCTCAAAATGACTTCAAATGAGATGTGGGCCCTAAAATAAAATGGTGTTGTAGAAATGAGAAATTGCTGGTCAACTTTTAACCCTTATAACTCCCTAACAAAAAAAAATTTTGGTTCCAAAATTGTGCTGATGTAAAGTAGACATGTGGGAAATGTTACTTATTAAGTATTTTGTGTGACATATCTCTGTGATTTAATTGCATAAAAATTCAAAGTTGGAAAATTGCGAAATTTTCATAATTTTCGCCAAATTTCCGTTTTTTTCACAAATAAACGCAGGTACTATCAAATAATTTTTACCATTGTCATGAAGTACAATATGTCACGAGAAAACAATGTCAGAATCACCAGGATCCATTGAAGCGTTCCAGAGTTATAACCTCATAAAGGGACAGTGGTCAGAATTGTAAAAATTGGCCCGGTCATTAACGTGCAAACCACCCTTGGGGGTAAAGGGGTTAAACAGGCTGCACTATTTGAAAAAAAGTAAAATTTTTCTCAAGGTATGAGGCAGTAACGAACCCTGAGCTGAATCCAACCGGCTATGGCTGCACACAGACTACAGGGCGAGCTGGGCTCACACGGAGACCGTGCAGACAGCCGTAAACGGCGCTGCAAGGCCAAAAAAACCTCCTCTAGGTTATCCTATATAGTGTTTTTCCACTTTTTAGCTGGATACGAGTGGAAAGACACTAATAGGAATTTTTTTTTTCAAATTTTAAACTGGCTGCACTATTTGAAAAAAAGGAAATTGTTTTTCAAGGTATGAGGCAGTAACGCACCCTGAGCTGAATCCAACCGGCTATGGCTGCACACAGACTACAGGGCGAGCTGCGCTCACACAGAGACCGTGCAGACAGCCGTAAACGGCGCTGCAAGGCCAAAAAACCCTCCTCTAGGTTATCCTATATAGTGTTTTTCCACTATTTAGCTGGATACGAGTGGAAAGACACTAATAGGAATTTTTGTTTTTCAAATTTTAAACAGGCTGCACTATTTGAAAAAAAGTAAAATTTTTCTCTAGGTATGAGCCAGTAACGAACCCTGAGCTGAATCCAACCGGCTATGGCTGCACACAGACTACAGGGCGAGCTGGGCTCACACGGAGACCATGCAGACAGCCGTAAACGGCGCTGCAAGGCCAAAAAACCCTCCTCTAGGTTATCCTATATAGTGTTTTTCCACTATTTAGCTGGATACGAGTGGAAAGACACTAATAGGAATTTTTTTTTTTCAAATTTTAAACAGGCTGCACTATTTGAAAAAAAGTAAAATTTTTCTCAAGGTATGAGCCAGTAACGAACCCTGAGCTGAATCCAACCGGCTATGGCTGCACACAGACTACAGGGCGAGCTGGGCTCACACGGAGACCGTGCAGACAGCCGTAAACGGTGCTGCAAGGCCCAAAAACCCCCCTCTAGGTTATCCTATGTAGTGTTTTTCCACAATAGAGCTGGAGACTGGTGGAAAAACACTAATAGGAAATTTGAGAAAAAATGTGCAGCAGGCTGCACTAAGAGCAAAAAAGGACAACTGTGTGAGGCAGTGTGAACCCCCCCTGAGCTGAATACAACCGGGTATATGGCTGCACACAGACTACAGAGTGAGCTGCACACACACACACACACACACACACACAGAGACCTTGCAGAACGCTGTTAAAACAGCGCTGCAAGGCAAGAGCAAGGTGAACAGTGAAGAACACACAGCGTTTTGCTAAATTAGCCTTTGGAAAGGAAAATAAAGCAATTAGCAAGCTCAACTGGCCCTCAGTTAGAACACAGCGTCCTGTCCCTAACTGAAATCACAGCAGAGTGAGCGCAAAATGGCGGCAGCGTTTTTTATAGTGCAGAGTGACCATTTCAGCAGCCAATCCAAGCCTTGCCAGTACTTACATGCCCACCATGCTAAACAGGATGTGCCCACACTTCCAATCATTCCTCATTGGCTGCTGCGTTCAGTTTGAATTCTGGGAACTTCCGATTCCGGTATCCGATACGCGGGAAGTATCGGAATTCGGTATCAGAATTCCGATACCGCAAATATCGGCCGATACCCGATACTTGCGGTATCGGAATGCTCAACACTACCTGTATATAGTGATGAACGAGCATGCTCACCACTGCTTGATAATCGATCGTGCATTGGGATTGCTTGGGTAATCTTGTTACTCGATCGAGGATCGTGGGTGCTCGAGCGCCATGCTTGAGTCCCTGTGCATCATATTTGGCGCCTGTTAGACAGCCAATAAACTTGCCTGCCATACGTGGTAATGCCATAGCCATGTTGGCTACTAGCATTACTGTAATTGGCAGGCCGCATCGCGTCATGGGGTTTTATATAAGACTCGGCACACTGTCCTCTGGAAGCTGTTCAGGGAAGGTTGTTAGAGGAGGTAGAGCTATTGAAGTACTAGTGTACATCTGATGCACCATTAAAAGAACAGTCCTTTTCGGGGCTACATACTGTTCTTTCTCTAGTAGTACCGCTGTTACCTGAATTCAGTGTAGGGATGGATAGGTATTGGAAGAGGGATAGTGAGGGATTAGAGGCATATATGCAGGGATTAATATTGCTATTGCAGTACTTGTATAATACTGTTACACCATTAAAAGTAACATAGTAACATAGTAATATAGTTATTAAGGTTGAAGGAAGACTTTAAGTCCATCTAGTTCAACCCATAGCCTAACATGCCCTAACATGTTGATCCAGAGGAAGGCAAAAAATCCCATGTGGCAAAGAGTAAGCTCCACACTGGGGAAAAAAATTCCTTCCCAACTCCACATATGACAATCAGACTAGTTCCCTGGATCAACGCCCTATCAAGGAATTTAGTATATATAACCTGCAACATTATCCTTTTCCAGAATGGTATCCAGTCTCCTCTTAAATTTTAGTAATGAATCACTCATTACAGCATCATACGGCAGAGAGTTCCATAGTCTGACTGCTCTTACAGTAAAGAACCCGCGTCTGTTATTATGCTTAAACCTTCTTTCTCCAGACGTATAGGATGCCCCCTTGTCCCTGTCTCAGGTCAATGATTAAAAAGTAAAGTTCTTTTCAGGGCTAACAATTTTTTTACCTTATTAATACCGGAAAGTTTGCAGGCATATATTATATAACTAATTTAATATGCACAATGCGTGTGGTAAGGGACGTGAAAGTGGACATAGTGCCGATGGTGCACGCAGAGGACGAGGCTGTGGGCAATGCAAAACTGTGTCTTATGTGGGAGCACCTATACGGTAGTTCCCTTTGCACCACTCCACAGGCTCCGTGCTTCCTTGGCCAACTTCCCACCACGTTACCAGCAATTTCAGAGACAAATTGAATCCAAGGCAACAGAGAGATGATTCTTGATTTTATTTCCGTTATTCATCCAAAATGCATCATAAAAGCAACATTTTGGCCAGCAACTAACCTTTTTCAAGCAATAACTGCTTTACATAAGTTGAATAAAGATCCATCCATAATTTGCAAACCAGCAGACAAGGGAAGGGCACTGGTAAACATGTATACAGATGAATATGTACAAGAAATAGAAAGGCAACTTGCTGATACAAGCATGTATGATTTAAGAGGAGATAAAAAACAGTAGTCAATGGTGCTTGAGCAGAAAACAGTCGATGAGGATTTGAGTAAATACCTCATACAAAAAAAATCCAATAACTCCCGTGCTATATAATGTCCCAAAAATACACACGGGATTTCAAGATCCACCAGGTAGGCCCACTGTTGTCGTTACTGCATCCATTTTGTCTCCCTTGTCAATCTTTTAGGATAAAATATTTTGACCCTTTTGTTACTGGTGGATACTGGTGATGTTCTATCTAAAATCAAACAATGAACTGTTACGGATAATTCCATACTGGTATCATTTGATGTATGCAGTTTGCACTTATCAATTGACCTTGAAAGTGGCATCAATGCCATTGTATCAGTCTTACAGAAAAATAACATATGTGGGGGAAATTGGGAATTCATTATCTTCCTTTTGAAAACTGTTCTATATAGAAATTATTTTTATTTTTGTGACCAATTTTATGGTCAATGCCAAGGCTTGGCAATGGGGATGAACAACATATGCTAAGCTCTTCATGTTCGAGAATGAGGAGTCTTTTCTGTACACACAACGTTGTGTGACGTGGCGGCGGTACATAGATGACATCTTCGCTATCTGGACTGGTGACCTTTCATCCCTTGAAACCATCTCGGGAGAAATTAATTCAGCTGTGTATCCACCAGACTTCTGCACAACACAACTGATAGTCCCAACCCCATTTTAACGCAAGAAATCCCACTTATTAAACCTGACAGGGCACACCTGTGAAGTGAAAACTATTCCCCGTGACTACCTCTTGAAGCTCATCAAGAGAATGCCAAGAGTGTGCAAACCAGTCATCAAAGCAAAAGGTGGCTACTTTGAAGAACCTAGAATATAAGACATAATTTCAGTTGTTTCACACTTTTTTGTTAAGTATACAATTCCACATGTGTTTTGATGCCTTCAGTGTGAATTTACAATTTTCATAGTCATGAAAATACAGAAAAATCTTTAAATGAGATGGTGTGTCCAAACTTTTGGTCTGTACTGTATATTGTCTCACTATTGGCCATTGGTAAGACATTCACATTCAGGCTTTCCAGGAATGCCCTAAAATGGCTTATCGGAAGGCAAAATCACTTTGTGAGGAACTGTTGAGGGTAAATATCGTTAGTAAAATACGATGGCAAAGATTTTTATCTAAACCAATATTTGCAACATTTCCATGCCTATCATGTTGTAATTGCAATAATGTATGAAAAGGAGAGAAACTTCAATATTCGTATATGGGTAGAGTGTTCAAGATCTAAAGTGCAACACTGACTATGTGGCCTATTTAATCACCTATCCTTGTGGACTGCAATATGTTGGAGAGACCACATGGCCAACGAGACCACACAGCCAGCGAGACCACACAGCGTGAGACCACACAGCCGGCGAGACCACACAGCCGGCGAGACCACACAGCGAGTCAGACCACACAGAGAGACCACACAGAGAGTGAGACCACACAGAAAATGAGACAGCGTATTGGCCAACATAAGTCCAATATTAAAACAAAGAAAATGGTGATTCCTATATCTAAGCATTTTTATGAACATAAACATGGTTTCAGCCAACTCAGAAATCAGGCTATAGACAGTGTAACACACTTAACCCCTTCACCCCAAAGCCTATTTTCACCTTCCTGACCAGCCCAATTTTTTCAATTCTGGCCACTGTCACTTTATGAAGTCATAACTCTGGAAAGCTTCAATGGATCCCACTGATTCTGAACCTGTTTTTTCATAACATATTGTACTTCATTATGGTGGTAAAATTACTTTGATATGACTTACGTTTATTTGTGAAAAAATTGGAAACTTGGCGAAAATGTTGAAAAGTTAGCAATTTTAAAACTTTTAATTTTTATACCCTTAAATCAGAGAGTCATATCGCACAAAATAGTTAATAAATAACATTTCCCACATGTGCACTTTACATCAACACAAGTCTTGAAACATATTTTTTTTTGCTAGGAAGTTTCAAAGGTTAAAAGTCAATTTTGTGGATTGAGTTAAATCTTTAATTGGGAACATTATACATAACGTTTGGGATCTTTGTTATCCTGCGATCTATGCTGAGCACTTTGGGGTTTCCATCTAAATCTCTGAGTGACGTGACCCAGATGAAATCCCCGATGGATCCATTCACTACACTGAGGCAGCAGAGTTACTCTCGATTCCCTCTGGCCTCTGTTCAGCGGTGTCCTTCTTTTCATGAGTGCACAAAACGATGGTCGACTGCATTCTATGCAATCCTAAAAAGACAGACACCACAGAATCACAGGTCATACGGTGTCCACAGTGCCTCATCTGCCTCATCATAGGAAGCTTCCTTCTGAATCACGTATTTCAGTGATTTACACAGAAACCCCAGTGGAAGCGCTCATCACAGAGTGCAGGATAAATCTGAGCCAAGCCTTACTTACGTAAGGTTTAATGTCCAAAAACTCACAAACAAAAGAAACTGTATCCTCTGGATCGCAGCCGGGAAGCAAATCAGTCCATAAATGCATCTGGTCGCCGAGGGCGACCACACCACAATATTATGCTGCAGGGTGCCAGGAGTTTGCTCCGCTGGGCTCTGTGTTCCCTCACACGCAGAGCTTTTGCAGAGTTGTCTGCTCTACACCATGCATACTCCACACTGACACATCCAAAACCCTTCCTGCAGGATTTTTCTCTAAATTGGAATCTGTGGCCATGGGCCACTTGTAAGATCCGACCTGGTGGAAATGGACTGGCCCCACTACCTTTCTGCAGTCCGTTTAAAAAATAAAGACCCATAACGGGTTTTACTGAACAATGCCTTGGCCAAATAGCTTGAGCAGGTTCATGCTTACTTTTATTTTGCCTTGTGACACACAGGGTCTAATACGCTTCTGAGTGCATCCTGGGGGACACATTGCAAGCCTTGCAAATAACGCCGGTCACACAGATTTAGATCAGGTTTTTATGTTTGGCTCCTGTCACACACTAAAAGACGCTTTTTATTGCAAAAATAGTTTTTGCATTGCCATATTTAGACAGATAACACTTTTCCATATTTTGGCAGACAGAGTCATATGAGGGCTTGCTATTTGCAGGACGAGTTGACCATTTTTGATTGCTTTATATTTAAATTTTTGGGAGGCAGAATAAACAAATTGTTTTATAGGTTTTTTTTATTCAGTTCCGTGTGTGGTAAAATTGATAAGACAGCTTTATTCTTTGGCGCTTTTACACAAAAAAAACTTCTATAGAAAAATTATTTTTGCTTTGCTTTATTTTGAGAGCTATAACTTTTTTTTCTCTGCTAATGGAGCTTTATGACAACCTTTTTTTTGCAAGACAAGATGACGTTTTCAGCGGTACCATTTTTATTTTCATCCGTCTTTTTGATCGTGTTGATGACAAAGCATTGTTTTTTGCCTTTTTTAATGGTGTTGCACTGAAGGGGTTTACTTGTGGGACAGTTTTATAGAGCGGATCACTCCAGACGTGGCAATGCAAAATATGTGTACTTTTTATTTTACATAAATAAATGTAATGTATGTTTTTATTTTTTTTCTCCTTATTTGGGGATTTTTCAATAAATTGTTACACTTTTCAATACTTTTTAAACTTTTTTTTACATTGTCCTAAGATGGGACATCACTGTATAGTGACAGATTGCTGGTCTGACACTCTGCTAGGCTTCTGCACTGCAGGGATCAGAGCAGGCACTGACAAGCCACCTTCCCTGAAGGGCCCTGTGGCCATCTTGCGGCTGGGGTCACCATGGAGACCATCATCACAATTTCATCACATCGCTTTGTTCTGATGGAAGCACGCAGGAGCTCACTCCCTGTGCGATCTCCTTGATGTCGCTGTCACTATTGACAGTGACATCAGAGGGGTTAAACACCCGCCATCGGTGCTAGTACTGATCATATAGCGCTGACAACCAGCACCCAATCGTGGTGGCGCTGTACATGTACTATGGTTTGCAGGAACTACGGCACATGTCAGGAGGGAGTTACAGAGAGTTGGGGATAGAATTAAACTTTGAAACAAAAAGAAATTATGTGGATTAGACAACTGGGGACAATGTATTCTAGATGTCTGAATATTGATTACAATTGCTACCCTTCATCTATTTAAATGTGTTCTTATTCTCTAGGCATGTAGAATATGTGACCCCCTTACTGTGGGTATGGAGAGTATTAGTTAGTGACAGACCGTGTCTATGTTACATATAGTATAGTTGGATCATACACACATGATACATACAATGGTTCTAGTGGATTTCTAACATATCATGTACAGTATATTTTATTTGGCAGTATAACACCACATGCATCTGGATACATATTGGGATATCACATTAACATATACATCTATTCTCCAATACCCACCACATATGAATATGTGCAGGAATGTTGATAATGATTAGGTCCGCAGTGGCTAATACGGCTGTTCACACAGGACTATATGACCCATCCATATACAGGATGTGATGCCTCTATATGTGACTAGTGTTCATTGTCATATACAGTGACTGGCGGTACTGTGCAGCTTTACCTAGGCTGAGAATAGCACCTTCCATGTAGAGATGTGGGGACCACAGGTTCACCTTATTAAAGTCATTCAGCAAATACACAGCCTCCATGGAAAAAGCCATTGCTTTTTAACATCCAGCCACATGACTATAGAATGGGCGGACATTAGCCCACATGATGTAAGAGACACAAGACTGCTGTCACATGACATCCAGCCACATGACTGCGGAATGGGCAATTACTAGCCCTCATGATGTAAGAGGAACATTACTGCCACATGAAATCCAGCCACAAGACTATGGAATGGGCGGGCACTAGCCCTCATGATGTAAGAGTCACATGACTGCTGTCACATGACATCCAGCCACATGACTACGGAATGGGCGATTACTAACCCTCATGATGTAAGAGGCACATGACTGCTGTCACATGACATCTAACCACATGACTATGGAATGGACTGTCACTAGGCACATGACTACTGTTACATGACTATGGAATGAGTGGCCACGAGTCCACATGGTGAAAGGGGCACATGACCGCTGTCACCTGACATCCAGCCACATGACTATAGAATGGGCGATTACTAGCCCAAACAGCAAAAGAGGCAGATGACTGCTGTCACATGACATCCAGCCACATCACTATGAAATGGGCGGTCATTAGCCCACATGATGTAAAAAGGACATGTCTCCTGCCACATGACATACAACCATAATATGGAATTGGTGGTCACTAGCCCACATGATGTAAGAGGCACATGACTGCTGTCACATGATATCCAGCCACATGACTATGGAATGGGTGGGCATTAGCCCTCATGATGTAAGAGGCACATGACTACCGTCACATGACTATGGAATGAATTATCACTAGTCCAGAAGGTGAAAGAGGCACATGATCGCTGTCACATGACATCCAGCCACATGACTATGGAATGAGCGGTCACTAGCCCATATGATGTAAGAAGCAAATGACCACTTTGACATGACATACAGCCACATGACATACAGTCACATGACTATGGAATGGGTGGTCAATAGCCCACATGATGTAAGAGGCACATGACTACTGTCACATGACAACTAACCAAATGACTATGGAATGGGGCAGTTACTAGCACACGTGATAAAAGAGGCACATGACTACTGTCACATGACTATGGAATGGGCAGTTACTTGCCCACATGATGAAAGAGGCACATGACTGCTGTCACATGACAACAACTAACCACACGACTACGGAATTTGTCACTCCTTATCTTAGGGTTTTGAAAGTCAAAATTACCATTAATTAATTCACATCAATGCACAGAAGATATACAATGCCAAAAAAATATAACTTTCAAAGAAAAGAACTTTCAGAGTGAGCTGATGAAACCAGCATCAACATGTTGCAAGCTGAACGAGCGGGCTCTGACATGCCCGGGCTTGATTCAATTGTTTTATCCTGGTTCTCGCCTGTTCACACTTTTTCATCTCAGTTCATGTTAGCTCGTCATATTCAACCGTGTTTCCCAAAATTAGCATTATGGCTCAGCGGAAGTATATTAATTCGCCTGACAATTTCTGTTACATTTGTGGGCGAATACGCAAAATAAAACACGAGATAAAATCCCCCACCTGCTCCTGTGTTGCGCCCAGAATAGACATGCCCTGTAAATACTGTGTAGTGTGGAGAGTAGATATACCATATGTACAAACCCAACAGGAGCACCGGTGGGGGATTTTATCAGAGATGTGGTCTGCAGAACCACTCCTTTATTGCGTGTGTCTTGATAATTGCCAATAATTTCCATCTGTTCAACAAATGGGACAAGGCGCACAGCTATAATCTGAAAGTACAAAGGGGAGGTGCAAAAAGGACCGGTAGCATAAAACAACATGAGCCAAAAAAAAGAAACGAAGTACTACCGTAAAGCCCGCACACTACACCAAAAATAACAATATATCAAACTTTATTGGGTACATCAACACAGCAAAAAACATAAAACATAAGTAAAAACAAGACAGCACCCCACTCATGGACCCCCTATAGATAAAACATCCATATAGTACATAACAAGTGGAAAATCACAATCAATATATAATATAATGATACAAGCATAAATAGACAGTAATAGTAATATATCCCACTATGCATATATCAGAAGATGCAGGTACACCTGTAATAACAAATAAGCTGGATCCCCTATAATAATCATAAGGTATACGGTCGGTCAAAAGGCCAGTATGAATCCAGATGGGACAGAAAGAAATAGAAGACCATCCCACATCCGGAATAACCCAGGCTAAATATAAGGTACATATAGTGCCATGGTCCATATAAGAACAAACGTCAAGGCTAGCAGAACTGAATGGGTGTGAATCACAACCCCATCATATGTACAGAAAAAACAGTCCAAAGCCCGAAGTCCGAGCCATAATAGAGACCAAGACCCAACCAGGATGGAGAGGAAGATACCCACCAAAGGGGCCCCAGATAGAAATAGGAGCGGGGTGCGACCCAACGCGTGTCGCCGTAACCCGTACGGCTTCGTCAGGGGAAGGTATGTGCAGAAAGTCACAGGGGCAATAAATACCTGCCAGTTGATCAGCACAACGAGTGCCGGTGTGGAGCACAGGTTTCGGTTTCGGACGCTAATACAGGACCGGAAGTAGGCTGAGTGAAGCGGCGCTGAACTGCGCATGGGCGCAGATCCAAAGAATAGCTGCGCCTGCGTGAAGAACAGGGATATACACGTCCTGAGCACCCCGCGATGCAGGACCAGGCTGATGCAGGACCGGAAGTAGAGAGACAACAACCGCGCCGGACTGCCATGAGCAAGGACATGGAGCGCAACAGCGCCTCTATAAAGAATAGAGACGTGGATGACCGAAGCGCCTAATAGCAGACCACACATCTCCCGTACGGCTACAGGGCAGTGACCCAACAATTCAAGTACAATAAAAGAGTCCCAAGCCCCTGCATGAATGTACGGGGATATATATATAGCGGGACCGCAACGGATCTGATAGAGGCCCATAGAGCAAACCTATCTAACTAAATTAAAGTAAAATCCAAATGCAACAATGAACATTAGGGCCCGAAATAAAAAAGTATGTATAGTCACCTACTATGAATAAAGAAATTGTGGTAACAAGACCACACATCATGGGATAATCAGCTTACTGACCAAACAAAATACTGACAAATAAACAAATAATATATACAAGACAAGGCGCCACAATAACATAAAAAAAAAGTATGAAAAAAAATATATATACATAGACGGACACATATGACTTGACGCATATAAATACCCAGACACTGGACAAAACAATGTGACCCACATAGAACGTATAAACACACACCACAAAAATCCATAAGATGAACACGTTATACAGTTTATTGGATTATGATATATACCAAGAGGTATATATATATATATATATATAACAGATTAGATATAAACAAGGACCACACAATCCAAATGAAATAAAGAGGAAGGAGGGACTAAAACACACAAGTGCGTAATGATATATAGCAGCAAAGCCAAACAGGGGGCCAAAAGTCCAGGCAAAAAAACCCCTAAAAACTATGGACAATCCCGAATATCCAAAGACAGCATGGAGATAGAAATCCCCGAAGGGAAAACCCAAAGGGACAAGAGATAGGGTTGGAAATATGCTCAAGGCAGAAGAACTGGCACGCTGTCAGAAGGACCGTCCCACATATAGTCCATATGAATATACGACAGTAGTCCCCATCAATAGATGCAGGCATGCATAAGGGTCCAAAAATACAGGTTGGAAGATCCAAATAGGCAACAACACATAGTACATCCATAATATTCTTAATAAATATAAATAATAATCTTTATTTTTATATAGCGCTAACATATTCCGCAGCGCTTTACAGTTTTGCACACATTATCATCACTGTCCCCGATGGGGCTCACAATCTAGAATCCTTATCAGTATGTCTTTGGAATGTGGGAGGAAACCGGAGTACCCGGAGGAAACCCACGCAAACACGCAGAGAACATACAAACTCTTTGCAGATGTTGTCCTGGGTGGGATTAATCCATTCCAAAATGTGTCCAGAGGGTGCCCGAAGTCCATCCAATGTCCAACCAATGGTATAAGGATTTGAAACACATATGGACAACATATGCCAAAGAATAGGAGAGGGACATACGGCACCTATGGAGAGGGAGGGCAAAAAGTAAAGTAATTAATAAAATCACTAGCCCATAGCCTAAAGATATAATCCACAGAGGAAAAGGGAACTAATCCCCCCAAAAACCGGTAAACAAAAGCTCCTCATTGAGGCCCGCGGGAGCAGTAGCTCGGACTTCGGGCTGTTTTTTCTGTACATATGATGGGGTTGTGATTCACACCCATTCAGTTCTGCTAGCCTTGACGTTTGTTCTTATATGGACCATGGCACTATATGTACCTTATATTTAGCCTGGGTTATTCCGGATGTGGGATGGTCTTCTATTTCTTTCTGTCCCATCTGGATTCATACTGGCCTTTTGACCGACCGTATACCTTATGATTATTATAGGGGATCCTGCTTACTTGTTATTACAGGTGTACCTGCATCTTCTGATATATGCATAGTGGGATATATTACTATTACTGTCTATTTATGCTTGTATCATTATATTATATAGTGATTGTGATTTTCCACTTGTTATGTACTATATGGATGTTTTATCTATAGGGGGTCCATGAGTGGGGTGCTGTCTTGTTTTTACTTATGTTTTATGTTTTTTGCTGTGTTGATGTACCCAATAAAGTTTGATATATTGTTATTTTTGGTGTAGTGTGCGGGCTTTACGGTAGTACTTTGTTTCTTTTTTTTGGCTTTTATTCTATAAACTTCTGACAACATGTCTCCGAATTTCCAAGCAATAAATTTTGTATTTATTTTCTGACAAAGAAAAATGGTCAAAATAAAAAAAACAGTACTTTCAGACCTCAAATAATGCAAAGAAAACAAGTTCATAATCATTTAGAAACAACAATACTAATGTTTTAACTCAGGAAGAGTTCAGAAATCAATATTTTGTGGAATAACCATGATTTTTAATCAAAGCTTTCATGCATCTTGGCATGCTTTCCACCAGTCTTTCACACTGCTCCTGGCACAAAAATTTAAGCAGTTCTTTGTATGATGACTTGTGACTATCCATCATCAACTTGATTATATTCCAGAGGTTTTCAGTGGGGTTCAGGTCTGGAGATTGGGCTGCCCATGACAGGGTTTTGATGTGGTGGTCTCTTAATTTTTGCCAGAGCTGTATATATCCCTCACATACAACCAAAGGCAGACCCCCCCCCCTGAAAAAGCCACATACATCGGTGGCGAAACGCGTGGGGTCGCTTCCTCCTCCTTCACTCCTTTTTGCCAGCATGGCCCCACTTGCAATGTCTTCATCCTTACACTTGCAGGTGTGATAGTCTGTTCCCTTTGGATGCACGACTCTGGTATTATCCACTGTGCACCAGTGAGTCTCTGTGGTCTTGTTATTCTAGGCATTTCTATCCCTCTCTGCCTTACATGTGGCATGATGATGCACCCATGCACTTTACATCTATATTGCTTGACTTGACCCTATTTTTTTTATCACGTTACTATTTGCTTCAGGGTCCATGTTATTATCCTTTGCGCTTATGTTCCTACATTTTTGATATTATAGGTGTTATTCATTTTGTCACATGGTGCTGTGAAGTCCCCCCACAAGGTGGAAAACACAATCTATTATTGCTAAATAAAGAAACTAGGTGAATTCTTAATTTTGCAGGACTGTGACTCAATCTTTGATGGATATGTGTTGTGAATTCTGCTCTTGGGCTCCCTCCGGTGGTTATGAGTGGTAGTGCTGCTGTCTTGGGATCGCAGCATTTATCAGGTGTGTTCACTTTTTGCAATTTGGACTCAGCTATTTAGTCCTGCTTGATCCTTTAGTCAGTGCCAGTTGTCCATTGTTTTTGGAGGATTCACATCCCTTTCTGGTCTCTCCTGTTTGCTGTGCTTTTCAACAAAGATAAGTCCTTACTTTGTTTTTGCTGTCCACATGCTGTGGGCCTTATAGTTCAGTGCATTTTCATGTTTTGTCTTGTCCAGCTTGTCTGTGTAAGGATTTTTTGCAGCCAAGGGGTATCTCTGGAGATGCAGATATACCCTCCATGTCTTTAGTCGGATGTGGAGTTTTGTATTTTCTGTGGTGGATATTTTCTAGTGTTTTAATACTGACCGCATAGTTCTCTGTCCTATTCTTTCTTTTTAGCTAGTAAGGCCTCCTTTGCTAATCCTGATTTCAGTCTGCGTTTGTCATTTCCCTCTCCTCTCACAGTCAATATTTGTGGGGGGCTGTCTATCCTTAGGGGATTTTCTCTGAGGCAAGATAGTTTTCCCGTTTCTATCTTTAGGGGAAGTTAGTCCTTAGGCTGTGTCGAAGTGTCTAGGGAGTGTTAGGTACATCCCACAGCGATTTCTAGTTGCGCTGCTAAGTTCAGGGTTTGCGGTCAGTACAGGTACCACCTTCTCCAGAGTACGTCACATGCTGCTCCAAAGCCACCAGATCATAACAGTACAACTGGCCAACAATGAGTTAATTGCATCTCAGAAGAAGGGAGGAAAGGTTTTGAGCTATTTTTTTTTCCTTAGCCTGTTTTGTCTTTTCCTCCCTCTTAATCACTGGGTGGCTGCGGAACCTAGTAATAACATGAATGTTCAGGAGTTAGTTTCTCGTATGGATCAGCTTGCTGCTAGGGTACAGGGTATTTCAGATTATATTGTTCAGACTCCTGCCTTAGAACCTAAGATTCCCACTCCAGATTTATTCTTTGGTGACAGATCCAAATTTTTGAGTTTCAAAAATAGCTGTAAACTGTTTTTTGCATTGAGACCCCGGTCCTCTGGTGATCCTATTCAGCAGGTTAAAATCATCATATCCCTGCTGCGTGGTGACCCACAGGATTGGGCATTTCCCCTAGAAACTGGCAATCCTGCTTTGCTTAATGTTGATTCTTTCTTTCAAGCATTGGGGTTATTGTATGATGAGCCTAATTCTGTGGATCAAGCTGAGAAGATCTTGTTGGCCCTGTGTCAGGGTCAAGAAGCGGCAGAATCGTATTGCCAGAAATTTAGAAAATGGTCTGTACTGACTAAATGGAATGAGGATGCCTTGGCGGCAATTTTCAGAAAGAGTCTTTCTGAATCCGTTAAAGATGTTATGGTGGGGTTCCCCATGCCTGCTGGTCTGAGTGATTCTATGTCTCTGGCCATTTAGATTGATCGGCGCTTGCGCGAGCGCAGAGTTGTGCACACTGTGGCGTTGTCCTCTGAGCGGAGCCCTGAGCCTATGCAGTGTGATAGGATTTTGTCTAGAGCTGAACGTCAAAGATTCAGGCATCAGAATAGGTTGTGTTTTTACTGTGGTGATTCTGCTCATGTTATTTCTGATTGCCCTAAGCGTACAAAGAGAATCGCTAGTTCTGTTACCATCAGTACTGTACAACCTAAATTTCTGTTATCTGTGACCTTGATCTGCTCATTATCATCATTTTCTGTCATGGCATTTGTGGATTCAGGCGCCGCTCTGAACTTAATGGACTTAGAATTTGCCAGAAGTTGTGGTTTCCCCTTGCAGCCTTTGCAGAACCCTATTCCTTTAAGGGGCATTGATGCTACATCCTTGGCTATAAATAAACCTCAGTTTTGGACACAGCTGACCATGTGCATGGCGCCAGCCCATCAGGAAGATTGTCGTTTTCTGGTGTTGCATAATTTGCATGATGATATTGTGCTGGGTTTTCCATGATTACAGGTACATAATCCGGTGTTAGATTGGAGATCTATGTCTGTGACTAGTTGGGGTTGTCAGGGGGTTCATGGTCACGTTCCTTTGATGTCAATTTCCTCTTCCCCCTCTTCGGAAATTCCTGAGGTTTTGTCAGATTTCCAGGATGTATTCGATGAGCCCAAATCCAGTTCCCTTCCACCGCATAGGGACTGTGATTGTGCTATTGACTTGATTCCAGATTGTAAGTTCCCTAAGGGCCGACTTTTCAACCTGTCTGTGCCAGAACATGCCGCCATGCGGAGCTATATTAAGGAGTCTTTGGAGAAGGGGCATATTCGGCCAACTTCTTCACCATTGGGAGCAGGTTTTTTTTTTGTTGCCAAGAAGGATGGCTCCTTGAGACCCTGTATTGATTATCGCCTCTTGAATAAGATCACGGTGAAATTTCAATACCCTTTGCCTTTGCTTACTGATTTGTTTGCTAGGATTAAGGGGGCTAGCTGGTTTACTAAGATTGACCTTCGAGGGGCATATAATCTTATTCGTATTAAGCAGGGTGACGAATGGAAAACTGCATTTAATACGCCCGAAGGCCATTTTGAATACCTTGTGATGCCATTCGGACTCTCTAATGCCCCATCTGTGTTCCAATCCTTCATGCATGATATCTTTCGGAGTTATCTTGATAAATTCATGGTTGTATATTTGGATGATATTTTGATTTTTTCCGATGATAGGGAGTCTCATGTGAAACAGGTCAGGATGGTATTTCAGATCCTCCGTAATAATGCTTTATTTGTGAAGGGGTCGAAGTGCCTCTTTGGAGTGCAGAAGGTTTCTTTTTTGGGCTTCATTTTTTCTCCCTCATCTATAGAAATGGATCCGGTTAAGGTTCAGGCCATTCATGATTGGATTCAGCCCACATCTGTGAAGAGCCTTCAGAATTTCTTGGGCTTTGCTAATTTTTATCGTCGTTTCATTGCCAACTTCTCCAGTATGGTTAAACCTCTGACCGATTTGAGGAAGAAAGGCGCTGATGTGACGAATTGGTCCTCCGCGGCTGTTTCTGCCTTTCAGGAGCTTAAACGCCGATTTACTTCTGCCCCTGTGTTGCGTCAGCCGGATGTTTCTCTTCCATTTCAGGTTGAGGTGGACGCGTCTGAGATTGGGGCAGGGGCCATTTTGTCTCAGAAGAATTCTGATGGTTCCTTGATGAAACCGTGTGCCTTCTTTTCTCGGAAGTTTTCGCCTGCGGAACGCAATTATGATGTCGGCAATCGGGAGTTGTTGGCTATGAAGTGGGCATTTGAGGAGTGGCGACATTGGCTTGAGGGGGCCAAGCACCGTATTGTGGTCCTGATGGATCATAAAAATCTGATTTACCTTGAGTCTGCCAAACGGCTGAATCCTAGACAGGCTCGATGATCCCTGTTTTTCTCCCGTTTTGATTTTGTGGTCTCGTACATTCCTGGTACTAAGAATGTTAAAGCGGATGCCCTCTCTAGGAGTTTTTTTCCTGATTCCCCTAGGGTTCTTGAGCCGGTCGGCATTCTGAAGGAAGGGGTGATTCTTTCTGCCATCAGGCCTGGGCACAAGTGCGGGCTAGGCTGAAGGCCTGGGCACAAGTGCGGGCTAGGCTTAAGGCAGGGGCACAAGAGCGGGCTTGGCTTAAGGCAGGGGCACAAGTGCGGGCTTGGCTTAAGGCAGGGGCACAAGTGCGGGTTTGGCTTAAGGCCGGGGCACAAGTGCAGGCTAGGCTTAAGGCCGGGGCACAAGTGCGGGCTAGGCTTAAGGCCGGGGCACTAGTGCGGGCTTGGCTTAAGGCCGAGGCACAAGTGCGGGCTAGGCTTAAGGCCGGGGCACAAGTGCGGGCTAGGCTTAAGGCCGGGGCACAAGTGCGGGCTAGGCTTAAGGCCGGGGCACAAGTGCGGGCTAGGCTTAAGGCCTGGGCACAAGTGCGGGCTAGGCTTTAGGCCTGGGCACAAGTGTGGGCTAGGCTTAAGGCCTGGGCACAAGTGCGGGCTAGGCTTAAGGCCTGGGCACAAGTGCGGGCTAGGCTTAAGGCCTGGGCACAAGTGCAGTGCTGGCTAGGATCAAGGCAGGGGGCACAAGTGCTGGCTAGGCTTTAGGCATGGGCACAAGTGCCAGCTAGGCTTAAGGCCTGGGCACAAGTGCGGGCTAGGCTTAAGGCCTGGGCACAAGTGCGGGCTAGGCTTAAGGCATGGGCACAAGTGCAGTGCTGGCTAGGATCAAGGCAGGGGGCACAAGTGCTGGCTAGGCTTAAGGCATGGGCACAAGTACTGGCTAGGCTTAAGGCATACAGCTAACTCTTTGCATAAAGGGTTAGGCACCCATAGGGGTGAAGAGCTAGCTTTCACCCCTCTACTCTGTACTTGGACATTTAGGACTAGATCCTTTGTTGTACAGTGCAGAGCCTCACCATAACCCCATGCTCCAAGCGACCAGGCACTTCTTTTCTGTCTTCCGTAAATAGGTAATGCATTCTTCCCCAATTACAGTCGTGCATGCGCATTCAGACGGGACAAGAGCGAAGAGCGTAAAGCTGGCCCTATGTGCATAACCAACATGAAGCTGAAGACAAAAACAAACAAACAAGCATTCAAGGGGCTCAAAAGTGCAGGCTAGACTTAAGGCCTGGGCACAAGTGCGGGCTAGGCTTAAGGCCTGGGCACAAGTGTGGGCTAGGCTTAAGGCCTGGGCACAAGTGCGGGCTAGGCTTAAGTCCTGGGCACAAGTGCGGGCTAGGCTTAAGGCCTGGGCACAAATGCGGGCTAGGCTTAAGGCCTGGGCACAAGTGCGGGCTTGGCTTAAGGCCTGGGCACAAGTGCGGGCTAGCCTTAATGCCGGGGCACAGGCTTAAGGCAGGGGCACAAGAGCAGGCTTGGCTTAAGGCAGGGGCAAAAGTGCGGGCTTGGCTTAAGGCAGGGGCACAAGTGCGGGCATTAATTAAGGCAGGGGCACAAGTGCGGGCTTGGCTTAAGGCCGAGGCACAAGTGCGTGCTAGGCTTAAGGCCGGGGCACAAGTGCGGGCTAGGCGTAAGGCCGGGGCACAAGCGCGGACTAGGCTTAAGGCCGGGGCACAAGCGCGGGCTAGGCTTAAGGTCGGGGCACAAGCGCGGGCTAGGCTTAAGGCCGGGGCACAAGTGCGGGCTAGGCTTAAGGCCGAGGCACAAGTGCGGGCTAGGCTTAAGGCTGGGGCACAAGTTCGGGCTTGGCTTAAGTCCTGGGCACAAGTGCGGGCTAGGCTTAATTCCTGGGCACAAGTGCGGGCTAGGCTTAAGGCCTGGGCACAAGTGCGGGCTAGGCTTAAGGCCGAGGCACAAGTGCAGGCTAGGCTTAAGGCAGGGGAACAAGAGCGGGCTTGGCTTAAGGCAGGGGCAAAAGTGCGGGCTAGGCTTAAGGCAGGGGCACAAGTGCGGGCTTGGCTTAAGGCAGGGGCACAAGTGCGGGCTTGACTTAAGGCCAGGGCACAAGTGCGGGCTTGGCGTAAGGCCGGGGCACAAGTGCGGGCTAGGCTTAAGGCCGCGGCACAAGTGCGGGCTAGGCTTAAGGCCGGGGAACAAGTGCGGGCTAGGCTTAAGGCCGGGGCACAAGTGCGGGCTAGGCTTAAGGCCGGGGCACAAGTGCGGGCTAGGCTTAAGGCCGGGGCACAAGTGCGGGCTAGGCTTAAGGCCGGGGCACAAGTGCGGGCTAGGCTGAAGGCCGGGGGCAGAAGTGCGGGCTAGGCTTAAGGCTGGGGCACAAGTGCGGGCTAGGCTTAAGGCCGGGGCACAAGTGCGGGCTAGGCTTAAGGCCTGGGCACAAGTGCGGGCTAGGCTTAAGGCCTGGGCACAAGTGCGGGCTAGGCTTAAGGCCTGGGCACAAGTGCGGGCTAGGCTTAAGGCCTGGGCACAAGTGTGGGCTAGGCTTAAAGCCGGGGCACAAGTGCAGGCTAGGCTTAAGGCCGGGGCACAAGTGCGGGCTAGGCTTAAGGCCTGGGCACAAGTGCGGGCTAGGCTTAAGGCCGGGGCACAAGTGCGGGCTAGGCTTAAGGCCTGGGCACAAGTGGGGGCTAGGCTTAAAGCCGGGGCACAAGTGCAGGCTAGGCTTAAGGCCGGGGCACAAGTGCGGGCTAGGCGTAAGGCCGGGGCACAAGCGCGGACTAGGCTTAAGGCCGGGGCACAAGAGCGGGCTAGGCTTAAGGTCGGGGCACAAGCGCGGGCTAGGCTTAAGGCCGGGGCACAAGCGCGGACTAGGCTTAAGGCCGGGGCACAAGCGCGGGCTAGGCTTAAGGTCGGGGCACAAGCGCGGGCTAGGCTTAAGGCCGGGGCACAAGTGCGGGCTAGGCTTAAGGCCGAGGCACAAGTGCGGGCTAGGCTTAAGGCTGGGGCACAAGTTCGGGCTAGGCTTAAGGCCTGGGCACAAGTGCGGGCTAGGCTTAAGGCCTGGGCACAAGTGCGGGCTAGGCTTAAGGCCTGGGCACAATTGCGGGCTAGGCTTAAGGCCTGGGCACAAGTGCGGGCTAGGCTTAAGGCCTGGGCACAAGTGCGGGCTAGGCTTAAGGCCGGGGCACAAGTGCGGGCTAGGCTTAAGGCCGGGGCACAAGTGCGGGCTAGGCTTAAGGACGGGGCACAAGTGCGGGGCTTGGCTTAAGGTCTGGTCACAAGTGCGGGCTAGGCTTAAAGGCCTGGGCACAAGTGCGGGCTTGGCTTAAGGCCGGGGCACAAGTGCGGGCTTGGCTTAAGGCCGGGGCACAAGTGCGGGCTAGGCTTAAGGACGGGGCACAAGTGCGGGCTAGGCTTAAGGCATGGGCACAAGTGCAGTGCTGGCTAGGATCAAGGCAGGGGGCACAAGTGCTGGCTAGGCTTAAGGCATGGGCACAAGTGCGGGCTAGGCTTAAGGCCTGGGCACAAGTGCTGGCTAGGCTTAAGGCATGGGCACAAGTGCTGACTAGGCTTAAGGAATACAGCTAACTCTTTGCACTCTTTGCATAAAGGGTTAGGCACCCATAGGGGTGAAGAGCTAGCTTTCACCCCTCTACTCTGTACTTGGACATTTAGGACTAGATCCTTTTTTGTACAGTGCGGAGCCTCTCCATAACCCCATGCTCCAAGCGACCAGGCACTTCTTGTCTGTCCTCCGTAAATGGGTAATGCCTTCTTCCCCAATTACAGTCGTGCATGCGCACTCAGACGGGACAAGAGCGAAGAGCGTAAAGCTGGCCCTATGTGCATAACCAACATGAAGCTGAAAACAAAAACAAACAAACAAGCATTCAAAGGGCTCACAAGTGCGGGCTAGGCTTAGGCATGGGCACAAGTGCGGGATAGGCTTTAGGCCTGGGCACAAGTGCGGGCTAGGCTTAAGGCCGGGGCACAAGTGCGGGCTAGGCTTAAGGCCGGGGCACAAGTGCGGGCTAGGCTTAAGGCCGGGGCACAAGTGCGGGCTAGGCTTAAGGCCGGGGCACAAGTGCGGGATAGGCATAAGGCATGGGCACAAGTGCGGGATAGGCTTTAGGCCTGGGCACAAGTGCGGGCTAGGCTTAAGTCCGGGGCACAAGTGCGGGCTAGGCTTAAGGCCGGGGCACAAGTGCGGGCTAGGCTTAAGGCCGGGGCACAAGTGCGGGCTAGGCTTAAGGCCTGGGCACAAGTGCGGGCTAGGCTTAAGGCCTGGGCACAAGTGCGGGATAGGCTTTAGGCCTAGGCACAAGTGCGGGCTAGGCTTAAGGCCTGGGCACAAGTGCAGGCTAGGCTTAAGGCCTGGGCACAAGTGCGGGCTAGGCTTAAGGCCGGGGCACAATTGCGGGCTAGGCTTAAGGCCTCGGCACAATTGCGGGCTAGGCTTAAGGCCTGGGCACAAGTGCGGGCTAGGCTTAAGGCCGGGGCACAAGTGCGGGCTAGGCTTAAGGACGGGGCACAAGTGCGGGCTTGGCTTAAGGCCTGGTCACAAGTGCGGGCTAGGCTTAAGGCCGGGGCAAAAGTGCGGGCTAGGCTTAAAGGCCTGGGCACAAGTGCGGGCTTGGCTTAAGGCCGGGGCACAAGTGCGGGCTAGGCTTAAGGACGGGGCACAAGTGCGGGCTTGGCTTAAGGCCTGGTCACAAGTGCGGGCTAGGCTTAAGGCCTGGGCACACGTGCGGGCTAGGCTTAAGGCCGAGGCACAAGTGCAGGCTAGGCTTAAAGCCGGGGCACAAGTGCGGGCTAGGCTTAAGGCCGGGGCACAAGTGCGGGCTAGGCTTAAGGCCGGGGCACAAGTGTGGGCTAGGCTTAAGGCCGGGCACAAGTGCGGGCTAGGCTTAAGGCCTGGGCACAAGTGCGGGCTAGGCTTAAGGCCGAGGCACAAGTGCAGGCTAGGCTTAAGGCCGGGGCACAAGTGCGGGCTAGGCTTAAGGCCGGGGCACAAGTGCGGGCTAGGCTTAAGGCCGGGCACAAGTGCGGGCTAGGCTTAAGGCCTGGGCACAAGTGCGGGCTAGGCTTAAGGCCTGGGCACAAGTGCGGGCTAGGCTTAAGGCCTGGGCACAAGTGCGGGCTAGGCTTAAGGCCTGGGCACAAGTCCGGGCTAGGCTTAAGGCCTGGGCACAAGTGCGGGCTAGGCTTAAGGCCTGGGCACAAGTGCGGGCTAGGCTTAAGGCCGGGGCACAGGCTTAAGGCATGGGCACAAGTGCCAGCTAGGCTTAAGGCCTGGGCACAAGTGCGGGCTAGGCTTAAGGCCTGGGCACAAGTGCGGGCTAGGCTTAAGGCCTGGGCACAAGTGCGGGCTAGGCTTAAGGACGGGGCACAAGTGCGGGGCTTGGCTTAAGGTCTGGTCACAAGTGCGGGCTAGGCTTAAAGGCCTGGGCACAAGTGCGGGCTTGGCTTAAGGCCGGGGCACAAGTGCGGGCTTGGCTTAAGGCCGGGGCACAAGTGCGGGCTAGGCTTAAGGACGGGGCACAAGTGCGGGCTAGGCTTAAGGCATGGGCACAAGTGCAGTGCTGGCTAGGATCAAGGCAGGGGGCACAAGTGCTGGCTAGGCTTAAGGCATGGGCACAAGTGCGGGCTAGGCTTAAGGCCTGGGCACAAGTGCTGGCTAGGCTTAAGGCATGGGCACAAGTGCTGACTAGGCTTAAGGAATACAGCTAACTCTTTGCACTCTTTGCATAAAGGGTTAGGCACCCATAGGGGTGAAGAGCTAGCTTTCACCCCTCTACTCTGTACTTGGACATTTAGGACTAGATCCTTTTTTGTACAGTGCGGAGCCTCTCCATAACCCCATGCTCCAAGCGACCAGGCACTTCTTGTCTGTCCTCCGTAAATGGGTAATGCCTTCTTCCCCAATTACAGTCGTGCATGCGCACTCAGACGGGACAAGAGCGAAGAGCGTAAAGCTGGCCCTATGTGCATAACCAACATGAAGCTGAAAACAAAAACAAACAAACAAGCATTCAAAGGGCTCACAAGTGCGGGCTAGGCTTAGGCATGGGCACAAGTGCGGGATAGGCTTTAGGCCTGGGCACAAGTGCGGGCTAGGCTTAAGGCCGGGGCACAAGTGCGGGCTAGGCTTAAGGCCGGGGCACAAGTGCGGGCTAGGCTTAAGGCCGGGGCACAAGTGCGGGCTAGGCTTAAGGCCTGGGCACAAGTGCGGGCTAGGCTTAAGGCCTGGGCACAAGTGCGGGCTAGGCTTAAGGCCGGGGCACAATTGCGGGCTAGGCTTAAGGCCTCGGCACAATTGCGGGCTAGGCTTAAGGCCTGGGCACAAGTGCGGGCTAGGCTTAAGGCCGGGGCACAAGTGCGGGCTAGGCTTAAGGACGGGGCACAAGTGCGGGCTTGGCTTAAGGCCTGGTCACAAGTGCGGGCTAGGCTTAAGGCCGGGGCAAAAGTGCGGGCTAGGCTTAAAGGCCTGGGCACAAGTGCGGGCTTGGCTTAAGGCCGGGGCACAAGTGCGGGCTAGGCTTAAGGACGGGGCACAAGTGCGGGCTTGGCTTAAGGCCTGGTCACAAGTGCGGGCTAGGCTTAAGGCCTGGGCACACGTGCGGGCTAGGCTTAAGGCCGAGGCACAAGTGCAGGCTAGGCTTAAAGCCGGGGCACAAGTGCGGGCTAGGCTTAAGGCCGGGGCACAAGTGCGGGCTAGGCTTAAGGCCGGGCACAAGTGCGGGCTAGGCTTAAGGCCTGGGCACAAGTGCGGGCTAGGCTTAAGGCCTGGGCACAAGTGCGGGCTAGGCTTAAGGCCGAGGCACAAGTGCAGGCTAGGCTTAAGGCCGGGGCACAAGTGCGGGCTAGGCTTAAGGCCGGGGCACAAGTGCGGGCTAGGCTTAAGGCCGGGCACAAGTGCGGGCTAGGCTTAAGGCCTGGGCACAAGTGCGGGCTAGGCTTAAGGCCTGGGCACAAGTGCGGGCTAGGCTTAAGGCCTGGGCACAAGTCCGGGCTAGGCTTAAGGCCTGGGCACAAGTGCGGGCTAGGCTTAAGGCCTGGGCACAAGTGCGGGCTAGGCTTAAGGCCGGGGCACAGGCTTAAGGCATGGGCACAAGTGCCAGCTAGGCTTAAGGCCTGGGCACAAGTGCGGGCTAGGCTTAAGGCCTGGGCACAAGTGCGGGCTAGGCTTAAGGCCTGGGCACAAGTGCGGGCTAGGCTTAAGGACGGGGCACAAGTGCGGGGCTTGGCTTAAGGTCTGGTCACAAGTGCGGGCTAGGCTTAAAGGCCTGGGCACAAGTGCGGGCTTGGCTTAAGGCCGGGGCACAAGTGCGGGCTTGGCTTAAGGCCGGGGCACAAGTGCGGGCTAGGCTTAAGGACGGGGCACAAGTGCGGGCTAGGCTTAAGGCATGGGCACAAGTGCAGTGCTGGCTAGGATCAAGGCAGGGGGCACAAGTGCTGGCTAGGCTTAAGGCATGGGCACAAGTGCGGGCTAGGCTTAAGGCCTGGGCACAAGTGCTGGCTAGGCTTAAGGCATGGGCACAAGTGCTGACTAGGCTTAAGGAATACAGCTAACTCTTTGCACTCTTTGCATAAAGGGTTAGGCACCCATAGGGGTGAAGAGCTAGCTTTCACCCCTCTACTCTGTACTTGGACATTTAGGACTAGATCCTTTTTTGTACAGTGCGGAGCCTCTCCATAACCCCATGCTCCAAGCGACCAGGCACTTCTTGTCTGTCCTCCGTAAATGGGTAATGCCTTCTTCCCCAATTACAGTCGTGCATGCGCACTCAGACGGGACAAGAGCGAAGAGCGTAAAGCTGGCCCTATGTGCATAACCAACATGAAGCTGAAAACAAAAACAAACAAACAAGCATTCAAAGGGCTCACAAGTGCGGGCTAGGCTTAGGCATGGGCACAAGTGCGGGATAGGCTTTAGGCCTGGGCACAAGTGCGGGCTAGGCTTAAGGCCGGGGCACAAGTGCGGGCTAGGCTTAAGGCCGGGGCACAAGTGCGGGCTAGGCTTAAGGCCGGGGCACAAGTGCGGGCTAGGCTTAAGGCCTGGGCACAAGTGCGGGCTAGGCTTAAGGCCTGGGCACAAGTGCGGGCTAGGCTTAAGGCCGGGGCACAATTGCGGGCTAGGCTTAAGGCCTCGGCACAATTGCGGGCTAGGCTTAAGGCCTGGGCACAAGTGCGGACTAGGCTTAAGGCCGGGGCACAAGTGCGGGCTAGGCTTAAGGACGGGGCACAAGTGCGGGCTTGGCTTAAGGCCTGGTCACAAGTGCGGGCTAGGCTTAAGGCCGGGGCAAAAGTGCGGGCTAGGCTTAAAGGCCTGGGCACAAGTGCGGGCTTGGCTTAAGGCCGGGGCACAAGTGCGGGCTAGGCTTAAGGACGGGGCACAAGTGCGGGCTTGGCTTAAGGCCTGGTCACAAGTGCGGGCTAGGCTTAAGGCCTGGGCACACGTGCGGGCTAGGCTTAAGGCCTGGGCACAAATGCGGGCTAGGCTTAAGGCCGAGGCACAAGTGCAGGCTAGGCTTAAAGCCGGGGCACAAGTGCGGGCTAGGCTTAAGGCCGGGGCACAAGTGTGGGCTAGGCTTAAGGCCGGGCACAAGTGCGGGCTAGGCTTAAGGCCAGGGCACAAGTGCGGGCTAGGCTTAAGGCCTGGGCACAAGTGCGGGCTAGGCTTAAGGCCGAGGCACAAGTGCAGGCTAGGCTTAAGGCCGGGGCACAAGTGCGGGCTAGGCTTAAGGCCGGGGCACAAGTGCGGGCTAGGCTTAAGGCCGGGCACAAGTGCGGGCTAGGCTTAAGGCCTGGGCACAAGTGCGGGCTAGGCTTAAGGCCTGGGCACAAGTGCGGGCTAGGCTTAAGGCCTGGGCACAAGTCCGGGCTAGGCTTAAGGCCTGGGCACAAGTGCGGGCTAGGCTTAAGGCCTGGGCACAAGTGCGGGCTAGGCTTAAGGCCGGGGCACAGGCTTAAGGCATGGGCACAAGTGCCAGCTAGGCTTAAGGCCTGGGCACACGTGCGGGCTAGGCTTAAGGCCTGGGCACAAGTGCGGGCTAGGCTTAAGGCCTGGGCACAAGTGCGGGCTAGGCTTAAGGCATGGGCACAAGTGCAGTGCTGGCTACGATCAAGGCAGGGGGCACAAGTGCTGGCTAGGCTTAAGGCATGGGCACAAGTGCGGTCTAGGCTTAAGGCCTGGGCACAAGTGCGGGCTAGGCTTAAGGCCTGGGCACAAGTGTCAGCTAGGCTTAAGGCCTGGGCAGAAGTGCGGGCTAGGCTTAAGGCCTGGGCACAAGTGCGGGCTAGGCTTAAGGCCTGGGCACAAGTGCGGGCTAGGCTTAAGGCCTGGGCACAAGTGCAGTGCTGGCTAGGATCAAGGCAGGGGGCACAAGTGCTGGCTAGGCTTAAGGCCTGGGCACAAGTGCGGGCTAGGCTTAAAGCCTGGGCACAAGTGCGGGCTAGGCTTAAGGCCTGGGCACAAGTGCGGGCTAGGCTTAAGGCATGGGCACAAGTGCGGGCTAGGCTTAAGGCCTGGGCACAAGTGCGGGCTAGGCTTAAGGCCTGGGCACAAGTGCGGGCTAGGCTTAAGGCCTGGGCACAAGTGCGTGGTAGGTTTAAGGCCTGGGCACAAGTGCGGGCTAGGCTTAAGGCCTGGGCACAAGTGCGGGCTAGGCTTAAGGCATGGGCACAAGTGCGGGCTAGGCTTAAGGCCTGGGCACAAGTGCGGGCTAGGCTTAAGGCCTGGGCACAAGTGCGGGCTAGGCTTAAGGCCTGGGCACAAGTGCGTGGTAGGTTTAAGGCCTGGGCACAAGTGCGGGCTAGGCTTAAGGCCTGGGCACAAGTGCTGGCTAGGCTTAAGGCATGGGCACAAGTGCCAGCTAGGCTTAAGGCCTGGGCAGAAGTGCGTGCTAGGCTTAAGACCTGGGCACAAGTGCGGGCTAGGCTTAAGGCCTGGTCACAAGTGCGGGCTAGGCTAAAGGCCTGGGCACAAGTGCGGGCTAGGCTTAAGGCATGGGCACAAGTGCAGTGCTGGCTAGGATCAAGGCAGGGGGCACAAGTGCTGGCTAGGCTTAAGGCATGGGCACAAGTGCTGGCTAGGCTTAAGGCATACAGCTAACTCTTTGCATAAAGGGTTAGGCACCCATAGGGGTGAAGAGCTAGCTTTCACCCCTCTACTCTGTACTTGGACATTTAGGACTTGATCCTTTGTTGTACAGTGCGGAGCCTCACCATAACCCGATGCTCCAAGCGACCAGGAACTTCTTGTCTGTCCTCCGTAAATGGGTAATGCCTTCTTCCCCAATTACAGTCGTGCATGCGCATTCAGACGGGACAAGAGCGAAGAGCGTAAAGCTGGCCCTATGTGCATAACCAACATGAAGCTGAAGACAAAAACAAACAAACAAGCATTCAAAGGGCTCAAAAGTGCGGGCTAGGCTTAAGGCCGGGGCACAAGTGCGGGCTAGGCTTAAGGCATGGGCACAAGTGCGTGATAGGCTTTAGGCCTGGGCACAAGTGCGGGCCAGGCTTAAGTCCGGGGCACAAGTGCGGGCCAGGCTTAAGGCCGGGGCACAAGTGCGGGCTAGGCTTAAGGCCGGGGCACAAGTGCGGGCTAGGCTTAAGGCCGGGGCACAAGTGCGGGCTAGGCTTAAGGCATGGGCACAAGTGCGGGATAGGCTTTAGGCCTGGGCACAAGTGCGGGCTAGGCTTAAGGCCGGGGCACAAGTGCGGGCTAGGCTTAAGGCCGGGGCACAAGTGCGGGCTAGGCTTAAGGCCGGGGCACAAGTGCGGGCTAGGCTTAAGGCCGGGGCACAAGTGCGGGCTAGGCTTAAGGCCGGGGCACAAGTGCGGGCTAGGCTTAAGGCCTGGGCACAAGTGCGGGATAGGCTTTAGGCCTGGGCACAAGTGCGGGCTAGGCTTAAGGCCTGGGCACAAGTGCAGGCTAGGCTTAAGGCCTGGGCACAAGTGCGGACTAGGCTTAAGGCCTGGGCACAATTGCGGGATAGGCTTAAGGCCTGGGCACAATTGCGGACTAGGCTTAAGGCCTGGGCACAAGTGCGGGCTAGGCTTAAAGACCTGGGCACATGTGCGGGCAAGGCTTAAGGCCGGGGCACAAGTGCGGGCTAGGCTTAAGGACGGGGCACAAGTGCGGGCTTGGCTTAAGGCCTGGTCACAAGTGCGGGCTAGGCTTAAGGCCGGGGCACAAGTGCGGGCTAGGCTTAAAGGCCTGGGCACAAGTGCGGGCTTGGCTTAAGGCCGAAGCACAAGTGCAGGCTAGGCTTAAGGCCTTGGCACAAGTGCGGGCTAGGCTTAAGGCCTGGGCACAATTGCGGGCTAGGCTTAAGGCCTGGGCACAATTGCGGGCTAGGCTTAAGGCCGGGGCACAAGTGCGGGCTAGGCTTAAGGCCGGGGCACAAGTGCGGGCTAGGCTTAAGGACGGGGCACAAGTGCGGGGCTTGGCTTAAGGCCTGGTCACAAGTGCGGGCTAGGCTTAAAGGCCTGGGCACAAGTGCGGGCTTGGCTTAAGGCCGGGGCACAAGTGCGGGCTAGGCTTAAGGACGGGGCACAATTGCGGGCTTGGCTTAAGGCCTGGTCACAAGTGCGGGCTAGGCTTAAAGGCCTGGGCACAAGTGCGAGCTTGGCTTAAGGCCGGGGCACAAGTGCGGGCTAGGCTTAAGGACGGGGCACAAGTGCGGGCTTGGCTTAAGGCCTGGTCACAAGTGCGGGCTAGGCTTAAGGCCTGGGCACAAGTGCGGGCTAGGGTTAAGGCCTGGGCACAAGTGCGGGCTAGGCTTAAAGCCGGGGCACAAGTGCGGGCTAGGCTTAAGGCCGGGGCACAAGTGTGGGCTAGGCTTAAGGCCGGGGCACAAGTGTGGGCTAGGCTTAAGGCCGGGCACAAGTGCGGGCTAGGTTTAAGGCAGGGGCACAAGTGCGGGCTAGGCTTAAGGCCTGGGCAAAAGTGCGGGCTAGGCTTAAGGCCGGGGCACAAGTGCGGGCTAGGCTTAAGGCCGGGGCACAAGTGCGGGCTAGGTTTAAGGCAGGGGCACAAGTGCGGGCTAGGTTTAAGGCAGGGGCACAAGTGCGGGCTAGGTTTAAGGCAGGGGCACAAGTGCGGGCTAGTCTTAAGGCCGGGGCACAAGTGTGGGCTAGGCTTAAGGCCGGGGCACAAGTGCGGGCTAGGTTTAAGGCAGGGGCACAAGTGCGGGCTAGGCTTAAGGCCTGGGCAAAAGTGCGGGCTAGGCTTAAGGCCTGGGCACAAGTGCAGGCTAGGCTTAAGGCCTGGGCACAAGTGCGGGCTAGGCTTAAGGCCTGGGCACAATTGCGGGCTAGGCTTAAGGCCTGGGCACAATTGCGGGCTAGGCTTAAGGCCTGGGCACAAGTGCGGGCTAGGCTTAAAGGCCTGGGCACAAGTGCGGGCTAGGCTTAAGGCCGGGGCACAAGTGCGGGCTAGGCTTAAGGCCGGGGCACAAGTGCGGGCTAGGCTTAAGGACGGGGCACAAGTGCGGGGCTTGGCTTAAGGCCTAGTCACAAGTGCGGGCTAGGCTTAAAGGCCTGGGCACAAGTGCGGGCTTGGCTTAAGGCCGGGGCACAAGTGTGGGCTAGGCTTAAGGACGGGGCACAAGTGCGGGCTTGGCTTAAGGCCTGGTCACAAGTGCGGGCTAGGCTTAAGGCCTGGGCACAAGTGCGGGCTAGGGTTAAGGCCTGGGCACAAGTGCGGGCTAGGCTTAATGCCGAGGCACAAGTGCGGGCTAGGCTTAAAGCCGGGGCACAAGTGCGGGCTAGGCTTAAGGCCGGGGCACAAGTGTGGGCTAGGCTTAAGGGCGGGCACAAGTGCTGGCTAGGCTTAAGGCATGGGCACAAGTGCGGGCTAGGCTTAAAGCCTGGGCACAAGTGCTGGCTAGGCTTAAGGCATGGGCACAAGTGCTGACTAGGCTTAAGGAATACAGCTAACTCTTTGCACTCTTTGCATAAAGGGTTAGGCACCCATAGGGGTGAAGAGCTAGCTTTCACCCCTCTACTCTGTACTTGGACATTTAGGACTAGATCCTTTTTTGTACAGTGCGGAGCCTCTCCATAACCCCATGCTCCAAGCGACCAGGCGCTTCTTGTCTGTCCTCCGTAAATGGGTAATGCCTTCTTCCCCAATTACAGTCGTGCATGCGCACTCAGACGGGACAAGAGCGAAGAGCGTAAAGCTGGCCCTATGTGCATAACCAACATGAAGCTGAAAACAAAAACAAACAAACAAGCATTCAAAGGGCTCACAAGTGCGGGCTAGGCTTAGGCATGGGCACAAGTGCGGGATAGGCTTTAGGCCTGGGCACAAGTGCGGGCTAGGCTTAAGTCCGGGGCACAAGTGCGGGCTAGGCTTAAGGCATGGGCACAAGTGCAGTGCTGGCTACGATCAAGGCAGGGGGCACAAGTGCTGGCTAGGCTTAAGGCATGGGCACAAGTGCGGTCTAGGCTTAAGGCCTGGGCACAAGTGCGGGCTAGGCTTAAGGCCTGGGCACAAGTGTCAGCTAGGCTTAAGGCCTGGGCAGAAGTGCGGGCTAGGCTTAAGGCCTGGGCACAAGTGCGGGCTAGGCTTAAGGCCTGGGCACAAGTGCGGGCTAGGCTTAAGGCCTGGGCACAAGTGCAGTGCTGGCTAGGATCAAGGCAGGGGGCACAAGTGCTGGCTAGGCTTAAGGCCTGGGCACAAGTGCGGGCTAGGCTTAAAGCCTGGGCACAAGTGCGGGCTAGGCTTAAGGCCTGGGCACAAGTGCGGGCTAGGCTTAAGGCATGGGCACAAGTGCGGGCTAGGCTTAAGGCCTGGGCACAAGTGCGGGCTAGGCTTAAGGCCTGGGCACAAGTGCGGGCTAGGCTTAAGGCCTGGGCACAAGTGCGTGGTAGGTTTAAGGCCTGGGCACAAGTGCGGGCTAGGCTTAAGGCCTGGGCACAAGTGCGGGCTAGGCTTAAGGCATGGGCACAAGTGCGGGCTAGGCTTAAGGCCTGGGCACAAGTGCGGGCTAGGCTAAAGGCCTGGGCACAAGTGCGGGCTAGGCTTAAGGCCTGGGCACAAGTGCGTGGTAGGTTTAAGGCCTGGGCACAAGTGCGGGCTAGGCTTAAGGCCTGGGCACAAGTGCTGGCTAGGCTTAAGGCATGGGCACAAGTGCCAGCTAGGCTTAAGGCCTGGGCAGAAGTGCGTGCTAGGCTTAAGACCTGGGCACAAGTGCGGGCTAGGCTTAAGGCCTGGTCACAAGTGCGGGCTAGGCTAAAGGCCTGGGCACAAGTGCGGGCTAGGCTTAAGGCATGGGCACAAGTGCAGTGCTGGCTAGGATCAAGGCAGGGGGCACAAGTGCTGGCTAGGCTTAAGGCATGGGCACAAGTGCTGGCTAGGCTTAAGGCATACAGCTAACTCTTTGCATAAAGGGTTAGGCACCCATAGGGGTGAAGAGCTAGCTTTCACCCCTCTACTCTGTACTTGGACATTTAGGACTTGATCCTTTGTTGTACAGTGCGGAGCCTCTCCATAACCCGATGCTCCAAGCGACCAGGAACTTCTTGTCTGTCCTCCGTAAATGGGTAATGCCTTCTTCCCCAATTACAGTCGTGCATGCGCATTCAGACGGGACAAGAGCGAAGAGCGTAAAGCTGGCCCTATGTGCATAACCAACATGAAGCTGAAGACAAAAACAAACAAACAAGCATTCAAAGGGCTCAAAAGTGCGGGCTAGGCTTAAGGCCGGGGCACAAGTGCGGGCTAGGCTTAAGGCATGGGCACAAGTGCGTGATAGGCTTTAGGCCTGGGCACAAGTGCGGGCCAGGCTTAAGTCCGGGGCACAAGTGCGGGCCAGGCTTAAGGCCGGGGCACAAGTGCGGGCTAGGCTTAAGGCCGGGGCACAAGTGCGGGCTAGGCTTAAGGCCGGGGCACAAGTGCGGGCTAGGCTTAAGGCATGGGCACAAGTGCGGGATAGGCTTTAGGCCTGGGCACAAGTGCGGGCTAGGCTTAAGGCCGGGGCACAAGTGCGGGCTAGGCTTAAGGCCGGGGCACAAGTGCGGGCTAGGCTTAAGGCCGGGGCACAAGTGCGGGCTAGGCTTAAGGCCGGGGCACAAGTGCGGGCTAGGCTTAAGGCCGGGGCACAAGTGCGGGCTAGGCTTAAGGCCTGGGCACAAGTGCGGGATAGGCTTTAGGCCTGGGCACAAGTGCGGGCTAGGCTTAAGGCCTGGGCACAAGTGCAGGCTAGGCTTAAGGCCTGGGCACAAGTGCGGACTAGGCTTAAGGCCTGGGCACAATTGCGGGATAGGCTTAAGGCCTGGGCACAATTGCGGACTAGGCTTAAGGCCTGGGCACAAGTGCGGGCTAGGCTTAAAGACCTGGGCACATGTGCGGGCAAGGCTTAAGGCCGGGGCACAAGTGCGGGCTAGGCTTAAGGACGGGGCACAAGTGCGGGCTTGGCTTAAGGCCTGGTCACAAGTGCGGGCTAGGCTTAAGGCCGGGGCACAAGTGCGGGCTAGGCTTAAAGGCCTGGGCACAAGTGCGGGCTTGGCTTAAGGCCGAAGCACAAGTGCAGGCTAGGCTTAAGGCCTTGGCACAAGTGCGGGCTAGGCTTAAGGCCTGGGCACAATTGCGGGCTAGGCTTAAGGCCTGGGCACAATTGCGGGCTAGGCTTAAGGCCGGGGCACAAGTGCGGGCTAGGCTTAAGGCCGGGGCACAAGTGCGGGCTAGGCTTAAGGACGGGGCACAAGTGCGGGGCTTGGCTTAAGGCCTGGTCACAAGTGCGGGCTAGGCTTAAAGGCCTGGGCACAAGTGCGGGCTTGGCTTAAGGCCGGGGCACAAGTGCGGGCTAGGCTTAAGGCCGGGGCACAAGTGCGGGCTAGGCTTAAGGCCGGGGCACAAGTGCGGGCTAGGCTTAAGGCCTGGGCACAAGTGCGGGATAGGCTTTAGGCCTGGGCACAAGTGCGGGCTAGGCTTAAGGCCTGGGCACAAGTGCAGGCTAGGCTTAAGGCCTGGGCACAAGTGCGGACTAGGCTTAAGGCCTGGGCACAATTGCGGGATAGGCTTAAGGCCTGGGCACAAGTGCGGGCTAGGCTTAAGGCCGGGGCACAAGTGCGGGCTAGGCTTAAGGCCGGGGCACAAGTGCGGGCTAGGCTTAAGGCCGGGGCACAAGTGCGGGCTAGGCTTAAGGACGGGGCACAAGTGCGGGGCTTGGCTTAAGGCCTGGTCACAAGTGCGGGCTAGGCTTAAAGGCCTGGGCACAAGTGCGGGCTTGGCTTAAGGCCGGGGCACAAGTGCGGGCTAGGCTTAAGGCCGGGGCACAAGTGCGGGCTAGGCTTAAGGCCGAGGCACAAGTGCAGGCTAGGCTTAAGGCCGGGGCACAAGTGCGGGCTAGGCTTAAGGCCGGGGCACAAGTGCGGGCTAGGCTTAAGGCCGGGCACAAGTGCGGGCTAGGCTTAAGGCCTGGGCACAAGTGCGGGCTAGGCTTAAGGCCTGGGCACAAGTGCGGGCTAGGCTTAAGGCCGGGGCACAAGTGCGGGCTAGGCTTAAGGCCTGGGCACAAGTGCGGGATAGGCTTTAGGCCTGGGCACAAGTGCGGGCTAGGCTTAAGGCCTGGGCACAAGTGCAGGCTAGGCTTAAGGCCTGGGCACAAGTGCGGACTAGGCTTAAGGCCTGGGCACAATTGCGGGATAGGCTTAAGGCCTGGGCACAATTGCGGACTAGGCTTAAGGCCTGGGCACAAGTGTGGGCTAGGCTTAAAGACCTGGGCACATGTGCGGGCAAGGCTTAAGGCCGGGGCACAAGTGCGGGCTAGGCTTAAGGACGGGGCACAAGTGCGGGCTTGGCTTAAGGCCTGGTCACAAGTGCGGGCTAGGCTTAAGGCCGGGGCACAAGTGCGGGCTAGGCTTAAAGGCCTGGGCACAAGTGCGGGCTTGGCTTAAGGCCGAAGCACAAGTGCAGGCTAGGCTTAAGGCCTTGGCACAAGTGCGGGCTAGGCTTAAGGCCTGGGCACAATTGCGGGCTAGGCTTAAGGCCTGGGCACAATTGCGGGCTAGGCTTAAGGCCGGGGCACAAGTGCGGGCTAGGCTTAAGGCCGGGGCACAAGTGCGGGCTAGGCTTAAGGACGGGGCACAAGTGCGGGGCTTGGCTTAAGGCCTGGTCACAAGTGCGGGCTAGGCTTAAAGGCCTGGGCACAAGTGCGGGCTTGGCTTAAGGCCGGGGCACAAGTGCGGGCTAGGCTTAAGGCCGGGGCACAAGTGCGGGCTAGGCTTAAGGCCGGGGCACAAGTGCGGGCTAGGCTTAAGGCCTGGGCACAAGTGCGGGATAGGCTTTAGGCCTGGGCACAAGTGCGGGCTAGGCTTAAGGCCTGGGCACAAGTGCAGGCTAGGCTTAAGGCCTGGGCACAAGTGCGGACTAGGCTTAAGGCCTGGGCACAATTGCGGGATAGGCTTAAGGCCTGGGCACAAGTGCGGGCTAGGCTTAAGGCCGGGGCACAAGTGCGGGCTAGGCTTAAGGCCGGGGCACAAGTGCGGGCTAGGCTTAAGGCCGGGGCACAAGTGCGGGCTAGGCTTAAGGCCGGGGCACAAGTGCGGGCTAGGCTTAAGGACGGGGCACAAGTGCGGGGCTTGGCTTAAGGCCTGGTCACAAGTGCGGGCTAGGCTTAAAGGCCTGGGCACAAGTGCGGGCTTGGCTTAAGGCCGGGGCACAAGTGCGGGCTAGGCTTAAGGCCGGGGCACAAGTGCGGGCTAGGCTTAAGGCCGAGGCACAAGTGCAGGCTAGGCTTAAGGCCGGGGCACAAGTGCGGGCTAGGCTTAAGGCCGGGGCACAAGTGCGGGCTAGGCTTAAGGCCGGGCACAAGTGCGGGCTAGGCTTAAGGCCTGGGCACAAGTGCGGGCTAGGCTTAAGGCCTGGGCACAAGTGCGGGCTAGGCTTAAGGCCTGGGCACAAGTCCGGGCTAGGCTTAAGGCCTGGGCACAAGTGCGGGCTAGGCTTAAGGCCTGGGCACAAGTGCGGGCTAGGCTTAAGGCCGGGGCACAGGCTTAAGGCATGGGCACAAGTGCCAGCTAGGCTTAAGGCCTGGGCACAAGTGCGGGCTAGGCTTAAGGCCTGGGCACAAGTGCGGGCTAGGCTTAAGGCCTGGGCACAAGTGCGGGCTAGGCTTAAGGCATGGGCACAAGTGCAGTGCTGGCTACGATCAAGGCAGGGGGCACAAGTGCTGGCTAGGCTTAAGGCATGGGCACAAGTGCGGTCTAGGCTTAAGGCCTGGGCACAAGTGCAGGCTAGGCTTAAGGCCTGGGCACAAGTGTCAGCTAGGCTTAAGGCCTGGGCAGAAGTGCGGGCTAGGCTTAAGGCCTGGGCACAAGTGCGGGCTAGGCTTAAGGCCTGGGCACAAGTGCGGGCTAGGCTTAAGGCCTGGGCACAAGTGCAGTGCTGGCTAGGATCAAGGCAGGGGGCACAAGTGCTGGCTAGGCTTAAGGCCTGGGCACAAGTGCGGGCTAGGCTTAAAGCCTGGGCACAAGTGCGGGCTAGGCTTAAGGCCTGGGCACAAGTGCGGGCTAGGCTTAAGGCATGGGCACAAGTGCGGGCTAGGCTTAAGGCCTGGGCACAAGTGCGGGCTAGGCTTAAGGCCTGGTCACAAGTGCGGGCTAGGCTTAAAGGCCTGGGCACAAGTGCGGGCTTGGCTTAAGGCCGGGGCACAAGTGCGGGCTAGGCTTAAGGCCGGGGCACAAGTGCGGGCTAGGCTTAAGGCCGAGGCACAAGTGCAGGCTAGGCTTAAGGCCGGGGCACAAGTGCGGGCTAGGCTTAAGGCCGGGGCACAAGTGCGGGCTAGGCTTAAGGCCGGGCACAAGTGCGGGCTAGGCTTAAGGCCTGGGCACAAGTGCGGGCTAGGCTTAAGGCCTGGGCACAAGTGCGGGCTAGGCTTAAGGCCTGGGCACAAGTCCGGGCTAGGCTTAAGGCCTGGGCACAAGTGCGGGCTAGGCTTAAGGCCTGGGCACAAGTGCGGGCTAGGCTTAAGGCCGGGGCACAGGCTTAAGGCATGGGCACAAGTGCCAGCTAGGCTTAAGGCCTGGGCACAAGTGCGGGCTAGGCTTAAGGCCTGGGCACAAGTGCGGGCTAGGCTTAAGGCCTGGGCACAAGTGCGGGCTAGGCTTAAGGCATGGGCACAAGTGCAGTGCTGGCTACGATCAAGGCAGGGGGCACAAGTGCTGGCTAGGCTTAAGGCATGGGCACAAGTGCGGTCTAGGCTTAAGGCCTGGGCACAAGTGCAGGCTAGGCTTAAGGCCTGGGCACAAGTGTCAGCTAGGCTTAAGGCCTGGGCAGAAGTGCGGGCTAGGCTTAAGGCCTGGGCACAAGTGCGGGCTAGGCTTAAGGCCTGGGCACAAGTGCGGGCTAGGCTTAAGGCCTGGGCACAAGTGCAGTGCTGGCTAGGATCAAGGCAGGGGGCACAAGTGCTGGCTAGGCTTAAGGCCTGGGCACAAGTGCGGGCTAGGCTTAAAGCCTGGGCACAAGTGCGGGCTAGGCTTAAGGCCTGGGCACAAGTGCGGGCTAGGCTTAAGGCATGGGCACAAGTGCGGGCTAGGCTTAAGGCCTGGGCACAAGTGCGGGCTAGGCTTAAGGCCTGGGCACAAGTGCGGGCTAGGCTTAAGGCCTGGGCACAAGTGCGGGCTAGGCTTAAGGCCTGGGCACAAGTGCGTGGTAGGTTTAAGGCCTGGGCACAAGTGCGGGCTAGGCTTAAGGCCTGGGCACAAGTGCGGGCTAGGCTTAAGGCCTGGGCACAAGTGCGGGCTAGGCTTAAGGCCTGGGCACAAGTGTGGGCTAGGCTTAAGGCCTGGGCACAAGTGCGGGCTAGGCTTAAGGCCTGGGCACAAGTGCGTGGTAGGTTTAAGGCCTGGGCACAAGTGCGGGCTAGGCTTAAGGCCTGGGCACAAGTGCTGGCTAGGCTTAAGGCATGGGCACAAGTGCCAGCTAGGCTTAAGGCCTGGGCAGAAGTGCGTGCTAGGCTTAAGACCTGGGCACAAGTGCGGGCTAGGCTTAAGGCCTGGTCACAAGTGCGGGCTAGGCTAAAGGCCTGGGCACAAGTGCGGGCTAGGCTTAAGGCATGGGCACAAGTGCAGTGCTGGCTAGGATCAAGGCAGGGGGCACAAGTGCTGGCTAGGCTTAAGGCATGGGCACAAGTGCTGGCTAGGCTTAAGGCATACAGCTAACTCTTTGCATAAAGGGTTAGGCACCCATAGGGGTGAAGAGCTAGCTTTCACCCCTCTACTCTGTACTTGGACATTTAGGACTTGATCCTTTGTTGTACAGTGCGGAGCCTCTCCATAACCCGATGCTCCAAGCGACCAGGCACTTCTTGTCTGTCCTCCGTAAATGGGTAATGCCTTCTTCCCCAATTACAGTCGTGCATGCGCATTCAGACGGGACAAGAGCGAAGAGCGTAAAGCTGGCCCTATGTGCATAACCAACATGAAGCTGAAGACAAAAACAAACAAACAAGCATTCAAAGGGCTCAAAAGTGCGGGCTAGGCTTAAGGCCGGGGCACAAGTGCGGGCTAGGCTTAAGGCATGGGCACAAGTGCGTGATAGGCTTTAGGCCTGGGCACAAGTGCGGGCCAGGCTTAAGGCCGGGGCACAAGTGCGGGCCAGGCTTAAGGCCGGGGCACAAGTGCGGGCTAGGCTTAAGGCCGGGGCACAAGTGCGGGCTAGGCTTAAGGCCGGGGCACAAGTGCGGGCTAGGCTTAAGGCATGGGCACAAGTGCGGGATAGGCTTTAGGCCTGGGCACAAGTGCGGGCTAGGCTTAAGGCCGGGGCACAAGTGCGGGCTAGGCTTAAGGCCGGGGCACAAGTGCGGGCTAGGCTTAAGGCCGGGGCACAAGTGCGGGCTAGGCTTAAGGCCGGGGCACAAGTGCGGGCTAGGCTTAAGGCCGGGGCACAAGTGCGGGCTAGGCTTAAGGCCTGGGCACAAGTGCGGGATAGGCTTTAGGCCTGGGCACAAGTGCGGGCTAGGCTTAAGGCCTGGGCACAAGTGCAGGCTAGGCTTAAGGCCTGGGCACAAGTGCGGACTAGGCTTAAGGCCTGGGCACAATTGCGGGATAGGCTTAAGGCCTGGGCACAATTGCGGACTAGGCTTAAGGCCTGGGCACAAGTGCGGGCTAGGCTTAAAGACCTGGGCACATGTGCGGGCAAGGCTTAAGGCCGGGGCACAAGTGCGGGCTAGGCTTAAGGACGGGGCACAAGTGCGGGCTTGGCTTAAGGCCTGGTCACAAGTGCGGGCTAGGCTTAAGGCCGGGGCACAAGTGCGGGCTAGGCTTAAAGGCCTGGGCACAAGTGCGGGCTTGGCTTAAGGCCGAAGCACAAGTGCAGGCTAGGCTTAAGGCCTTGGCACAAGTGCGGGCTAGGCTTAAGGCCTGGGCACAATTGCGGGCTAGGCTTAAGGCCTGGGCACAATTGCGGGCTAGGCTTAAGGCCGGGGCACAAGTGCGGGCTAGGCTTAAGGCCGGGGCACAAGTGCGGGCTAGGCTTAAGGACGGGGCACAAGTGCGGGGCTTGGCTTAAGGCCTGGTCACAAGTGCGGGCTAGGCTTAAAGGCCTGGGCACAAGTGCGGGCTTGGCTTAAGGCCGGGGCACAAGTGCGGGCTAGGCTTAAGGACGGGGCACAATTGCGGGCTTGGCTTAAGGCCTGGTCACAAGTGCGGGCTAGGCTTAAAGGCCTGGGCACAAGTGCGAGCTTGGCTTAAGGCCGGGGCACAAGTGCGGGCTAGGCTTAAGGACGGGGCACAAGTGCGGGCTTGGCTTAAGGCCTGGTCACAAGTGCGGGCTAGGCTTAAGGCCTGGGCACAAGTGCGGGCTAGGGTTAAGGCCTGGGCACAAGTGCGGGCTAGGCTTAAAGCCGGGGCACAAGTGCGGGCTAGGCTTAAGGCCGGGGCACAAGTGTGGGCTAGGCTTAAGGCCGGGCACAAGTGCGGGCTAGGTTTAAGGCAGGGGCACAAGTGCGGGCTAGGCTTAAGGCCTGGGCAAAAGTGCGGGCTAGGCTTAAGGCCGGGGCACAAGTGCGGGCTAGGCTTAAGGCCGGGGCACAAGTGCGGGCTAGGTTTAAGGCAGGGGCACAAGTGCGGGCTAGGTTTAAGGCAGGGGCACAAGTGCGGGCTAGGTTTAAGGCAGGGGCACAAGTGCGGGCTAGGCTTAAGGCCGGGGCACAAGTGTGGGCTAGGCTTAAGGCCGGGGCACAAGTGCGGGCTAGGTTTAAGGCAGGGGCACAAGTGCGGGCTAGGCTTAAGGCCTGGGCAAAAGTGCGGGCTAGGCTTAAGGCCTGGGCACAAGTGCAGGCTAGGCTTAAGGCCTGGGCACAAGTGCGGGCTAGGCTTAAGGCCTGGGCACAATTGCGGGCTAGGCTTAAGGCCTGGGCACAATTGCGGGCTAGGCTTAAGGCCTGGGCACAAGTGCGGGCTAGGCTTAAAGGCCTGGGCACAAGTGCGGGCTAGGCTTAAGGCCGGGGCACAAGTGCGGGCTAGGCTTAAGGCCGGGGCACAAGTGCGGGCTAGGCTTAAGGACGGGGCACAAGTGCGGGCTAGGCTTAAGGACGGGGCACAAGTGCGGGGCTTGGCTTAAGGCCTAGTCACAAGTGCGGGCTAGGCTTAAAGGCCTGGGCACAAGTGCGGGCTTGGCTTAAGGCCGGGGCACAAGTGTGGGCTAGGCTTAAGGACGGGGCACAAGTGCGGGCTTGGCTTAAGGCCTGGTCACAAGTGCGGGCTAGGCTTAAGGCCTGGGCACAAGTGTGGGCTAGGGTTAAGGCCTGGGCACAAGTGCGGGCTAGGCTTAATGCCGAGGCACAAGTGCGGGCTAGGCTTAAAGCCGGGGCACAAGTGCGGGCTAGGCTTAAGGCCGGGGCACAAGTGTGGGCTAGGCTTAAGGGCGGGCACAAGTGCGGGCTAGGCTTAAGGCATGGGCACAAGTGCAGTGCTGGCTAGGATCAAGGCAGGGGGCACAAGTGCTGGCTAGGCTTAAGGCATGGGCACAAGTGCGGGCTAGGCTTAAAGCCTGGGCACAAGTGCTGGCTAGGCTTAAGGCATGGGCACAAGTGCTGACTAGGCTTAAGGAATACAGCTAACTCTTTGCACTCTTTGCATAAAGGGTTAGGCACCCATAGGGGTGAAGAGCTAGCTTTCACCCCTCTACTCTGTACTTGGACATTTAGGACTAGATCCTTTTTTGTACAGTGCGGAGCCTCTCCATAACCCCATGCTCCAAGCGACCAGGCGCTTCTTGTCTGTCCTCCGTAAATGGGTAATGCCTTCTTCCCCAATTACAGTCGTGCATGCGCACTCAGACGGGACAAGAGCGAAGAGCGTAAAGCTGGCCCTATGTGCATAACCAACATGAAGCTGAAAACAAAAACAAACAAACAAGCATTCAAAGGGCTCACAAGTGCGGGCTAGGCTTAGGCATGGGCACAAGTGCGGGATAGGCTTTAGGCCTGGGCACAAGTGCGGGCTAGGCTTAAGTCCGGGGCACAAGTGCGGGCTAGGCTTAAGGCCGGGGCACAAGTGCGGGCTAGGCTTAAGGCCGGGGCACAAGTGCGGGCTAGGCTTAAGGCCGGGGCACAAGTGCGGGCTAGGCTTAAGGCCGGGGCACAGGTGCGGGATAGGCTTAAGGCATGGGCACAAGTGCGGGATAGGCTTTAGGCCTGGGCACAAGTGCGGGCTAGGCTTAAGTCCAGGGCACAAGTGCGGGCTAGGCTTAAGGCCGGGGCACAAGTGCGGGCTAGGCTTAAGGCCGGGGCACAAGTGCGGGCTAGGCTTAAGGCCGGGGCACAAGTGCGGGCTAGGCTTAAGGCCGGGGCACAAGTGCGGGCTAGGCTTAAGGCCTGGGCACAAGTGCGGGCTAGGCTTAAGGCCTGGGCACAAGTGCCGGATAGGCTTTAGGCCTAGGCACAAGTGCGGGCTAGGCTTAAGACCTGGGCACAAGTGCGGGCTAGGCTTAAGGCCTGGGCACAAGTGCGGGCAAGGCTTAAGGCCTGGGCACAATTGCGGGATAGGCTTAAGGCCTGGGCACAATTGCGGGATAGGCTTAAGGCCTGGGCACAATTGCGGGCTAGGCTTAAGGCCTGGGCACAAGTGCGGGCTAGGCTTAAAGGCCTGGGCACAAGTGCGGGCTAGGCTTAAGGCCGGGGCACAAGTGCGGGCTAGGCTTAAGGCCGGGGCACAAGTGCGGGCTAGGCTTAAGGCCGGGGCACAAGTGCGGGCTAGGCTTAAGGCCGGGGCACAAGTGCGGGATAGGCTTAAGGCATGGGCACAAGTGCGGGATAGGCTTTAGGCCTGGGCACAAGTGCGGGCTAGGCTTAAGTCCGGGGCACAAGTGCGGGCTAGGCTTAAGGCCGGGGCACAAGTGCGGGCTAGGCTTAAGGCCGGGGCACAAGTGCGGGCTAGGCTTAAGGCCGGGGCACAAGTGCGGGCTAGGCTTAAGGCCGGGGCACAAGTGCGGGCTAGGCTTAAGGCCTGGGCACAAGTGCGGGCTAGGCTTAAGGCCTGGGCACAAGTGCGGGCTAGGCTTAAGGCCTGGGCACAAGTGCGGGCTAGGCTTAAGGCCTGGGCACAAATGCGGGCTAGGCTTAAGGCCTGGGCACAAGTGCGGGCTTGGCTTAAGGCCTGGGCACAAGTGCGGGCTAGCCTTAAGGCCGGGGCACAGGCTTAAGGCAGGGGCACAAGAGCGGGCTTGGCTTAAGGCAGGGGCAAAAGTGCGGGCTTGGCTTAAGGCAGGGGCACAAGTGCGGGCTTTAATTAAGGCAGGGGCACAAGTGCGGGCTTGGCTTAAGGCCGAGGCACAAGTGCGTGCTAGGCTTAAGGCCGGGGCACAAGTGCGGGCTAGGCTTAAGGCCTGGGCACAAGTGCGGGCTAGGCTTAAGGCCTGGGCACAAGTGCGGGCTAGGCTTAAGGCCTGGGCACAAGTGCGGGCTAGGCTTAAGGCCTGGGCACAAGTGCGGGCTAGGCTTAAGGCCTGGGCACAAATGCGGGCTAGGCTTAAGGCCTGGGCACAAGTGCGGGCTTGGCTTAAGGCCTGGGCACAAGTGCGGGCTAGCCTTAAGGCCGGGGCACAGGCTTAAGGCAGGGGCACAAGAGCGGGCTTGGCTTAAGGCAGGGGCAAAAGTGCGGGCTTGGCTTAAGGCAGGGGCACAAGTGCGGGCTTTAATTAAGGCAGGGGCACAAATGCGGGCTTGGCTTAAGGCCGAGGCACAAGTGCGTGCTAGGCTTAAGGCCGGGGCACAAGTGCGGGCTAGGCGTAAGGCCGGGGCACAAGCGCGGACTAGGCTTAAGGCCGGGGCACAAGCGCGGGCTAGGCTTAAGGTCGGGGCACAAGCGCGGGCTAGGCTTAAGGCCGGGGCACAAGTGCGGGCTAGGCTTAAGGCCGAGGCACAAGTGCGGGCTAGGCTTAAGGCTGGGGCACAAGTTCGGGCTTGGCTTAAGTCCTGGGCACAAGTGCGGGCTAGGCTTAATTCCTGGGCACAAGTGCGGGCTAGGCTTAAGGCCTGGGCACAATTGCGGACTAGGCTTAAGGCCTGGGCACAAGTGCGGGCTAGGCTTAAAGGCCTGGGCACAAGTGCGGGCAAGGCTTAAGGCCGGGGCACAAGTGCGGGCTAGGCTTAAGGACGGGGCACAAGTGCGGGCTAGGCTTAAGGCCGGGGCACAAGTGCGGGCTAGGCTTAAGGCCGGGGCACAAGTGCGGGCTAGGCTTAAGGACGGGGCACAAGTGCGGGGCTTGGCTTAAGGCCTGGTCACAAGTGCGGGCTAGGCTTAAAGGCCTGGGCACAAGTGCGGGCTTGGCTTAAGGCCGGGGCACAAGTGCGGGCTAGGCTTAAGGACGGGGCACAAGTGCTGGCATGGCTTAAGGCCTGGTCACAAGTGCGGGCTAGGCTTATGGCCTGGGCACAAGTGCGGGCTAGGGTTAAGGCCTGGGCACAAGTGCGGGCTAGGCTTAAGGCCTGGGCACAAGTGCGGACTAGGCTTAAGGCCTGGGCACAATTGCGGGATAGGCTTAAGGCCTGGGCACAAGTGCGGGCTAGGCTTAAGGCCTGGGCACAAGTGCGGGCTAGGCTTAAGGCATGGGCACAAGTGCAGTGCTGGCTACGATCAAGGCAGGGGGCACAAGTGCTGGCTAGGCTTAAGGCATGGGCACAAGTGCCAGCTAGGCTTAAGGCCTGGGCACAAGTGCGGGCTAGGCTTAAGGCCTGGGCACAAGTCCGGGCTAGGCTTAAGGCCTGGGCACAAGTGCGGGCTAGGCTTAAGTCCTGGGCACAAGTGTCAGCTAGGCTTAAGGCCTGGGCAGAAGTGCGGGCTAGGCTTAAGGCCTGGGCACAAGTGCGGGCTAGGCTTAAGGCCTGGGCACAAGTGCGGGCTAGGCTTAAGGCCTGGGCACAAGTGCAGTGCTGGCTAGGATCAAGGCAGGGGGCACAAGTGCTGGCTAGGCTTAAGGCCTGGGCACAAGTGCGGGCTAGGCTTAAGGCCTGGGCACAAGTGCGGGCTAGGCTTAAGGCATGGGCACAAGTGCGGGCTAGGCTTAAGGCCTGGGCACAAGTGCGGGCTAGGCTTAAGGCCTGGGCACAAGTGCGGGCTAGGCTTAAGGCCTGGGCACAAGTGCGTGGTAGGTTTAAGGCCTGGGCACAAGTGCGGGCTAGGCTTAAGGCCTGGGCACAAGTGCGGGCTAGGCTTAAGGCATGGGCACAAGTGCAGTGCTGGCTAGGATCAAGGCAGGGGGCACAAGTGCTGGCTAGGCTTAAGGCATGGGCACAAGTGCCAGCTAGGCTTAAGGCCTGGGCAGAAGTGCGTGCTAGGCTTAAGACCTGGGCACAAGTGCGGGCTAGGCTTAAGGCCTGGTCACAAGTGCGGGCTAGGCTAAAGGCCTGGGCACAAGTGCGGGCTAGGCTTAAGGCATGGGCACAAGTGCAGTGCTGGCTAGGATCAAGGCAGGGGGCACAAGTGCTGGCTAGGCTTAAGGCATGGGCACAAGTGCTGGCTAGGCTTATGGCATGGGCACAAGTGCTGGCTAGGCTTAAGGCATACAGCTAACTCTTTGCATAAAGGGTTAGGCACCCATAGGGGTGAAGAGCTAGCTTTCACCCCTCTACTCTGTACTTGGACATTTAGGACTAGATCCTTTGTTGTACAGTGCGGAGCCTCTCCATAACCCGATGCTCCAAGCGACCAGGAACTTCTTGTCTGTCCTCCGTAAATGGGTAATGCCTTCTTCCCCAATTACAGTCGTGCATGCGCACTCAGACGGGACAAGAGCGAAGAGCGTAAAGCTGGCCCTATGTGCATAACCAACATGAAGCTGAAAACAAAAACAAACAAGCATTCAAAGGGCTCACAAGTGCGGGCTAGGCTTAGGCATGGGCACAAGTGCGGGATAGGCTTTAGGCCTGGGCACAAGTGCGGGCTAGGCTTAAGTCCGGGGCACAAGTGCGGGCTAGGCTTAAGGCCGGGGCACAAGTGCGGGCTAGGCTTAAGGCCGGGGCACAAGTGCGGGCTAGGCTTAAGGCCGGGGCACAAGTGCGGGCTAGGCTTAAGGCCGGGGCACAGGTGCGGGATAGGCTTAAGGCATGGGCACAAGTGCGGGATAGGCTTTAGGCCTGGGCACAAGTGCGGGCTAGGCTTAAGTCCGGGGCACAAGTGCGGGCTAGGCTTAAGGCCGGGGCACAAGTGCGGGCTAGGCTTAAGGCCGGGGCACAAGTGCGGGCTAGGCTTAAGGCCGGGGCACAAGTGCGGGCTAGGCTTAAGGCCGGGGCACAAGTGCGGGCTAGGCTTAAGGCCTGGGCACAAGTGCGGGCTAGGCTTAAGGCCTGGGCACAAGTGCCGGATAGGCTTTAGGCCTAGGCACAAGTGCGGGCTAGGCTTAAGACCTGGGCACAAGTGCGGGCTAGGCTTAAGGCCTGGGCACAAGTGCGGGCTAGGCTTAAGGCCTGGGGACAATTGCGGGATAGGCTTAAGGCCTGGGCACAATTGCGGGATAGGCTTAAGGCCTGGGCACAATTGCGGGCTAGGCTTAAGGCCTGGGCACAAGTGCGGGCTAGGCTTAAAGGCCTGGGCACAAGTGCGGGCTAGGCTTAAGGCCGGGGCACAAGTGCGGGCTAGGCTTAAGGCCGGGGCACAAGTGCGGGCTAGGCTTAAGGCCGGGGCACAAGTGCGGGCTAGGCTTAAGGCCGGGGCACAAGTGCGGGCTAGGCTTAAGGCCTGGGCACAAGTGCGGGATAGGCTTAAGGCATGGGCACAAGTGCGGGATAGGCTTTAGGCCTGGGCACAAGTGCGGGCTAGGCTTAAGTCCGGGGCACAAGTGCGGGCTAGGCTTAAGGCCGGGGCACAAGTGCGGGCTAGGCTTAAGGCCGGGGCACTAGTGCGGGCTAGGCTTAAGGCCGGGGCACAAGTGCGGGCTAGGCTTAAGGCCGGGGGCACAAGTGCGGGCTAGGCTTAAGGCCTGGGCACAAGTGCGGGCTAGGCTTAAGGCCTGGGCACAAGTGCGGGCTAGGCTTAAGGCCTGGGCACAAGTGCGGGCTAGGCTTAAGGCCTGGGCACAAGTGCGGGCTAGGCTTAAGGCCTGGGCACAAGTGCGGGCTAGGCTTAAGGCCTGGGCACAAATGCGGGCTAGGCTTAAGGCCTGGGCACAAGTGTGGGCTTGGCTTAAGGCCTGGGCACAAGTGCGGGCTAGCCTTAAGGCCGGGGCACAGGCTTAAGGCAGGGGCACAAGAGCGGGCTTGGCTTAAGGCAGGGGCAAAAGTGCGGGCTTGGCTTAAGGCAGGGGCACAAGTGCGGGCTTTAATTAAGGCAGGGGCACAAGTGCGGGCTTGGCTTAAGGCCGAGGCACAAGTGCGTGCTAGGCTTAAGGCCGGGGCACAAGTGCGGGCTAGGCGTAAGGCCGGGGCACAAGCGCGGGCTAGGCGTAAGGCCGGGGCACAAGCGCGGACTAGGCTTAAGGCCGGGGCACAAGCGCGGGCTAGGCTTAAGGTCGGGGCACAAGCGCGGGCTAGGCTTAAGGCCAGGGCACAAGTGCGGGCTAGGCTTAAGGCCGAGGCACAAGTGCGGGCTAGGCTTAAGGCTGGGGCACAAGTTCGGGCTTGGCTTAAGTCCTGGGCACAAGTGCGGGCTAGGCTTAATTCCTGGGCACAAGTGCGGGCTAGGCTTAAGGCCTGGGCACAATTGCGGACTAGGCTTAAGGCCTGGGCACAAGTGCGGGCTAGGCTTAAAGGCCTGGGCACAAGTGCGGGCAAGGCTTAAGGCCGGGGCACAAGTGCGGGCTAGGCTTAAGGACGGGGCACAAGTGCGGGCTTGGCTTAAGGCCTGGTCACAAGTGCGGGCTAGGCTTAAGGCCTGGGCACAAGTGCGGACTATGCTTAAGGCCTGGGCACAATTGCGGGATAGGCTTAAGGCCTGGGCACAAGTGCGGGCTAGGCTTAAAGGCCTGGGCACAAGTGCGGGCAAGGCTTAAGGCCGGGGCACAAGTGCGGGCAAGGCTTAAGGCCGGGGCACAAGTGCGGGCTAGGCTTAAGGACGGGGCACAAGTGCGGGCTTGGCTTAAGGCCTGGTCACAAGTGCGGGCTAGGCTTAAGGCCGGGGCACAAGTGCGGGCTAGGCTTAAAGGCCTGGGCACAAGTGCGGGCTTGGCTTAAGGTCGGGGCACAAGTGCAGGCTAGGCTTAAGGCCTGGGCACAAGTGCGGGCTAGGCTTAAGGCCTGGGCACAATTGCGGGCTAGGCTTAAGGCCTGGGCACAATTGCGGGCTAGGCTTAAGGCCTGGGCACAAGTGCGGGCTAGGCTTAAAGGCCTGGGCACAAGTGCGGGCTAGGCTTAAGGCCGGGGCACAAGTGCGGGCTAGGCTTAAGGCCGGGGCACAAGTGCGGGCTAGGCTTAAGGACGGGGCACAAGTGCGGGGCTTGGCTTAAGGCCTGGTCACAAGTGCGGGCTAGGCTTAAAGGCCTGGGCACAAGTGCGGGCTTTGCTTAAGGCCGGGGCACAAGTGCGGGCTAGGCTTAAGGACGGGGCACAAGTGCGGGCATGGCTTAAGGCCTGGTCACAAGTGCGGGCTAGGCTTATGGCCTGGGCACAAGTGCGGGCTAGGGTTAAGGCCTGGGCACAAGTGCGGGCTAGGCTTAAGGCCTGGGCACAAGTGCGGACTAGGCTTAAGGCCTGGGCACAATTGCGGGATAGGCTTAAGGCCTGGGCACAAGTGCGGGCTAGGCTTAAAGGCCTGGGCACAAGTGCGGGCTAGGCTTAAGGCCGGGGCACAGGCTTAAGGCATGGGCACAAGTGCCAGCTAGGCTTAAGGCCTGGGCACAAGTGCGGGCTAGGCTTAAGGCCTGGGCACAAGTGCGGGCTAGGCTTAAGGCCTGGGCACAAGTGCGGGCTAGGCTTAAGGCATGGGCACAAGTGCAGTGCTGGCTACGATCAAGGCAGGGGGCACAAGTGCTGGCTAGGCTTAAGGCATGGGCACAAGTGCCAGCTAGGCTTAAGGCCTGGGCACAAGTGCGGGCTAGGCTTAAGGCCTGGGCACAAGTCCGGGCTAGGCTTAAGGCCTGGGCACAAGTGCGGGCTAGGCTTAAGTCCTGGGCACAAGTGTCAGCTAGGCTTAAGGCCTGGGCACAAGTGTCAGCTAGGCTTAAGGCCTGGGCACAAGTGCGGGCTAGGCTTAAGGCCTGGGCACAAGTGCGGGCTAGGCTTAAGGCCTGGGCACAAGTGCAGTGCTGGCTAGGATCAAGGCAGGGGGCACAAGTGCTGGCTAGGCTTAAGGCCTGGGCACAAGTGCGGGCTAGGCTTAAAGCCTGGGCACAAGTGCGGGCTAGGCTTAAGGCCTGGGCACAAGTGCGGGCTAGGCTTAAGGCATGGGCACAAGTGCGGGCTAGGCTTGAGGCCTGGGCACAAGTGCGGGCTAGGCTTAAGGCCTGGGCACAAGTGCGGGCTAGGCTTAAGGCCTGGGCACAAGTGCGTGGTAGGTTTAAGGCCTGGGCACAAGTGCGGGCTAGGCTTAAGGCCTGGGCACAAGTGCGGGCTAGGCTTAAGGCATGGGCACAAGTGCAGTGCTGGCTAGGATCAAGGCAGGGGGCACAAGTGCTGGCTAGGCTTAAGGCATGGGCACAAGTGCCAGCTAGGCTTAAGGCCTGGGCAGAAGTGCGTGCTAGGCTTAAGACCTGGGCACAAGTGCGGGCTAGGCTTAAGGCCTGGTCACAAGTGCGGGCTAGGCTAAAGGCCTGGGCACAAGTGCGGGCTAGGCTTAAGGCATGGGCACAAGTGCAGTGCTGGCTAGGATCAAGGCAGGGGGCACAAGTGCTGGCTAGGCTTAAGGCATGGGCACAAGTGCTGGCTAGGCTTAAGGCATGGGCACAAGTGCTGGCTAGGCTTAAGGCATACAGCTAACTCTTTGCATAAAGGGTTAGGCACCCATAGGGGTGAAGAGCTAGCTTTCACCCCTCTACTCTGTACTTGGACATTTAGGACTAGATCCTTTGTTGTACAGTGCGGAGCCTCTCCATAACCCGATGCTCCAAGCGACCAGGAACTTCTTGTCTGTCCTCCGTAAATGGGTAATGCCTTCTTCCCCAATTACAGTCGTGCATGCGCATTCAGACGGGACAAGAGCGAAGAGCGTAAAGCTGGCCCTATGTGCATAACCAACATGAAGCTGAAGACAAAAACAAACAAACAAGCATTCAAAGGGCTCAAAAGTGCGGGCTAGGCTTAAGGCCGGGGCACAAGTGCGGGCTAGGCTTAAGGCATGGGCACAAGTGCGTGATAGGCTTTAGGCCTGGGCACAAGTGCGGGCCAGGCTTAAGTCCGGGGCACAAGTGCGGGCTAGGCTTAAGGCCGGGGCACAAGTGCGGGCTAGGCTTAAGGCCTGGGCACAAGTGCGTGGTAGGTTTAAGGCCTGGGCACAAGTGCGGGCTAGGCTTAAGGCCTGGGCACAAGTGCGGGCTAGGCTTAAGGCATGGGCACAAGTGCAGTGCTGGCTAGGATCAAGGCAGGGGGCACAAGTGCTGGCTAGGCTTAAGGCATGGGCACAAGTGCCAGCTAGGCTTAAGGCCTGGGCAGAAGTGCGTGCTAGGTTTAAGACCTGGGCACAAGTGCGGGCTAGGCTTAAGGCCTGGTCACAAGTGCGGGCTAGGCTAAAAGCCTGGGCACAAGTGCGGGCTAGGCTTAAGGCATGGGCACAAGTGCAGTGCTGGCTAGGATCAAGGCAGGGGGCACAAGTGCTGGCTAGGCTTAAGGCATGGGCACAAGTGCTGGCTAGGCTTAAGGCATACAGCTAACTCTTTGCATAAAGGGTTAGGCACCCATAGGGGTGAAGAGCTAGCTTTCACCCCTCTACTCTGTACTTGGACATTTAGGACTAGATCCTTTGTTGTACAGTGCGGAGCCTCTCCATAACCCGATGCTCCAAGCAACCAGGAACTTCTTGTCTGTCCTCCGTAAATGGGTAATGCCTTCTTCCCCAATTACAGTCGTGCATGCGCATTCAGACGGGACAAGAGCGAAGAGCGTAAAGCTGGCCCTATGTGCATAACCAACATGAAGCTGAAGACAAAAACAAACAAACAAGCATTCAAAGGGCTCAAAAGTGCGGGCTAAGCTTAAGGCCGGGGCACAAGTGCGGGCTAGGCTTAAGGCCGGGGCACAAGTGCGGGCTAGGCTTAAGGCCTGGGCACAAGTGCGGGCTAGGCTTTAGGCCGGGGGCACAAGTGCGGGCTAGGCTTAAGGCATGGGCACAAGTGCAGGCTAGGCTTAAGGCCTGGGCACAAGTGCGGACTAGGCTTAAGGCCTGGGCACAATTGCGGACTAGGCTTAAGGCCTGGGCACAAGTGCGGGCTAGGCTTAAAGACCTGGGCACAAGTGCGGGCAAGGCTTAAGGCCGGGGCACAAGTGCGGGCTAGGCTTAAGGACGGGGCACAAGTGCGGGCTTGGCTTAAGGCCTGGTCACAAGTGCGGGCTAGGCTTAAGGCCGGGGCACAAGTGCGGGCTAGGCTTAAAGGCCTGGGCACAAGTGCGGGCTTGGCTTAAGGCCGGGGCACAAGTGCAGGCTAGGCTTAAGGCCTTGGCACAAGTGCGGGCTAGGCTTAAGGCCTGGGCACAATTGCGGGCTAGGCTTAAGGCCTGGGCACATTTGCGGGCTAGGCTTAAGGCCGGGGCACAAGTGCGGGCTAGGCTTAAGGCCGGGGCACAAGTGCGGGCTAGGCTTAAGGACAGGGCACAAGTGCGGGGCTTGGCTTAAGGCCTGGTCACAAGTGCGGGCTAGGCTTAAAGTCCTGGGCACAAGTGCGGGCTTGGCTTAAGGCCGGGGCACAAGTGCGGGCTAGGCTTAAGGACGGGGCACAATTGCGGGCTTGGCTTAAGGCCTGGTCACAAGTGCGGGCTAGGCTTAAAGGCCTGGGCACAAGTGCGAGCTTGGCTTAAGGCCGGGGCACAAGTGCGGGCTAGGCTTAAGGACGGGGCACAAGTGCGGGTTTGGCTTAAGGCCTGGTCACAAGTGCGGGCTAGGCTTAAGGCCTGGGCACAAGTGCGGGCTAGGGTTAAGGCCTGGGCACAAGTGCGGGCTAGGCTTAATGCCGAGGCACAAGTGCGGGCTAGGCTTAAAGCCGGGGCACAAGTGCGGGCTAGGCTTAAGGCCGGGGCACAAGTGTGGGCTAGGCTTAAGGCCGGGCACAAGTGCGGGCTAGGTTTAAGGCAGGGGCACAAGTGCGGGCTAGGCTTAAGGCCGGGGCACAAGTGCGGGCTAGGTTTAAGGCAGGGGCACAAGTGCGGGCTAGGTTTAAGGCAGGGGCACAAGTGCGGGCTAGGCTTAAGGCCGGGGCACAAGTGTGGGCTAGGCTTAAGGCCGGGGCACAAGTGCGGGCTAGGTTTAAGGCAGGGGCACAAGTGCGGGCTAGGCTTAAGGCCTGGGCAATAGTGCGGGCTAGGCTTAAGGCCTGGGCACAAGTGCAGGCTAGGCTTAAGGCCTGGGCACAAGTGCGGGCTAGGCTTAAGGCCTGGGCACAATTGCGGGCTAGGCTTAAGGCCTGGGCACAATTGCGGGCTAGGCTTAAGGCCTGGGCACAAGTGCGGGCTAGGCTTAAAGGCCGGGGCACAAGTGCGGGCTAGGCTTAAGGCCGGGGCACAAGTGCGGGCTAGGCTTAAGGCCGGGGCACAAGTGCGGGCTAGGCTTAAGGACGGGGCACAAGTGCGGGGCTTGGCTTAAGGCCTAGTCACAAGTGCGGGCTAGGCTTAAAGGCCTGGGCACAAGTGCGGGCTTGGCTTAAGGCCGGGGCACAAGTGTGGGCTAGGCTTAAGGACGGGGCACAAGTGCGGGCTTGGCTTAAGGCCTGGTCACAAGTGCGGGCTAGGCTTAAGGCCTGGGCACAAGTGCGGGCTAGGGTTAAGGCCTGGGCACAAGTGCGGGCTAGGCTTAATGCCGAGGCACAAGTGCGGGCTAGGCTTAAAGCCGGGGCACAAGTGCGGGCTAGGCTTAAGGCCGGGGCACAAGTGTGGGCTAGGCTTAAGGGCGGGCACAAGTGCGGGCTAGGCTTAAGGCATGGGCACAAGTGCAGTGCTGGCTAGGATCAAGGCAGGGGGCACAAGTGCTGGCTAGGCTTAAGGCATGGGCACAAGTGCGGGCTAGGCTTAAAGCCTGGGCACAAGTGCTGGCTAGGCTTAAGGCATGGGCACAAGTGCTGACTAGGCTTAAGGAATACAGCTAACTCTTTGCACTCTTTGCATAAAGGGTTAGGCACCCATAGGGGTGAAGAGCTAGCTTTCACCCCTCTACTCTGTACTTGGACATTTAGGACTAGATCCTTTTTTGTACAGTGCGGAGCCTCTCCATAACCCCATGCTCCAAGCGACCAGGCACTTCTTGTCTGTCCTCCGTAAATGGGTAATGCCTTCTTCCCCAATTACAGTCGTGCATGCGCACTCAGACGGGACAAGAGCGAAGAGCGTAAAGCTGGCCCTATGTGCATAACCAACATGAAGCTGAAAACAAAAACAAACAGACAAGCATTCAAAGGGCTCACAAGTGCGGGCTAGGCTTAGGCATGGGCACAAGTGCGGGATAGGCTTTAGGCCTGGGCACAAGTGCGGGCTAGGCTTAAGTCCGGGGCACAAGTGCGGGCTAGGCTTAAGGCCGGGGCACAAGTGCGGGCTAGGCTTAAGGCCGGGGCACAAGTGCGGGCTAGGCTTAAGGCCGGGGCACAAGTGCGGGCTAGGCTTAAGGCCGGGGCACAAGTGCGGGATAGGCTTAAGGCATGGGCACAAGTGCGGGATAGGCTTTAGGCCTTGGCCCAAGTGCGGGCTAGGCTTAAGTTTGGGGCACAAGTGCGGGCTAGGCTTAAGGCCGGGGCACAAGTGCGGGCTAGGCTTAAGGCCGGGGCACAAGTGCGGGCTAGGCTTAAGGCCGGGGCACAAGTGCGGGCTAGGCTTAAGGCCGGGGCACAAGTGCGGGCTAGGCTTAAGGCCTGGGCACAAGTGCGGGCTAGGCTTAAGGCCTGGGCACAAGTGCGGGATAGGCATTAGGCCTAGGCACAAGTGCGGGCTAGGCTTAAGGCCTGGGCACAAGTGCGGGCTAGGCTTAAGGCCTGGGCACAAGTGCGGGCTAGGCTTAAGGCCTGGGCACAATTGCGGGATAGGCTTAAGGCCTGGGCACAATTGCGGGCTAGGCTTAAGGCCTGGGCACAATTGCGGGCTAGGCTTAAGGCCTGGGCACAAGTGCGGGCTAGGCTTAAGGCCTCGGCACAATTGCGGGCTAGGCTTAAGGCCTGGGCACAAGTGCGGGCTAGGCTTAAAGGCCTGGGCACAAGTGCGGGCTAGGCTTAAGGCCGGGGCACAAGTGCGGGCTAGGCTTAAGGCCGGGGCACAAGTGCGGGCTAGGCTTAAGGCCGGGGCACAAGTGCGGGATAGGCTTAAGGCATGGGCACAAGTGCGGGATAGGCTTTAGGCCTGGGCACAAGTGCGGGCTAGGCTTAAGTCCGGGGCACAAGTGCGGGCTAGGCTTAAGGCCGGGGCACAAGTGCGGGCTAGGCTTAAGGCCGGGGCACAAGTGCGGGCTAGGCTTAAGGCCGGGGCACAAGTGCGGGCTAGGCTTAAGGCCGGGGCACAAGTGCGGGCTAGGCTTAAGGCCTGGGCACAAGTGCGGGCTAGGCTTAAGGCCTGGGCACAAGTGCGGGATAGGCTTTAGGCCTAGGCACAAGTGCGGGCTAGGCTTAAGGCCTGGGCACAAGTGCGGGCTAGGCTTAAGGCCTGGGCACAATTGCGGGATAGGCTTAAGGCCTGGGCACAAGTGCGGGCTAGGCTTAAGGCCTGGGCACAAGTGCGGGCTAGGCTTAAGGCCTCGGCACAATTGCGGGCTAGGCTTAAGGCCTCGGCACAATTGCGGGCTAGGCTTAAGGCCTGGGCACAAGTGCGGGCTAGGCTTAAAGGCCTGGGCACAAGTGCGGGCTAGGCATAAGGCCGGGGCACAAGTGCGGGCTAGGCTTAAGGCCGGGGCACAAGAGCGGGCTAGGTTTAAGGACGGGGCACAAGTGCGGGCTTGGCTTAAGGCCTGGTCACAAGTGCGGGCTAGGCTTAAGGCCGGGGCACAAGTGCGGGCTAGGCTTAAAGGCCTGGGCACAAGTGCGGGCTTGGCTTAAGGCCGGGGCACAAGTGCGGGCTAGGCTTAAGGACGGGGCACAAGTGCGGGCTTGGCTTAAGGCCTGGTCACAAGTGCGGGCCAGGCTTAAGGCCTGGGCACACGTGCGGGCTAGGCTTAAGGCCTGGGCACAAAAGCGGGCTAGGCTTAAGGCCGAGGCACAAGTGCGGGCTAGGCTTAAAGCCGGGGCACAAGTGCGGGCTAGGCTTAAGGCCGGGGCACAAGTGTGGGCTAGGCTTAAGGCCGGGCACAAGTGCGGGCTAGGCTTAAGGCCAGGGCACAAGTGCGGGCTAGGCTTAAGGCAGGGGCACAAGTGCGGGCTGTGCTTAAGGCCTGGGCAAAAGTGCGGGCAAGGCTTAAGGCCTGGGCACAAGTGCGGGCTAGGCTTAAGGCCTGGGCACAAGTGCGGGCTAGGCTTAAGGCCTGGGCACAAGTCCGGGCTAGGCTTAAGGCCTGGGCACAAGTGCGGGCTAGGCTTAAGTCCTGGGCACAAGTGCGGGCTAGGCTTAAGGCCGGGGCACAGGCTTAAGGCATGGGCACAAGTGCCAGCTAGGCTTAAGGCCTGGGCACAAGTGCGGGCTAGGCTTAAGGCCTGGGCACAAGTGCGGGCTAGGCTTAAGTCATGGGCACAAGTGCAGTGCTGGCTACGATCAAGGCAGGGGGCACAAGTGCTGGCTAGGCTTAAGGCATGGGCACAAGTGCCAGCTAGGCTTAAGGCCTGGGCACAAGTGCGGGCTAGGCTTAAGGCCTGGGCACAAGTGCGGGCTAGGCTTAAGGCCTGGGCACAAGTCCGGGCTAGGCTTAAGGCCTGGGCACAAGTGCGGGCTAGGCTTAAGTCCTGGGCACAAGTGCGGGCTAGGCTTAAGGCCGGGGCACAGGCTTAAGGCATGGGCACAAGTGCCAGCTAGGCTTAAGGCCTGGACACAAGTGCGGGCTAGGCTTAAGGCCTGGGCACAAGTGCGGGCTAGGCTTAAGGCATGGGCACAAGTGCAGTGCTGGCTAGGATCAAGGCAGGGGGCACAAGTGCTGGCTAGGCTTAAGGCATGGGCACAAGTGTCAGCTAGGCTTAAGGCCTGGGCAGAAGTGCGGGCTAGGCTTAAGGCCTGGGCACAAGTGCAGTGCGGGCTAGGCTTAAGGCCTGGGCACAAGTGCAGTGCTGGCTAGGATCAAGGCAGGGGGCACAAGTGCTGGCTAGGCTTAAGGCATGGGCACAAGTGCTGGCTAGGCTTAAGGCATACAGCTAACTCGTTGCATAAAGGGTTAGGCACCCATAGGGGTGAAGAGCTAACTTTCACCCCTCTACTCTGTACTTGGACATTTAGGACTAGATCCTTTGTTGTACAGTGCGGAGCCTCTCCATAACCCGATGCTCCAAGCGACCAGGCACTTCTTGTCTGTCCTCCGTAAATGGGTAATGCCTTCTTCCCCAATTACAGTCGTGCATGCGCATTCAGACGGGACAAGAGCGAAGAGCGTAAAGCTGGCCCTATGTGCATAACCAACATGAAGCTGAAGACAAAAACAAACAAACAAGCATTCAAGGGGCTCAAAAGTGCAGGCTAGGCTTAAGGCCTGGGCACAAGTGTGGGCTAGGCTTAAGGCCTGGGCACAAGTGCGGGCTAGGCTTAAGGCCTGGGCACAAGTGCGGGCTAGGCTTAAGGCCTGGGCACAAGTGCGGGCTAGGCTTAAGGCCTGGGCACAAGTGCGGGCTAGGCTTAAAGCCTGGGCACAAGTGCGGGCTAGGCTTAAGGCCTGGGCACAAGTGCGGGCTAGGCTTAAGGCCTGGGCACAAGTGCGGGCTAGGCTTAAGGCATGGGCACAAGTGCGGGCTAAGCTTAAGGCAGGGGAACAAGTGCGGGCTAGGCTTAAGGCCTGGGCACAAGTGCGGGCTAGGCTTAAGGCCTGGGCACAAGTGCGGGCTAGGCTTAAGGCCTGGGCACAAGTGCGTGGTAGGTTTAAGGCCTGGGCACAAGTGCGGGCTAGGCTTAAGGCCTGGGCACAAGTGCGGGCTAGGCTTAAGGCATGGGCACAAGTGCAGTGCTGGCTAGGATCAAGGCAGGGGGCACAAGTGCTGGCTAGGCTTAAGGCATGGGCACAAGTGCCAGCTAGGCTTAAGGCCTGGGCAGAAGTGCGTGCTAGGCTTAAGACCTGGGCACAAGTGCGGGCTAGGCTTAAGGCCTGGTCACAAGTGCGGGCTAGGCTTAAGGCCTGGGCACAAGTGCGGGCTAGGCTTAAGGCATGGGCACAAGTGCAGTGCTGGCTAGGATCAAGGCAGGGGGCACAAGTGCTGGCTAGGCTTAAGGCATGGGCACAAGTGCTGGCTAGGCTTAAGGCATACAGCTAACTCTTTGCATAAAGGGTTAGGCACCCATAGGGGTGAAGAGCTAGCTTTCACCCCTCTACTCTGTACTTGGACATTTAGGACTAGATCCTTTGTTGTACAGTGCGGAGCCTCTCCATAACCCGATGCTCCAAGCGACCAGGAACTTCTTGTCTGTCCTCCGTAAATGGGTAATGCCTTCTTCCCCAATTACAGTCGTGCATGCGCATTCAGACGGGACAAGAGCGTAGAGCGTAAAGCTGGCCCTATGTGCATAACCAACATGAAGCTGAAGACAAAAACAAACAAACAAGCATTCAAAGGGCTCAAAAGTGCGGGCTAGGCTTAAGGCCGGGGCACAAGTGCGGGCTAGGCTTAAGGCATGGGCACAAGTGCGGGATAGGCTTTAGGCCTGGGCACAAGTGCGGGCTAGGCTTAAGTCCGGGGCACAAGTGCGGGCTAGGATTAAGGCCGGGGCACAAGTGCGGGCTAGGCTTAAGGCCGGGGCACAAGTACGGGCTAGGCTTAAGGCCGGGGCACAAGTGCGGGCTAGGCTTAAGGCATGGGCACAAGTGCGGGATAGGCTTTAGGCCTGGGCACAAGTGCGGGCTAGGCTTAAGGCCGGGGCACAAGTGCGGGCTAGGCTTAAGGCCGGGGCACAAGTGCGGGCTAGGCTTAAGGCCGGGGCACAAGTGCGGGCTAGGCTTAAGGCCGGGGCACAAGTGCGGGCTAGGCTTAAGGCCTGGGCACAAGTGCGGGATAGGCGTTAGGCCTGGGCAAAAGTGTGGGCTAGGCTTAAGGCCTGGGCTCAAGTGCAGGCTAGGCTTAAGGCCTGGGCACAAGTGCGGACTAGGCTTAAAGCCTGGGCACAATTGCGGGATAGACTTAAGGCCTGGGCACAATTACGGACTAGGCTTAAGGCCTGGGCACAAGTGCGGGCTAGGCTTAAAGGCCTGGGCACAAGTGCGGGCAAGGCTTAAGGCCGGGGCACAAGTGCGGGCTTGGCTTAAGGCCGGGGCACATGTGCGGGCTAGGCTCAAGGACGGGGCACAAGTGCGGGCTAGGCTTAAGGCCGGGGCACATGTGCGGGCTAGGCTCAAGGACGGGGCACAAAAGCGGGGCTTGGCTTAAGGCCTGGTCACAAGTGCGGGCTAGGCTTAAAGGCCTGGGCACAAAAGCGGGGCTTGGCTTAAGGCCTGGTCACAAGTGCGGGCTAGGCTTAAAGGCCTGGGCACAAGTGCGGGCTTGGCTTAAGGCCGGGGCACAAGTGCGGGCTAGGCTTAAGGACGGGGCACAAGTGCGGGCTTGGCTTAAGGCCTGGTCACAAGTGCGGGCTAGGCTTAAGGCCTGGGCACAAGTGCGGGCTAGGCTTAAGGCCTGGGCACAATTGCGGGCTAGGCTTAAGGCCTGGGCACAAGTGCGGGCTAGGCTTAAAGGCCGGGGCACAAGTGCGGGCTAGGCTTAAGGACGGGGCACAAGTGCGGGGCTTGGCTTAAGGCCTGGTCACAAGTGCGGGCTAGGCTTAAAGGCCTGGGCACAAGTGCGGGCTTGGCTTAAGGCCGGGGCACAAGTGTGGGCTAGGCTTAAGGACGGGGCACAAGTGCGGGCTTGGCTTAAGGCCTGGTCACAAGTGCGGGCTAGGCTTAAGGCCTGGGCACAAGTGCGGGCTAGGGTTAAGGCCTGGGCACAAGTGCGGGCTAGGCTTAACGCCGAGGCACAAGTGCGGGCTAGGCTTAAAGCCGGGGCACAATTGCGGGCTAGGCTTAAGGCCGGGGCACAAGTGTGGGCTAGGCTTAAGGCCGGGCACAAGTACGGGCTAGGCTTAAGGCCGGGGCACAAGTGCGGGCTAGGTTTAAGGCAGGGGCACAAGTGCGGGCTAGGCTTAAGGCCTGGGCAAAAGTGCGGGCTAGGCTTAAGGCCTGGGCACAAGTGCGGGCTAGGCTTAAGGCCTGGGCACAAGTGCGGGCTAGGCTTAAGGCCTGGGCACAAGTGCGGGCTAGGCTTAAGGCCTGGGCACAAGTGCGGGCTAGGCTTAAGGCCTGGGCACAAGTGCGGGCTAGGCTTAAGGCCGGGGCACAGGCTTAAGGCATGGGCACAAGTGCCAGCTAGGCTTAAGGCCTGGGCACCAGTGCGGGCTAGGCTTAAGGCCTGGGCACAAGTGCGGGCTAGGCTTAAGGCATTGGCACAAGTGCAGTGCTGGCTAGGATCAAGGCAAGGGGCACAAGTGCTGGCTAGGCTTAAGGCAAGGGCACAAGTGCCAGCTAGGCTTAAGGCCTGGGCAGAAGTGCGGGCTAGGCTTAAGGCCTGGGCACAAGTGCGGGCTAGGCTTAAGGCCTCGGCACAAGTGCGGGCTAGGCTTAAGGCCTGGGCACAAGTGCAGTGCTGGCTAGGATCAAGGCAGGGGGCACAAGTGCTGGCTAGGCTTAAGGCATGGGCACAAGTGCTGGCTAGGCTTAAGGCATACAGCTAACTCTTTGCATAAAGGGTTAGTGTTGTGAATTCTGTGGTCACAAGTGGTATTGCAGTCTCTGGGCGTCCTCCCTCAGGTGTTTTAGTGAGCTCGTTGGCTGCCTTGCTATTTAGCTCCACCTGAGTCTGTCTTCCTTGCTCCTTGTCAATGTTCCAGTGTTGGATCTGAGCTACTGCATCTTTCCTTGGGCCTGCTGCTCTGCTAGATAAGTGCTTCTAGTTTGTTTTCTGTTTTTTCTGTCCAGCTTGTTATTATCTTTTGCTGGAAGCTCTGAGAAGCAAAGGGGTGCACCGCCGTGCTGTTAGTTCGGCACGGTGGGTCTTTTTTGCCCCTTTGCGTGGTTTTCGTTTTAGGGTTTTTTGTAGACTGCATAGTTCTCTTTGCTATCCTCGCTCTGTCTAGAATATCGGGCCTCACTTTGCTGAATCTATTTCATTCCTACGTTTGTCTTTTCATCTTGCTAACAGTCATTATATGTGGGGGCTGCCTATTCCTTTGGGGTATTTCTCTGAGGTAAGTCAGGCTTGTATTTCTATCTTCAGGCTAGTCAGCTCCTCAGGCAGTGCCGAGTTGCATAGGTAGTGATAGGCGCAATCCACTGCTGCTTCCAGTTGTGTGAGGACAGTTCAGGTACTGCAGTCTACAGAGATTCCACGTCTCAGAGCTCGTCCTATTGTTTTGGGTTTTTGCCAGATCTCTGTATGTGCGCTGATTACTGCACGCTGTGTTGCCTGATTGCCAGCCATAACAGTACAAGGAGCCAATTCAATGATTTCCAATAGAGGGAAAAAAGAAATCCTGACATCATTTTTTTTTCTTAGCTCTGTCTTCAGTCTTTTTTTTCCCCTAGACATTAGAGTGCTTCAGGACACAGCTGTGGACATGGATATTCAGGCTCTGTGCTCCTCAATGGATAATCTCGTTGTAAATGTACAAAAGATTCAAGATACTATTGATCAGAAATCGATGCTAGAACCAAGAATTCCGATTCCTGATTTGTTTTTTGGTGACAGAACTAAGTTCCTGAGCTTCAGAAATAATTGTAAGCTATTTTTGGCCTTGAAACCTCATTCTTCTGGTAATCCTATTCAACAGGTTTTGATTATTATTTCTTTTTTGCGCGGCGACCCACAGGACTGGGCGTTTTCTCTTGCACCAGGAGATTCTGCATTGAGTAATATTGATGCATTTTTCCAGGCGCTGGGATTGCTTTACGATGAGCCTAATTCAGTGGATCAAGCTGAGAAAAATCTGCTGGCTTTATGCCAGGGTCAGGATGATGTAGAACTATATTGTCAGAAATTTAGAAAATGGTCAGTACTCACTCTGTGGAATGAATCTGCACTAGCGGCTTTGTTCAGAAAGGGTCTCTCTGAAGCTCTTAAGGATGTAATGGTGGGATTTCCTATGCCTGCTGGTTTGAATGAGTCTATGTCCTTGGCCATTCAGATCGGTCGTCGCTTGCGCGAGCGTAAATCTGTGCACCATCTGGCGGTATTGTCTGAGAGTAAGCCTGAGCCTATGCAGTGCAACAGGACTATGACTAAAGTAGAACGGCACGAACACAGACGTCTGAACAGACTGTGTTTCTATTGTGGTGATTCTACTCATGCTATTTCTAATTGTCCTAAACGCACTAGACGGTTCGATAGCTCTGCCGTTATTGGTACTGTACAGTCCAAATTCCTTTTGTCCATTACCTTAATGTGCTCTTTGTCATCATATTCTGTCATGGCGTTTGTGGATTCAGGCGCTGCCCTGAATCTGATGGATTTGGATTATGCTAAACGTTGTGGATTTTTCTTGGAGCCTTTGCGGTGTCCTATTCCGTTGAGAGGAATTGATGCTACACCTCTGGCCAAGAATAAGCCTCAGTACTGGGCCCAGCTGACCATGTGCATGGCTCCTGCACATCAGGAAGTTATTCGCTTTTTGGTACTGCATAATTTGCATGATGTGGTCGTGTTGGGGTTGCCATGGCTACAAACCCATAATCCAGTATTGGATTGGAACTCTATGTCGGTAACCAGCTGGGGTTGTCAGGGAGTACATGGTGATGTTCCATTTTTGTCTATTTCGTCATCCATTCCTTCTGACATCCCAGAGTTCTTGTCGGACTTTCAGGATGTATTTGAAGAGTCCAAGTCTGATGCCCTTCCTCCGCATAGGAATTGTGATTGTGCTATCGATTTGATTCCTGGTAGTAAATTCCCTAAGGGTCGTTTATTTAATTTGTCCGTACCTGAACACACCGCTATGCGCAGTTATGTGAAGGAGTCCCTGGAGAAGGGACATATTCGCCCATCGTCGTCACCATTGGGAGCAGGGTTCTTTTTTGTAGCCAAGAAGGATGGTTCGCTAAGACCGTGTATTGATTACCGCCTTCTTAATAAGATCACTGTTAAGTTTCAGTATCCCTTGCCATTGATTTCTGACTTGTTTGCTCGGATTAAGGGGGCTAGTTGGTTTACTAAGATTGATCTTCGTGGTGCGTATAATCTGGTGAGAATCAGGCAGGGAGATGAATGGAAAACGGCATTTAATACGCCCGAGGGTCATTTTGAGTATCTGGTGATGCCGTTCGGACTTGCCAATGCTCCATCTGTTTTTCAGTCTTTTATGCATGACATTTTTCGTGAGTATCTGGATAAATTCTTGATTGTTTACTTGGATGACATTTTGATCTTCTCAGATGATTGGGAGTCTCATGTAAAGCAAGTCAGAATGGTTTTCCAGGTACTGCGTGCTAATTCCTTGTTTGTGAAGGGATCAAAGTGTCTCTTCGGTGTGCAGAAAGTTTCATTTTTGGGGTTCATCTTTTCCCCTTCTACTATCGAGATGGATCCGGTTAAGGTTCAGGCCATCCAGGATTGGACTCAGCCGACATCTCTAAAAAGTTTGCAGAAATTCCTGGGCTTTGCTAATTTTTATCGTCGCTTCATCTGTAATTTTTCTAGCATTGCCAGACCATTGACCGATTTGACCAAGAAGGGTGCTGATTTGGTTAATTGGTCTTCTGCTGCCGTGGAAGCTTTTCAGGAGTTGAAGCGTCGTTTTTGCTGTGCCCCTGTGTTGTGTCAACCTGATGTTTCTCTTCCGTTCCAGGTCGAGGTTGATGCTTCTGAGATTGGTGCAGGGGCGGTTTTGTCACAGAGAGGTTCTGGTTGCTCAGTGTTCAAACCATGTGCTTTCTTTTCCAGGAAATTTTCTGCTGCTGAGCGTAATTATGATGTGGGCAACCGAGAGTTGCTGGCCATGAAGTGGGCATTCGAGGAGTGGCGTCATTGGCTTGAGGGTGCTAAGCATCGCGTGGTGGTTTTGACTGATCATAAGAACCTTACTTATCTTGAGTCTGCCAAGCGCTTGAATCCTAGACAGGCCCGTTGGTCGTTATTTTTTGCTCGTTTTGATTTTGTGATTTCATACCTTCCGGGCTCTAAAAATGTGAAGGCGGATGCTCTGTCTAGGAGTTTTGTGCCCGACTCTCCGGGGTTATCTGAGCCGGCGAGTATCCTCAAGGAAGGAGTCATTGTGTCTGCCATCTCCCCTGATTTGCGGAGAGTGTTGCAGAAATTTCAGGCTAATAAACCTGATCGTTGTCCGGCCGAGAAACTGTTCGTCCCTGATAGGTGGACTAGTAAAGTTATCTCTGAACTTCATTGTTCGGTGCTGGCCGGTCATCCAGGAATCTTTGGTACCAGGGAGTTGGTTGCTAGATCCTTTTGGTGGCCGTCTCTGTCGCGGGATGTGCGTGCTTTTGTGCAGTCCTGTGGAATTTGTGCTAGGGCTAAGCCCTGCTGTTCACGTGCCAGTGGGTTGCTTTTGCCCTTGCCGGTCCCGAAGAGGCCTTGGACACATATTTCGATGGATTTCATTTCTGACCTTCCCGTTTCTCAAAAGATGTCTGTCATTTGGGTGGTCTGTGATCGCTTTTCTAAAATGGTCCATCTGGTGCCCTTGGTTAAATTGCCTTCCTCCTCTGATTTGGTGCCTTTGTTCTTCCAGCATGTGGTTCGTTTACATGGCATTCCTGAGAATATTGTTTCTGACAGAGGTTCCCAGTTTGTCTCAAGGTTCTGGCGAGCCTTTTGTGGTAGGATGGGCATTGACCTATCTTTTTCCTCGGCCTTCCATCCTCAGACTAATGGCCAGACCGAACGAACCAATCAGACCTTGGAAACATATCTGAGATGTTTTGTTTCCGCTGACCAGGATGATTGGGTGTCATTTTTGCCGTTGGCTGAGTTCGCCCTTAATAATCGGGCCAGCTCGGCTACCTTGGTCTCTCCATTTTTCTGCAATTCTGGGTTCCATCCTCGTTTCTCTTCAGGACAGGTTGAGTCTTCGGACTGTCCTGGTGTGGATTATGTGGTGGACAGGTTGCAGCAGATCTGGACTCAGGTAGTGGACAATTTGACCTTGTCCCAGGAGAAGGCTCAGCTTTTCGCTAATCGCAGACGCCGTGTGGGACCCCGACTTCGTGTTGGGGATCTGGTTTGGTTATCTTCTCGTCATATACCTATGAAGGTTTCCTCTCCTAAATTTAAACCTCGTTTTATTGGTCCGTATAGGATTTCTGAGATTCTCAATCCGGTGTCTTTTCGTCTGACCCTCCCAGACTCCTTTTCCATACATAATGTATTCCATAGGTCGTTGTTGAGGAGATACGTGGCACCTATGGTTCCATCTGTGGAGCCTCCTGCCCCTGTTTTGGTGGAGGGGGAATTGGAGTATATTGTGGAGAAGATTTTGGATTCTCGTGTCTCTAGACGGAAACTCCAGTATCTGGTCAAATGGAAGGGTTATGCTCAGGAAGATAATTCCTGGGTTTTTGCCTCTGATGTCCATGCCCCAGATCTTGTTCGTGCCTTTCATGTGGCTCATCCTGGTCGGCCTGGGGGTTCTGGTGAGGGTTCGGTGACCCCTCCTCAAGGGGGGGGTACTGTTGTGAATTCTGTGGTCACAAGTGGTATTGCAGTCTCTGGGCGTCCTCCCTCAGGTGTTTTAGTGAGCTCGTTGGCTGCCTTGCTATTTAGCTCCACCTGAGTCTGTCTTCCTTGCTCCTTGTCAATGTTCCAGTGTTGGATCTGAGCTACTGCATCTTTCCTTGGGCCTGCTGCTCTGCTAGATAAGTGCTTCTAGTTTGTTTTCTGTTTTTTCTGTCCAGCTTGTTATTATCTTTTGCTGGAAGCTCTGAGAAGCAAAGGGGTGCACCGCCGTGCTGTTAGTTCGGCACGGTGGGTCTTTTTTGCCCCTTTGCGTGGTTTTCGTTTTAGGGTTTTTTGTAGACTGCATAGTTCTCTTTGCTATCCTCGCTCTGTCTAGAATATCGGGCCTCACTTTGCTGAATCTATTTCATTCCTACGTTTGTCTTTTCATCTTGCTAACAGTCATTATATGTGGGGGCTGCCTATTCCTTTGGGGTATTTCTCTGAGGTAAGTCAGGCTTGTATTTCTATCTTCAGGCTAGTCAGCTCCTCAGGCAGTGCCGAGTTGCATAGGTAGTGATAGGCGCAATCCACTGCTGCTTCCAGTTGTGTGAGGACAGTTCAGGTACTGCAGTCTACAGAGATTCCACGTCTCAGAGCTCGTCCTATTGTTTTGGGTTTTTGCCAGATCTCTGTATGTGCGCTGATTACTGCACGCTGTGTTGCCTGATTGCCAGCCATAACAGGTTAGGCACCCATAGGGGTGAAGAGCTAGCTTTCACCCCTCTACTCTGTACTTGGACATTTAGGAATAGATCCTTTGTTGTACAGTGCGGAGCCTCTCCATAACCCGATGCTCCAAGCGACCAGGCACTTCTTGTCTGTCCTCCGTAAATGGGTAATGCCTTCTTCCCCAATTACAGTCGTGCATGCGCATTCAGACGGGACAAGAGCGCAGAGCGTAAAGCTGGCCCTGGCCCTATGTGCATAACCAACATGAAGCTGAAGACAAAAACAAACAAACAAGCATTCAAGGGGCTCAAAAGTGCAGGCTAGGCTTAAGGCCTGGGCACAAGTGTGGGCTAGGCTTAAGGCCTGGGCAGAAGTGCGGGCTAGGCTTAAGGTCTGGGCACAAGTGCGGGCTAGGCTTAAGGCCTGGGCACAAGTGCGGGCTAGGCTTAAAGCCAGGGCACAAGTGCGGGCTAGGCTTAAGGCCTGGGCACAAGTGCGGGCTAGGCTTAAGGCCTGGGCACAAGCGCGGGCTAGGCTTAAGGCCTGGGCACAAGCGCGGGCTAGGCTTAAGGCCTGGGCACAAGCGCGGGCTAGGCTTAAGGCCTGGGCACAAGTGCAGGCTGAGCTTAAGGCCTGGGCACAAATGCGGGCTAGGCTTAAGGCCTGGGCACAAGTGCGGGCTAGGCTTAAAGGCCTGGGCACAAGTGCGGGCTAGGCTTAAGGCCGGGGCACAAGTGCGGGCTAGGCTTCAGGCCTGGGCACAAGTGCGGGCTAGGCTTAAGGCCAGGGCACAAGTGCGGGCTTGGCTTAAGGCCTGGTCACAAGTGCGGGCTAGGCTTAAGGCCTGGGCACAAGTGCAGGCTAGGCTTAAAGGCCAGGGCACAATTGCGGGCTAGGCTTAAAGGCCAGGGCACAATTGCGGGCTTGGCTTAAGGCCGGGGCACAAGTGCGGGCTAGGCTTAAGGCCGGGGCACAAGTGCGGGCTAGGCTTAAGGCCTGGGCACAAGTGCGGGCTAGGCTTAAGGCCTGGGCACAAGTGCGGATTAGGCTTAAGGCATAGGCACAAGTGCAGTGCTGGCTAGGATCAAGGCAGGGGGCACAAGTGCTGGCTAGGCTTAAGGCATGGGCACAAGTGCCAGCTAGGCTTAAGGCCTGGGCACAAGTGCGGGCTAGGCTTAAGGCATGGGCACAAGTGCAGTGCTGGCTAGGATCAAGGCAGGGGGCACAAGTGCTGGCTAGGCTTAAGGCATGGGCACAAGTGCTGGCTAGGCTTAAGGAATACAGCTAACTCTTTGCACTCTTTGCATAAAGGGTTAGGCACCCATAGGGGTGAAGAGCTAGCTTTTACCCCTCTACTCTGTACTTGGACATTTAGGACTAGATCCTTTTTTGTACAGTGCGGAGCCCCTCCATAACCCCATGCTCCAAGCGACCAGGCACTTCTTGTCTGTCCTCCGTAAATGGGTAATGCCTTCTTCCCCAATTACAGTCGTGCATGCGCACTCAGACGGGACAAGAGCGAAGAGCGTAAAGCTGGCCCTATGTGCATAACCAACATGAAGCTGAAGACAAAAACAAACAAGCATTCAAGGGGCTCAAAAGTGCGGGCTAGGCTTAAGGCCTGGGCACAAGTGCGGGCTAGGCTTATGGCCTGGGCACAAGTGCGGGCTAGGCTTAAGGCCTGGGCACAAGTGCGGGCTAGGCTTAAGGCCTGGGCACAAGTGCGGGCTAGGCTTAAGGCCTGGGCACAAGTGCGGGCTAGGCTTAAGGCCTGGGCACAAGTGCGGGCTAGGCTTAAGGCCTGGGCACAAGTGCGGGCTAGGCTTAAGGCCTGGGAAAAAGTGCGGGCTAGGCTTAAGGCCGGGGCACAAGTGCGGGCTAGGCTTAAGGACGGGGCACAAGTGCGGGCTTGGCTTAAGGCCAGGTCACAAGTGCAGGCTAGGCTTAAGGCCAGGGCACAAGTGCGGGCTAGGCTTAAAGGCCTGGGCACAAGTGCGGGCTTGGCTTAAGGCCGGGGCACAAGTGCCGGCTAGGCTTAAGGACGGGGCACATGTGCGGGCTTGACTTAATGCCTGGGTCACAAGTGCGGGCTAGGCTTAAGAACGGGGCACAAGTGCGGGCTAGGCTTAAGGCCTGGGCACAAGTGCGGGCTAGGCTTAAGGCCTGGGCACAAGTGCGGGCTAGGCTTAAGGTCCAGGCACAAGTGCGGGCTAGGCTTAAAGCCGGGGCACAAGTGCGGGCTAGGCTTAAGGCCGGGGCACAAGTGCGGGCTAGGCTTAAGGCCGGGGCACAAGTGCGGGCTAGGCTTAAGGCCGGGGCACAAGTGCGGGCTAGGCTTAAGGCCGGGGCACAAGTGCGAGCTTGGCTTAAGGCCGGGGCACAAGTGCGGGCTTGGCTTAAGGCCGGAGCACAAGTGCGGGCTTGGCTTAAGGCCGGGGAACAAGTGCGGGCTAGGCTTAAGGCCTGGGCACAATTGCGGGTTAGACTTAAGGCCTGGGCACAAGTGCGGGCTTGGCTTAAGGCCGGGGAACAAGTGCGGGCTAGGCTTAAGGCCTGGGCACAATTGCGGGTTAGGCTTAAGGCCTGGGCACAAGTGCGGGCTAAGCTTAAGGCAGGGGTACAAGTGCAAGCTTGACTTAAGGCTGGGGCACAAGTGCGGGCTAGGCTTAAGGCCTGGGCACAAGTGCGGGCTAGGCTTAAGGCCGGGGCACAAGTGCGGGCTAGGCTTAAGGCCGGGGCACAAGTGCGGGCTAGGCTTAAGGCCTGGGCACAAGTGCAGTGCTGGCTAGGATCAAGGCAGGGGGCACATGTGCTGGCTAGGCTTAAGGCCGGGGCACAAGTGCGGGCTAGGCTTAAGGCCGGGGCACAAGTGCGGGCTAGTCTTAAGGCCGGGGCACAAGTGCGGGCTAGGCTTAAGGCCGGGGCACAAGTGCGGGCTAGGCTTAAGGCCGGGGCACAAGTGTGGGCTAGGCTTAAGGCCTGGGAACAAGTGCGGGCTAGGCTTAAGGCCTGGGCACAAGTGCTGGCTAGGCTTAAGGCCTGGGCACAATTGCGGGCTAGGCTTAAGGACGGGGCACAAGTGCGGGCTAGGCTTAAGGCCGGGGCACAAGTGCGGGCTAGGCTTAAGGCCGGGGCACAAGTGCGGGCTAGGCTTAAGGCCAGGGCACAAGTGCGGGCTAGGCTTAAGGCCGGGGCACAAGTGCGGGCTAGGCTTAAGGCCTGGGCACAAGTGCGGGCTAGGCTTAAGGCATGGGCACAAGTGCAGTGCTGGCTACGATCAAGGCAGGGGGCACAAGTGCTGGCTAGGCTTAAGGCATGGGCACAAGTGCCAGCTAGGCTTAAGGCCTGGGCACAAGTGCGGGCTAGGCTTAAGGCCTGGGCACAAGTGCGGGCTAGGCTTAAGGCCTGGGCACAAGTCCGGGCTAGGCTTAAGGCCTGGGCACAAGTGCGGGCTAGGCTTAAGTCCTGGGCACAAGTGCGGGCTAGGCTTAAGGCCGGGGCACAGGCTTAAGGCATGGGCACAAGTGCCAGCTAGGCTTAAGGCCTGGACACAAGTGCGGGCTAGGCTTAAGGCCTGGGCACAAGTGCGGGCTAGGCTTAAGGCATGGGCACAAGTGCAGTGCTGGCTAGGATCAAGGCAGGGGGCACAAGTGCTGGCTAGGCTTAAGGCATGGGCACAAGTGTCAGCTAGGCTTAAGGCCTGGGCAGAAGTGCGGGCTAGGCTTAAGGCCTGGGCACAAGTGCGGGCTAGGCTTAAGGCCTGGGCACAAGTGCGGGCTAGGCTTAAGGCCTGGGCACAAGTGCAGTGCTGGCTAGGATCAAGGCAGGGGGCACAAGTGCTGGCTAGGCTTAAGGCATGGGCACAAGTGCTGGCTAGGCTTAAGGCATACAGCTAACTCTTTGCATAAAGGGTTAGGCACCCATAGGGGTGAAGAGCTAGCTTTCACCCCTCTACTCTGTACTTGGACATTTAGGACTAGATCCTTTGTTGTACAGTGCGGAGCCTCTCCATAACCCGATGCTCCAAGCGACCAGGCACTTCTTGTCTGTCCTCTGTAAATGGGTAATGCCTTCTTCCCCAATTGCAGTCGTGCATGTGCATTCAGACGGGACAAGAGCGAAGAGCGTAAAGCTGGCCCTATGTGCATAACCAACATGAAGCTGAAGACAAAAACAAACAAACAAGCATTCAAGGGGCTCAAAAGTGCAGGCTAGGCTTAAGGCCTGGGCACAAGTGTGGGCTAGGCTTAAGGCCTGGGCACAAGTGCGGGCTAGGCTTAAGGCCTGGGCACAAGTGCGGGCTAGGCTTAAGGCCTGGGCACAAGTGCGGGCTAGGCTTAAAGCCTGGGCACAAGTGCGGGCTAGGCTTAAGGCCTGGGCACAAGTGCGGGCTAGGCTTAAGGCATGGGCACAAGTGCGGGCTAGGCTTAAGGCAGGGGCACAAGTGCGGGCTAGGCTTAAGGCCTGGGCACAAGTGCGGGCTAGGCTTAAGGCCTGGGCACAAGTGCGGGCTAGGCTTAAGGCCTGGGCACAAGTGCGTGGTAGATTTAAGGCCTGGGCACAAGTGCGGGCTAGGCTTAAGGCCTGGGCACAAGTGCGGGCTAGGCTTAAGGCATGGGCACAAGTGCAGTGCTGGCTAGGATCAAGGCAGGGGGCACAAGTGCTGGCTAGGCTTAAGGCATGGGCACAAGTGCCAGCCAGGCTTAAGGCCTGGGCAGAAGTGCGTGCTAGGCTTAAGACCTGGGCACAAGTGCGGGCTAGGCTTAAGGCCTGGTCACAAGTGCGGGCTAGGCTTAAGGCCTGGGCACAAGTGCGGGCTAGGTTAAGGCATGGGCACAAGTGCAGTGCTGGCTAGGATCAAGGCAGGGGGCACAAGTGCTGGCTAGGCTTAAGGCATGGGCACAAGTGCTGGCTAGGCTTAAGGCATACAGCTAACTCTTTGCATAAAGGGTTAGGCACCCATAGGGGTGAAGAGCTAGCTTTCACCCCTCTACTCTGTACTTGGACATTTAGGACTAGATCCTTTGTTGTACAGTGCGGAGCCTCTCCATAACTCGATGCTCCAAGCGACCAGGAACTTCTTGTCTGTCCTCCGTAAATGGGTAATGCCTTCTTCCCCAATTACAGTCGTGCATGCGCATTCAGACGGGACAAGAGCGAAGAGCGTAAAGCTGGCCCTATGTGCATAACCAACATGAAGCTGAAGACAAAAACAAACAAACAAGCATTCAAAGGGCTCAAAAGTGCGGGCTAGGCTTAAGGCCGGGGCACAAGTGCGGGCTAGGCTTAAGGCATGGGCACAAGTGCGGGATAGGCTTTAGGCCTGGGCACAAGTGCGGGCTAGGCTTAAGTCCGGGGCACAAGTGCGGGCTAGGCTTAAGGCATGGGCACAAGTGCGGGATAGGCTGTAGGCATGGGCACAAGTGCGGGATAGGCTGTAGGCATGGGCACAAGTGCGGGCTAGGCTTAAGGCCGGGGCACAAGTGCGGGCTAGGCTTAAGGCCGGGGCACAAGTGCGGGCTAGGCTTAAGGCCGGGGCACAAGTGCGGGCTAGGCTTAAGGCCGGGGCACAAGTGCGGGCTAGGCTTAAGGCCGGGGCACAAGTGCGGGATAGGCTTAAGGCCTGGGCACAAGTGCGGGATAGGCGTTAGGCCTGGGCACAAGTGCAGGCTAGGCTTAAGGCCTGGGCACAAGTGCGGACTAGGCTTAAGGCCTGGGCACAATTGCGGGATAGGCTTAAGGCCTGGGCACAATTACGGACTAGGCTTAAGGCCTGGGCACAAGTGCGGGCTAGGCTTAAAGGCCTGGGCACAAGTGCGGGCAAGGCTTAAGGCCGGGGCACAAGTGCGGGCTAGGCTTAAGGACGGGGCACAAGTGCGGGCTTGGCTTAAGGCCTGGTCACAAGTGCGGGCTAGGCTTAAGGCCGGGGCACAAGTGCGGGCTAGGCTTAAAGGCCTGGGCACAAGTGCGGGCTTGGCTTAAGGCCGGGGCACAAGTGCAGGCTAGGCTTAAGGCCTGGGCACAAGTGCGGGCTATGCTTAAGGCCTGGGCACAATTGCGGGCTAGGCTTAAGGCCTGGGCACAATTGCGGGCTAGGCTTAAGGCCTGGGCACAATTGCGGGCTAGGCTTAAGGCCTGGGCACAATTGCGGGCTAGGCTTAAGGCCTGGGCACAAGTGCGGGCTAGGCTTAAGGCCGGGGCACAAGTGCGGGCTAGGCTTAAGGCCGGGGCACAAGTGCGGGCTAGGCTTAAGGACGGGGCACAAGTGCGGGGCTTGGCTTAAGGCCTGGTCACAAGTGCGGGCTAGGCTTAAAGGCCTGGGCACAAGTGCGGGCTTGGCTTAAGGCCGGGGCACAAGTGCGGGCTAGGCTTAAGGACGGGGCACAAGTGCGGGCTTGGCATAAGGCCTGGTCACAAGTGCGGGCTAGGCTTAAGGCCTGGGCACAAGTGCGGGCTAGGGTTAAGGCCTGGGCACAAGTGCGGGCTAGGCTTAACGCCGAGGCACAAGTGCGGGCTAGGCTTAAAGCCGGGGCACAATTGCGGGCTAGGCTTAAGGCCGGGGCACAAGTGTGGGCTAGGCTTAAGGCCGGGCACAAGTGCGGGCTAGGCTTAAGGCCGGGGCACAAGTGCGGGCTAGGCTTAAGGCCGGGGCACAAGTGCGGGCTAGGCTTAAGGCCGGGGCACAAGTGCGGGCTAGGCTTAAGGCCGGGGCACAAGTGCGGGCTAGGCTTAAGGCCGGGGCACAAGTGCGGGCTAGGCTTAAGGCCGGGGCACAAGTGCAGTGCTGGCTAGGACCAAGGCAGGGGGCACAAGTGCTGGCTAGGCTTAAGGCATGGGCACAAGTGCTGGCTAGGCTTAGGGCATACAGCTAACTCTTTGCACTCTTTGCATAAAGGGTTAGGCACCCATAGGGGTGAAGAGCTAGCTTTCACCCCTCTACTCTGTACTTGGACATTTAGGACTAGATCCTTTGTTGTACAGTGCGGAGCCTCTCCATAACCCCATGCTCCAAGCGACCAGGCACTTCTTGTCTGTCCTCCGTAAATGGGTAATGCCTTCTTCCCCAATTACAGTCGTGCATGCGCATTCAGACGGGACAAGAGCGAAGAGCATAAAGCTGGCCCTATGTGCATAACCAACTTGAAGCTGAAGACAAAAACAAACAAACAAACAAGCATTCAAGGGGCTCAAAAGTGCGGGCTAGGCTTAAGGCCTGGGCACAAGTGCGGGCTAGAATTAAGGCCTGGGCACAAGTGCGGGCTAGGCTTAAGGCCTGGGCACAAGTGCGGGCTAGGCTTAAGGCCTGGGCACAAGTGCGGGCTAGTCTTAAGGCCTGGGCACAAGTGCGGGCTAGTCTTAAGGCCTGGGCACAAGTGCGGGCTAGTCTTAAGGCCTGGGCACAAGTGCGGGCTAGGCTTAAGGCCTGGGCACAAGTGCGGGCTAGGCTTAAGGCCTGGGCACAAGTGCGGGCTAGGCTTAAGGCCGGGGCACAAGTGCGGGCTAGGCTTAAGGCCTGGGCACAAGTGCGGGCTAGGCTTAAGGCCTGGGCGCAAGTGCAGTGCTGGCTAGGATCAAGGCAGGGGGCACAAGTGCTGGCTAGGCTTAAGGCCGGGGCACAAGAGCGGGCTAGGCTGAAGGCCGGGGCACAAGTGCGGGCTAGGCTTAAGGCCGGGTCACAAGTGCGGGCTAGGCTTAAGGCCGGGGCATAAGTGCGGGCTAGGCTTAAGGCCTGGGCACAAGTGCGGGCTAGGCTTAAGGCCTGGGCACAAGTGCAGTGCTGGCTAGGATCAAGGCAGGGGGCACAAGTGCTGGCTGGGCTTAAGGCCTGGGCACAAGTGCGGGCTAGGCTTAAGGACGGGGCACAAGTGCGGGCTAGGCTTAAGGCCTGGGCACAAGTGCGGGCTAGGCTTAAGGCCTGGGCACAAGTGCAGTGCTGGCTAGGACCAAGGCAGGGGGCACAAGTGATGGCGAGGCTTAAGGCATGGGCACAAGTGCGGGCTAGGCTTAAGGCCTGGGCACAAGTGCGGGCTAGGCTTAAGGCCGGGGCACAAGTGCGGGCTAGGCTTAAGGCCGGGGCACAAGTGCGGGCTAGGCTTAAGGCCGGGGCACAAGTGCGGGCTAGGCTTAAGGCCGGGGCACAAGTGCGGGCTAGGCTTAAGGCCGGGGCACAAGTGCGGGCTAGGCTTAAGGCCGGGGCACAAGTGCGGGCTAGGCTTAAGGCCGGGGCACAAGTGCGGGCTAGGCTTAAGGCCGGGGCACAAGTGCGGGCTAGGCTTAAGGCCGGGGCACAAGTGCGGGCTAGGCTTAAGGCCGGGGCACAAGTGCGGGCTAGGCTTAAGGCCGGGGCACAAGTGCGGGCTAGGCTTAAGGCCGGGGCACAAGTGCGGGCTAGGCTTAAGGCCGGGGCACAAGTGCGGGCTAGGCTTAAGGCCGGGGCACAATTGCGGGCTAGGCTTAAGGCCTGGGCACAATTGCGGGCTAGGCTTAAGGCCTGGGCACAATTGCGGGCTAGGCTTAAGGCCTGGGCACAAGTGCGGGCTAGGCTTAAAGGCCTGGGCACAAGTGCGGGCTAGGCTTAAGGCCGGGGCACAAGTGCGGGCTAGGCTTAAGGCCGGGGCACAAGTGCGGGCTAGGCTCAAGGACGGGGCACAAGTGCGGGGCTTGGCTTAAGGCCTGGTCACAAGTGCGGGCTAGGCTTAAAGGCCTGGGCACAAGTGCGGGCTTGGCTTAAGGCCGGGGCACAAGTGCGGGCTAGGCTTAAGGACGGGGCACAAGTGCGGGCTTGGCTTAAGGACGGGGCACAAGTGCGGGCTTGGCTTAAGGCCTGGGCACAAGTGCGGGCTAGGCTTAAGGCCTGGGCACAAGTGCGGGCTAGGCTTAAGGCCTGGGCACAATTGCGGGCTAGGCTTAAGGCCTGGGCACAATTGCGGGCTAGGCTTAAGGCCTAGGCACAAGTGCGGGCTAGGCTTAAAGGCCTGGGCACAAGTGCGGGCTAGGCTTAAGGCCGGGGCACAAGTGCGGGCTAGGCTTAAGGCCGGGGCACAAGTGCGGGCTAGGCTTAAGGACGGGGCACAAGTGCGGGGCTTGGCTTAAGGCCTGGTCACAAGTGTGGGCTAGGCTTAAAGGCCTGGGCACAAGTGCGGGCTTGGCTTAAGGCCGGGGCACAAGTGCGGGCTAGGCTTAAGGACGGGGCACAAGTGCGGGCTTGGCATAAGGCCTGGTCACAAGTGCGGGCTAGGCTTAAGGCCTGGGCACAAGTGCGGGCTAGGGTTAAGGCCTGGGCACAAGTGCGGGCTAGGCTTAACGCCGAGGCACAAGTGCGGGCTAGGCTTAAAGCCGGGGCACAATTGCGGGCTAGGCTTAAGGCCGGGGCACAAGTGTGGGCTAGGCTTAAGGCCGGGCACAAGTGCGGGCTAGGCTTAAGGCCGGGGCACAAGTGCGGGCTAGGCTTAAGGCCGGGGCACAAGTGCGGGCTAGGCTTAAGGCCGGGGCACAAGTGCGGGCTAGGCTTAAGGCTGGGGCACAAGTGCGGGCTAGGCTTAAGGCCGGGGCACAAGTGCAGTGCTGGCTAGGACCAAGGCAGGGGGCACAAGTGCTGGCTAGGCTTAAGGCATGGGCACAAGTGCTGGCTAGGCTTAGGGCATACAGCTAACTCTTTGCACTCTTTGCATAAAGGGTTAGGCACCCATAGGGGTGAAGAGCTAGCTTTCACCCCTCTACTCTGTACTTGGACATTTAGGACTAGATCCTTTGTTGTACAGTGCGGAGCCTCTCCATAACCCCATGCTCCAAGCGACCAGGCACTTCTTGTCTGTCCTCCGTAAATGGGTAATGCCTTCTTCCCCAATTACAGTCGTGCATGCGCATTCAGACGGGACAAGAGCGAAGAGCATAAAGCTGGCCCTATGTGCATAACCAACTTGAAGCTGAAGACAAAAACAAACAAACAAACAAGCATTCAAGGGGCTCAAAAGTGCGGGCTAGGCTTAAGGCCTGGGCACAAGTGCGGGCTAGAATTAAGGCCTGGGCACAAGTGCGGGCTAGGCTTAAGGCCTGGGCACAAGTGCGGGCTAGTCTTAAGGCCTGGGCACAAGTGCGGGCTAGTCTTAAGGCCTGGGCACAAGTGCGGGCTAGTCTTAAGGCCTGGGCACAAGTGCGGGCTAGGCTTAAGGCCTGGGCACAAGTGCGGGCTAGGCTTAAGGCCTGGGCACAAGTGCGGGCTAGGCTTAAGGCCGGGGCACAAGTGCGGGCTAGGCTTAAGGCCTGGGCACAAGTGCGGGCTAGGCTTAAGGCCTGGGCGCAAGTGCAGTGCTGGCTAGGATCAAGGCAGGGGGCACAAGTGCTGGCTAGGCTTAAGGCCGGGGCACAAGAGCGGGCTAGGCTGAAGGCCGGGGCACAAGTGCGGGCTAGGCTTAAGGCCGGGTCACAAGTGCGGGCTAGGCTTAAGGCCGGGGCACAAGTGCGGGCTAGGCTTAAGGCCTGGGCACAAGTGCGGGCTAGGCTTAAGGCCTGGGCACAAGTGCAGTGCTGGCTAGGATCAAGGCAGGGGGCACAAGTGCTGGCTGGGCTTAAGGCCTGGGCACAAGTGCGGGCTAGGCTTAAGGACGGGGCACAAGTGCGGGCTAGGCTTAAGGCCTGGGCACAAGTGCGGGCTAGGCTTAAGGCCTGGGCACAAGTGCAGTGCTGGCTAGGACCAAGGCAGGGGGCACAAGTGATGGCGAGGCTTAAGGCATGGGCACAAGTGCGGGCTAGGCTTAAGGCCTGGGCACAAGTGCGGGCTAGGCTTAAGGCCGGGGCACAAGTGCGGGCTAGGCTTAAGGCCGGGGCACAAGTGCGGGCTAGGCTTAAGGCCGGGGCACAAGTGCGGGCTAGGCTTAAGGCCGGGGCACAAGTGCGGGCTAGGCTTAAGGCCGGGGCACAAGTGCGGGCTAGGCTTAAGGCCGGGGCACAAGTGCGGGCTAGGCTTAAGGCCGGGGCACAAGTGCGGGCTAGGCTTAAGGCCGGGGCACAAGTGCGGGCTAGGCTTAAGGCCGGGGCACAAGTGCGGGCTAGGCTTAAGGCCGGGGCACAAGTGCGGGCTAGGCTTAAGGCCGGGGCACAAGTGCGGGCTAGGCTTAAGGCCGGGGCACAAGTGCGGGCTAGGCTTAAGGCCGGGGCACAAGTGCGGGCTAGGCTTAAGGCCGGGGCACAAGTGCGGGCTAGGCTTAAGGCCGGGGCACAAGTGCGGGCTAGGCTTAAGGCCGGGGCACAAGTGCGGGCTAGGCTTAAGGCCGGGGCACAAGTGCGGGCTAGGCTTAAGGCCGGGGCACAAGTGCGGGCTAGGCTTAAGGCCGGGGCACAAGTGCGGGCTAGGCTTAAGGCCGGGGCACAAGTGCGGGCTAGGCTTAAGGCCGGGGCACAAGTGCGGGCTAGGCTTAAGGCCGGGGCACAAGTGCGGGCTAGGCTTAAGGCCGGGGCACAAGTGCGGGCTAGGCTTAAGGCCTGGGCACAAGTGCAATGCTGGCTAGGATCAACGCAGGGGGTACAAGTGCTGGCTAGGCTTAAGGCCTGGGCACAAGTGCGGGCTAGGCTTAAGGCCTGGGCACAAGTGCGGGCTAGGCTTAAGGCCTAAACACAAGTGCGGGCTAGGCCTAAGGCCTGGGCACAAGTGCGAGCTAGGCTTAAGGCCTGGGCACAAGTGCGGGCTAGGCTTAATGCCTGGGCACAAGTGCGGGCTAGGCTTAAGGCCTGGGCACAAGTGCGGGCTAGGCTTAAGGCCTAGGCACAAGTGCGGGCTAGGCTTAAGGCCTGGGCACAAGTGCGGGCTAGGCTTAAGGCCTGGGCACAAGTGCGGGCTAGGCTTAAGGCCTGAACACAAGTGCGGGCTAGGCTTTAGGCCTGGGCACAAGTGCGGGCTAGGCTTAAGGCCTGGGCACAAGTGCGGGCTAGGCTTAAGGCCGGGGCACAAGTGCGGGCAAGGCTTAAGGCCGGGGCACAAGTGCGGGCAAGGCTTAAGGCCGGGGCACAAGTGCGGGCTAGGCTTAAGACCGGGGCACAAGTGCGGGCTAGGCTTAAGGCCGGGGCACAAGTGCGGGTTAGGTTTAAAGCCTGGGAACAAGTGCGGGCTAGGCTTAAGGCCTGGGCACAAGTGCGGGCTAGGCTTAAGGCCTGGGCACAAGTGCGGGCTAGGCTTAAGGCCTGGGCACAGGTGCAGTGCTGGCTAGGACCAAGGCAGGGGGCACAAGTGCTGGCTAGGCTTAAGGCATGGGCACAAGTGCTGGCTAGGCTTAAGGCATACAGCTAACTCTTTGCATAAAGGGTTAGGCACCCATAGGGGTGAAGAGCTAGCTTTCACCCCTCTACTCTGTACTTGGACATTTAGGACTAGATCCTTTGTTGTACAGTGCGGAGCCTCTCCATAACCCCATGCTCCAAGCAACCAGGCACTTCTTGTCTGTCCTCCGTAAATGGGTAATGCCTTCTTCCCCAATTACAGTCGTGCATGCGCATTCAGACGGGACAAGAGAGAAGAGCGTAAAGCTGGCCCTATGTGCATAACCAACATGAAGCTGAAGACAAAAACAAACAAACAAGCATTCAAGGGGCTCAAAAGTGCAGGCTAGGCTTAAGGCCTGGGCACAAGTGCGGGCTAGGCTTAAGGCCTGGGCACAAGTGCGGGCTAGGCTTAAGGCCTGGGCACAAGTGCGGGCTAGGCTTAAGGCCTGGGCACAAGTGCGGGCTAGGCTTAAGGCCTGGGCACAAGTGCGGGCTAGGCTGAAGGCCGGGGCACAAGTGCGGGCTAGGCTGAAGGCCTGGGCACAAGTGCGTGCTAGGCTTAAGGCCGGGGCACAAGTGCGGGCTAGGCTTAAGGCCTGGGCACAAGTGCGGGCTAGGCTTAAGGCCTGGGCACAAGTGTGGGCTAGGCTTAAGGCCTGGGCACAAGTGCAGTGCTGGCTAGGATCAAGGCAGGGGGCACAAGTGCTGGCTAGGCTTAAGGCCTGGGCACAAGTGCGGGCTAGGCTTAAGGACGGGGCACAAGTGCGGGCTAGGCTTAAGGCCTGGGCACAAGTGCGGGCTAGGCTTAAGGCCTGGGCACAAGTGCAGTGCTGGCTAGGACCAAGGCAGGGGGCACAAGTGATGGCGAGGCTTAAGGCATGGGCACAAGTGCGGGCTAGGCTTAAGGCCTGGGCACAAGTGCGGGCTAGGCTTAAGGCCGGGGCACAAGTGCGGGCTAGGCTTAAGGCCTGGACACAAGTGCGGGCTAGGCTTAAGGCCTGGGCACAAGTGCGGGCTAGGCTTAAGGCCTGGGCACAAGTGCGGGCTAGGCTTAAGGCCGGGGCACAAGTGCGGGCTAGGCTTAAGGCCGGGGCGCAAGTGCGGGCTAGGCTTAAGGCCTGGGCGCAAGTGCAGTGCTGGCTAGGATCAAGGCAGGGGGCACAAGTGCTGGCTAGGCTTAAGGCCGGGGCACAAGAGCGGGCTAGGCTGAAGGCCGGGGCACAAGTGCGGGCTAGGCTTAAGGCCGGGTCACAAGTGCGGGCTAGGCTTAAGGCCGGGGCACAAGTGCGGGCTAGGCTTAAGGCCTGGGCACAAGTGCGGGCTAGGCTTAAGGCCGGGGCACAAGTGCGGGCTAGGCTTAAGGCCTGGGCACAAGTGTGGGCTAGGCTTAAGGCCTGGGCACAAGTGTGGGCTAGGCTTAAGGCCTGGGCACAAGTGCAGTGCTGGCTAGGATCAAGGCAGGGGGCACAAGTGCTGGCTAGGCTTAAGGCCTGGGCACAAGTGCGGGCTAGGCTTAAGGACGGGGCACAAGTGCGGGCTAGGCTTAAGGCCGGGGCACAAGAGCGGGCTAGGCTGAAGGCCGGGGCACAAGTGCGGGCTAGGCTTAAGGCCGGGTCACAAGTGCGGGCTAGGCTTAAGGCCGGGGCACAAGTGCGGGCTAGGCTTAAGGCCTGGGCACAAGTGCGGGCTAGGCTTAAGGCCGGGGCACAAGTGCGGGCTAGGCTTAAGGCCTGGGCACAAGTGTGGGCTAGGCTTAAGGCCTGGGCACAAGTGTGGGCTAGGCTTAAGGCCTGGGCACAAGTGCAGTGCTGGCTAGGATCAAGGCAGGGGGCACAAGTGCTGGCTAGGCTTAAGGCCTGGGCACAAGTGCGGGCTAGGCTTAAGGACGGGGCACAAGTGCGGGCTAGGCTTAAGGCCTGGGCACAAGTGCGGGCTAGGCTTAAGGCCTGGGAACAAGTGCAGTGATGTCTAGGACCAAGGCAGGGGGCACAAGTGATGGCTAGGCTTAAGGCATGGGCACAAGTGCGGGCTAGGCTTAAGGCCTGGGCACAAGTGCGGGCTAGGCTTAAGGCCGGGGCACAAGTGCGGGCTAGGCTTAAGGCCGGGGCACAAGTGCGGGCTAGGCTTAAGGCCGGGGCACAAGTGCGGGCTAGGCTTAAGGCCGGGGCACAAGTGCGGGCTAGGCTTAAGGCCGGGGCACAAGTGCGGGCTAGGCTTAAGGCCGGGGCACAAGTGCGGGCTAGGCTTAAGGCCGGGGCACAAGTGCGGGCTAGGCTTAAGGCCGGGGCACAAGTGCGGGCTAGGCTTAAGGCCGGGGCACAAGTGCGGGCTAGGCTTAAGGCCGGGGTACAAGTGCGGGCTAGGCTTAAGGCCGGGGCACAAGTGCGGGCTAGGCTTAAGGCCGGGGCACAAGTGAGGGCTAGGCTTAAGGCCGGGGCACAAGTGCGGGCTAGGCTTAAGGCCTGGGCACAAGTGCGGGCTAGGCTTAAGGCCTGGGCACAAGTGCTGGCTAGGACCAAGGCAGGGGGCACAAGTGCTGGCTAGGACCAAGGCAGGGGGCACAAGTGCTGGCTAGGCTTAAGGCATGGGCACAAATGCTGGCTAGGCTTAAGGCATACAGCTAACTCTTTGCACTCTTTGCATAAAGGGTTAGGCACCCATAGGGGTGAAGAGCTAGCTTTCACCCCTCTACTCTGTACTTGGACATTTAGGACTAGATCCTTTGTTGTACAGTGCGGAGCCTCTCCATAACCCCATGCTCCAAGCAACCAGGCACATCTTGTCTGTCCTCCGTAAATGGGTAATGCCTTCTTCCCCAATTACAGTCGTGCATGCGCATTCAGACGGGACAAGAGAGAAGAACGTAAAGCTGGCCCTATGTGCATAACCAACATGAAGCTGAAGACAAAAACAAACAAACAAGCATTCAAGGGGCTCAAAAGTGCGGGCTAGGCTTAAGGCCTGGGCACAAGTGCGGGCTAGGCTTAAGGCCTGGGCACAAGTGCGGGCTAGGCTTAAGGCCTGGGCACAAGTGCGGGCTAGGCTTAAGGCCTGGGCACAAGTGCGGGCTAGGCTTAAGGCCTGGGCACAAGTGCGGGCTAGGCTTAAGGCCTGGGCACAAGTGCGGGCTAGGCTTAAGGCCTGGGCACAAGTGCGGGCTAGGCTTAAGGCCTGGGCACAAGTGCGGGCTAGGCTTAAGGCCTGGGCACAAGTGCGGGCTAGGCTTAAGGCCTGGGCACAAGTGCGGGCTAGGCTTAAGGCCTGGGCACAAGTGCGGGCTAGGCTTAAGGCCTGGGCACAAGTGCGGGCTCGGCTTAAGGCCTGGGAACAAGTGCGGGCTCGGCTTAAGGCCTGGGCACAAGTGCGGGCTAGGCTTAAGGCCTGGGCACAAGTGCGGGCTAGGCTTAAGGCCTGGGCACAAGTGCGGGCTAGGCTGAAGGCCGGGGCACAAGTGCGGGCTAGGCTGAAGGCCTGGGCACAAGTGCGGGCTAGGCTTAAGGCTGGGGCACAAGTGCGGGCTAGGCTTAAGGCCTGGGCACAAGTGCGGTCTAGGCTTAAGGCCTGGGCACAAGTGCAGGCTAGGCTTAAGGCTTGGGCACAAGTGTAGTGCTAGCTAGGATCAAGGCAGGGGGCACAAGTGTGGGCTAGGCTCAAGGCCTGGGCACAAGTGCGGGCTAGGCTTAAGGCCTGGGCACAAGTGCGGGCTAGGCTTAAGGCCTGGGCACAAGTGCGGGCTAGGCTTAAGGCCTGGGCACAAGTGCGGGCTAGGCTTAAGGCCTGGGCACAAGTGCAGTGCTGGCTAGGACCAAGGCAGGGGGCACAAGTGCTGGCTAGGCTTAAGGCCGGGGCACAAGTGCGGGCTAGGCTTAAGGCCGGGGCACAAGTGCGGGCTAGGCTTAAGGCCGGGGCACAAGTGCGGGCTAGGCTTAAGGCCGGGGCACAAGTGCGGGCTAGGCTTAAGGCCGGGGCACAAGTGCGGGCTAGGCTTAAGGCCGGGGCACAAGTGCGGGCTAGGCTTAAGGCCGGGGCACAAGTGCGGGCTAGGCTTAAGGCCGGGGCACAAGTGCGGGCTAGGCTTAAGGCCGGGGCACAAGTGCGGGCTAGGCTTAAGGCCGGGGCACAAGTGCGGGCTAGGCTTAAGGCCGGGGCACAAGTGCGGGCTAGGCTTAAGGCCGGGGCACAAGTGCGGGCTAGGCTTAAGGCCGGGGCACAAGTGCGGGCTAGGCTTAAGGCCGGGGCACAAGTGCGGGCTAGGCTTAAGGCCTGGGCACAAGTGCGGGCTAGGCTTAAGGCCGGGGCACAAGTGCGGGCTAGGCTTAAGGCCTGGGCACAAGTGCGGGCTAGGCTTAAGGCCTGGGCACAAGTGCGGGCTAGGCTTAAGGCCTGGGCACAAGTGCGGGCTAGGCTTAAGGCCTGGGCACAAGTGCGGGCTAGGCTTAAGGCCTGGGCACAAGTGCGGGCTAGGTTTAAGGCCTGGGCACAAGTGCAGGCTAGGCTTAAGGCCTGGGCACAAGTGCGGGCTAGGCTTAAGGCCTGGGCACAAGTGCGGGCTCGGCTTAAGGCCTGGGCACAAGTGCGGGCTCGGCTTAAGGCCGGGGCACAACTGCGGGCTCGGCTTAAGGCCGGGGCACAAGTGCGGGCTCGGCTTAAGGCCGGGGCACAAGTGCGGGCTAGGCTTAAGGCCGGGGCACAAGTGCGGGCTAGGCTTAAGGCCGGGGCACAAGTGCGGGCTAGGCTTAAGGCCGGGGCACAAGTGCGGGCTAGGCTTAAGGCCTGGGCACAAGTGCGGGCTAGGCTTAAGGCCTGGGCACAAGTGAGGGCTAGGCTTAAGGCCTGGGCACAAGTGCGGGCTAGGCTTAAGGCCGGGGCACAACTGCGGGCTAGGCTTAAGGCCGGGGCACAAGTGCGGGCTAGGCTTAAGGCCGGGGCACAAGTGCGGGCTAGGCTTAAGGCCTGGGCACAAGTGCGGGCTAGGCTTAAGGCCGGGGCACAAGTGCGGGCTAGGCTTAAGGCCGGGGCACAAGTGCGGGCTAGGCTTAAGGCCGGGGCACAAGTGCGGGCTAGGCTTAAGGCCGGGGCACAAGTGCGGGCTAGGCTTAAGGCCGGGGCACAAGTGCGGGCTAGGCTTAAGGCCGGGGCACAAGTGCGGGCTAGGCTTAAGGCCGGGGCACAAGTGCGGGCTAGGCTTAAGGCCGGGGCACAAGTGCAGTGCTGGCTAGGACCAAGGCAGGGGGCACAAGTGCTGGCTAGGCTTAAGGCATGGGCACAAGTGCTTAGGGCACATAGGCTTAGGGCATACAGCTAACTCTTTGCATAAAGGGTTAGGCACCCATAGGGGTGAAGAGCTAGCTTTCACCCCTCTACTCTGTACTTGGACATTTAGGACTAGATCCTTTGTTGTACAGTGCGGAGCCTCTCCATAACCCCATGCTCCAAGCGACCAGGCACTTCTTGTCTGTCCTCCGTAAATGGGTAATGCCTTCTTCCCCAATTACAGTCGTGCATGCGCATTCAGACGGGACAAGAGCGAAGAGCATAAAGCTGGCCCTATGTGCATAACCAACTTGAAGCTGAAGACAAAAACAAACAAACAAGCATTCAAGGGGCTCAAAAGTGCGGGCTAGGCTTAAGGCCTGGGCACAAGTGCGGGCTAGGCTTAAGGCCTGGGCACAAGTGCGGGCTAGGCTTAAGGCCTGGGCACAAGTGCGGGCTAGGCTTAAGGCCTGGGCACAAGTGCGGGCTAGGCTTAAGGCCTGGGCACAAGTGCGGGCTAGGCTTAAGGCCTGGGCACAAGTGCGGGCTAGGCTTAAGGCCGGGGCACAAGTGCGGGCTAGGCTTAAGGCCGGGGCACAAGTGCGGGCTAGGCTTAAGGCCTGGGCGCAAGTGCAGTGCTGGCTAGGATCAAGGCAGGGGGCACAAGTGCTGGCTAGGCTTAAGGCCGGGGCACAAGAGCGGGCTAGGCTGAAGGCCGGGGCACAAGTGCGGGCTAGGCTGAAGGCCGGGGCACAAGTGCGGGCTAGGCTTAAGGCCGGGTCACAAGTGCGGGCTAGGCTTAAGGCCGGGGCACAAGTGCGGGCTAGGCTTAAGGCCGGGGCACAAGTGCGGGCTAGGCTTAAGGCCTGGGCACAAGTGCGGGCTAGGCTTAAGGCCTGGGCACAAGTGCAGTGCTGGCTAGGATCAAGGCAGGGGGCACAAGTTCTGGCTAGGCTTAAGGCCTGGGCACAAGTGCGGGCTAGGCTTAAGGACGGGGCACAAGTGCGGGCTAGGCTTAAGGCCTGGGCACAAGTGCGGGCTAGGCTTAAGGCCTGGGCACAAGTGCAGTGCTGGCTAGGACCAAGGCAGGGGGCACAAGTGATGGCTAGGCTTAAGGCATGGGCACAAGTGCGGGCTAGGCTTAAGGCCTGGGCACAAGTGCGGGCTAGGCTTAAGGCCGGGGCACAAGTGCGGGCTAGGCTTAAGGCCGGGGCACAAGTGCGGGCTAGGCTTAAGGCCGGGGCACAAGTGCGGGCTAGGCTTAAGGCCGGGGCACAAGTGCGGGCTAGGCTTAAGGCCGGGGCACAAGTGCGGGCTAGGCTTAAGGCCGGGGCACAAGTGCGGGCTAGGCTTAAGGCCGGGGCACAAGTGCGGGCTAGGCTTAAGGCCGGGGTACAAGTGCGGGCTAGGCTTAAGGCCGGGGCACAAGTGCGGGCTAGGCTTAAGGCCGGGGCACAAGTGCGGGCTAGGCTTAAGGCCTGGGCACAAGTGCGGGCTAGGCTTAAGGCCTGGGCACAAGTGCAGTGCTGGCTAGGACCAAGGCAGGGGGCACAAGTGCTGGCTAGGCTTAAGGCATGGGCACAAGTGCTGGCTAGGCTTAAGGCATACAGCTAACTCTTTGCACTCTTTGCATAAAGGGTTAGGCACCCATAGGGGTGAAGAGCTAGCTTTCACCCCTCTACTCTGTACTTGGACATTTAGGACTAGATCCTTTGTTGTACAGTGCGGAGCCTCTCCATAACCCCATGCTCCAAGCAACCAGGCACTTCTTGTCTGTCCTCCGTAAATGGGTAATGCCTTCTTCCCCAATTACAGTCGTGCATGCGCATTCAGACGGGACAAGAGAGAAGAGCGTAAAGCTGGCCCTATGCGCATAACCAACATGAAGCTGAAGACAAAAACAAACAAACAAGCATTCAAGGGGCTCAAAAGTGCGGGCTAGGCTTAAGGCCTGGGCACAAGTGCGGGCTAGGCTTAAGGCCTGGGCACAAGTGCGGGCTAGGCTTAAGGCCTGGGCACAAGTGCGGGCTAGGCTTAAGGCCTGGGCACAAGAGCGGGCTAGGCTTAAGGCCTGGGCACAAGTGCGGGCTAGGCTTAAGGCCTGGGCACAAGTGCGGGCTAGGCTTAAGGCCTGGGCACAAGTGCGGGCTAGGCTTAAGGCCTGGGCACAAGTGCGGGCTAGGCTTAAGGCCTGGGCACAAGTGCGGGCTAGGCTTAAGGCCAGGGCACAAGTGCGGGCTAGGCTTAAGGCCTGGGCACAAGTGCGGGCTCGGCTTAAGGCCTGGGCACAAGTGCGGGCTCGGCTTAAGGCCTGGGCACAAGTGCGGGCTAGGCTTAAGGCCTGGGCACAAGTGCGGGCTAGGCTTAAGGCCTGGGCACAAGTGCGGGCTAGGCTGAAGGCCGGGGCACAAGTGCGGGCTAGGCTGAAGGCCGGGGCACAAGTGCGGGCTAGGCTTAAGGCCTGGGCACAAGTGCGGTCTAGGCTTAAGGCCTGGGCACAAGTGCGGGCTAGGCTTAAGGCCTGGGCACAAGTGCGGGCTAGGCTTAAGGCCTGGGCACAAGTGCGGGCTAGGCTTAAGGCCTGGGCACAAGTGCGGGCTAGGCTTAAGGCCTGGGCACAAGTGCGGGCTAGGCTTAAGGCCTGGGCACAAGTGCGGGCTAGGCTTAAGGCCTGGGCACAAATGCGGGCTAGGCTTAAGGCCTGGGCACAAGTGCGGGCTAGGCTTAAGGCCTGGGCACAAGTGCGGGCTAGGCTTAAGGCCTGGGCACAAGTGCGGGCTAGGCTTAAGGCCTGGGCACAAGTGCGGGCTAGGCTTAAGGCCTGGGCACAAGTGCGGGCTAGGCTTAAGGCCTGGGCACAAGTGCGGGCTAGGCTTAAGGCCTGGGCACAAGTGCGGGCTAGGCTTAAGGCCTGGGCACAAGTGCGGGCTAGGCTGAAGGCCGGGGCACAAGTGCGGGCTAGGCTTAAGGCCGGGGCACAAGTGCGGGCTAGGCTTAAGGCCTGGGCACAAGTGCGGTCTAGGCTTAAGGCCTGGGCACAAGTGCGGGCTAGGCTTAAGGCCTGGGCACAAGTGCGGGCTAGGCTTAAGGCCGGGGCACAAGTGCGGGCTAGGCTTAAGGCCGGGGCACAAGTGCGGGCTAGGCTTAAGGCTTGGGCACAAGTGTAGTGCTAGCTAGGATCAAGGCAGGGGGCACAAGTGCGGGCTAGGCTTAAGGCCTGGGCACAAGTGCGGGCTAGGCTTAAGGCCTGGGCACAAGTGCGGGCTAGGCTTAAGGCCTGGGCACAAGTGCGGGCTAGGCTTAAGGCCTGGGCACAAGTGCGGGCTAGGCTTAAGGCCTGGGCACAAGTGCAGTGCTGGCTAGGACCAAGGCAGGGGGCACAAGTGCTGGCTAGGCTTAAGGCCGGGGCACAAGTGCGGGCTAGGCTTAAGGCCTGGGCACAAGTGCGGGCTCGGCTTAAGGCCTGGGCACAAGTGCGGGCTAGGCTTAAGGCCTGGGCACAAGTGCGGGCTAGGCTTAAGGCCTGGGCACAAGTGCGGGCTAGGCTGAAGGCCGGGGCACAAGTGCGGGCTAGGCTGAAGGCCGGGGCACAAGTGCGGGCTAGGCTTAAGGCCTGGGCACAAGTGCGGTCTAGGCTTAAGGCCTGGGCACAAGTGCGGGCTAGGCTTAAGGCCTGGGCACAAGTGCGGGCTAGGCTTAAGGCCTGGGCACAAGTGCGGGCTAGGCTTAAGGCCTGGGCACAAGTGCGGGCTAGGCTTAAGGCCTGGGCACAAGTGCGGGCTAGGCTTAAGGCCTGGGCACAAGTGCGGGCTAGGCTTAAGGCCTGGGCACAAATGCGGGCTAGGCTTAAGGCCTGGGCACAAGTGCGGGCTAGGCTTAAGGCCTGGGCACAAGTGCGGGCTAGGCTTAAGGCCTGGGCACAAGTGCGGGCTAGGCTTAAGGCCTGGGCACAAGTGCGGGCTAGGCTTAAGGCCTGGGCACAAGTGCGGGCTAGGCTTAAGGCCTGGGCACAAGTGCGGGCTAGGCTTAAGGCCTGGGCACAAGTGCGGGCTAGGCTGAAGGCCGGGGCACAAGTGCGGGCTAGGCTTAAGGCCGGGGCACAAGTGCGGGCTAGGCTTAAGGCCTGGGCACAAGTGCGGTCTAGGCTTAAGGCCTGGGCACAAGTGCGGGCTAGGCTTAAGGCCTGGGCACAAGTGCGGGCTAGGCTTAAGGCCGGGGCACAAGTGCGGGCTAGGCTTAAGGCCGGGGCACAAGTGCGGGCTAGGCTTAAGGCTTGGGCACAAGTGTAGTGCTAGCTAGGATCAAGGCAGGGGGCACAAGTGCGGGCTAGGCTTAAGGCCTGGGCACAAGTGCGGGCTAGGCTTAAGGCCTGGGCACAAGTGCGGGCTAGGCTTAAGGCCTGGGCACAAGTGCGGGCTAGGCTTAAGGCCTGGGCACAAGTGCGGGCTAGGCTTAAGGCCTGGGCACAAGTGCAGTGCTGGCTAGGACCAAGGCAGGGGGCACAAGTGCTGGCTAGGCTTAAGGCCGGGGCACAAGTGCGGGCTAGGCTTAAGGCCGGGGCACAAGTGCGGGCTAGGCTTAAGGCCGGGGCACAAGTGCGGGCTAGGCTTAAGGCCTGGGCACAAGTGCGGGCTAGGCTTAAGGCCGGGGCACAAGTGCGGGCTAGGCTTAAGGCCTGGGCACAAGTGCGGGCTAGGCTTAAGGCCGGGGCACAAGTGCGGGCTAGGCTTAAGGCCGGGTCACAAGTGCGGGCTAGGCTTAATGCCTGGGCACAAGTGCAGTGCTGGCTAGGACCAAGGCAGGGGGCACAAGTGCTGGCTAGGCTTAAGGCATACAGCTAACTCTTTGCACTCTTTGCATAAAGGGTTAGGCACCCATAGGGGTGAAGAGCTAGCTTTCACCCCTCTACTCTGTACTTGGACATTTAGGACTAGATCCTTTGTTGTGCAGTGCGGAGCCTCTCCATAACCCCATGCTCCAAGCAACCAGGCACTTCTTGTCTGTCCTCCGTAAATGGGTAATGCCTTCTTCCCCAATTACAGTCGTGCATGCGCATTCAGACGGGACAAGAGAGAAGAGCGTAAAGCTGGCCCTATGTGCATAACCAACATGAAGCTGAAGACAAAAACAAACAAACAAGCATTCAAGGGGCTCAAAAGTGCGGGCTAGGCTTAAGGCCTGGGCACAAGTGCGGGCTAGGCTTAAGGCCTGGGCACAAGTGCGGGCTAGGCTTAAGGCCTGGGCACAAGTGCGGGCTAGGCTTAAGGCCTGGGCACAAGTGCGGGCTAGGCTTAAGGCCTGGGCACAAGTGCGGGCTAGGCTTAAGGCCGGGGCACAAGTGCGGGCTAGGCTTAAGGCCGGGGCACAAGTGCGGGCTAGGCTTAAGGCCTGGGCGAAAGTGCAGTGCTGGCTAGGATCAAGGCAGGGGGCACAAGTGCTGGCTAGGCTTAAGGCCGGGTCACAAGTGCGGGCTAGGCTTAAGGCCGGGGCACAAGTGCGGGCTAGGCTTAAGGCCGGGGCACAAGTGCGGGCTAGGCTTAAGGCCTGGGCACAAGTGCGGGCTAGGCTTAAGGCCGGGGCACAAGTGCGGGCTAGGCTTAAGGCCTGGGCACAAGTGTGGGCTAGGCTTAAGGCCTGGGCACAAGTGCAGTGCTGGCTAGGATCAAGGCAGGGGGCACAAGTGCTGGCTAGGCTTAAGGCCTGGGCACAAGTGCGGGCTAGGCTTAAGGACAGGGCACAAGTGCAGGCTAGGCTTAAGGCCTGGGCACAAGTGCGGGCTAGGCTTAAGGCCTGGGCACAAGTGCAGTGCTGGCTAGGACCAAGGCAGGGGGCACAAGTGATGGCTAGGCTTAAGGCATGGGCACAAGTGCGGGTTAGGCTTAAGGCCTGGGCACAAGTGCGGGCTAGGCTTAAGGCCGGGGCACAAGTGCGGGCTAGGCTTAAGGCCGGGGCACAAGTGCGGGCTAGGCTTAAGGCCGGGGCACAAGTGCGGGCTAGGCTTATGGCCGGGGCACAAGTGCGGGCTAGGCTTAAGGCCGGGGCACAAGTGCGGGCTAGGCTTAAGGCCGGGGCACAAGTGCGGGCTAGGCTTAAGGCCGGGGCACAAGTGCGGGCTAGGCTTAAGGCCGGGGCACAAGTGCGGGCTAGGCTTAAGGCCGGGGCACAAGTGCGGGCTAGGCTTAAGGCCGGGGCACAAGTGCGGGCTAGGCTTAAGGCCGGGGCACAAGTGCGGGCTAGGCTTAAGGCCGGGGCACAAGTGCGGGCTAGGCTTAAGGCCGGGGCACAAGTGCGGGCTAGGCTTAAGGCCTGGGCACAAGTGCGGGCTAGGCTTAAGGCCTGGGCACAAGTGCGGGCTAGGCTTAAGGCCTGGGCACAAGTGCAGTGCTGGCTAGGACCAAGGCAGGGGGCACAAGTGCTGGCTAGGCTTAAGGCATGGGCACAAGTGCTGGCTAGGCTTAAGGCATACAGCTAACTCTTTGCACTCTTTGCATAAAGGGTTAGGCACCCATAGGGGTGAAGAGCTAGCTTTCACCCCTCTACTCTGTACTTGGACATTTAGGACTAGATCCTTTGTTGTACAGTGCAGAGCCTCTCCATAACCCCATGCTCCAAGCAACCAGGCACTTCTTGTCTGTCCTCCGTAAATGGGTAATGCCTTCTTCCCCAATTACAGTCCTGCATGCGCATTCAGACGGGACAAGAGAGAAGAGCGTAAAGCTGGCCCTATGTGCATAACCAACATGAAGCTGAAGACAAAAACAAACAAACAAGCATTCAAGGGGCTCAAAAGTGCGGGCTAGGCTTAAGGCCTGGGCACAAGTGCAGGCTAGGCTTAAGGCCTGGGCACAAGTGCGGGCTAGGCTTAAGGCCTGGGCACAAGTGCGGGCTAGGCTTAAGGCCTGGGCACAAGTGCGGGCTAGGCTTAAGGCCTGGGCACAAGTGCGGGCTAGGCTTAAGGCCTGGGCACAAGTGCGGGCTAGGCTTAAGGCCTGGGCACAAGTGCGGGCTAGGCTTAAGGCCTGGGCACAAGTGCGGGCTAGGCTTAAGGCCTGGGCACAAGTGCGGGCTAGGCTTAAGGCCTGGGCACAAGTGCGGGCTAGGCTTAAGGCCTGGGCACAAGTGCGGGCTAGGCTTAAGGCCTGGGCACAAGTGCGGGCTCGGCTTAAGGCCTGGGCACAAGTGCGGGCTCGGCTTAAGGCCTGGGCACAAGTGCGGGCTAGGCTTAAGGCCTGGGCACAAGTGCGGGCTAGGCTTAAGGCCTGGGCACAAGTGCGGGCTAGGCTGAAGGCCGGGGCACAAGTGCGGGCTAGGCTTAAGGCCGGGGCACAAGTGCGGGCTAGGCTTAAGGCCTGGGCACAAGTGCGGTCTAGGCTTAAGGCCTGGGCACAAGTGCGGGCTAGGCTTAAGGCCTGGGCACAAGTGCGGGCTAGGCTTAAGGCCGGGGCACAAGTGCAGGCTAGGCTTAAGGCCGGGGCACAAGTGCGGGCTAGGCTTAAGGCTTGGGCACAAGTGTAGTGCTAGCTAGGATCAAGGCAGGGGGCACAAGTGCTGGCTAGGCTTAAGGCCGGGGCACAAGTGCGGGCTAGGCTTAAGGCCGGGGCACAAGTGCGGGCTAGGCTTAAGGCCGGGGCACAAGTGCGGGCTAGGCTTAAGGCCTGGGCACAAGTGCGGGCTAGGCTTAAGGCCGGGGCACAAGTGCGGGCTAGGCTTAAGGCCTGGGCACAAGTGCGGGCTAGGCTTAAGGCCGGGGCACAAGTGCGGGCTAGGCTTAAGGCCTGGGCACAAGTGCGGGCTAGGCTTAAGGCCTGGGCACAAGTGCAGTGCTGGCTAGGACCAAGGCAGGGGGCACAAGTGCTGGCTAGGCTTAAGGCATGGGCACAAGTGCTGGCTAGGCTTAAGGCATACAGCTAACTCTTTGCACTCTTTGCATAAAGGGTTAGGCACCCATAGGGGTGAAGAGCTAGCTTTCACCCCTCTACTCTGTACTTGGACATTTAGGACTAGATCCTTTGTTGTACAGTGCGGAGCCTCTCCATAACCCCATGCTCCAAGCGACAAGGCACTTCTTGTCTGTCCTCCGTAAATGGGTAATGCCTTCTTCCCCAATTACAGTCGTGCATGCGCATTCAGACGGGACAAGAGAGAAGAGCATAAAGCTGGCCCTATGTGCATAACCAACTTGAAGTTGAAGACAAAAACAAACAAATATGCATTCAAGGGGCTCAAAAGTGCGGGCTAGGCTTAAGGCCTGGGCACAAGTGCGGGCTAGGCTTAAGGCCTGGGCACAAGTGCGGGCTAGGCTTAAGGCCTGGGCACAAGTGCGGGCTAGGCTTAAGGCCTGGGCACAAGTGCGGGCTAGGCTTAAGGCCTGGGCACAAGTGCGGGCTAGGCTTAAGGCCTGGGCACAAGTGCGGGCTAGGCTTAAGGCCTGGGCACAAGTGCGGGCTAGGCTTAAGGCCGGGGCACAAGTGCGGGCTAGGCTTAAGGCCTGGGCACAAGTGCGGGCTAGGCTTAAGGCCTGGGCACAAGTGCAGTGCTGGCTAGGATCAAGGCAGGGTGCACAAGTGCTGGCTAGGCTTAAGGCCGGGGCACAAGAGCGGGCTAGGCTGAAGGCCGGGGCACAAGTGCGGGCTAGGCTTAAGGCCGGGTCACAAGTGCGGGCTAGGCTTAAGGCCGGGGCACAAGTGCGGGCTAGGCTTAAGGCCGGGGCACAAGTGCGGGCTAGGCTTAAGGCCTGGGCACAAGTGCGGGCTAGGCTTAAGGCCTGGGCACAAGTGCAGTGCTGGCTAGGATCAAGGCAGGGGGCACAAGTGCTGGCTAGGCTTAAGGCCTGGGCACAAGTGCGGGCTAGGCTTAAGGCCTGGGCACAAGTGCGGGCTAGGCTTAAGGCCGGGGCACAAGTGCGGGCTAGGCTTAAGGCCGGGGCACAAGTGCGGGCTAGGCTTAAGGCCGGGGCACAAGTGCGGGCTAGGCTTAAGGCCGGGGCACAAGTGCGGGCTAGGCTTAAGGCCGGGGCACAAGTGCGGGCTAGGCTTAAGGCCGGGGCACAAGTGCGGGCTAGGCTTAAGGCCGGGGCACAAGTGCGGGCTAGGCTTAAGGCCGGGGCACAAGTGCAGTGCTGGCTAGGACCAAGGCAGGGGGCACAAGTGCTGGCTAGGCTTAAGGCATGGGCACAAGTGCTGGCTAGGCTTAAGGCATACAGCTAACTCTTTGCACTCTTTGCATAAAGGGTTAGGCACCCATAGGGGTGAAGAGCTAGCTTTCACCCCTCTACTCTGTACTTGGACATTTAGGACTAGATCCTTTGTTGTACAGTGCGGAGCCTCTCCATAACCCCATGCTCCAAGCGACCAGGCACTTCTTGTCTTTCCTCCGTAAATGCTTAATGCCTTCTTCCCCAATTACAGTCGTGCATGCGCATTCAGACGGGACAAGAGCGAAGAGCGTAAAGCTGGCCCTATGTGCATAACCAACATGAAGCTGAAGACAAAAACAAACAAACAAGCATTCAAGGGGCTCAAAAGTGCGGGCTAGGCTTAAGGCCTGGGCACAAGTGCGGGCTAGGCTTAAGGCCTGGGCACAAGTGCGGGCTAGGCTTAAGGCCTGGGCACAAGTGCGGGCTAGGCTTAAGGCCTGGGCACAAGTGCGGGCTAGGCTTAAGGCCTGGGCACAAGTGCGGGCTAGGCTTAAGGCCTGGGCACAAGTGCGGGCTAGGCTTAAGGCCTGGGCACAAGTGCGGGCTCGGCTTAAGGCCTGGGCACAAGTGCGGGCTCGGCTTAAGGCCGGGGCACAAGTGCGGGCTAGGCTTAAGGCCGGGGCACAAGTGCGGGCTAGGCTTAAGGCCTGGGCACAAGTGCGGGCTAGGCTTAAGGCCTGGGCACAAGTGCGGGCTCGGCTTAAGGCCTGGGCACAAGTGCGGGCTCGGCTTAAGGCCTGGGCACAAGTGCGGGCTCGGCTTAAGGCCTGGGCACAAGTGCGGGCTCGGCTTAAGGCCTGGGCACAAGTGCGGGCTCGGCTTAAGGCCTGGGCACAAGTGCGGGCTCGGCTTAAGGCCTGGGCACAAGTGCGGGCTCGGCTTAAGGCCTGGGCACAAGTGCGGGCTCGGCTTAAGGCCTGGGCACAAGTGCGGGCTCGGCTTAAGGCCGGGGCACAAGTGCGGGCTAGGCTTAAGGCCGGGGCACAAGTGCGGGCTAGGCTTAAGGCCGGGGCACAAGTGCGGGCTAGGCTTAAGGCCGGGGCACAAGTGCGGGCTAGGCTTAAGGCCGGGGCACAAGTGCGGGCTAGGCTTAAGGCCGGGGCACATGTGCGGGCTAGGCTTAAGGCCGGGGCACAAGTGCGGGCTAGGCTTAAGGCCGGGGCACAAGTGCGGGCTAGGCTTAAGGCCGGGGCACAAGTGCGGGCTAGGCTTAAGGCCTGGGCACAAGTGCAGGCTAGGCTTAAGGCCTGGGCACAAGTGCAGTGCTGGCTAGGACCAAGGCAGGGGGCACAAGTGCTGGCTAGGCTTAAGGCATGGGCACAAGTGCTGGCTAGGCTTAAGGCATACAGCTAACTCTTTGCACTCTTTGCATAAAGGGTTAGGCACCCATAGGGGTGAAGAGCTAGCTTTCACCCCTCTACTCTGTACTTGGACATTTAGGACTAGATCCTTTGTTGTACAGTGCGGAGCCTCTCCATAACCCCATGCTCCAAGCGACCAGGCACTTCTTGTCTGTCCTCCGTAAATGGGTAATGCCTTCTTCCCCAATTACAGTCGTGCATGCGCATTCAGACGGGACAAGAGCGAAGAGCGTAAAGCTGGCCCTATGTGCATAACCAACATGAAGCTGAAGACAAAAACAAACAAACAAGCATTCAAGGGGCTCAAAAGTGCGGGCTAGGCTTAAGGCCTGGGCACAAGTGCGGGCTAGGCTTAAGGCCTGGGCACAAGTGCGGGCTAGGCTTAAGGCCTGGGCACAAGTGCGGGCTAGGCTTAAGGCCTGGGCACAAGTGCGGGCTAGGCTTAAGGCCTGGGCACAAGTGCGGGCTAGGCTTAAGGCCTGGGCACAAGTGCGGGCTAGGCTTAAGGCCTGGGCACAAGTGCGGGCTCGGCTTAAGGCCTGGGCACACGTGCGGGCTAGGCTTAAGGCCTGGGCACAAGTGCGGGCTCGGCTTAAGGCCTGGGCACAAGTGCGGGCTCGGCTTAAGGCCTGGGCACAAGTGCGGGCTCGGCTTAAGGCCTGGGCACAAGTGCGGGCTCGGCTTAAGGCCTGGGCACAAGTGCGGGCTCGGCTTAAGGCCTGGGCACAAGTGCGGGCTCGGCTTAAGGCCTGGGCACAAGTGCGGGCTCGGCTTAAGGCCTGGGCACAAGTGCGGGCTCGGCTTAAGGCCTGGGCACAAGTGCGGGCTCGGCTTAAGGCCTGGGCACAAGTGCGGGCTCGGCTTAAGGCCTGGGCACAAGTGCGGGCTCGGCTTAAGGCCGGGGCACAAGTGCGGGCTAGGCTTAAGGCCGGGGCACAAGTGCGGGCTAGGCTTAAGGCCGGGGCACAAAGGCGGGCTAGGCTTAAGGCCGGGGCACAAGTGCGGGCTAGGCTTAAGGCCTGGGCACACGTGCGGGCTAGGCTTAAGGCCGGGGCACACGTGCGGGCTAGGCTTAAGGCCGGAGCACAAGTGCGGGCTAGGCTTAAGGCCGGGGCACAAGTGCGGGCTAGGCTTAAGGCCGGGGCACAAGTGCGGGCTAGGCTTAAGGCCGGGGCACAAGTGCGGGCTAGGCTTAAGGCCGGGGCACAAGTGCGGGCTAGGCTTAAGGCCGGGGCACAAGTGCGGGCTAGGCTTAAGGCCGGAGCACAAGTGCGGGCTAGGCTTAAGGCCGGGGCACAAGTGCGGGCTAGGCTTAAGGCCTGGGCACAAGTGCGGGCTAGGCTTAAGGCCTGGGCACAAGTGCGGGCTAGGCTTAAGGCCTGGGCACAAGTGCGGGCTAGGCTTAAGGCCTGGGCACAAGTGCAGTGCTGGCTAGGACCAAGGCAAGGGGCACAAGTGCTGGCTAGGCTTAAGGCATGGGCACAAGTGCGGGCTAGGCTTAAGGCCTGGGCACAAGTGCGGGCTAGGCTTAAGGCCGGGGCACAAGTGCGGGCTAGGCTTAAGGCCGGGGCACAAGTGCGGGCTAGGCTTAAGGCCGGGGCACAAGTGCGGGCTAGGCTTAAGGCCGGGGCACAAGTGCGGGCTAGGCTTAAGGCCGGGGCACAAGTGCGGGCTAGGCTTAAGGCCGGGGCACAAGTGCGGGCTAGGCTTAAGGCCGGGGCACAAGTGCGGGCTAGGCTTATGGCCGGTGCACAAGTGCGGGCTAGGCTTAAGGCCGGGGCACAAGTGCGGGCTAGGCTTAAGGCCGGGGCACAAGTGCGGGCTAGGCTTAAGGCCGGGGCACAAGTGCGGGCTAGGCTTAAGGCCGGGGCACAAGTGCGGGTTAGGCTTAAGGCCGGGGCACAAGTGCGGGCTAGGCTTAAGGCCGGGGCACAAGTGCGGGCTAGGCTTAAGGCCTGGGCACAAGTGCGGGCTAGGCTTAAGGCCTGGGCACAAGTGCGGGCTAGGCTTAAGGCCGGGGCACAAGTGCGGGCTAGGCTTAAGGCATGGGCACAAGTGCTGGCTAGGCTTAAGGCATACAGCTAACTCTTTGCACTCTTTGCATAAAGGGTTAGGCACCCATAGGGGTGAAGAGCTAGCTTTCACCCCTCTACTCTGTACTTGGACATTTAGGACTAGATCCTTTGTTGTACAGTGCGGAGCCTCTCCATAACCCCATGCTCCAAGCGACCAGGCACTTCTTGTCTGTCCTCCGTAAATGGGTAATGCCTTCTTCCCCAATTACAGTCGTGCATGCGCATTCAGACGGGACAAGAGCGAAGAGCGTAAAGCTGGCCCTATGTGCATAACCAACTTGAAGCTGAAGACAAAAACAAACAAACAAGCATTCAAGGGGCTCAAAAGTGCGGGCTAGGCTTAAGGCCTGGGCACAAGTGCGGGCTAGGCTTAAGGCCTGGGCACAAGTGCGGGCTAGGCTTAAGGCCTGGGCACAAGTGCGGGCTAGGCTTAAGGCCTGGGCACAAGTGCGGGCTAGGCTTAAGGCCTGGGCACAAGTGCGGGCTAGGCTTAAGGCCTGGGCACAAGTGCGGGCTAGGCTTAAGGCCGGGGCACAAGTGCGGGCTAGGCTTAAGGCCTGGGCACAAGTGCGGGCTAGGCTTAAGGCCTGGGCACAAGTGCAGTGCTAGCTAGGATCAAGGCAGGGGGCACAAGTGCTGGCTAGGCTTAAGGCCTGGGAACAAGTGCGGGCTAGGCTTAAGGCCTGGGCACAAGTGCTGGCTAGGCTTAAGGCCTGGGCACAAGTGCGGGCTAGGCTTAAGGACGGGGCACAAGTGCGGGCTAGGCTTAAGGCCGGGGCACAAGTGCGGGCTAGGCTTAAGGCCGGGGCACAAGTGCGGGCTAGGCTTAAGGCCGGGGCACAAGTGCGGGCTAGGCTTAAGGCCTGGGCACAAGTGCAGTGCTGGCTAGGACCAAGGCAGGGGACATAAGTGCTGGCTAGGCTTAAGGCATGGGCACAAGTGCGGGCTAGGCTTAAGGCCTGGGCACAAGTGCGGGCTAGGCTTAAGGCCGGGGCACAAGTGCGGGCTAGGCTTAAGGCCGGGGCACAAGTGCGGGCTAGGCTTAAGGCCGGGGCACAAGTGCGGGCTAGGCTTAAGGCCGGGGCACAAGTGCGGGCTAGGCTTAAGGCCGGGGCACAAGTGCGGGATAGGCTTAAGGCCGGGGCACAAGTGCGGGCTAGGCTTATGGCCGGGGCACAAGTGCGGGCTAGGCTTAAGGCCGGGGCACAAGTGCGGGTTAGGCTTAAGGCCGGGGCACAAGTGCGGGCTAGGCTTAAGGCCGGGGCACAAGTGCGGGCTAGGCTTAAGGCCTGGGCACAAGTGCGGGCTAGGCTTAAGGCCTGGGCACAAGTGCGGGCTAGGCTTAAGGCCTGGGCACAAGTTCAGTGCTGGCTAGGACCAAGGCAGGGGGCACAAGTGCTGGCTAGGCTTAAGGCATGGGCACAAGTGCTGGCTAGGCTTAAGGCATACAGCTAACTCTTTGCACTCTTTGCATAAAGGGTTAGGCACCCATACGGGTGAAGAGCTAGCTTTCACCCCTCTACTCTGTACTTGGACATTTAGGACTAGATCCTTTGTTGTACAGTGCGGAGCCTCTCCATAACCCCATGCTCCAAGCGACCAGGCACTTCTTGTCTGTCCTCCGTAAATGGGTAATGCCTTCTTCCCCAATTACAGTCGTGCATGCGCATTCAGACGGGACAAGAGCGAAGAGCGTAAAGCTGGCCCTATGTGCATAACCAACTTGAAGCTGAAGACAAAAACAAACAAACAAGCATTCAAGGGGCTCAAAAGTGCGGGCTAGGCTTAAGGCCTGGGCACAAGTGCGGGCTAGGCTTAAGGCCTGGGCACAAGTGCGGGCTAGGCTTAAGGCCTGGGCACAAGTGCGGGCTAGGCTTAAGGCCTGGGCACAAGTGCGGGCTAGGCTTAAGGCCTGGGCACAAGTGCGGGCTAGGCTTAAGGCCGGGGCACAAGTGCGGGCTAGGCTTAAGGCCTGGGTACAAGTGCGGGCTAGACTTAACGCCTGGGCACAAGTGCAGTGCTGGCTAGGATCAAGGCAGGGGGCACAAGTGCTGGCTAGGCTTAAGGCCGGGGCACAAGAGCGGGCTAGGCTGAAGGCCGGGGCACAAGTGCGGGCTAGGCTTAAGGCCGGGTCACAAGTGCGGGCTAGGCTTAAGGCCGGGGCACAAGTGCGGGCTAGGCTTAAGGCCTGGGCACAAGTGCGGGCTAGGCTTAAGGCCGAGGCACAAGTGCGGGCTAGGCTTAAGGCCTGGGCACAAGTGCGGGCTAGGCTTAAGGCCTGGGCACAAGTGCAGTGCTGGCTAGGATCAAGGCAGGGGGCACAAGTGCTGGCTAGGCTTAAGGCCTGGGCACAAGTGCGGGCTAGGCTTAAGGACGGGGCACAAGTGCGGGCTAGGCTTAAGGCCTGGGCACAAGTGCGGGCTAGGCTTAAGGCCTGGGCACAAGTGCAGTGCTGGCTAGGACCAAGGCAGGGGGCACAAGTGATGGCTAGGCTTAAGGCATGGGCACAAGTGCGGGCTAGGCTTAAGGCCTGGGCACAAGTGCGGGCTAGGCTTAAGGCCGGGGCACAAGTGCGGGCTAGGCTTAAGGCCGGGGCACAAGTGCGGGCTAGGCTTAAGGCCGGGGCACAAGTGCGGGCTAGGCTTAAGGCCGGGGCACAAGTGCGGGCTAGGCTTAAGGCCGGGGCACAAGTGCGGGCTAGGCTTAAGGCCGGGGCACAAGTGCGGGCTAGGCTTAAGGCCGGGGCACAAGTGCGGGCTAGGCTTAAGGCCGGGGCACAAGTGCGGGCTAGGCTTAAGGCCGGGGCACAAGTGCGGGCTAGGCTTAAGGCCGGGGCACAAGTGCGGGCTAGGCTTAAGGCCGGGGCACAAGTGCAGTGCTGGCTAGGACCAAGGCAGGGGGCACAAGTGCTGGCTAGGCTTAAGGCATGGGCACAAGTGCTGGCTAGGCTTAAGGCATACAGCTAACTCTTTGCACTCTTTGCATAAAGGGTTAGGCACCCATAGGGGTGAAGAGCTAGCTTTCACCCCTCTACTCTGTACTTGGACATTTAGGACTAGATCCTTTGTTGTACAGTGCGGAGCCTCTCCATAACCCCATGCTCCAAGCGACCAGGCACTTCTTGTCTGTCCTCCGTAAATGGGTAATGCCTTCTTCCCCAATTACAGTCGTGCATGCGCATTCAGACGGGACAAGAGCGAAGAGCGTAAAGCTGGCCCTATGTGCATAACCAACATGAAGCTGAAGACAAAAACAAACAAACAAGCATTCAAGGGGCTCAAAAGTGCGGGCTAGGCTTAAGGCCTGGGCACAAGTGCGGGCTAGGCTTAAGGCCTGGGCACAAGTGCGGGCTAGGCTTAAGGCCTGGGCACAAGTGCGGGCTAGGCTTAAGGCCTGGTCACAAGTGCGGGCTAGGCTTAAGGCCTGGGCACAAGTGCGGGCTAGACTTAAGGCCTGGGCACAAGTGCGGGCTCGGCTTAAGGCCTGGGCACAAGTGCGGGCTCGGCTTAAGGCCTGGGCACAAGTGCGGGCTCGGCTTAAGGCCTGGGCACAAGTGCGGGCTCGGCTTAAGGCCTGGGCACAAGTGCGGGCTCGGCTTAAGGCCTGGGCACAAGTGCGGGCTAGGCTTAAGGCCGGGGCACAAGTGCGGGCTAGGCTTAAGGCCGGGGCACAAGTGCGGGCTAGGCTTAAGGCCGGGGCACAAGTGCGGGCTAGGCTTAAGGCCGGGGCACAAGTGCGGGCTAGGCTTAAGGCCGGGACACAAGTGCGGGCTAGGCTTAAGGCCGGGGCACAAGTGCGGGCTAGGCTTAAGGCCGGGGCACAAGTGCGGGCTAGGCTTAAGGCCGGGGCACAAGTGCGGGCTAGGCTTAAGGCCTGGGCACAAGTGCGGGCTAGGCTTAAGGCCTGGGCACAAGTGCGGGCTAGGCTTAAGGCCGGGGCACAAGTGCGGGCTAGGCTTAAGGCCGGGGCACAAGTGCGGGCTAGGCTTAAGGCCGGGGCACAAGTGCGGGCTAGGCTTAAGGCCGGGGCACAAGTGCGGGCTAGGCTTAAGGCCGGGGCACAAGTGCGGGCTAGGCTTAAGGCCGGGGCACAAGTACGGGCTAGTCTAAAGGCCGGGGCACAAGTGCGGGCTAGGCTTAAGGCCGGGGCAGAAGTGCGGGCTAGGCTTAAGGCCTGGGAACAAGTGCGGGCTAGGCTTAAGGCCTGGGAACAAGTGCCGGCTAGGCTTAAGGCCTGGGCACAAATGCTGGCTAGGCTTAAGGCCTGGGCACAAGTGCGGGCTAGGCTTAAGGACGGGGCACAAGTGCGGGCTAGGCTTAAGGCCGGGGCACAAGTGCGGGCTAGGCTTAAGGCCGGGGCACAAGTGCGGGCTAGGCTTAAGGCCGGGGCACAAGTGCGGGCTAGGCTTAAGGCCGGGGCACAAGTGCGGGCTAGGCTTAAGGCCTGGGCACAAGTGCAGTGCTGGCTAGGACCAAGGCAGGGGGCATAAGTGCTGGCTAGGCTTAAGGCATGGGCACAAGTGCGGGCTAGGCTTAAGGCCTGGGCACAAGTGCGGGCTAGGCTTAAGGTCGGGGCACAAGTGCGGGCTAGGCTTAAGGCCGGGGCACAAGTGCGGGCTAGGCTTAAGGCCGGGGCACAAGTGCGGGCTAGGCTTATGGCCGGGGCACAAGTGCGGGCTAGGCTTATAACCGGGGCACAAGTGCGGGCTAGGCTTAAGGCCGGGGCACAAGTGCGGGCTAGGCTTAAGGCCGGGCACAAGTGCGGGTTAGGCTTAAGGCCGGGGCACAAGTGCGGGCTAGGCTTAAGGCCGGGGCACAAGTGCGGGCTAGGCTTAAGGCCTGGGCACAAGTGCGGGCTAGGCTTAAGGCCTGGGCACAAGTGCGGGCTAGGCTTAAGGCCTGGGCACAAGTTCAGTGCTGGCTAGGACCAAGGCAGGGGGCACAAGTGCTGGCTAGGCTTAAGGCATGGGCACAAGTGCTGGCTAGGCTTAAGGCATACAGCTAACTCTTTGCACTCTTTGCATAAAGGGTTAGGCACCCATAGGGGTGAAGAGCTAGCTTTCACCCCTCTACTCTGTACTTGGACATTTAGGACTAGATCCTTTGTTGTACAGTGCGGAGCCTCTCCATAACCCCATGCTCCAAGCGACCAGGCACTTCTTGTCTGTCCTCCGTAAATGGGTAATGCCTTCTTCCCCAATTACAGTCGTGCATGCGCATTCAGACGGGACAAGAGCGAAGAGCGTAAAGCTGGCCCTATGTGCATAACCAACTTGAAGCTGAAGACAAAAACAAACAAACAAGCATTCAAGGGGCTCAAAAGTGCGGGCTAGGCTTAAGGCCTGGGCACAAGTGCGGGCTAGGCTTAAGGCCTGGGCACAAGTGCGGGCTAGGCTTAAGGCCTGGGCACAAGTGCGGGCTAGGCTTAAGGCCTGGGCACAAGTGCGGGCTAGGCTTAAGGCCTGGGCACAAGTGCGGGCTAGGCTTAAGGCCGGGGCACAAGTGCGGGCTAGGCTTAAGGCCGGGGCACAAGTGCGGGCTAGGCTTAAGGCCTGGGCACAAGTGCAGTGCTGGCTAGGATCAAGGCAGGGGGCACAAGTGCTGGCTAGGCTTAAGGCCGGGGCACAAGAGCGGGCTAGGCTGAAGGCCGGGACACAAGTGCGGGCTAGGCTTAAGGCCGGGGCACAAGTGCGGGCTAGGCTTAAGGCCGGGGCACAAGTGCGGGCTAGGCTTAAGGCCGGGGCACAAGTGCGGGCTAGGCTTAAGGCCGGGGCACAAGTGCGGGCTAGGCTTAAGGCCGGGGCACAAGTGCGGGCTAGGCTTAAGGCCGGGGCACAAGTGCGGGCTAGGCTTAAGGCCGGGGCACAAGTGCGGGCTAGGCTTAAGGCCGGGGCACAAGTGCGGGCTAGGCTTAAGGCCTGGGCACAAGTGCGGGCTAGGCTTAAGGCCTGGGCACAAGTGCGGGCTAGGCTTAAGGCCTGGGCACAAGTGCGGGCTAGGCTTAAGGCCTGGGCACAAGTGCGGGCTAGGCTTAAGGCCTGGGCACAAGTGCGGGCTCGGCTTAAGGCCTGGGCACAAGTGCGGGCTCGGCTTAAGGCCTGGGCACAAGTGCGGGCTCGGCTTAAGGCCTGGGCACAAGTGCGGGCTCGGCTTAAGGCCTGGGCACAAGTGCGGGCTCGGCTTAAGGCCTGGGCACAAGTGCGGGCTAGGCTTAAGGCCGGGGCACAAGTGCGGGCTAGGCTTAAGGCCGGGGCACAAGTGCGGGCTAGGCTTAAGGCCGGGGCACAAGTGCGGGCTAGGCTTAAGGCCGGGGCACAAGTGCGGGCTAGGCTTAAGGCCGGGGCACAAGTGCGGGCTAGGCTTAAGGCCGGGGCACAAGTGCGGGCTAGGCTTAAGGCCGGGGCACAAGTGCGGGCTAGGCTTAAGGCCGGGGCACAAGTGCGGGCTAGGCTTAAGGCCTGGGCACAAGTGCGGGCTAGGCTTAAGGCCGGGGCACAAGTGCGGGCTAGGCTTAAGGCCTGGGCACAAGTGCGGGCTAGGCTTAAGGCCGGGGCACAAGTGCGGGCTAGGCTTAAGGCCGGGGCACAAGTGCGGGCTAGGCTTAAGGCCGGGGCACAAGTGCGGGCTAGGCTTAAGGCCGGGGCACAATTGTGGGCTAGGCTTAAGGCCTGGGCACAAGTGCGGGCTAGGCTTAAGGCCTGGGCACAAGTGCGGGCTAGGCTTAAGGCCGGGGCACAAGTGCGGGCTAGGCTTAAGGCCGGGGCACAAGTGCGGGCTAGGCTTAAGGCCGGGGCACAAGTGCGGGCTAGGCTTAAGGCCGGGGCACAAGTGCGGGCTAGGCTTAAGGCCGGGGCACAAGTGCGGGCTAGGCTTAAGGCCGGGGCACAAGTGCGGGCTAGGCTTAAGGCCGGGGCACAAGTGCGGGCTAGGCTTAAGGCCGGGGCACAAGTACGGGCTAGTCTTAAGGCCGGGGCACAAGTGCGGGCTAGGCTTAAGGCCGGGGCACAAGTGCGGGCTAGGCTTAAGGCCTGGGAATAAGTGCGGGCTAGGCTTAAGGCCTGGGAACAAGTGCGGGCTAGGCTTAAGGCCTGGGCACAAGTGCTGGCTAGGCTTAAGGCCTGGGCACAAGTGCGGGCTAGGCTTAAGGACGGGGCACAAGTGTGGGCTAGGCTTAAGGACGCGGCACAAGTGCGGGCTAGGCTTAAGGCCGGGGCACAAGTGCGGGCTAGGCTTAAGGCCGGGGCACAAGTGCGGGCTAGGCTTAAGGCCGGGGCACAAGTGCGGGCTAGGCTTAAGGCCTGGGCACAAGTGCAGTGCTGGCTAGGACCAAGGCAGGGGGCATAAGTGCTGGCTAGGCTTAAGGCATGGGCACAAGTGCGGGCTAGGCTTAAGGCCTGGGCACAAGTGCGGGCTAGGCTTAAGGCCGGGGCACAAGTGCGGGCTAGGCTTAAGGCCGGGGCACAAGTGCGGGCTAGGCTTAAGGCCGGGGCACAAGTGCGGGCTAGGCTTAAGGCCGGGGCACAAGTGCGGGCTAGGCTTATGGCCGGGGCACAAGTGCGGGCTAGGCTTAAGGCCGGGGCACAAGTGCGGGTTAGGCTTAAGGCCGGGGCACAAGTGCGGGCTAGGCTTAAGGCCGGGGCACAAGTGCGGGCTAGGCTTAAGGCCTGGGCACAAGTGCGGGCTAGGCTTAAGGCCTGGGCACAAGTGCGGGCTAGGCTTAAGGCCGGGGCACAAGTGCGGGCTAGGCTTAAGGCATGGGCACAAGTGCTGGCTAGGCTTAAGGCATACAGCTAACTCTTTGCACTCTTTGCATAAAGGGTTAGGCACCCATAGGGGTGAAGAGCTAGCTTTCACCCCTCTACTCTGTACTTGGACATTTAGGACTAGATCCTTTGTTGTACAGTGCGGAGCCTCTCCATAACCCCATGCTCCAAGCGACCAGGCACTTCTTGTCTGTCCTCCGTAAATGGGTAATGCCTTCTTCCCCAATTACAGTCGTGCATGCGCATTCAGACGGGACAAGAGCGAAGAGCGTAAAGCTGGCCCTATGTGCATAACCAACTTGAAGCTGAAGACAAAAACAAACAAACAAGCATTCAAGGGGCTCAAAAGTGCGGGCTAGGCTTAAGGCCTGGGCACAAGTGCGGGCTAGGCTTAAGGCCTGGGCACAAGTGCGGGCTAGGCTTAAGGCCTGGGCACAAGTGCGGGCTAGGCTTAAGGCCTGGGCACAAGTGCGGGCTAGGCTTAAGGCCTGGGCACAAGTGCGGGCTAGGCTTAAGGCCTGGGCACAAGTGCGGGCTAGGCTTAAGGCCGGGGCACAAGTGCGGGCTAGGCTTAAGGCCTGGGCACAAGTGCGGGCTAGGCTTAAGGCCTGGGCACAAGTGCAGTGCTAGCTAGGATCAAGGCAGGGGGCACAAGTGCTGGCTAGGCTTAAGGCCTGGGAACAAGTGCGGGCTAGGCTTAAGGCCTGGGCACAAGTGCTGGCTAGGCTTAAGGCCTGGGCACAAGTGCGGGCTAGGCTTAAGGACGGGGCACAAGTGCGGGCTAGGCTTAAGGCCGGGGCACAAGTGCGGGCTAGGCTTAAGGCCGGGGCACAAGTGCGGGCTAGGCTTAAGGCCGGGGCACAAGTGCGGGCTAGGCTTAAGGCCTGGGCACAAGTGCAGTGCTGGCTAGGACCAAGGCAGGGGACATAAGTGCTGGCTAGGCTTAAGGCATGGGCACAAGTGCGGGCTAGGCTTAAGGCCTGGGCACAAGTGCGGGCTAGGCTTAAGGCCGGGGCACAAGTGCGGGCTAGGCTTAAGGCCGGGGCACAAGTGCGGGCTAGGCTTAAGGCCGGGGCACAAGTGCGGGCTAGGCTTAAGGCCGGGGCACAAGTGCGGGATAGGCTTAAGGCCGGGGCACAAGTGCGGGCTAGGCTTATGGCCGGGGCACAAGTGCGGGCTAGGCTTAAGGCCGGGGCACAAGTGCGGGTTAGGCTTAAGGCCGGGGCACAAGTGCGGGCTAGGCTTAAGGCCGGGGCACAAGTGCGGGCTAGGCTTAAGGCCTGGGCACAAGTGCGGGCTAGGCTTAAGGCCTGGGCACAAGTGCGGGCTAGGCTTAAGGCCTGGGCACAAGTTCAGTGCTGGCTAGGACCAAGGCAGGGGGCACAAGTGCTGGCTAGGCTTAAGGCATGGGCACAAGTGCTGGCTAGGCTTAAGGCATACAGCTAACTCTTTGCACTCTTTGCATAAAGGGTTAGGCACCCATACGGGTGAAGAGCTAGCTTTCACCCCTCTACTCTGTACTTGGACATTTAGGACTAGATCCTTTGTTGTACAGTGCGGAGCCTCTCCATAACCCCATGCTCCAAGCGACCAGGCACTTCTTGTCTGTCCTCCGTAAATGGGTAATGCCTTCTTCCCCAATTACAGTCGTGCATGCGCATTCAGACGGGACAAGAGCGAAGAGCGTAAAGCTGGCCCTATGTGCATAACCAACTTGAAGCTGAAGACAAAAACAAACAAACAAGCATTCAAGGGGCTCAAAAGTGCGGGCTAGGCTTAAGGCCTGGGCACAAGTGCGGGCTAGGCTTAAGGCCTGGGCACAAGTGCGGGCTAGGCTTAAGGCCTGGGCACAAGTGCGGGCTAGGCTTAAGGCCTGGGCACAAGTGCGGGCTAGGCTTAAGGCCTGGGCACAAGTGCGGGCTAGGCTTAAGGCCGGGGCACAAGTGCGGGCTAGGCTTAAGGCCTGGGTACAAGTGCGGGCTAGGCTTAACGCCTGGGCACAAGTGCAGTGCTGGCTAGGATCAAGGCAGGGGGCACAAGTGCTGGCTAGGCTTAAGGCCGGGGCACAAGAGCGGGCTAGGCTGAAGGCCGGGGCACAAGTGCGGGCTAGGCTTAAGGCCGGGTCACAAGTGCGGGCTAGGCTTAAGGCCGGGGCACAAGTGCGGGCTAGGCTTAAGGCCTGGGCACAAGTGCGGGCTAGGCTTAAGGCCGAGGCACAAGTGCGGGCTAGGCTTAAGGCCTGGGCACAAGTGCGGGCTAGGCTTAAGGCCTGGGCACAAGTGCAGTGCTGGCTAGGATCAAGGCAGGGGGCACAAGTGCTGGCTAGGCTTAAGGCCTGGGCACAAGTGCGGGCTAGGCTTAAGGACGGGGCACAAGTGCGGGCTAGGCTTAAGGACGGGGCACAAGTGCGGGCTAGGCTTAAGGCCTGGGCACAAGTGCAGTGCTGGCTAGGACCAAGGCAGGGGGCACAAGTGATGGCTAGGCTTAAGGCATGGGCACAAGTGCGGGCTAGGCTTAAGGCCTGGGCACAAGTGCGGGCTAGGCTTAAGGCCGGGGCACAAGTGCGGGCTAGGCTTAAGGCCGGGGCACAAGTGCGGGCTAGGCTTAAGGCCGGGGCACAAGTGCGGGCTAGGCTTAAGGCCGGGGCACAAGTGCGGGCTAGGCTTAAGGCCGGGGCACAAGTGCGGGCTAGGCTTAAGGCCGGGGCACAAGTGCGGGCTAGGCTTAAGGCCGGGGCACAAGTGCGGGCTAGGCTTAAGGCCGGGGCACAAGTGCGGGCTAGGCTTAAGGCCGGGGCACAAGTGCGGGCTAGGCTTAAGGCCGGGGCACAAGTGCGGGCTAGGCTTAAGGCCGGGGCACAAGTGCAGTGCTGGCTAGGACCAAGGCAGGGGGCACAAGTGCTGGCTAGGCTTAAGGCATGGGCACAAGTGCTGGCTAGGCTTAAGGCATACAGCTAACTCTTTGCACTCTTTGCATAAAGGGTTAGGCACCCATAGGGGTGAAGAGCTAGCTTTCACCCCTCTACTCTGTACTTGGACATTTAGGACTAGATCCTTTGTTGTACAGTGCGGAGCCTCTCCATAACCCCATGCTCCAAGCGACCAGGCACTTCTTGTCTGTCCTCCGTAAATGGGTAATGCCTTCTTCCCCAATTACAGTCGTGCATGCGCATTCAGACGGGACAAGAGCGAAGAGCGTAAAGCTGGCCCTATGTGCATAACCAACATGAAGCTGAAGACAAAAACAAACAAACAAGCATTCAAGGGGCTCAAAAGTGCGGGCTAGGCTTAAGGCCTGGGCACAAGTGCGGGCTAGGCTTAAGGCCTGGGCACAAGTGCGGGCTAGGCTTAAGGCCTGGGCACAAGTGCGGGCTAGGCTTAAGGCCTGGTCACAAGTGCGGGCTAGGCTTAAGGCCTGGGCACAAGTGCGGGCTAGACTTAAGGCCTGGGCACAAGTGCGGGCTCGGCTTAAGGCCTGGGCACAAGTGCGGGCTCGGCTTAAGGCCTGGGCACAAGTGCGGGCTCGGCTTAAGGCCTGGGCACAAGTGCGGGCTCGGCTTAAGGCCTGGGCACAAGTGCGGGCTCGGCTTAAGGCCTGGGCACAAGTGCGGGCTCGGCTTAAGGCCTGGGCACAAGTGCGGGCTAGGCTTAAGGCCTGGGCACAAGTGCGGGCTAGGCTTAAGGCCGGGGCACAAGTGCGGGCTAGGCTTAAGGCCGGGGCACAAGTGCGGGCTAGGCTTAAGGCCGGGGCACAAGTGCGGGCTAGGCTTAAGGCCGGGGCACAAGTGCGGGCTAGGCTTAAGGCCGGGACACAAGTGCGGGCTAGGCTTAAGGCCGGGGCACAAGTGCGGGCTAGGCTTAAGGCCGGGGCACAAGTGCGGGCTAGGCTTAAGGCCGGGGCACAAGTGCGGGCTAGGCTTAAGGCCTGGGCACAAGTGCGGGCTAGGCTTAAGGCCTGGGCACAAGTGCGGGCTAGGCTTAAGGCCGGGGCACAAGTGCGGGCTAGGCTTAAGGCCGGGGCACAAGTGCGGGCTAGGCTTAAGGCCGGGGCACAAGTGCGGGCTAGGCTTAAGGCCGGGGCACAAGTGCGGGCTAGGCTTAAGGCCGGGGCACAAGTACGGGCTAGTCTAAAGGCCGGGGCACAAGTGCGGGCTAGGCTTAAGGCCGGGGCACAAGTGCGGGCTAGGCTTAAGGCCTGGGAACAAGTGCGGGCTAGGCTTAAGGCCTGGGAACAAGTGCGGGCTAGGCTTAAGGCCTGGGCACAAATGCTGGCTAGGCTTAAGGCCTGGGCACAAGTGCGGGCTAGGCTTAAGGACGGGGCACAAGTGCGGGCTAGGCTTAAGGCCGGGGCACAAGTGCGGGCTAGGCTTAAGGCCGGGGCACAAGTGCGGGCTAGGCTTAAGGCCGGGGCACAAGTGCGGGCTAGGCTTAAGGCCGGGGCACAAGTGCGGGCTAGGCTTAAGGCCTGGGCACAAGTGCAGTGCTGGCTAGGACCAAGGCAGGGGGCATAAGTGCTGGCTAGGCTTAAGGCATGGGCACAAGTGCGGGCTAGGCTTAAGGCCTGGGCACAAGTGCGGGCTAGGCTTAAGGCCGGGGCACAAGTGCGGGCTAGGCTTAAGGCCGGGGCACAAGTGCGGGCTAGGCTTAAGGCCGGGGCACAAGTGCGGGCTAGGCTTAAGGCCGGGGCACAAGTGCGGGCTAGGCTTATGGCCGGGGCACAAGTGCGGGCTAGGCTTATAACCGGGGCACAAGTGCGGGCTAGGCTTAAGGCCGGGGCACAAGTGCGGGCTAGGCTTAAGGCCGGGCACAAGTGCGGGTTAGGCTTAAGGCCGGGGCACAAGTGCGGGCTAGGCTTAAGGCCGGGGCACAAGTGCGGGCTAGGCTTAAGGCCTGGGCACAAGTGCGGGCTAGGCTTAAGGCCTGGGCACAAGTGCGGGCTAGGCTTAAGGCCTGGGCACAAGTTCAGTGCTGGCTAGGACCAAGGCAGGGGGCACAAGTGCTGGCTAGGCTTAAGGCATGGGCACAAGTGCTGGCTAGGCTTAAGGCATACAGCTAACTCTTTGCACTCTTTGCATAAAGGGTTAGGCACCCATAGGGGTGAAGAGCTAGCTTTCACCCCTCTACTCTGTACTTGGACATTTAGGACTAGATCCTTTGTTGTACAGTGCGGAGCCTCTCCATAACCCCATGCTCCAAGCGACCAGGCACTTCTTGTCTGTCCTCCGTAAATGGGTAATGCCTTCTTCCCCAATTACAGTCGTGCATGCGCATTCAGACGGGACAAGAGCGAAGAGCGTAAAGCTGGCCCTATGTGCATAACCAACTTGAAGCTGAAGACAAAAACAAACAAACAAGCATTCAAGGGGCTCAAAAGTGCGGGCTAGGCTTAAGGCCTGGGCACAAGTGCGGGCTAGGCTTAAGGCCTGGGCACAAGTGCGGGCTAGGCTTAAGGCCTGGGCACAAGTGCGGGCTAGGCTTAAGGCCTGGGCACAAGTGCGGGCTAGGCTTAAGGCCTGGGCACAAGTGCGGGCTAGGCTTAAGGCCGGGGCACAAGTGCGGGCTAGGCTTAAGGCCGGGGCACAAGTGCGGGCTAGGCTTAAGGCCTGGGCACAAGTGCAGTGCTGGCTAGGATCAAGGCAGGGGGCACAAGTGCTGGCTAGGCTTAAGGCCGGGGCACAAGAGCGGGCTAGGCTGAAGGCCGGGACACAAGTGCGGGCTAGGCTTAAGGCCGGGGCACAAGTGCGGGCTAGGCTTAAGGCCGGGGCACAAGTGCGGGCTAGGCTTAAGGCCGGGGCACAAGTGCGGGCTAGGCTTAAGGCTGGGGCACAAGTGCGGGCTAGGCTTAAGGCCGGGGCACAAGTGCGGGCTAGGCTTAAGGCCGGGGCACAAGTGCGGGCTAGGCTTAAGGCCGGGGCACAAGTGCGGGCTAGGCTTAAGGCCGGGGCACAAGTGCGGGCTAGGCTTAAGGCCTGGGCACAAGTGCGGGCTAGGCTTAAGGCCTGGGCACAAGTGCGGGCTAGGCTTAAGGCCTGGGCACAAGTGCGGGCTAGGCTTAAGGCCTGGGCACAAGTGCGGGCTAGGCTTAAGGCCTGGGCACAAGTGCGGGCTCGGCTTAAGGCCTGGGCACAAGTGCGGGCTCGGCTTAAGGCCTGGGCACAAGTGCGGGCTCGGCTTAAGGCCTGGGCACAAGTGCGGGCTCGGCTTAAGGCCTGGGCACAAGTGCGGGCTCGGCTTAAGGCCTGGGCACAAGTGCGGGCTAGGCTTAAGGCCGGGGCACAAGTGCGGGCTAGGCTTAAGGCCGGGGCACAAGTGCGGGCTAGGCTTAAGGCCGGGGCACAAGTGCGGGCTAGGCTTAAGGCCGGGGCACAAGTGCGGGCTAGGCTTAAGGCCGGGGCACAAGTGCGGGCTAGGCTTAAGGCCGGGGCACAAGTGCGGGCTAGGCTTAAGGCCGGGGCACAAGTGCGGGCTAGGCTTAAGGCCTGGGCACAAGTGCGGGCTAGGCTTAAGGCCGGGGCACAAGTGCGGGCTAGGCTTAAGGCCTGGGCACAAGTGCGGGCTAGGCTTAAGGCCGGGACACAAGTGCGGGCTAGGCTTAAGGCCGGGGCACAAGTGCGGGCTAGGCTTAAGGCCGGGGCACAAGTGCGGGCTAGGCTTAAGGCCGGGGCACAATTGTGGGCTAGGCTTAAGGCCTGGGCACAAGTGCGGGCTAGGCTTAAGGCCTGGGCACAAGTGCGGGCTAGGCTTAAGGCCGGGGCACAAGTGCGGGCTAGGCTTAAGGCCGGGGCACAAGTGCGGGCTAGGCTTAAGGCCGGGGCACAAGTGCGGGCTAGGCTTAAGGCCGGGGCACAAGTGCGGGCTAGGCTTAAGGCCGGGGCACAAGTGCGGGCTAGGCTTAAGGCCGGGGCACAAGTGCGGGCTAGGCTTAAGGCCGGGGCACAAGTGCGGGCTAGGCTTAAGGCCGGGGCACAAGTACGGGCTAGTCTTAAGGCCGGGGCACAAGTGCGGGCTAGGCTTAAGGCCGGGGCACAAGTGCGGGCTAGGCTTAAGGCCTGGGAATAAGTGCGGGCTAGGCTTAAGGCCTGGGAACAAGTGCGGGCTAGGCTTAAGGCCTGGGCACAAGTGCTGGCTAGGCTTAAGGCCTGGGCACAAGTGCGGGCTAGGCTTAAGGACGGGGCACAAGTGTGGGCTAGGCTTAAGGACGCGGCACAAGTGCGGGCTAGGCTTAAGGCCGGGGCACAAGTGCGGGCTAGGCTTAAGGCCGGGGCACAAGTGCGGGCTAGGCTTAAGGCCGGGGCACAAGTGCGGGCTAGGCTTAAGGCCTGGGCACAAGTGCAGTGCTGGCTAGGACCAAGGCAGGGGGCATAAGTGCTGGCTAGGCTTAAGGCATGGGCACAAGTGCGGGCTAGGCTTAAGGCCTGGGCACAAGTGCGGGCTAGGCTTAAGGCCGGGGCACAAGTGCGGGCTAGGCTTAAGGCCGGGGCACAAGTGCGGGCTAGGCTTAAGGCCGGGGCACAAGTGCGGGCTAGGCTTAAGGCCGGGGCACAAGTGCGGGCTAGGCTTATGGCCGGGGCACAAGTGCGGGCTAGGCTTAAGGCCGGGGCACAAGTGCGGGTTAGGCTTAAGGCCGGGGCACAAGTGCGGGCTAGGCTTAAGGCCGGGGCACAAGTGCGGGCTAGGCTTAAGGCCTGGGCACAAGTGCGGGCTAGGCTTAAGGCCTGGGCACAAGTGCGGGCTAGGCTTAAGGCCGGGGCACAAGTGCGGGCTAGGCTTAAGGCATGGGCACAAGTGCTGGCTAGGCTTAAGGCATACAGCTAACTCTTTGCACTCTTTGCATAAAGGGTTAGGCACCCATAGGGGTGAAGAGCTAGCTTTCACCCCTCTACTCTGTACTTGGACATTTAGGACTAGATCCTTTGTTGTACAGTGCGGAGCCTCTCCATAACCCCATGCTCCAAGCGACCAGGCACTTCTTGTCTGTCCTCCGTAAATGGGTAATGCCTTCTTCCCCAATTACAGTCGTGCATGCGCATTCAGACGGGACAAGAGCGAAGAGCGTAAAGCTGGCCCTATGTGCATAACCAACTTGAAGCTGAAGACAAAAACAAACAAACAAGCATTCAAGGGGCTCAAAAGTGCGGGCTAGGCTTAAGGCCTGGGCACAAGTGCGGGCTAGGCTTAAGGCCTGGGCACAAGTGCGGGCTAGGCTTAAGGCCTGGGCACAAGTGCGGGCTAGGCTTAAGGCCTGGGCACAAGTGCGGGCTAGGCTTAAGGCCTGGGCACAAGTGCGGGCTAGGCTTAAGGCCTGGGCACAAGTGCGGGCTAGGCTTAAGGCCGGGGCACAAGTGCGGGCTAGGCTTAAGGCCTGGGCACAAGTGCGGGCTAGGCTTAAGGCCTGGGCACAAGTGCAGTGCTAGCTAGGATCAAGGCAGGGGGCACAAGTGCTGGCTAGGCTTAAGGCCTGGGAACAAGTGCGGGCTAGGCTTAAGGCCTGGGCACAAGTGCTGGCTAGGCTTAAGGCCTGGGCACAAGTGCGGGCTAGGCTTAAGGACGGGGCACAAGTGCGGGCTAGGCTTAAGGCCGGGGCACAAGTGCGGGCTAGGCTTAAGGCCGGGGCACAAGTGCGGGCTAGGCTTAAGGCCGGGGCACAAGTGCGGGCTAGGCTTAAGGCCTGGGCACAAGTGCAGTGCTGGCTAGGACCAAGGCAGGGGACATAAGTGCTGGCTAGGCTTAAGGCATGGGCACAAGTGCGGGCTAGGCTTAAGGCCTGGGCACAAGTGCGGGCTAGGCTTAAGGCCGGGGCACAAGTGCGGGCTAGGCTTAAGGCCGGGGCACAAGTGCGGGCTAGGCTTAAGGCCGGGGCACAAGTGCGGGCTAGGCTTAAGGCCGGGGCACAAGTGCGGGATAGGCTTAAGGCCGGGGCACAAGTGCGGGCTAGGCTTATGGCCGGGGCACAAGTGCGGGCTAGGCTTAAGGCCGGGGCACAAGTGCGGGTTAGGCTTAAGGCCGGGGCACAAGTGCGGGCTAGGCTTAAGGCCGGGGCACAAGTGCGGGCTAGGCTTAAGGCCTGGGCACAAGTGCGGGCTAGGCTTAAGGCCTGGGCACAAGTGCGGGCTAGGCTTAAGGCCTGGGCACAAGTTCAGTGCTGGCTAGGACCAAGGCAGGGGGCACAAGTGCTGGCTAGGCTTAAGGCATGGGCACAAGTGCTGGCTAGGCTTAAGGCATACAGCTAACTCTTTGCACTCTTTGCATAAAGGGTTAGGCACCCATACGGGTGAAGAGCTAGCTTTCACCCCTCTACTCTGTACTTGGACATTTAGGACTAGATCCTTTGTTGTACAGTGCGGAGCCTCTCCATAACCCCATGCTCCAAGCGACCAGGCACTTCTTGTCTGTCCTCCGTAAATGGGTAATGCCTTCTTCCCCAATTACAGTCGTGCATGCGCATTCAGACGGGACAAGAGCGAAGAGCGTAAAGCTGGCCCTATGTGCATAACCAACTTGAAGCTGAAGACAAAAACAAACAAACAAGCATTCAAGGGGCTCAAAAGTGCGGGCTAGGCTTAAGGCCTGGGCACAAGTGCGGGCTAGGCTTAAGGCCTGGGCACAAGTGCGGGCTAGGCTTAAGGCCTGGGCACAAGTGCGGGCTAGGCTTAAGGCCTGGGCACAAGTGCGGGCTAGGCTTAAGGCCTGGGCACAAGTGCGGGCTAGGCTTAAGGCCGGGGCACAAGTGCGGGCTAAGCTTAAGGCCTGGGTACAAGTGCGGGCTAGGCTTAACGCCTGGGCACAAGTGCAGTGCTGGCTAGGATCAAGGCAGGGGGCACAAGTGCTGGCTAGGCTTAAGGCCGGGGCACAAGAGCGGGCTAGGCTGAAGGCCGGGGCACAAGTGCGGGCTAGGCTTAAGGCCGGGTCACAAGTGCGGGCTAGGCTTAAGGCCGGGGCACAAGTGCGGGCTAGGCTTAAGGCCTGGGCACAAGTGCGGGCTAGGCTTAAGGCCGAGGCACAAGTGCGGGCTAGGCTTAAGGCCTGGGCACAAGTGCGGGCTAGGCTTAAGGCCTGGGCACAAGTGCAGTGCTGGCTAGGATCAAGGCAGGGGGCACAAGTGCTGGCTAGGCTTAAGGCCTGGGCACAAGTGCGGGCTAGGCTTAAGGACGGGGCACAAGTGCGGGCTAGGCTTAAGGCCTGGGCACAAGTGCGGGCTAGGCTTAAGGCCTGGGCACAAGTGCAGTGCTGGCTAGGACCAAGGCAGGGGGCACAAGTGATGGCTAGGCTTAAGGCATGGGCACAAGTGCGGGCTAGGCTTAAGGCCTGGGCACAAGTGCGGGCTAGGCTTAAGGCCGGGGCACAAGTGCGGGCTAGGCTTAAGGCCGGGGCACAAGTGCGGGCTAGGCTTAAGGCCGGGGCACAAGTGCGGGCTAGGCTTAAGGCCGGGGCACAAGTGCGGGCTAGGCTTAAGGCCGGGGCACAAGTGCGGGCTAGGCTTAAGGCCGGGGCACAAGTGCGGGCTAGGCTTAAGGCCGGGGCACAAGTGCGGGCTAGGCTTAAGGCCGGGGCACAAGTGCGGGCTAGGCTTAAGGCCGGGGCACAAGTGCGGGCTAGGCTTAAGGCCGGGGCACAAGTGCAGTGCTGGCTAGGACCAAGGCAGGGGGCACAAGTGCTGGCTAGGCTTAAGGCATGGGCACAAGTGCTGGCTAGGCTTAAGGCATACAGCTAACTCTTTGCACTCTTTGCATAAAGGGTTAGGCACCCATAGGGGTGAAGAGCTAGCTTTCACCCCTCTACTCTGTACTTGGACATTTAGGACTAGATCCTTTGTTGTACAGTGCGGAGCCTCTCCATAACCCCATGCTCCAAGCGACCAGGCACTTCTTGTCTGTCCTCCGTAAATGGGTAATGCCTTCTTCCCCAATTACAGTCGTGCATGCGCATTCAGACGGGACAAGAGCGAAGAGCGTAAAGCTGGCCCTATGTGCATAACCAACATGAAGCTGAAGACAAAAACAAACAAACAAGCATTCAAGGGGCTCAAAAGTGCGGGCTAGGCTTAAGGCCTGGGCACAAGTGCGGGCTAGGCTTAAGGCCTGGGCACAAGTGCGGGCTAGGCTTAAGGCCTGGGCACAAGTGCGGGCTAGGCTTAAGGCCTGGTCACAAGTGCGGGCTAGGCTTAAGGCCTGGGCACAAGTGCGGGCTAGACTTAAGGCCTGGGCACAAGTGCGGGCTCGGCTTAAGGCCTGGGCACAAGTGCGGGCTCGGCTTAAGGCCTGGGCACAAGTGCGGGCTCGGCTTAAGGCCTGGGCACAAGTGCGGGCTCGGCTTAAGGCCTGGGCACAAGTGCGGGCTCGGCTTAAGGCCTGGGCACAAGTGCGGGCTCGGCTTAAGGCCTGGGCACAAGTGCGGGCTAGGCTTAAGGCCTGGGCACAAGTGCGGGCTAGGCTTAAGGCCGGGGCACAAGTGCGGGCTAGGCTTAAGGCCGGGGCACAAGTGCGGGCTAGGCTTAAGGCCGGGGCACAAGTGCGGGCTAGGCTTAAGGCCGGGGCACAAGTGCGGGCTAGGCTTAAGGCCGGGACACAAGTGCGGGCTAGGCTTAAGGCCGGGGCACAAGTGCGGGCTAGGCTTAAGGCCGGGGCACAAGTGCGGGCTAGGCTTAAGGCCGGGGCACAAGTGCGGGCTAGGCTTAAGGCCTGGGCACAAGTGCGGGCTAGGCTTAAGGCCTGGGCACAAGTGCGGGCTAGGCTTAAGGCCGGGGCACAAGTGCGGGCTAGGCTTAAGGCCGGGGCACAAGTGCGGGCTAGGCTTAAGGCCGGGGCACAAGTGCGGGCTAGGCTTAAGGCCGGGGCACAAGTGCGGGCTAGGCTTAAGGCCGGGGCACAAGTACGGGCTAGTCTAAAGGCCGGGGCACAAGTGCGGGCTAGGCTTAAGGCCGGGGCACAAGTGCGGGCTAGGCTTAAGGCCTGGGAACAAGTGCGGGCTAGGCTTAAGGCCTGGGAACAAGTGCGGGCTAGGCTTAAGGCCTGGGCACAAATGCTGGCTAGGCTTAAGGCCTGGGCACAACTGCGGGCTAGGCTTAAGGACGGGGCACAAGTGCGGGCTAGGCTTAAGGCCGGGGCACAAGTGCGGGCTAGGCTTAAGGCCGGGGCACAAGTGCGGGCTAGGCTTAAGGCCGGGGCACAAGTGCGGGCTAGGCTTAAGGCCGGGGCACAAGTGCGGGCTAGGCTTAAGGCCTGGGCACAAGTGCAGTGCTGGCTAGGACCAAGGCAGGGGGCATAAGTGCTGGCTAGGCTTAAGGCATGGGCACAAGTGCGGGCTAGGCTTAAGGCCTGGGCACAAGTGCGGGCTAGGCTTAAGGCCGGGGCACAAGTGCGGGCTAGGCTTAAGGCCGGGGCACAAGTGCGGGCTAGGCTTAAGGCCGGGGCACAAGTGCGGGCTAGGCTTAAGGCCGGGGCACAAGTGCGGGCTAGGCTTATGGCCGGGGCACAAGTGCGGGCTAGGCTTATAACCGGGGCACAAGTGCGGGCTAGGCTTAAGGCCGGGGCACAAGTGCGGGCTAGGCTTAAGGCCGGGCACAAGTGCGGGTTAGGCTTAAGGCCGGGGCACAAGTGCGGGCTAGGCTTAAGGCCGGGGCACAAGTGCGGGCTAGGCTTAAGGCCTGGGCACAAGTGCGGGCTAGGCTTAAGGCCTGGGCACAAGTGCGGGCTAGGCTTAAGGCCTGGGCACAAGTTCAGTGCTGGCTAGGACCAAGGCAGGGGGCACAAGTGCTGGCTAGGCTTAAGGCATGGGCACAAGTGCTGGCTAGGCTTAAGGCATACAGCTAACTCTTTGCACTCTTTGCATAAAGGGTTAGGCACCCATAGGGGTGAAGAGCTAGCTTTCACCCCTCTACTCTGTACTTGGACATTTAGGACTAGATCCTTTGTTGTACAGTGCGGAGCCTCTCCATAACCCCATGCTCCAAGCGACCAGGCACTTCTTGTCTGTCCTCCGTAAATGGGTAATGCCTTCTTCCCCAATTACAGTCGTGCATGCGCATTCAGACGGGACAAGAGCGAAGAGCGTAAAGCTGGCCCTATGTGCATAACCAACTTGAAGCTGAAGACAAAAACAAACAAACAAGCATTCAAGGGGCTCAAAAGTGCGGGCTAGGCTTAAGGCCTGGGCACAAGTGCGGGCTAGGCTTAAGGCCTGGGCACAAGTGCGGGCTAGGCTTAAGGCCTGGGCACAAGTGCGGGCTAGGCTTAAGGCCTGGGCACAAGTGCGGGCTAGGCTTAAGGCCTGGGCACAAGTGCGGGCTAGGCTTAAGGCCGGGGCACAAGTGCGGGCTAGGCTTAAGGCCGGGGCACAAGTGCGGGCTAGGCTTAAGGCCTGGGCACAAGTGCAGTGCTGGCTAGGATCAAGGCAGGGGGCACAAGTGCTGGCTAGGCTTAAGGCCGGGGCACAAGAGCGGGCTAGGCTGAAGGCCGGGACACAAGTGCGGGCTAGGCTTAAGGCCGGGGCACAAGTGCGGGCTAGGCTTAAGGCCGGGGCACAAGTGCGGGCTAGGCTTAAGGCCGGGGCACAAGTGCGGGCTAGGCTTAAGGCTGGGGCACAAGTGCGGGCTAGGCTTAAGGCCGGGGCACAAGTGCGGGCTCGGCTTAAGGCCTGGGCACAAGTGCGGGCTCGGCTTAAGGCCTGGGCACAAGTGCGGGCTCGGCTTAAGGCCTGGGCACAAGTGCGGGCTCGGCTTAAGGCCTGGGCACAAGTGCGGGCTCGGCTTAAGGCCTGGGCACAAGTGCGGGCTAGGCTTAAGGCCGGGGCACAAGTGCGGGCTAGGCTTAAGGCCGGGGCACAAGTGCGGGCTAGGCTTAAGGCCGGGGCACAAGTGCGGGCTAGGCTTAAGGCCGGGGCACAAGTGCGGGCTAGGCTTAAGGCCGGGGCACAAGTGCGGGCTAGGCTTAAGGCCGGGGCACAAGTGCGGGCTAGGCTTAAGGCCGGGGCACAAGTGCGGGCTAGGCTTAAGGCCTGGGCACAAGTGCGGGCTAGGCTTAAGGCCGGGGCACAAGTGCGGGCTAGGCTTAAGGCCTGGGCACAAGTGCGGGCTAGGCTTAAGGCCGGGACACAAGTGCGGGCTAGGCTTAAGGCCGGGGCACAAGTGCGGGCTAGGCTTAAGGCCGGGGCACAAGTGCGGGCTAGGCTTAAGGCCGGGGCACAATTGTGGGCTAGGCTTAAGGCCTGGGCACAAGTGCGGGCTAGGCTTAAGGCCTGGGCACAAGTGCGGGCTAGGCTTAAGGCCGGGGCACAAGTGCGGGCTAGGCTTAAGGCCGGGGCACAAGTGCGGGCTAGGCTTAAGGCCGGGGCACAAGTGCGGGCTAGGCTTAAGGCCGGGGCACAAGTGCGGGCTAGGCTTAAGGCCGGGGCACAAGTGCGGGCTAGGCTTAAGGCCGGGGCACAAGTGCGGGCTAGGCTTAAGGCCGGGGCACAAGTGCGGGCTAGGCTTAAGGCCGGGGCACAAGTACGGGCTAGTCTTAAGGCCGGGGCACAAGTGCGGGCTAGGCTTAAGGCCGGGGCACAAGTGCGGGCTAGGCTTAAGGCCTGGGAATAAGTGCGGGCTAGGCTTAAGGCCTGGGAACAAGTGCGGGCTAGGCTTAAGGCCTGGGCACAAGTGCTGGCTAGGCTTAAGGCCTGGGCACAAGTGCGGGCTAGGCTTAAGGACGGGGCACAAGTGTGGGCTAGGCTTAAGGACGCGGCACAAGTGCGGGCTAGGCTTAAGGCCGGGGCACAAGTGCGGGCTAGGCTTAAGGCCGGGGCACAAGTGCGGGCTAGGCTTAAGGCCGGGGCACAAGTGCGGGCTAGGCTTAAGGCCTGGGCACAAGTGCAGTGCTGGCTAGGACCAAGGCAGGGGGCATAAGTGCTGGCTAGTCTTAAGGCATGGGCACAAGTGCGGGCTAGGCTTAAGGCCTGGGCACAAGTGCGGGCTAGGCTTAAGGCCGGGGCACAAGTGCGGGCTAGGCTTAAGGCCGGGGCACAAGTGCGGGCTAGGCTTAAGGCCGGGGCACAAGTGCGGGCTAGGCTTAAGGCCGGGGCACAAGTGCGGGCTAGGCTTATGGCCGGGGCACAAGTGCGGGCTAGGCTTAAGGCCGGGGCACAAGTGCGGGTTAGGCTTAAGGCCGGGGCACAAGTGCGGGCTAGGCTTAAGGCCGGGGCACAAGTGCGGGCTAGGCTTAAGGCCTGGGCACAAGTGCGGGCTAGGCTTAAGGCCTGGGCACAAGTGCGGGCTAGGCTTAAGGCCTGGGCACAAGTTCAGTGCTGGCTAGGACCAAGGCAGGGGGCACAAGTGCTGGCTAGGCTTAAGGCATGGGCACAAGTGCTGGCTAGGCTTAAGGCATACAGCTAACTCTTTGCACTCTTTGCATAAAGGGTTAGGCACCCATAGGGGTGAAGAGCTAGCTTTCACCCCTCTACTCTGTACTTGGACATTTAGGACTAGATCCTTTGTTGTACAGTGCGGAGCCTCTCCATAACCCCATGCTCCAAGCGACCAGGCACTTCTTGTCTGTCCTCCGTAAATGGGTAATGCCTTCTTCCCCAATTACAGTCGTGCATGCGCATTCAGACGGGACAAGAGCGAAGAGCGTAAAGCTGGCCCTATGTGCATAACCAACTTGAAGCTGAAGACAAAAACAAACAAACAAGCATTCAAGGGGCTCAAAAGTGCGGGCTAGGCTTAAGGCCTGGGCACAAGTGCGGGCTAGGCTTAAGGCCTGGGCACAAGTGCGGGCTAGGCTTAAGGCCTGGGCACAAGTGCGGGCTAGGCTTAAGGCCTGGGCACAAGTGCGGGCTAGGCTTAAGGCCTGGGCACAAGTGCGGGCTAGGCTTAAGGCCTGGGCACAAGTGCGGGCTAGGCTTAAGGCCGGGGCACAAGTGCGGGCTAGGCTTAAGGCCTGGGTACAAGTGCGGGCTAGGCTTAACGCCTGGGCACAAGTGCAGTGCTGGCTAGGATCAAGGCAGGGGGCACAAGTGCTGGCTAGGCTTAAGGCCGGGGCACAAGAGCGGGCTAGGCTGAAGGCCGGGGCACAAGTGCGGGCTAGGCTTAAGGCCGGGTCACAAGTGCGGGCTAGGCTTAAGGCCGGGGCACAAGTGTGGGCTAGGCTTAAGGCCGGGGCACAAGTGCGGGCTAGGCTTAAGGCCGGGGCACAAGTGCGGGCTAGGCTTAATGCCTGGGCACAAGTGCGGGCTAGGCTTAAGGCCTGGGCACAAGTGCAGTGCTGGCTAGGATTAAGGCAGGGGGCACAAGTGCTGGCTAGGCTTAAGGCCTGGGCACAAGTGCGGGCTAGGCTTAAGGACGGGGCACAAGTGCGGGCTAGGCTTAAGGCCTGGGCACAAGTGCAGTGCTGGCTAGGACCAAGGCAGGGGGCACAAGTGATGGCTAGGCTTAAGGCATGGGCACAAGTGCGGGCTAGGCTTAAGGCCTGGGCACAAGTGCGGGCTAGGCTTAAGGCCGGGGCACAAGTGCGGGCTAGGCTTAAGGCCGGGGCACAAGTGCGGGCTAGGCTTAAGGCCGGGGCACAAGTGCGGGCTAGGCTTAAGGCCGGGGCACAAGTGCGGGCTAGGCTTAAGGCCGGGGCACAAGTGCGGGCTAGGCTTAAGGCCGGGGCACAAGTGCGGGCTAGGCTTAAGGCCGGGGCACAAGTGCGGGCTAGGCTTAAGGCCGGGGCACAAGTGCGGGCTAGGCTTAAGGCCGGGGCACAAGTGCGAGCTAGGCTTAAGGCCGGGGCACAAGTGCGGGCTAGGCTTAAGGCCGGGGCACAAGTGCGGGCTAGGCTTAAGGCCGGGGCACAAGTGCAGTGCTGGCTAGGACCAAGGCAGGGGGCACAAGTGCTGGCTAGGCTTAAGGCATGGGCACAAGTGCTGGCTAGGCTTAAGGCATGCAGCTAACTCTTTGCACTCTTTGCATAAAGGGTTAGGCACCCATAGGGGTGAAGAGCTAGCTTTCACCCCTCTACTCTGTACTTGGACATTTAGGACTAGATCCTTTGTTGTACAGTGCGGAGCCTCTCCATAACCCCATGCTCCAAGCGACCAGGCACTTCTTGTCTGTCCTCCGTAAATGGGTAATGCCTTCTTCCCCAATTACAGTCGTGCATGCGCATTCAGACGGGACAAGAGCGAAGAGCGTAAAGCTGGCCCTATGTGCATAACCAACATGAAGCTGAAGACAAAAACAAACAAACAAGCATTCAAGGGGCTCAAAAGTGCGGGCTAGGCTTAAGGCCTGGGCACAAGTGCGGGCTAGGCTTAAGGCCTGGGCACAAGTGCGGGCTAGGCTTAAGGCCTGGGCACAAGTGCGGGCTAGGCTTAAGGCCTGGGCACAAGTGCGGGCTAGGCTTAAGGCCTGGTCACAAGTGCGGGCTAGGCTTAAGGCCTGGGCACAAGTGCGGGCTAGGCTTAAGGCCTGGGCACAAGTGCGGTCTCGGCTTAAGGCCTGGGCACAAGTGCGGGCTCGGCTAAAGGCCTGGGCACAAGTGCGGGCTCGGCTTAAGGCCTGGGCACAAGTGCGGGCTCGGCTTAAGGCCTGGGCACAAGTGCGGGCTCGGCTTAAGGCCTGGGCACAAGTGCGGGCTAAGCTTAAGGCCTGGGCACAAGTGCGGGCTAGGCTTAAGGCTGGGGCACAAGTGCGGGCTAGGCTTAAGGCCGGGGCACAAGTGCGGGCTAGGCTTAAGGCCGGGGCACAAGTGCGGGCTAGGCTTAAGGCCGGGGCACAAGTGCGGGCTAGGCTTAAGGCCAGGGCACAAGTGCGGGCTAGGCTTAAGGCCGGGGCACAAGTGCGGGCTAGGCTTAAGGCCTGGGCACAAGTGCGGGCTAGGCTTAAGGCCTGGGCACAAGTGCGGGCTAGGCTTAAGGCCTGGGCACAAGTGCGGGCTAGGCTTAAGGCCGGGACACAAGTGCGGGCTAGGCTTAAGGCCGGGGCACAAGTGCGGGCTAGGCTTAAGGCCGGGGCACAAGTGCGGGCTAGGCTTAAGGCCGGGGCACAAGTGCGGGCTAGGCTTAAGGCCTGGGCACAAGTGCGGGCTAGGCTTAAGGCCTGGGCACAAGTGCGGGCTAGGCTTAAGGCCGGGGCACAAGTGCGGGCTAGGCTTAAGGCCGGGGCACAAGTGCGGGCTAGGCTTAAGGCCGGGGCACAAGTGCGGGCTAGGCTTAAGGCCGGGGCACAAGTACGGGCTAGTCTTAAGGCCGGGGCACAAGTGCGGGCTAGGCTTAAGGCCGGGGCACAACTGCGGGCTAGGCTTAAGGCCTGGGAACAAGTGCGGGCTAGGCTTAAGGCCTGGGAACAAGTGCGGGCTAGGCTTAAGGCCTGGGCACAAGTGCTGGCTAGGCTTAAGGCCTGGGCACAAGTGCGGGCTAGGCTTAAGGCCTGGGCACAATTGCGGGCTAGGCTTAAGGCCTGGGCACAAGTGCGGGCTAGGCTTAAGGCCGGGACACAAGTGCGGGCTAGGCTTAAGGACGGGGCACAAGTGCGGGCTAGGCTTAAGGCCGGGGCACAAGTGCGGGCTAGGCTTAAGGCCGGGGCACAAGTGCGGGCTAGGCTTAAGGCCGGGGCACAAGTGCGGGCTAGGCTTAAGGCCGGGGCACAAGTGCGGGCTAGGCTTAAGGCCGGGGCACAAGTGCGGGCTAGGCTTAAGGCCTGGGCACAAGTGCAGTGCTGGCTAGGACCAAGGCAGGGGGCATAAGTGCTGGCTAGGCTTAAGGCATGGGCACAAGTGCGGGCTAGGCTTAAGGCCTGGGCACAAGTGCGGGCTAGGCTTAAGGCCGGGGCACAAGTGCGGGCTAGGCTTAAGGCCGGGGCACAAGTGCGGGCTAGGCTTATGGCCGGGGCACAAGTGCGGGCTAGGCTTATGGCCGGGGCACAAGTGCGGGCTAGGCTTAAGGCCGGGGCACAAGTGCGGGCTAGGCTTAAGGCCGGGGCACAAGTGCGGGTTAGGCTTAAGGCCGGGGCACAAGTGCGGGCTAGGCTTAAGGCCGGGGCACAAGTGCGGGCTCGGCTTAAGGCCTGGGCACAAGTGCGGGCTCGGCTTAAGGCTTGGGCACAAGTGCGGGCTCGGCTTAAGGCCTGGGCACAAGTGCGGGCTCGGCTTAAGGCCTGGGCACAAGTGCGGGCTCGGCTTAAGGCCTGGGCACAAGTGCGGGCTCGGCTTAAGGCCTGGGCACAAGTGCGGGCTCGGCTTAAGGCCTGGGCACAAGTGCGGGCTAGGCTTAAGGCCGGGGCACAAGTGCGGGCTAGGCTTAAGGCCGGGGCACAAGTGCGGGCTAGGCTTAAGGCCGGGGCACAAGTGCGGGCTAGGCTTAAGGCCTGGGCACACGTGCGGGCTAGGCTTAAGGCCGGGGCACAAGTGCGGGCTAGGCTTAAGGCCGGGGCACAAGTGCGGGCTAGGCTTAAGGCCGGGGCACAAGTGCGGGCTAGGCTTAAGGCCGGGGCACAAGTGCGGGCTAGGCTTAAGGCCGGGGCACAAGTGCGGGCTAGGCTTAAGGCCGGGGCACAAGTGCGGGCTAGGCTTAAGGCATACAGCTAACTCTTTGCACTCTTTGCATAAAGGGTTAGGCACCCATAGGGGTGAAGAGCTAGCTTTCACCCCTCTACTCTGTACTTGGACATTTAGGACTAGATCCTTTGTTGTACAGTGCGGAGCCTCTCCATAACCCCATGCTCCAAGCGACCAGGCACTTCTTGTCTGTCCTCCGTAAATGGGTAATGCCTTCTTCCCCAATTACAGTCGTGCATGCGCATTCAGACGGGACAAGAGCGAAGAGCATAAAGCTGGCCCTATGTGCATAACCAACTTGAAGCTGAAGACAAAAACAAACAAGCATTCAAGGGGCTCAAAAGTGCGGGCTAGGCTTAAGGCCTGGGCACAAGTGCGGGCTAGGCTTAAGGCCTGGGCACAAGTGCGGGCTAGGCTTAAGGCCTGGGCACAAGTGCGGGTTAGGCTTCAGGCCTGGGCACAAGTGCGGGCTAGGCTTAAGGCCTGGGCACAAGTGCGGGCTAGGCTTAAGGCCTGGGCACAAGTGCGGGCTAGGCTTAAGGCCTGGGCACAAGTGCGGGCTAGGCTTAAGGCCGGGGCACAAGTGCGGGCTAGGCTTAAGGCCTGGGCACAAGTGCGGGCTAGGCTTAAGGCCTGGGCACAAGTGCAGTGCTGGCTAGGATCAAGGCAGGGGGCACAAGTGCTGGCTAGGCTTAAGGCCGGGGCACAAGAGCGGGCTAGGCTGAAGGCCGGGGCACAAGTGCGGGCTAGGCTTAAGGCCGGGTCACAAGTGCGGGCTAGGCTTAAGGCCGGGGCACAAGTGCGGGCTAGGCTTAAGGCCTGGGCACAAGTGCGGGCTAGGCTTAAGGCCGGGGCACAAGTGCGGGCTAGGCTTAAGGCCGGGGCACAAGTGCGGGCTAGGCTTAAGGCCTGGGCACACGTGCGGGCTAGGCTTAAGGCCGGGGCACAAGTGCGGGCTAGGCTTAAGGCCGGGGCACAAGTGCGGGCTAGGCTTAAGGCCGGGGCACAAGTGCGGGCTAGGCTTAAGGCCGGGGCACAAGTGCGGGCTAGGCTTAAGGCCGGGGCACAAGTGCGGGCTAGGCTTAAGGCCGGGGCACAAGTGCGGGCTAGGCTTAAGGCATACAGCTAACTCTTTGCACTCTTTGCATAAAGGGTTAGGCACCCATAGGGGTGAAGAGCTAGCTTTCACCCCTCTACTCTGTACTTGGACATTTAGGACTAGATCCTTTGTTGTACAGTGCGGAGCCTCTCCATAACCCCATGCTCCAAGCGACCAGGCACTTCTTGTCTGTCCTCCGTAAATGGGTAATGCCTTCTTCCCCAATTACAGTCGTGCATGCGCATTCAGACGGGACAAGAGCGAAGAGCATAAAGCTGGCCCTATGTGCATAACCAACTTGAAGCTGAAGACAAAAACAAACAAGCATTCAAGGGGCTCAAAAGTGCGGGCTAGGCTTAAGGCCTGGGCACAAGTGCGGGCTAGGCTTAAGGCCTGGGCACAAGTGCGGGCTAGGCTTAAGGCCTGGGCACAAGTGCGGGTTAGGCTTCAGGCCTGGGCACAAGTGCGGGCTAGGCTTAAGGCCTGGGCACAAGTGCGGGCTAGGCTTAAGGCCTGGGCACAAGTGCGGGCTAGGCTTAAGGCCTGGGCACAAGTGCGGGCTAGGCTTAAGGCCGGGGCACAAGTGCGGGCTAGGCTTAAGGCCTGGGCACAAGTGCGGGCTAGGCTTAAGGCCTGGGCACAAGTGCAGTGCTGGCTAGGATCAAGGCAGGGGGCACAAGTGCTGGCTAGGCTTAAGGCCGGGGCACAAGAGCGGGCTAGGCTGAAGGCCGGGGCACAAGTGCGGGCTAGGCTTAAGGCCGGGTCACAAGTGCGGGCTAGGCTTAAGGCCGGGGCACAAGTGCGGGCTAGGCTTAAGGCCTGGGCACAAGTGCGGGCTAGGCTTAAGGCCGGGGCACAAGTGCGGGCTAGGCTTAAGGCCTGGGCACAAGTGCGGGCTAGGCTTAAGGCCTGGGCACAAGTGTAGTGCTGGCTAGGATGAAGGCAGGGGGCACAAGTGCTGGCTAGGCTTAAGGCCTGGGCACAAGTGCGGGCTAGGCTTAAGGACGGGGCACAAGTGCGGGCTAGGCTTAAGGCCTGGGCACAAGTGCGGGCTAGGCTTAAGGCCTGGGCACAAGTGCAGTGCTGGCTAGGACCAAGGCAGGGGGCACAAGTGATGGCTAGGCTTAAGGCATGGGCACAAGTGCGGGCTAGGCTTAAGGCCTGGGCACAAGTGCGGGCTAGGCTTAAGGCCGGGGCACAAGTGCGGGCTAGGCTTAAGGCCGGGGCACAAGTGCGGGCTAGGCTTAAGGCCGGGGCACAAGTGCGGGCTAGGCTTAAGGCCGGGGCACAAGTGCGGGCTAGGCTTAAGGCCGGGGCACAAGTGCGGGCTAGGCTTAAGGCCGGGGCACAAGTGCAGGCTAGGCTTAAGGCCGGGGCACAAGTGCGGGCTAGGCTTAAGGCCGGGGCACAAGTGCGGGCTAGGCTTAAGGCCGGGGCACAAGTGCGGGCTAGGCTTAAGGCCGGGGCACAAGTGTGGGCTAGGCTTAAGGCCTGGGCACAAGTGCGGGCTAGGCTTAAGGCCTGGGCACAAGTGCAGTGCTGGCTAGGACCATGGCAGGGGGCACAAGTGCTGGCTAGGCTTAAGGCATGGGCACAAGTGCTGGCTAGGCTTAAGGCATACAGCTAACTCTTTGCACTCTTTGCATAAAGGGTTAGGCACCCATAGGGGTGAAGAGCTAGCTTTCACCCCTCTACTCTGTACTTGGACATTTAGGACTAGATCCTTTGTTGTACAGTGCGGAGCCTCTCCATAACCCCATGCTCCAAGCGACCAGGCACTTCTTGTCTGTCCTCCGTAAATGGGTAATGCCTTCTTCCCCAATTAGTCGTGCATGCGCATTCAGATGGGACAAGAGCGAAGAGCGTAAAGCTGGCCCTATGTGCATAACCAACATGAAGCTGAAGACAAAAACAAACAAACAAGCATTCAAGGGGCTCAAAAGTGCGGGCTAGGCTTAAGGCCTGGGCACAAGTGCGGGCTAGGCTTAAGGCCTGGGCACAAGTGCGGGCTAGGCTTAAGGCCTGGGCACAAGTGCGGGCTAGGCTTAAGGCCTGGGCACAAGTGCGGGCTAGGCTTAAGGCCTGGGCACAAGTGCGGGCTAGGCTTAAGGCCTGGGCACAAGTGCGGGCTAGGCTTAAGGCCTGGGCACAAGTGCGGGCTAGGCTTAAGGCCGGGGCACAAGTGCGGGCTAGGCTTAAGGCCGGGGCACAAGTGCGGGCTAGGCTTAAGGCCGGGGCACAAGTGCGGGCTAGGCTTAAGGCCGGGGCACAAGTGCGGGCTAGGCTTAAGGCCGGGGCACAAGTGCGGGCTAGGCTTAAGGCCGGGGCACAAGTGCGGGCTAGGCTTAAGGCCTGGGCACAAGTGCGGGCTAGGCTTAAGGCCTGGGCACAAGTGCGGGCTAGGCTTAAGGCCTGGGCACAAGTGCGGGCTAGGCTTAAGGCCGGGACACAAGTGCGGGCTAGGCTTAAGGCCGGGGCACAAGTGCGGGCTAGGCTTAAGGCCGGGGCACAAGTGCGGGCTAGGCTTAAGGCCGGGGCACAAGTGCGGGCTAGGCTTAAGGCCTGGGCACAAGTGCGGGCTAGGCTTAAGGCCTGGGCACAAGTGCGGGCTAGGCTTAAGGCCGGGGCACAAGTGCGGGCTAGGCTTAAGGCCGGGGCACAAGTGCGGGCTAGGCTTAACGCCGGGGCACAAGTGCGGGCTAGGCTTAAGGCCGGGGCACAAGTGCGGGCTAGGCTTAAGGCCGGGGCACAAGTGCGGGCTAGGCTTAAGGCCGGGGCACAAGTGCGGGCTAGGCTTAAGGCCGGGGCACAAGTGCGGGCTAGTCTTAAGGCTGGGGCACAAGTGCGGGCTAGGCTTAAGGCCGGGGCACAAGTGCGGGCTAGGCTTAAGGCCGGGGCACAAGTGCGGGCTAGGCTTAAGGCCTGGGCACAAGTGCAGTGCTGGCTAGGACCAAGGCAGGGGGCATAAGTGCTGGCTAGGCTTAAGGCATGGGCACAAGTGCGGGCTAGGCTTAAGGCCTGGGCACAAGTGCGGGCTAGGCTTAAGGCCGGGGCACAAGTGCGGGCTAGGCTTAAGGCCGGGGCACAAGTGCGGGCTAGGCTTAAGGCCTGGGCACAAGTGCGGGCTAGGCTTATGGCCTGGGCACAAGTGAGGGCTAGGCTTAAGGCCTGGGCACAAGTGCGGGCTAGGCTTAAGGCCTGGGCACAAGTGCGGGCTAGGCTTATGGCCTGGGCACAAGTGAGGGCTAGGCTTAAGGCCTGGGCACAAGTGCGGGCTAGGCTTAAGGCCTGGGCACAAGTGCAGGCTAGGCTTAAGGCCTGGGCACAAGTGCAGGCTAGGCTTAAGGCCTGGGCACAAGTGCGGGCTAGGCTTAAGGCCGGGGCACAAGTGCGGGCTAGGCTTAAGGCCTGGGCACAAGTGCAGGCTAGGCTTAAGGCCTGGGCACAAGTGCAGTGCTGGCTAGGATCAAGGCAGGGGGCACAAGTGCTGGCTAGGCTTAAGGCCGGGGCACAAGAGCGGGCTAGGCTGAAGGCCAGGGCACAAGTGCGGGCTAGGCTTAAGGCCGGGTCACAAGTGCGGGCTAGGCTTAAGGCCTGGGCACAAGTGCGGGCTAGGCTTAAGGCCTGGGCACAAGTGCAGTGCTGGCTAGGACCAAGGCAGGGGGCACAAGTGATGGCTAGGCTTAAGGCATGGGCACAAGTGCGGGCTAGGCTTAAGGCCTGGGCACAAGTGCGGGCTAGGCTTAAGGCCGGGGCACAAGTGCGGGCTAGGCTTAAGCCGGGTCACAAGTGCGGGCTAGGCTTAAGGTCTGGGCACAAGTGCGGGCTAGGCTTAAGGCCTGGGCACAAGTGCAGTGCTGGCTAGGACCAAGGCAGGGGGCACAAGTGATGGCTAGGCTTAAGGCATGGGCACAAGTGCGGGCTAGGCTTAAGGCCTGGGCACAAGTGCGGGCTAGGCTTAAGGCCGGGGCACAAGTGCGGGCTAGGCTTAAGGCCGGGGCACAAGTGCGGGCTAGGCTTAAGGCCTGGGCACAAGTGCGGGCTAGGCTTAAGGCCTGGGCACAAGTGCGGGCTAGGCTTAAGGCCTGGGCACAAGTGCGGGCTAGGCTTAAGGCCTGGGCACAAGTATGGGCTCGGCTTAAGGCCTGGGCACAAGTGCGGGCTCGGCTTAAGGCCTGGGCACAAGTGCGGGCTCGGCTTAAGGCCTGGGCACAAGTGCGGGCTCGGCTTAAGGCCTGGGCACAAGTGCGGGCTCGGCTTAAGGCCTGGGCACAAGTGCGGGCTAGGCTTAAGGCCTGGGCACAAGTGCGGGCTAGGCTTAAGGCCGGGGCACAAGTGCGGGCTAGGCTTAAGGCCGGGGCACAAGTGCGGGCTAGGCTTAAGGCCGGGGCACAAGTGCGGGATAGGCTTAAGGCCTGGGCACAAGTGCGGGCTAGGTTAAGGCCTGGGCACAAGTGCGGGCTAAGCTTAAGGCCTGGGCACAAGTGCGGGCTAGGCTTAAGGCCTGGGCACAAGTGCGGGCTAGGCTTAAGGCCTGGGCACAAGTGCTGGCTGAGGCTTAAGGCATGGGCACAAGTCCTGGCTAAGGCTTAAGGCATGGGCACAAGTGCTGGCTAAGGCTTAAGGCATGGGCACAAGTGCTGGCTAAGGCTTAAGGCATGGGCACAACTGCTGGCTAAGGCTTAAGGCATGGGCACAAGTGCTGGCTAAGGCTTAAGGCATGGGCACAAGTGCTGGCTAAGGCTTAAGGCATGGGCACAAGTGCTGGTTAAAGCTTAAGGCATGGGCACAAGTGCTGGCTAAGGCTTAAGGCATGGGCACAAGTGCTGGCTAGGCGTAAGGCTTTAAACACTACAACACAGAGCTCAAACATACACAGTAAACAATACAGAGTGGGCAATGCAGAGCGCCCCACGGAGCGGAAAATGCAGAGCGAGCAATGCAGAGTCCTCCCTCCCCAACGCAACAAAGAACAAATGCAGAGGTCCCCAGGAAGTACACACAATGCACTACACAACACAGAGCTCATACGTACACAGTATACAATTCAGGGCGCCCCACGGAGCGGGCAATGCAGAGCGCCCCACAGAGAGGGCAAATTTAGAGCACCCCACAGAGTGAGCACTGCAGTCATCCCTCCCCACCGCAACAAAGAGCAAATGCAGTGGCCCCCAGGAAGTACACACAATGCAGTACACACACAGCTCAAACATACACAGTATACAATGCAGAGCGGGCAATGCGGGGCTCCCCACGCAGCTGGCAATGCAGAGCGCCCCACAGAGCGGGCAATGCAGAGCGCCCCACAGAGGAGGCAAATCCAGAGCGCCCCACAGAGGAGGCAAATTCAGAGCGCCCCAGAGGAGGCAAATCCAGAGCGCCCCACAGAGCGAGCAATGCAGAATCCTCCCTCCCCACCGCAACAAAGAGCAAATGCAGAGGCCCCCAGGAAATACACACAATGCACTACACAACACAGAGCTCAAACATACACAGTATACAATGCAGAGCAGGCAATGCAGAGCGCCCCACTAGGCTGGCAATGCAGAGGCCCTCAGGCAGCACACACAAAACACTACAACACAGAGCTCAAACATACACAGTAAACAATACAGAGCGGGCAATGCAGAGTGCCCCACGGAGCAGAAAAAGCAGAGCGAGCGACGCAGACTCCTCCCTCCCCAATGCTACAAAGAGCAAATGCAGAGGCCCCCAGGAAGTACACACAATGCACTACACAACACAGAGTTGTGTACATACACAGAGCTCAAACATACACAGTATACAATGCAGAGCGCCCCACGGAGAGGGGAATGCGGGGAGCCCCATGGAAGCGGACAATGCAGAGCGCCCCACGGAGCGGTCAATGCAGAGGCCCCCCAAGAACAAAACACAATGCAGTACACAAAGCAGAGCTCACATATACAGTACATAGTGAAGAGCAGGCAATGAGCGCCCCACGCAGCGGGCAATGCAGAGCGCCACACGCAGCGGGCAATGCAGAACGCCCCAAGCAGCGGGCAATGCAGAGCGCCCCAGAGCTGGCAATGCAGAGGTCCCCAGAAAGCACACAATGCACTACAACACAGAGCTCAAACATACACAGTATACAATGCAGAGCGGGCAATGTGGGGCTCCCCACGCAGCGGGCAATGCACAGCGCCCCACAGAGCGGGCAATGCAGAGACCTCCCTCCCCACCGCAACAAAGAGCAAATGCAGAGGCCCCCAGGAAGAACACACAATGCACTACACAACACAGAGCTCAAACATACACAGTATACAATGCAGGGCGCCCCAAAGAGCGGCCAATGCAGGGCGCCCCATGGAGCGGTTAATGCAGAGCACCCCAAAGAGAGGTTAATGCAGATGGCCCCACAGAGCGAGCAATGCAGAGCGCCCCACAGAGCGAGCAATGCAGAGCGCCCCACAGAGCGAGCAATGCAGGGCGCCCCACAGAGCGAGCAATGCAGGGCGCCCCACAGAGCGGGCAATGCAGGGCGCCCCACAGAGCGGGCAATGCAGAGTCCTCCCTCCCCATGCAACAAAGAGCAAATGCAGAGGCCCCCAGGAGGTACACATAATGCACTACACAACACAGAGCTCATACATACACAGTATACAATGCAGAGCGCCCCACGGAGCGGCCAATGCAGAGGCCCTCAAGAAGAAGACAATGCAATCACAAAGCAGAGCTCACATATATAGTACACAGTGAAGAGCGGAGAATGCGGAGAGCCCCAAGGAAGGGGCCAATGCAGAGGGCCCCACAGAGCGGGCAACGCAGAGGGCCCCACAGAGCGGGCAACGCAGAGGGCCCCACAGAGCGGGCAACGCAGAGGGCCCCACAGAGCGGGCAATGCAGAGGGCCCCACAGAGCGGGCAATGCAGAGGGCCCCACAGAGCGGGCAATGCAGAGGGCCCCACAGAGCGGGCAATGCAGAGGGCCCCACAGAGCGGGCAATGCAGAGCGCCCCACGGAGAGGGGAATGCAGAGCGCCCCACGGAGAGGGGAATGCTGGGAGCCCCATGGAAGGGGACAATGCAGAGGCCCCCAAGAACAACACACAATGCAGTACACAAAGCAGAGCTCACATATACAGTACATAGTGAAGAGCAGGCAATGAGGGGCTCCCCAAGGAGCCCCTCAACACAACACAGAGCGGGCAATGCAGAGGGCCCCACAGAGCGGGCAATGCAGAGCGCCCCACGGAGAGGGGAATGCAGAGCGCCCCACGGAGAGGGGAATGCTGGGAGCCCCATGGAAGCGGACAATGCAGAGGCCCCCAAGAACAACACACAATGCAGTACACAAAGCAGAGCTCACATATACAGTACATAGTGAAGAGCAGGCAATGAGGGGCTCCCCAAGGAGCCCCTCAACACAACACAGAGCTCAAACATACACAGTATACAATGCGGGGCGCCCCACGGAGGGGAATGCGGGGCGACCCACGGAGAGGGGAATGCGGGGCGCCCCACTGAGAGGGGAATGCACCCTGCATTCCTTTCTCTGGGGTGCCCCGCATTCCCCTCTCAGTGGGGCGCCCCAGAGAGGGGAATGCAGGGCGCCCCACAGAGAGGGCAATGCAGAGCGCCCCACGCAGCGGGCAATGCAGAGCGCCCCACGCAGCGGGCAATGCAGAGCGCCCCACGCAGCGGGCAATGCAGAGCGCCCCACGCAGCGGGCAATGCAGAGCACCCCACGCAGCGGGCAATGCAGAGGGCCCCACAGAGCGGGCAATGCAGAGGGCCCCACAGAGCGGGCAATGCAGAGGGCCCCACAGAGCGGGCAATGCAGAGCGCCCCACGGAGAGGGGAATGCAGAGCGCCCCACGGAGAGGGGAATGCTGGGAGCCCCATGGAAGCGGACAATGCAGAGGCCCCCAAGAACAACACACAATGCAGTACACAAAGCAGAGCTCACATATACAGTACATAGTGAAGAGCAGGCAATGAGGGGCTCCCCAAGGAGCCCCTCAACACAACACAGAGCGGGCAATGCAGAGGGCCCCACAGAGCGGGCAATGCAGAGCGCCCCACGGAGAGGGGAATGCAGAGCGCCCCACGGAGAGGGGAATGCTGGGAGCCCCATGGAAGCGGACAATGCAGAGGCCCCCAAGAACAACACACAATGCAGTACACAAAGCAGAGCTCACATATACAGTACATAGTGAAGAGCAGGCAATGAGGGGCTCCCCAAGGAGCCCCTCAACACAACACAGAGCTCAAACATACACAGTATACAATGCGGGGCGCCCCACGGAGGGGAATGCGGGGCGCCCCACAGAGAAGGGAATGCGGGGCGCCCCACTGAGAGGGGAATGCACCCTGCATTCCTTTCTCTGAGGTGCCCCGCATTCCCCTCTCAGTGGGGCGCCCCAGAGAGGGGAATGCAGGGCGCCCCACAGAGAGGGCAATGCAGAGCGCCCCACGCAGCGGGCAATGCAGAGCGCCCCACGCAGCGGGCAATGCAGAGCGCCCCACGCAGCTGGCAATGCAGAGCGCCCCACGCAGCGGGCAATGCAGAGCGCCCCACGCAGCGGGCAATGCAGAGCGCCCCACGCAGCGGGCAATGCAGAGCGCCCCACGCAGCGGGCAATGCAGAGCGCCCCACGCAGCGGGCAATGCAGAGCGCCCCACGCAGCGGGCAATGCAGAGCGCCCCACGCAGCGGGCAATGCAGAGCGCCCCACGCAGCGGGCAATGCAGAGCGCCCCACGCAGCGGGCAATGCAGAGCGCCCCACGCAGCGGGCAATGCAGAGCGCCCCACGCAGCGGGCAATGCAGAGCGCCCCACGCAGCGGGCAATGCAGAGCGCCCCACGCAGCGGGCAATGCAGAGCACCCCACGCAGTGGGCAATGCAGAGAACCCCACAGAGCTGGCAATGCAGAGGTCCCCAGAAAGCACACACAATGCACTACAACACAGAGCTCAAACATACACAGTACACAATGCAGGACACCCCACAGAGCGGGCAATGCAGGGCGCTCCACAGTGCGGGCAATGCAGGGCGCCCCACAGAGCGGGCAATGCAGGGCGCCCCACAGAGCTGGCAATGCAGAGGGCCCCACACAGCGGGTAATGCAGAGGGCCCCACAGAGCGGGCAATGCAGAGGGCCCCACAGAGCAGGCAATGCAGAGGGCCCCACAGAGCGGGCAATGCAGAGTCCTCTCTCCCCACAACAAATCGCAAATGCAGAGGTCCCCAGGAAGTACACACAATGCACTACACAACACAGAGCTCAAACATACACAGAACACAATGCAGGGTGCCCCACAGAGCGGGCAATGCAGGGCGCCCCACAGAGCGGGCAATGCAGGGTGCCCCACAGAGCGGGCAATGCAGGGAGCCCCACAGAGCGGGCAATGCAGAGCGCGCCCCACAGAGCGAGCAATGCAAAGCGCCCCACAGAGCGAGCAATGCAGAGCGCCCCACAGAGCGAGCAATGCAGAGCACCCTGTTGTGAATTCTGTGGCAGAGCTCCCTCCTGTGGTCACAAGTGGTACTTCGGCTGATTCTGTCTGTGAGCTTCCGTTGGTGGAGGAGAGTGGTACTGCGGCTTCTGAGTTTCCTTCCTCAGGTGATGTGAAGTCGTTAGGTGCTGCTCTATTTAACTCCACCTGGTGCTCTGATCCTGGCCTCCAGACAATGTTCTAGTATAGGACTTGCTTCCTCCTGGATCGTTCCTGTGGCCTGCTGCTCTGCATAGCTAAGTTCCGCTTTTGTTATTTTGTTTGCTGTTTTTTTCCTGTCCAGCTTGCATATTTGTTTTTTCTTGCCTGCTGGAAGCTCTGGGACGCAGAGGGTGTACCTCCGTGCCGTTAGTTCGGTACGGAGGGTCTTTTTGCCCCCTTTGAATGGTTGTTTGTAGGGTTTTGTGTTGACCGCAAAGTTACCTTTCCTATCCTCGCTCTGTTCAGAAAGTCGGGCCTCACTTTGCTAAATCTATTTCATCTCTACGTTTGTCTTTTGATCTTTACTCACAGTCATAATATGTGGGGGCTGCCTTTTCCTTTGGGGTATTTCTTTGAGGCAAGGTAGGCTTATTTTCTATCTTCAGGCTAGCTAGTTTCTCAGGCTGTGCCGAGTTGCATAGGGAGCGTTGGGCGCAATCCACGGCTGCCTCTAGTGTGTGTTGGAGAGGATTAGGGATTGCGGTCAGCAGAGTTTCCACGTCTCAGAGCTCGTTCTATGTTTTTGGGTTATTGTCAGGTCACTGTATGTGCTCTGGCTTCTATGTCCATTGTGGTACTGAATTGCCTTATCATAACAGTACTGGAGGCCCAAAGTACTAATGATTCTCAATAGAGGGAAAAAAAGTTCTGAGACCATTTTTTTTCTCTGCACTGTGTTTTGCCTTTTTTTTCCCCTAGACAATTGGGTGGTTCAGGACACAGGTGTAGCGATGGACATTAAAGGTCTGTCTTCATGTGTGGATCAGCTCACGGCAAGAGTACAAAATATTCAAGACTTTGTGGTTCAGAATTCTATGTTGGAACCAAGAATTCCTATTCCTGATTTGTTTTTTGGAGATAGAACTAAGTTTGTGAATTTCAAAAATAATTGCAAACTGTTTCTGGCCTTGAAACCTCGCTCCTCTGGTGACCCAGTTCAACAAGTGAGAATTATTATTTCTTTTTTGCGTGGCGACCCTCAAGACTGGGCATTTTCCCTTGCACCAGGAGATCCTGCATTAAGTAATATTGATGCGTTTTTCCTGGCGCTCGGATTGCTGTACGATGAACCTAATTCGGTGGATCAGGCAGAGAAAAATTTGCTGGATCTGTGTCAGGGTCCGGATGAGATTGAGATTTACTGTCAGAAATTTAGAAGGTGGTCCGTGCTCACTCAATGGAATGAAGGTGCGCTCGCAGCTATTTTCAGAAAGGGTCTCTCTGAAGCCCTTAAGGATGTCATGGTGGGATTTCCTATGCCTGCGGGCCTAAATGAGTATGTCTCTGGCCATTCAGATCGGTCGACGCTTGCGTGAGCGTAAATCTGTGCACCATTTGGCGGTATTATCTGAGCATAAACCTGAGCCTATGCAGTGCGATAGGACTTTGACCAGAGTTGAACGGCAAGAACACAGACGTCGGAATGGGCTATGTTTTTACTGTGGTGATTCCACTCATGCTATCTCCGATTGTCCTAAGCGCACTAAGCGGTTCGCTAGGTCTGCCACCATTGGTACAGTACAGTCAACATTTCTTTTGTCCGTTACTTTGATCTGCTTTTTGTCATCCTATTCTGTCATGGCATTTGTGGATTCAGGCGCTGCCCTGAATTTGATGGACTTGGAGTATGCCAGGCGTTGTGGGTTTTTCTTGGAGCCCTTGCAGTGTCCTATTCCACTGAGAGGAATTGATGCTACGCCTTTGGCCAAGAATAAGCCTCAGTATTGGACCCAGCTGACCATGTTCATGGCTCCTGCACATCAGGAGGATATTCGCTTTCTGGTGTTGCATGATCTGCATGATGTGGTCGTGTTGGGGTTGCCATGGCTACAGGTCCATAATCCAGTATTAGATTGGAAATCCATGTCTGTGTCCAGCTGGGGTTGTCAGGGGGTACATGGTGATGTTCCATTCCTGTCTATTTCATCATCCACCCCTTCTGAGGTCCCAGAGTTCTTGTCTGATTACCGGGATGTATTTGATGAGCCCAAGTCCGATGCCCTACCTCCGCATAGGGATTGTGATTGTGCTATCGATTTGATTCCTGGTAGTAAATTTCCAAAAGGGCGACTGTTTAATTTATCTGTACCTGAGCACGCCGCTATGCGGAGTTACGTGAAGGAGTCCTTGGAGAAGGGGCACATTCGCCCGTCATCGTCGCCATTGGGAGCGGGGTTCTTTTTTGTGGCCAAGAAGGATGGTTCGCTGAGACCTTGTATAGATTACCGCCTTCTAAATAAGATCACGGTCAAATTTCAGTACCCCTTGCCGCTGTTATCTGATTTGTTTGCTCGGATTAAGGGGGCTAGTTGGTTCACCAAGATAGATCTTCATGGTGCATATAATCTTGTGCGTATAAAGCGAGACGATGAATGGAAAACTGCATTTAATACGCCCGAGGGCCATTTTGAATACCTAGTTATGCCATTCGGACTTGCCAATGCTCCATCAGTGTTTCAGTCCTTTATGCATGACATCTTCCGAGAGTACCTGGATAAATTCCTGATTGTGTACTTGTATGATATTTTGGTCTTCTCGGATGATTGGGAGTCTCATGTGAAGCAGGTCAGAACGGTGTTTCAGGTCCTGCGTGCTAATTCTTTGTTTGTGAAGGGATCAAAGTGTCTCTTTGGTGTTCAGAAGGTTTCATTTTTGGGGTTCATTTTTTCCCCTTCTACTATCGAGATGGATCCTGTTAAGGTCCAGGCCATCCATGATTGGACTCAGCCGACTTCTCTGAAGAGTCTGCAAAAGTTCCTGGGCTTTGCTAATTTTTATCGTCGCTTCATCTGCAATTTTTCTAGTATTGCTAAACCATTGACCGATTTGACCAAGAAGGGTGCTGATGTGGTCAATTGGTCTTCTGCTGCTGTGGAAGCTTTTCAAGAGTTGAAGCGTCGTTTTTCTTCTGCCCCTGTGTTATGTCAGCCAGATGTTTCGCTTCCGTTCCAGGTCGAGGTTGATGCTTCTGAAATTGGAGCGGGGGCTGTTTTGTCGCAGAGAAGTTCTGATTGCTCGGTGATGAAACCATGCGCCTTCTTTTCCAGGAAGTTTTCGCCTGCTGAGCGAAATTATGATGTTGGCAATCGAGAGTTGCTGGCCATGAAGTGGGCATTCGAGGAGTGGCGTCATTGGCTTGAAGGAGCTAAGCATCGCGTGGTGGTCTTGACTGATCATAAGAACTTGACTTATCTCGAGTCTGCCAAACGGTTGAATCCTAGACAGGCTCTCTGGTCGCTGTTTTTCTCCCGTTTCGACTTTGTGGTTTTGTACCTTCCAGGCTCTAAAAATGTGAAGGCGGATGCCCTGTCTAGGAGTTTTGTGCCTGACTCTCCGGGTTTATCTGAGCCGGCGGGTATTCTCAATGAGGGAGTAATTGTGTCTGCCATCTCCCCTGATTTGCGGCGGGTGCTGCAAAAATTTCAGGCTAATAAACCTGATCGTTGCCCAGCGGAGAAACTGTTTGTCCCTGATAGGTGGACGAATAGAGTTATCTCTGAGGTTCATTGTTCGGTGTTGGCTGGTCATCCTGGAATCTTTGGTACCAGAGAGTTAGTGGCTAGATCCTTTTGGTGGCCATCTCTGTCGCGGGATGTGCGTTCTTTTGTGCAGTCCTGTGGGATTTGTGCTCGGGCTAATCCCTGCTGTTCTCATGCCAGTGGGTTGCTTTTGCCCTTGCCGGTCCCGAAGAGGCCTTGGACACATATCTCTATGGATTTTATTTCAGATCTTCCCGTCTCTCAAAAAATGTCAGTCATTTGGGTGGTTTGTGATCGCTTCTCTAAGATGGTCCATTTGGTACCCTTGTCTAAATTACCTTCCTCCTCTGATTTGGTGCCATTGTTCTTCCAGCATGTGGTTCGTTTACATGGCATTCCGGAGAATATCGTTTCTGACAGAGGTTCCCAGTTTGTTTCAAGGTTTTGGCGAGCCTTTTGTGCTAGGATGGGCATTGACTTGTCTTTTTCCTCGGCTTTCCATCCTCTGACTAATGGCCAGACCGAACGAACCAATCAGACCTTGGAAACATATCTGAGATGCTTTGTTTCTGCTGATCAGGATGACTGGGTGTCCTTTTTGCCTTTGGCTGAGTTCGCCCTTAATAATCGGGCCAGCTCGGCTACTTTGGTTTCGCCGTTTTTCTGCAACTCTGGGTTCCATCCTCGTATCTCTTCAGGGCAGGTTGAGTCTTCGGACTGTCCTGGTGTGGATACTGTGGTGGACAGGTTGCAGCAGATCTGGACTCATGTAGTGGACAATTTGACCTTGTCCCAGGAGAAGGCTCAACGTTTTGCTAATCGCAGACGCTGTGTGGGTCCCCGACTTCGTGTTGGGGATTTGGTTTGGTTGTCATCTCGTCATATTCCTATGAAGGTTTCCTCTCCTAAATTTAAGCCTTGTTTCATTGGTCCGTATAGGATTTCTGATGTTCTTAATCATGTGTCTTTTCGTTTGACCCTTCCAGATTCTTTTTCCATCCATAACGTTTTCCATAGGTCATTGTTGCGGAGATACGTGGCACCTATGGTTCCATCTGTTGATCCTCCTGCCCCGGTTTTGGTGGAGGGGGAGTTGGAGTATATTGTGGAGAAGATTTTGGATTCTCGTGTTTCGAGACGGAAACTCCAGTATCTGGTTAAGTGGAAGGGTTATGATCAGGAAGATAATTCCTGGGTCTTTGCCTCTGATGTCCATGCTCCCGATCTTGTTCGTGCCTTTCATATGGCTCATCCTGGTCGTCCTGCGGGCTCTGGTGAGGGTTCGGTGACCCCTCCTCAATGGGGGGGTACTGTTGTGAATTCTGTGGCAGAGCTCCCTCCTGTGGTCACAAGTGGTACTTCGGCTGATTCTGTCTGTGAGCTTCCGTTGGTGGAGGAGAGTGGTACTGCGGCTTCTGAGTTTCCTTCCTCAGGTGCTGTGGTGAAGTCGTTAGGTGCTGCTCTATTTAACTCCACCTGGTGCTCTGATCCTGGCCTCCAGTCAATGTTCTAGTATAGGACTTGCTTCCTCCTGGATCGTTCCTGTGGCCTGCTGCTCTGCATAGCTAAGTTATTTTGTTTGCTGTTTTTTCCTGTCCAGCTTGCATATTTGTTTTTTCTTGCCTGCTGGAAGCTCTGGGACGCAGAGGGTGTACCTCCGTGCCGTTAGTTCGGTACGAAGGGTCTTTTTGCCCCCTTTGCGTGGTTGTTTGTAGGGTTTTGTGTTGACCGCAAAGTTACCTTTCCTATCCTCGCTCTGTTCAGAAAGTCGGGCCTCACTTTGCTAAATCTATTTCATCTCTACGTTTGTCTTTTCATCTTTACTCACAGTCATTATATGTGGGGGCTGCCTTTTCCTTTGGGGTATTTATTTGAGGCAAGGTAGGCTTATTTTCTATCTTCAGTCTAGCTAGTTTCTCAGGCTGTGCCGAGTTGCATAGGGAGCGTTGGGCGCAATCCACGGCTGCCTCTAGTGTGTGTTGGAGAGGAGTAGGGATTGCGGTCAGCAGAGTTTCCACGTCTCAGAGCTCGTTCTATGTTTTTGGGTTATTGTCAGGTCACTGTATGTGCTCTGGCTTCTATGTCCATTGTGGTACTGAATTGCCTTATCATAACAGCGCCCCACAGAGCGAGCAATGCAGAGTTATCACTCCCCAACGCAACAAAGAGCATATTCAGAGGCCCCCAGGAAGTACACCCAATGCACTACACAGAGTTCAAACATACACAGTATACAATGCAGAGCGGGCAATGCCAGGCTCCCCACGCAGCGGGCAATGCAGAGCGCCCCACAGAGCGACGAAGGCAGAGCGCCCCATGTAGGGCGCCCCACAGAGCGGGCAATGTAGGGCGCCCCACAGAGCGGGCAATGCAGAGTCCTCCCTCCCCACCACAACAAAGAGCAAATGCAGAGGTCCCCAGGAAGTACACACAATGCACTACACAACACAGAGCTCATACATACACAGTATACAATGCAGAGCGCCCCACGGAGCGGCCAATGCAGAGGCCCCCAAGAAGAACACACAATGCATTACACAAAGCAGAGCTCACATATACAGTACACAGTGAAGAGCGGAGAATGCGGAGAGCCCCAAGGAAGGGGCCAATGCAGAGCGCCCCACAGAGCGGGCAATGCAGAGCGCCCCACAGAGCGGGCAATGCAGAGCGCCCCACAGAGCGGGCAATGCAGAGGGCCCCACAGAGCGGGCAATGCAGAGGGCCCCACAGTGCGGGCAATGCAGAGGGCCCCACAGAGCGGGCAATGCAGAGGGCCCCACAGAGCGGGCAATGCAGAGGGCCCCGCAGAGCGGGCAATGCAGAGGGCCCCACAGAGCGGGCAATGCAGAGGGCCCCGCAGAGCGGGCAATGCAGAGCGCCCCACAGAGCGGGCAATGCAGAGCGCCCCACGCAGCGGGCAATGCAGAGCGCCCCACGCAGCGGGCAATGCAGAGCGCCCCACGCAGCGGGCAATGCAGAGCGCCCCACGCAGCGGGCAATGCAGAGCGCCCCACGCAGCGGGCAATGCAGAGCGCCCCACAGAGCGGGCAATGCAGAGGGCCCCACAGAGCGGGCAATGCAGAGGGCCCCACAGAGCGAGCAATGCAGAGCGCCCCAAAAAGCGGGCAATGCAGAGCGCCCTACAGAGCGGGCAATGCAGAGCGCCCCACAGAGCGGGCAATGCAGGGGGCCCCACAGAGTGGGCAATGCAGGGGGCCCCACAGAGCGGGCAATGCAGAGGACCCCACAGAGCGGGCAATGCAGAGGACCCCACAGAGCGGGCAATGCAGAGGATCCCACAGAGCGGGCAATGCAGAGGGCCCCACAGAGCGATTAAATCCAGAGCACCCCACAGAGCGGGCAATGCAGAGTCCTCCCTCCCCACCACAACAAATCGCAAATGCAGAGGTCCCCAGGAAGTACACACAATGCACTACACAACACAACACAGAGCTCAAACGTACACAGTACACAATGCAGGGTGCCCCACAGAGCGGGCAATGGAGGGCGCCCCACAGTGCGGGCAATGCAGGGCGCCCCAAAGAGCGGGCAATGCAGAGCGTGCCCCACAGAGCGAGCAATGCAGAGCGCCCCACAGAGCGAGCAATGCAAAGCGCCCCACAGAGCAAGCAATGCAGAGCGCCCCACAGAGCTAGCAATGCAGAGCGCCCCACAGAGCGAGCAATGCAGAGCACCCCACAGAGCGGGCAATGCAGAGTCCTCCCTCCCCACCACAACAAAGAGCAAATTCAGAGGTCCCCAGGAAGTACACACAATGCACTACACAACACAGAGCTCATACATACACAGTATACAATGCAGAGCGCCCCACGGAGCGGCCAATGAAGAGGCCCCCAAGAAGAACACACAATGCATTACACAAAGCAGAGCTCACATATACAGTACACAGTGAAGAGCGGAGAATGCGGAGAGCCCCAAGGAAGGGGCCAATGCGGAGCGACCCCCAAGGAGCAGGCAATGCAGAGCGCCCCACAGAGCGGGCAATGCAGAGCGCCCCACAGAGCGGGCAATGCAGAGCGCCCCACAGAGCGGGCAATGCAGAACGCCCCACAGAGCGGGCAATGCAGAGCGCCCCACAGAGCGGGCAATGCAGAGCGCCCCACAGAGCGGGCAATTCAGAGCGCCCCACAGAGCGGGCAATGCAGAGCGCCCCACAGTGCGGGCAATGCAGAGCGCCCCACAGTGCGGGCAATGCAGAGCGCCCCACAGAGCGGGCAATGCAGAGCACCCCACAGAGCGGGCAATGCAGAGCGCCCCACAGAGCGGGCAATGCAGAGCGCCCCACAGAGCGGGCAATGCAGAACGCCCCACAGAGCGGGCAATGCAGAGCGCCCCACAGAGCGGGCAATGCAGAGCGCCCCACAGAGCGGGCAATGCAGAGCGCCCCACAGAGCGGGCAATTCAGAGCGCCCCACAGAGCGGGCAATGCAGAGCGCCCCACAGTGCGGGCAATGCAGAGCGCCCCACAGTGCGGGCAATGCAGAGCGCCCCACAGAGCGGGCAATGCAGAGCGCCCCACAGAGCGGGCAATGCAGAGCGCCCCACAGAGCGGGCAATGCAGAGCGCCCCACAGAGCGGGCAATGCAGAGCGCCCCACAGAGCGGGCAATGCAGAGCGCCCCACAGAGCGGGCAATGCAGAGGGCCCCACAGAGCGGGCAATGCAGAGGGCCCCACAGAGCGAGCAATGCAGAGCGCCCCAAAAAGCGGGCAATGCAGAGCGCCCTACAGAGCGGGCAATGCAGAGCGCCCCACAGAGCGGGCAATGCAGGGGGCCCCACAGAGTGGGCAATGCAGGGGGCCCCACAGAGCGGGCAATGCAGAGGACCCCACAGAGCGGGCAATGCAGAGGACCCCACAGAGCGGGCAATGCAGAGGACCCCACAGAGCGGGCAATGCAGAGGGCCCCACAGAGCGATTAAATCCAGAGCACCCCACAGAGCGGGCAATGCAGAGTCCTCCCTCCCCACCACAACAAATCGCAAATGCAGAGGTCCCCAGGAAGTACACACAATGCACTACACAACACAACACAGAGCTCAAACGTACACAGTACACAATGCAGGGTGCCCCACAGAGCGGGCAATGGAGGGCGCCCCACAGTGCGGGCAATGCAGGGCGCCCCAAAGAGCGGGCAATGCAGAGCGTGCCCCACAGAGCGAGCAATGCAGAGCGCCCCACAGAGCGAGCAATGCAAAGCGCCCCACAGAGCAAGCAATGCAGAGCGCCCCACAGAGCGAGCAATGCAGAGCGCCCCACAGAGCGAGCAATGCAGAGCACCCCACAGAGCGGGCAATGCAGAGTCCTCCCTCCCCACCACAACAAAGAGCAAATTCAGAGGTCCCCAGGAAGTACACACAATGCACTACACAACACAGAGCTCATACATACACAGTATACAATGCAGAGCGCCCCACGGAGCGGCCAATGAAGAGGCCCCCAAGAAGAACACAAAATGCATTACACAAAGCAGAGCTCACATATACAGTACACAGTGAAGAGCGGAGAATGCGGAGAGCCCCAAGGAAGGGGCCAATGCGGAGCGACCCCCAAGGAGCAGGCAATGCAGAGCGCCCCACAGAGCGGGCAATGCAGAGCGCCCCACAGAGCGGGCAATGCAGAGCGCCCCACAGAGCGGGCAATGCAGAACGCCCCACAGAGCGGGCAATGCAGAGCGCCCCACAGAGCGGGCAATGCAGAGCGCCCCACAGAGCGGGCAATTCAGAGCGCCCCACAGAGCGGGCAATGCAGAGCGCCCCACAGTGCGGGCAATGCAGAGCGCCCCACAGTGCGGGCAATGCAGAGCGCCCCACAGAGCGGGCAATGCAGAGCGCCCCACAGAGCGGGCAATGCAGAGCGCCCCACAGAGCGGGCAATGCAGAGCGCCCCACAGAGCGGGCAATGCAGAGCGCCCCACAGAGCGGGCAATGCAGAGCGCCCCACAGAGCGGGCAATGCAGAGGGCCCCACAGAGCGGGCAATGCAGAGGGCCCCACAGAGCGAGCAATGCAGAGCGCCCCAAAAAGCAGGCAATGCAGAGCGCCCTACAGAGCGGGCAATGCAGAGCGCCCCACAGAGCGGGCAATGCAGAGGGCTTCACAGAGCGGGCAATGCAGAGGGCCCCACAGAGCGGGCAATGCAGAGGGCCCCACAGAGCGGGCAATGCAGAGGGCCCCACAGAGCGGGCAATGCAGAGGGCCCCACAGAGCGGGCAACGCAGAGCGCCCCACAGAGCGGGCAACGCAGAGCGCCCCACAGAGCGGGCAATGCAAAGCGCCCCACAGAGCGGGCAATGCAAAGCGCCCCACAGAGGGGCAATGCAGAGCGCCTCACAGAGCGGGCAATGCAGAGCGCCTCACAGAGCGGGCAATGCAGAGCGCCCCACAGAGCAGGCAATGCAGAGGGCCCCACAGAGCGATTAAATCCAGAGCACCCCACAGAGCGGGCAATGCAGAGTCCTCCCTCCCCACCACAACAACAAAGAGCAAATGCAGAGGTCCCCAGGAAGTACACACAATGCACTACACAACACAGAGCTCAAACATACACAGTACACAATGCAGGGCGCCCCACAGAGCGGGCAATGCAGAGGGCCCCACAGAGCGGGCAATGCAGAGGGCCCCACAGAGCGGGCAATGCAGAGGGCCCCACAGAGCGGGCAATGCAGAGCACCCCACAGAGCGGGCAATGCAGAGGGCCCCACGGAGCGGGCAATGCACAGGGCCCCACAGAGCCCCACAGAGCGGGCAATGCAGAGGGCCCCACAGAGCGGGCAATGCAGAGGGCCCCACAGAGCGGGCAATGCAGAGGGCCCCACAGAGCGAGCAATGCAGAGGGCCCCACAGAGCGAGCAATGCAGAGGGCCCCACAGAGTGGGCAATGCAGAGGGCCCCACAGAGCGATTAAATCCAGAGCACCCCACAGAGCGGGCAATGCAGAGTCCTCCCTCCCCACCACAACAAAGAGCAAATGCAGAGGTCCCCAGGAAAGTACACACAATGCACTACACAACACAGAGCTCAAACATACACAGTATACAATGCAGGGAGCCCCACGGAGAGGGGAATGCGGGGAGCCCCAAGGAAGCGGCCAATGCAGAGCGCCCCACGGAGAGGGCAATGCAGAGCGCCCCACGGAGAGGTCAATGCAGAGCGCCCCCAAGAAAAACAATGCAGTATACAGAGATCACATATACAGTACACAGTGAAGAGCGGGCAATGAGGGGCTCCACACGGAGAGGGGAATGCAGAGCGCCCCACAGAGCGGCCAATGCAGAGGCCCCCAAGAAGAACACAATGCAGTATACAGAGATCACATACAGTACACAGTGAAAAGCGGGTAATGAGGGGCTCCCCACGGAGAGGGGAATGCAGAGCACCCCACAGAGCGGCTAATGCAGAGGCCCCCAAGAAGAACACAATGCAGTATACAGAGATCACATATACAGTGCACAATGAAGAGCGGGCAATGAGGGGCTCCCCACGGAGAGGGGAATGCAGAGCACCCCACAGAGCGGCCAATGCAGAGGCCCCCAAGAAGAACACAATGCAGTATACAGAGATCACATATACAGTACACAGTGAAGAGCGGGCAATGAGGGGCTCCTCACAGAGCGACCAATGCAGAGGCCCCCAAGAAGAACACAATGCAGTATACAGAGATCACATACAGTACACAGTGAAGAGCGGGTAATGAGGGGCTCCCCACAGAGCGGCCAATGCAGAGGCCCCCAAGTAGAACACAATGCAGTATACAGAGATCACATACAGTACACAGTGAAGAGCGGGCAATGAGGGGCTCCCCACGGAGCGGCCAATGCAGAGGCCTCTAAGAAGAACACAATGCAGTATACAGAGATCACATACAGTACACAGTGAAGAGCGGGCAATGAGGGGCTCCCCACGGAGCGGCCAATGCAGAGGCCCCCAAGAAGAACACAATGCAGTATACAGAGATCACATACAGTACACAGTGAAGAGCGGGTAATGAGGGGCTCCCCACAGAGCGGCCAATGCAGAGGCCCCCAAGAAGAACACAATGCAGTATACAGAGATCACATACAGTACACAGTGAACAGCGGGCAATGAGGGGCTCCCCACAGAGCGGCCAATGCAGAGGCCCCCAAGAAGAACACAATGCAGTATAGAGATCACATATACAGTACACAGTGAAGAGCGGGCAATGAGGGGCTCCCCACGGAGAGGGCAATGAGGGGCTCCCCACAGAGCGGCCAATGCAGAGGCCCCCCAAGTAGTACACACAATGCAGTATACAGAGATCACATATACAGTACACAGCGGGCAATGAGGGGCTCTCCACAGAGCGGCCAATGCAGAGGCCCCCAAGAAGAACACAATGCAGTATACAGAGATCACATATACAGTACACAGCGGGCAATGAGGGGCTCTCCACAGAGCGGCCAATGCAGAGGCCCCCAAGAAGAACACAATGCAGTATACAGAGATCACATACAGTACACAGTGAAGAGCGGGCAATGAGGGGCTCCCCACAGAGCGGCCAATGCAGAGGCCCCCCAAGAAGAACACAATGCAGTATACAGAGATCACATATACAGTACACAGTGAAGAGCAGGCAATGAGGGGCTCTCCACAGAGCGGCCAATGCAGAGGCCCCCAAGAAGAACACAATGCAGTATACAGAGATCACATATACAGTACACAGCGGGCAATGAGGGGCTCTCCACAGAGCGGCCAATGCAGAGGCCCCCAAGAAGAACACAATGCAGTATACAGAGATCACATACAGTACACAGTGAAGAGCCGTAATGAGGGGCTCCCCACAGAGCGGCCAATGCAGAGGCCCCCAAGAAGAACACAATGCAGTATACAGAGATCACATATACAGTACACAGTGAAGAGCAGGCAATGAGGGGCTCTCCACAGAGCGGCCAATGCAGAGGCCCCCAAGAAGAACACAATGCAGTATACAGAGATCACATATACAGTACACAGCGGGCAATGAGGGGCTCTCCACAGAGCGGCCAATGCAGAGGCCCCCCAAGAAGAACACAATGCAGTATACAGAGATCACATATACAGTACACAGTGAAGAGCAGGCAATGAGGGGCTCTCCACAGAGCGGCCAATGCAGAGACCCCCAAGTAGTACACACAATGCAGTATACAGAGATCACATATACAGTACACAGCGGGCAATGAGGGGCTCTCCACAGAGCGGCCAATGCAGAGGCCCCCAAGTAGTACACACAATGCAGTATACAGAGATCACATATACAGTACACAGCGGGCAATGAGGGGCTCTCCACAGAGCGGCCGATGCAGAGGCCCCCCAGAAGAACACAATTCCGTTATACCGAGATCACATATACAGTACACAGCGGGCAATGAGGGGCTCTCCACAGAGCGGCCAATGCAGAGGCCCCCAAGTAGTACACACAATGCAGTATACAGAGATCACATATACAGTACACAGCGGGCAATGAGGGGCTCTCCACAGAGCGGCCAATGCAGAGGCCCCCAAGAAGAACACAGTGCAGTATACAGAGATCACATATACAGTACACAGCGGGCAATGAGGGGCCCCCAAGTAGTACACACAATGCAGTATACAGAGATCACATATACAGTACACAGCGGGCAATGAGGGGCTCTCCACAGAGCGGCCGATGCAGAGGCCCCCCAGAAGAACACAATTCCGTTATACCGAGATCACATATACAGTACACAGCGGGCAATGAGGGGCTCTCCACAGAGCGGCCAATGCAGAGGCCCCCAAGTAGTACACACAATGCAGTATACAGAGATCACATATACAGTACACAGCGGGCAATGAGGGGCTCTCCACAGAGCGGCCAATGCAGAGGCCCCCAAGAAGAACACAGTGCAGTATACAGAGATCACATATACAGTACACAGCGGGCAATGAGGGGCTCTCCACAGAGCGGCCAATGCAGAGGCCCCCCAAGAAGAACACAATGCAGTATACAGAGATCACATATACAGTACACAGTGAAGAGCAGGCAATGAGGGGCTCTCCACAGAGCGGCCAATGCAGAGGCCCCCAAGTAGTACACACAATGCAGTATACAGAGATCACATATACAGTACACAGCGGGCAATGAGGGGCTCTCCACAGAGCGGCCAATGCAGAGGCCCCCAAGAAGAACACAATGCAGTATACAGAGATCACATATACAGTACAGAGCAGGCAATGAGGGGCTCTCCACAGAGCGGCCAATGCAGAGGCCCCCAAGAAGAACACAATGCAGTATACAGAGATCACATATACAGTACACAGCGGGCAATGAGGGGCTCTCCACAGAGCGGCCAATGCAGAGGCCCCCAAGTAGTACACACAATGCAGTATACAGAGATCACATATACAGTACACAGCGGGCAATGAGGGGCTCTCCACAGAGCGGCCAATGCAGAGGCCCCCAAGAAGAACACAGTGCAGTATACAGAGATCACATATACAGTACACAGCGGGCAATGAGGGGCTCTCCACAGAGCGGCCAATGCAGAGGCCCCCCAAGAAGAACACAATGCAGTATACAGAGATCACATATACAGTACACAGTGAAGAGCAGGCAATGAGGGGCTCTCCACAGAGCGGCCAATGCAGAGGCCCCCAAGTAGTACACACAATGCAGTATACAGAGATCACATATACAGTACACAGCGGGCAATGAGGGGCTCTCCACAGAGCGGCCAATGCAGAGGCCCCCAAGAAGAACACAATGCAGTATACAGAGATCACATATACAGTACAGAGCAGGCAATGAGGGGCTCTCCACAGAGCGGCCAATGCAGAGGCCCCCAAGAAGAACACAATGCAGTATACAGAGATCACATATACAGTACACAGCGGGCAATGAGGGGCTCTCCACAGAGCGGCCAATGCAGAGGCCCCCCAAGAAGAACACAATGCAGTATACAGAGATCACATATACAGTACACAGTGAAGAGCAGGCAATGAGGGGCTCTCCACAGAGCGGCCAATGCAGAGGCCCCCAAGTAGTACACACAATGCAGTATACAGAGATCACATATACAGTACACAGCGGGCAATGAGGGGCTCTCCACAGAGCGGCCAATGCAGAGGCCCCCAAGAAGAACACAATGCAGTATACAGAGATCACATATACAGTACACAGCGGGCAATGAGGGGCTCTCCACAGAGCGGCCAATGCAGAGGCCCCCAAGAAGAACACAATGCAGTATACAGAGATCACATACAGTACACAGTGAAGAGCCGGTAATGAGGGGCTCCCCACAGAGCGGCCAATGCAGAGGCCCCCAAGTAGTACACACAATGCAGTATACAGAGATCACATATACAGTACACAGCGGGCAATGAGGGGCTCTCCACAGAGCGGCCAATGCAGAGGCCCCCAAGAAGAACACAATGCAGTAAACAGAGATCACATATACAGTACACAGCGGGCAATGAGGGGCTCCCCACAGAGCGGCCAATGCAGAGGCCCCCAAGAAGAACACAATGCAGTATAGAGATCACATATACAGTACACAGCGAGCAATGAGGGGCTCCCCACAGAGCGGCCAATGCAGAGGCCCCCAAGAAGAACACAATGCAGTATAGAGATCACATATACAGTACACAGCGAGCAATGAGGGGCTCCCCACAGAGCGGCCAATGCAGAGGCCCCCAAGAAGAACACAATGCAGTATAGAGATCACATATACAGTACACAGCGAGCAATGAGGGGCTCCCCACAGAGCGGCCAATGCAGAGGCCCCCAAGTACTACACACAATGCAGTATACAGAGATCACATATACACTACACAGCGAGCAATGAGGGGCTCTCCACAGAGCGGCCAATGCAGAGGCCCACCAAGTAGTACACACAATGCAGTATACAGAGATCACATATACACTACACAGCGGGCAATGAGGGGCTCTCCACAGAGCGGCCAATGCAGAGGCCCCCAAGTAGTACACACAATGCAGTATACAGAGATCACATATACAGTACACAGCGAGCAATGAGGGGCTCTCCACAGAGCGGCCAATGCAGAGGCCCACCAAGTAGTACACACAATGCAGTATACAGAGATCACATATACAGTACACAGCGGGCAATGAGGGGCTCTCCACAGAGCGGCCAATGCAGAGGCCCCCAAGTAGTACACACAATGCAGTATACAGAGATCACATATACAGTACACAGCGAGCAATGAGGGGCTCTCCACAGAGCGGCCAATGCAGAGGCCCCCAAGTAGTACACACAATGCAGTATACAGAGATCACATATACAGTACACAGCGGGCAATGAGGGGCTCTCCACAGAGCGGCCAATGCAGAGGCCCCCAAGTAGTACACACAATGCAGTATACAGAGATCACATATACAGTACACAGCGAGCAATGAGGGGCTCTCCACAGAGCGGCCAATGCAGAGGCCCCCAAGTAGTACACACAATGCAGTATACAGAGATCACATATACAGTACACAGCGAGCAATGAGGGGCTCTCCACAGAGCGGCCAATGCAGAGGCCCCCAAGTAGTACACACAATGCAGTATACAGAGATCACATATACAGTACACAGCGGGCAATGAGGGGCTCCCCACAGAGCGGCCAATGCAGAGGCCCCCAAGTAGTACACACAATGCAGTATACAGAGATCACATATACAGTACACAGCGAGCAATGAGGGGCTCTCCACAGAGCGGCCAATGCAGAGGCCCCCAAGTAGTACACACAATGCAGTATACAGAGATCACATATACAGTACACAGCGAGCAATGAGGGGCTCTCCACAGAGCGGCCAATGCAGAGGCCCCCAAGTAGTACACACAATGCAGTATACAGAGATCACATATACAGTACACAGCGAGCAATGAGGGGCTCCCCACAGAGCGGCCAATGCAGAGGCCCCCAAGAAGAACACAATGCAGTATACAGAGATCACATATACACTACACAGCGGGCAATGAGGGGCTCTCCACAGAGCGGCCAATGCAGAGGCCCCCAAGAAGAACACAATGCAGTATACAGAGATCACATATACAGTACACAGCGGGCAATGAGGGGCTCTCCACAGAGCGGCCAATGCAGAGGCCCCCAAGAAGAACACAATGCAGTAAACAGAGATCACATATACAGTACACAGCGGGCAATGAGGGGCTCTCCACAGAGCGGCCAATGCAGAGGCCCCCAAGAAGAACACAATGCAGTATACAGAGATCACATATACAGTACACAGCGGGCAATGAGGGGCTCTCCACAGAGCGGCCAATGCAGAGGCCCCCAAGAAGAACACAATGCAGTATACAGAGATCACATATACAGTACACAGCGGGCAATGAGGGGCTCCCCACAGAGCGGCCAATGCAGAGGCCCCCAAGAAGAACACAATGCAGTATAGAGATCACATATACAGTACACAGCGAGCAATGAGGGGCTCCCCACAGAGCGGCCAATGCAGAGGCCCCCAAGTACTACACACAATGCAGTATACAGAGATCACATATACACTACACAGCGAGCAATGAGGGGCTCTCCACAGAGCGGCCAATGCAGAGGCCCACCAAGTAGTACACACAATGCAGTATACAGAGATCACATATACACTACACAGCGGGCAATGAGGGGCTCTCCACAGAGCGGCCAATGCAGAGGCCCCCAAGTAGTACACACAATGCAGTATACAGAGATCACATATACAGTACACAGCGAGCAATGAGGGGCTCTCCACAGAGCGGCCAATGCAGAGGCCCCCAAGTAGTACACACAATGCAGTATACAGAGATCACATATACAGTACACAGCGAGCAATGAGGGGCTCTCCACAGAGCGGCCAATGCAGAGGCCCCCAAGTAGTACACACAATGCAGTATACAGAGATCACATATACAGTACACAGCGGGCAATGAGGGGCTCCCCACAGAGCGGCCAATGCAGAGGCCCCCAAGTAGTACACACAATGCAGTATACAGAGATCACATATACAGTACACAGCGAGCAATGAGGGGCTCTCCACAGAGCGGCCAATGCAGAGGCCCCCAAGTAGTACACACAATGCAGTATACAGAGATCACATATACAGTACACAGCGAGCAATGAGGGGCTCTCCACAGAGCGGCCAATGCAGAGGCCCCCAAGTAGTACACACAATGCAGTATACAGAGATCACATATACAGTACACAGCGAGCAATGAGGGGCTCCCCACAGAGCGGCCAATGCAGAGGCCCCCAAGAAGAACACAATGCAGTATACAGAGATCACATATACACTACACAGCGGGCAATGAGGGGCTCTCCACAGAGCGGCCAATGCAGAGGCCCCCAAGAAGAACACAATGCAGTATACAGAGATCACATATACAGTACACAGCGGGCAATGAGGGGCTCTCCACAGAGCGGCCAATGCAGAGGCCCCCAAGTAGTACACACAATGCAGTATACAGAGATCACATATACAGTACACAGCGGGCAATGAGGGGCTCTCCACAGAGCGGCCAATGCAGAGGCCCCCAAGAAGAACACAATGCAGTAAACAGAGATCACATATACAGTACACAGCGGGCAATGAGGGGCTCCCCACAGAGCGGCCAATGCAGAGGCCCCCAAGAAGAACACAATGCAGTATAGAGATCACATATACAGTACACAGCGGGCAATGAGGGGCTCTCCACAGAGCGGCCAATGCAGAGGCCCCCAAGAAGAACACAATGCAGTATACAGAGATCACATATACAGTACACAGCGGGCAATGAGGGGCTCCCCACAGAGCGGCCAATGCAGAGGCCCCCAAGAAGAACACAATGCAGTATAGAGATCACATATACAGTACACAGCGAGCAATGAGGGGCTCTCCACAGAGCGGCCAATGCAGAGGCCCCCAAGTAGTACACACAATGCAGTATACAGAGATCACATATACAGTACACAGCGAGCAATGAGGGGCTCTCCACAGAGCGGCCAATGCAGAGGCCCCCAAGTAGTACACACAATGCAGTATACAGAGATCACATATACAGTACACAGCGAGCAATGAGGGGCTCCCCACAGAGCGGCCAATGCAGAGGCCCCCAAGAAGAACACAATGCAGTATACAGAGATCACATATACACTACACAGCGGGCAATGAGGGGCTCTCCACAGAGCGGCCAATGCAGAGGCCCCCAAGAAGAACACAATGCAGTATACAGAGATCACATATACAGTACACAGCGGGCAATGAGGGGCTCTCCACAGAGCGGCCAATGCAGAGGCCCCCAAGTAGTACACACAATGCAGTATACAGAGATCACATATACAGTACACAGCGGGCAATGAGGGGCTCTCCACAGAGCGGCCAATGCAGAGGCTCCCAAGTAGTACACACAATGCAGTATACAGAGATCACATATACAGTACACAGCGGGCAATGAGGGGCTCTCCACAGAGCGGCCAATGCAGAGGCCCCCAAGTAGTACACACAATGCAGTATACAGAGATCACATATACAGTACACAGCGGGCAATGAGGGGCTCTCCACAGAGCGGCCAATGCAGAGGCCCCCAAGTAGTACACACAATGCAGTATACAGAGATCACATATACAGTACACAGCGAGCAATGAGGGGCTCCCCACAGAGCGGCCAATGCAGAGGCCCCCAAGAAGAACACAATGCAGTATACAGAGATCACATATACACTACACAGCGGGCAATGAGGGGCTCTCCACAGAGCGGCCAATGCAGAGGCCCCCAAGAAGAACACAATGCAGTATACAGAGATCACATATACAGTACACAGCGGGCAATGAGGGGCTCTCCACAGAGCGGCCAATGCAGAGGCCCACCAAGTAGTACACACAATGCAGTATACAGAGATCACATATACAGTACATAGCGGGCAATGAGGGGCTCTCCACAGAGCGGCCAATGCAGAGGCCCCCAAGAAGAACACAATGCAGTATACAGAGATCACATATACAGTACACAGCGGGCAATGAGGGGCTCTCCACAGAGCGGCCAATGCAGAGGCCCCCAAGAAGTACACACAATGCAGTATACAGAGATCACATATACAGTACACAGCGGGCAATGAGGGGCTCTCCACAGAGCGGCCAATGCAGAGGCCCCCAAGAAGAACACAATGCAGTATACAGAGATCACATATACAGTACACAGCGGGCAATGAGGGGCTCTCCACAGAGCGGCCAATGCAGAGGCCCCCAAGAAGAACACAATGCAGTATACAGAGATCACATATACACTACACAGCGGGCAATGAGGGGCTCTCCACAGAGCGGCCAATGCAGAGGCCCACCAAGTAGTACACACAATGCAGTATACAGAGATCACATATACACTACACAGCGGGCAATGAGGGGCTTTCCACAGAGCGGCCAATGCAGAGGCCCCCAAGTAGTACACACAATGCAGTATACAGAGATCACATATACAGTACACAGCAGGCAATGAGGGGCTCCCCACAGAGCGGCCAATGCAGAGGCCCCCAAGTAGTACACAATGCAGTATACAGAGATCACATATACAGTACACAGCGGGCAATGAGGGGCTCTCCACAGAGCGGCCAATGCAGAGGCCCACCAAGTAGTACACACAATGCAGTATACAGAGATCACATATACACTACACAGCGGGCAATGAGGGGCTCCCCACAGAGCGGCCAATGCAGAGGCCCACCAAGTAGTACACACAATGCAGTATACAGAGATCACATATACAGTACACAGCGAGCAATGAGGGGCTCTCCACAGAGCGGCCAATGCAGAGGCCCCCAAGTAGTACACACAATGCAGTATACAGAGATCACATATACAGTACACAGCGAGCAATGAGGGGCTCTCCACAGAGCGGCCAATGCAGAGGCCCCCAAGTAGTACACACAATGCAGTATACAGAGATCACATATACAGTACACAGCAGGCAATGAGGGGCTCCCCACAGAGCGGCCAATGCAGAGGCCCCCAAGTAGTACACACAATGCAGTATACAGAGATCACATATACAGTACACAGCAGGCAATGAGGGGCTCCCCACAGAGCGGCCAATGCAGAGGCCCCCAAGTAGTACACACAATGCAGTATACAGAGATCACATATACAGTACACAGCGAGCAATGAGGGGCTCTCCACAGAGCGGCCAATGCAGAGGCCCCCAAGTAGTACACACAATGCAGTATACAGAGATCACATATACAGTACACAGCGAGCAATGAGGGGCTCTCCACAGAGCGGCCAATGCAGAGGCCCCCAAGTAGTACACACAATGCAGTATACAGAGATCACATATACAGTACACAGCGGGCAATGAGGGGCTCCCCACAGAGCGGCCAATGCAGAGGCCCCCAAGAAGAACACAATGCAGTATACAGAGATCACATATACAGTACACAGCGGGCAATGAGTGGCTCTCCACAGAGCGGCCAATGCAGAGGCCCCCAAGAAGAACACAATGCAGTATACAGAGATCACATATACAGTACACAGCAGGCAATGAGGGGCTCCCCACAGAGCGGCCAATGCAGAGGCCCCCAAGTAGTACACACAATGCAGTATACAGAGATCACATATACAGTACACAGCGGGCAATGAGGGGCTCTCCACAGAGCGGCCAATGCAGAGGCCCCCAAGAAGAACACAATGCAGTATACAGAGATCACATATACAGTACACAGCAGGCAATGAGGGGCTCCCCACAGAGCGGCCAATGCAGAGGCCCCCAAGTAGTACACACAATGCAGTATACAGAGATCACATATACAGTACACAGTGAAAAGCGGCAATGAGGGGCTCCCCACGGAGGTAGGTAGAGAACACAACGCCGCCAATGAAACAATTACAAAAAATACATTGCTTTCGTATCCCCATTTCTCCGCTGCTCCTCAGCAGGGTGGCGCGCACTGCAGTGACGTTGAGGCCAGTGTGGCGCGCAGTGCAGTGACGTAAAGGGAGCGTAGCCGGACGCTCTCTCTCCTCCATCATCACTTTCATGTGTATCGGCATGTATCGCGCTGATACAGATGAATATGCGCGATGGAAGAACCTGGCAAAGGGCCTTAGAGAAATTCCAAGTGTGCCAGCCCAATCAGGGCGTGCAGCAGGTCTTACCTTGCTTTGACGTGCGGTTGGCGTGCTCCCGCGCTTTTGACTTGTATAACAATGCACGTGGCAGGCATTTATAGAGCGCGGCACCGGAAATGACACGTGCACCGGAAATGCGTCATCTCTGCTGCCGTGTCACGTGGGTGGTCACCAGTTGTAATGGCACAAGGCATTGTGGGCAGTATTATATGATAATCGCGCATACGCCACATGCAGCAGCTAGCGCATGCGCAGTAGCTGCGCGCCGCCCGAGGCTGTAATAGCAATGCCTTGTGGTGGGCGTGTAATAGCAATGCCTTGTGGTGGGCGGGTGGTCTCCTGGGCGGGTTCTCTCCCAGCGAAACACGCCCCAACCCCCTTGTCCCGCCTTCTCGTTTTGGCGGGATGCCAGACAGCAGACAGTGACACTGCTACCGGTATTAACCCTTTAGGGGGGGTGCCAACACTTCTACCGGTATTAACCCTTTAGGGGGGGTGCCAACACTTCTACCGGTATTAACCCTTTAGAGGGGTGCCAACACTTCTACCGGTATTAACCCTTTAGGGGGGGTGCCAACACTACTACCGTTATTAACCCTTTGGGGGTGAGAGGGTGCGGGGGGGCTCAGAGAGGGGGGAGAGGGCGCGGGGGGGTGAGGACGGATAGATAGGGGGGTCCGTTATGGCGGGGGTCAGTGTATGAATGGATAGGGGGTCCCTTACTGGGGGGGGGGGGGGAGTACGGATACATAGGGGGTCCCTTACTGGGGTGGGGGGGGTGAGTATGGATAGATAAGGGGATCCGTTATGGCGGGGGTCAGTGTATGAATGGATAGGGGGTCCCTTACTGGGGGGGGGAGTACGGATACATAGGGGGTCCCTTACTGGGGTGGGGGGGGGTGAGTATGGATAGATAAGGGGATCCGTTATGGCGGGGGTCAGTGTATGAATGGATAGGGGGTCCCTTACTGGGGGAGGGAGGGTGATTACGGATATATAGGGGGTCCCTTACTGGGGAGGGGGGGTGAGTACGGATAGATAAGGGGATCCGTTATGGCGGGGGTCAGTGTATGAATGGATAGGGGGTCCCTTACTGGGGGGGGGGGGGAGTACGGATAGATAGGGGGTCCCTTACTGGGGTGGGGGGGTGAGTATGGATAGATAAGGGGGTCCGTTATGGGGGGGGCCTGTGTATGGATGGATAGGGGGTCCCTTACTGGGGGGTGGTGTGTATGGATGGATAGGGGTCCCTTATGGCGGGGATCGGATCACTGAGCGCATCTGATCACTGAGCGCACTGCATCACTGAGCGCAGCAGATCACTGAGCGCAGCGGATCACTCAGCGCAGCGGATCACTGAGCGCAGCGGATCACTGAGCGCACTGCATCACTGAGTGCACTGGATCACTGAGTGCAGCGGATCACTGAGCGCACTGGATCACTGAGTGCACTGGATCACTGAGCGCACTGGATCACTGATCGCATCACATCACTGAGCACAGCAGATCACCGAGCGCACTGGATCACTGAGTGCAGCGGATCACTGAGCGCACTGGATCACTGAGCGCACTGGACCACTGAGTGCACTGGATCACTGAGTGCAGCGGATCACTGAGAGCATCGGATCACTGAGCGCACTGGATCACTGAGAGCATTGAATCGCTGAGCGCATTGGATCACTGAGTGCAGCGGATCAATGAGCGAACTGGACCACTGAGCGCACTGCATCACTGAGCGCAGCAGATCACTGAGCGCACTGGATCACTGAGTGCAGCGGATCACTGAGCGCAGCAGATCACTGAGCGCACTGGATCACTGAGAGCATCGGATCACTGAGAGCATTGAATCGCTGAGCGCACTGGATCACTGAGTGCAGCGGATCAATGAGCGCACTGGACCACTGAGCGCACTGGACTACTGAGCGCACTGGACCACTGAGCGCACTGCATCACTGAGCGCAGATCACTGAGCGCACGGGATCACTGAGCGCAGCGGATCACTGAGCGCAGCAGATCACTGAGCGCAGCAGATCACTGAGCGCAGCAGTTCACTGAGCGCACTGGACCACTGAGCGAACTGCATCACTGAGCGCACTGGATCACTGAGCGAACTGCATCACTGAGCGCAGCAGTTCACTGAGCGCAGCAGTTCACTGAGCGCACGGGATCACTGAGCGCAGCGGATCACTGAGCGCAGCAGATCACTGAGCGCAGCAGATCACTGAGCGCAGCAGTTCACTGAGCGCACTGGACCACTGAGCGCACTGCATCACTGAGCACACCGGATCACTGAGCACCTGCGGATTTACCTGCGTGATCAGAACGCCGCGTCGAAGACGCTATTATTCCTGATCGTTGAGAACGTGGCCAATATGGTTATATTTTCTTTTTGTTTTCTTACAGGAGATGAGGGCTTCGGTGGAATTAGGTGTTAGGCGAGTAATACTGTGTTTAGTCTGATTTCTAATAAAGGACTTTATTCTGTCTGTGTCTTTATTTACCATATAACTATAGGATTAGTAATACCCCCAAAGGAACTAATCTAGATGTGTGGTGAGGACTTTGAACCCCCAAGTGCTTCACAGAATTTTATAACGCAGAGCCATGAAAATAAAAAAAAAAATATTTTCTCAAAAATGATCTTTTAGCCTGCAATTTTTTATTTTGCCAAGTGTAATAGGAGAAATTTGACCCCAATATTTGTTGTCCAGTTTCTCCTGAGTACGGTGATACCCCATATGTGGGGGTAAACTACTGTTTGGGCACATGTCGGGGCTCAGAATTGAAGTAGTGACGTTTTGAAATGCAGACTTTTATGGAATGCTCTGCGGGCGTCACGTTGCGTTTGCAGAGCTCCTGATGTGGCTAAACAGTAGAAACCCCCCACAAGTGACCCCATTTTGGAAACTAGACCCCGAAAGGAACTTATCTAGATGTGTGGTGAGCACTTTGAACCCCCAAGTGCTTCATAGAAGTTTATAATGCAGAGCCGTGAAAATAATAAATACGTTTTCTTTCCTCAAAAATAATTATTTAGCCCAGAATTTTTTTTTCCCAAGGGTTACAGGAGCAATTAAACCCCAAAAGTTGTTGTCCAGTTTCTCCTGAGTACGCTGATACCCCATGTGTGGGGGTAAACCACTGTTTGGGCACACGTCGGGGCTCAGAAGGGAAGTAGTGACTTTTGAAATGCAGACTTTGATGGAATGGTCTGCGGGCGTCACGTTGCGTTTGCAGAGCCCCTGGTGTGCCTAAATAGTAGAAACCCCCCACAAGTGACCCCATTTTAGAAACTAGACCCCCCAAGGAACTTATCTAGATATGTGGTAAGCACTTTGAACCCCCAAGTGCTTCACAGACGTTTACAACGCAGAGCCGTGAAAATAAAAAATAATTTTTCTTTCCTCAAAAATGATGTTTTAGCAAGCATTTCTTTATTTTCACAAGTGTAACAGGAGAAATTGGACCCCAGTAATTGTTGCGCAGTTTGTCCTGAGTATGCTGGTACCCCATATGTGGGGGTAAACCACTGTTTGGGCACACGCCGGGGCTCGTAATTGAGGGAGCACCATTTGACTTTTTGAATACAAGATTGGCTGGAATCAATGGTGGCGCCATGTTGCGTTTGGAGACCCCTGATGTGCCTAAACAGTGGTAACTAGGGTTGAGCGAAACGGGTCGTTCATTTTCAAAAGTCGCCGACTTTTGGCAAAGTCGGGTTTCATGAAACCCGATCCGACCCCTGTGCGGGTTCGGCCATGCGGTAAGCGACTTTCGCGCCAAAGTCGCGTTTCAATGACGCGAAAAGCGCCATTTCTCAGCCAATGAAGGTAAACGCAGAGTGTGGGCAGCGTGATGACATAGGTCCTGGTCCCCACCATCTTAGAGAAGGGCATTGCAGTGATTGGCTTGCTGTCCGCGGTGTCACAGGGGCTATAAAAGGGCGTTCCCGCCGACCGCCATGTTACTGCTGCTGATCTGAGCTTAGGGAGAGGTTGCTGCCGCTTCGTCAGAAGCAGGGATAGCGTTAGGCAGGGTCCATTAACCACCAAACCGCTTGTGCTGTAGCGATTTCCACTGCCCAACACCACCTTCGGTGTGCAGGGACAGTGGAAGCTACATTTTTTTTTTTTCCCTCAGCGCTGTAGCTCATTGGGCTGCCCTAGAAGGCTCCCTGATAGCTGCATTGCTGTGTGTACGCCGCTGTGCAAACCAACTGCTTTTTTCAAGCACAAATCCTCTTGTTCCTTCCTTTCTGCACAGCTATCTTTTTTGTTTGTACACACTTTTTATTTAATTTTTGCATCAGTCCACTCCTTATTGCTGCCTGCCATACCTGGCTGAGATTACTGCAGGGAGATAGTAATTGAAGGACACTCCCTGTTTTTTTTTTTTTGTGGGAGATTAAGATTGACATTTCTGCTAGAGTGCCATCCCTGTGTGTGCCATCTCTCACTCAGTGGGCCATAGAAAGCCTATTTATTTTTTTTGCTTGATTTGGGTTATAAAATCTACCTGAAAAAATCACAACATCAATCAGTGGGAGAAAAATATTGGCCTCAGGGCTTGTGTGCCACTCTTGACTCCTGTGTGTGCCATCTCTCAGTCAGTGGGCCATAGAAAGCCTATTTATTTTTTTGCTTGATTTGGGTTCTAAAATCTACCTGAAAAAATCACTACATCAATCAGTGGGAGAAAAATATTGGCCTCAGGGCTTGTGTGCCACTCCTGACTCCTGTGTGTGCCATCTCTCAGTCAGTGGGCCATAGAAAGCCTATTTATTTTTTTGCTTGATTTGGGTTCTAAAATCTACCTGAAAAAATCACTACATCAATCAGTGGGAGAAAAATATTGGCCTCAGGGCTTGTGTGCCACTCCTGACTCCTGTGTGCATCATCACTCACTCAGTGGGCCATAGAAAGCCCATTTTTTTTTTTTGCTTTAGGCCGGCGTCACACTTGCGAGTTTTACGGACGTAAGAGCGCAGAATCTACGTCCGTAAAACTCGCAAAAAATACGGCACAATTATTCTCTATGCCCCTGCTCCTATTTGCCGTATTTTACTGATCAGTATTATACGGCTTTCTACGGCCGTACAAAATCGCAGCATGCTGCGTTTGTCACCGTACTGCGCAAGAAATACGCCAATGAAAGTCTATGGAAGCGTGAAAAATACGGATTACACACGGACAAGCAGTGTGACTTGCGAGAAATACGCAGCGCTGTTAGAGAGAAAAGCCGGCAATTCAGTGCGGTGTACAGTAAAATCACACTGACAGCTTACAGTCCAATAGGTAGAATAAATGTGTACACATAGAATAGGTATATATATATATATATATATATATGTCAGTGAGACACATATATGTATATATATTAATATTTATTCCAGCGCTATACAGCTTGAAAGCCGGTAATTCCAATACCGGCTTTTTCTTTCTCCTTCCTAAAACCCGACATGATTTGAGACATGGTTTACATACAGTAAACCATGTCTTCTCTCCATTTTTTTTGCAGATTCCACACTACTAATGTCAGTAGTGTGTATCTGCAAAATTTGGCCGTTCTAGCTCTTAAAATAAAGGGTTAAATGGCGGAAAAAATTGGCGTGGGCTCCCGCGCAATTTTCTCCGCCAGAGTAGTAAAGCCAGTGACTGAGGGCAGATATTAATAGCCTGGAGAGGGTCCACGGTTATTGGCCCCCCCCTGGCTAAAAATATCTGCCCCCAGCCACCCCAGAACAGGCACATCTGGAAGATGCGCCTATTCTGGCACTTGGCCACTCTCTTCCCATTCCCGTGTAGCGGTGGGATATGGGGTAATGAAGGGTTAATGCCACCTTGCTATTGTAAGGTGACATTAAGCCTAATTAATAATGGAGAGGCGTCAATTATGACACCTATCCATTATTAATCCAATTGTAGTGAAGGGTTAAATAAAACACAAACACATTATTTAAAATTATTTTAATGAAATAAAAACAATGGTTGTTGCAGTATTTTATTCTACGCCCAATCCCAGGCTTTCTAGGTAAGTTCCCACGATCTATGAACATCCAGCAGAGGGCGCCTCACCGCAAATAAAGCTAAATATAGATCATTGATCTATTTTTAGCCTCATTCCCTGGGGTTTTGCAGCGAGGAGCAGCATTGCATTAGCACAGCTCCTTGCTGCAAAATGTTTTAACCCCTTCAGAAGGATTTACATCGTTGGACGTTACAGATCTGCGGAGGGTAAGTATATTGTTGGTTTATTATGTTTTTTCTTTCACAGAACGAGGGTCTTCAGTGACTGGATTGGGCGTTGAATAAAATACTGCAACAACCATTGTTTTTATTTCATTAAAATAATTTTAAATAATGTGTTTGTGTTTTATTTAACCCTTCACTACAATTGGATTAATAATGGATAGGTGTCATAATTGACGCCTCTCCATTATTAATCTGGCTTAATGTCACCTTACAATAGCAAGGTGGCATTAACCCTTCATTACCCCATATCCCACCGCTACACGGGAATGGGAAGAGAGTGGCCAAGTGCCAGAATAGGCGCATCTTCCAGATGTGCCTGTTCTGGGGTGGCTGGGGGCAGATATTTTTAGCCAGGGGGGGGCCAATAACCGTGGACCCTCTCCAGGCTATTAATATCTGCCCTCAGTCACTGGCTTTACTACTCTGGCGGAGAAAATTGCGCGGGAGCCCACGCCAATTTTTTCCGCCATTTAACCCTTTATTTTAAGAGCTAGAACGGCCAAATTTTGCAGATACACACTACTGACATTAGTAGTGTGGAATCTGCAAAAAAAATGGAGAGAAGACATGGTTTACTGTATGTAAACCATGTCTCAAATCATGTCGGGTTTTAGGAAGGAGAAAGAAAAAGCCGGTAATTGAATTACCGGCTTTCAAGCTGTATAGCGCTGGAAAAAATATTAATATATATACATATATGTGTCTCACTGACATATATATATATATATATACCTATTCTACGTGTACACATTTATTCTACCTATTCTACTGTAAGCTGTCAGTGTGATTTTACTGTACACCGCACTGAATTACCGGCTTTTCTCTCTAATATATGTGTCTACTGACATATATATATATATATATATATATATAGACAGTATATATATATATTTTCTTTTCTTTTTGGGACACATGGATCACTTCTATAGCGGTATGTTGGTTTTGCTAGCCTGCGAGAAAACCACGCAGTACGGATGCCATACGGATTACATACGGAGGATGCCATGCGCAAAAAACGCTGACACACCCTGCCTACGGAGGAGCTACGGACCACTTTTTTCGGGACTTTTCAGCGTATTACGGCCGTAATATACGGACCGTATTGTTTTACGCTGTGTATGACGCCGGCCTTATTTGGGTTCTAAATTCTACCTGAAAAAATCAATAAATCAATCAGTGGGAGATTAATATTGGCCTTTGGGCTTGTGTGCCAGTCCTGAGCGTGCCATCTCTCTCACAAATAGTGTGCCATAGAAAGCCTATTTATTTTTTATTTTTTTGTTTTATAAATTCTCCCTGAAAAAAAAAAGGGAGATTAATATTGGCCTTTGGGCTTGTGTGCCAGTCCTAAGCGTGCCATCTCTCTCTCTCAGATAGTGGGCCATAGAAAGCCTATTTATTATTTTTTTTATTGGGTTTATAAATTTTCCCTGGAACAAAAAGAAAACAGTGGGAGATAAATATTGGCCTCTGGGCTTGTGTGCCACTCCTGACTCCTGTGTGCGTCATCTCTCACTCAGTGGGCCATAGAAAGCCTTTTTTTTGTTTTATTTGTTTTCTAAATTCTCCCTGAAAAAATCATTTTATTTTATTTGGTTTCTAAATTCTTCCTGAAAAAATCATTTTATTCTATTATTTTTTTTTCCTAAAGTCTCCCTGAAAAAAAAACAAAAAACAAAATCAGTGGGAGATTAATATTGCCCTTTCTGCTTGTGTGCCAGTCTTGACTCCTGGGTGTGCCATCTCTCTCTCTCTCTCCAATTGTGGGCCATAGAAAGCCTATTATTTTTTTAGCTTGATTTGGGTTCCAAAATCTACCTGAAAAAATCACTACATCAATCAGTGGGAGATAAATATTGGCCTCTGGGCTTGTGTGCCACTCCTGACTCCTGTGTGCGTCATCTCTCACTCAGTGGGCCATAGAAAGCCTTTTTTTGTTTTATTTGTTTTCTAAATTCTCCCTGAAAAAATCATTTTATTTTATTTGGTTTCTAAATTCTTCCTGAAAAAATCATTTTATTCTATTATTTTTTTTTCCTAAAGTCTCCCTGAAAAAAAAAAAAAAAAAACAAATCAGTGGGAGATTAATATTGCCCTTTCTGCTTGTGTGCCAGTCTTGACTCCTGGGTGTGCCATCTCTCTCTCTCTCCAATTGTGGGCCATAGAAAGCCTATTATTTTTTTAGCTTGATTTGGGTTCCAAAATCTACCTGAAAAAATCACTACATCAATCAGTGGGAGATAAATATTGGCCTCTGGGCTTGTGTGCCACTCCTGACTCCTGTGTGCGTCATCTCTCACTCAGTGGGCCATAGAAAGCCTTTTTTTGTTTTATTTGTTTTCTAAATTCTCCCTGAAAGAATCATTTTATTTTATTTGGTTTCTAAATTCTTCCTGAAAAAATAATTTTATTCTATTATTTTTTTTTTCTAAAGTCTCCCTGAAAAAAAAACAAAAAACAAATCAGTGGGAGATTAATATTGCCCTTTCTGCTTGTGTGCCAGTCTTGACTCCTGGGTGTGCCATCTCTCTCTCTCTCTCTCTCCAATTGTGGGCCATAGAAAACCTATTATTTTTTTTAGCTTGATTTAGGTTCCAAAATCTACCTGAAAAAATCACTACATCAATCAGTGGGAGATAAATATTGGCCTCTGGGCTTGTGTGCCACTCCTGACTCCTGTGTGCGTCATCTCTCACTCAGTGGGCCATAGAAAGCCTTTTTTTGTTTTATTTGTTTTCTAAATTCTCCCTGAAAAAATCATTTTATTTTATTTGGTTTCTAAATTCTTCCTGAAAAAATCATTTTATTCTATAATTTTTTTTCCTAAAGTCTCCCTGGAAAAAAAAACAAAAAACAAATCAGTGGGAGATTAATATTGCCCTTTCTGCTTGTGTGCCAGTCTTGACTCCTGGGTGTGCCATCTCTCTCTCTCTCCAATTGTGGGCCATAGAAAGCCTATTATTTTTTTAGCTTGATTTGGGTTCCAAAATCTACCTGAAAAAAATCACTACATCAATCAGTGGGAGATAAATATTGGCCTCTGGGCTTGTGTGCCACTCCTGACTCCTGTGTGCGTCATCTCTCACTCAGTGGGCCATAGAAAGCCTTTTTTTGTTTTATTTGTTTTCTAAATTCTCCCTGAAAGAATCATTTTATTTTATTTGGTTTCTAAATTCTTCCTGAAAAAATCATTTTATTCTATTATTTTTTTTTCCTAAAGTCTCCCTAAAAAAAAAAAAAAAAAAAAAATCAGTGGGAGATTAATATTTACATTTGTGCTTCAGTGACAGTCCTGCGTGTGTGGCATCTCTCTCATTTGTTGCCACCAACAACAGAGTGTGTAACATTGTGCCTGATTTTCGTTGTGGTCTCACTCACCAGTAAAGGGGTAGCTAAATCATACTGAAGTTATAGCTCACCGTGTAATTTGTGTGACAGCAACAAATACCGTTAGTTTGTTTACGTTTTTAAAACAATGAGGAAGTCTGGTGGAAGAGGTCGTGGCCGGGGGCGTTCATTGTCAGCTGGTAATGAGGGTAGTGGTAGTGGTGGAGCATCAGCTGGTCGTGGGAAAAAAAATATTGCACCTAAGTCTGGAGCTGTGGAGCCAGGTTCGTCGTCTGGCTACACAAGGCCTCGAACGCTCCCTTTTCTGGGAGTAGGAAAACCACTTTTAAAGCCGGAGCAGCAAGAGCAAGTTTTGGCTTATCTTGCTGACTCAGCCTCTAGCTCTTTTGCCTCCTCTCGTGAAACTGGTAAATGTCAAAGCAGCGCGTCGTTAGTGGATGTTCACGGTCAGGGACAAGTCGCTTCCTTGTCCTCTTCAGCAAAAACAACAACAGAGAAGAATGCAGCAGGCGACACAACGGGTTACTCCATGGAGCTCTTTACACATACCGTCCCTGGCTTAGAAAGTGAAGCAGTTAACAGTCCATGCCCATTACAAGTTGAATCTGACATGGAGTGCACTGATGCACAGCCACAGCCAGACTACTATGCTGGTCCTTTGACTCAGACCACAACATTGCCCTCGCAGGGTAATGATCAAGAATCAGACCCTGATGAGACTATGTTGCCCCATCACGAACGCTATACCAGTGACCGACACGGTGACACAGACGAAGTTGCACACGAGCTACAAGAAGAGGTAATAGATGACCCAGTTCTTGACCCCGATTGGCAGCCATTGGGGGAACAGGGTGCAGGCGGCAGCAGTTCTGAAGTGGAGGAGGAGGGGCCGCAGCAGGCATCAACATCGCAACAGGTTCCATCTGCCGGGCCCGTATCTTGCCCAAAACGCGTGGCAAAGCCAAAACCTGTTGGAGGACAGCGTGGCCATCCGGTTAAAGCTCAGTCTGCAATGCCTGAAAAGGTATCCGATGCTAGAAAGAGTGCAGTCTGGCATTTTTTTAAACAACATCCAATTGATCAGCGCAAAGTCATCTGTCAAAAATGTTCAACTACCTTAAGCAGAGGACAGAATCTGAAAAGTCTCAATACAAGTTGCATGCATAGACATTTAATCACCATGCATTTGCAAGCCTGGACTAACTACCAAACGTCCCTTAAGGTTGTAGCACCCTCGGCCAATGAAGCTAGTCATCAACGCAACATCCCTTCCAGCAGTGTAGGGCCACCATTTTCCGCAGCACCTGCAGTATCTGTGCAGGTTTCTTTGCCAGGCCAAAGCAGTCAGGGTCAGGGAATCACCAGTTTCGTAGTAGGAAACACTGCATCTAGGGCACCGGCGGCAACAATACCATCTCCCACCGTCTCTCAGTCTGCCATGTCCACCGGCACCCCCGCTAGTTCCACGATCTCCAGCTCTCCAGTCCAGCTCACCCTACATGAGACTATGGTTCGAAAAAGGAAATACTTAGCCTCGCATCCGCGTACACAGGGTTTGAACGCCCACATAGCTAGACTAATCTCGTTAGAGATGATGCCCTACCGGTTAGTTGAAAGCGAAGCTTTCAAAGCCCTGATGGACTACGCTGTACCACGCTACGAGCTACCCAGTCGACACTTTTTTTCCAGAAAAGCCATCCCAGCCCTCCACCAGCATGTTAAAGAGCGCATCGTCCATGCACTCAGGCAATCTGTGAGCACAAAGGTGCACCTGACAACAGATGCATGGACCAGTAGGCATGGCCAGGGACGTTACGTGTCCATCACGGCACACTGGGTAAATGTGGTGGATGCAGGGTCCACAGGGGACAGCAAGTTTGGGACAGTTCTGCCTAGCCCACGGTCTAGGAAACAGTTGGCTGTAGCCGTTCGCACCCCCTCCTCCTCCTCTTCGTCCTCCTGCAGAAGCGAGAGCTCGTCCACAGACCGCAGTCGCACAACCACTCCATCCGCAGCTGCCACTGTTGCACACCAGGTCTCCCATTATGGGGCAGCTACTGGCAAACGTCAGCAGGCTGTATTGGCTATGAAGTGTTTGGGTGACAACAGACACACCGCTGAAGTTCTGTCCGAGTTCTTGCAGAAAGAAACGCAGTCGTGGCTGGGCACTGTAGATCTTGAGGCAGGCAAGGTAGTGAGTGATAACGGAAGGAATTTCATGGCTGCCATCTCCCTTTCCCAACTGAAACACATTCCTTGCCTGGCTCACACCTTAAACCTGGTGGTGCAGTGCTTCCTGAAAAGTTATCCGGGGTTATCCGACCTGCTCCTCAAAGTGCGTGGACTTTGCTCACATATCCGCCGTTCGCCCGTACACTCCAGCCGTATGCAGACCTATCAGCATTCTTTGAACCTTCCCCAGCATCGCCTAATCATAGACGTTGCAACAAGGTGGAGCTCAACACTGCACATGCTTCAGAGACTGTGCGAACAGAGGCGGGCTGTTATGTTTTTGTGGGAGGATACACATACACGGGCAGGCAGTAGGATGGCAGACATGGAGTTGTCAGGTGTGCAGTGGTCGAAGATTCAAGACATGTGTCAAGTCCTTCAGTGTTTTGAGGAATGCACACGGCTGGTTAGTGCAGACAACGCCATAATGAGCATGAGCATCCCCCTAATGCGTCTGCTGATGCAAAGTTTGACGCACATAAAGGATCAGGCGTCTGCAGCTGAGGAAGAGGAAAGCCTTGATGACAGTCAGCCATTGTCTGGCCAGGGCAGTGTACAGGACGAGTTAGCGGGCGAAGAGGAGGAGGAGGATGATGGGGATGATTATATTTTTAATGAGGAAGCTTTTCCGGGGCCACTAGAAATTGGTGGCGCGGCAAGGCCGGGTTCTGGTTTTTGGAGGGACACAAGTGACGTGGATTTGCCTGAAACTGCCCCTCAACCAAGCACAACCGCAGATTTGAGAACTGGAACTTTGGCCCACATGGCGGATTATGCCTTACGTATCCTCAAAAGGGACACACGCATAACTAAAATGATGAACGATGACGATTACTGGTTGGCCTGCCTCCTTGATCCTCGCTATAAAGGCAAATTGCAAAATATAATGCCACATGAGAACTTGGAACTAATATTAGCAACCAAACAATCAACTCTTGTTGACCGTTTGCTTCTGGCATTCCCTGCACACAGCGCCCGTGATCGTTCTCACACGAGCTGCAGGGGCCAGCAGACCAGAGGAGTTAGAGGGGCAGAAATCAGAAGTGGCGTTGGCCAGAGGGGTTTTCTGACCAGGTTGTGGAGTGATTTTGCTATGACCGCAGACAGGACAGGTACTGCAGCATCAATTCAAAGTGACAGGAGACAACATTTGTCCAGTATGGTTACAAACTATTTTTCATCCCTTATCGATGTTCTCCCTCAACCGTCATTCCCATTTGATTACTGGGCATCAAAATTAGACACCTGGCCAGAATTGGCAGAATATGCATTGCAGGAGCTTGCTTGCCCGGCAGCTAGTGTCCTATCAGAAAGAGTATTCAGTGCTGCAGGTTCAATACTAACAGAAAAAAGGACTCGTCTGGCTACCCAAAATGTAGATGATCTAACCTTCATTAAAATGAACCACAACTGGATTTCGAAATCTTTTGCCCCACCTTGCCCGGCTGACACCTAGCTTTCCTATGAAAAGGTCTTGCCTGTGGACTATTCTGAATGCCTTTTCCAATCTCGTAATTTTCTGCACCTGATTGTCCAGCATACGACATGTTTACACCTCACTAAATGGCCAAACTCCCCACACGGGGCCGTGGTATCGACACTTGGCGACAGCACCCGTGAGAGTGCTGTTTGTCTGAAGAGGTGGGTGTGCCCGCTTTTGGTCGACGGCACTGCCACTGGGTCCCTCCTAGTACAATAAAGTGTCTCTGGCGGTGGTGGTGCGCACCCAACGTCAGACACACCGTTGTAATATGAGGGGCCCTGGGCCTGTACCGCCAGCCACAAGACAGTTCCCCCCCCCAGCTCAAACAGTGCTCTACCACTTGCAAAATTATCTCACAGCTCCACCAATGTTTAGTCTATGCGCTGACATCCTTCAATGCCTGCCACTGACAATGCCATTGTATTGACATTTTTGTTATGTTAGGCCTTCGAAGCCTGTCCCCGGTCACTCCTTCCACTAGGCCTCCACTGACCACACCACTGCTGCCCGTGTACCCCTGGAACCAATTTAAAATTGACTACAGCCAGCCCAATTTTTTTATTTTAGGCCTTCGATGCCTGTCTGCGGTCCATTCTTTCTACTACTACTACACTGACCAGGCCACTGCTGCCCGTGTACCCCTGGAACCAATTTAAAATTGCCTACAGCCATGTGTTATTATTTTAGGCCTTCGATGCCTGTCTGTGATCACTCCTTACAATATGCCTCCACTGACCACACCACTGCTGCCCGTGTACCCCTGGAACCAATTTAAAATTGCCTACAGCCATGTGTTATTATTTTAGACCTTCGATGCCTGTCTGTGGTCACTCCTTCCACTAGGCCTCCACTGACCACACCACTGCTGCCCGTGTACCCCTGGAACCAATTTAAAATTGCCTACAGCCATGTGTTATTATTTTAGGCCTTCGATGCCTGTCTGCGGTCACTCCTTACAATATGCCTCCACTGACCACACCACTGCTGCCCGTGTACCCCTGGAACCAATTTAAAATTGCCTACAGCCATGTGTTATTATTTTAGGCCTTCGATGCCTGTCTGCGGTCACTCCTTCCACTAGGCCTCCACTGACCACACCACTGCTGCCCGTGTACCCCTGGAACCAATTTAAAATTGCCTACAGCCAGCCCAATTTTTTTACTTTAGGCCTTCGATGCCTGTCTGCGGTCACTCCTTCCACTAGGCCTCCACTGACCACACCACTGCTGCCCGTGTACCCCTGGAACCAATTTAAAATTGCCTACAGCCATGTGTTATTATTTTAGGCCTTCGATGCCTGTCTGTGGTCACTCCTTCCACTAGGCCTCCACTGACCACACCACTGCTGCCCGTGTACCCCTGGAACCAATTTAAAATTGCCTACAGCCATGTGTTATTATTTTAGGCCTTCGATGCCTGTCTGCGGTCACTCCTTACAATATGCCTCCACTGACCACACCACTGCTGCCCGTGTACCCCTGGAACCAATTTAAAATTGCCTACAGCCATGTGTTATTATTTTAGGCCTTCGATGCCTGTCTGCGGTCACTCCTTCCACTAGGCCTCCACTGACCACACCACTGCTGCCCGTGTACCCCTGGAACCAATTTAAAATTGCCTACAGCCAGCCCAATTTTTTTACTTTAGGCCTTCGATGCCTGTCTGCGGTCACTCCTTCCACTAGGCCTCCACTGACCACACCACTGCTGCCCGTGTACCCCTGGAACCAATTTAAAATTGCCTACAGCCATGTGTTATTATTTTAGGCCTTCGATGCCTGTCTGTGGTCACTCCTTCCACTAGGCCTCCACTGACCACACCACTGCTGCCCGTGTACCCCTGGAACCAATTTAAAATTGCCTACAGCCATGTGTTATTATTTTAGGCCTTCGATGCCTGTCTGCGGTCACTCCTTCCACTAGGCCTCCACTGACCACACCACTGCTGCCCGTGTACCCCTGGAACCAACATCAGAAAATATAAAAATAAGTATTTTGCTTATAAAAAAGAAAATACTGGAGAGATATCAAATGCAGACATTTTAACATTAAAAACAAACACATACAACAAAAATCTGGTACAGTACTAAAAATGGCCACCAGCTACAATAACTTTCTCCTGCAAGTAGTTAACTGAAAGGTTTTTTCAATTTTAAACACAGATATGGCATCCACTGAGTGTTGTCCTGTCGCGTCTTCTTTATATTATTGCCAAGAAGATGCAAAACAATGAAAATAATAAAATCATTATTTACCAAAAAAATAGAGTAAGTCAAAACCACATTGCAAATAAACATTCATTACAAATAAAGAAGCAGGGCGCGTCCGAGGGTGAGTATATACCTAATAAGAATATAATCACCCTCGGACGCGCCCTGCTTCTTTCCGACAGCCTTCCTTCCTAAGAATCAGCACTTCCGTGGTGTAGAGAGAGGGTTTGTTACACTCCAAGGTGTTCCCCAGGTTGCCTTTCCTGAGCTTCGATCTTCATGCTCTCGTTTAGTAGTTGTCGGAAAGTAGGCTGCATTAGGCCTACAAATTGGGTATGGGGTGGAGAGAGATGGTGTGTTACACTCCAAGGTGTTCCCCAGGTTTCCTTGCCATTGCTTTGGTCTTCCGACTCTCGTTTAGTAGTTGTAGAAAACTACACTGCATTAGGCCTACAAAATGGGTATCGGGTGGAGAGAGATGGTGTGTTACACTCCAAGGTGTTCCCCAGGTTGCCTTTCCTGAGCTTCGATCTTCCGGCTCTCGTTTAGTAGTGGTTGGAAACTACACTGCATTAGGCCTACAAATTGGGTATGGGGTGTAGAGAGATGGTGTGTTCCACTCCAAGGTGTTCCCCAGGTTTCCTCGCCAATGCTTCGATCTTCCGGCTCTCCTTTAGTAGTTGATGGAAACTACGCTGCATTAGGCCTACAAATTGGGTATGGGGTGTAGAGAGATGTTGTGTTCCACTCCAAGGTGTTCCCCAGGTTTCCTCGCCAATGCTTCGATCTTCATGCTCTCGTTTAGTAGTTGTTGGAAACTACGCTGCATTAGGCCTACAAATTGGGTATGGGGTGTAGAGAGATGGTGTGTTCCACTCCAAGGTGTTCCCCAGGTTTCCTCGCCAATGCTTCGATCTTCATGCTCTCGTTTAGTAGTTGTTGGAAACTACGCTGCATTAGGCCTACAAATTGGGTATGGGGTGTAGAGAGATGGTGTGTTCCACTCCAAGGTGTTCTCCAGGTTGCCTTTCCTGAGCTTCGATCTTCCGGCTCTCGTTTAGTAGTTCTTGGAAACTACACTGCATTAGGCCTACAAATTGGGTATGGGGTGTAGAGAGATGGTGTGTTCCACTCCAAGGTGTTCCCCAGGTTTCCTCGCCAATGCTTCGATCTTCCGGCTCTCGTTTAGTAGTTGATGGAAACTACGCTGCATTAGGCCTACAAATTGGGTATGGGGTGTAGAGAGATGTTGTGTTCCACTCCAAGGTGTTCCCCAGGTTTCCTCGCCAATGCTTCGATCTTCATGCTCTCGTTTAGTAGTTGTTGGAAACTACGCTGCATTAGGCCTACAAATTGGGTATGGGGTGTAGAGAGATGGTGTGTTCCACTCCAAGGTGTTCCCCAGGTTTCCTCGCCAATGCTTCGATCTTCATGCTCTCGTTTAGTAGTTGTTGGAAACTACGCTGCATTAGGCCTACAAATTGGGTATGGGGTGTAGAGAGATGGTGTGTTCCACTCCAAGGTGTTCTCCAGGTTGCCTTTCCTGAGCTTCGATCTTCCGGCTCTCGTTTAGTAGTTGTTGGAAACTACGCTGCATTAGGCCTACAAATTGGGTATGGGGTGTAGAGAGATGGTGTGTTCCACTCCAAAGTGTTCCCCAGGTTTCCTCGCCAATGCTTCGATCATCATGCTCTCGTTTAGTAGTTGTTGGAAACTACGCTGCATTAGGCCTACAAATTGGGTATGGGGTGTAGAGAGATGGTGTGTTCCACTTCAAGGTGTTCCCCAGGTTTCCTCGCCAATGCTTCGATCTTCCGGTTCTCGTTTAGTAGTTAATGGAAACTACGCTGCATTAGGCCTACAAATTGGGTATGGGGTGTAGAGAGATGTTGTGTTCCACTCCAAGGTGTTCCCCAGGTTTCATAGTAACATAGTAACATAGTAACATAGTTAGTAAGGCCGAAAAAAGACATTTGTCCATCCAGTTCAGCCTATATTCCATCATAATAAATACCCAGATCTACGTCCTTCTACAGAACCTAATAATTGTATGATACAATATTGTTCTGCTCCAGGAAGACATCCAGGCCTCTCTTGAACCCCTCGACTGAGTTCGCCATCACCACCTCCTCAGGCAAGCAATTCCAGATTCTCACTGCCCTAACAGTAAAGAATCCTCTTCTATGTTGGTGGAAAAACCTTCTCTCCTCCAGACGCAAAGAATGCCCCCTTGTGCCCGTCACCTTCCTTGGTATAAACAGATCCTCAGCGAGATATTTGTATTGTCCCCTTATATACTTATACATGGTTATTAGATCGCCCCTCAGTCGTCTTTTTTCTAGACTAAATAATCCTAATTTCGCTAATCTATCTGGGTATTGTAGTTCTCCCATCCCCTTTATTAATTTTGTTGCCCTCCTTTGTACTCTCTCTAGTTCCATTATATCCTTCCTGAGCACCGGTGCCCAAAACTGGACACAGTACTCCATGTGCGGTCTAACTAGGGATTTGTACAGAGGCAGTATAATGCTCTCATCATGTGTATCCAGACCTCTTTTAATGCACCCCATGATCCTGTTTGCCTTGGCAGCTGCTGCCTGGCACTGGCTGCTCCAGGTAAGTTTATCATTAACTAGGATCCCCAAGTCCTTCTCCCTGTCAGATTTACCCAGTGGTTTCCCGTTCAGTGTGTAATGGTGATATTGATTCCCTCTTCCCATGTGTATAACCTTACATTTATCATTGTTAAACCTCATCTGCCACCTTTCAGCCCAAGTTTCCAACTTATCCAGATCCATCTGTAGCAGAATACTATCTTCTCTTGTATTAACTGCTTTACATAGTTTTGTATCATCTGCAAATATCGATATTTTACTGTGTAAACCTTCTACCAGATCATTAATGAATATGTTGAAGAGAACAGGTCCCAATACTGACCCCTGCGGTACCCCACTGGTCACAGCGACCCAGTTAGAGACTATACCATTTATAACCACCCTCTGCTTTCTATCACTAAGCCAGTTACTAACCCATTTACACACATTTTCCCCCAGACCAAGCATTCTCATTTTGTGTACCAACCTCTTGTGCGGCACGGTATCAAACGCTTTGGAAAAATCGAGATATACCACGTCCAATGACTCACCGTGGTCCAGTCTATAGCTTACCTCTTCATAAAAACTGATTAGATTGGTTTGACAGGAGCGATTTCTCATAAACCCATGCTGATATGGAGTTAAACAGTTATTCTCATTGAGATAATCCAGAATAACATCCCTCAGAAACCCTTCAAATATTTTACCAACAATAGAGGTTAGACTTACTGGCCTATAATTTCCAGGTTCACTTTTAGAGCCCTTTTTGAATATTGGCACCACATTTGCTATGCGCCAGTCCTGCGGAACAGACCCTGTCGCTATAGAGTCACTAAAAATAAGAAATAATGGTTTATCTATTACATTACTTAGTTCTCTTAGTACTCGTGGGTGTATGCCATCCGGACCCGGAGATTTATCTATTTTAATCTTATTTAGCCGGTTTCGCACCTCTTCTTGGGTTAGATTGGTGACCCTTAATATAGGGTTTTCATTGTTTCTTGGGATTTCACCTAGCATTTCATTTTCCACCGTGAATACCGTGGAGAAGAAGGTGTTTAATATGTTAGCTTTTTCCTCGTCATCTACAACCATTCTTTCCTCACTATTTTTTAAGGGGCCTACATTTTCAGTTTTTATTCTTTTACTATTGATATAGTTGAAGAACAGTTTGGGATTAGTTTTACTCTCCTTAGCAATGTGCTTCTCTGTTTCCTTTTTGGCAGCTTTAATTAGTTTTTTAGATAAAGTATTTTTCTCCCTATAGTTTTTTAGAGCTTCAATGGTGCCATCCTGCTTTAGTAGTGCAAATGCTTTCTTTTTACTGTTAATTGCCTGTCTTACTTCTTTGTTTAGCCACATTGGGTTTTTCCTATTTCTAGTCCTTTTATTCCCACAAGGTATAAACCGCTTACACTGCCTATTTAGGATGTTCTTAAACATTTCCTATTTATTATCTGTATTCTCATTTCTGAGGATATTGTCCCAGTCTACCAGATTAAGGGCATCTCTAAGCTGTTCAAACTTTGCCTTCCTAAAGTTCAATGTTTTTGTGACTCCCTGACAAGTCCCCCTAGTGAAAGACAGGTGAAACTGCACAATATTGTGGTCGCTATTTCCTAAATGCCCAACCACCTGCAGATTTGTTATTCTGTCAGGTCTATTAGATAGTATTAGGTCTAAAAGTGCTGCTCCTCTGGTTGGATTCTGCACCAATTGTGAAAGATAATTTTTCTTGGTTATTAGCAGAAACCTGTTGCCTTTATGGGTTTCACAGGTTTCTGTTTCCCAGTTAATATCCGGGTAGTTAAAGTCCCCCATAACCAGGACCTCATTATGGGTTGCAGCTTCATCTATCTGCTTTAGAAGTAGACTTTCCATGCTTTCTGTTATATTTGGGGGTTTGTAACAGACCCCAATGAGAATTTTGTTACCATTTTTCCCTCCATGAATTTCAACCCATATGGACTCGACATCCTCATTCCCTTCGCTAATATCCTCCCTTAAAGTGGACTTTAGACAAGACTTTACATAGAGACAAACCCCTCCTCCTCTCCGATTTTTACGATCCTTTCTAAACAGACTGTAACCCTGTAAGTTAACTGCCCAGTCATAGCTTTCATCTAACCATGTCTCGGTTATTCCCACTATGTCAAAGTTACCTGTAGATATTTCTGCTTCTAGTTCTTCCATCTTGTTTGTCAGGCTTCTGGCGTTTGCAAGCATGCAGTTTAGAGGATTTTGTTTTGTTCCAATCTCCTCACTGTGGATTGTTTTAGAAATGTTTTTACTTCCCTTCTGAGTATGTTTTCCTGGGTCGTCTTTGTTTCCTCGCCAATGCTTCGATCTTCATGCTCTCGTTTAGTAGTTGTTGGAAACTACGCTGCATTAGGCCTACAAATTGGGTATGGGGTGTAGAGAGATGGTGTGTTCCACTCCAAGGTGTTCCCCAGGTTTCCTCGCCAATGCTTCGATCTTCATGCTCTCGTTTAGTAGTTGTTGGAAACTACGCTGCATTAGGCCTACAAATTGGGTATGGGGTGTAGAGAGATGGTGTGTTCCACTCCAAGGTGTTCCCCAGGTTTCCTCGCCAATGCTTCGATCTTCATGCTCTCGTTTAGTAGTTGTTGGAAACTACGCTGCATTAGGCCTACAAATTGGGTATGGGGTGTAGAGAGATGGTGTGTTCCACTCCAAGGTGTTCTCCAGGTTGCCTTTCCTGAGCTTCGATCTTCCGGCTCTCGTTTAGTAGTTCTTGGAAACTACACTGCATTAGGCCTACAAATTGGGTATGGGGTGTAGAGAGATGGTGTGTTCCACTCCAAGGTGTTCCCTAGGTTTCCTCGCCAATGCTTCGATCTTCATGCTCTCGTTTAGTAGTTGTTGGAAACTACGCTGCATTAGGCCTACAAATTGGGTATGGGGTGTAGAGAGATGGTGTGTTCCACTCCATGGTGTTCCCCAGGTTTCCTCGCCAATGCTTCGATCATCATGCTCTCGTTTAGTAGTTGTTGGAAACTACGCTGCATTAGGCCTACAAATTGGGTATGGGGTGTAGAGAGATGGTGTGTTCCACTCCAAGGTGTTCTCCAGGTTGCCTTTCCTGAGCTTCGATCTTCCGACTCTCGTTTAGTAGTTGTTGGAAACTACGCTGCATTAGGCCTACAAATTGGGTATGGGGTGTAGAGAGATGGTGTGTTCCACTCCAAGGTGTTCCCCAGGTTTCCTTGCCAATGCTTCGATCATCATGCTCTCGTTTAGTAGTTGTTGGAAACTACGCTGCATTAGGCCTACAAATTGGGTATGGGGTGTAGAGAGATGGTGTGTTCCACTCCAAGGTGTTCTCCAGGTTGCCTTTCCTGAACTTCTATCTTCAGGCTTTCATTAAATTGTGGTTAAACGGAACAACTGCATTTGGCGTACTAGTTGGTTTGGGGCCTACTATCGGTGTCTGCCACTCCTTGCTGTTCTCCTGGTTTCCTGTCCTGAAATTCCGTTTTCATGCGCTCGTTAAGTAGTTGTTAATGTTAGACTGCATTTGGCCTACTAGTTGGGTTGGGGCCTACTATCGGTGTCTGCCACTCCTTGCTGTTCTCCTCCACTGAACAAAGCTGTGCCGCCTGTTTACTACGGTTGCCAATTTTGAACTGCATTTCGACTACTTACTGATTTGGGCCTACTCTCTGTGTCAGCCTCTCATTCCAGTTGTCCTCCACTGCAATGCCCCCTGGTTATTCCTGTGTTACCAATTTTGAACTGCATTTAGCCAACTTTATTCTTTGGGCCTATATCTGTGTTTCCTCCTCATCCTGCCCATTGCCCAGCCAGTGATAGATGAGTCTGCTGGTACATTGACCCATAACGCAACATTCCCCGTGCACGCTACACAACAACATTGTGACCCTGCTGAAAGTCAGTTTGCTCTTCCCACATACCATACCACCTTACACGGGGACAAAGAGGAAGGTGCAGATGAAAGTGCAGGTTCCTTCATCAGGTGGGGGGAGGAATACTAGTTGGCGACGTCACTGGCACAGGGCCTCTCATAGTACGCAAAAGTGTTGCTGCCGGTGGGAGGCGCCCCCGCCGTGCAAACACACCGCTGTACTTTGAGGGGCCCTGTGCCAGTGCCAATGCCAACGAGTGGGCCCCCCCTGCTTGCTCAGGTTCACAGCACTTGCAAAGTTGAAATACTTACCTCTCCCTGCTCCACTGCCGTGACGTGGTCCAGATTTCCTGGGCCCACTAATTACTTGAACCAGCCCTACCCACCACAACTTTAGCCAAATGACCCCCAATTTCAAATGCCTTCCAATTATAAGGTAAATTACGCTTGACAAGCTTCATTAAGAAGAAAGGATGGTTTTGACATTAAAATGGGCACTCGGTGTTTTCCTGGCCCCCACTCACTGCCGACTATGCTGCCCCATTGACTTGCATTGGGTTTCGTGTTTCGGTCGATCCCGACTTTACGTCATAATCGGCCGATTTCACTCGACCCGACTTTTGAGATAGTCGGGTTTCGCGAAACCCGGCTCGACTCTAAAAAGGTCAAGGTCGCTCAACTCTAGTGGTAACCACTCAATTTATACCTCCAACACTAACCCCAACACACCCCTAACCCTAATCCCAACTGTAGCCATAACCCTAACCACAACCCTAATTCCAACCCTAACCCTAAGGCTATGTGCCCACGTTGCGGATTCGTGTGAGATTTTTCAGCATCATTTTTGAAAAATCCACGGGTAACAGGCACTGCGTTTTACCTGCGGATTTCCAGTGTTTTTTGTGGGGATTTCACCTGCGGATTCCTATTGAGGAACAGGTGTAAAACGCCGCGGAATCCGCACAAAGAATTGACATGCTGCGGAAAATACAACGCAGTGTTTCCGCGCGGTATTTTCCGCACCATGGGCACAGCGGATTTGGTTTTCCATAGGTTTACATGGTACTGTAAACCTGATGGAACACTGCTGCGAATCCGCAGCGGGCAATCGGCTGCGGATCCGCAGCCAAATCCGCACCGTGTGCACATAGCCTAATTCTAAAGTTATGTGCACACGCTGCGGATCCGCAGCAGTTTCCCATGAGTTTACAGTTCAATGTAAACCTATGGGAAACAAAAATCGCTGTACACATGCTGCAGAAAAACTGCACGGAAATGCAGCGGTTTACATTCTGCAGCATGTCACTTTGTGCGGATTCCGCAGCGGTTTTACAACTGCTCCAATAGAAAATCGCAGTTGTAAAACCGCAGTGAAATGTGCAGAAAAAATGCGGTAAATCCGCCATAAATCCGCAGCGGTTTAGCACTGCGGATTTATCAAATCCGCAGCGGAAAAATCCGCAGAGGACCAGAATACGTGTGCACGTACCGAAACCCTAGCCCTAACCCTATTCTAACATTAGTGGAAAAAAAAAAATTTCTTTATTTTTTTATCGTCCCTACCTATGGGGGTGACAAAGTGGGGGGAGTCATTTATTATTTTTTTATTTTGATCACTGTGATATAATCTATCTCAGTGATTAAAATGCACTTTTGAACGAATCTGCCAGCCGGCAGATTCGGCGTGCGCACTGCGCATTCGCCCGCCATTTTGGAAGATGGCAGTGCCCAGGGAGAAGACGGACGGACCCCGGCAGGATCGGTAAGTATGATGGGGTGGGGGGGAGCACGGGGGTGGATCGGAGCACGGGGGGGTGGAACGGAGCACGGGGGGATGGAACTGAGCACGGGGGGCTGGAACGGAGCACGGGGGGCTGGAACGGAGCACAGGGGGGGTGGAACGGAGCACGGGGGGTGGATCGGAGCACGGGGGGTGTGGATCGGAGTGCAGGGGGGGTTGTATCAGCACGGGGGGTGATTGGAGCACTGAGGGAGCGGAGCACAGGACGGAGGTGAGCCGGGGCAGTGTACCGGACAGATCGGAGGGCTGGGGGGGCGATCGGTGGGGTGGGGGCACATTAGTGTTTCCAGCCATGGCCGATGAAATTGCAGCCTCCAAAATGCCACCATTACAGAAGATGGTTGCCGCCATAACGGACCCCCTTATCTATCCGTACTCACCCCCCCAGTAAGGGACCCCCTATCCATCCATACACAGGCCCCCGCCATAAGAGACCCCCTATCCATCCATACACAGGCCCCCGCCATATCGGACCCCCCTATCTATCCGTACTCACCCCCCCAGTAAGGGACCCCCTATCCATCCATACATGGGCCCCTGCCATAAGGGACCCCCTATCCATCCACACACACACCCCCCCACCATAAGGGTCCCCCTATCCATCCATACACTGACCCCCGCCATAACGTACCACCCTATCTATCCGTACTCACCCCCTGTGCCCTCTCCCCCCTCTCTGAGCCCCCCGCGCCCTCTCCACCCCAAAGGGTTAATACAGGTAGCAGTGTTGGCACCCCCCTAAAGGGTTAATACCCCCGCCCTCTCCCCCCCTTCCCGGGGTAATACCAGTAGCAGTGTCCGGCTGTCCGCTGTTTTGGCATGCCGCCAAAACGAGAAGGGGGGAGAAGGGGGTTGGGCGTGTTTTGCTGGGAGAGCACCCGCCCACCTGCTATTACAGCCTCGGGCGGCGCGCAGCTACTGCGCATGCGCCAGGTGCGCGTGGCCGTGCAGCCTCGGGCGGCGCGCAGTAGCCCTAGCTACTGCGCATGCGCCAGGTGCGCGTGGCCGTGCGGACGCGAGTGCCGCGCGTGCATGTGGCGCATGCGCAATGAACACATATTCCTGCCCACAATGCCTTGTCTGCTGTCCCCTTCGCCAGGTAAACCACAGCGTGGCGTAACGTTGCTAAGATAGTCTACACCGAATGGCAAGTCTTGACGTACTGTCACGTGATCAGAGACCGCCAGTCAGTGGCGCGCATGCTCATACGTCTATTTGCATGGCGTTATGGCTTCCTGTGTCCAGAGTATATGAAGTACAAGGCATTGTAGACAGGAATATATGTTCATATATATCCCTCCCCTGTTCGAAGTTGAAATGTTACCTCTGGTTACAGGCGTAGGCTGATGGGACTACTACTCCCATCAGCCTATGCCTGCTGCCGCTCCTAACAGTATTCATCAGCCGGCTCCTGCACTATAAATAAATGTTAAAAAATGCCATGGGTTCCCCTGTATTTTTGATAACCAACCAGGCAAAACTGGGGCAGCAACCCTCAGGGCTATCATGGCTGGTTATCAAGAATAGAGGAGTCACCCCCTTTTTTGACAACCATGATCGCTAAAGCAGACAGCTGGGGGCTGGTATTCTCAGGCTGGTAAGGGGCCATGGATATTGACCCCCTCCAGCCTACAAATAGCAGCCCTCAGCTACCCAGAAAAGGCACATCTATTAGATGCTCCAATTCTGGCGCTTTGCCCGACTCTTCTCAGTTGCCCTGTAGCGGTGGCACGTGGGGTTCGTATTTGTGGGGTTGATGTCACCTCTGTATTGTCCAGTGACATCAAGCCCACTGGTTAGTAATGGAGAAGCGTCTATAAGACACCTCTCCATTATTAATCCTATAGTTATATGGTAAATAAAGACACAGACAGAATAAAGTCCTTTATTAGAAATCAGACTAAACACAGTATTACTCGCCTAACACCTAATTCCACCGAAGCCCTCATCTCCTGTAAGAAAACAAAAAGAAAATATAACCATATTGGCCACGTTCTCAACGATCAGGAATAATAGCGTCTTCGACGCGGCGTTCTGATCACGCAGGTAAATCCACAGGTGCTCAGTGATCAGGTGTGCTCAGTGATCCGCTGCGCTCAGTGATGCAGTGCGCTCAGTGGTCCAGTGAGCTCATTGATCCGCTGCACTCAGTGATCCAGTGCGCTCAGCGATTCGATGCTCTCAGTGATCCGATGCTCTCAGTGATCCAGTGTGCTCAGTGATCCAGTGCGCTCAGTGATCCAGTGCGCTCAGTGATCCAGTGCGCTCAGTGATCCAGTGCGCTCAGTGATCCAGTGCACTCAGTGATCCAGTGCATTCAGTGCGCTCAGTGATCTGCTGCGCTCAGTGATCCGCTGCACTCAGTGATCCAGTGCGCTCAGTGATCTGCTGCGCTCAGTGATCCAGTGCATTCCGTGATCCAGTGCATTCAGTGATCTGCTGCGCTCAGTGATCTGCTTCTCTCAGTGATCTGCTGCGCTCAGTGATCCGCTGCGCTCAGTGATCCGCTGCGCTCAGTGATCCAGTGCGCTCGGTGATCTGCTGCGCTCAGTGATGCGATGCGCTCAGTGATCCAGTGCACTCAGTGATCTGCTGCGCTCAGTGATCCGCTGCACTCAGTGATCCAGTGCGCTCAGTGATCTGCTGCACTCAGTGATCCAGTGCATTCAGTGATCCAGTGCATTCAGTGATCCAGTGCGCTCAGTGATCTGCTGCGCTCAGTGATCCGCTGCGCTCAGTGATCCGCTGCACTCAGTGATCCAGTGCGCTCGGTGATCTGCTGCGCTCAGTGATGCGATGCGCTCAGTGATCCAGTGCACTCAGTGATCTGCTGCGCTCAGTGATCCGCTGCACTCAGTGATCCAGTGCGCTCAGTGATCTGCTGCACTCAGTGATCCAGTGCATTCAGTGATCCAGTGCATTCAGTGATCCAGTGCGCTCAGTGATCTGCTGCGCTCAGTGATCCGCTGCGCTCAGTGATCTGCTGCGCTCAGTGATCCGCTGCGCTCAGTGATCCGCTGCACTCAGTGATCCAGTGCGCTCGGTGATCTGCTGCGCACAGTGATGCGATGCGCTCAGTGATCCAGTGCACTCAGTGATCTGCTGCGCTCAGTGATCTGCTGCACTCAGTGATCCAGTGCGCTCGGTGATCTGCTGCGCTCAGTAATCCAGTGCGCTCAGTGATCCAGTGCACTCAGTGATCCAGTGCATTCAGTGATCCAGTGCATTCAGTGATCCAGTGCATTCAGTGATCCAGTGCATTCAGTGATCCAGTGCATTCAGTGATCCAGTGCGCTCAGTGATCTGCTGCGCTCAGTGATCCAGTGCATTCAGTGATCCAGTGCATTCAGTGATCCAGTGCGCTCGGTGATCTGCTGCGCTCAGTGATGCGATGCGCTCAGTGATCCAGTGCGCTCAGTGATCCAGTGCCCTCAGTGATCCAGTGCCCTCAGTGATCCAGTGCCCTCAGTGATCCAGTGCCCTCAGTGATCCAGTGCCCTCAGTGATCCAGTGCCCTCAGTGATCCAGTGCCCTCAGTGATCCAGTGCCCTCAGTGATCCAGTGCCCTCAGTGATCCAGTGCCCTCAGTGATCCAGTGCCCTCAGTGATCCAGTGCCCTCAGTGATCCAGTGCCCTCAGTGATCCAGTGCCCTCAGTGATCCGCTGCACTCAGTGATCCGCTGCGCTCAGTGATCCGCTGCGCTCAGTGATCCGATCCCCGCCATAAGGGACCCCCTATCCATCCATACACAGGCCCCCGCCTTAAGAGACCCCCTTTCCATCCATACACAGGCCCCCACCATAACGGACCCCCTTATCTATCCGTACTCACCCCCCCAGTAAGGGACCCCCTATCTATCCGTACTCACCCCCCCCGCAGTAAGGGACCCCCTATCCATACACAGGCCCTGTCATAAGGGACCCCGTATCCATCCATACACAGGCCCCCCCAGTAAGGGACCCCCTATCCATCCATACACTGACCCCCGCCATAACGGACCCCCTTATCTATCCATACTCACCCCCCCACCCCAGTAAGGGACCCCCTATCTATCCGTACTCACCCTCCCCCCAGTAAGGGACCCCCTATCCATCCATACACTGACCCCCGCCATAACGGACCCCCTTATCTATCCATACTCACCCCCCCACCCCAGTAAGGGACCCCCTATCTATCCGTACTCCCCCCCAGTAAGGGACCCCCTATCCATCCATACACTGACCCCCGCCATAATGGACCCCCTTATCTATCCATACTCACCCCCCCACCCCAGTAAGGGACCCCCTATCTAACCGTACTCACCCCCCAGTAAGGGACCCCCTATCCATCCATACACGGGCCCCCGCCATAACGGACCCCCCTATCTATCCGTGCTCACCCCCCCGTGCCCTTTCCCCCCTCTCTGAGCCCCCCCACACCCTCTCACCCCCAAAGGGTTAATAACGGTAGCAGTGTTGGCACCCCCTAAAGGGTTAATACCGGTAGAAGTGTTGGCACCCCCCTAAAGGGTTAATATCGGTAGAAGTGTTGGCTTAAGGCCTGGGCACAAGTGCGGGCTAGGCTTAAAGCCGGAGCACAAGTGCGGGCTGGGCTTAAGGCCGGGGCACAAGTGCGGGCTGGGCTTAAGGCCGGGGCACAAGTGCGGGCTGGGCTTAAGGCCGGGGCACAAGTGCGGGCTAGGCTTAAGGCCTGGGCACACGTGCGGGCTAGGCTTAAGGCCGGGGCACAAGTGCGGGCTAGGCTTAAGGCCTGGGCACAAGTGCGGGCTAGGCTTAAGGCCGGGGCACAAGTGCGTGCTAGGCTTAAGGCCTGGGCACAAGTGCGGGCTAGGCTTAAGGCCGGGGCACAAGTGCGGGCTAGGCTTAAGGCCGGGGCACAAGTGCGGGCTAGGCTTAAGGCCGGGGCACAAGTGCGGGCTAGGCTTAAGGCCGGGGCACAAGTGCGGGCTAGGCTTAAGGCCGGGGCACAAGTGCGGGCTAGGCTTAAGGCCGGGGCACAAGTGCGGGCTAGGCTTAAGGCCGGGGCACAAGTGCGGGCTAGGCTTAAGGCCGGGGCACAAGTGCGGGCTAGGCTTAAGGCCTGGGCACAAGTGCGGGCTAGGCTTAAGGCCTGGGCACAAGTGCGGGCTAGGCTTAAGGCCGGGGCACAAGTGCGGGCTAGGCTTAAGGCCGGGGCACAAGTGCGGGCTAGGCTTAAGGCCGGGGCACAAGTGCGGGCTAGGCTTAAGGCCGGGGCACAAGTGCGGGCTAGGCTTAAGGCCGGGGCACAAGTGCGGGCTAGGCTTAAGGCCGGGGCACAAGTGCGGGCTAGGCTTAAGGCCGGGGCACAAGTGCGGGCTAGGCTTAAGGCCGGGGCACAAGTGCGGGCTAGGCTTAAGGCCGGGGCACAAGTGCGGGCTAGGCTTAAGGCCGGGGCACAAGTGCGGGCTAGGCTTAAGGCCGGGGCACAAGTGCGGGCTAGGCTTAAGGCCGGGGCACAAGTGCGGGCTAGGCTTAAGGCCTGGGCACAAGTGCAGTGCTGGCCAGGACCAAGGCAGGGGGCACAAGTGCTGGCTAGGCTTAAGGCATGGGCACAAGTGCTGGCTAGGCTTAAGGCATACAGCTAACTCTTTGCACTCTTTGCATAAAGGGTTAGGCACCCATAGGGGTGAAGAGCTAGCTTTCACCCCTCTACTCCGTACTTGGACATTTAGGACTAGATCCTTTGTTGTACAGTGCGGAGCCTCTCCATAACCCCATGCTCCAAGCGACCAGGCACTTCTTGTCTGTCCTCCGTAAATGGGTAATGCCTTCTTCCCCAATTACAGTCGTGCATGCGCATTCAGACGGGACAAGAGCGAAGAGCATAAAGCTGGCCCTATGTGCATAACCAACTTGAAGCTGAAGACAAAAACAAACAAACAAGCATTCAAGGGGCTCAAAAGTGCGGGCTAGGCTTAAGGCCTGGGCACAAGTGCGGGCTAGGCTTAAGGCCTGGGCACAAGTGCGGGCTAGGCTTAAGGCCTGGGCACAAGTGCGGGCTAGGCTTAAGGCCTGGGCACAAGTGCGGGCTAGGCTTAAGGCCTGGGCACAAGTGCGGGCTAGGCTTAAGGCCTGGGCACAAGTGCGGGCTAGGCTTAAGGCCAGGGCACAAGTGCGGGCTAGGCTTAAGGCCTGGGCACAAGTGCGGGCTAGGCTTAAGGCCTGGGCACAAGTGCAGTGCTGGCTAGGATCAAGGCAGGGATCACAAGTGCTGGCTAGGCTTAAGGCCGGGGCACAAGAGCGGGCTAGGCTTAAGGCCGGGGCACAAGTGCGGGCTAGGCTTAAGGCCGGGGCACAAGTGCGGGCTAGGCTTAAGGCCGGGTCACAAGTGCGGGCTAGGCTTAAGGCCGGGGCACAAGTGCGGGCTAGGCTTAAGGCCTGGGCACAAGTGCGGGCTAGGCTTAAGGCCGGGGCACAAGTGCGGGCTAGGCTTAAGGCCTGGGCACAAGTGCAGTGCTGGCTAGGATCAAGGCAGGGGGCACAAGTGCTGGCTAGGCTTAAGGCCTGGGCACAAGTGCGGGCTAGGCTTAAGGACGGGGCACAAGTGCGGGCTAGGCTTAAGGCCTGGGCACAAGTGCGGGCTAGGCTTAAGGCCTGGGCACAAGTGCAGTGCTGGCTAGGATCAAGGCAGAGGGCACAAGTGCTGGCTAGGCTTAAGGCCTGGGCACAAGTGCGGGCTAGGCTTAAGGCCTGGGCACAAGTGCGGGCTAGGCTTAAGGCCTGGGCACAAGTGCAGTGCTGGCTAGGACCAAGGCAGGGGGCACAAGTGATGGCTAGGCTTAAGGCATGGGCACAAGTGCGGGCTAGGCTTAAGGCCTGGGTACAAGTGCGGGCTAGGCTTAAGGCCGGGGCACAAGTGCGGGCTAGGCTTAAGGCCGGGGCACAAGTGCGGGCTAGGCTTAAGGCCGGGGCACAAGTGCGGGCTAGGCTTAAGGCCGGGGCACAAGTGCGGGCTAGGCTTAAGGCCGGGGCACAAGTGCGGGCTAGGCTTAAGGCCGGGGCACAAGTGCGGGCTAGGCTTAAGGCCGGGGCACAAGTGCGGGCTAGGCTTAAGGCCGGGGCACAAGTGCGGGCTAGGCTTAAGGCCGGGGCACAAGTGCGGGCTAGGCTTAAGGCCGGGGCACAAGTGCGGGCTAGGCTTAAGGCCGGGGCACAAGTGCGGGCTAGGCTTAAGGCCTGGGCACAAGTGCGGGCTAGGCTTAAGGCCTGGGCACAAGTGCAGTGCTGGCCAGGACCAAGGCAGGGGGCACAAGTGCTGGCTAGGCTTAAGGCATGGGCACAAGTGCTGGCTAGGCTTAAGGCATACAGCTAACTCTTTGCACTCTTTGCATAAAGGGTTAGGCACCCATAGGGGTGAAGAGCTAGCTTTCACCCCTCTACTCCGTACTTGGACATTTAGGACTAGATCCTTTGTTGTACAGTGCGGAGCCTCTCCATAACCCCATGCTCCAAGCGACCAGGCACTTCTTGTCTGTCCTCCGTAAATGGGTAATGCCTTCTTCCCCAATTACAGTCGTGCATGCGCATTCAGACGGGACAAGAGCGAAGAGCATAAAGCTGGCCCTATGTGCATAACCAACATGAAGCTGAAGACAAAAACAAACAAACAAGCATTCAAGGGGCTCAAAAGTGCGGGCTAGGCTTAAGGCCTGGGCACAAGTGCGGGCTAGGCTTAAGGCCTGGGCACAAGTGCGGGCTAGGCTTAAGGCCTGGGCACAAGTGCGGGCTAGGCTTAAGGCCTGAGCACAAGTGCGGGCTAGGCTTAAGGCCTGGGCACAAGTGCGGGCTAGGCTTAAGGCCTGGGCACAAGTGCGGGCTAGGCTTAAGGCCTGGACACAAGTGCGGGCTAGGCTTAAGGCCTGGGCACAAGTGCGGGCTAGGCTTAAGGCCTGGGCACAAGTGCGGGCTCGGCTTAAGGCCTGGGCACAAGTGCGGGCTCGGCTTAAGGCCTGGGCACAAGTGCGGGCTCGGCTTAAGGCCGGGGCACAAGTGCGGGCTCGGCTTAAGGCCGGGGCACAAGTGCGGGCTAGGCTTAAGGCCGGGGCACAAGTGCGGGCTAGGCTTAAGGCCGGGGCACAAGTGCGGGCTAGGCTTAAGGCCTGGGCACAAGTGCGGGCTAGGCTTAAGGCCTGGGCACAAGTGCGGGCTAGGCTTAAGGCCTGGGCACAAGTGCGGGCTAGGCTTAAGGCCGGGGCACAAGTGCGGGCTAGGCTTAAGGCCGGGGCACAAGTGCGGGCTAGGCTTAAGGCCGGGGCACAAGTGCGGGCTAGGCTTAAGGCCGGGGCACAAGTGCGGGCTAGGCTTAAGGCCTGGGCACAAGTGCGGGCTAGGCTTAAGGCCGGGGCACAAGTGCGGGCTAGGCTTAAGGCCGGGGCACAAGTGCGGGCTAGGCTTAAGGCCGGGGCACAAGTGCGGGTTAGGCTTAAGGCCGGGGCACAAGTGCGGGCTAGGCTTAAGGCCGGGGCACATGTGCGGGCTAGGCTTAAGGCCGGGGCACAAGTGCAGTGCTGGCTAGGACCAAGGCAGGGGGCATAAGTGCTGGCTAGGCTTAAGGCATGGGCACAAGTGCTGGCTAGGCTTAGGGCATACAGCTAACTCTTTGCACTCTTTGCATAAAGGGTTAGGCACCCATAGGGGTGAAGAGCTAGCTTTCACCCCTCTACTCTGTACTTGGACATTTAGGACTAGATCCTTTGTTGTACAGTGCGGAGCCTCTCCATAACCCCATGCTCCAAGCGACCAGGCACTTCTTGTCTGTCCTCCGTAAATGGGTAATGCCTTCTTCCCCAATTACAGTCGTGCATGCGCATTCAGACGGGACAAGAGCGAAGAGCATAAAGCTGGCCCTATGTGCATAACCAACTTGAAGCTGAAGACAAAAACAAACAAACAAGCATTCAAGGGCGGGCTAGGCTTAAGGCCTGGGCACAAGTGCGGGCTAGGCTTAAGGCCTGGGCACAAGTGCGGGCTAGGCTTAAGGCCTGGGCACAAGTGCGGGCTAGGCTTAAGGCCTGGGCACAAGTGCGGGCTAGGCTTAAGGCCTGGGCACAAGTGCGGGCTAGGCTTAAGGCCGGGGCACAAGTGCGGGCTAGGCTTAAGGCCGGGGCACAAGTGCGGGCTAGGCTTAAGGCCTGGGCGCAAGTGCAGTGCTGGCTAGGATCAAGGCAGGGGGCACAAGAGCGGGCTAGGCTGAAGGCCTGGGCGCAAGTGCAGTGCTGGCTAGGCTTAAGGCCGGGGCACAAGAGCAGGCTAGGCTGAAGGCCTGGGGCACAAGTGCGGGCTAGGCTTAAGGCCGGGTCACAAGTGCGGGCTAGGCTTAAGGCCGGGGCACAAGTGCGGGCTAGGCTTAAGGCCTGGGCACAAGTGCGGGCTAGGCTTAAGGCCGGGGCACAAGTGCGGGCTAGGCTTAAGGCCTGGGCACAAGTGTGGGCTAGGCTTAAGGCCTGGGCACAAGTGTGGGCTAGGCTTAAGGCCTGGGCACAAGTGCAGTGCTGGCTAGGATCAAGGCAGGGGGCACAAGTGCTGGCTAGGCTTAAGGCCTGGGCACAAGTGCAGTGCTGGCTAGGACCAAGGCAGGGGGCACAAGTGCTGGCTAGGCTTAAGGCATGGGCACAAGTGCTGGCTAGGCTTAGGGCATACAGCTAACTCTTTGCACTCTTTGCATAAAGGGTTAGGCACCCATAGGGGTGAAGAGCTAGCTTTCACCCCTCTACTCTGTACTTGGACATTTAGGACTAGATCCTTTGTTGTACAGTGCGGAGCCTCTCCATAACCCCATGCTCCAAGCGACCAGGCACTTCTTGTCTGTCCTCCGTAAATGGGTAATGCCTTCTTCCCCAATTACAGTCGTGCATGCGCATTCAGACGGGACAAGAGCGAAGAGCATAAAGCTGGCCCTATGTGCATAACCAACTTGAAGCTGAAGACAAAAACAAACAAACAAGCATTCAAGTGCGGGCTAGGCTTAAGGCCTGGGCACAAGTGCGGGCTAGGCTTAAGGCCGGGGCACAAGTGCGGGCTAGGCTTAAGGCCGGGGCACAAGTGCGGGCTAGGCTTAAGGCCTGGGCGCAAGTGCAGTGCTGGCTAGGATCAAGGCAGGGGGCACAAGAGCGGGCTAGGCTGAAGGCCTGGGCGCAAGTGCAGTGCTGGCTAGGCTTAAGGCCGGGGCACAAGAGCAGGCTAGGCTGAAGGCCTGGGGCACAAGTGCGGGCTAGGCTTAAGGCCGGGTCACAAGTGCGGGCTAGGCTTAAGGCCGGGGCACAAGTGCGGGCTAGGCTTAAGGCCTGGGCACAAGTGCGGGCTAGGCTTAAGGCCGGGGCACAAGTGCGGGCTAGGCTTAAGGCCTGGGCACAAGTGTGGGCTAGGCTTAAGGCCTAGGCACAAGTGTGGGCTAGGCTTAAGGCCTGGGCACAAGTGCAGTGCTGGCTAGGATCAAGGCAGGGGGCACAAGTGCTGGCTAGGCTTAAGGCCTGGGCACAAGTGCAGTGCTGGCTAGGACCAAGGCAGGGGGCACAAGTGCGGGCTAGGCTTAAGGCCTGGGCACAAGTGCGGGCTAGGCTGAAGGCCGGGGCACAAGTGCGAGCTAGGCTGAAGGCCTGGGCACAAGTGCGGGCTAGGCTTAAGGCTGGGGCACAAGTGCGGGCTAGGCTTAAGGCCTGGGCACAAGTGCGGTCTAGGCTGAAGGCCTGGGCACAAGTGCAGGCTAGGCTTAAGGCTTGGGCACAAGTGTAGTGCTAGCTAGGATCAAGGCAGGGGGCACAAGTGCGGGCTAGGCTCAAGGCCTGGGCACAAGTGCGGGCTAGGCTCAAGGCCTGGGCACAAGTGCGGGCTAGGCTTAAGGCCTGGGCACAAGTGCGGGCTAGGCTTAAGGCCTGGGCACAAGTGCGGGCTAGGCTTAAGGCCTGGGCACAAGTGCGGGCTAGGCTTAAGGCCTGGGCACAAGTGCAGTGCTGGCTAGGACCAAGGCAGGGGGCACAAGTGCTGGCTAGGCTTAAGGCCGGGGCACAAGTGCGGGCTAGGCTTAAGGCCGGGGCACAAGTGCGGGCTAGGCTTAAGGCCGGGGCACAAGTGCGGGCTAGGCTTAAGGCCGGGGCACAAGTGCGGGCTAGGCTTAAGGCCGGGGCACAAGTGCGGGCTAGGCTTAAGGCCGGGGCACAAGTGCGGGCTAGGCTTAAGGCCGGGGCACAAGTGCGGGCTAGGCTTAAGGCCTGGGCACAAGTGCGGGCTAGGCTTAAGGCCTGGGCACAAGTGCAGTGCTGGCTAGGACCAAGGCAGGGGGCACAAGTGATGGCTAGGCTTAAGGCATGGGCACAAGTGCGGGCTAGGCTTAAGGCCTGGGCACAAGTGCGGGCTAGGCTTAAGGCCTGGGCACAAGTGCGGGCTAGGCTTCAGGCCTGGGCACAAGTGCGGGCTCGGCTTAAAGCCTGGGCACAAGTGCGGGCTAGGCTTAAGGCCGGGGCACAAGTGCGGGCTAGGCTTAAGGCCGGGGCACAAGTGCGGGCTAGGCTTAAGGCCGGGGCACAAGTGCGGGCTAGGCTTAAGGCCGGGGTACAAGTGCGGGCTATGCTTAAGGCCGGGGCACAAGTGCGGGCTAGGCTTAAGGCCGGGGCACAAGTGCGGGCTAGGCTTAAGGCCTGGGCACAAGTGCGGGCTAGGCTTAAGGCCTGGGCACAAGTGCAGTGCTGGCTAGGACCAAGGCAGGGGGCACAAGTGCTGGCTAGGCTTAAGGCATGGGCACAAGTGCTGGCTAGGCTTAAGGCATACAGCTAACTCTTTGCACTCTTTGCATAAAGGGTTAGGCACCCATAGGGGTGAAGAGCTAGCTTTCACCCCTCTACTCTGTACTTGGACATTTAGGACTAGATCCTTTGTTGTACAGTGCGGAGCCTCTCCATAACCCCATGCTCCAAGCAACCAGGCACTTCTTGTCTGTCCTCCGTAAATGGGTAATGCCTTCTTCCCCAATTACAGTCGTGCATGCGCATTCAGACGGGACAAGAGAGAAGAGCGTAAAGCTGGCCCTATGTGCATAACCAACATGAAGCTGAAGACAAAAACAAACAAACAAGCATTCAAGGGGCTCAAAAGTGCGGGCTAGGCTTAAGGCCTGGGCACAAGTGCGGGCTAGGCTTAAGGCCTGGGCACAAGTGCGGGCTAGGCTTAAGGCCTGGGCACAAGTGCGGGCTAGGCTTAAGGCCTGGGCACAAGTGCGGGCTAGGCTTAAGGCCTGGGCACAAGTGCGGGCTAGGCTTAAGGCCTGGGCACAAGTGCGGGCTAGGCTTAAGGCCTGGGCACAAGTGCGGGCTAGGCTTAAGGCCTGGGCACAAGTGCGGGCTAGGCTTAAGGCCTGGGCACAAGTGCGGGCTAGGCTTAAGGCCTGGGCACAAGTGCGGGCTAGGCTTAAGGCCTGGGCACAAGTGCGGGCTAGGCTTAAGGCCTGGGCACAAGTGCGGGCTAGGCTTAAGGCCTGGGCACAAGTGCGGGCTAGGCTTAAGGCCTGGGCACAAGTGCGGGCTAGGCTTAAGGCCTGGGCACAAGTGCGGGCTCGGCTTAAGGCCTGGGCACAAGTGCGGGCTAGGCTTAAGGCCTGGGCACAAGTGCGGGCTAGGCTTAAGGCCTGGGCACAAGTGCGGGCTCGGCTTAAGGCCTGGGCACAAGTGCGGGCTAGGCTTAAGGCCTGGGCACAAGTGCGGGCTAGGCTTAAGGCCTGGGCACAAGTGCGGGCTAGGCTTAAGGCCTGGGCACAAGTGCGGGCTAGGCTGAAGGCCGGGGCACAAGTGCGGGCTAGGCTGAAGGCCTGGGCACAAGTGCGGGCTAGGCTTAAGGCTGGGGCACAAGTGCGGGCTAGGCTTAAGGCCTGGGCACAAGTGCGGTCTAGGCTGAAGGCCTGGGCACAAGTGCAGGCTAGGCTTAAGGCTTGGGCACAAGTGTAGTGCTAGCTAGGATCAAGGCAGGGGGCACAAGTGCGGGCTAGGCTCAAGGCCTGGGCACAAGTGCGGGCTAGGCTCAAGGCCTGGGCACAAGTGCGGGCTAGGCTTAAGGCCTGGGCACAAGTGCGGGCTAGGCTTAAGGCCTGGGCACAAGTGCGGGCTAGGCTTAAGGCCTGGGCACAAGTGCGGGCTAGGCTTAAGGCCTGGGCACAAGTGCAGTGCTGGCTAGGACCAAGGCAGGGGGCACAAGTGCTGGCTAGGCTTAAGGCCGGGGCACAAGTGCGGGCTAGGCTTAAGGCCGGGGCACAAGTGCGGGCTAGGCTTAAGGCCGGGGCACAAGTGCGGGCTAGGCTTAAGGCCGGGGCACAAGTGCGGGCTAGGCTTAAGGCCGGGGCACAAGTGCGGGCTAGGCTTAAGGCCGGGGCACAAGTGCGGGCTAGGCTTAAGGCCGGGGCACAAGTGCGGGCTAGGCTTAAGGCCGGGGCACAAGTGCGGGCTAGGCTTAAGGCCGGGGCACAAGTGCGGGCTAGGCTTAAGGCCGGGGCACAAGTGCGGGCTAGGCTTAAGGCCGGGGCACAAGTGCGGGCTAGGCTTAAGGCCGGGGCACAAGTGCGGGCTAGGCTTAAGGCCGGGGCACAAGTGCGGGCTAGGCTTAAGGCCGGGGCACAAGTGCGGGCTAGGCTTAAGGCCGGGGCACAAGTGCGGGCTAGGCTTAAGGCCGGGGCACAAGTGCGGGCTAGGCTTAAGGCCGGGGCACAAGTGCGGGCTAGGCTTAAGGCCTGGGCACAAGTGCGGGCTAGGCTTAAGGCCGGGGCACAAGTGCGGGCTAGGCTTAAGGCCTGGGCACAAGTGCGGGCTAGGCTTAAGGCCTGGGCACAAGTGCGGGCTAGGCTTAAGGCCTGGGCACAAGTGCGGGCTAGGCTTAAGGCCTGGGCACAAGTGCGGGCTAGGCTTAAGGCCTGGGCACAAGTGCGGGCTAGGCTTAAGGCCTGGGCACAAGTGCGGGCTAGGCTTAAGGCCTGGGCACAAGTGCGGGCTAGGCTTAAGGCCTGGGCTCAAGTGCGGGCTAGGCTTAAGGCCTGGGCACAAGTGCGGGCTAGGCTTAAGGCCTGGGCACAAGTGCGGGCTCGGCTTAAGGCCTGGGCACAAGTGCGGGCTAGGCTTAAGGCCTGGGCACAAGTGCGGGCTAGGCTTAAGGCCTGGGCACAAGTGCGGGCTAGGCTTAAGGCCTGGGCACAAGTGCGGGCTAGGCTTAAGGCCGGGGCACAAGTGCGGGCTAGGCTTAAGGCCGGGGCACAAGTGCGGGCTAGGCTTAAGGCCGGGGCACAAGTGCAGTGCTGGCTAGGACCAAGGCAGGGGGCACAAGTGCTGGCTAGGCTTAAGGCATGGGCACAAGTGCTTAGGGCACATAGGCTTAGGGCATACAGCTAACTCTTTGCATAAACGGTTAGGCACCCATAGGGGTGAAGAGCTAGCTTTCACCCCTCTACTCTGTACTTGGACATTTAGGACTAGATCCTTTGTTGTACAGTGCGGAGCCTCTCCATAACCCCATGCTCCAAGCGACCAGGCACTTCTTGTCTGTCCTCCGTAAATGGGTAATGCCTTCTTCCCCAATTACAGTCGAGCATGCGCATTCAGACGGGACAAGAGCGAAGAGCATAAAGCTGGCCCTATGTGCATAACCAACTTGAAGCTGAAGACAAAAACAAACAAACAAGCATTCAAGGGGCTCAAAAGTGCGGGCTAGGCTTAAGGCCTGGGCACAAGTGCGGGCTAGGCTTAAGGCCTGGGCACAAGTGCGGGCTAGGCTTAAGGCCTGGGCACAAGTGCGGGCTAGGCTTAAGGCCTGGGCACAAGTGCGGGCTAGGCTTAAGGCCTGGGCACAAGTGCGGGCTAGGCTTAAGGCCTGGGCACAAGTGCGGGCTAGGCTTAAGGCCGGGGCACAAGTGCGGGCTAGGCTTAAGGCCGGGGCACAAGTGCGGGCTAGGCTTAAGGCCTGGGCGCAAGTGCAGTGCTGGCTAGGATCAAGGCAGGGGGCACAAGTGCTGGCTAGGCTTAAGGCCGGGGCACAAGAGCGGGCTAGGCTGAAGGCCGGGGCACAAGTGCGGGCTAGGCTTAAGGCCGGGTCACAAGTGCGGGCTAGGCTTAAGGCCGGGGCACAAGTGCGGGCTAGGCTTAAGGCCGGGGCACAAGTGCGGGCTAGGCTTAAGGCCTGGGCACAAGTGTGGGCTAGGCTTAAAGCCTGGGCACAAGTGCAGTGCTGGCTAGGATCAAGGCAGGGGGCACAAGTGCTGGCTAGGCTTAAGGCCTGGGCACAAGTGCGGGCTAGGCTTAAGGACGGGGCACAAGTGCGGGCTAGGCTTAAGGCCTGGGCACAAGTGCGGGCTAGGCTTAAGGCCTGGGCACAAGTGCAGTGCTGGCTAGGACCAAGGCAGGGGGCACAAGTGATGGCTAGGCTTAAGGCATGGGCACAAGTGCGGGCTAGGCTTAAGGCCTGGGCACAAGTGCGGGCTAGGCTTAAGGCCGGGGCACAAGTGCGGGCTAGGCTTAAGGCCGGGGCACAAGTGCGGGCTAGGCTTAAGGCCGGGGCACAAGTGCGGGCTAGGCTTAAGGCCGGGGCACAAGTGCGGGCTAGGCTTAAGGCCGGGGCACAAGTGCGGGCTAGGCTTAAGGCCGGGGCACAAGTGCGGGCTAGGCTTAAGGCCGGGGCACAAGTGCGGGCTAGGCTTAAGGCCGGGGCACAAGTGCGGGCTAGGCTTAAGGCCGGGGCACAAGTGCGGGCTAGGCTTAAGGCCGGGGCACAAGTGCGGGCTAGGCTTAAGGCCGGGGCACAAGTGCGGGCTAGGCTTAAGGCCGGGGCACAAGTGCGGGCTAGGCTTAAGGCCGGGGTACAAGTGCGGGCTAGGCTTAAGGCCGGGGCACAAGTGCGGGCTAGGCTTAAGGCCGGGGCACAAGTGCGGGCTAGGCTTAAGGCCTGGGCACAAGTGCGGGCTAGGCTTAAGGCCTGGGCACAAGTGCAGTGCTGGCTAGGACCAAGGCAGGGGGCACAAGTGCTGGCTAGGCTTAAGGCATGGGCACAAGTGCTGGCTAGGCTTAAGGCATACAGCTAACTCTTTGCACTCTTTGCATAAAGGGTTAGGCACCCATAGGGGTGAAGAGCTAGCTTTCACCCCTCTACTCTGTACTTGGACATTTAGGACTAGATCCTTTGTTGTACAGTGCGGAGCCTCTCCATAACCCCATGCTCCAAGCAACCAGGCACTTCTTGTCTGTCCTCCGTAAATGGGTAATGCCTTCTTCCCCAATTACAGTCGTGCATGCGCATTCAGACGGGACAAGAGAGAAGAGCGTAAAGCTGGCCCTATGAGCATAACCAACATGAAGCTGAAGACAAAAACAAACAAACAAGCATTCAAGGGGCTCAAAAGTGCGGGCTAGGCTTAAGGCCTGGGCACAAGTGCGGGCTAGGCTTAAGGCCTGGGCACAAGTGCGGGCTAGGCTTAAGGCCTGGGCACAAGTGCGGGCTAGGCTTAAGGCCTGGGCACAAGTGCGGGCTAGGCTTAAGGCCTGGGCACAAGTGCGGGCTAGGCTTAAGGCCTGGGCACAAGTGCGGGCTAGGCTTAAGGCCTGGGCACAAGTGCGGGCTAGGCTTAAGGCCTGGGCACAAGTGCGGGCTAGGCTTAAGGCCTGGGCACAAGTGCGGGCTAGGCTTAAGGCCTGGGCACAAGTGCGGGCTAGGCTTAAGGCCTGGGCACAAGTGCGGGCTAGGCTTAAGGCCTGGGCACAAGTGCGGGCTAAGCTTAAGGCCTGGGCACAAGTGCGGGCTCGGCTTAAGGCCTGGGCACAAGTGCGGGCTCGGCTTAAGGCCTGTGCACAAGTGCGGGCTAGGCTTAAGGCCTGGGCACAAGTGCGGGCTAGGCTTAAGGCCTGGGCACAAGTGCGGGCTAGGCTGAAGGCCGGGGCACAAGTGCGGGCTAGGCTGAAGGCCGGGGCACAAGTGCGGGCTAGGCTTAAGGCCTGGGCACAAGTGCGGTCTAGGCTTAAGGCCTGGGCACAAGTGCGGGCTAGGCTTAAGGCCTGGGCACAAGTGCGGGCTAGGCTTAAGGCCGGGGCACAAGTGCGGGCTAGGCTTAAGGCCGGGGCACAAGTGCGGGCTAGGCTTAAGGCCGGGGCACAAGTGCGGGCTAGGCTTAAGGCTTGGGCACAAGTGTAGTGCTAGCTAGGATCAAGGCAGGGGGCACAAGTGCGGGCTAGGCTTAAGGCCTGGGCACAAGTGCGGGCTAGGCTTAAGGCCTGGGCACAAGTGCGGGCTAGGCTTAAGGCCTGGGCACAAGTGCGGGCTAGGCTTAAGGCCTGGGCACAAGTGCGGGCTAGGCTTAAGGCCTGGGCACAAGTGCGGGCTAGGCTTAAGGCCTGGGCACAAGTGCAGTGCTGGCTAGGACCAAGGCAGGGGGCACAAGTGCTGGCTAGGCTTAAGGCCGGGGCACAAGTGCGGGCTAGGCTTAAGGCCGGGGCACAAGTGCGGGCTAGGCTTAAGGCCGGGGCACAAGTGCGGGCTAGGCTTAAGGCCGGGGCACAAGTGCGGGCTAGGCTTAAGGCCGGGGCACAAGTGCGGGCTAGGCTTAAGGCCTGGGCACAAGTGCAGTGCTGGCTAGGACCAAGGCAGGGGGCACAAGTGCTGGCTAGGCTTAAGGCATGGGCACAAGTGCTGGCTAGGCTTAAGGCATACAGCTAACTCTTTGCACTCTTTGCATAAAGGGTTAGGCACCCATAGGGGTGAAGAGCTAGCTTTCACCCCTCTACTCTGTACTTGGACATTTAGGACTAGATCCTTTGTTGTACAGTGCGGAGCCTCTCCATAACCCCATGCTCCAAGCAACCAGGCACTTCTTGTCTGTCCTCCGTAAATGGGTAATGCCTTCTTCCCCAATTACAGTCGTGCATGCGCATTCAGACGGGACAAGAGAGAAGAGCGTAAAGCTGGCCCTATGTGCATAACCAACATGAAGCTGAAGACAAAAACAAACAAACAAGCATTCAAGGGGCTCAAAAGTGCGGGCTAGGCTTAAGGCCTGGGCACAAGTGCGGGCTAGGCTTAAGGCCTGGGCACAAGTGCGGGCTAGGCTTAAGGCCTGGGCACAAGTGCGGGCTAGGCTTAAGGCCTGGGCACAAGTGCGGGCTAGGCTTAAGGCCTGGGCACAAGTGCGGGCTAGGCTTAAGGCCTGGGCACAAGTGCGGGCTAGGCTTAAGGCCTGGGCACAAGTGCGGGCTAGGCTTAAGGCCTGGGCACAAGTGCGGGCTAGGCTTAAGGCCTGGGCACAAGTGCGGGCTAGGCTTAAGGCCTGGGCACAAGTGCGGGCTCGGCTTAAGGCCTGGGCACAAGTGCGGGCTCGGCTTAAGGCCTGGGCACAAGTGCGGGCTCGGCTTAAGGCCTGGGCACAAGTGCGGGCTAGGCTTAAGGCCTGGGCAAAAGTGCGGGCTAGGCTTAAGGCCTGGGCACAAGTGCGGGCTAGGCTGAAGGCCGGGGCACAAGTGCGGGCTAGGCTTAAGGCCGGGGCACAAGTGCGGGCTAGGCTTAAGGCCTGGGCACAAGTGCGGTCTAGGCTTAAGGCCTGGGCACAAGTGCGGGCTAGGCTTAAGGCCTGGGCACAAGTGCGGGCTAGGCTTAAGGCCGGGGCACAAGTGCGGGCTAGGCTTAAGGCCGGGGCACAAGTGCGGGCTAGGCTTAAGGCTTGGGCACAAGTGTAGTGCTCGCTAGGATCAAGGCAGGGGGCACAAGTGCGGGCTAGGCTTAAGGCCTGGGCACAAGTGCGGGCTAGGCTTAAGGCCTGGGCACAAGTGCGGGCTAGGCTTAAGGCCTGGGCACAAGTGCGGGCTAGGCTTAAGGCCTGGGCACAAGTGCGGGCTAGGCTTAAGGCCTGGGCACAAGTGCGGGCTAGGCTTAAGGCCTGGGCACAAGTGCGGGCTAGGCTTAAGGCCTGGGCACAAGTGCAGTGCTGGCTAGGACCAAGGCAGGGGGCACAAGTGCTGGCTAGGCTTAAGGCCGGGGCACAAGTGCGGGCTAGGCTTAAGGCCGGGGCACAAGTGCGGGCTAGGCTTAAGGCCGGGGCACAAGTGCGGGCTAGGCTTAAGGCCTGGGCACAAGTGCGGGCTAGGCTTAAGGCCGGGGCACAAGTGCGGGCTAGGCTTAAGGCCTGGGCACAAGTGCGGGCTAGGCTTAAGGCCTGGGCACAAGTGCGGGCTAGGCTTAAGGCCGGGGCACAAGTGCGGGCTAGGCTTAAGGCCTGGGCACAAGTGCGGTCTAGGCTTAAGGCCTGGGCACAAGTGCGGGCTAGGCTTAAGGCCTGGGCACAAGTGCGGGCTAGGCTTAAGGCCTGGGCACAAGTGCAGGCTAGGCTTAAGGCCTGGGCACAAGTGCGGGCTAGGCTTAAGGCCTGGGCACAAGTGCGGGCTAGGCTTAAGGCCGGGGCACAAGTGCAGGCTAGGCTTAAGGCCGGGGCACAAGTGCGGGCTAGGCTTAAGGCTTGGGCACAAGTGTAGTGCTAGCTAGGATCAAGGCAGGGGGCACAAGTGCGGGCTAGGCTTAAGGCCTGGGCACAAGTGCGGGCTAGGCTTAAGGCCTGGGCACAAGTGCGGGCTAGGCTTAAGGCCTGGGCACAAGTGCGGGCTAGGCTTAAGGCCTGGGCACAAGTGCGGGCTAGGCTTAAGGCCTGGGCACAAGTGCGGGCTAGGCTTAAGGCCTGGGCACAAGTGCGGGCTAGGCTTAAGGCCTGGGCACAAGTGCGGGCTAGGCTTAAGGCCTGGGAACAAGTGCAGTGCTGGCTAGGACCAAGGCAGGGGGCACAAGTGCGGGCTAGGCTTAAGGCCTGGGCACAAGTGCGGGCTAGGCTTAAGGCCTGGGCACAAGTGAGGGCTAGGCTTAAGGCCTGGGCACAAGTGCGGGCTAGGCTTAAGGCCTGGGCACAAGTGCGGGCTAGGCTTAAGGCCTGGGCACAAGTGCGGGCTAGGCTTAAGGCCTGGGCACAAGTGCGGGCTAGGCTTAAGGCCTGGGCACAAGTGCGGGCTAGGCTTAAGGCCTGGGCACAAGTGCGGGCTAGGCTTAAGGCCTGGGCACAAGTGCGGGCTCGGCTTAAGGCCTGGGCACAAGTGCGGGCTCGGCTTAAGGCCTGGGCACAAGTGCGGGCTCGGCTTAAGGCCTGGGCACAAGTGCGGGCTCGGCTTAAGGCCTGGGCACAAGTGCGGGCTCGGCTTAAGGCCTGGGCACAAGTGCGGGCTAGGCTTAAGGCCTGGGCACAAGTGCGGGCTAGGCTTAAGGCCGGGGCACAAGTGCGGGCTAGGCTTAAGGCCGGGGCACAAGTGCGGGCTAGGCTTAAGGCCGGGGCACAAGTGCGGGCTAGGCTTAAGGCCGGGGCACAAGTGCGGGCTAGGCTTAAGGCCGGGGCACAAGTGCGGGCTAGGCTTAAGGCCGGGGCACAAGTGCGGGCTAGGCTTAAGGCCGGGGCACAAGTGCGGGCTAGGCTTAAGGCCTGGGCACAAGTGCGGGCTAGGCTTAAGGCCTGGGCACAAGTGCGGGCTAGGCTTAAGGCCTGGGCACAAGTGCGGGCTAGGCTTAAGGCCGGGACACAAGTGCGGGCTAGGCTTAAGGCCGGGGCACAAGTGCGGGCTAGGCTTAAGGCCGGGGCACAAGTGCGGGCTAGGCTTAAGGCCGGGGCACAAGTGCGGGCTAGGCTTAAGGCCTGGGCACAAGTGCGGGCTAGGCTTAAGGCCTGGGCACAAGTGCGGGCTAGGCTTAAGGCCGGGGCACAAGTGCGGGCTAGGCTTAAGGCCGGGGCACAAGTGCGGGCTAGGCTTAAGGCCGGGGCACAAGTGCGGGCTAGGCTTAAGGCCGGGGCACAAGTGCGGGCTAGGCTTAAGGCCGGGGCACAAGTACGGGCTAGTCTTAAGGCCGGGGCACAAGTGCGGGCTAGGCTTAAGGCCGGGGCACAAGTGCGGGCTAGGCTTAAGGCCGGGGCACAAGTGCGGGCTAGGCTTAAGGCCGGGGCACAAGTGCGGGCTAGGCATAAGGCCTGGGAACAAGTGCGGGCTAGGCTTAAGGCCTGGGAACAAGTGCGGGCTAGGCTTAAGGCCTGGGCACAAGTGCTGGCTAGGCTTAAGGCCTGGGCACAAGTGCGGGCTAGGCTTAAGGACGGGGCACAAGTGCGGGCTAGGCTTAAGGCCGGGGCACAAGTGCGGGCTAGGCTTAAGGCCGGGGCACAAGTGCGGGCTAGGCTTAAGGCCGGGGCACAAGTGCGGGCTAGGCTTAAGGCCTGGGCACAAGTGCAGTGCTGGCTAGGACCAAGGCAGGGGGCATAAGTGCTGGCTAGGCTTAAGGCATGGGCACAAGTGCGGGCTAGGCTTAAGGCCTGGGCACAAGTGCGGGCTAGGCTTAAGGCCTGGGCACAAGTGCGGGCTAGGCTTAAGGCCGGGGCACAAGTGCGGGCTAGGCTTAAGGCCGGGGCACAAGTGCGGGCTAGGCTTATGGCCGGGGCACAAGTGCGGGCTAGGCTTATGGCCGGGGCACAAGTGCGGGCTAGGCTTAAGGCCGGGGCACAAGTGCGGGCTAGGCTTAAGGCCGGGGCACAAGTGCGGGCTAGGCTTAAGGCCGGGGCACAAGTGCGGGCTAGGCTTAAGGCCGGGGCACAAGTGCGGGTTAGGCTTAAGGCCGGGGCACAAGTGCGGGCTAGGCTTAAGGCCGGGGCACAAGTGCGGGCTAGGCTTAAGGCCGGGGCACAAGTGCGGGCTAGGCTTAAGGCCTGGGCACAAGTGCGGGCTAGGCTTAAGGCCTGGGCACAAGTGCGGGCTAGGCTTAAGGCCTGGGCACAAGTTCAGTGCTGGCTAGGACCAAGGCAGGGGGCACAAGTGCTGGCTAGGCTTAAGGCATGGGCACAAGTGCTGGCTAGGCTTAAGGCATACAGCTAACTCTTTGCACTCTTTGCATAAAGGGTTAGGCACCCATAGGGGTGAAGAGCTAGCTTTCACCCCTCTACTCTGTACTTGGACATTTAGGACTAGATCCTTTGTTGTACAGTGCGGAGCCTCTCCATAACCCCATGCTCCAAGCGACCAGGCACTTCTTGTCTGTCCTCCGTAAATGGGTAATGCCTTCTTCCCCAATTACAGTCGTGCATGCGCATTCAGACGGGACAAGAGCGAAGAGCGTAAAGCTGGCCCTATGTGCATAACCAACTTGAAGCTGAAGACAAAAACAAACAAACAAGCATTCAAGGGGCTCAAAAGTGCGGGCTAGGCTTAAGGCCTGGGCACAAGTGCGGGCTAGGCTTAAGGCCTGGGCACAAGTGCGAGCTAGGCTTAAGGCCTGGGCACAAGTGCGGGCTAGGCTTAAGGCCTGGGCACAAGTGCGGGCTAGGCTTAAGGCCTGGGCACAAGTGCGGGCTAGGCTTAAGGCCGGGGCACAAGTGCGGGCTAGGCTTAAGGCCGGGGCACAAGTGCGGGCTAGGCTTAAGGCCTGGGCACAAGTGCAGTGCTGGCTAGGATCAAGGCAGGGGGCACAAGTGCTGGCTAGGCTTAAGGCCGGGGCACAAGAGCGGGCTAGGCTGAAGGCCGGGACACAAGTGCGGGCTAGGCTTAAGGCCGGGGCACAAGTGCGGGCTAGGCTTAAGGCCGGGGCACAAGTGCGGGCTAGGCTTAAGGCCGGGGCACAAGTGCGGGCTAGTCTTAAGGCCGGGGCACAAGTGCGGGCTAGTCTTAAGGCCGGGGCACAAGTGCGGGCTAGGCTTAAGGCCGGGGCACAAGTGCGGGCTAGGCTTAAGGCCGGGGCACAAGTGCGGGCTAGGCTTAAGGCCGGGGCACAAGTGCGGGCTAGGCTTAAGGCCGGGGCACAAGTGCGGGCTAGGCTTAAGGCCGGGGCACAAGTGCGGGCTAGGCTTAAGGCCGGGGCACAAGTGCGGGCTAGGCTTAAGGCCGGGGCACAAGTGCGGGCTAGGCTTAAGGCCGGGGCACAAGTGCGGGCTAGGCTTAAGGCCGGGGCACAAGTGCGGACTAGGCTTAAGGCCGGGGCACAAGTGCGGGCTAGGCTTAAGGCCTGGGCACAAGTGCAGTGCTGGCTAGGATCAAGGCAGGGGGCACAAGTGCGGGCTAGGCTTAAGGCCTGGGCACAAGTGCGGGCTAGGCTTAAGGCCTGGGCACAAGTGCGGGCTAGGCTTAAGGCCTGGGCACAAGTGCGGGCTAGGCTTAAGGCCTGGGCACAAGTGCGGGCTAGGCTTAAGGCCTGGGCACAAGTGCGGGCTAGGCTTAAGGCCTGGGCACAAGTGCGGGCTAGGCTTAAGGCCTGGGCACAAGTGCGGGCTAGGCTTAAGGCCTGGGCACAAGTGCGGGCTAGGCTTAAGGCCTGGGCACAAGTGCGGGCTAGGCTTAAGGCCTGGGCACAAGTGCGGGCTCGGCTTAAGGCCTGGGCACAAGTGCGGGCTCGGCTTAAGGCCTGGGCACAAGTGCGGGCTCGGCTTAAGGCCTGGGCACAAGTGCGGGCTAGGCTTAAGGCCTGGGCACAAGTGCGGGCTAGGCTTAAGGCCTGGGCACAAGTGCGGGCTAGGCTGAAGGCCGGGGCACAAGTGCGGGCTAGGCTTAAGGCCGGGGCACAAGTGCGGGCTAGGCTTAAGGCCTGGGCACAAGTGCGGTCTAGGCTTAAGGCCTGGGCACAAGTGCGGGCTAGGCTTAAGGCCTGGGCACAAGTGCGGGCTAGGCTTAAGGCCGGGGCACAAGTGCGGGCTAGGCTTAAGGCCGGGGCACAAGTGCGGGCTAGGCTTAAGGCTTGGGCACAAGTGTAGTGCTCGCTAGGATCAAGGCAGGGGGCACAAGTGCGGGCTAGGCTTAAGGCCTGGGCACAAGTGCGGGCTAGGCTTAAGGCCTGGGCACAAGTGCGGGCTAGGCTTAAGGCCTGGGCACAAGTGCGGGCTAGGCTTAAGGCCTGGGCACAAGTGCGGGCTAGGCTTAAGGCCTGGGCACAAGTGCGGGCTAGGCTTAAGGCCTGGGCACAAGTGCGGGCTAGGCTTAAGGCCTGGGCACAAGTGCGGGCTAGGCTTAAGGCCTGGGCACAAGTGCAGTGCTGGCTAGGACCAAGGCAGGGGGCACAAGTGCTGGCTAGGCTTAAGGCCGGGGCACAAGTGCGGGCTAGGCTTAAGGCCGGGGCACAAGTGCGGGCTAGGCTTAAGGCCGGGGCACAAGTGCGGGCTAGGCTTAAGGCCTGGGCACAAGTGCGGGCTAGGCTTAAGGCCGGGGCACAAGTGCGGGCTAGGCTTAAGGCCTGGGCACAAGTGCGGGCTAGGCTTAAGGCCTGGGCACAAGTGCGGGCTAGGCTTAAGGCCGGGGCACAAGTGCGGGCTATGCTTAAGGCCTGGGCACAAGTGCGGTCTAGGCTTAAGGCCTGGGCACAAGTGCGGGCTAGGCTTAAGGCCTGGGCACAAGTGCGGGCTAGGCTTAAGGCCTGGGCACAAGTGCAGGCTAGGCTTAAGGCCTGGGCACAAGTGCGGGCTAGGCTTAAGGCCTGGGCACAAGTGCGGGCTAGGCTTAAGGCCGGGGCACAAGTGCAGGCTAGGCTTAAGGCCGGGGCACAAGTGCGGGCTAGGCTTAAGGCTTGGGCACAAGTGTAGTGCTAGCTAGGATCAAGGCAGGGGGCACAAGTGCGGGCTAGGCTTAAGGCCTGGGCACAAGTGCGGGCTAGGCTTAAGGCCTGGGCACAAGTGCGGGCTAGGCTTAAGGCCTGGGCACAAGTGCGGGCTAGGCTTAAGGCCTGGGCACAAGTGCGGGCTAGGCTTAAGGCCTGGGCACAAGTGCGGGCTAGGCTTAAGGCCTGGGCACAAGTGCGGGCTAGGCTTAAGGCCTGGGAACAAGTGCAGTGCTGGCTAGGACCAAGGCAGGGGGCACAAGTGCGGGCTAGGCTTAAGGCCTGGGCACAAGTGCGGGCTAGGCTTAAGGCCTGGGCACAAGTGCGGGCTAGGCTTAAGGCCTGGGCACAAGTGCGGGCTAGGCTTAAGGCCTGGGCACAAGTGCGGGCTAGGCTTAAGGCCTGGGCACAAGTGCGGGCTAGGCTTAAGGCCTGGGCACAAGTGCGGGCTAGGCTTAAGGCCTGGGCACAAGTGCGGGCTAGGCTTAAGGCCTGGGCACAAGTGCGGGCTAGGCTTAAGGCCTGGTCACAAGTGCGGGCAAGGCTTAAGGCCTGGGCACAAGTGCGGGCTAGGCTTAAGGCCTGGGCACAAGTGCGGGCTCGGCTTAAGGCCTGGGCACAAGTGCGGGCTCGGCTTAAGGCCTGGGCACAAGTGCGGGCTCGGCTTAAGGCCTGGGCACAAGTGCGGGCTCGGCTTAAGGCCTGGGCACAAGTGCGGGCTTGGCTTAAGGCCTGGGCACAAGTGCGGGCTAGGCTTAAGGCCGGGGCACAAGTGCGGGCTAGGCTTAAGGCCGGGGCACAAGTGCGGGCTAGGCTTAAGGCCGGGGCACAAGTGCGGGCTAGGCTTAAGGCCGGGGCACAAGTGCGGGCTAGGCTTAAGGCCGGGGCACAAGTGCGGGCTAGGCTTAAGGCCGGGGCACAAGTGCGGGCTAGGCTTAAGGCCGGGGCACAAGTGCGGGCTAGGCTTAAGGCCTGGGCACAAGTGCGGGCTAGGCTTAAGGCCTGGGCACAAGTGCGGGCTAGGCTTAAGGCCTGGGCACAAGTGCGGGCTAGGCTTAAGGCCGGGACACAAGTGCGGGCTAGGCTTAAGGCCGGGGCACAAGTGCGGGCTAGGCTTAAGGCCGGGGCACAAGTGCGGGCTAGGCTTAAGGCCGGGGCACAAGTGCGGGCTAGGCTTAAGGCCTGGGCACAAGTGCGGGCTAGGCTTAAGGCCTGGGCACAAGTGCGGGCTAGGCTTAAGGCCGGGGGCACAAGTGCGGGCTAGGCTTAAGGCCGGGGCACAAGTGCGGGCTAGGCTTAAGGCCGGGGCACAAGTGCGGGCTAGGCTTAAGGCCGGGGCACAAGTGCGGGCTAGGCTTAAGGCCGGGGCACAAGTGCGGGCTAGGCTTAAGGCCGGGGCACAAGTACGGGCTAGTCTTAAGGCCGGGGCACAAGTGCGGGCTAGGCTTAAGGCCGGGGCACAAGTGCGGGCTAGGCTTAAGGCCGGGGCACAAGTGCGGGCTAGGCATAAGGCCTGGGAACAAGTGCGGGCTAGGCTTAAGGCCTGGGAACAAGTGCGGGCTAGGCTTAAGGCCTGGGCACAAGTGCTGGCTAGGCTTAAGGCCTGGGCACAAGTGCGGGCTAGGCTTAAGGACGGGGCACAAGTGCGGGCTAGGCTTAAGGCCGGGGCACAAGTGCGGGCTAGGCTTAAGGCCGGGGCACAAGTGCGGGCTAGGCTTAAGGCCGGGGCACAAGTGCGGGCTAGGCTTAAGGCCTGGGCACAAGTGCAGTGCTGGCTAGGACCAAGGCAGGGGGCATAAGTGCTGGCTAGGCTTAAGGCATGGGCACAAGTGCGGGCTAGGCTTAAGGCCTGGGCACAAGTGCGGGCTAGGCTTAAGGCCTGGGCACAAGTGCGGGCTAGGCTTAAGGCCGGGGCACAAGTGCGGGCTAGGCTTAAGGCCGGGGCACAAGTGCGGGCTAGGCTTATGGCCGGGGCACAAGTGCGGGCTAGGCTTATGGCCGGGGCACAAGTGCGGGCTAGGCTTAAGGCCGGGGCACAAGTGCGGGCTAGGCTTAAGGCCGGGGCACAAGTGCGGGCTAGGCTTAAGGCCGGGGCACAAGTGCGGGCTAGGCTTAAGGCCGGGGCACAAGTGCGGGTTAGGCTTAAGGCCGGGGCACAAGTGCGGGCTAGGCTTAAGGCCGGGGCACAAGTGCGGGCTAGGCTTAAGGCCGGGGCACAAGTGCGGGCTAGGCTTAAGGCCTGGGCACAAGTGCGGGCTAGGCTTAAGGCCTGGGCACAAGTGCGGGCTAGGCTTAAGGCCTGGGCACAAGTTCAGTGCTGGCTAGGACCAAGGCAGGGGGCACAAGTGCTGGCTAGGCTTAAGGCATGGGCACAAGTGCTGGCTAGGCTTAAGGCATACAGCTAACTCTTTGCACTCTTTGCATAAAGGGTTAGGCACCCATAGGGGTGAAGAGCTAGCTTTCACCCCTCTACTCTGTACTTGGACATTTAGGACTAGATCCTTTGTTGTACAGTGCGGAGCCTCTCCATAACCCCATGCTCCAAGCGACCAGGCACTTCTTGTCTGTCCTCCGTAAATGGGTAATGCCTTCTTCCCCAATTACAGTCGTGCATGCGCATTCAGACGGGACAAGAGCGAAGAGCGTAAAGCTGGCCCTATGTGCATAACCAACTTGAAGCTGAAGACAAAAACAAACAAACAAGCATTCAAGGGGCTCAAAAGTGCGGGCTAGGCTTAAGGCCTGGGCACAAGTGCGGGCTAGGCTTAAGGCCTGGGCACAAGTGCGAGCTAGGCTTAAGGCTTGGGCACAAGTGCGGGCTAGGCTTAAGGCCTGGGCACAAGTGCGGGCTAGGCTTAAGGCCTGGGCACAAGTGCGGGCTAGGCTTAAGGCCGGGGCACAAGTGCGGGCTAGGCTTAAGGCCGGGGCACAAGTGCGGGCTAGGCTTAAGGCCTGGGCACAAGTGCAGTGCTGGCTAGGATCAAGGCAGGGGGCACAAGTGCTGGCTAGGCTTAAGGCCGGGGCACAAGAGCGGGCTAGGCTGAAGGCCGGGACACAAGTGCGGGCTAGGCTTAAGGCCGGGGCACAAGTGCGGGCTAGGCTTAAGGCCGGGGCACAAGTGCGGGCTAGGCTTAAGGCCGGGGCACAAGTGCGGGCTAGTCTTAAGGCCGGGGCACAAGTGCGGGCTAGTCTTAAGGCCGGGGCACAAGTGCGGGCTAGGCTTAAGGCCGGGGCACAAGTGCGGGCTAGGCTTAAGGCCGGGGCACAAGTGCGGGCTAGGCTTAAGGCCGGGGCACAAGTGCGGGCTAGGCTTAAGGCCGGGGCACAAGTGCGGGCTAGGCTTAAGGCCGGGGCACAAGTGCGGGCTAGGCTTAAGGCCGGGGCACAAGTGCGGGCTAGGCTTAAGGCCGGGGCACAAGTGCGGGCTAGGCTTAAGGCCGGGGCACAAGTGCGGGCTAGGCTTAAGGCCGGGGCACAAGTGCGGGCTAGGCTTAAGGCCGGGGCACAAGTGCGGGCTAGGCTTAAGGCCTGGGCACAAGTGCAGTGCTGGCTAGGACCAAGGCAGGGGGCACAAGTGATGGCTAGGCTTAAGGCATGGGCATAAGTGCGGGCTAGGCTTAAGGCCTGGGCACAAGTGCGGGCTCGGCTTAAGGCCTGGGCACAAGTGCGGGCTAGGCTTAAGGCCGGGGCACAAGTGCGGGCTAGGCTTAAGGCCGGGGCACAAGTGCGGGCTAGGCTTAAGGCCGGGGCACAAGTGCGGGCTAGGCTTAAGGCCGGGGCACAAGTGCGGGCTAGGCTTAAGGCCGGGGCACAAGTGCGGGCTAGGCTTAAGGCCGGGGCACAAGTGCGGGCTAGGCTTAAGGCCGGGGCACAAGTGCGGGCTAGGCTTAAGGCCGGGGCACAAGTGCGGGCTAGGCTTAAGGCCGGGGCACAAGTGCGGGCTAGGCTTAAGGCCGGGGCACAAGTGCGGGCTAGGCTTAAGGCCGGGGCACAAGTGCGGGCTAGGCTTAAGGCCGGGGCACAAGTGCGGGCTAGGCTTAAGGCCGGGGCACAAGTGCGGGCTAGGCTTAAGGCCGGGGCACAAGTGCGGGCTAGGCTTAAGGCCGGGGCACAAGTGCGGGCTAGGCTTAAGGCCGGGGCACAAGTGCGGGCTAGGCTTAAGGCCGGGGCACAAGTGCAGTGCTGGCTAGGACCAAGGCAGGGGGCACAAGTGCTGGCTAGGCTTAAGGCATGGGCACAAGTGCTGGCTAGGCTTAAGGCATACAGCTAACTCTTTGCACTCTTTGCATAAAGGGTTAGGCACCCATAGGGGTGAAGAGCTAGCTTTCACCCCTCTACTCTGTACTTGGACATTTAGGACTAGATCCTTTGTTGTACAGTGCGGAGCCTCTCCATAACCCCATGCTCCAAGCGACCAGGCACTTCTTGTCTGTCCTCCGTAAATGGGTAATGCCTTCTTCCCCAATTACAGTCGTGCATGCGCATTCAGACGGGACAAGAGCGAAGAGCGTAAAGCTGGCCCTATGTGCATAACCAACATGAAGCTGAAGACAAAAACAAACAAACAAGCATTCAAGGGGCTCAAAAGTGCGGGCTAGGCTTAAGGCCTGGGCACAAGTGCGGGCTAGGCTTAAGGCCTGGGCACAAGTGCGGGCTAGGCTTAAGGCCTGGGCACAAGTGTGGGCTAGGCTTAAGGCCTGGGCACAAGTGCGGGCTAGGTTTAAGGCCTGGGCACAAGTGCGGGCTAGGCTTAAGGCCTGGGCACAAGTGCGGGCTAGGCTTAAGGCCTGGGCACAAGTGTGGGCTAGGCTTAAGGCCTGGGCACAAGTGCGGGCTCGGCTGAAGGCCTGGGCACAAGTGCGGGCTCGGCTTAAGGCCTGGGCACAAGTGCGGGCTCGGCTTAAGGCCTGGGCACAAGTGCGGGCTAGGCTTAAGGCCTGGCCACAAGTGCGGGCTAGGCTTAAGGCCGGGGCACAAGTGCGGGCTAGGCTTAAGGCCGGGGCACAAGTGCGGGCTAGGCTTAAGGCCGGGGCACAAGTGCGGGCTAGGCTTAAGGCCGGGGCACAAGTGCGGGCTAGGCTTAAGGCCGGGGCACAAGTGCGGGCTAGGCTTAAGGCCGGGGCACAAGTGCGGGCTAGGCTTAAGGCCGGGGCACAAGTGCGGGCTAGGCTTAAGGCCGGGGCACAAGTGCGGGCTAGGCTTAAGGCCGGGGCACAAGTGCGGGCTAGGCTTAAGGCCTGGGCACAAGTGCGGGCTAGGCTTAAGGCCTGGGCACAAGTGCGGGCTAGGCTTAAGGCCTGGGCACAAGTGCGGGCTAGGCTTAAGGCCTGGGCACAAGTGCGGGCTAGGCTTAAGGCCTGGGCACAAGTGCGGGCTAGGCTTAAGGCCGGGGCACAAGTGCGGGCTAGGCTTAAGGCCGGGGCACAAGTGCGGGCTAGGCTTAAGGCCGGGGCACAAGTGCGGGCTAGGCTTAAGGCCGGGGCACAAGTGCGGGCTGGGCTTAAGGCCGGGGCACAAGTGCGGGCTAGGCTTAAGGCCTGGGCACAAGTGCGGGCTAGGCTTAAGGCCTGGGCACAAGTGCGGGCTAGGCTTAAGGCCTGGGCACAAGTGCGGGCTAGGCTTAAGGCCGGGGCACAAGTGCGGGCTAGGCTTAAGGCCGGGGCACAAGTGCGGGCTGGGCTTAAGGCCGGGGCACAAGTGCGGGCTAGGCTTAAGGCCTGGGCACAAGTGTGGGCTAGGCTTAAGGCCTGGGCACAAGTGCGGGCTCGGCTGAAGGCCTGGGCACAAGTGCGGGCTCGGCTTAAGGCCTGGGCACAAGTGCGGGCTCGGCTTAAGGCCTGGGCACAAGTGCGGGCTAGGCTTAAGGCCTGGCCACAAGTGCGGGCTAGGCTTAAGGCCGGGGCACAAGTGCGGGCTAGGCTTAAGGCCTGGGCACAAGTGCGGGCTAGGCTTAAGGCCTGGGCACAAGTGCGGGCTAGGCTTAAGGCCTGGGCACAAGTGCGGGCTAGGCTTAAGGCCTGGGCACAAGTGCGGGCTAGGCTTAAGGCCTGGGCACAAGTGCGGGCTAGGCTTAAGGCCTGGGCACAAGTGCGGGCTCGGCTGAAGGCCTGGGCACAAGTGCGGGCTCGGCTTAAGGCCTGGGCACAAGTGCGGGCTCGGCTTAAGGCCTGGGCACAAGTGCGGGCTAGGCTTAAGGCCTGGCCACAAGTGCGGGCTAGGCTTAAGGCCGGGGCACAAGTGCGGGCTAGGCTTAAGGCCGGGGCACAAGTGCGGGCTAGGCTTAAGGCCGGGGCACAAGTGCGGGCTAGGCTTAAGGCCGGGGCACAAGTGCGGGCTAGGCTTAAGGCCGGGGCACAAGTGCGGGCTAGGCTTAAGGCCGGGGCACAAGTGCGGGCTGGGCTTAAGGCCGGGGCACAAGTGCGGGCTAGGCTTAAGGCCGGGGCACAAGTGCGGGCTAGGCTTAAGGCCGGGGCACAAGTGCGGGCTAGGCTTAAGGCTTGGGCACAAGTGTAGTGCTGGCTAGGATCAAGGCAGGGGGCACAAGTGCGGGATAGGCTTAAGGCCTGGGCACAAGTGCGGGCTAGGCTTAAGGCCTGGGCACAAGTGCGGGCTAGGCTTAAGGCCGGGGCACAAGTGCGGGCTAGGCTTAAGGCCGGGGCACAAGTGCGGGCTGGGCTTAAGGCCGGGGCACAAGTGCGGGCTAGGCTTAAGGCCGGGGCACAAGTGCGGGCTAGGCTTAAGGCCGGGGCACAAGTGCGGGCTAGGCTTAAGGCCGGGGCACAAGTGCGGGCTAGGCTTAAGGCCGGGGCACAAGTGCGGGCTAGGCTTAAGGCCGGGGCACAAGTGCGGGCTAGGCTTAAGGCCTGGGCACAAGTGCGGGCTAGGCTTAAGGCCTGGGCACAAGTGCGGGCTAGGCTTAAGGCCTGGGCACAAGTGCGGGCTAGGCTTAAGGCCTGGGCACAAGTGCGGGCTAGGCTTAAGGCCTGGGCACAAGTGCGGGCTAGGCTTAAGGCCGGGGCACAAGTGCGGGCTAGGCTTAAGGCCGGGGCACAAGTGCGGGCTAGGCTTAAGGCCGGGGCACAAGTGCGGGCTAGGCTTAAGGCCGGGGCACAAGTGCGGGCTAGGCTTAAGGCCGGGGCACAAGTGCGGGCTGGGCTTAAGGCCGGGGCACAAGTGTGGGCTAGGCTTAAGGCCTGGGCACAAGTGCGGGCTAGGCTTAAGGCCTGGGCACAAGTGCGGGCTAGGCTTAAGGCCTGGGCACAAGTGCGGGCTAGGCTTAAGGCCGGGGCACAAGTGCGGGCTAGGCTTAAGGCCGGGGCACAAGTGCGGGCTGGGCTTAAGGCCGGGGCACAAGTGCGGGCTAGGCTTAAGGCCGGGGCACAAGTGCGGGCTAGGCTTAAGGCCGGGGCACAAGTGCGGGCTAGGCTTAAGGCTTGGGCACAAGTGTAGTGCTGGCTAGGATCAAGGCAGGGGGCACAAGTGCGGGCTAGGCTTAAGGCCTGGGCACAAGTGCGGGCTAGGCTTAAGGCCTGGGCACAAGTGCGGGCTAGGCTTAAGGCCTGGGCACAAGTGCGGGCTAGGCTTAAGGCCTGGGCACAAGTGCAGTGCTGGCTAGGACCAAGGCAGGGGGCACAAGTGCTGGCTAGGCTTAAGGCATGGGCACAAGTGCTGGCTAGGCTTAAGGCATACAGCTAACTCTTTGCACTCTTTGCATAAAGGGTTAGGCACCCATAGGGGTGAAGAGCTAGCTTTCACCCCTCTACTCTGTACTTGGACATTTAGGACTAGATCCTTTGTTGTACAGTGCGGAGCCTCTCCATAACCCCATGCTCCAAGCGACCAGGCACTTCTTGTCTGTCCTCCGTAAATGGGTAATGCCTTCTTCCCCAATTACAGTCGTGCATGCGCATTCAGACGGGACAAGAGCGAAGAGCGTAAAGCTGGCCCTATGTGCATAACCAACATGAAGCTGAAGACAAAAACAAACAAACAAGCATTCAAGGGGCTCAAAAGTGCGGGCTAGGCTTAAGGCCTGGGCACAAGTGCGGGCTAGGCTTAAGGCCTGGGCACAAGTGCGGGCTAGGCTTAAGGCCTGGGCACAAGTGCGGGCTAGGCTTAAGGCCTGGGCACAAGTGCGGGCTCGGCTTAAGGCCTGGGCACAAGTGCGGGCTCGGCTTAAGGCCTGGGCACAAGTGCGGGCTCGGCTTAAGGCCTGGGCACAAGTGCGGGCTCGGCTTAAGGCCGGGGCACAAGTGCGGGCTCGGCTTAAGGCCTGGGCACAAGTGCGGGCTAGGCTTAAGGCCTGGGCACAAGTGCGGGCTAGGCTTAAGGCCTGGGCACAAGTGCGGGCTCGGCTTAAGGCCTGGGCACAAGTGCGGGCTCGGCTTAAGGCCTGGGCACAAGTGCGGGCTCGGCTTAAGGCCTGGGCACAAGTGCGGGCTCGGCTTAAGGCCTGGGCACAAGTGCGGGCTCGGCTTAAGGCCTGGGCACAAGTGCGGGCTCGGCTTAAGGCCTGGGCACAAGTGCGGGCTCGGCTTAAGGCCTGGGCACAAGTGCGGGCTCGGCTTAAGTCCTGGGCACAAGTGCGGGCTAGGCTTAAGGCCGGGGCACAAGTGCGGGCTAGGCTTAAGGCCGGGGCACACGTGCGGGCTAGGCTTAAGGCCGGGGAACACGTGCGGGCTAGGCTTAAGGCCTGGGCACACGTGCGGGCTAGGCTTAAGGCCGGGGCACAAGTGCGGGCTAGGCTTAAGGCCGGGGCACAAGTGCGGGCTAGGCTTAAGGCCGGGGCACAAGTGCGGGCTAGGCTTAAGGCCGGGGCACAAGTGCGGGCTAGGCTTAAGGCCGGGGCACAAGTGCGGGCTAGGCTTAAGGCCGGGGCACAAGTGCGGGCTAGGCTTAAGGCCGGGGCACAAGTGCGGGCTAGGCTTAAGGCCGGGGCACAAGTGCGGGCTAGGCTTAAGGCCGGGGCACAAGTGCGGGCTAGGCTTAAGGCCGGGGCACAAGTGCGGGCTAGGCTTAAGGCCTGGGCACAAGTGCGGGCTAGGCTTAAGGCCTGGGCACAAGTGCGGGCTAGGCTTAAGGCCTGGGCACAAGTGCGGGCTCGGCTTAAGGCCTGGGCACAAGTGCGGGCTCGGCTTAAGGCATGGGCACAAGTGCGGGCTCGGCTTAAGGCCTGGGCACAAGTGCGGGCTAGGCTTAAGGCCGGGGCACAAGTGCGGGCTAGGCTTAAGGCCGGGGCACAAGTGCGGGCTAGGCTTAAGGCCGGGGCACAAGTGCGGGCTAGGCTTAAGGCCTGGGCACACGTGCGGGCTAGGCTTAAGGCCGGGGCACAAGTGCGGGCTAGGCTTAAGGCCGGGGCACAAGTGCGGGCTAGGCTTAAGGCCGGGGCACAAGTGCGGGCTAGGCATAAGGCCGGGGCACAAGTGCGGGCTAGGCTTAAGGCCGGGGCACAAGTGCGGGCTAGGCTTAAGGCCGGGGCACAAGTGCGGGCTAGGCTTAAGGCCGGGGCACAAGTGCGGGCTAGGCTTAAGGCCGGGGCACAAGTGCGGGCTAGGCTTAAGGCCGGGGCACAAGTGCGGGCTAGGCTTAAGGCCGGGGCACAAGTGCGGGCTAGGCTTAAGGCCGGGGCACAAGTGCGGGCTAGGCTTAAGACCGGGGCACAAGTGCGGGCTAGGCTTAAGGCCGGGGCACAAGAGCGGGCTAGGCTTAAGGCCTGGGCACAAGTGCGGGCTAGGCTTAAGGCCTGGGCACAAGTGCGGGCTAGGCTTAAGGCCTGGGTACAAGTGCAGGCTAGGCTTAAGGCCTGGGCACAAGTGCAGTGCTGGCTAGGACCAAGGCAGGGGGCACAAGTGCTGGCTAGGCTTAAGGCATGGGCACAAGTGCGGGCTAGGCTTAAGGCCTGGGCACAAGTGCGGGCTAGGCTTAAGGCCGGGGCACAAGTGCGGGCTAGGCTTAAGGCCGGGGCACAAGTGCGGGCTAGGCTTAAGGCCGGGGCACAAGTGCGGGCTAGGCTTAAGGCCGGGGCACAAGTGCGGGCTAGGCTTAAGGCCAGGGCACAAGTGCGGGCTAGGCTTAAGGCCGGGGCACAAGTGCGGGCTAGGCTTAAGGCCGGGGCACAAGTGCGGGCTAGGCTTAAGGCCGGGGCACAAGTGCGGGCTAGGCTTAAGGCCGGGGCACAAGTGCGGGCTAGGCTTAAGGCCGGGGCACAAGTGCGGGCTAGGCTTAAGGCCGGGGCACAAGTGCGGGCTAGGCTTAAGGCCGGGGCACAAGTGCGGGCTAGGCTTAAGGCCGTGGCACAAGTGCGGGCTAGGCTTAAGGCCGGGGCACAAGTGCGGGCTAGGCTTAAGGCCGGGGCACAAGTGCGGGCTAGGCTTAAGGCCGGGGCACAAGTGCGGGCTAGGCTTAAGGCCGGGGCACAAGTGCGGGCTAGGCTTAAGGCCGGGGCACAAGTGCGGGCTAGGCTTAAGGCCGGGGCACAAGTGCGGGCTAGGCTTATGGCCGGGGCACAAGTGCGGGCTAGGCTTAAGGCCGGGGCACAAGTGCGGGTTAGGCTTAAGGCCGGGGCACAAGTGCGGGCTAGGCTTAAGGCCGGGGCACAAGTGCGGGCTAGGCTTAAGGCCTGGGCACAAGTGCGGGCTAGGCTTAAGGCCGGGGCACAAGTGCGGGTTAGGCTTAAGGCCGGGGCACAAGTGCGGGCTAGGCTTAAGGCCGGGGCACAAGTGCGGGCTAGGCTTAAGGCCTGGGCACAAGTGCGGGCTAGGCTTAAGGCCTGGGCACAAGTGCGGGCTAGGCTTAAGGCCTGGGCACAAGTTCAGTGCTGGCTAGGACCAAGGCAGGGGGCACAAGTGCTGGCTAGGCTTAAGGCATGGGCACAAGTGCTGGCTAGGCTTAAGGCATACAGCTAACTCTTTGCACTCTTTGCATAAAGGGTTAGGCACCCATAGGGGTGAAGAGCTAGCTTTCACCCCTCTACTCTGTACTTGGACATTTAGGACTAGATCCTTTGTTGTACAGTGCGGAGCCTCTCCATAACCCCATGCTCCAAGCGACCAGGCACTTCTTGTCTGTCCTCCGTAAATGGGTAATGCCTTCTTCCCCAATTACAGTCGTGCATGCGCATTCAGACGGGACAAGAGCGAAGAGCGTAAAGCTGGCCCTATGTGCATAACCAACTTGAAGCTGAAGACAAAAACAAACAAACAAGCATTCAAGGGGCTCAAAAGTGCGGGCTAGGCTTAAGGCCTGGGCACAAGTGCGGGCTAGGCTTAAGGCCTGGGCACAAGTGCGGGCTAGGCTTAAGGCCTGGGCACAAGTGCGGGCTAGCCGTAAGGCCTGGGCACAAGTGCGGGCTAGGCTTAAGGCCGGGGCACAAGTGCGGGCTAGGCTTAAGGCCTGGGTACAAGTGCGGGCTAGGCTTAACGCCTGGGCACAAGTGCAGTGCTGGCTAGGATCAAGGCAGGGGGCACAAGTGCTGGCTAGGCTTAAGGCCGGGGCACAAGAGCGGGCTAGGCTGAAGGCCGGGGCACAAGTGCGGGCTAGGCTTAAGGCCGGGTCACAAGTGCGGGCTAGGCTTAAGGCCGAGGCACAAGTGCGGGCTAGGCTTAAGGCCGGGGCACAAGTGCGGGCTAGGCTTAAGGCCGGGGCACAAGTGCGGGCTAGGCTTAAGGCCTGGGCACAAGTGCGGGCTAGGCTTAAGGCCTGGGCACAAGTGCAGTGCTGGCTAGGATCAAGGCAGGGGGCACAAGTGCTGGCTAGGCTTAAGGCCTGGGCACAAGTGCGGGCTAGGCTTAAGGACGGGGCACAAGTGCGGGCTAGGCTTAAGGCCTGGGCACAAGTGCGGGCTAGGCTTAAGGCCTGGGCACAAGTGCAGTGCTGGCTAGGACCAAGGCAGGGGGCACAAGTGATGGCTAGGCTTAAGGCATGGGCACAAGTGCGGGCTAGGCTTAAGGCCTGGGCACAAGTGCGGGCTAGGCTTAAGGCCGGGGCACAAGTGCGGGCTAGGCTTAAGGCCGGGGCACAAGTGCGGGCTAGGCTTAAGGCCGGGGCACAAGTGCGGGCTAGGCTTAAGGCCGGGGCACAAGTGCGGGCTAGGCTTAAGGCCGGGGCACAAGTGCGGGCTAGGCTTAAGGCCGGGGCACAAGTGCGGGCTAGGCTTAAGGCCGGGGCACAAGTGCGGGCTAGGCTTAAGGCCGGGGCACAAGTGCGGGCTAGGCTTAAGGCCGGGGCACAAGTGCGGGCTAGGCTTAAGGCCGGGGCACAAGTGCGGGCTAGGCTTAAGGCCGGGGCACAAGTGCGGGCTAGGCTTAAGGCCGGGGCACAAGTGCGGGCTAGGCTTAAGGCCGGGGCACAAGTGCGGGCTAGGCTTAAGGCCGGGGCACAAGTGCGGGCTAGGCTTAAGGCCGGGGCACAAGTGCAGTGCTGGCTAGGACCAAGGCAGGGGGCACAAGTGCTGGCTAGGCTTAAGGCATGGGCACAAGTGCTGGCTAGGCTTAAGGCATACAGCTAACTCTTTGCACTCTTTGCATAAAGGGTTAGGCACCCATAGGGGTGAAGAGCTAGCTTTCACCCCTCTACTCTGTACTTGGACATTTAGGACTAGATCCTTTGTTGTACAGTGCGGAGCCTCTCCATAACCCCATGCTCCAAGCGACCAGGCACTTCTTGTCTGTCCTCCGTAAATGGGTAATGCCTTCTTCCCCAATTACAGTCATGCATGCGCATTCAGACGGGACAAGAGCGAAGAGCGTAAAGCTGGCCCTATGTGCATAACCAACAAGAAGCTGAAGACAAAAACAAACAAACAAGCATTCAAGGGGCTCAAAAGTGCGGGCTAGGCTTAAGGCCTGGGCACAAGTGCGGGCTAGGCTTAAGGCCTGGGCACAAGTGCGGGCTAGGCTTAAGGCCTGGGCACAAGTGCGGGCTAGGCTTAAGGCCTGGGCACAAGTGCGGGCTAGGCTTAAGGCCTGGGCACAAGTGCGGGCTAGGCTTAAGGCCTGGGCACAAGTGCGGGCTCGGCTTAAGGCCTGGGCACAAGTGCGGGCTCAGCTTAAGGCCTGGGCACAAGTGCGGGCTCGGCTTAAGGCCTGGGCACAAGTGCGGGCTCGGCTTAAGGCCTGGGCACAAGTGCGGGCTCGGCTTAAGGCCTGGGCACAAGTGCGGGCTCGGCTTAAGGCCTGGGCACAAGTGCGGGCTCGGCTTAAGGCCTGGGCACAAGTGCGGGCTCGGCTTAAGGCCTGGGCACAAGTGCGGGCTCGGCTTAAGGCCTGGGCACAAGTGCGGACTCGGCTTAAGGCCTGGGCACAAGTGCGGGCTCGGCTTAAGGCCTGGGCACAAGTGCGGGCTAGGCTTAAGGCCGGGGCACAAGTGCGGGCTAGGCTTAAGGCCGGGGCACAAGTGCGGGCTAGGCTTAAGGCCGGGGCACAAGTGCGGGCTAGGCTTAAGGCCGGGGCACAAGTGCGGGCTAGGCTTAAGGCCGGGGCACAAGTGCGGGCTAGGCTTAAGGCCGGGGCACAAGTGCGGGCTAGGCTTAAGGCCGGGGCACAAGTGCGGGCTAGGCTTAAGGCCGGGGCACAAGTGCGGGCTAGGCTTAAGGCCGGGGCACAAGTGCGGGCTAGGCTTAAGGCCTGGGCACAAGTGCGGGCTAGGCTTAAGGCCTGGGCTCAAGTGCGGGCTAGGCTTAAGGCCTGGGCACAAGTGCGGGCTAGGCTTAAGGCCGGGACACAAGTGCGGGCTAGGCTTAAGGCCGGGGCACAAGTGCGGGCTAGGCTTAAGGCCGGGGCACAAGTGCGGGCTAGGCTTAAGGCCGGGGCACAATTGCGGGCTAGGCTTAAGGCCTGAGCACAAGTGCGGGCTAGGCTTAAGGCCTGGGCACAAGTGCGGGCTAGGCTTAAGGCCGGGGCACAAGTGCGGGCTAGGCTTAAGGCCGGGGCACAAGTGCGGGCTAGGCTTAAGGCCGGGGCACAAGTGCAGGCTAGGCTTAAGGCCGGGGCACAAGTGCGGGCTAGGCTTAAGGCCGGGGCACAAGTGCGGGCTAGGCTTAAGGCCGGGGCACAAGTGCGGGCTAGGCTTAAGGCCGGGGCACAAGTACGGGCTAGTCTTAAGGCCGGGGCACAAGTGCGGGTTAGGCTTAAGGCCGGGGCACAAGTGCGGGCTAGGCTTAAGGCCTGGGAACAAGTGCGGGCTAGGCTTAAGGCCTGGGAACAAGTGCGGGCTAGGCTTAAGGCCTGGGCACAAGTGCTGGCTAGGCTTAAGGCCTGGGCACAAGTGCGGGCTAGGCTTAAGGACGGGGCACAAGTGCGGGCTAGGCTTAAGGCCGGGGCACAAGTGCGGGCTAGGCTTAAGGCCGGGGCACAAGTGCGGGCTAGGCTTAAGGCCGGGGCACAAGTGCGGGCTAGGCTTAAGGCCTGGGCACAAGTGCAGTGCTGGCTAGGACCAAGGCAGGGGGCATAAGTGCTGGCTAGGCTTAAGGCATGGGCACAAGTGCGGGCTAGGCTTAAGGCCTGGGCACAAGTGCGGGCTAGGCTTAAGGCCGGGGCACAAGTGCGGGCTAGGCTTAAGGCCGGGGCACAAGTGCGGGCTAGGCTTAAGGCCGGGGCACAAGTGCGGGCTAGGCTTAAGGCCGGGGCACAAGTGCGGGCTAGGCTTAAGGCCGGGGCACAAGTGCGGGCTAGGCTTAAGGCCGGGGCACAAGTGCGGGCTAGGCTTATGGCCGGGGCACAAGTGCGGGCTAGGCTTAAGGCCGGGGCACAAGTGCGGGTTAGGCTTAAGGCCGGGGCACAAGTGCGGGCTAGGCTTAAGGCCGGGGCACAAGTGCGGGCTAGGCTTAAGGCCTGGGCACAAGTGCGGGCTAGGCTTAAGGCCTGGGCACAAGTGCGGGCTAGGCTTAAGGCCTGGGCACAAGTTCAGTGCTGGCTAGGACCAAGGCAGGGGGCACAAGTGCTGGCTAGGCTTAAGGCATGGGCACAAGTGCTGGCTAGGCTTAAGGCATACAGCTAACTCTTTGCACTCTTTGCATAAAGGGTTAGGCACCCATAGGGGTGAAGAGCTAGCTTTCACCCCTCTACTCTGTACTTGGACATTTAGGACTAGATCCTTTGTTGTACAGTGCGGAGCCTCTCCATAACCCCATGCTCCAAGCGACCAGGCACTTCTTGTCTGTCCTCCGTAAATGGGTAATGCCTTCTTCCCCAATTACAGTCGTGCATGCGCATTCAGACGGGACAAGAGCGAAGAGCGTAAAGCTGGCCCTATGTGCATAACCAACTTGAAGCTGAAGACAAAAACAAACAAACAAGCATTCAAGGGGCTCAAAAGTGCGGGCTAGGCTTAAGGCCTGGGCACAAGTGCGGGCTAGGCTTAAGGCCTGGGCACAAGTGCGGGCTAGGCTTAAGGCCTGGGCACAAGTGCGGGCTAGGCTTAAGGCCTGGGCACAAGTGCGGGCTAGGCTTAAGGCCTGGGCACAAGTGCGGGCTAGGCTTAAGGCCTGGGCACAAGTGCGGGCTAGGCTTAAGGCCGGGGCACAAGTGCGGGCTAGGCTTAAGGCCTGGGTACAAGTGCGGGCTAGGCTTAACGCCTGGGCACAAGTGCAGTGCTGGCTAGGATCAAGGCAGGGGGCACAAGTGCTGGCTAGGCTTAAGGCCGGGGCACAAGAGCGGGCTAGGCTGAAGGCCGGGGCACAAGTGCGGGCTAGGCTTAAGGCCGGGTCACAAGTGCGGGCTAGGCTTAAGGCCGGGGCACAAGTGCGGGCTAGGCTTAAGGCCTGGGCACAAGTGCGGGCTAGGCTTAAGGCCGGGGCACAAGTGCGGGCTAGGCTTAAGGCCTGGGCACAAGTGCGGGCTAGGCTTAAGGCCTGGGCACAAGTGCAGTGCTGGCTAGGATCAAGGCAGGGGGCACAAGTGCTGGCTAGGCTTAAGGCCTGGGCACAAGTGCGGGCTAGGCTTAAGGACGGGGCACAAGTGCGGGCTAGGCTTAAGGCCTGGGCACAAGTGCGGGCTAGGCTTAAGGCCTGGGCACAAGTGCAGTGCTGGCTAGGACCAAGGCAGGGGGCACAAGTGATGGCTAGGCTTAAGGCCTGGGCACAAGTGCGGGCTAGGCTTAAGGCCTGGGCACAAGTGCGGGCTAGGCTTAAGGCCGGGGCACAAGTGCGGGCTAGGCTTAAGGCCGGGGCACAAGTGCGGGCTAGGCTTAAGGCCGGGGCACAAGTGCGGGCTAGGCTTAAGGCCGGGGCACAAGTGCGGGCTAGGCTTAAGGCCGGGGCACAAGTGCGGGCTAGGCTTAAGGCCGGGGCACAAGTGCGGGCTAGGCTTAAGGCCGGGGCACAAGTGCGGGCTAGGCTTAAGGCCGGGGCACAAGTGCGGGCTAGGCTTAAGGCCGGGGCACAAGTGCGGGCTAGGCTTAAGGCCGGGGCACAAGTGCGGGCTAGGCTTAAGGCCGGGGCACAAGTGCTGGCTAGGCTTAAGGCCGGGGCACAAGTGCGGGCTAGGCTTAAGGCCGGGGCACAAGTGCGGGCTAGGCTTAAGGCCGGGGCACAAGTGCGGGCTAGGCTTAAGGCCTGGGCACAAGTGCAGTGCTGGCTAGGACCAAGGCAGGGGGCACAAGTGCTGGCTAGGCTTAAGGCATGGGCACAAGTGCTGGCTAGGCTTAAGGCATACAGCTAACTCTTTGCACTCTTTGCATAAAGGGTTAGGCACCCATAGGGGTGAAGAGCTAGCTTTCACCCCTCTACTCTGTACTTGGACATTTAGGACTAGATCCTTTGTTGTACAGTGCGGAGCCTCTCCATAACCCCATGCTCCAAGCGACCAGGCACTTCTTGTCTGTCCTCCGTAAATGGGTAATGCCTTCTTCCCCAATTACAGTCGTGCATGCGCATTCAGACGGGACAAGAGCGAAGAGCGTAAAGCTGGCCCTATGTGCATAACCAACATGAAGCTGAAGACAAAAACAAACAAACAAGCATTCAAGGGGCTCAAAAGTGCGGGCTAGGCTTAAAGCCTGGGCACAAGTGCGGGCTAGGCTTAAGGCCTGGGCACAAGTGCGGGCTAGGCTTAAGGCCTGGGCACAAGTGCGGGCTAGGCTTAAGGCCTGGGCACAAGTGCGTTCAAGGCTTAAGGCCTGGGCACAAGTGCGGGCAAGGCTTAAGGCCTGGGCACAAGTGCGGGCTCGGCTTAAGGCCTGGGCACAAGTGCGGGCTCGGCTTAAGGCCTGGGCACAAGTGCGGGCTCGGTTTAAGGCCTGGGCACAAGTGCGGGCTCGGCTTAAGGCCTGGGCACAAGTGCGGGCTCGGCTTAAGGCCTGGGCACAAGTGCGGGCTCGGCTTAAGGCCTGGGCACAAGTGCGGGCTCGGCTTAAGGCCTGGGCACAAGTGCGGGCTAGGCTTAAGGCCGGGGCACAAGTGCGGGCTAGGCTTAAGGCCGGGGCACAAGTGCGGGCTAGGCTTAAAGCCGGGGCACAAGTGCGGGCTAGGCTTAAGGCCGGGGCACAAGTGCGGGCTAGGCTTAAGGCCGGGGCACAAGTGCGGGCTAGGCTTAAGGCCGGGGCACAAGTGCGGGCTAGGCTTAAGGCCTGGGCACAAGTGCGGGCTAGGCTTAAGGCCTGGGCACAAGTGCGGGCTAGGCTTAAGGCCTGGGCACAAGTGCGGGCTAGGCTTAAGGCCTGGGCACAAGTGCGGGCTAGGCTTAAGGCCGGGACACAAGTGCGGGCTAGGCTTAAGGCCGGGACACAAGTGCGGGCTAGGCTTAAGGCCGGGGCACAAGTGCGGGCTAGGCTTAAGGCCGGGGCACAAGTGCGGGCTAGGTTTAAGGCCGGGGCACAAGTGCGGGCTAGGCTTAAGGCCTGGGCACAAGTGCGGGCTAGGCTTAAGGCCTGGGCACAAGTGCGGGCTAGGCTTAAGGCCGGGGCACAAGTGCGGGCTAGGCTTAAGGCCGGGGCACAAGTGCGGGCTAGGCTTAAGGCCGGGGCACAAGTGCGGGCTAGGCTTAAGGCCGGGGCACAAGTGCGGGATAGGCTTAAGGCCGGGGCACAAGTGCGGGCTAGTCTTAAGGCCGGGGCACAAGTGCGGGCTAGGCTTAAGGCCGGGGCACAAGTGCGGGCTAGGCTTAAGGCCTGGGAACAAGTGCGGGCTAGGCTTAAGGCCTGGGAACAAGTGCGGGCTAGGCTTAAGGCCTGGGCACAAGTGCTGGCTAGGCTTAAGGCCTGGGCACAAGTGCGGGCTAGGCTTAAGGACGGGGCACAAGTGCGGGCTAGGCTTAAGGCCGGGGCACAAGTGCGGGCTAGGCTTAAGGCCGGGGCACAAGTGCGGGCTAGGCTTAAGGCCGGGGCACAAGTGCGGGCTAGGCTTAAGGCCGGGGCACAAGTGCGGGCTAGGCTTAAGGCCGGGGCACAAGTGCGGGCTAGGCTTAAGGCCGGGGCACAAGTGCGGGCTAGGCTTAAGGCCTGGGCACAAGTGCAGTGCTGGCTAGGACCAAGGCAGGGGGCATAAGTGCTGGCAAGGCTTAAGGCATGGGCACAAGTGCGGGCTAGGCTTAAGGCCTGGGCACAAGTGCGGGCTAGGCTTAAGGCCGGGGCACAAGTGCGGGCTAGGCTTAAGGCCGGGGCACAAGTGCGGGCTAGGCTTATGGCCGGGGCACAAGTGCGGGCTAGGCTTATGGCCGGGGCACAAGTGCGGGCTAGGCTTAAGGCCGGGGCACAAGTGCGGGCTAGGCTTAAGGCCGGGGCACAAGTGCGGGTTAGGCTTAAGGCCGGGGCACAAGTGCGGGCTAGGCTTAAGGCCGGGGCACAAGTGCGGGCTAGGCTTAAGGCCTGGGCACAAGTGCGGGCTAGGCTTAAGGCCTGGGCACAAGTGCGGGCTAGGCTTAAGGCCTGGGCACAAGTTCAGTGCTGGCTAGGACCAAGGCAGGGGGCACAAGTGCTGGCTAGGCTTAAGGCATGGGCACAAGTGCTGGCTAGGCTTAAGGCATACAGCTAACTCTTTGCACTCTTTGCATAAAGGGTTAGGCACCCATAGGGGTGAAGAGCTAGCTTTCACCCCTCTACTCTGTACTTGGACATTTAGGACTAGATCCTTTGTTGTACAGTGTGGAGCCTCTCCATAACCCCATGCTCCAAGCGACCAGGCACTTCTTGTCTGTCCTCCGTAAATGGGTAATGCCTTCTTCCCCAATTACAGTCGTGCATGCGCATTCAGACGGGACAAGAGCGAAGAGCGTAAAGCTGGCCCTATGTGCATAACCAACTTGAAGCTGAAGACAAAAACAAACAAACAAGCATTCAAGGGGCTCAAAAGTGCGGGCTAGGCTTAAGGCCTGGGCACAAGTGCGGGCTAGGCTTAAGGCCTGGGCACAAGTGCGGGCTAGGCTTAAGGCCTGGGCACAAGTGCGGGCTAGGCTTAAGGCCTGGGCACAAGTGCGGGCTAGGCTTAAGGCCTGGGCACAAGTGCGGGCTAGGCTTAAGGCCTGGGCACAAGTGCGGGCTAGGCTTAAGGCCGGGGCACAAGTGCGGGCTAGGCTTAAGGCCGGGGCACAAGTGCGGGCTAGGCTTAAGGCCTGGGCACAAGTGCAGTGCTGGCTAGGATCAAGGCAGGGGGCACAAGTGCTGGCTAGGCTTAAGGCCGGGGCACAAGAGCGGGCTAGGCTGAAGGCCGGGGCACAAGTGCGGGCTAGGCTTAAGGCCGGGGCACAAGTGCGGGCTAGGCTTAAGGCCGGGGCACAAGTGCGGGCTAGGCTTAAGGCCGGGGCACAAGTGCGGGCTAGTCTTAAGGCCGGGGCACAAGTGCGGGCTAGGCTTAAGGCCGGGGCACAAGTGCGGGCTAGGCTTAAGGCCGGGGCACAAGTGCGGGCTAGGCTTAAGGCCGGGGCACAAGTGCGGGCTAGGCTTAAGGCCGGGGCACAAGTGCGGGCTAGGCTTAAGGCCGGGGCACAAGTGCGGGCTAGGCTTAAGGCCGGGGCACAAGTGCGGGCTAGGCTTAAGGCCGGGGCACAAGTGCGGGCTAGGCTTATGGCCGGGGCACAAGTGCGGGCTAGGCTTATGGCCGGGGCACAAGTGCGGGCTAGGCTTAAGGCCGGGGCACAAGTGCGGGCTAGGCTTAAGGCCGGGGCACAAGTGCGGGTTAGGCTTAAGGCCGGGGCACAAGTGCGGGCTAGGCTTAAGGCCGGGGCACAAGTGCGGGCTAGGCTTAAGGCCTGGGCACAAGTGCGGGCTAGGCTTAAGGCCTGGGCACAAGTGCGGGCTAGGCTTAAGGCCTGGGCACAAGTTCAGTGCTGGCTAGGACCAAGGCAGGGGGCACAAGTGCTGGCTAGGCTTAAGGCATGGGCACAAGTGCTGGCTAGGCTTAAGGCATACAGCTAACTCTTTGCACTCTTTGCATAAAGGGTTAGGCACCCATAGGGGTGAAGAGCTAGCTTTCACCCCTCTACTCTGTACTTGGACATTTAGGACTAGATCCTTTGTTGTACAGTGTGGAGCCTCTCCATAACCCCATGCTCCAAGCGACCAGGCACTTCTTGTCTGTCCTCCGTAAATGGGTAATGCCTTCTTCCCCAATTACAGTCGTGCATGCGCATTCAGACGGGACAAGAGCGAAGAGCGTAAAGCTGGCCCTATGTGCATAACCAACTTGAAGCTGAAGACAAAAACAAACAAACAAGCATTCAAGGGGCTCAAAAGTGCGGGCTAGGCTTAAGGCCTGGGCACAAGTGCGGGCTAGGCTTAAGGCCTGGGCACAAGTGCGGGCTAGGCTTAAGGCCTGGGCACAAGTGCGGGCTAGGCTTAAGGCCTGGGCACAAGTGCGGGCTAGGCTTAAGGCCTGGGCACAAGTGCGGGCTAGGCTTAAGGCCTGGGCACAAGTGCGGGCTAGGCTTAAGGCCGGGGCACAAGTGCGGGCTAGGCTTAAGGCCGGGGCACAAGTGCGGGCTAGGCTTAAGGCCTGGGCACAAGTGCAGTGCTGGCTAGGATCAAGGCAGGGGGCACAAGTGCTGGCTAGGCTTAAGGCCGGGGCACAAGAGCGGGCTAGGCTGAAGGCCGGGGCACAAGTGCGGGCTAGGCTTAAGGCCGGGGCACAAGTGCGGGCTAGGCTTAAGGCCGGGGCACAAGTGCGGGCTAGGCTTAAGGCCGGGGCACAAGTGCGGGCTAGTCTTAAGGCCGGGGCACAAGTGCGGGCTAGGCTTAAGGCCGGGGCACAAGTGCGGGCTAGGCTTAAGGCCGGGGCACAAGTGCGGGCTAGGCTTAAGGCCGGGGCACAAGTGCGGGCTAGGCTTAAGGCCGGGGCACAAGTGCGGGCTAGGCTTAAGGCCGGGGCACAAGTGCGGGCTAGGCTTAAGGCCGGGGCACAAGTGCGGGCTAGGCTTAAGGCCGGGGCACAAGTGCGGGCTAGGCTTAAGGCCGGGGCACAAGTGCGGGCTAGGCTTAAGGCCTGGGCACAAGTGCAGTGCTGGCTAGGACCAAGGCAGGGGGCACAAGTGATGGCTAGGCTTAAGGCATGGGCATAAGTGCGGGCTAGGCTTAAGGCCTGGGCACAAGTGCGGGCTAGGCTTAAGGCCGGGGCACAAGTGCGGGCTAGGCTTAAGGCCGGGGCACAAGTGCGGGCTAGGCTTAAGGCCGGGGCACAAGTGCGGGCTAGGCTTAAGGCCGGGGCACAAGTGCGGGCTAGGCTTAAGGCCGGGCACAAGTGCGGGCTAGGCTTAAGGCCGGGGCACAAGTGCGGGCTAGGCTTAAGGCCGGGGCACAAGTGCGGGCTAGGCTTAAGGCCGGGGCACAAGTGCGGGCTAGGCTTAAGGCCGGGGCACAAGTGCGGGCTAGGCTTAAGGCCGGGGCACAAGTGCGGGCTAGGCTTAAGGCCGGGGCACAAGTGCGGGCTAGGCTTAAGGCCGGGGCACAAGTGCGGGCTAGGCTTAAGGCCGGGGCACAAGTGCGGGCTAGGCTTAAGGCCTGGGCACAAGTGCAGTGCTGGCTAGGACCAAGGCAGGGGGCACAAGTGCTGGCTAGGCTTAAGGCATGGGCACAAGTGCTGTCTAGGCTTAAGGCGTACAGCTAACTCTTTGCACTCTTTGCATAAAGGGTTAGGCACCCATAGGGGTGAAGAGCTAGCTTTCACCCCTCTACTCTGTACTTGGACATTTAGGACTAGATCCTTTGTTGTACAGTGCGGAGCCTCTCCATAACCCCATGCTCCAAGCGACCAGGCACTTCTTGTCTGTCCTCCGTAAATGGGTAATGCCTTCTTCCCCAATTACAGTCGTGCATGTGCATTCAGACGGGACAAGAGCGAAGAGCGTAAAGCTGGCCCTATGTGCATAACCAACATGAAGCTGAAGACAAAAACAAACAAACAAGCATTCAAGGGGCTCAAAAGTGCGGGCTAGGCTTAAGGCCTGGGCACAAGTGCGGGCTAGGCTTAAGGCCTGGGCACAAGTGCGGGCTAGGCTTAAGGCCTGGGCACAAGTGCGGGCTAGGCTTAAGGCCTGGGCACAAGTGCGGGCTAGGCTTAAGGCCTGGGCACAAGTGCGGGCTAGGCTTAAGGCCTGGGCACAAGTGCGGGCTAGGCTTAAGGCCTGGGCACAAGTGCGGGCTAGGCTTAAGGCCTGGGCACAAGTGCGGGCTAGGCTTAAGGCCGGGGCACAAGTGCGGGCTAGGCTTAAGGCCTGGGCACAAGTGCGGGCTAGGCTTAAGGCCTGGGCACAAGTGCAGTGCTGGCTAGGATCTAGGCAGGGGGCACAAGTGCTGGCTAGGCTTAAGGCCGGGGCACAAGAGCGGGCTAGGCTGAAGGCCGGGGCACAAGTGCGGGCTAGGCTTAAGGCCGGGTCACAAGTGCGGGCTAGGCTTAAGGCCGGGGCACAAGTGCGGGCTAGGCTTAAGGCCTGGGCACAAGTGCGGGCTAGGCTTAAGGCCGGGGCACAAGTGCGGGCTAGGCTTAAGGCCTGGGCACAAGTGCAGTGCTGGCTAGGACCATGGCAGGGGGCACAAGTGCTGGCTAGGCTTAAGGCATGGGCACAAGTGCTGGCTAGGCTTAAGGCATACAGCTAACTCTTTGCACTCTTTGCATAATGGGTTAGGCACCCATAGGGGTGAAGAGCTAGCTTTCACCCCTCTACTCTGTACTTGGACATTTAGGACTAGATCCTTTGTTGTACAGTGCGGAGCCTCTCCATAACCCCATGCTCCAAGCGACCAGGCACTTCTTGTCTGTCCTCCGTAAATGGGTAATGCCTTCTTCCCCAATTAGTCGTGCATGCGCATTCAGACGGGACAAGAGCGAAGAGCGTAAAGCTGGCCCTATGTGCATAACCAACATGAAGCTGAAGACAAAAACAAACAAACAAGCATTCAAGGGGCTCAAAAGTGCGGGCTAGGCTTAAGGCCTGGGCACAAGTGCGGGCTAGGCTTAAGGCCTGGGCACAAGTGCGGGCTAGGCTTAAGGCCTGGGCACAAGTGCGGGCTAGGCTTAAGGCCTGGGCACAAGTGCGGGCTAGGCTTAAGGCCTGGGCACAAGTGCGGGCTAGGCTTAAGGCCTGGGCACAAGTGCGGGCTAGGCTTAAGGCCGGGGCACAAGTGCGGGCTAGGCTTAAGGCCGGGGCACAAGTGCGGGCTAGGCTTAAGGCCGGGGCACAAGTGCGGGCTAGGCTTAAGGCCGGGGCACAAGTGCGGGCTAGGCTTAAGGCCGGGGCACAAGTGCGGGCTAGGCTTAAGGCCTGGGCACAAGTGCAGTGCTGGCTAGGACCAAGGCAGGGGGCACAAGTGCTGGCTAGGCTTAAGGCATGGGCACAAGTGCTGTCTAGGCTTAAGGCGTACAGCTAACTCTTTGCACTCTTTGCATAAAGGGTTAGGCACCCATAGGGGTGAAGAGCTAGCTTTCACCCCTCTACTCTGTACTTGGACATTTAGGACTAGATCCTTTGTTGTACAGTGCGGAGCCTCTCCATAACCCCATGCTCCAAGCGACCAGGCACTTCTTGTCTGTCCTCCGTAAATGGGTAATGCCTTCTTCCCCAATTACAGTCGTGCATGTGCATTCAGACGGGACAAGAGCGAAGAGCGTAAAGCTGGCCCTATGTGCATAACCAACATGAAGCTGAAGACAAAAACAAACAAACAAGCATTCAAGGGGCTCAAAAGTGCGGGCTAGGCTTAAGGCCTGGGCACAAGTGCGGGCTAGGCTTAAGGCCTGGGCACAAGTGCGGGCTAGGCTTAAGGCCTGGGCACAAGTGCGGGCTAGGCTTAAGGCCGGGGCACAAGTGCGGGCTAGGCTTAAGGCCGGGGCACAAGTGCGGGCTAGGCTTAAGGCCGGGGCACAAGTGCGGGCTAGGCTTAAGGCCGGGGCACAAGTGCGGGATAGGCTTAAGGCCGGGGCACAAGTGCGGGCTAGTCTTAAGGCCGGGGCACAAGTGCGGGCTAGGCTTAAGGCCGGGGCACAAGTGCGGGCTAGGCTTAAGGCCTGGGAACAAGTGCGGGCTAGGCTTAAGGCCTGGGAACAAGTGCGGGCTAGGCTTAAGGCCTGGGCACAAGTGCTGGCTAGGCTTAAGGCCTGGGCACAAGTGCGGGCTAGGCTTAAGGACGGGGCACAAGTGCGGGCTAGGCTTAAGGCCGGGGCACAAGTGCGGGCTAGGCTTAAGGCCGGGGCACAAGTGCGGGCTAGGCTTAAGGCCGGGGCACAAGTGCGGGCTAGGCTTAAGGCCGGGGCACAAGTGCGGGCTAGGCTTAAGGCCGGGGCACAAGTGCGGGCTAGGCTTAAGGCCGGGGCACAAGTGCGGGCTAGGCTTAAGGCCGGGGCACAAGTGCAGGCTAGGCTTAAGGCCTGGGCACAAGTGCAGTGCTGGCTAGGACCAAGGCAGGGGGCATAAGTGCTGGCAAGGCTTAAGGCATGGGCACAAGTGCGGGCTAGGCTTAAGGCCTGGGCACAAGTGCGGGCTAGGCTTAAGGCCGGGGCACAAGTGCGGGCTAGGCTTAAGGCCGGGGCACAAGTGCGGGCTAGGCTTATGGCCGGGGCACAAGTGCGGGCTAGGCTTATGGCCGGGGCACAAGTGCGGGCTAGGCTTAAGGCCGGGGCACAAGTGCGGGCTAGGCTTAAGGCCGGGGCACAAGTGCGGGTTAGGCTTAAGGCCGGGGCACAAGTGCGGGCTAGGCTTAAGGCCTGGGCACAAGTGCGGGCTAGGCTTAAGGCCTGGGCACAAGTGCGGGCTAGGCTTAAGGCCTGGGCACAAGTTCAGTGCTGGCTAGGACCAAGGCAGGGGGCACAAGTGCTGGCTAGGCTTAAGGCATGGGCACAAGTGCTGGCTAGGCTTAAGGCATACAGCTAACTCTTTGCACTCTTTGCATAAAGGGTTAGGCACCCATAGGGGTGAAGAGCTAGCTTTCACCCCTCTACTCTGTACTTGGACATTTAGGACTAGATCCTTTGTTGTACAGTGTGGAGCCTCTCCATAACCCCATGCTCCAAGCGACCAGGCACTTCTTGTCTGTCCTCCGTAAATGGGTAATGCCTTCTTCCCCAATTACAGTCGTGCATGCGCATTCAGACGGGACAAGAGCGAAGAGCGTAAAGCTGGCCCTATGTGCATAACCAACTTGAAGCTGAAGACAAAAACAAACAAACAAGCATTCAAGGGGCTCAAAAGTGCGGGCTAGGCTTAAGGCCTGGGCACAAGTGCGGGCTAGGCTTAAGGCCTGGGCACAAGTGCGGGCTAGGCTTAAGGCCTGGGCACAAGTGCGGGCTAGGCTTAAGGCCTGGGCACAAGTGCGGGCTAGGCTTAAGGCCTGGGCACAAGTGCGGGCTAGGCTTAAGGCCTGGGCACAAGTGCGGGCTAGGCTTAAGGCCTGGGCACAAGTGCGGGCTAGGCTTAAGGCCGGGGCACAAGTGCGGGCTAGGCTTAAGGCCGGGGCACAAGTGCGGGCTAGGCTTAAGGCCTGGGCACAAGTGCAGTGCTGGCTAGGATCAAGGCAGGGGGCACAAGTGCTGGCTAGGCTTAAGGCCGGGGCACAAGAGCGGGCTAGGCTGAAGGCCGGGACACAAGTGCGGGCTAGGCTTAAGGCCGGGGCACAAGTGCGGGCTAGGCTTAAGGCCGGGGCACAAGTGCGGGCTAGGCTTAAGGCCGGGGCACAAGTGCGGGCTAGTCTTAAGGCCGGGGCACAAGTGCGGGCTAGGCTTAAGGCCGGGGCACAAGTGCGGGCTAGGCTTAAGGCCGGGGCACAAGTGCGGGCTAGGCTTAAGGCCGGGGCACAAGTGCGGGCTAGGCTTAAGGCCGGGGCACAAGTGCGGGCTAGGCTTAAGGCCGGGGCACAAGTGCGGGCTAGGCTTAAGGCCGGGGCACAAGTGCGGGCTAGGCTTAAGGCCGGGGCACAAGTGCGGGCTAGGCTTAAGGCCGGGGCACAAGTGCGGGCTAGGCTTAAGGCCGGGGCACAAGTGCGGGCTAGGCTTAAGGCCTGGGCACAAGTGCAGTGCTGGCTAGGACCAAGGCAGGGGGCACAAGTGATGGCTAGGCTTAAGGCATGGGCATAAGTGCGGGCTAGGCTTAAGGCCTGGGCACAAGTGCGGGCTAGGCTTAAGGCCGGGGCACAAGTGCGGGCTAGGCTTAAGGCCGGGGCACAAGTGCGGGCTAGGCTTATGGCCGGGGCACAAGTGCGGGCTAGGCTTAAGGCCGGGGCACAAGTGCGGGCTAGGCTTAAGGCCGGGCACAAGTGCGGGCTAGGCTTAAGGCCGGGGCACAAGTGCGGGCTAGGCTTAAGGCCGGGGCACAAGTGCGGGCTAGGCTTAAGGCCGGGGAACAAGTGCGGGCTAGGCTTAAGGCCGGGGCACAAGTGCGGGCTAGGCTTAAGGCCGGGGCACAAGTGCGGGCTAGGCTTAAGGCCGGGGCACAAGTGCGGGCTAGGCTTAAGGCCGGGGCACAAGTGCGGGCTAGGCTTAAGGCCGGGGCACAAGTGCGGGCTAGGCTTAAGGCCGGGGCACAAGTGCGGGCTAGGCTTAAGGCCTGGGCACAAGTGCAGTGCTGGCTAGGACCAAGGCAGGGGGCACAAGTGCTGGCTAGGCTTAAGGCATGGGCACAAGTGCTGTCTAGGCTTAAGGCGTACAGCTAACTCTTTGCACTCTTTGCATAAAGGGTTAGGCACCCATAGGGGTGAAGAGCTAGCTTTCACCCCTCTACTCTGTACTTGGACATTTAGGACTAGATCCTTTGTTGTACAGTGCGGAGCCTCTCCATAACCCCATGCTCCAAGCGACCAGGCACTTCTTGTCTGTCCTCCGTAAATGGGTAATGCCTTCTTCCCCAATTAGTCGTGCATGCGCATTCAGACGGGACAAGAGCGAAGAGCGTAAAGCTGGCCCTATGTGCATAACCAACATGAAGCTGAAGACAAAAACAAACAAACAAGCATTCAAGGGGCTCAAAAGTGCGGGCTAGGCTTAAGGCCTGGGCACAAGTGCGGGCTAGGCTTAAGGCCTGGGCACAAGTGCGGGCTAGGCTTAAGGCCTGGGCACAAGTGCGGGCTAGGCTTAAGGCCTGGGCACAAGTGCGGGCTAGGCTTAAGGCCTGGGCACAAGTGCGGGCTAGGCTTAAGGCCTGGGCACAAGTGCGGGCTAGGCTTAAGGCCGGGGCACAAGTGCGGGCTAGGCTTAAGGCCGGGGCACAAGTGCGGGCTAGGCTTAAGGCCGGGGCACAAGTGCGGGCTAGGCTTAAGGCCGGGGCACAAGTGCGGGCTAGGCTTAAGGCCGGGGCACATGTGCGGGCTAGGCTTAAGGCCTGGGCACAAGTGCAGTGCTGGCTAGGACCAAGGCAGGGGGCACAAGTGCTGGCTAGGCTTAAGGCATGGGCACAAGTGCTGTCTAGGCTTAAGGCGTACAGCTAACTCTTTGCACTCTTTGCATAAAGGGTTAGGCACCCATAGGGGTGAAGAGCTAGCTTTCACCCCTCTACTCTGTACTTGGACATTTAGGACTAGATCCTTTGTTGTACAGTGCGGAGCCTCTCCATAACCCCATGCTCCAAGCGACCAGGCACTTCTTGTCTGTCCTCCGTAAATGGGTAATGCCTTCTTCCCCAATTACAGTCGTGCATGTGCATTCAGACGGGACAAGAGCGAAGAGCGTAAAGCTGGCCCTATGTGCATAACCAACATGAAGCTGAAGACAAAAACAAACAAACAAGCATTCAAGGGGCTCAAAAGTGCGGGCTAGGCTTAAGGCCTGGGCACAAGTGCGGGCTAGGCTTAAGGCCTGGGCACAAGTGCGGGCTAGGCTTAAGGCCTGGGCACAAGTGCGGGCTAGGCTTAAGGCCTGGGCACAAGTGCGGGCTAGGCTTAAGGCCTGGGCACAAGTGCGGGCTAGGCTTAAGGCCTGGGCACAAGTGCGGGCTAGGCTTAAGGCCTGGGCACAAGTGCGGGCTAGGCTTAAGGCCTGGGCACAAGTGCGGGCTAGGCTTAAGGCCGGGGCACAAGTGCGGGCTAGGCTTAAGGCCTGGGCACAAGTGCGGGCTAGGCTTAAGGCCTGGGCACAAGTGCAGTGCTGGCTAGGATCTAGGCAGGGGGCACAAGTGCTGGCTAGGCTTAAGGCCGGGGCACAAGAGCGGGCTAGGCTTAAGGCCGGGTCACAAGTGCGGGCTAGGCTTAAGGCCGGGGCACAAGTGCGGGCTAGGCTTAAGGCCTGGGCACAAGTGCGGGCTAGGCTTAAGGCCGGGGCACAAGTGCGGGCTAGGCTTAAGGCCTGGGCACAAGTGCAGTGCTGGCTAGGACCATGGCAGGGGGCACAAGTGCTGGCTAGGCTTAAGGCATGGGCACAAGTGCTGGCTAGGCTTAAGGCATACAGCTAACTCTTTGCACTCTTTGCATAAAGGGTTAGGCACCCATAGGGGTGAAGAGCTAGCTTTCACCCCTCTACTCTGTACTTGGACATTTAGGACTAGATCCTTTGTTGTACAGTGCGGAGCCTCTCCATAACCCCATGCTCCAAGCGACCAGGCACTTCTTGTCTGTCCTCCGTAAATGGGTAATGCCTTCTTCCCCAATTAGTCGTGCATGCGCATTCAGACGGGACAAGAGCGAAGAGCGTAAAGCTGGCCCTATGTGCATAACCAACATGAAGCTGAAGACAAAAACAAACAAACAAGCATTCAAGGGGCTCAAAAGTGCGGGCTAGGCTTAAGGCCTGGGCACAAGTGCGGGCTAGGCTTAAGGCCTGGGCACAAGTGCGGGCTAGGCTTAAGGCCTGGGCACAAGTGCGGGCTAGGCTTAAGGCCTGGGCACAAGTGCGGGCTAGGCTTAAGGCCTGGGCACAAGTGCGGGCTAGGCTTAAGGCCTGGGCACAAGTGCGGGCTAGGCTTAAGGCCTGGGCACAAGTGCGGGCTCGGCTTAAGGCCTGGGCACAAGTGCGGGCTCGGCTTAAGGCCTGGGCACAAGTGCGGGCTCGGCTTAAGGCCTGGGCACAAGTGCGGGCTCGGCTTAAGGCCTGGGCACAAGTGCGGGCTCGGCTTAAGGCCTGGGCACAAGTGCGGGCTAGGCTTAAGGCCGGGGCACAAGTGCGGGCTAGGCTTAAGGCCGGGGCACAAGTGCGGGCTAGGCTTAAGGCCGGGGCACAAGTGCGGGCTAGGCTTAAGGCCGGGGCACAAGTGCGGGCTAGGCTTAAGGCCGGGGCACAAGTGCGGGCTAGGCTTAAGGCCGGGGCACAAGTGCGGGCTAGGCTTAAGGCCGGGGCACAAGTGCGGGCTAGGCTTAAGGCCGGGGCACAAGTGCGGGCTAGGCTTAAGGCCGGGGCACAAGTGCGGGCTAGGCTTAAGGCCTGGGCACAAGTGCGGGCTAGGCTTAAGGCCTGGGCACAAGTGCGGGCTAGGCTTAAGGCCTGGGCACAAGTGCGGGCTAGGCTTAAGGCTGGGGCACAAGTGCGGGCTAGGCTTAAGGCCGGGGCACAAGTGCGGGCTAGGCTTAAGGCCGGGGCACAAGTGCGGGCTAGTCTTAAGGCCGGGGCACAAGTGCGGGCTAGGCTTAAGGCCGGGGCAGAAGTGCGGGCTAGGCTTAAGGCCTGGGAACAAGTGCGGGCTAGGCTTAAGGCCTGGGAACAAGTGCGGGCTAGGCTTAAGGCCTGGGCACAAGTGCTGGCTAGGCTTAAGGCCTGGGCACAAGTGCAGTGCTGGCTAGGACCAAGGCAGGGGGCATAAGTGCTGGCTAGGCTTAAGGCATGGGCACAAGTGCGGGCTAGGCTTAAGGCCTGGGCACAAGTGCGGGCTAGGCTTAAGGCCGGGGCACAAGTGCGGGCTAGGCTTAAGGCCGGGGCACAAGTGCGGGCTAGGCTTAAGGCCGGGGCACAAGTGCGGGCTAGGCTTAAGGCCGGGGCACAAGTGCGGGCTAGGCTTAAGGCCGGGGCACAAGTGCGGGCTAGGCTTATGGCCGGGGCACAAGTGCGGGCTAGGCTTAAGGCCGGGGCACAAGTGCGGGCTAGGCTTAAGGCCGGGGCACAAGTGCGGGTTAGGCTTAAGGCCGGGGCACAAGTGCGGGCTAGGCTTAAGGCCGGGGCACAAGTGCGGGCTAGGCTTAAGGCCTGGGCACAAGTGCGGGCTAGGCTTAAGGCCTGGGCACAAGTGCGGGCTAGGCTTAAGGCCTGGGCACAAGTTCAGTGCTGGCTAGGACCAAGGCAGGGGGCACAAGTGCTGGCTTGGCTTAAGGCATGGGCACAAGTGCTGGCTAGGCTTAAGGCATACAGCTAACTCTTTGCACTCTTTGCATAAAGGGTTAGGCACCCATAGGGGTGAAGAGCTAGCTTTCACCCCTCTACTCTGTACTTGGACATTTAGGACTAGATCCTTTGTTGTACAGTGCGGAGCCTCTCCATAACCCCATGCTCCAAGCGACCAGGCACTTCTTGTCTGTCCTCCGTAAATGGGTAATGCCTTCTTCCCCAATTACAGTCGTGCATGCGCATTCAGACGAGACAAGAGCGAAGAGCGTAAAGCTGGCCCTATGTGCATAACCAACTTGAAGCTGAAGACAAAAACAAACAAACAAGCATTCAAGGGGCTCAAAAGTGCGGGCTAGGCTTAAGGCCTGGGCACAAGTGCGGGCTAGGCTTAAGGCCTGGGCACAAGTGCGGGCTAGGCTTAAGGCCTGGGCACAAGTGCGGGCTAGGCTTAAGGCCTGGGCACAAGTGCGGGCTAGGCTTAAGGCCTGGGCACAAGTGCGGGCTAGGCTTAAGGCCTGGGCACAAGTGCGGGCTAGGCTTAAGGCCGGGGCACAAGTGCGGGCTAGGCTTAAGGCCGGGGCACAAGTGCGGGCTAGGCTTAAGGCCTGGGCACAAGTGCAGTGCTGGCTAGGATCAAGGCAGGGGGCACAAGTGCTGGCTAGGCTTAAGGCCGGGGCACAAGAGCGGGCTAGGCTGAAGGCCGGGACACAAGTGCGGGCTAGGCTTAAGGCCGGGGCACAAGTGCGGGCTAGGCTTAAGGCCGGGGCACAAGTGCGGGCTAGGCTTAAGGCCGGGGCACAAGTGCGGGCTAGTCTTAAGGCCGGGGCACAAGTGCGGGCTAGGCTTAAGGCCGGGGCACAAGTGCGGGCTAGGCTTAAGGCCGGGGCACAAGTGCGGGCTAGGCTTAAGGCCGGGGCACAAGTGCGGGCTAGGCTTAAGGCCGGGGCACAAGTGCGGGCTAGGCTTAAGGCCGGGGCACAAGTGCGGGCTAGGCTTAAGGCCGGGGCACAAGTGCGGGCTAGGCTTAAGGCCGGGGCACAAGTGCGGGCTAGGCTTAAGGCCGGGGCACAAGTGCGGGCTAGGCTTAAGGCCTGGGCACAAGTGCAGTGCTGGCTAGGACCAAGGCAGGGGGCACAAGTGATGGCTAGGCTTAAGGCATGGGCATAAGTGCGGGCTAGGCTTAAGGCCTGGGCACAAGTGCGGGCTAGGCTTAAGGCCGGGGCACAAGTGCGGGCTAGGCTTAAGGCCGGGGCACAAGTGCGGGCTAGGCTTAAGGCCGGGGCACAAGTGCGGGCTAGGCTTAAGGCCGGGGCACAAGTGCGGGCTAGGCTTAAGGCCGGGCACAAGTGCGGGCTAGGCTTAAGGCCGGGGCACAAGTGCGGGCTAGGCTTAAGGCCGGGGCACAAGTGCGGGCTAGGCTTAAGGCCGGGGCACAAGTGCGGGCTAGGCTTAAGGCCGGGGCACAAGTGCGGGCTAGGCTTAAGGCCGGGGCACAAGTGCGGGCTAGGCTTAAGGTTGGGGCACAAGTGCGGGCTAGGCTTAAGGCCGGGGCACAAGTGCGGGCTAGGCTTAAGGCCGGGGCACAAGTGCGGGCTAGGCTTAAGGCCGGGGCACAAGTGCGGGCTAGGCTTAAGGCCTGGGCACAAGTGCAGTGCTGGCTAGGACCAAGGCAGGGGGCACAAGTGCTGGCTAGGCTTAAGGCATGGGCACAAGTGCTGTCTAGGCTTAAGGCGTACAGCTAACTCTTTGCACTCTTTGCATAAAGGGTTAGGCACCCATAGGGGTGAAGAGCTAGCTTTCACCCCTCTACTCTGTACTTGGACATTTAGGACTAGATCCTTTGTTGTACAGTGCCGGAGCCTCTCCATAACCCCATGCTCCAAGCGACCAGGCACTTCTTGTCTGTCCTCCGTAAATGGGTAATGCCTTCTTCCCCAATTACAGTCGTGCATGTGCATTCAGACGGGACAAGAGCGAAGAGCGTAAAGCTGGCCCTATGTGCATAACCAACATGAAGCTGAAGACAAAAACAAACAAACAAGCATTCAAGGGGCTCAAAAGTGCGGGCTAGGCTTAAGGCCTGGGCACAAGTGCGGGCTAGGCTTAAGGCCTGGGCACAAGTGCGGACTAGGCTTAAGGCCTGGGCACAAGTGCGGGCTAGGCTTAAGGCCTGGGCACAAGTGCGGGCTAGGCTTAAGGCCTGGGCACAAGTGCGGGCTAGGCTTAAGGCCGGGGCACAAGTGCGGGCTAGGCTTAAGGCCTGGGCACAAGTGCGGGCTAGGCTTAAGGCCTGGGCACAAGTGCGGGCTAGGCTTAAGGCCTGGGCACAAGTGCAGTGCTGGCTAGGATCTAGGCAGGGGGCACAAGTGCTGGCTAGGCTTAAGGCCGGGGCACAAGAGCGGGCTAGGCTGAAGGCCGGGGCACAAGTGCGGGCTAGGCTTAAGGCCGGGTCACAAGTGCGGGCTAGGCTTAAGGCCGGGGCACAAGTGCGGGCTAGGCTTAAGGCCTGGGCACAAGTGCGGGCTAGGCTTAAGGCCGGGGCACAAGTGCGGGCTAGGCTTAAGGCCTGGGCACAAGTGCAGTGCTGGCTAGGACCATGGCAGGGGGCACAAGTGCTGGCTAGGCTTAAGGCATGGGCACAAGTGCTGGCTAGGCTTAAGGCATACAGCTAACTCTTTGCACTCTTTGCATAAAGGGTTAGGCACCCATAGGGGTGAAGAGCTAGCTTTCACCCCTCTACTCTGTACTTGGACATTTAGGACTAGATCCTTTGTTGTACAGTGCGGAGCCTCTCCATAACCCCATGCTCCAAGCGACCAGGCACTTCTTGTCTGTCCTCCGTAAATGGGTAATGCCTTCTTCCCCAATTAGTCGTGCATGCGCATTCAGACGGGACAAGAGCGAAGAGCGTAAAGCTGGCCCTATGTGCATAACCAACATGAAGCTGAAGACAAAAACAAACAAACAAGCATTCAAGGGGCTCAAAAGTGCGGGCTAGGCTTAAGGCCTGGGCACAAGTGCGGGCTAGGCTTAAGGCCTGGGCACAAGTGCGGGCTAGGCTTAAGGCCTGGGCACAAGTGCGGGCTAGGCTTAAGGCCTGGGCACAAGTGCGGGCTAGGCTTAAGGCCTGGGCACAAGTGCGGGCTAGGCTTAAGGCCTGGGCACAAGTGCGGGCTAGGCTTAAGGCCGGGGCACAAGTGCGGGCTAGGCTTAAGGCCGGGGCACAAGTGCGGGCTAGGCTTAAGGCCGGGGCACAAGTGCGGGCTAGGCTTAAGGCCGGGGCACAAGTGCGGGCTAGGCTTAAGGCCGGGGCACATGTGCGGGCTAGGCTTAAGGCCTGGGCACAAGTGCAGTGCTGGCTAGGACCAAGGCAGGGGGCACAAGTGCTGGCTAGGCTTAAGGCATGGGCACAAGTGCTGTCTAGGCTTAAGGCGTACAGCTAACTCTTTGCACTCTTTGCATAAAGGGTTAGGCACCCATAGGGGTGAAGAGCTAGCTTTCACCCCTCTACTCTGTACTTGGACATTTAGGACTAGATCCTTTGTTGTACAGTGCGGAGCCTCTCCATAACCCCATGCTCCAAGCGACCAGGCACTTCTTGTCTGTCCTCCGTAAATGGGTAATGCCTTCTTCCCCAATTACAGTCGTGCATGTGCATTCAGACGGGACAAGAGCGAAGAGCGTAAAGCTGGCCCTATGTGCATAACCAACATGAAGCTGAAGACAAAAACAAACAAACAAGCATTCAAGGGGCTCAAAAGTGCGGGCTAGGCTTAAGGCCTGGGCACAAGTGCGGGCTAGGCTTAAGGCCTGGGCACAAGTGCGGGCTAGGCTTAAGGCCTGGGCACAAGTGCGGGCTAGGCTTAAGGCCTGGGCACAAGTGCGGGCTAGGCTTAAGGCCTGGGCACAAGTGCGGGCTAGGCTTAAGGCCTGGGCACAAGTGCGGGCTAGGCTTAAGGCCTGGGCACAAGTGCGGGCTAGGCTTAAGGCCTGGGCACAAGTGCGGGCTAGGCTTAAGGCCGGGGCACAAGTGCGGGCTAGGCTTAAGGCCTGGGCACAAGTGCGGGCTAGGCTTAAGGCCTGGGCACAAGTGCAGTGCTGGCTAGGATCTAGGCAGGGGGCACAAGTGCTGGCTAGGCTTAAGGCCGGGGCACAAGAGCGGGCTAGGCTTAAGGCCGGGTCACAAGTGCGGGCTAGGCTTAAGGCCGGGGCACAAGTGCGGGCTAGGCTTAAGGCCTGGGCACAAGTGCGGGCTAGGCTTAAGGCCGGGGCACAAGTGCGGGCTAGGCTTAAGGCCTGGGCACAAGTGCAGTGCTGGCTAGGACCATGGCAGGGGGCACAAGTGCTGGCTAGGCTTAAGGCATGGGCACAAGTGCTGGCTAGGCTTAAGGCATACAGCTAACTCTTTGCACTCTTTGCATAAAGGGTTAGGCACCCATAGGGGTGAAGAGCTAGCTTTCACCCCTCTACTCTGTACTTGGACATTTAGGACTAGATCCTTTGTTGTACAGTGCGGAGCCTCTCCATAACCCCATGCTCCAAGCGACCAGGCACTTCTTGTCTGTCCTCCGTAAATGGGTAATGCCTTCTTCCCCAATTAGTCGTGCATGCGCATTCAGACGGGACAAGAGCGAAGAGCGTAAAGCTGGCCCTATGTGCATAACCAACATGAAGCTGAAGACAAAAACAAACAAACAAGCATTCAAGGGGCTCAAAAGTGCGGGCTAGGCTTAAGGCCTGGGCACAAGTGCGGGCTAGGCTTAAGGCCTGGGCACAAGTGCGGGCTAGGCTTAAGGCCTGGGCACAAGTGCGGGCTAGGCTTAAGGCCTGGGCACAAGTGCGGGCTAGGCTTAAGGCCTGGGCACAAGTGCGGGCTAGGCTTAAGGCCTGGGCACAAGTGCGGGCTAGGCTTAAGGCCTGGGCACAAGTGCGGGCTCGGCTTAAGGCCTGGGCACAAGTGCGGGCTCGGCTTAAGGCCTGGGCACAAGTGCGGGCTCGGCTTAAGGCCTGGGCACAAGTGCGGGCTCGGCTTAAGGCCTGGGCACAAGTGCGGGCTCGGCTTAAGGCCTGGGCACAAGTGCGGGCTCGGCTTAAGGCCTGGGCACAAGTGCGGGCTAGGCTTAAGGCCGGGGCACAAGTGCGGGCTAGGCTTAAGGCCGGGGCACAAGTGCGGGCTAGGCTTAAGGCCGGGGCACAAGTGCGGGCTAGGCTTAAGGCCGGGGCACAAGTGCGGGCTAGGCTTAAGGCCGGGGCACAAGTGCGGGCTAGGCTTAAGGCCGGGGCACAAGTGCGGGCTAGGCTTAAGGCCGGGGCACAAGTGCGGGCTAGGCTTAAGGCCGGGGCACAAGTGCGGGCTAGGCTTAAGGCCGGGGCACAAGTGCGGGCTAGGCTTAAGGCCTGGGCACAAGTGCGGGCTAGGCTTAAGGCCTGGGCACAAGTGCGGGCTAGGCTTAAGGCCTGGGCACAAGTGCGGGCTAGGCTTAAGGCTGGGGCACAAGTGCGGGCTAGGCTTAAGGCCGGGGCACAAGTGCGGGCTAGGCTTAAGGCCGGGGCACAAGTGCGGGCTAGTCTTAAGGCCGGGGCACAAGTGCGGGCTAGGCTTAAGGCCGGGGCAGAAGTGCGGGCTAGGCTTAAGGCCTGGGAACAAGTGCGGGCTAGGCTTAAGGCCTGGGAACAAGTGCGGGCTAGGCTTAAGGCCTGGGCACAAGTGCTGGCTAGGCTTAAGGCCTGGGCACAAGTGCAGTGCTGGCTAGGACCAAGGCAGGGGGCATAAGTGCTGGCTAGGCTTAAGGCATGGGCACAAGTGCGGGCTAGGCTTAAGGCCTGGGCACAAGTGCGGGCTAGGCTTAAGGCCGGGGCACAAGTGCGGGCTAGGCTTAAGGCCGGGGCACAAGTGCGGGCTAGGCTTAAGGCCGGGGCACAAGTGCGGGCTAGGCTTAAGGCCGGGGCACAAGTGCGGGCTAGGCTTATGGCCGGGGCACAAGTGCGGGCTAGGCTTAAGGCCGGGGCACAAGTGCGGGCTAGGCTTAAGGCCGGGGCACAAGTGCGGGTTAGGCTTAAGGCCGGGGCACAAGTGCGGGCTAGGCTTAAGGCCGGGGCACAAGTGCGGGCTAGGCTTAAGGCCTGGGCACAAGTGCGGGCTAGGCTTAAGGCCTGGGCACAAGTGCGGGCTAGGCTTAAGGCCTGGGCACAAGTTCAGTGCTGGCTAGGACCAAGGCAGGGGGCACAAGTGCTGGCTTGGCTTAAGGCATGGGCACAAGTGCTGGCTAGGCTTAAGGCATACAGCTAACTCTTTGCACTCTTTGCATAAAGGGTTAGGCACCCATAGGGGTGAAGAGCTAGCTTTCACCCCTCTACTCTGTACTTGGACATTTAGGACTAGATCCTTTGTTGTACAGTGCGGAGCCTCTCCATAACCCCATGCTCCAAGCGACCAGGCACTTCTTGTCTGTCCTCCGTAAATGGGTAATGCCTTCTTCCCCAATTACAGTCGTGCATGCGCATTCAGACGAGACAAGAGCGAAGAGCGTAAAGCTGGCCCTATGTGCATAACCAACTTGAAGCTGAAGACAAAAACAAACAAACAAGCATTCAAGGGGCTCAAAAGTGCGGGCTAGGCTTAAGGCCTGGGCACAAGTGCGGGCTAGGCTTAAGGCCTGGGCACAAGTGCGGGCTAGGCTTAAGGCCTGGGCACAAGTGCGGGCTAGGCTTAAGGCCTGGGCACAAGTGCGGGCTAGGCTTAAGGCCTGGGCACAAGTGCGGGCTAGGCTTAAGGCCTGGGCACAAGTGCGGGCTAGGCTTAAGGCTGGGGCACAAGTGCGGGCTAGGCTTAAGGCCTGGGCACAAGTGCGGGCTAGGCTTAAGGCCTGGGCACAAGTGCAGTGCTGGCTAGGATCAAGGCAAGGGGCACAAGTGCTGGCTAGGCTTAAGGCCGGGGCACAAGAGCGGGCTAGGCTGAAGGCCGGGGCACAAGTGCGGGCTAGGCTTAAGGCCGGGTCACAAGTGCGGGCTAGGCTTAAGGCCGGGGCACAAGTGCGGGCTAGGCTTAAGGCCGGGGCACAAGTGCGGGCTAGGCTTAAGGCCTGGGCACAAGTGCGGGCTAGGCTTAAGGCCGGGGCACAAGTGCGGGCTAGGCTTAAGACCTGGGCACAAGTGCGGGCTAGGCTTAAGGCCTGGGCACAAGTGCAGTGCTGGCTAGGATCAAGGCAGGGGGCACAAGTGCTGGCTAGGCTTAAGGCCTGGGCACAAGTGCGGGTTAGGCTTAAGGACGGGGCACAAGTGCGGGCTAGGCTTAAGGCCTGGGCACAAGTGCGGGCTAGGCTTAAGGCCTGGGCACAAGTGCAGTGCTGGCTAGGACCAAGGCAGGGGGCACAAGTGATGGCTAGGCTTAAGGCATGGGCACAAGTGCGGGCTAGGCTTAAGGCCTGGGCACAAGTGCGGGCTAGGCTTAAGGCCGGGGCACAAGTGCGGGCTAGGCTTAAGGCCGGGGCACAAGTGCGGGCTAGGCTTAAGGCCGGGGCACAAGTGCGGGCTAGGCTTAAGGCCGGGGCACAAGTGCGGGCTAGGCTTAAGGCCGGGGCACAAGTGCGGGCTAGGCTTAAGGCCGGGGCACAAGTGCGGGCTAGGCTTAAGGCCGGGGCACAAGTGCGGGCTAGGCTTAAGGCCGGGGCACAAGTGCGGGCTAGGCTTAAGGCCGGGGCACAAGTGCGGGTTAGGCTTAAGGCCTGGGCACAAGTGCGGGCTAGGCTTAAGGCCTAGGCACAAGTGCAGTGCTGGCTAGGACCAAGGCAGGGGGCACAAGTGCTGGCTAGGCTTAAGGCATGGGCACAAGTGCTGGTTAGGCTTAAGGCATACAGCTAACTCTTTGCACTCTTTGCATAAAGGGTTAGGCACCCATAGGGGTGAAGAGCTAGCTTTCACCCCTCTACTCTGTACTTGGACATTTAGGACTAGATCCTTTGTTGTACAGTGCGGAGCCTCTCCATAACCCCATGCTCCAAGCGACCAGGCACTTCTTGTCTGTCCTCCGTAAATGGGTAATGCCTTCTTCCCCAATTACAGTCGTGCATGCGCATTCAGACGGGACAAGAGCGAAGAGCGTAAAGCTGGCCCTATGTGCATAACCAACATGAAGCTGAAGACAAAAACAAACAAACAAGCATTCAAGGGGCTCAAAAGTGCGGGCTAGGCTTAAGGACTGGGCACAAGTGCGGGCTAGGCTTAAGGCCTGGGCACAAGTGCGGGCTAGGCTTAAGGCCTGGTCACAAGTGCGGGCTAGGCTTAAGGCCTGGGCACAAGTGCGGGCTCGGCTTAAGGCCTGGGCACAAGTGCGGGCTCGGCTTAAGGCCTGGGCACAAGTGCGGGCTCGGCTTAAGGCCTGGGCACAAGTGCGGGCTCGGCTTAAGGCCTGGGCACAAGTGCGGGCTCGGCTTAAGGCCTGGGCACAAGTGCGGGCTCGGCTTAAGGCCTGGGCACAAGTGCGGGCTCGGCTTAAGGCCTGGGCACAAGTGCGGGCTCGGCTTAAGGCCTGGGCACAAGTGCGGGCTCGGCTTAAGGCCTGGGCACAAGTGCGGGCTAGGCTTAAGGCCTGGGCACAAGTGCGGGCTAGGCTTAAGGCCGGGGCACAAGTGCGGGCTAGGCTTAAGGCCGGGGCACAAGTGCGGGCTAGGCTTAAGGCCGGGGCACAAGTGCGGGCTAGGCTTAAGGCCGGGGCACAAGTGCGGGCTAGGCTTAAGGCCGGGGCACAAGTGCGGGCTAGGCTTAAGGCCGGGGCACAAGTGCGGGCTAGGCTTAAGGCCGGGGCACAAGTGCGGGCTAGGCTTAAGGCCTGGGCACAAGTGCGGGCTAGGCTTAAGGCCTGGGCACAAGTGCGGGCTAGGCTTAAGGCCTGGGCACAAGTGCGGGCCAGGCTTAAGGCCGGGACACAAGTGCAGGCCAGGCTTAAGGCCGGGGCACAAGTGCGGGCTAGGCTTAAGGCCGGGGCACAAGTGCGGGCTAGGCTTAAGGCCTGGGCACAAGTGCGGGCTAGGCTTAAGGCCGGGGCACAAGTGTGGGCTAGGCTTAAGGCCGGGGCACAAGTGCGGGCTAGGCTTAAGGCCGGGGCACAAGTGCGGGCTAGGCTTAAGGCCTGGGCACAAGTGCAGTGCTGGCTAGGACCAAGGCAGGGGGCATAAGTGCTGGCTAGGCTTAAGGCATGGGCACAAGTGCGGGCTAGGCTTAAGGCCTGGGCACAAGTGCGGGCTAGGCTTAAGGCCGGGGCACAAGTGCGGGCTAGGCTTAAGGCCGGGGCACAAGTGCGGGCTAGGCTTAAGGCCGGGGCACAAGTGCGGGCTAGGCTTAAGGCCGGGGCACAAGTGCGGGCTAGGCTTATGGCCGGGGCACAAGTGCGGGCTAGGCTTAAGGCCGGGGCACAAGTGCGGGCTAGGCTTAAGGCCGGGGCACAAGTGCGGGCTAGGCTTAAGGCCGGGTCACAAGTGCGGGCTAGGCTTAAGGCCTGGGCACAAGTGCGGGCTAGGCTTAAGGCCTGGGCACAAGTGCGGGCTAGGCTTAAGGCCTGGGCACAAGTTCAGTGCTGGCTAGGACCAAGGCAGGGGGCACAAGTGCTGGCTAGGCTTAAGGCATGGGCACAAGTGCTGGCTAGGCTTAAGGCATACAGCTAACTCTTTGCACTCTTTGCATAAAGGGTTAGGCACCCATAGGGGTGAAGAGCTAGCTTTCACCCCTCTACTCTGTACTTGGACATTTAGGACTAGATCCTTTGTTGTACAGTGCGGAGCCTCTCCATAACCCCATGCTCCAAGCGACCAGGCACTTCTTGTCTGTCCTCCGTAAATGGGTAATGCCTTCTTCCCCAATTACAGTCGTGCATGCGCATTCAGACGGGACAAGAGCGAAGAGCGTAAAGCTGGCCCTATGTGCATAACCAACTTGAAGCTGAAGACAAAAACAAACAAACAAGCATTCAAGGGGCTCAAAAGTGCGGGCTAGGCTTAAGGCCTGGGCACAAGTGCGGGCTAGGCTTAAGGCCTGGGCACAAGTGCGGGCTAGGCTTAAGGCCTGGGCACAAGTGCGGGCTAGGCTTAAGGCCTGGGCACAAGTGCGGGCTAGGCTTAAGGCCTGGGCACAAGTGCGGGCTAGGCTTAAGGCCGGGGCACAAGTTCGGGCTAGGCTTAAGAACTGGGCACAAGTGCGGGCTAGGCTTAAGGCCTGGGCACAAGTGCAGTGCTGGCTAGGATCAAGGCAGGGGGCACAAGTGCTGGCTAGGCTTAAGGCCGGGGCAAAGAGCGGGCTAGGCTGAAGGCCGGGACACAAGTGCGGGCTAGGCTTAAGGCCGGGGCACAAGTGCGGGCTAGGCTTAAGGCCGGGGCACAAGTGCGGGCTAGGCTTAAGGCCGGGGCACAAGTGCGGGCTAGGCTTAAGGCCGGGGCACAAGTGCGGGCTAGGCTTAAGGCCGGGGCACAAGTGCGGGCTAGTCTTAAGGCCGGGGCACAAGTGCGGGCTAGGCTTAAGGCCGGGGCACAAGTGCGGGCTAGGCTTAAGGCCGGGGCACAAGTGCGGGCTAGGCTTAAGGCCGGGGCACAAGTGCGGGCTAGGCTTAAGGCCGGGGCACAAGTGCGGGCTAGGCTTAAGGCCGGGGCACAAGTGCGGGCTAGGCTTAAGGCCGGGGCACAAGTGCGGGCTAGGCTTAAGGCCGGGGCACAAGTGCGGGCTAGGATTAAGGCCGGGGCACAAGTGCGGGCTAGGCTTAAGGCCGGGGCACAAGTGCGGGCTAGGCTTAAGGCCTGGGCACAAGTGCAGTGCTGTCTAGGACCAAGGCAGGGGGCACAAGTGATGGCTAGGCTTAAGGCATGGGCATAAGTGCGGGCTAGGCTTAAGGCCTGGGCACAAGTGCGGGCTCGGCTTAAGGCCTGGGCACAAGTGCGGGCTAGGCTTAAGGCCGGGGCACAAGTGCGGGCTAGGCTTAAGGCCGGGGCACAAGTGCGGGCTAGGCTTAAGGCCGGGGCACAAGTGCGGGCTAGGCTTAAGGCCGGGGCACAAGTTCGGGCTAGGCTTAAGGCCGGGGCACAAGTGCGGGCTAGGCTTAAGGCCGGGGCACAAGTGCGGGCTAGGCTTAAGGCCGGGGCACAAGTGCGGGCTAGGCTTAAGGCCGGGGCACAAGTGCGGGCTAGGCTTAAGGCCGGGGCACAAGTGCGGGCTAGGCTTAAGGCTGGGGCACAAGTGCGGGCTAGGCTTAAGGCCGGGGCACAAGTGCGGGCTAGGCTTAAGGCCTGGGCACAAGTGCAGTGCTGGCTAGGACCAAGGCAGGGGGCACAAGTGCTGGCTAGGCTTAAGGCATGGGCACAAGTGCTGGCTAGGCTTAAGGCATACAGCTAACTCTTTGCACTCTTTGCATAAAGGGTTAGGCACCCATAGGGGTGAAGAGCTAGCTTTCACCCCTCTACTCTGTACTTGGACATTTAGGAATAGATCCTTTGTTGTACAGTGCGGAGCCTCTCCATAACCCCATGCTCCAAGCGACCAGGCACTTCTTGTCTGTCCTCCGTAAATGGGTAATGCCTTCTTCCCCAATTACAGTCGTGCATGCGCATTCAGACGGGACAAGAGCGAAGAGCGTAAAGCTGGCCCTATGTGCATAACCAACATGAAGCTGAAGACAAAAACAAACAAACAAGCATTCAAGGGGCTCAAAAGTGCGGGCTAGGCTTAAGGCCTGGGCACAAGTGCGGGCTAGGCTTAAGGCCTGGGCACAAGTGCGGGCTAGGCTTAAGGCCTGGGCACAAGTGCGGGCTAGGCTTAAGGCCTGGGCACAAGTGCGGGCTAGGCTTAAGGCCTGGGCACAAGTGCGGGCTAGGCTTAAGGCCTGGGCACAAGTGCGGGCTGGGCTTAAGGCCGGGGCACAAGTGCGGGCTAGGCTTAAGGCCTGGGCACAAGTGCGGGCTAGGCTTAAGGCCTGGGCACAAGTGCGGGCTAGGCTTAAGGCCTGGGCACAAGTGCCGGCTAGGCTTAAGGCCGGGGCACAAGTGCGGGCTAGGCTTAAGGCCGGGGCACAAGTGCGGGCTAGGCTTAAGGCCGGGGCACAAGTGCGGGCTAGGCTTAAGGCCGGGGCACAAGTGCGGGCTAGGCTTAAGGCTTGGGCACAAGTGTAGTGCTGGCTAGGATCAAGGCAGGGGGCACAAGTACGGGCTAGGCTTAAGGCCTGGGCACAAGTGCGGGCTAGGCTTAAGGCCTGGGCACAAGTGTGGGCTAGGCTTAAGGCCTGGGCACAAGTGCGGGCTAGGCTTAAGGCCGGGGCACAAGTGCAGGCTAGGCTTAAGGCCTGGGCACAAGTGCGGGCTAGGCTTAAGGCCGGGGCACAAGTGCAGGCTTAGCTTAAGGCCGGGGCACAAGTGCGGGCTAGGCTTAAGGCCGGGGCACAAGTGCGGGCTAGGCTTAAGGCCAGGGCACAAGTGCGGGCTAGGCTTAAGGCCGGGGCACAAGTGCGGGCTAGGCTTAAGGTCTGGGCACAAGTGCGGGCTAGGCTTAAGTCCTGGGCACAAGTGCGGGCTAGGCTTAAGGCCTGTGCACAAGTGCGGGCTAGGCTTAAGGCCTGGGCACAAGTGCGGGCTAAGCTTAAGGCCTGGGCACAAGTGCAGTGCTGGCTAGGACCAAGGCAGGGGGCACAAGTGCTGGCTAGGCTTAAGGCATGGGCACAAGTGCTGGCTAGGCTTAAGGCATACAGCTAACTCTTTGCACTCTTTGCATAAAGGGTTAGGCACCCATAGGGGTGAAGAGCTAGCTTTCACCCCTCTACTCTGTACTTGGACATTTAGGACTAGATCCTTTGTTGTACAGTGCGGAGCCTCTCCATAACCCCATGCTCCAAGCGACCAGGCACTTCTTGTCTGTCCTCCGTAAATGGGTAATGCCTTCTTCCCCAATTACAGTCGTGCATGCGCATTCAGACGGGACAAGAGGGAAGAGCGTAAAGCTGGCCCTATGTGCATAACCAACATGAAGCTGAAGACAAAAACAAACAAGCATTCAAGGGGCTCAAAAGTGCGGGCTAGGCTTAAGGCCTGGGCACAAGTGCTGGCTATGCTTAAAGCCTGGGCACAAGTGCGGACTAGGCTTAAGGCCTGGGCACAAGTGCGGGCTAGGCTTAAGGCCGGGGCACAAGTGCGGCCTAGGCTTAAGGCCTGGGCACAAGTGCGGGCTAGGCTTAAGGCCGGGACACAAGTGCAGGCCAGGCTTAAGGTCGGGGCACAAGTGCGGGCTAGGCTTAAGGCCGGGGCACAAGTGCGGGCTAGGCTTAAGGCCTGGGCACAAGTGCAGTGCTGGCTAGGACCAAGGCAGGGGGCATAAGTGCTGGCTAGGCTTAAGGCATGGGCACAAGTGCGGGCTAGGCTTAAGGCCTGGGCACAAGTGCGGGCTAGGCTTAAGGCCGGGGCACAAGTGCGGGCTAGGCTTAAGGCCGGGGCACAAGTGCGGGCTAGGCTTAAGGCCGGGGCACAAGTGCGGGCTAGGCTTAAGGCCGGGGCACAAGTGCGGGCTAGGCTTATGGCCGGGGCACAAGTGCGGGCTAGGCTTAAGGCCGGGGCACAAGTGCGGGCTAGGCTTAAGGCCGGGGCACAAGTGCGGGTTAGGCTTAAGGCCGGGGCACAAGTGCGGGCTAGGCTTAAGGCCGGGTCACAAGTGCGGGCTAGGCTTAAGGCCTGGGCACAAGTGCGGGCTAGGCTTAAGGCCTGGGCACAAGTGCGGGCTAGGCTTAAGGCCTGGGCACAAGTTCAGTGCTGGCTAGGACCAAGGCAGGGGGCACAAGTGCTGGCTAGGCTTAAGGCATGGGCACAAGTGCTGGCTAGGCTTAAGGCATACAGCTAACTCTTTGCACTCTTTGCATAAAGGGTTAGGCACCCATAGGGGTGAAGAGCTAGCTTTTACCCCTCTACTCTGTACTTGGACATTTAGGACTAGATCCTTTGTTGTACAGTGCGGAGCCTCTCCATAACCCCATGCTCCAAGCGACCAGGCACTTCTTGTCTGTCCTCCGTAAATGGGTAATGCCTTCTTCCCCAATTACAGTCGTGCATGCGCATTCAGACGGGACAAGAGCGAAGAGCGTAAAGCTGGCCCTATGTGCATAACCAACTTGAAGCTGAAGACAAAAACAAACAAACAAGCATTCAAGGGGCTCAAAAGTGCGGGCTAGGCTTAAGGCCTGGGCACAAGTGCGGGCTAGGCTTAAGGCCTGGGCACAAGTGCGGGCTAGGCTTAAGGCCTGGGCACAAGTGCGGGCTAGGCTTAAGGCCTGGGCACAAGTGCGGGCTAGGCTTAAGGCCTGGGCACAAGTGCGGGCTAGGCTTAAGGCCGGGGCACAAGTTCGGGCTAGGCTTAAGAACTGGGCACAAGTGCGGGCTAGGCTTAAGGCCTGGGCACAAGTGCAGTGCTGGCTAGGATCAAGGCAGGGGGCACAAGTGCTGGCTAGGCTTAAGGCCGGGGCAAAGAGCGGGCTAGGCTGAAGGCCGGGACACAAGTGCGGGCTAGGCTTAAGGCCGGGGCACAAGTGCGGGCTAGGCTTAAGGCCGGGGCACAAGTGCGGGCTAGGCTTAAGGCCGGGGCACAAGTGCGGGCTAGGCTTAAGGCCGGGGCACAAGTGCGGGCTAGTCTTAAGGCCGGGGCACAAGTGCGGGCTAGGCTTAAGGCCGGGGCACAAGTGCGGGCTAGGCTTAAGGCCGGGGCACAAGTGCGGGCTAGGCTTAAGGCCGGGGCACAAGTGCGGGCTAGGCTTAAGGCCGGGGCACAAGTGCGGGCTAGGCTTAAGGCCGGGGCACAAGTGCGGGCTAGGCTTAAGGCCGGGGCACAAGTGCGGGCTAGGCTTAAGGCCGGGGCACAAGTGCGGGCTAGGCTTAAGGCCGGGGCACAAGTGCGGGCTAGGCTTAAGGCCGGGGCACAAGAGCGGGCTAGGCTTAAGGCCTGGGCACAAGTGCAGTGCTGTCTAGGACCAAGGCAGGGGGCACAAGTGATGGCTAGGCTTAAGGCATGGGCATAAGTGCGGGCTAGGCTTAAGGCCTGGGCACAAGTGCGGGCTCGGCTTAAGGCCTGGGCACAAGTGCGGGCTAGGCTTAAGGCCGGGGCACAAGTGCGGGCTAGGCTTAAGGCCGGGGCACAAGTGCGGGCTAGGCTTAAGGCCGGGGCACAAGTGCGGGCTAGGCTTAAGGCCGGGGCACAAGTTCGGGCTAGGCTTAAGGCCGGGGCACAAGTGCGGGCTAGGCTTAAGGCCGGGGCACAAGTGCGGGCTAGGCTTAAGGCCGGGGCACAAGTGCGGGCTAGGCTTAAGGCCGGGGCACAAGTGCGGGCTAGGCTTAAGGCCGGGGCACAAGTGCGGGCTAGGCTTAAGGCTGGGGCACAAGTGCGGGCTAGGCTTAAGGCCGGGGCACAAGTGCGGGCTAGGCTTAAGGCCTGGGCACAAGTGCAGTGCTGGCTAGGACCAAGGCAGGGGGCACAAGTGCTGGCTAGGCTTAAGGCATGGGCACAAGTGCTGGCTAGGCTTAAGGCATACAGCTAACTCTTTGCACTCTTTGCATAAAGGGTTAGGCACCCATAGGGGTGAAGAGCTAGCTTTCACCCCTCTACTCTGTACTTGGACATTTAGGAATAGATCCTTTGTTGTACAGTGCGGAGCCTCTCCATAACCCCATGCTCCAAGCGACCAGGCACTTCTTGTCTGTCCTCCGTAAATGGGTAATGCCTTCTTCCCCAATTACAGTCGTGCATGCGCATTCAGACGGGACAAGAGCGAAGAGCGTAAAGCTGGCCCTATGTGCATAACCAACATGAAGCTGAAGACAAAAACAAACAAACAAGCATTCAAGGGGCTCAAAAGTGCGGGCTAGGCTTAAGGCCTGGGCACAAGTGCGGGCTAGGCTTAAGGCCTGGGCACAAGTGCGGGCTAGGCTTAAGGCCTGGGCACAAGTGCGGGCTAGGCTTAAGGCCTGGGCACAAGTGCGGGCTAGGCTTAAGGCCTGGGCACAAGTGCGGGCTAGGCTTAAGGCCTGGGCACAAGTGCGGGCTAGGCTTAAGGCCTGGGCACAAGTGCGGGCTAGGCTGAAGGCCTGGGCACAAGTGCGGGCTCGGCTTAAGGCCTGGGCACAAGTGCGGGCTCGGCTTAAGGCCTGGGCACAAGTGCGGGCTAGGCTTAAGGCCTGGCCACAAGTGCGGGCTAGGCTTAAGGCCGGGGCACAAGTGTGGGCTAGGCTTAAGGCCGGGGCACAAGTGCGAGCTAGGCTTAAGGCCGGGGCACAAGTGCGGGCTAGGCTTAAGGCCGTGGCACAAGTGCGGGCTAGGCTTAAGGCCTGGGCACAAGTGCGGGCTAGGCTTAAGGCCTGGGCACAAGTGCGGGCTAGGCTTAAGGCCTGGGCACAAGTGCGGGCTAGGCTTAAGGCCTGGGCACAAGTGCGGGCTGGGCTTAAGGCCGGGGCACAAGTGCGGGCTAGGCTTAAGGCCTGGGCACAAGTGCGGGCTAGGCTTAAGGCCTGGGCACAAGTGCGGGCTAGGCTTAAGGCCTGGGCACAAGTGTCGGCTAGGCTTAAGGCCGGGGCACAAGTGCGGGCTAGGCTTAAGGCCGGGGCACAAGTGCGGGCTAGGCTTAAGGCCGGGGCACAAGTGCGGGCTAGGCTTAAGGCCGGGGCACAAGTGCGGGCTAGGCTTAAGGCTTGGGCACAAGTGTAGTGCTGGCTAGGATCAAGGCAGGGGGCACAAGTACGGGCTAGGCTTAAGGCCTGGGCACAAGTGCGGGCTAGGCTTAAGGCCTGGGCACAAGTGTGGGCTAGGCTTAAGGCCTGGGCACAAGTGCGGGCTAGGCTTAAGGCCGGGGCACAAGTGCAGGCTAGGCTTAAGGCCTGGGCACAAGTGCGGGCTAGGCTTAAGGCCGGGGCACAAGTGCAGGCTTAGCTTAAGGCCGGGGCACAAGTGCGGGCTAGGCTTAAGGCCGGGGCACAAGTGCGGGCTAGGCTTAAGGCCAGGGCACAAGTGCGGGCTAGGCTTAAGGCCGGGGCACAAGTGCGGGCTAGGCTTAAGGCCGGGGCACAAGTGCGGGCTAGGCTTAAGGTCTGGGCACAAGTGCGGGCTAGGCTTAAGTCCTGGGCACAAGTGCGGGCTAGGCTTAAGGCCTGTGCACAAGTGCGGGCTAGGCTTAAGGCCTGGGCACAAGTGCGGGCTAAGCTTAAGGCCTGGGCACAAGTGCAGTGCTGGCTAGGACCAAGGCAGGGGGCACAAGTGCTGGCTAGGCTTAAGGCATGGGCACAAGTGCTGGCTAGGCTTAAGGCATACAGCTAACTCTTTGCACTCTTTGCATAAAGGGTTAGGCACCCATAGGGGTGAAGAGCTAGCTTTCACCCCTCTACTCTGTACTTGGACATTTAGGACTAGATCCTTTGTTGTACAGTGCGGAGCCTCTCCATAACCCCATGCTCCAAGCGACCAGGCACTTCTTGTCTGTCCTCCGTAAATGGGTAATGCCTTCTTCCCCAATTACAGTCGTGCATGCGCATTCAGACGGGACAAGAGGGAAGAGCGTAAAGCTGGCCCTATGTGCATAACCAACATGAAGCTGAAGACAAAAACAAACAAGCATTCAAGGGGCTCAAAAGTGCGGGCTAGGCTTAAGGCCTGGGCACAAGTGCTGGCTATGCTTAAAGCCTGGGCACAAGTGCGGACTAGGCTTAAGGCCTGGGCACAAGTGCGGGCTAGGCTTAAGGCCGGGGCACAAGTGCGGCCTAGGCTTAAGGCCTGGGCACAAGTGCGGGCTAGGCTTATGGCCTGGGCACAAGTGAGGGCTAGGCTTAAGGCCTGGGCACAAGTGCGGGCTAGGCTTAAGGCCTGGGCACAAGTGCGGGCTAGGCTTAAGGCCTGGGCACAAGTGCGGGCTAGGCTTAAGGCCGGGGCACAAGTGCGGGCTAGGCTTAAGGCCTGGGCACAAGTGCAGGCTAGGCTTAAGGCCTGGGCACAAGTGCAGTGCTGGCTAGGATCAAGGCAGGGGGCACAAGTGCTGGCTAGGCTTAAGGCCGGGGCACAAGAGCGGGCTAGGCTGAAGGCCGGGGCACAAGTGCGGGCTAGGCTTAAGGCCGGGTCACAAGTGCGGGCTAGGCTTAAGGCCTGGGCACAAGTGCGGGCTAGGCTTAAGGCCTGGGCACAAGTGCAGTGCTGGCTAGGACCAAGGCAGGGGGCACAAGTGATGGCTAGGCTTAAGGCATGGGCACAAGTGCGGGCTAGGCTTAAGGCCTGGGCACAAGTGCGGGCTAGGCTTAAGGCCGGGGCACAAGTGCGGGCTAGGCTTAAGGCCGGGTCACAAGTGCGGGCTAGGCTTAAGGCCTGGGCACAAGTGCGGGCTAAGCTTAAGGCCTGGGCACAAGTGCAGTGCTGGCTAGGACCAAGGCAGGGGGCACAAGTGATGGCTAGGCTTAAGGCATGGGCACAAGTGCGGGCTAGGCTTAAGGCCTGGGCACAAGTGCGGGCTAGGCTTAAGGCCGGGGCACAAGTGCGGGCTAGGCTTAAGGCCGGGGCACAAGTGCGGGCTAGGCTTAAGGCCTGGGCACAAGTGCGGGCTAGGCTTAAGGCCTGGGCACAAGTGCGGGCTAGGCTTAAGGCCTGGGCACAAGTGCGGGCTAGGCTTAAGGCCTGGGCACAAGTGTGGGCTCGGCTTAAGGCCTGGGCACAAGTGCGGGCTCGGCTTAAGGCCTGGGCACAAGTGCGGGCTCGGCTTAAGGCCTGGGCACAAGTGCGGGCTCGGCTTAAGGCCTGGGCACAAGTGCGGGCTCGGCTTAAGGCCTGGGCACAAGTGCGGGCTAGGCTTAAGGCCTGGGCACAAGTGTGGGCTAGGCTTAAGGCCGGGGCACAAGTGCGGGCTAGGCTTAAGGCCGGGGCACAAGTGCGGGCTAGGCTTAAGGCCGGGGCACAAGTGCGGGATAGGCTTAAGGCCTGGGCACAAGTGCGGGCTAGGTTAAGGCCTGGGCACAAGTGCGGGCTAAGCTTAAGGCCTGGGCACAAGTGCGGGCTAGGCTTAAGGCCTGGGCACAAGTGCTGGCTGAGGCTTAAGGCATGGGCACAAGTCCTGGCTAAGGCTTAAGGCATGGGCACAAGTGCTGGCTAAGGCTTAAGGCATGGGCACAAGTGCTGGCTAAGGCTTAAGGTATGGGCACAACTGCTGGCTAAGGCTTAAGGCATGGGCACAAGTGCTGGCTAAGGCTTAAGGCATGGGCACAAGTGCTGGCTAAGGCTTAAGGCATGGGCACAAGTGCTGGTTAAAGCTTAAGGCATGGGCACAAGTGCTGGCTAAGGCTTAAGGCATGGGCACAAGTGCTGGCTAGGCGTAAGGCTTTAAACACTACAACACAGAGCTCAAACATACACAGTAAACAATACAGAGTGGGCAATGCAGAGCGCCCCACGGAGCGGAAAATGCAGAGCGAGCAATGCAGAGTCCTCCCTCCCCAACGCAACAAAGAACAAATGCAGAGGTCCCCAGGAAGTACACACAATGCACTACACAACACAGAGCTCATACGTACACAGTATACAATTCAGGGCGCCCCACGGAGCGGGCAATGCAGAGCGCCCCACAGAGAGGGCAAATTTAGAGCACCCCACAGAGTGAGCACTGCAGTCATCCCTCCCCACCGCAACAAAGAGCAAATGCAGTGGCCCCCAGGAAGTACACACAATGCAGTACACACACAGCTCAAACATACACAGTATACAATGCAGAGCGGGCAATGCGGGGCTCCCCACGCAGCTGGCAATGCAGAGCGCCCCACAGAGCGGGCAATGCAGATCGCCCCACAGAGGAGGCAAATCCAGAGCGCCCCACAGAGGAGGCAAATTCAGAGCGCCCCACAGAGCGAGCAATGCAGAATCCTCCCTCCCCACCGCAACAAAGAGCAAATGCAGAGGCCCCGAGGAAATACACACAATGCACTACACAACACAGAGCTCAAACATACACAGTATACAATGCAGAGCAGGCAATGCAGAGCGCCCCACTAGGCTGGCAATGCAGAGGCCCTCAGGCAGCACACACAAAACACTACAACACAGAGCTCAAACATACACAGTAAACAATACAGAGCGGGCAATGCAGAGTGCCCCACGGAGCAGAAAAAAGAGCGAGCGACGCAGACTCCTCCCTCCCCAATGCTACAAAGAGCAAATGCAGAGGCCCCCAGGAAGTACACACAATGCACTACACAACAGAGTTGTGTACATACACAGAGCTCAAACATACACAGTATACAATGCAGAGCGCCCCACGGAGAGGGGAATGCGGGGAGCCCCATGGAAGCGGACAATGCAGAGCGCCCCACGGAGCGGTCAATGCAGAGGCCCCCCAAGAACAACACACAATGCAGTACACAAAGCAGAGCTCACATATACAGTACATAGTGAAGAGCAGGCAATGAGCGCCCCACGCAGCGGGCAATGCAGAGCGCCACACGCAGCGGGCAATGCAGAACGCCCCAAGCAGCGGGCAATGCAGAGGTCCCCAGAAAGCACACAATGCACTACAACACAGAGCTCAAACATACACAGTATACAATGCAGAGCGGGCAATGTGGGGCTCCCCACGCAGCGGGCAATGCACAGCGCCCCACAGAGCGGGCAATGCAGAGACCTCCCTCCCCACCGCAACAAAGAGCAAATGCAGAGGCCCCCAGGAAGAACACACAATGCACTACACAACACAGAGCTCAAACATACACAGTATACAATGCAGGGCGCCCCAAAGAGCGGCCAATGCAGGGCGCCCCATGGAGCGGTTAATGCAGAGCACCCCAAAGAGAGGTTAATGCAGATGGCCCCACAGAGCGAGCAATGCAGAGCGCCCCACAGAGCGAGCAATGCAGGGCGCCCCACAGAGCGGGCAATGCAGGGCGCCCCACAGAGCGGGCAATGCAGGGCGCCCCACAGAGCGGGCAATGCAGAGTCCTCCCTCCCCATTGCAACAAAGAGCAAATGCAGAGGCCCCCAGGAGGTACACATAATGCACTACACAACACAGAGCTCATACATACACAGTATACAATGCAGAGCGCCCCACGGAGCGGCCAATGCAGAGGCCCTCAAGAAGAAGACAATGCAATCACAAAGCAGAGCTCACATATATAGTACACAGTGAAGAGCGGAGAATGCGGAGAGCCCCAAGGAAGGGGCCAATGCAGAGGGCCCCACAGAGCGGGCAACGCAGAGGGCCCCACAGAGCGGGCAACGCAGAGGGCCCCACAGAGCGGGCAACGCAGAGGGCCCCACAGAGCGGGCAACGCAGAGGGCCCCACAGAGCGGGCAATGCAGAGGGCCCCACAGAGCGGGCAATGCAGAGGGCCCCACAGAGCGGGCAATGCAGAGCGCCCCACGGAGAGGGGAATGCAGAGCGCCCCACGGAGAGGGGAATGCTGGGAGCCCCATGGAAGCGGACAATGCAGAGGCCCCCAAGAACAACACACAATGCAGTACACAAAGCAGAGTTCACATATACAGTACATAGTGAAGAGCAGGCAATGAGGGGCTCCCCAAGGAGCCCCTCAACACAACACAGAGCGGGCAATGCAGAGGGCCCCACAGAGCGGGCAATGCAGAGCGCCCCACGGAGAGGGGAATGCAGAGCGCCCCACGGAGAGGGGAATGCTGGGAGCCCCATGGAAGCGGACAATGCAGAGGCCCCCAAGAACAACACACAATGCAGTACACAAAGCAGAGCTCACATATACAGTACATAGTGAAGAGCAGGCAATGAGGGGCTCCCCAAGGAGCCCCTCAACACAACACAGAGCGGGCAATGCAGAGGGCCCCACAGAGCGGGCAATGCAGAGCGCCCCACGGAGAGGGGAATGCAGAGCGCCCCACGGAGAGGGGAATGCTGGGAGCCCCATGGAAGCGGACAATGCAGAGGCCCCCAAGAACAACACACAATGCAGTACACAAAGCAGAGCTCACATATACAGTACATAGTAAAGAGCAGGCAATGAGGGGCTCCCCAAGGAGCCCCTCAACACAACACAGAGCTCAAACATACACAGTATACAATGCGGGGCGCCCCACGGAGGGGAATGCGGGGCGACCCACGGAGAGGGGAATGCGGGGCGCCCCACAGAGAGGGGAATGCGGGGCGCCCCACTGAGAGGGGAATGCACCCTGCATTCCTTTCTCTGAGGTGCCCCGCATTCCCCTCTCAGTGGGGCGCCCCAGAGAGGGGAATGCAGGGCGCCCCACAGAGAGGGCAATGCAGAGCGCCCCACGCAGCGGGCAATGCAGAGTGCCCCACGCAGCGGGCAATGCAGAGCGCCCCACGCAGCGGGCAATGCAGAGCGCCCCACGCAGCGGGCAATGCAGAGCGCCCCACGCAGCGGGCAATGCAGAGCGCCCCACGCAGCGGGCAATGCAGAGCGCCCCACGCAGCGGGCAATGCAGAGCCCCCCACGCAGCGGGCAATGCAGAGAACCCCACAGAGCTGGCAATGCAGAGGTCCCCAGAAAGCACACACAATGCACTACAACACAGAGCTCAAACATACACAGTACACAATGCAGGACACCCCACAGAGCGGGCAATGCAGGGCGCTCCACAGTGCGGGCAATGCAGGGCGCCCCACAGAGCGGGCAATGCAGGGCGCCCCACAGAGCTGGCAATGCAGAGGGCCCCACACAGCGGGTAATGCAGAGGGCCCCACAGAGCGGGCAATGCAGAGGGCCCCACAGAGCAGGCAATGCAGAGGGCCCCACAGAGCGGGCAATGCAGAGTCCTCTCTCCCCACAACAAATCGCAAATGCAGAGGTCCCCAGGAAGTACACACAATGCACTACACAACACAGAGCTCAAACATACACAGAACACAATGCAGGGTGCCCCACAGAGCGGGCAATGCAGGGCGCCCCACAGAGCGGGCAATGTAGGGTGCCCCACAGAGCGGGCAATGCAGGGAGCCCCACAGAGCGGGCAATGCAGAGCGCGCCCCACAGAGCGAGCAATGCAAAGCGCCCCACAGAGCGAGCAATGCAGAGCGCCCCACAGAGCAAGCAATAGAGCGCCCCACAGAGCGAGCAATGCAGAGCGCCCCACAGAGCGAGCAATGCAGAGCACCCTGTTGTGAATTCTGTGGCAGAGCTCCCTCCTGTGGTCACAAGTGGTACTTCGGCTGATTCTGTCTGTGAGCTTCCGTTGGTGGAGGAGAGTGGTACTGCGGCTTCTGAGTTTCCTTCCTCAGGTGATGTGAAGTCGTTAGGTGCTGCTCTACTTAACTCCACCTGGTGCTCTGATCCTGGCCTCCAGACAATGTTCTAGTATAGGACTTGCTTCCTCCTGGATCGTTCCTGTGGCCTGCTGCTCTGCATAGCTAAGTTCCGCTTTTGTTATTTTGTTTGCTGTTTTTTTCCTGTCCAGCTTGCGTATTTGTTTTTTCTTGCCTGCTGGAAGCTCTGGGACGCAGAGGGTGTACCTCCGTGCCGTTAGTTCGGTACGGAGGGTCTTTTTGCCCCCTTTGAATGGTTGTTTGTAGGGTTTTGTGTTGACCGCAAAGTTACCTTTCCTATCCTCGCTCTGTTCAGAAAGTCGGGCCTCACTTTGCTAAATCTATTTCATCTCTACGTTTGTCTTTTCATCTTTACTCACAGTCATAATATGTGGGGGCTGCCTTTTCCTTTGGGGTATTTCTTTGAGGCAAGGTAGGCTTATTTTCTATCTTCAGGCTAGCTAGTTTCTCAGGCTGTGCCGAGTTGCATAGGGAGCGTTGGGCGCAATCCACGGCTGCCTCTAGTGTGTGTTGGAGAGGATTAGGGATTGCGGTCAGCAGAGTTTCCACGTCTCAGAGCTCGTTCTATGTTTTTGGGTTATTGTCAGGTCACTGTATGTGCTCTGGCTTCTATGTCCATTGTGGTACTGAATTGCCTTATCATAACAGTACTGGAGGCCCAAAGTACTAATGATTCTCAATAGAGGGAAAAAAAGTTCTGAGACCATTTTTTTTCTCTGCACTGTGTTTTGCCTTTTTTTTCCCCTAGACAATTGGGTGGTTCAGGACACAGGTGTAGCGATGGACATTAAAGGTCTGTCTTCATGTGTGGATCAGCTCACGGCAAGAGTACAAAATATTCAAGACTTTGTGGTTCAGAATTCTATGTTGGAACCAAGAATTCCTATTCCTGATTTGTTTTTTGGAGATAGAACTAAGTTTGTGAATTTCAAAAATAATTGCAAACTGTTTCTGGCCTTGAAACCTCGCTCCTCTGGTGACCCAGTTCAACAAGTGAGAATTATTATTTCTTTTTTGCGTGGCGACCCTCAAGACTGGGCATTTTCCCTTGCGCCAGGAGATCCTGCATTAAGTAATATTGATGCGTTTTTCCTGGCGCTCGGATTGCTGTACGATGAACCTAATTCGGTGGATCAGGCAGAGAAAAATTTGCTGGATCTGTGTCAGGGTCCGGATGAGATTGAGATTTACTGTCAGAAATTTAGAAGGTGGTCCGTGCTCACTGAATGGAATGAAGGTGCGCTCGCAGCTATTTTCAGAAAGGGTCTCTCTGAAGCCCTTAAGGATGTCATGGTGGGATTTCCTATGCCTGCGGGCCTAAATGAGTATGTCTCTGGCCATTCAGATCGGTCGACGCTTGCGTGAGCGTAAATCTGTGCACCATTTGGCGGTATTATCTGAGCATAAACCTGAGCCTATGCAGTGCGATAGGACTTTGACCAGAGTTGAACGGCAAGAACACAGACGTCGGAATGGGCTATGTTTTTACTGTGGTGATTCCACTCATGCTATCTCCGATTGTCCTAAGCGCACTAAGCGGTTCGCTAGGTCTGCCACCATTGGTACAGTACAGTCAACATTTCTTTTGTCCGTTACTTTGATCTGCTTTTTGTCATCCTATTCTGTCATGGCATTTGTGGATTCAGGCGCTGCCCTGAATTTGATGGACTTGGAGTATGCCAGGCGTTGTGGGTTTTTCTTGGAGCCCTTGCAGTGTCCTATTCCACTGAGAGGAATTGATGCTACGCCTTTGGCCAAGAATAAGCCTCAGTATTGGACCCAGCTGACCATGTTCATGGCTCCTGCACATCAGGAGGATATTCGCTTTCTGGTGTTGCATGATCTGCATGATGTGGTCGTGTTGGGGTTGCCATGGCTACAGGTCCATAATCCAGTATTAGATTGGAAATCCATGTCTGTGTCCAGCTGGGGTTGTCAGGGGGTACATGGTGATGTTCCATTCCTGTCTATTTCATCATCCACCACTTCTGAGGTCCCAGAGTTCTTGTCTGATTACCGGGATGTATTTGATGAGCCCAAGTCCGATGCCCTACCTCCGCATAGGGATTGTGATTGTGCTATCGATTTGATTCCTGGTAGTAAATTTCCAAAAGGGCGACTGTTTAATTTATCTGTACCTGAGCACGCCGCTATGCGGAGTTACGTGAAGGAGTCCTTGGAGAAGGGGCACATTCGCCCGTCATCGTCGCCATTGGGAGCGGGGTTCTTTTTTGTGGCCAAGAAGGATGGTTCGCTGAGACCTTGTATAGATTACCGCCTTCTAAATAAGATCACGGTCAAATTTCAGTACCCCTTGCCGCTGTTATCTGATTTGTTTGCTCGGATTAAGGGGGCTAGTTGGTTCACCAAGATAGATCTTCATGGTGCATATAATCTTGTGCGTATAAAGCGAGGCGATGAATGGAAAACTGCATTTAATACGCCCGAGGGCCATTTTGAATACCTAGTTATGCCATTCGGACTTGCCAATGCTCCATCAGTGTTTCAGTCCTTTATGCATGACATCTTCCGAGAGTACCTGGATAAATTCCTGATTGTGTACTTGTATGATATTTTGGTCTTCTCGGATGATTGGGAGTCTCATGTGAAGCAGGTCAGAACGGTGTTTCAGGTCCTGCGTGCTAATTCTTTGTTTGTGAAGGGATCAAAGTGTCTCTTTGGTGTTCAGAAGGTTTCATTTTTGGGGTTCATTTTTTCCCCTTCTACTATCGAGATGGATCCTGTTAAGGTCCAGGCCATCCATGATTGGACTCAGCCGACTTCTCTGAAGAGTCTGCAAAAGTTCCTGGGCTTTGCTAATTTTTATCGTCGCTTCATCTGCAATTTTTCTAGTATTGCTAAACCATTGACTGATTTGACCAAGAAGGGTGCTGATGTGGTCAATTGGTCTTCTGCTGCTGTGGAAGCTTTTCAAGAGTTGAAGCGTCGTTTTTCTTCTGCCCCTGTGTTATGTCAGCCAGATGTTTCGCTTCCGTTCCAGGTCGAGGTTGATGCTTCTGAAATTGGAGCGGGGGCTGTTTTGTCGCAGAGAAGTTCTGATTGCTCGGTGATGAAACCATGCGCCTTCTTTTCCAGGAAGTTTTCGCCTGCTGAGCGAAATTATGATGTTGGCAATCGAGAGTTGCTGGCCATGAAGTGGGCATTCGAGGAGTGGCGTCATTGGCTTGAAGGAGCTAAGCATCGCGTGGTGGTCTTGACTGATCATAAGAACTTGACTTATCTCGAGTCTGCCAAACGGTTGAATCCTAGACAGGCTCTCTGGTCGCTGTTTTTCTCCCGTTTCGACTTTGTGGTTTTGTACCTTCCAGGCTCTAAAAATGTGAAGGCGGATGCCCTGTCTAGGAGTTTTGTGCCTGACTCTCCGGGTTTATCTGAGCCGGCGGGTATTCTCAATGAGGGAGTAATTGTGTCTGCCATCTCACCTGATTTGCGGCGGGTGCTGCAAAAATTTCAGGCTAATAAACCTGATCGTTGCCCAGCGGAGAAACTGTTTGTCCCTGATAGGTGGACGAATAGAGTTATCTCTGAGGTTCATTGTTCGGTGTTGGCTGGTCATCCTGGAATCTTTGGTACCAGAGAGTTAGTGGCTGGATCCTTTTGGTGGCCATCTCTGTCTCGGGATGTGCGTTCTTTTGTGCAGTCCTGTGGGATTTGTGCTCGGGCTAATCCCTGCTGTTCTCATGCCAGTGGGTTGCTTTTGCCCTTGCTGGTCCCGAAGAGGCCTTGGACACATATCTCTATGGATTTTATTTCAGATCTTCCCGTCTCTCAAAAAATGTCAGTCATTTGGGTGGTTTGTGATCGCTTCTCTAAGATGGTCCATTTGGTACCCTTGTCTAAATTACCTTCCTCCTCTGATTTGGTGCCATTGTTCTTCCAGCATGTGGTTCGTTTACATGGCATTCCGGAGAATATCGTTTCTGACAGAGGTTCCCAGTTTGTTTCAAGGTTTTGGCGAGCCTTTTGTGCTAGGATGGGCATTGACTTGTCTTTTTCCTCGGCTTTCCATCCTCTGACTAATGGCCAGACCGAACGAACCAATCAGACCTTGGAAACATATCTGAGATGCTTTGTTTCTGCTGATCAGGATGACTGGGTGTCCTTTTTGCCTTTGGCTGAGTTCGCCCTTAATAATCGGGCCAGCTCGGCTACTTTGGTTTCGCCGTTTTTCTGCAACTCTGGGTTCCATCCTCGTATCTCTTCAGGGCAGGTTGAGTCTTCGGACTGTCCTGGTGTGGATACGGTGGTGGACAGGTTGCAGCAGATCTGGACTCATGTAGTGGACAATTTGACCTTGTCCCAGGAGAAGGCTCAACGTTTTGCTAATCGCAGACGCTGTGTGGGTCCCCGACTTCGTGTTGGGGATTTGGTTTGGTTGTCATCTCGTCATATTCCTATGAAGGTTTCCTCTCCTAAATTTAAGCCTTGTTTCATTGGTCCGTATAGGATTTCTGATGTTCTTAATCATGTGTCTTTTCGTTTGACCCTTCCAGATTCTTTTTCCATCCATAACGTTTTCCATAGGTCATTGTTGCGGAGATACGTGGCACCTATGGTTCCATCTGTTGATCCTCCTGCCCCGGTTTTGGTGAAGGGGGAGTTGGAGTATATTGTGGAGAAGATTTTGGATTCTCGTGTTTCGAGACGGAAACTCCAGTATCTGGTTAAGTGGAAGGGTTATGATCAGGAAGATAATTCCTGGGTCTTTGCCTCTGATGTCCATGCTCCCGATCTTGTTCGTGCCTTTCATATGGCTCATCCTGGTCGTCCTGCGGGCTCTGGTGAGGGTTCGGTGACCCCTCCTCAATGGGGGGGTACTGTTGTGAATTCTGTGGCAGAGGTCCCTCCTGTGGTCACAAGTGGTACTTCGGCTGATTCGGTCTGTGAGCTTCCGTTGGTGGAGGAGAGTGGTACTGCGGCTTCTGAGTTTCCTTCCTCAGGTGCTGTGGTGAAGTCGTTAGGTGCTGCTCTATTTAACTCCACCTGGTGCTCTGATCCTGGCCTCCAGTCAATGTTCTAGTATAGGACTTGCTTCCTCCTGGATCGTTCCTGTGGCCTGCTGCTCTGCATAGCTAAGTTATTTTGTTTGCTGTTTTTTCCTGTCCAGCTTGCGTATTTGTTTTTTCTTGCCTGCTGGAAGCTCTGGGACGCAGAGGGTGTACCTCCGTGCCGTTAGTTCGGTACGAAGGGTCTTTTTGCCCCCTTTGCGTGGTTGTTTGTAGGGTTTTGTGTTGACCGCAAAGTTACCTTTCCTATCCTCGCTCTGTTCAGAAAGTCGGGCCTCACTTTGCTAAATCTATTTCATCTCTACGTTTGTCTTTTCATCTTCACTCACAGTCATTATATGTGGGGGCTGCCTTTTCCTTTGGGGTATTTATTTGAGGCAAGGTAGGCTTATTTTCTATCTTCAGTCTAGCTAGTTTCTCAGGCTGTGCCGAGTTGCATAGGGAGCGTTGGGCGCAATCCACGGCTGCCTCTAGTGTGTGTTGGAGAGGAGTAGGGATTGCGGTCAGCAGAGTTTCCACGTCTCAGAGCTCGTTCTATGTTTTTGGGTTATTGTCAGGTCACTGTATGTGCTCTGGCTTCTATGTCCATTGTGGTACTGAATTGCCTTATCATAACAGCGCCCCACAGAGCGAGCAATGCAGAGTTATCACTCCCCAACGCAACAAAGAGCATATTCAGAGGCCCCCAGGAAGTACACCCAATGCACTACACAGAGTTCAAACATACACAGTATACAATGCAGAGCGGGCAATGCCAGGCTCCCCACGCAGCGGGCAATGCAGAGCGCCCCACAGAGCGACGAAGGCAGAGCGCCCCACAGAGCGACCCATGTAGGGCGCCCCACAGAGCGGGCAATGTAGGGCGCCCCACAGAGCGGGCAATGCAGAGTCCTCCCTCCCCACCACAACAAAGAGCAAATGCAGAGGTCCCCAGGAAGTACACACAATGCACTACACAACACAGAGCTCATACATACACAGTATACAATGCAGAGCGCCCCACGGAGCGGCCAATGCAGAGGCCCCCAAGAAGAACACACAATGCATTACACAAAGCAGAGCTCACATATACAGTACACAGTGAAGAGCGGAGAATGCGGAGAGCCCCAAGGAAGGGGCCAATGCAGAGCGCCCCACAGAGCGGGCAATGCAGAGCGCCCCACAGAGCGGGCAATGCAGAGCGCCCCACAGAGCGGGCAATGCAGAGGGCCCCACAGAGCGGGCAATGCAGAGGGCCCCACAGTGCGGGCAATGCAGAGGGCCCCACAGAGCGGGCAATGCAGAGGGCCCCACAGAGCGGGCAATGCAGAGGGCCCCGCAGAGCGGGCAATGCAGAGGGCCCCGCAGAGCGGGCAATGCAGAGGGCCCCACAGAGCGGGCAATGCAGAGGGCCCCGCAGAGCGGGCAATGCAGAGCGCCCCTCAGAGCGGGCAATGCAGAGCGCCCCACGCAGCGGGCAATGCAGAGCGCCCCACGCAGCGGGCAATGCAGAGCGCCCCACGCAGCGGGCAATGCAGAGCGCCCCACAGAGCTGGCAATGCAGAGGTCCCCAGAAAGCACACAATGCACTACAACACAGAGCTCAAACATACACAGTATACAATGCAGATCGGGCAATGCAGAGCGCCCCACGGAGCAGGCAATGCAGAGCCCTCCCTCCCCACCGCAACAAAGAGCAAATGCAGAGGCCCCCAGGAAGAACACACAATGCACTACACAACAGAGCTAAAACATACACAGTATACAATGCGGAGCGCCCCAAAGAGCGGCCAATGCAGAGCACCCCACAGAGCGGTTAATGCAGAGCGCCCCACAGAGCGGTTAATGCAGAGCGCCCCACAGAGCGAGCAATGCAGAGCGCCCCACAGAGCGAGCAATGCAGAGGGCCCCACAGAGCGGAAATTGCAGAGGGCCCCACAGAGCGAGCAATGCAGAGGGCCCCACAGAGCGAGCAATGCAGAGGGCCCCACAGAGCGGGCAATGCAGAGGACCCCACAGAGCGGGCAATGCAGAGTCCTCCCTCCCCACCACAACAAAGAGCAAATGCAGAGGTCCCCAGGAAGTACACACAATGCACTACACAACCCAGAGCTCAAACATACACAGTAGACAATGCAGGGCACCCCACAGAGCGGGCAATGCAGGGCACCCCACAGAGCGGGCAATGCAGGGCGCTCCACAGTGCGGGCAATGCAGGGCGCCCCACAGAGCGGGCAATGCAGGGGGCCCCACAGAGCGGGCAATGCAGGGGGCCCCACAGAGCGGGCAATGCAGGGGGCCCCACAAAGTGGGCAATGCAGGGGGCCCCACAGAGCGGGCAATGCAGAGGACCCCACAGAGCGGGCAATGCAGAGGACCCCACAGAGCGGGCAATGCAGGGGGCCCCACAGAGTGGGCAATGCAGGGGGCCCCACAGAGCGGGCAATGCAGAGGACCCCACAGAGCGGGCAATGCAGAGGACCCCACAGAGCGGGCAATGCAGAGGACCCCACAGAGCGGGCAATGCAGAGGGCCCCACAGAGCGATTAAATCCAGAGCACCCCACAGAGCGGGCAATGCAGAGTCCTCCCTCCCCACCACAACAAATCGCAAATGCAGAGGTCCCCAGGAAGTACACACAATGCACTACACAACACAACACAGAGCTCAAACATACACAGTACACAATGCAGGGTGCCCCACAGAGTGGGCAATGCAGGGCGCCCCACAGTGCGGGCAATGCAGGGCGCCCCAAAGAGCGGGCAATGCAGGGAGCCCCACAGAGCTAGCAATGCAGAGCGCGCCCCACAGAGCGAGCAATGCAGAGCGCCCCACAGAGCGAGCAATGCAAAGCGCCCCAAAGAGCAAGCAATGCAGAGCGCCCCACAGAGCAAGCAATGCAGAGCGCCCCACAGAGCGAGCAATGCAGAGCGCCCCACAGAGCGAGCAATGCAGAGCGCCCCACAGAGCGAGCAATGCAGAGTCATCACTCCCCACCGCAACAAAGAGCATATTCAGAGGCCCCCAGGAAGTACACCCAATGCACTAACAGAGTTCAAACATACACAGTATACAATGCAGAGCGGGCAATGCCAGGCTCCCCACGCAGCGGGCAATGTAGAGTGCCCCACAGAGCGACGAAGGCAGAGAGCCCCACAGAGCGACCAATGCAGAGCGCCCCACAGAGCGACCAATGGAGGGCGCCCCACAGAGCGGGCAATGCAGAGTCCTCCCTCCCCACCACAACAAAGAGCAAATGCAGAGGTCCCCAGGAAGTACACACAATGCACTACACAACACAGAGCTCATACATACACAGTATACAATGCAGAGCGCCCCACGGAGAGGGGAATGCGGGGAGCCCCAAGGAAGCGGCCAATGCAGAGCGCCCCACGGAGAGGGCAATGCAGAGCGCCCCACAGAGCGGACAATGCAGAGCGCCCCACAGAGCGGGCAATGCAGAGCGCCCCACAGAGCGGGCAATGCAGAGGGCCCCACAAAGCGGGCAATGCAGAGGGCCCCACAAAGCGGGCAATGCAGAGGGCCCCACAGAGCGGGCAATGCAGAGGGCCCCACAGAGCGGGCAATGCAGAGGGCCCCACAGAGCGGGCAATGCAGAGGGCCCCACAGAGCGGGCAATGCAGAGGGCCCCACAGAGAGGGCAATGCAGAGGGCCCCGCAGAGCGGGCAATGCAGAGGGCCCCGCAGAGCGATTAAATCCTGAGCACCCCATAGAGCGGGCAATGCAGAGACCTCCCTCCCCACCACAACAAAGAGCAAATGCAGAGGTCCCCAGGAAGTACACACAATGCACTACACAACACAGAGCTCAAACATACACAGTACACAATGCAGGGCACCCCACAGAGCAGGCAATGCAGAGCGCCCCACAGAGCGATTAAATCCAGAGCACCCCACAGAGCGGGCAATGCAGAGTCCTCCCTCCCCACCACAACAAAGAGCAAATGCAGAGGTCCCCAGGAAGTACACACAATGCACTACACAACACAGAGCTCAAACATACACTGTACACAATGCAGGACGCCCCACAGAGCGGGCAATGTAGAGCGCCCCACAGAGCGGGCAATGCAGAGCGCCCCACGCAGCGGGCAATGCAGAGCGCCCCACGCAGCGGGCAATGCAGAGCGCCCCACGCAGCGGGCAATGCAGAGCGCCCCACGCAGCGGGCAATGCAGAGCGCCCCACGCAGCGGGCAATGCAGAGCGCCCCACGCAGCGGGCAATGCAGAGCGCCCCACGCAGCGGGCAATGCAGAGCCCTCCCTCCCCACCGCAACAAAGAGCAAATGCAGAGGCCCCCAGGAAGAACACACAATGCACTACACAACACAGAGCTCAAACATACACAGTTAACAATACAGATCGGGCAATGCAGAGCACCCCATGAAGCGGGCAATGCAGAGCGCCCCACGCAGCGGGCAATGCAGAGCCCTCCCTCCCCACCGCAACAAAGAGCAAATGCAGAGGCCCCCCAGGAAGAACACACAATGCACTACACAACACAGAGCTAAAACATACACAGTATACAATGCAGGGCGCCCCACAGAGCGGGCAATGCAGAGCGCCCTACAGAGCGGGCAATGCAGAGCGCCCCACAGAGCGGGCAATGCAGAGCGCCCCACAGAGCGGGCAATGCAGAGGGCCCCACAGAGCGGGCAATGCAGAGGGCCCCGCAGAGCGGGCAATGCAGAGGGCCCCGCAGAGCGGTTAATGCAGAGGGCCCCACAGAGCGAGCAATGCAGAGCGCCCCACAGAGCGAGCAATGCAGAGCGCCCCACAGAGCGAGCAATGCAGAGCGCCCCACAGAGCGAGCAATGCAGAGCGCCCCACAGAGCGAGCAATGCAGAGCGCCCCACAGAGCGAGCAATGCAGAGCGCCCCACAGAGCGAGCAATGCAGAGCGCCCCACAGAGCGAGCAATGCAGAGGGCCCCACAGAGCGGAAAATGCAGAGGACCCCACAGAGCGAGCAATGCAGAGGGCCCCACAGAGCGGGCAATGCAGAGGGCCCCACAGAGCGGGCAATGCAGAGGACCCCACAGAGCAGGCAATGCAGAGTGCTCCCTCCCCACCACAACAAAGAGCAAATGCAGAGGTCCCCAGGAAGTACACAATGCACTACACAACCCAGAGCTCAAACATACATAGTAGACAATGCAGGGCACCCCACAGAGCGGGCAATGCAGGGCGCTCCACAGTGCGGGCAATGCAGGGCGCCACACAGAGCGGGCAATGCAGGGGGCCCCACAGAGCGATTAAATCCAGAGCACCCCACAGAGCGGGCAATGCAGAGTCCTCCCTCCCCACCACAACAAATCGCAAATGCAGAGATCCCCAGGAAGTACACACAATGCACTACACAACACAGAGCTCAAACGTACACAGTACACAATGCAGGGTGCCCCACAGAGCGGGCAATGGAGGGCGCCCCACAGTGCGGGCAATGCAGGGCGCCCCAAAGAGCGGGCAATGCAGAGCGTGCCCCACAGAGCGAGCAATGCAGAGCGCCCCACAGAGCGAGCAATGCAAAGCGCCCCACAGAGCAAGCAATGCAGAGCGCCCCACAGAGCGAGCAATGCAGAGCGCCCCACAGAGCGAGCAATGCAGAGCACCCCACAGAGCGGGCAATGCAGAGTCCTCCCTCCCCACCACAACAAAGAGCAAATTCAGAGGTCCCCAGGAAGTACACACAATGCACTACACAACACAGAGCTCATACATACACAGTATACAATGCAGAGCGCCCCACGGAGCGGCCAATGAAGAGGCCCCCAAGAAGAACACACAATGCATTACACAAAGCAGAGCTCACATATACATTACACAGTGAAGAGCGGAGAATGCGGAGAGCCCCAAGGAAGGGGCCAATGCGGAGCGCCCCACAGAGCGGGCAATGCAGAGCGCCCCACAGAGCGGGCAATGCAGAGCGCCCCACAGAGCGGGCAATGCAGAGCGCCCCACAGAGCGGGCAATGCAGAGCGCCCCACAGAGCGGGCAATGCAGAGCGCCCCACAGAGCGGGCAATGCAGAGCGCCCCACAGAGCGGGCAATGCAGAGCGCCCCACAGAGCGGGCAATGCAGAGCGCCCCACAGTGCGGGCAATGCAGAGCGCCCCACAGTGCGGGCAATGCAGAGCGCCCCACAGAGCGGGCAATGCAGAGCGCCCCACAGAGCGGGCAATGCAGAGCGCCCCACAGATCGGGCAATGCAGAGCGCCCCACAGAGCGGGCAATGCAGAGCGCCCCACAGAGCGGGCAATGCAGAGGGCCCCACAGAGCGGGCAATGCAGAGGGCCCCACAGAGCGGGCAATGCAGAGGGCCCCACAGAGCGAGCAATGCAGAGCGCCCCAAAAAGCGGGCAATGCAGAGCGCCCCAAAAAGCGGGCAATGCAGAGCGCCCCAAAAAGCGGGCAATGCAGAGCGCCCTACAGAGCGGGCAATGCAGAGCGCCCCACAGAGCGGGCAATGCAGAGGGCCCCACAGAGCGGGCAATGCAGAGGGCCCCACAGAGCGGGCAATGCAGAGGGCCCCACAGAGCGGGCAATGCAGAGGGCCCCACAGAGCGGGCAATGCAGAGGGCCCCACAGAGCGGGCAAAGCAGAGGGCCCCACAGAGCGGGCAAAGCAGAGGGCCCCACAGAGCGGGCAACGCAGAGCGCCCCACAGAGCGGGCAACGCAGAGCGCCCCACAGAGCGGGCAATGCAGAGCGCCCCACAGAGGGGGCAATGCAGAGCGCCTCACAGAGCGGGCAATGCAGAGCGCCTCACAGAGCGGGCAATGCAGAGCGCCCCACAGAGCGGGCAATGCAGAGCGCCCCACAGAGTGGGCAATGCAGAGCGCCCCACAGAGCGGACAATGCAGAGGGCCCCACAGAGCGAGCAATGCAGAGGGCCCCACAGAGCGATTAAATCCAGAGCACCCCACAGAGCGGGCAATGCAGAGTCCTCCCTCCCCACCACAACAAAAAGCAAATGCAGAGGTCCCCAGGAAGTACACACAATGCACTACACAACACAGAGCTCAAACATACACAGTACACAATGCGGGGCGCCCCACAGAGCGGGCAATGCAGAGGGCCCCACAGAGCGGGCAATGCAGAGGGCCCCACAGAGCGGGCAATGCAGAGGGCCCCATAGAGCGGGCAATGCAGAGCGCCCTACAGAGCGGGCAATGCAGAGCGCCCCACAGAGCGGGCAATGCAGAGGGCCCCACAGAGCGGGCAATGCAGAGGGCCCCACAGAGCGGGCAATGCAGAGCGCCCCACAGAGCGGGCAATGCAAAGCGCCCCACAGAGCGGGCAATGCAAAGCGCCCCACAGAGCGGGCAATGCAAAGCGCCCCACAGAGCGGGCAATGCAGAGCGCCTCACAGAACGGGCAATGCAGAGCGCCCCACAGAGCGGGCAATGCAGAGCGCCCCACAGAGCGGGCAATGCAGAGCGCCCCACAGAGCGGACAATGCAGAGGGCCCCACAGAGCGAGCAATGCAGAGGGCCCCACAGAGCGATTAAATCCAGAGCACCCCACAGAGCGGGCAATGCAGAGTCCTCCCTCCCCACCACAACAAAGAGCAAATGCAGAGGTCCCCAGGAAGTACACACAATGCACTACACAACACAGAGCTCAAACATACACAGTACACAATGCAGAGCGCCCCACAGAGCGGAAAATGCAGAGGGCCCCACAGAGCGATTAAATCCAGAGCACCCCACAGAGCGGGCAATGCAGAGTCCTCCCTCCCCACCACAACAAAGAGCAAATGCAGAGGTCCCCAGGAAGTACACACAATGCACTACACAACACAGAGCTCAAACATACACAGTACACAATGCAGGGCGCCCCACAGAGCGGGCAATGCAGAGGGCCCCACAGAGCGGGCAATGCAGAGGGCCCCACAGAGCGGGCAATGCAGAGGGCCCCACAGAGCGGGCAATGCAGAGCACCCCACAGAGCGGGCAATGCAGAGGGCCCCACAGAGCGGGCAATGCACAGGGCCCCACAGAGCCCCACAGAGCGGGCAATGCAGAGGGCCCCACAGAGCGGGCAATGCAGAGGGCCCCACAGAGCGAGCAATGCAGAGGGCCCCACAGAGCGAGCAATGCAGAGGGCCCCACAGAGCGATTAAATCCAGAGCACCCCACAGAGCGGGCAATGCAGAGTCCTCCCTCCCCACCACAACAAAGAGCAAATGCAGAGGTCCCCAGGAAAGTACACACAATGCACTACACAACACAGAGCTCAAACATACACAGTATACAATGCAGGGAGCCCCACGGAGAGGGGAATGCGGGGAGCCCCAAGGAAGCGGCCAATGCAGAGCGCCCCACGGAGAGGGCAATGCAGAGCGCCCCACGGAGAGGTCAATGCAGAGCGCCCCCAAGAAAAACAATGCAGTATACAGAGATCATATACAGTACACAGTGAAGAGCGGGCAATGAGGGGCTCCACACGGAGAGGGGAATGCAGAGCGCCCCACAGAGCGGCCAATGCAGAGGCCCCCCAAGAAGAACACAATGCAGTATACAGAGATCACATATACAGTGCACAATGAAGAGCGGGCAATGAGGGGCTCCCCACGGAGAGGGGAATGCAGAGCACCCCACAGAGCGGCCAATACAGAGGCCCCCAAGAAGAACACAATGCAGTATACAGAGATCACATATACAGTACACAGTGAAGAGCGGGCAATGAGGGGCTCCTCACAGAGCGACCAATGCAGAGGCCCCCAAGAAGAACACAATGCAGTATACAGAGATCACATACAGTACACAGTGAAGAGCGGGTAATGAGGGGCTCCCCACAGAGCGGCCAATGCAGAGGCCCCCAAGTAGAACACAATGCAGTATACAGAGATCACATACAGTACACAGTGAAGAGCGGGCAATGAGGGGCTCCCCACGGAGCGGCCAATGCAGAGGCCTCTAAGAAGAACACAATGCAGTATACAGAGATCACATACAGTACACAGTGAAGAGCGGGCAATGAGGGGCTCCCCACGGAGCGGCCAATGCAGAGGCCCCCAAGAAGAACACAATGCAGTATACAGAGATCACATACAGTACACAGTGAAGAGCGGGTAATGAGGGGCTCCCCACAGAGCGGCCAATGCAGAGGCCCCCAAGAAGAACACAATGCAGTATACAGAGATCACATATACAGTACACAGCGGGCAATGAGGGGCTCTCCACAGAGCGGCCAATGCAGAGGGCCCCCAAGAAGAACACAATGCAGTATACAGAGATCACATATACAGTACACAGTGAAGAGCAGGCAATGAGGGGCTCTCCACAGAGCGGCCAATGCAGAGGCCCCCCAAGTAGTACACACAATGCAGTATACAGAGATCACATATACAGTACACAGCGGGCAATGAGGGGCTCTCCACAGAGCGGCCGATGCAGAGGCCCCCCAGAAGAACACAATTCCGTTATACCGAGATCACATATACAGTACACAGCGGGCAATGAGGGGCTCTCCACAGAGCGGCCAATGCAGAGGCCCCCAAGTAGTACACACAATGCAGTATACAGAGATCACATATACAGTACACAGCGGGCAATGGGGGGCTCTCCACAGAGCGGCAAATGCAGAGGCCCCCAAGAAGAACACAATGCAGTATACAGAGATCACATATACAGTACACAGCGGGCAATGAGTGGCTCTCCACAGAGCGGCCAATGCAGAGGCCCCCAAGAAGAACACAATGCAGTATACAGAGATCACATATACAGTACACAGTAAAGAGCAGGCAATGAGGGGCTCTCCACAGAGCGGCCAATGCAGAGGCCCCCAAGAAGAACACAATGCAGTATACAGAGATCACATATACAGTACACAGCGGGCAATGAGGGGCTCTCCACAGAGCGGCCAATGCAGAGGCCCCCCAAGAAGAACACAATGCAGTATACAGAGATCACATATACAGTACACAGTGAAGAGCAGGCAATGAGGGGCTCTCCACAGAGCGGCCAATGCAGAGGCCCCCAAGTAGTACACACAATGCAGTATACAGAGATCACATATACAGTACACAGCGGGCAATGAGGGGCTCTCCACAGAGCGGACAATGCAGAGGCCCCCAAGAAGAACACAATGCAGTATACAGAGATCACATATACAGTACAGAGCAGGCAATGAGGGGCTCTCCACAGAGCGGCCAATGCAGAGGCCCCCAAGAAGAACACAATGCAGTATACAGAGATCACATATACAGTACACAGCGGGCAATGAGGGGCTCTCCACAGAGCGGCCAATGCAGAGGCCCCCCAAGAAGAACACAATGCAGTATACAGAGATCACATATACAGTACACAGTGAAGAGCAGGCAATGAGGGGCTCTCCACAGAGCGGCCAATGCAGAGGCCCCCAAGTAGTACACACAATGCAGTATACAGAGATCACATATACAGTACACAGCGGGCAATGAGGGGCTCTCCACAGAGCGGCCAATGCAGAGGCCCCCAAGAAGAACACAATGCAGTATACAGAGATCACATATACAGTACACAGCGGGCAATGAGGGGCTCTCCACAGAGCGGCCAATGCAGAGGCCCCCAAGAAGAACACAATGCAGTATACAGAGATCACATATACAGTACACAGCGGGCAATGAGGGGCTCTCCACAGAGCGGCCAATGCAGAGGCCCCCAAGAAGAACACAATGCAGTATACAGAGATCACATATACAGTACACAGCGGGCAATGAGGGGCTCTCCACAGAGCGGCCAATGCAGAGGCCCCCCCAAGTTGTACACACAATGCAGTATACAGAGATCACATATACAGTACACAGCGGGCAATGAGGGGCTCTCCACAGAGCGGCCAATGCAGAGGCCCCCAAGAAGAACACAATGCAGTATACAGAGATCACATATACAGTACACAGCGGGCAATGAGGGGCTCTCCACAGAGCGGCCAATGCAGAGGCCCCCAAGAAGAACACAATGCAGTATACAGAGATCACATATACAGAACACAGCGGGCAATGAGGGGCTCTCCACAGAGCGGCCAATGCAGAGGCCCCCAAGAAGAACACAATGCAGTATACAGAGATCACATATACAGTACACAGCGGGCAATGAGGGGCTCTCCACAGAGCGGCCAATGCAGAGGCCCCCCCAAGTAGTACACACAATGCAGTATACAGAGATCACATATACAGTACACAGCGGGCAATGAGGGGCTCTCCACAGAGCGGCCAATGCAGAGGCCCCCAAGAAGAACACAATGCAGTATACAGAGATCACATATACAGTACACAGCGGGCAATGAGGGGCTCTCCACAGAGCGGCCAATGCAGAGGCCCCAAGAAGAACACAATGCAGTATACAGAGATCACATATACAGTACACAGCGGGCAATGAGGGGCTCTCCACAGAGCGGCCAATGCAGAGGCCCCCAAGAAGAACACAATGCAGTATACAGAGATCACATATACCGTACACAGCGGGCAATGAGGGGCTCTCCACAGAGCGGCCAATGCAGAGGCCCCCAAGAAGAACACAATGCAGTATACAGAGATCACATATACAGAACACAGCGGGCAATGAGGGGCTCTCCATAGAGCGGCCAATGCAGAGGCCCCCAAGAAGAACACAATGCAGTATACAGAGATCACATATACAGTACACAGCGGGCAATGAGGGGCTCTCCACAGAGCGGCCAATGCAGAGGCCCCCAAGAAGAACACAATGCAGTATACAGAGATCACATATACAGTACACAGCGGGCAATGAGGGGCTCTCCACAGAGCGGCCAATGCAGAGGCCCCCCCAAGTAGTACACACAATGCAGTATACAGAGATCACATATACAGTACACAGCGGGCAATGAGGGGCTCTCCACAGAGCGGCCAATGCAGAGGCCCCCAAGAAGAACACAATGCAGTATACAGAGATCACATATACAGTACACAGCGGGCAATGAGGGGCTCTCCACAGAGCGGCCAATGCAGAGGCCCCCAAGAAGAACACAATGCAGTATACAGAGATCACATATACAGAACACAGCGGGCAATGAGGGGCTCTCCATAGAGCGGCCAATGCAGAGGCCCCCAAGAAGAACACAATGCAGTATACAGAGATCACATATACAGTACACAGCGGGCAATGAGGGGCTCTCCACAGAGCGGCCAATGCAGAGGCCCCCAAGAAGAACACAATGCAGTATACAGAGATCACATATACAGTACACAGCGGGCAATGAGGGGCTCTCCACAGAGCGGCCAATGCAGAGGCCCCCAAGAAGAACACAATGCAGTATACAGAGATCACATATACAGTACACAGCGGGCAATGAGGGGCTCTCCACAGAGCGGCCAATGCAGAGGCCCCCAAGAAGAACACAATGCAGTATACAGAGATCACATATACAGTACACAGCGGGCAATGAGGGGCTCTCCACAGAGCGGCCAATGCAGAGGCCCCCAAGAAGAACACAATGCAGTATACAGAGATCACATATACAGTACACAGCGGGCAATGAGGGGCTCTCCACAGAGCGGCCAATGCAGAGGCCCCCAAGAAGAACACAATGCAGTATACAGAGATCACATATACAGTACACAGCGGGCAATGAGGGGCTCTCCACAGAGCGGCCAATGCAGAGGCCCCCAAGAAGAACAGAATGCAGTATACAGAGATCACATATACAGTACACAGCGGGCAATGAGGGGCTCTCCACAGAGCGGCCAATGCAGAGGCCCCCAAGAAGAACACAATGCAGTATACAGAGATCACATATACAGTACACAGCGGGCAATGAGGGGCTCTCCACAGAGCGGCCAATGCAGAGGCCCCCCCAAGTAGTACACACAATGCAGTATACAGAGATCACATATACACTACACAGCGGGCAATGAGGGGCTCTCCACAGAGCGGCCAATGCAGAGGCCCCCAAGAAGAACACAATGCAGTATACAGAGATCACATATACAGTACACAGCGGGCAATGAGGGGCTCTCCACAGAGCGGCCAATGCAGAGGCCCCCCCAAGTAGTACACACAATGCAGTATACAGAGATCACATATACACTACACAGCGGGCAATGAGGGGCTCTCCACAGAGCGGCCAATGCAGAGGCCCCCAAGAAGAACACAATGCAGTATACAGAGATCACATATACAGTACACAGCGGGCAATGAGGGGCTCTCCACAGAGCGGCCAATGCAGAGGCCCCCCCAAGTAGTACACACAATGCAGTATACAGAGATCACATATACACTACACAGCGAGCAATGAGGGGCTCTCCACAGAGCGGCCAATGCAGAGGCCCACCAAGTAGTACACACAATGCAGTATACAGAGATCACATATACACTACACAGCGGGCAATGAGGGGCTCTCCACAGAGCGGCCAATGCAGAGGCCCCCAAGTAGTACACACAATGCAGTATACAGAGATCACATATACAGTACACAGCGGGCAATGAGGGGCTCCCCACAGAGCGGCCAATGCAGAGGCCCCCAAGAAGAACACAATGCAGTATACAGAGATCACATATACAGTACACAGCGGGCAATGAGTGGCTCTCCACAGAGCGGCCAATGCAGAGGCCCCCAAGAAGAACACAATGCAGTATACAGAGATCACATATACAGTACACAGCAGGCAATGAGGGGCTCCCCACAGAGCGGCCAATGCAGAGGCCCCCAAGTAGTACACACAATGCAGTATACAGAGATCACATATACAGTACACAGCGGGCAATGAGGGGCTCCCCACAGAGCGGCCAATGCAGAGGCCCCCAAGTAGTACACACAATGCAGTATACAGAGATCACATATACAGTACACAGCGGGCAATGAGGGGCTCTCCACAGAGCGGCCAATGCAGAGGCCCCCAAGTAGTACACACAATGCAGTATACAGAGATCACATATACAGTACACAGTGAAAAGCGGCAATGAGGGGCTCCCCACGGAGGTAGGTAGAGAACACAACGCCGCCAATGAAACAATTACAAAAAATACATTGCTTTCGTATCCCCATTTCTCCGCTGCTCCTCAGCAGGGTGGCGCGCACTGCAGTGACGTTGAGGCCAGTGTGGCGCGCAGTGCAGTGACGTAAAGGGAGCGTAGCCGGACGCTCTCTCTCCTCCATCATCACTTTCATGTGTATCGGCATGTATCGCGCTGATACAGATGAATATGCGCGATGGAAGAACCTGGCAAAGGGCCTTAGAGAAATTCCAAGTGTGCCAGCCCAATCAGGGCGTGCAGCAGGTCTTACCTTGCTTTGACGTGCGGTTGGCGTGCTCCCGCGCTTTTGACTTGTATAACAATGCACGTGGCAGGCATTTATAGAGCGCGGCACCGGAAATGACACGTGCACCGGAAATGCGTCATCTCTGCTGCCGTGTCACGTGGGTGGTCACCAGTTGTAATGGCACAAGGCATTGTGGGCAGTATTATATGATAATCGCGCATGCGCCACATGCACGCGCGGCACTCGCGTCCGCACGGCCGCGCGCACCTGGCGCTTGCGCAGTAGCTGCGCGCCGCAAGAGGCTGTAATAGCAATACATTGTGGTGGGCGTGTAATAGCAATGCCTTGTGGTGGGCGGGTTCTCTCCCAGCGAAACACGCCCCAACCCCCTTGTCCCGCCTTCTCGTTTTGGCGGGATGCCAGACAGCAGACAGTGACACTGCTACCGGTATTAACCCTTTAGGGGGGGTGCCAACACTTCTACCGGTATTAACCCTTTAGGGGGGTGCCAACGCTTCTACCGGTATTAACCCTTTAGGGGGGTGCCAACACTGCTACCGTTATTAACCCTTTGGGGGTGTGAGGGTGCGGGGGGGCTCAGAGAGGGGGGAGAGGGCGCGGGGGGGTGAGGACGGATAGATAGGGGGGTCCGTTATGGCGGGGGCCCGTGTATGGATGGATAGGGGGTCCCTTACTGGGGGGGAGGGTGATTACGGATATATAGGGGGTCCCGTACTGGGGTGGGGGGGTGAGTACGGATAGATAAGGGGGTCCGTTATGGTGGGGGCCTGTGTATGAATAGATAGGGGGTCCCTTACTGGGGGGGGGGGGGGGGGGAGTACAGATAGATAGGGGGTCCCTTACTGGGGTGGGGGGGTGAGTATGGATAGATAAGGGGGTCCGTTATGGGGGGGGGCTGTGTATGGATGGATAGGGGGTCCCTTACTGGGGGGTGGTGTGTATGGATGGATAGGGGTCCCTTATGGCGGGGATCGGATCACTGAGCGCATCTGATCACTGAGCACATCTGATCACTGAGCGCAGCGGATCACTGAGCGCAGCGGATCACTGAGTGCAGCGGATCACAGCGCAGCAGATCACTGAGTGCACTGGATCACTGAGTGCAGCGGATCACTGAGCGCAGCAGATCACTGAGCGCACTGGATCACTGAGTGCACTGGATCACTGAGCGCACTGGATCACTGAGCGCACTGGATCACTGAGCGCATCAGATCACCGAGCGCAGCAGATCACCGAGCGCACTGGATCACTGAGTGCAGCGGATCACTGAGCGCAGCAGATCACTGAGCGCACTGGATCACTGAGAGCATCGGATCACTGAGAGCATTGAATCGCTGAGCGCACTGGATCACTGAGTGCAGCGGATCAATTAGCGCACTGGACCACTGAGCGCACTGCATCACTGAGCGCAGATCACTGAGCGCAGCGGATCACTGAGCGCAGCAGATCACTGAGCGCAGCAGCTCACTGAGCGCACTGGACCACTGAGCGCACTGGACCACTGAGCGAACTGCATCACTGAGCGCACTGGATCACTGAGCGCAGCAGTTCACTGAGCGCACTGGACCACTGAGCGCACTGCATCACTGAGCGCACCGGATCACTGAGCACACCGGATCACTGAGCACCTGCGGATTTACCTGCGTGATCAGAACGCCGCGTCGAAGACGCTATTATTCCTGATCGTTGAGAACGTGGCCAATATGGTTATATTTTCTTTTTGTTTTCTTACAGGAGATGAGGGCTTCGGTGGAATTAGGTGTTAGGCGAGTAATACTGTGTTTAGTCTGATTTCTAATAAAGGACTTTATTCTGTCTGTGTCTTTATTTACCATATAACTATAGGATTAGTAATACCCCCAAAGGAACTAATCTAGATGTGTGGTGAGGACTTTGAACCCCCAAGTGCTTCACAGAATTTTATAACGCAGAGCCATGAAAATAAAAAAAAAAATTATTTTCTCAAAAATGATCTTTTAGCCTGCAATTTTTTATTTTGCCACGGGTAACAGGAGAAATTTGACCCCAATATTTGTTGTCCAGTTTCTCCTGAGTACGGTGATACCCCATATGTGGGGGTAAACTACTGTTTGGGCACATGTCGGGGCTCAGAATTGAAGTAGTGACGTTTTGAAATGCAGACTTTTATGGAATGCTCTGCGGGCGTCACGTTGCGTTTGCAGAGCCCCTGATGTGGCTAAACAGTAGAAACCCCCCACAAGTGACCCCATTTTGGAAACTAGACCCCGAAAGGAACTTATCTAGATGTGTGGTGAGCACTTTGAACCCCCAAGTGCTTCATAGAAGTTTATAATGCAGAGCCGTGAAAATAATAAATACGTTTTCTTTCCTCAAAAATAATTATCTAGCCCAGAATTTTTTTTTCCCAAGGGTTACAGGAGAACTTGGACCCCAAAAGTTGTTGTCCAGTTTCTCCTGAGTACGCTGATACCCCATGTGTGGGGGTAAACCACTGTTTGGGCACACGTCGGGGCTCAGAAGGGAAGTAGTGACTTTTGAAATGCAGACTTTGATGGAATGGTCTGCGGGCGTCACGTTGCGTTTGCAGAGCCCCTGGTGTGCCTAAACAGTAGAAAACCCCCACAAGTGACCCCATTTTAGAAACTAGACCCCCCAAGGAACTTATCTAGATATGTGGTAAGCACTTTGAACCCCCAAGTGCTTCACAGACGTTTACAACGCAGAGCCGTGAAAATAAAAAATAATTTTTCTTTCCTCAAAAATGATGTTTTAGCAAGCATTTCTTTATTTTCACAAGTGTAACAGGAGAAATTGGACCCCAGTAATTGTTGCGCAGTTTGTCCTGAGTATGCTGGTACCCCATATGTGGGGGTAAACCACTGTTTGGGCACACGCCGGGGCTCGTAATTGAGGGAGCACCATTTGACTTTTTGAATACAAGATTGGCTGGAATCAATGGTGGCGCCATGTTGCGTTTGGAGACCCCTGATGTGCCTAAACAGTGGTAACCACTCAATTTATACCTCCAACACTAACCCCAACACACCCCTAACCCTAATCCCAACTGTAGCCATAACCCTAACCACAACCCTAATTCTAACCCTAAGGCTATGTGCCCACGTTGCGGATTCGTGTGAGATTTTTCAGCATCATTTTTGAAAAATCCACGGATAACAGGCACTGCGTTTTACCTGCGGATTTCCAGTGTTTTTTGTGCGGATTTCACCTGCGGATTCCTATTGAGGAACAGGTGTAAAACGCCGCGGAATCCGCACAAAGAATTGACATGCTGCGGAAAATACAACGCAGTGTTTCCGCGCGGTATTTTCCGCACCATGGGCACAGCGGATTTGGTTTTCCATAGGTTTACATGGTACTGTAAACCTGATGGAACACTGCTGCGAATCCGCAGCGGGCAATCGGCTGCGGATCAGCACCGTGTGCACATAGTCTAATTCTAAAGGTATGTGCACACGCTGCGGATCCGCAGCAGTTTCCCATGAGTTTACAGTTCAATGTAAACCTATGGGAAACAAAAATCGCTGTACACATGCTGCAGAAAAACTGCACGGAAATGCAGCGGTTTACATTCTGCAGCATGTCACTTTGTGCGGATTCCGCAGCGGTTTTACAACTGCTCCAATAGAAAATCGCAGTTGTAAAACCGCAGTGAAATGTGCAGAAAAAATGCGGTAAATCCGCCACAAATCCGCAGCAGTTTAGCACTGCGGATTTATCAAATCCGCAGCGGAAAAATCCGCAGAGGACCAGAATACGTGTGCACATACCGAAACCCTAACCCTAGCCCTACCCCTAACCCTATTCTAACATTAGTGGAAAAAAAAAATTTCTTTATTTTTTTATCGTCCCTACCTATGGGGGTGACAAAGTGGGTGGAGTCATTTATTATTTTTTTATTTTGATCACTGTGATAGATTATATCTCAGTGATCAAAATGCACTTTGGAACGAATCTGCCGGCCGGCAGATTCGGCGTGCGCACTGCGCATTCGCCCGCCATTTTGGAAGATGGCAGTGCCCAGGGAGAAGACGGACGGACCCCGGCAGGATCGGTAAGTATGATGGGGTGGGGGGGGAGCACGGGGGTGGATCGGAGCACGGGGGGGTGGAACGGAGCACGGGGGGGTGGAACGGAGCACGGGGGGGCTGGAACGGAGCACAGGGGGGGTGGAACGGAGCATGGGGGGTGGATCGGAGTGCAGGGGGGGTTGGATCAGCACGGGGGGTGATTGGAGCACTGAGGGAGCGGAGCACAGGACGTAGGTGAGCCGGGGCAGTGTACCGGACAGATCGGAGGGCTGGGGGGGCGATCGGTGGGGTGGGGGCACATTAGTGTTTCCAGCCATGGCCGATGAAATTGCAGCCTCCAAAATGCCACCATTACAGAAGATGGTTGCCGCCATAACGGACCCCCTTATCTATCCGTAATCACCCCCCCAGTAAGGGACCCCCTATCCATCCATACACAGGCCCCCGCCATAAGAGACCCCCTATCCATCCATACACAGGCCCCCGCCATATCGGACCCCCCTATCTATCCGTACTCACCCCCCCAGTAAGGGACCCCCTATCCATCCATACATGGGCCCCTGCCATAAGGGACCCCCTATCCATCCACACACACCCCCCCCGCCATAAGGGTCCCCCTATCCATCCATACACGGACCCCCGCCATAACGTACCACCCTATCTATCCGTACTCACCCCCTGTGCCCTCTCCCCCCTCTCTGAGCCCCCCGCGCCCTCTCCCCCCCAAAGGGTTAATAAAGGTAGCAGTGTTGGCACCCCCCTAAAGGGTTAATACCCCCGCCCTCCCCCCCCGGGGGTAATACCGGTAGCAGTGTCCGGCTGTCCGCTGTTTTGGCATGCCGCCAAAACGAGAAGGCGGGAGAAGGGGGTTGGGCGTGTTTTGCTGGGAGAGCACCCGCCCACCTGCTTTAAAACAGCCTCGGGTGGCGCGCAGCTACTGCGCATGCGCCAGGTGCGCGCGGCCGTGCAGCCTCGGGCGGCGCGCAGTAGCCCTAGCTACTGCGCATGCGCCAGGTGCGCGTGGCCGTGCGGACGTGAGTGCCGCGCGTGCATGTGGCGCATGCGCAATGAACATATATTCCTGCCCACAATGCCTTGTCTGCTGTCCCCTTCGCCAGGTAAACCACAGCGTGGCGTAACGTTGCTAAGATAGTCTACACCGAATGGCAAGTCTTGACGTACTGTCACGTGATCAGAGACCGCCAGTCAGTGGCGCGCATGATCATACGTCTATTTGCATGGCGTTATGGCTTCCTGTGTCCAGAGTATATGAAGTACAAGGCATTGTAGGCAGGAATATATGTTCATATATATCCCTCCCCTGTTCGAAGTTGAAATGTTACCTCTGGTTACAGGCGTAGGCTGATGGGACTACTACTCCCATCAGCCTATGCCTGCTGCCGCTCCTAACAGTATTCATCAGCCGGCTCCTGCACTATAAATAAATGTTAAAAAATGCCATGGGTTCCCCTGTATTTTTGATAACCAACCAGGCAAAACTGGGGCAGCAACCCTCAGGGCTATCATGGCTGGTTATCAAGAATAGAGGAGTCACCCCCTTTTTTGACAACCATGATCGCTAAAGCAGACAGCTGGGGGCTGGTATTCTCAGGCTGGTAAGGGGCCATGGATATTGACCCCCTCCAGCCTACAAATAGCAGCCCTCAGCTACCCAGAAAAGGCACATCTATTAGATGCTCCAATTCTGGCGCTTTGCCCGACTCTTCTCAGTTGCCCTGTAGCGGTGGCACGTGGGGTTCGTATTTGTGGGGTTGATGTCACCTCTGTATTGTCCAGTGACATCAAGCCCACTGGTTAGTAATGGAGAAGCGTCTATAAGACACCTCTCCATTATTAATCCTATAGTTATATGGTAAATAAAGACACAGACAGAATAAAGTCCTTTATTAGAAATCAGACTAAACACAGTATTACTCGCCTAACACCTAATTCCACCGAAGCCCTCATCTCCTGTAAGAAAACAAAAAGAAAATATAACCATATTGGCCACGTTCTCAACGATCAGGAATAATAGCGTCTTCGACGCGGCGTTCTGATCACGCAGGTAAATCCACAGGTGCTCAGTGATCAGGTGTGCTCAGTGATCCGCTGCGCTCAGTGATGCAGTGCGCTCAGTGGTCCAGTGCACTCAGTGGTCCAGTGAGCTCATTGATCCGCTGCACTCAGTGATCCAGTGCGCTCAGCGATTCGATGCTCTCAGTGATCCGATGCTCTCAGTGATCCAGTGCGCTCAGTGATCCAGTGCGCTCAGTGATCCAGTGCACTCAGTGATCCAGTGCACTCAGTGATCCAGTGCGGTCAGTGATCTGCTGCGCTCAGTGATCCGCTGCACTCAGTGATCCAGTGTGCTCAGTGATCTGCTGCGCTCAGTGATCCAGTGCATTCAGTGATCCAGTGCATTCAGTGATCTGCTGCGCTCAGTGATCTGCTGCGCTCAGTGATCTGCTGTGCTCAGTGATCCGCTGCACTCAGTGATCCAGTGCGCTCGGTGATCTGCGCTCAGTGATGCGATGCACTCAGTGATCCAGTGCACTCAGTGATCTGCTGCGCTCAGTGATCCAGTGTGCTCAGTGATCTGCTGCACTCAGTGATCCAGTGCATTCAGTGATCCAGTGCATTCAGTGATACAGTGCGCTCAGTGATCTGCTGCGCTCAGTGATCCGCTGCGCTCAGTGATCCGCTGCACTCAGTGATCCAGTGCGCTCGGTGATCTGCTGCGCTCAGTGATGCGATGCGCTCAGTGATCCAGTGCACTCAGTGATCTGCTGCGCTCAGTGATCCGCTGCACTCAGTGATCCAGTGCGCTCAGTGATCCAGTGCGCTCAGTGATCCAGTGCATTCAGTGATCCAGTGCATTCAGTGATCCAGTGCGCTCAGTGATCTGCTGCGCTCAGTGATCCGCTGCACTCAGTGATCCAGTGCGCTCGGTGATCTGCTGCGCTCAGTGATGCGATGCGCTCAGTGATCCAGTGCACTCAGTGATCTGCTGCGCTCAGTGATCCGCTGCACTCAGTGATCCAGTGCGCTCGGTGATCTGCTGCGCTCAGTAATCCAGTGCGCTCAGTGATCCAGTGCACTCAGTGATCTGCTGCGCTCAGTGATCCGCTGCACTCAGTGATCCAGTGCGCTCAGTGATCTGCTGCACTCAGTGATCCAGTGCATTCAGTGATCCAGTGCGCTCAGTGATCTGCTGCGCTCAGTGATCCGCTGCGCTCAGTGATCCGCTGCACTCAGTGATCCAGTGCGCTTGGTGATCTGCTGCGCTCAGTGATGCGATGCGCTCAGTGATCCAGTGCGCTCAGTGATCCAGTGCCCTCAGTGATCCAGTGCCCTCAGTGATCCAGTGATCCAGTGCACTCAGTGATCCAGTGCACTCAGTGATCTGCTGCACTCAGTGATCCGCTGCACTCAGTGATCCAGTGCACTCAGTGATCTGCTGCGCTCAGTGATCCAGTGCACTCTGATCTGCTGCGCTCAGTGATCCGCTGCGCTCAGTGATCCGATGCGCTCAGTGATCCGCTGCGCTCAGTGATTCAGTGCGCTCAGTGATCCGATGCGCTCAGTGATCAGATGCGCTCAGTGATCCGATCCCCGCCATAAGGGACCCCCTATCCATCCATACAGAGGCCCCCGCCTTAAGAGACCCCCTTTCCATCCATACACAGGCCCCCACCATAACGGACCCCCTTATCTATCCGTACTCACCCCCCCAGTAAGGGACCCCCTATCTATCCGTACTCACCCCCCCCCCGCAGTAAGGGACCCCCTATCTATCCATACACGGGCCCCCGTCATAAGGGACCCCCTATCCATCCATACACAGGCCCCCCCAGTAAGGGACCCCCTATCCATCCATACACTGACCCCCGCCATAACGGACCCCCTTATCTATCCATACTCACCCCCCCTGTTATGTTTGCTAATGACAGGTATTATGAAGGCAATCCAGAAACACAGTGCGCTCAGTGATCCAGTGCGCTCAGTGATCCAGTGCACTCAGTGATCCAGTGCACTCAGTGATCCAGTGCATTCAGTGCGGTCAGTGATCTGCTGCGCTCAGTGATCCGCTGCACTCAGTGATCCAGTTTGCTCAGTGATCTGCTGCGCTCAGTGATCCAGTGCATTCCGTGATCCAGTGCATTCAGTGATCTGCTGCGCTCAGTGATCTGCTGCGCTCAGTGATCTGCTGCGCTCAGTGATCCGCTGCACTCAGTGATCCAGTGCGCTCGGTGATCTGCGCTCAGTGATGCGATGCACTCAGTGATCCAGTGCACTCAGTGATCTGCTGCGCTCAGTGATCCAGTGTGCTCAGTGATCTGCTGCACTCAGTGATCCAGTGCATTCAGTGATCCAGTGCATTCAGTGATCCAGTGCGCTCAGTGATCTGCTGCGCTCAGTGATCCGCTGCGCTCAGTGATCCGCTGCACTCAGTGATCCAGTGCGCTCGGTGATCTGCTGCGCTCAGTGATGCGATGCGCTCAGTGATCCAGTGCACTCAGTGATCTGCTGCGCTCAGTGATCCGCTGCACTCAGTGATCCAGTGCGCTCAGTGATCTGCTGCACTCAGTGATCCAGTGCATTCAGTGATCCAGTGCATTCAGTGATCCAGTGCGCTCAGTGATCCGCTGCGCTCAGTGATCCGCTGCGCTCAGTGATCCGCTGCGCTCAGTGATCCAGTGCGCTCAGTGATCTGCTGCACTCAGTGATCCAGTGCATTCAGTGATCCAGTGCATTCTGATCCAGTGCGCTCAGTGATCTGCTGCGCTCAGTGATCCGCTGCGCTCAGTGATCCGCTGCACTCAGTGATCCAGTGCGCTCAGTGATCCGCTGCACTCAGTGATCCAGTGCGCTCGGTGATCTGCTGTGCTCAGTGATGCGATGCGCTCAGTGATCCAGTGCCCTCAGTGATCCAGTGCCCTCAGTGATCCAGTGCCCTCAGTGATCCAGTGCACTCAGTGATCCAGTGCACTCTGATCTGCTGCGCTCAGTGATCCGATGCGCTCAGTGATCCGCTGCGCTCAGTGATCCGCTGCGCTCAGTGATTCAGTGCGCTCAGTGATCCGATGCGCTCAGTGATCAGATGCGCTCAGTGATCCGATCCCCGCCATAAGGGACCCCCTATCCATCCATACAGAGGCCCCCGCCTTAAGAGACCCCCTTTCCATCCATACACAGGCCCCCACCATAACGGACCCCCTTATCTATCCGTACTCACCCCCCCAGTAAGGGACCCCCTATCTATCCGTACTCACCCCCCCCCCCCCGCAGTAAGGGACCCCCTATCTATCCATACACGGGCCCCCGTCATAAGGGACCCCCTATCCATCCATACACAGGCCCCCCCCAGTAAGGGACCCCCTATCCATCCATACACTGACCCCCGCCATAACGGACCCCCTTATCTATCCATACTCACCCCCCCTGTTATGTTTGCTAATGACAGGTATTATGAAGGCAATCCAGAAACACAGTGTGCTTAGCGATCAGAGCGCACACAGTGATCTGACAAATACCCAAAAATACAAGAACGAGCTCTGAGACGTGGAAACTCTGTAGACTGCACACCTGATCCTATCCTAAACACAACTAAAAGCGGCTGTGGATTGCGCCTAACAACTACCTAGGCAACTCGGCACAGCCTAAGAAACTAGCTAGCCTGAAGATAGAAAAATAGGCCTGACTTGCCCCAGAGAAATTCCCCAAAGGAAAAGGCAGCCCCCCACATATAATGACTGTGAGTAAGATGAAAAGACAAAACGTAGGGATGAAATAGATTCAGCAAAGTGGGGCCCGATATTCTAGGACAGAGCGAGGACAGTAAAGCAAACTTTGCAGTCTACAAAAAACCCTAAAGCAAAACCACGCAAAGGGGGCAAAAAAAAAAACCCACCGTGCCGAACTAACGGCACGGCGGTACACCCTTTGCGTCTCAGAGCTTCCAGCAAAACAAAAGACAAGCTGGACAGAAATAAAGCAACAAAAAAGCAAAAAGCACTTAGCTATACAGAGCAGCAGGTCACAGGAACAATCAGGAGAAGCTCAGATCCAACACTGAAACATTGACAAGGAGCAAGGATAGCAGCATCAGGCGGAGTTAAGTAATGAAGCAGTTAACGAGCTCACCAGAACACCTGAGGGAGGAAGCTCAGAAGCTGCAGTACCACCTGTGACCACAGGAGTGAATTCAGCCACAGAATTCACAACAGTACCCCCCCTTGAGGAGGGGTCACCGAACCCTCACCAGAGCCCCCAGGCCGACCAGGATGAGCCGCATGAAAGGCACGAACAAGATCGGAAGCATGAACATCAGAGGCAAAAACCCAGGAATTATCTTCCTGAGCATAACCCTTCCATTTAACCAGATACTGGAGTTTCCGTCTAGAAACACGAGAATCCAAAATCTTCTCCACAATATACTCCAATTCCCCCTCCACCAAAACCGGGGCAGGAGGCTCAACAGATGGAACCATAGGTGCCACGTATCTCCGCAACAACGACCTATGGAATACATTATGTATGGAAAAGGAGTCTGGGAGGGTCAAACGAAAAGACACAGGATTGAGAACCTCAGAAATCCTATACGGACCAATAAAACGAGGTTTAAATTTAGGAGAGGAAACCTTCATAGGAATATGACGAGAAGATAACCAAACCAGATCCCCAACACGAAGTCGGGGACCCACACGGCGTCTGCGATTAGCGAAAAGTTGAGCTTTCTCCTGGGACAAGATCAAATTGTCCACTACCTGAGTCCAGATCTGCTGCAACCTATCCACCACAGAATCCACACCAGGACAGTCCGAAGACTCAACCTGTCCTGAAGAGAAACGAGGATGGAACCCAGAATTGCAAAAAAATGGAGAAACCAAGGTAGCCGAGCTGGCCCGATTATTAAGGGCGAACTCAGCCAACGGCAAAAAGGACACCCAATCATCCTGATCTGCAGAAACAAAACATCTCAGATATGTTTCCAAGGTCTGATTGGTTCGTTCGGTCTGGCCATTAGTCTGAGGATGGAAAGCCGAGGAAAAGGATAGGTCAATGCCCATCCTACCACAAAAGGCTCGCCAAAACCTTGAAACAAACTGGGAACCTCTGTCAGAAACAATATTCTCAGGAATGCCATGCAACCGAACCACATGCTGAAAGAACAAAGGTACCAAATCAGAGGAGGAAGGCAATTTAGCCAAGGGCACCAGATGGACCATTTTAGAAAAGCGATCACAGACCACCCAAATGACTGACATCTTTTGAGAAACGGGAAGGTCAGAAATGAAATCCATCGAAATATGTGTCCAAGGCCTCTTTGGGACCGGCAAGGGCAAAAGCAACCCACTGGCACGAGAACAGCAGGGCTTAGCCCTAGCACAAATCCCACAGGACTGCACAAAAGTACGTACATCCCGTGACAGAGATGGCCACCAGAAGGATCTAGCCACTAACTCTCTGGTACCAAAGATTCTAGGATGACCAGCCAACACCGAACAATGAAGTTCAGAGATAAGTTTATTAGTCCACCTATCAGGGACGAACAGTTTCTCTGCTGGACAACGATCAGGTTTATTCGCCTGAAATTTTTGCAGCACCCGCCGCAAATCAGGGGAGATGGCAGACACAATGACTCCTTCCTTGAGGATACCCGCTGGCTCAGATAAACCCGGAGAGTCGGGCACAAAACTCCTAGACAGAGCATCCGCCTTCACATTTTTAGAGCCCGGAAGGTACGAAATCACAAAGTCGAAGCGGGCAAAAAATAACGACCAACGGGCCTGTCTAGGATTCAAGCGCTTGGCAGACTCGAGATAAGTCAAGTTCTTATGATCAGTCAATACCACCACGCGATGCTTAGCTCCTTCAAGCCAATGACGCCACTCCTCGAATGCCCACTTCATGGCCAGCAACTCTCGATTGCCCACATCATAATTACGCTCAGCGAGCGAAAACTTCCTGGAAAAGAAAGCACATGGTTTCATCACTGAGCAATCAGAACCTCTCTGTGACAAAACCGCCCCTGCTCCAATCTCAGAAGCATCAACCTCGACCTGGAACGGAAGAGAAACATCTGGCTGACACAACACAGGGGCAGAACAAAAACGACGCTTCAACTCCTGAAAAGCTTCCACAGCAGCAGAAGACCAATTAACCAAATCAGCACCCTTCTTGGTCAAATCGGTCAATGGTTTGGCAATGCTAGAAAAATTACAGATGAAGCGACGATAAAAATTAGCAAAGCCCAGGAACTTTTGCAGACTTTTCAGAGATGTCGGGTGAATCCAATCCTGGATGGCTTGGACCTTAACTGGATCCATCTCGATAGTAGAAGGGGTAAAGATGAACCCCAAAAATGAAACTTTCTGCACACCGAAGAGACACTTTGATCCCTTCACAAACAAAGAGTTAGCACGCAGGACCTGAAAAACCATTCTGACCTGCTTCACATGAGACTCCCAATCATCTGAGAAGATCAAAATGTCATCCAAGTAAACAATCAGGAATTTATCCAGATACTCACGGAAGATGTCATGCATAAAAGACTGAAACACAGATGGAGCATTGGCAAGTCCGAACGGCATCACTAGATACTCAAAATGACCCTCGGGCGTATTGAATGCAGTTTTCCATTCATCTCCTTGCCTGATTCTCACCAGATTATACGCACCACGAAGATCTATCTTAGTGAACCAACTAGCCCCCTTAATCCGAGCAAACAAGTCAGATAACAATGGCAAGGGATACTGAAATTTAACAGTGATCTTATTAAGAAGGCGGTAATCAATACACGGTCTCAGCGAACCATCCTTCTTGGCTACAAAGAAGAACCCTGCTCCCAGTGGTGATGACGATGGGCGAATATGTCCCTTCTCCAGGGATTCCTTCACATAACTGCGCATAGCGGCGTGTTCGGGCACAGATAAATTAAATAATCGACCTTTAGGGAATTTACTACCAGGAATCAAATTGATAGCACAATCACAATCCCTATGCGGAGGTAGAGCATCGGACTTGGGCTCTTCAAATACATCCTGATAATCAGACAAGAACTCTGGGACCTCAGAAGGGGTGGATGACGAAATCGACAAAAATGGAACATCACCATGTACCCCCTGACAACCCCAGCTGGATACCGACATGGAATTCCAATCCAATACTGGATTATGGGTTTGTAGCCATGGCAACCCCAACACGACCACATCATGCAGATTATGCAACACCAGAAAGCGAATAACTTCCTGATGTGCAGGAGCCATGCACATGGTCAGCTGGGCCCAGTATTGAGGTTTATTCTTGGCCAAAGGTGTAGCATCAATTCCTCTCAATGGAATAGGACACCGCAAAGGCTCCAAGAAAAACCCACAACGTTTAGCATAATCCAAATCCATCAGATTCAGGGCAGCGCCCGAATCCACAAACGCCATGACAGAAAACGACGACAAAGAGCATATCAAGGTAATGGACAGAAGGAATTTGGACTGTACAGTACCAATGACGGCAGACCTAGCGGACCGCTTAGTGCGCTTAGGACAATCAGAAATAGCATGAGTGGAATCACCACAGTAGAAACACAGACCATTCAGACGTCTGTATTCCTGCCGTTCAACTCTAGTCATAGTCCTATCGCACTGCATAGGCTCAGGTTTAACCTCAGGCAGTACCGCCAAATGGTGCACAGATTTACGCTCGCGCAAGCGTCGACCGATCTGAATGGCCAAAGACAAAGACTCATTCAAACCAGCAGGCATAGGAAATCCCACCATGACATCCTTAAGAGCCTCAGAGAGACCCTTTCTGAACAAAGCTGCCAGCGCAGATTCATTCCACTGAGTGAGTACTGACCATTTCCTAAATTTCTGACAATATACTTCTATATCATCCTGACCCTGGCACAAAGCCAGCAAATTTTTCTCAGCCTGATCCACTGAATTAGGCTCATCGTACAGCAATCCGAGCGCCAGGAAAAACGCATCGACACTACTCAATGCAGGGTCTCCTGGCGCAAGAGAAAATGCCCAGTCTTGAGGGTCGCCGCGCAAAAAAGAAATAATAATCAAAACCTGTTGAATAGGATTACCAGAAGAATGAGGTTTCAAGGCCAGAAATAGCTTACAATTATTTTTGAAACTTAGAAACTTAGTTCTATCTCCAAAAAACAAATCAGGAATAGGAATTATTGGTTCTAACATAGATTTCTGATCAATAGTATCTTGAATTTTTTGTACATTTATAACGAGATTATCCATTGAAGAGCACAGACCCTGAATATCCATGTCCACACCTGTGTCCAGAATCACCCAAATGTCTAGGGGAAAAAAAAAAGTGAACACAGAGCAGAAAAAAAAAAAAATGATGTCAGAACTTTTTCTTTCCCTCTATTGAGAATCATTAGTTAGGCTCCTTGTACTGTTATGTTTGCTAATGACAGGTATTATGAAGGCAATCCAGAAACACAGTGTGCTTAGCGATCAGAGCGCACACAGTGATCTGACAAATACCCAAAAATACAAGAACGAGCTCTGAGACGTGGAAACTCTGTAGACTGCACACCTGATCCTATCCTAAACACAACTAAAAGCGGCTGTGGATTGCGCCTAACAACTACCTAGGCAACTCGGCACAGCCTAAGAAACTAGCTAGCCTGAAGATAGAAAAATAGGCCTGACTTGCCCCAGAGAAATTCCCCAAAGGAAAAGGCAGCCCCCCACATATAATGACTGTGAGTAAGATGAAAAGACAAAACGTAGGGATGAAATAGATTCAGCAAAGTGGGGCCCGATATTCTAGGACAGAGCGAGGACAGTAAAGCAAACTTTGCAGTCTACAAAAAACCCTAAAGCAAAACCACGCAAAGGGGGCAAAAAAAAAAAACCCACCGTGCCGAACTAACGGCACGGCGGTACACCCTTTGCGTCTCAGAGCTTCCAGCAAAACAAAAGACAAGCTGGACAGAAATAAAGCAACAAAAAAGCAAAAAGCACTTAGCTATACAGAGCAGCAGGTCACAGGAACAATCAGGAGAAGCTCAGATCCAACACTGAAACATTGACAAGGAGCAAGGATAGCAGCATCAGGCGGAGTTAAGTAATGAAGCAGTTAACGAGCTCACCAGAACACCTGAGGGAGGAAGCTCAGAAGCTGCAGTACCACCTGTGACCACAGGAGTGAATTCAGCCACAGAATTCACAACACTCCCCCACCCCAGTAAGGGACCCCCTATCTATCCGTACTCACCCTCCACCCCAGTAAGGGACCCCCTATCCATCCATACACTGACCCCCGCCATAACGGACCCCCTTATCTATCCATACTCACCCCCCCACCCCAGTAAGGGACCCCCTATCTATCCGTACTCCCCCCCCAGTAAGGGACCCCCTATCCATCCATACACTGACCCCCGCCATAACAGACCCCCTTATCTATCCATACTCACCCCCCCACCCCAGTAAGCGACCCCCTATCTATCCGTATTCACCTTCCCCCCCCCCAGTAAGGGACCCCCTATCCATCCATACACTGACCCCCGCCATAACGGACCCCCTTATCTATCCATACTCACCCCCCCACCCCAGTAAGGGACCCCCTATCTATCCGTACTCACCCTCCCCCCCAGTAAGGGACCCCCTATCCATCCATACACGGGCCCCCGCCATAACGGACCCCCCTATCTAGCCGTGCTCACCCCCCCCCGCGCCCTCTCCCCCCTCTCTGAGCCCCCCCGCACCCTCTCACCCCCAAAGGGTTAATAACGGTAGCAGTGTTGGCACCCCCTAAAGGGTTAATACCGGTAGAAGTGTTGGCACCCCCCTAAAGGGTTAATATCGGTAGAAGTGTTGGCTTAAGGCCTGGGCACAAGTGCGGGCTAGGCTTAAGGCCGGGGCACAAGTGCAGGCTGGGCTTAAGGCCGGGGCACAAGTGCAGGCTGGGCTTAAGGCCGGGGCACAAGTGCGGGCTGGACTTAAGGCCTGGGCACAAGTGCGGGCTGGGCTTAAGGCCTGGGCACAAGTGCGGGCTAGGCTTAAGGCCTGGGCACAAGTGCAGGCTAGGCTTAAGGCCTGGGCACAAGTGCGGGCTAGGCTTAAGGCCTGGGCACAAGTGCGGGCTAGGCTTAAGGCCTGGGCACAAGTGCGGGCTAGGTTTAAGGCCTGGGCACAAGTGCGGGCTAGGCTTAAGGCCTGGGCACAAGTGCGGGCTAGGCTTAAGGCCTGGGCACAAGTGCGGGCTAGGCTTAAGGCCTGGGCACAAGTGCGGGCTGGGCTTAAGGCCTGGGCACAAGTGCGGGCTAGGCTTAAGGCCTGGGCACAAGTGCGGGCTGGGCTTCAGGCCTGGGTACAAGTGCGGGCTAGGCTTAAGGCCTGGGCACAAGTACGGGCTAGGCTTAAGGCCTGGGCACAAGTGCGGGCTAGGCTTAAGGCCTGGGCACAAGTGCGGGCTAGGCTTAAGGCCTGGGCACAAGTGCAGGCTAGGCTTAAGGCCTGGGCACAAGTGCGGGCTAGGCTTAAGGCCTGGGCACAAGTGCAGGCTAGGCTTAAGGCTTGGGCACAAGTGCAGTGCTGGCTAGGCTTAAGGCCGGGGCACAAGTGCGGGCTAGGCTTAAGGCCGGGGCACAAGTGCGGGCTAGGCTTAAGGCCGGGGCACAAGTGCGGGCTAGGCTTAAGGCCGGGGCACAAGTGCGGTCTAGGCTTAAGGCCGAGGCACAATTGCGGGCTAGGCTTAAGGCCGGGGCACAAGTGCGGGCTAGGCTTAAGGCTGGGGCACAAGTGCGAGCTAGGCTTAAGGCCTGGGCACAAGTGCGGGCTAGGCTTAAGGCCGGGGCACAAGTGCGGGCTAGGCTTAAGGCCGGGGCACAAGTGCGGGCTAGGCTTAAGGCCTGGGCACAAGTGCGGGCTAGGCTTAAGGCCTGGGCACAAGTGCGGGCTAGGCTTAAGGCCTGGGCACAAGTGCGGGCTAGGCTTAAGGCCTGGGCACAAGTGCGGGCTAGGCTTAAGGCCTGGGCACAAGTGCGGGCTAGGCTTAAGGCCTGGGCACAAGTGCGGGCTAGGCTTAAGGCCTGGGCACGAGTGCGGGCTAGGCTTAAGGTAGGGGCACAAGTGCGGGCTAGGCTTAAGGCCTGGGCACAAGTGCGGGCTAGGCTTAAAGCCGGGGCACAAGTGCGGGCTAGGCTTAAGGCCTGGGCACAAGTGCGGGCTAGGCTTAAGGCCTGGGCACAAGTGCGGGCTAGGCTTAAGGCCTGGGCACGAGTGCGGGCTAGGCTTAAGTTAGGGGCACAAGTGCGGGCTAGGCTTAAGGCCGGTGCACAAGTGCGGGCTAGGCTTAAGGCCTGGGCACAAGTGCGGGCTGGGCTTAAGGCCTGGACACAAGTGCTGGCTAGGCTTAAGGCATACAGCTAACTCTTTGCACTCTTTGCATAAAGGGTTAGGCACCATAGGGGTGAAGTGCTAGCTTTCACCCCTCTACTCTGTACTTGGACATTTAGGACTAGATCCTTTATGTACAGTGCGGAGCCTCTCCATAACCCCATGCTCCAAGCAACCAGGCACTTCTTGTCTGTCCTCCGTAAATGGGTAATGCCTTCTTCCCCAATTACAGTCGTGCATGCGCATTCAGACGGGACAAGAGCGAAGAGCGTAAAGCTGGCCCCATGTGCATAACCAACATGAAGCTGAAGACAAAAACAAACAAACAAGCATTCAAGGGGCTCAAAAGTGCAGGTTAGGCTTAAGGCCTGGGCACAAGTGCGGGCTAGGCTTAAGGCCTGGGCACAAGTGCGGGCTAGGCTTGAGGCCTGGGCACAAGTGCGGGCTAGGCTTAAGGCCTGGGCACAAGTGCGGGCTAGGCTTAAGGCCTGGGCACAAGTGCGGGCTAGGCTTAAGGCCTGGGCACAAGTGCGGGCTAGGCTTAAGGCCTGGGCACAAGTGCGGGCTAGGCTTAAGGCCTGGGCACAAGTGCGGCTAGGCTTAAGGCCTGGGCACAAGTGCGGGCTAGGCTTAAGGCCTGGGCACAAGTGCGGGCTGGGCTTAAGGCCTGGACACAAGTGCGGGCTAGGCTTAAGGCCTGGGCACAAGTGCAGTGCTGGCTAGGATGAAGGCAGGGGGCACAAGTGCTGGCTAGGCTTAAGGCATGGGCACAAGTACCGGCTAGGCTTAAGGCCTGGGCACAAGTGCTGGCTAGGCTTAAGGACGGGGCACAAGTGCGGGCTAGGCTTAAGGCCTGGGCACAAGTGCGGGCTAGGCTTAAGGCCTGGGAACAAGTGCGGGATAGGCTTAAGGCCTGGGCACAAGTGCGGGCTAGGCTTAAGGCAGGGGCACAAGTGCGGGCTAGGCTTAAGGCAGGGGCACAAGTGCGGGCTAGGCTTAAGGCCTGGGCACAAGTGCGGGCTACGCTTAAGGCCTGGGCACAAGTGCCAGCTAGGCTTAAGGCCTGGGCACAAGTGCGGGCTAGGCTTAAGGCCTGGGCACAAGTGCTGGCTAGGCTTATGGCATGGGCACAAGTGCTGGCTAGGCTTAAGGCATACAGCTAACTCTTTGCACTCTTTGCATAAAGGGTTAGGCACCCATAGGGGTGAAGTGCTTGCTTTCACCCCTCTACTCTGTACTTGGACATTTAGGACTAGATCCTTTGTTGTACAGTGCGGAGCCTCTCCATAACCCCATGCTCCAAGCGACCAGGCACTTCTTGTCTGTCCTCCGTAAATGGGTAATGCCTTCTTCCCCAATTACAGTCGTGCATGCGCATTCAGACGGGACAAGAGCGAAGAGCGTAAAGCTGGCCCTATGTGCATAACCAACATGAAGCTGAAGACAAAAACAAACAAGCATTCAAGGGGCTCAAAAGTGCAGGGTAGGCTTAAGGCCTGGGCACAAGTGCGGGCTAGGCTTAAGGCCTGGGCACAAGTGCGGGCTAGGCTTAAGGCCTGGGCACAAGTGCGGGCTAGGCTTAAGGCCTGGGCACAAGTGCGTGCTAGGCTTAAGGCCTGGGCACAAGTGCGGGCTAGGCTTAAGGCCTGGGCACAAGTGCGGGCTAGGCTTAAGGCCTGAGCACAAGTGCGGGCTAGGCTTAAGGCCTGGGCACAAGTGCGGGCTAGGCTTAAGGCCTGGGCACAAGTGCGGGCTAGGCTTAAGGCCTGGGCACAAGGGCGGGCTAGGCTTAATGCCTGGGCACAAGTGCGGGCTAGGCTTAAGGCCTGGGCACAAGTGCGGGCTAGGCTTAAGGCCTGGGCACAAGTGCGGGCTAGGCTTAAGGCCTGGGCACAAGTGCGGGCTAGGCTTAAGGCCTGGGCACAAGTGCGTGCTAGGCTTAAGGCCTGGGCACAAGTGCGGGCTAGGCTTAAGGCCTGGGCACAAGTGCGGGCTAGGCTTAAGGCCTGGGCAAAAGTGCGGGCTAGGCTTAAGGCCTGGGCACAAGTGCGGGCTAGGCTTAAGGCCTGGGCACAAGTACGGGCTTGGCTTAAGGCAGGGGCACAAGAGCGGGCTTGGCTTAAGGCCTGGGCACAAGTGCGGGCTTGGCTTAAGGTAGGGGCACAAGTGCGGGCTTGGCTTAAGGCAGGGGCACAAGTGCGGGCTTGGCTTAAGGCAGGGGAACAAGTGCAGGCTTGGCTTAAGGCAGGGGCACAAGTGCGGGCTTGGCTTAAGGCCGGGGCACAAGTGTGGGCTAGGATTAAGGCCGGGGCACAAGTGCGGGCTAGGCTTAAGGCCGGGGCACAAGTGCGGGCTAGGCTTAAGGCCGGGGCACAAGTGCATGCTAGGCTTAAGGCCGGGGCACAAGTGCGGACTAGGCTTAAGGCCTGGGCACAAGTGCGGGCTAGGCTTAAGGCCTGGGCAGAAGTGCGGGCTAGGCTTAAGGCCTGGGCACAAGTGCGGGCTAGGCTTAAGGCCTGGGCACAAGTGCAGGCTAGGCTTAAGGCCTGGGCACAAGTGCGGGCTAGGCTTAAGGCCTGGGCACAAGTGCGGGCTAGGCTTAAGGCCTGGGCACAAGTGCTGGCTAGGCTTAAGGCCTGGGCACAAGTGCGGGCTAGGCTTAAGGCCTGGGCACTATTTCGGGCTAGGCTTAAGGCCTGGGCACAAGTGCGGGCTAGGCTTAAGGCCTGGGCACAAGTGCGGGCTAGGCTTAAGGCCTGGGCACTATTTCGGGCTAGGATTAAGGCCTGGGCACAAGTGCGGGCTAGGCTTAAGGCCGGGGCACAAGTGCGGGCTAGGCTTAAGGCCGGGGCACAAGTGCGGGCTAGGCTTAAGGCCGGGGCACAAGTGCGGGCTAGGCTTAAGGCCGGGGCACAAGTGCGGGCTAGGCTTAAGGCCGGGGCACAAGTGCGGGCTAGGCTTAAGGTCGGGGCACAAGTGCGGTCTAGGCTTAAGGCCGGGGCACAAGTGCGGGCTAGGCTTAAGGCCGGGGCACAAGTGCGGGCTAGGCTTAAGGCCGGGGCACAAGTGCGGGCTAGGCTTAAGGCCGGGGCACTAGTGCGGGCTGGGCTTAAGGCCGGGGCACAAGTGCGGGCTGGGCTTAAGGCCGGGGCACAAGTGCGGGCTGGGCTTAAGGCCTGGGCACAAGTGCGGGCTGGGCTTAAGGCCTGGGCACAAGTGCGGGCTGGGCTTAAGGCCTGGGCACAAGTGCGGGCTGGACTTAAGGCCTGGGCACAAGTGCAGGCTGGGCTTAAGGCCTGGGCACAAGTGCGGGCTGGGCTTAAGGCCTGGGCACAAGTGCGGGCTGGGCTTAAGGCCTGGGCACAAGTGCGGGCTGGGCTTAAGGCCTGGGCACAAGTGCGGGCTGTGCTTAAGGCCTGGGCACAAGTGCGGGCTGTGCTTAAGGCCTGGGCACAAGTGCGGGCTGTGCTTAAGGCCTGGGCACAAGTGCGGGCTAGGCTTAAGGCCTGGGCACAAGTGCGGGCTGTGCTTAAGGCCTGGGCACAAGTGCGGGCTGTGCTTAAGGCCTGGGCACAAGTGCGGGCTAGGCTTAAGGCCTGGGCACAAGTGCGGGCTAGGCTTAAGGCCTGGGCACAAGTGCGGGCTAGGCTTAAGGCCTGGGCACAAGTGCGGGCTAGGCTTAAGGCCTGGGCACAAGTGCGGGCTAGGCTTAAGGCCTGGGCACAAGTGCGGGCTAGGCTTAAGGCATGGGCACAAGTGCGGGCTAGGCTTAAGGCCTGGGCACAAGTGCGGGCTAGGCTTAAGGCCTGGGCACAAGTGCGGGCTAGGCTTAAGGCCTGGGCACAAGTGCGGGCTAGGCTTAAGGCCTGGGCACAAGTGCGGGCTAGGCTTAAGGCCTGGGCACAAGTGCGGGCTAGGCTTAAGGCCTGGGCACAAGTGCGGGCTAGGCTTAAGGCCTGGGCACAATTGCGGGCTAGGCTTAAGGCCTGGGCACAAGTGCGGGCTAGGCTTAAGGCCGGGGCACAAGTGCGGGCTAGGCTTAAGGCCGGGGCACAAGTGCGGGCTAGGCTTAAGGCCGGGGCACAAGTGCGGGCTAGTCTTAAGGCCGGGGCACAAGTGCGGGCTAGGCTTAAGGCCGGGGCACAAGTGCGGGCTAGGCTTAAGGCCGGGGCACAAGTGCGGGCTAGGCTTAAGGCCGGGGCACAAGTGCGGGCTAGGCTTAAGGCCGGGGCACAAGTGCGGGCTAGGCTTAAGGCATGGGCACAAGTGCTGGCTAGGCTTAAGGCATACAGCCAACTCTTTGCATAAAGGGTTAAGCACCCATAGGGGTGAAGAGCTAGCTTTCACCCCTCTACTCTGTACTTGGACATTTAGGACTAGATCCTTTGTTGTACAGTGCAGAGCCTCTCCATAACCCCATGCTCCAAGCGACCAGGCACTTCTTGTCTGTCCTCCGTAAATGGGTAATGCCTTCTTCACCAATTACAGTCGTGCATGCGCATTCAGACGGGACAAGAGCGAAGAGCGTAAAGCTGGCCCTATGTGCATAACCAACATGAAGCTGAAGACAAAAACAAACAAACAAGCATTCAAGGGGCTCAAAAGTGCGGGCTAGGCTTAAGGCCTGGGCACAAGTGCGGGCTAGGCTTAAGGCCTGGGCACAAGTGCGGGCTAGGCTTAAGGCCTGGGCACAAGTGCGGGCTAGGCTTAAGGCCTGGGCACAAGTACGGGCTGGGCTTAAGGCCGGGGCACAAGTGCGGGCTGGGCTTAAGGCCGGGGCACAAGTGCGGGCTGGGCTTAAGGCCTGGGCACAAGTGCGGGCTGGGCTTAAGGCCTGGGCACAAGTGCGGGCTGGGCTTAAGGCCTGGGCACAAGTGCGGGCTGGGCTTAAGGCCTGGGCACAAGTACGGGCTGGGCTTAAGGCCTGGGCACAAGTGCGGGCTGGGCTTAAGGCCTGGGCACAAGTGCGGGCTGGGCTTAAGGCCTGGGCACAAGTGCGGGCTAGGCTTAAGGCCTGGGCACAAGTGCGGGCTAGGCTTAAGGCCTGGGCACAAGTGCGGGCTAGGCTTAAGGCCTGGGCACAAGTGCGGGCAAGGCTTAAGGCCTGGGCACAAGTGCGGGCTAGGCTTAAGGCCTGGGCACAAGTGCGGGCTAGGCTTAAGGCCTGGGCACAAGTGCGGGCTAGGCTTAAGGCCTGGGCACAAGTGCGGGCTAGGCTTAAGGCCTGGGCACAAGTGCGGGCTAGGCTTAAGGCCTGGGCACAAGTGCGGGCTAGGCTTAAGGCCTGGGCACAAGTGCGGGCTAGGCTTAAGGCCTGGGCACAAGTGCGGGCTAGGCTTAAGGTCTGGGCACAAGTGCGGGCTAGGCTTAAGGCCTGGGCACAAGTGCGGGCTAGGCTTAAGGCATGGGCACAAGTGCGGGCTAGGCTTAAGGCCTGGGCACAATTGCGGGCTAGGCTTAAGGCCTGGGCACAAGTGCGGGCTAGGCTTAAGGCCGGGGCACAAGTGCGGGCTAGGCTTAAAGCCGGGGCACAAGTGCGGGCTAGGCTTAAGGCCTGGGCACTATTTCGGGCTAGGCTTAAGGCCTGGGCACTATTTCAGGCTAGGCTTAAGGCCTGGGCACAAGTGCGGGCTAGGCTTAAGGCCGGGGCACAAGTGCGGGCTAGGCTTAAGGCCGGGGCACAAGTGCGGGCTAGGCTTAAAGCCTGGGCACAAGTGCGGGCTAGGCTTAAGGCCTGAGCACAAGTGCGGGCTAGGCTTAAGGCCTGGGCACAAGTGCGGGATAGGCTTAAGGCCGGGGCACAAGTGCGGGCTAGGCTTAAGGCCGGGGCACAAGTGCGGGCTAGGCTTAAGGCCGGGGCACAAGTGCCGGCTAGGCTTAAGGCCGGGGCACAAGTGCAGGCTAGGCTTAAGGCCGGGGCACAAGTGCGGGCTAGGCTTAAGGCCGGGGCACAAGTGCGGGCTAGGCTTAAGGCCGGGGCACAAGTGCGGGCTAGGCTTAAGGCCTGGGCACAAGTGCGGGCTAGGCTTAAGGCCGGGGCACAAGTGCGGGCTAGGCTTAAGGCCGGGGCACAAGTGCGGGCTAGGCTTAAGGCCTGGGCACTATTTCGGGCTAGGCTTAAGGCCTGGGCACTATTTCGGGCTAGGCTTAAGGCCTGGGCACAAGTGCGGGCTAGACTTAAGGCCTGGGTACAAGTGCGGGCTAGGCTTAAGGCCTGGGCACAAGTGCGGGCTAGGCTTAAGGCCTGGGCACAAGTGGGGGCTAGGCTTAAGGCCTGGGCACAAGTGCGGGCTAGGCTTAAGGCCTGGGCACAAGTGCGGGCTAGGCTTAAGGCCTGGGCACAAGTGCGGGCTAGGCTTAAGGCCCGGGCACAAGTGCGGGCTAGGCTTAAGGCCGGGGCACAAGTGCGGGCTAGGCTTAAGGCCGGGGCACAAGTGCGGGCTAGGCTTAAGGCCGGGGCACAAGTGCGGGCTAGGCTTAAGGCCGGGGCACAAGTGCGGGCTAGGCTTAAGGCCGGGACACAAGTGCGGGCTAGGCTTAAGGCCTGGGCACTATTTCGGGCTAGGCTTAAGGCCTGGGCACAAGTGCGGGCTAGGCTTAAGGCCTGGGCACAAGTGCGGGCTAGGCTTAAGGCCTGGGCACTATTTTGGGCTAGGCTTAAGGCCTGGGCACAAGTGCAGGCTAGGCTTAAGGCCGGGGCACAAGTGCGGGCTAGGCTTAAGGCTGGGGCACAAGTGCGGGCTAGGCTTAAGGCCGGGGCACAAGTGCGGGCTAGGCTTAAGGCCGGGGCACAAGTGCCGGCTAGGCTTAAGGCCGGGGCACAAGTGCAGGCTAGGCTTAAGGCCGGGGCACAAGTGCCGGCTAGGCTTAAGGCCGGGGCACAATTGCGGGCTAGGCTTAAGGCCGGGGCACAAGTGCTGGCTAGGCTTAAGGCATACAGCCAACTCTTTGCACTTTTTGCATAAAGGGTTAGGCACCCATAGGGGTGAAGAGCTATCTTTCACCCCTCTACTCTGTACTTGGACATTTAGGACTAGATCCTTTGTTGTACAGTGCGGAGCCTCTCCATAACCCCATGCTCCAAGCGACCAGGCACTTCTTGTCTGTCCTCCGTAAATGGGTAATGCCTTCTTCACCAATTACAGTCGTGCATGCGCATTCAGACTGGACAAGAGCGAAGAGCGTAAAGCTGGCCCTATGTGCATAACCAACATGAAGCTGAAGACAAAAACAAACAAACAAGCATTCAAGGGGCTCAAAAGTGCGGGCTAGGCTTAAGGCCTGGGCACAAGTGCGGGCTGGGCTTAAGGCCTGGGCACAAGTGCGGGCTGGGCTTAAGGCCTGGGCACAAGTGCGGGCTGGGCTTAAGGCCTGGGCACAAGTGCGGGCTGGGCTTAAGGCCTGGGCACAAGTGCGGGCTGGGCTTAAGGCCTGGGCACAAGTGCGGGCTGGGCTTAAGGCCTGGGCACAAGTGCGGGCTGGGCTTAAGGCCTGGGCACAAGTGCGGGCTGGGCTTAAGGCCTGGGCACAAGTCCGGGCTGGGCTTAAGGCCTGGGCACAAGTCCGGGCTGTGCTTAAGGCCTGGGCACAAGTGCGGGCTAGGCTTAAGGCCTGGGCACAAGTGCGGGCTAGGCTTAAGGCCTGGGCACAAGTGCGGGCTAGGCTTAAGGCCTGGGCACAAGTGCGGGCTAGGCTTAAGGCCTGGGCACAATTGCGGGCTAGGCTTAAGGCCTGGGCACAAGTGCGGGCTAGGCTTAAGGCCTGGGCACAAGTGCGGGCTAGGCTTAAGGCCGGGGCACAAGTGCGGGCTAGGCTTAAAGCCGGGGCACAAGTGCGGGCTAGGCTTAAGGCCGGGGCACAAGTGCGGGCTAGGCTTAAGGCCGGGGCACAAGTGCGGGCTAGGCTTAAGGCCGGGGCACAAGTGCGGGCTAGGCTTAAGGCCGGGGCACAAGTGCGGGCTAGGCTTAAGGCCGGGGCACAAGTGCGGGCTAGGCTTAAGGCCGGGGCACAAGTGAGGGCTAGGCTTAAGGCCGGGGCACAAGTGCGGGCTAGGCTTAAGGCCGGGGCACAAGTGCGGGCTAGGGTTAAGGCCGGGGCACAAGTGCGGGCTAGGCTTAAGGCCGGGGCACAAGTGCGGGCTAGGCTTAAGGCCGGGGCACAAGTGCGGTCTAGGCTTAAGGCCGGGGCACAAGTGCGGGCTAGGCTTAAGGCCGGGGCACAAGTGCGGGCTAGGCTTAAGGCCGGGGCACAAGTGCGGGCTAGGCTTAAGGCCGGGGCACAAGTGCGGGCTAGGCTTAAGGCCGGGGCACAAGTGCGGGCTAGGCTTAAGGCCGGGGCACAATTGCGGGCTAGGCTTAAGGCCGGGGCACAAGTGCTGGCTAGGCTTAAGGCATACAGCCAACTCTTTGCACTTTTTGCATAAAGGGTTAGGCACCCATAGGGGTGAAGAGCTATCTTTCACCCCTCTACTCTGTACTTGGACATTTAGGACTAGATCCTTTGTTGTACAGTGCGGAGCCTCTCCATATCCCCATGCTCCAAGCGACCAGGCACTTCTTGTCTGTCCTCCGTAAATGGGTAATGCCTTCTTCACCAATTACAGTCGTGCATGCGCATTCAGACGGGACAAGAGCGAAGAGCGTAAAGCTGGCCCTATGTGCATAACCAACATGAAGCTGAAGACAAAAACAAACAAACAAGCATTCAAGGGGCTCAAAAGTGCGGGCTAGGCTTAAGGCCTGGGCACAAGTGCGGGCTAGGATTAAGGCCTGGGCACAAGTGCGGGCTGGGCTTAAGGCCTGGGCACAAGTGCGGGCTAGGCTTAAGGCCTGGGCACAAGTGCGGGCTAGGCTTAAGGCCTGGGCACAAGTGCGGGCTAGGCTTAAGGCCTGGGCACAAGTGCGGGCTAGGCTTAAGGCCTGGGCACAAGTGCGGGCTAGGCTTAAGGCCGGGGCACAAGTGCGGGCTAGGCTTAAGGCCGGGGCACAAGTGCGGGCTAGGCTTAAGGCCGGGGCACAAGTGCGGGCTAGGCTTAAGGCCGGGGCACAAGTGCGGGCTAGGCTTAAGGCCGGGGCACAAGTGCGGGCTAGGCTTAAGGCCGGGGCACAAGTGCGGGCTAGGCTTAAGGCCGGGGCACAAGTGCGGGCTAGGCTTAAGGCCGGGGCACAATTGCGGGCTAGGCTTAAGGCCTGGGGCACAATTGCGGGCTAGGCTTAAGGCCGGGGCACAAGTGCGGGCTAGGCTTAAGGCCTGGGCACTATTTCGGGCTAGGCTTAAGGCCTGGGCACAAGTGCGGGCTAGGCTTAAGGCCTGGGCACTATTTCGGGCTAGGCTTAAGGCCTGGGCACAAGTGCGGGCTAGGCTTAAGGCCTGGGCACAAGTGCGGGCTAGGCTTAAGGCCTGGGCACTATTTCGGGCTAGGCTTAAGGCCTGGGCACAAGTGGGGGCTAGGCTTAAGGCCTGGGCACAAGTGCGGGCTAGGCTTAAGGCCTGGGCACTATTTCGGGCTAGGCTTAAGGCCTGGGCACAAGTGCGGGCTAGGCTTAAGGCCTGGGCACAAGTGCGGGCTAGGCTTAAGGCCTGGGCACAAGTGCGGGCTAGGCTTAAGGCCTGGGCACAAGTGCGGGCTAGGCTTAAGGCCTGGGCACAAGTGCGGGCTAGGCTTAAGGCCGGGGCACAAGTGCGGGCTAGGCTTAAGGCCGGGGCACAAGTGCGGGCTAGGCTTAAGGCCGGGGCACAAGTGCGGGCTAGGCTTAAGGCCGAGGCACAAGTGCGGGCTAGGCTTAAGGCCGGGGCACAAGTACGGGCTAGGATTAAGGCCGGGGCACAAGTGCGGGCTAGGCTTAAGGCCGGGGCACAAGTGCGGGCTAGGCTTAAGGCCGGGGCACAAGTGCGGGCTAGGCTTAAGGCCGGGGCACAAGTGCGGGCTAGGCTTAAGGCCGGGGCACAAGTGCGGGCTAGGCTTAAGGCCGGGGCACAAGTGCGGGCTAGGCTTAAGGCCGGGGCACAAGTGCGGGCTAGGATTAAGGCCGGGGCACAAGTGCGGGCTAGGCTTAAGGCCGGGGCACAAGTGCGGGCTAGGCTTAAAGCCGGGGCACAAGTGCGGGCTAGGCTTAAGGCCGGGGCACAAGTGCGGGCTAGGCTTAAGGCTGGGGCACAAGTGCGGGCTAGGCTTAAGGCCGGGGCACAAGTGCGGGCTAGGCTTAAGGCCGGGGCACAAGTGCGGGCTAGGCTTAAGGCCGGGGCACAAGTGCGGGCTAGGCTTAAGGCCTGGGCACAAGTGCGGGCTAGGCTTAAGGCCGGGGCACAAGTGCGGGCTAGGCTTAAGGCCGGGGCACAAGTGCGGGCTAGGCTTAAGGCCTGGGCACTATTTCGGGCTAGGCTTAAGGCCTGGGCACTATTTCGGGCTAGGCTTAAGGCCTGGGCACAAGTGCGGGCTAGACTTAAGGCCTGGGCACAAGTGCGGGCTAGGCTTAAGGCCTGGGCACAAGTGCGGGCTAGGCTTAAGGCCTGGGCACAAGTGGGGGCTAGGCTTAAGGCCTGGGCACAAGTGCGGGCTAGGCTTAAGGCCTGGGCACAAGTGCGGGCTAGGCTTAAGGCCTGGGCACAAGTGCGGGCTAGGCTTAAGGCCCGGGCACAAGTGCGGGCTAGGCTTAAGGCCGGGGCACAAGTGCGGGCTAGGCTTAAGGCCGGGGCACAAGTGCGGGCTAGGCTTAAGGCCGGGGCACAAGTGCGGGCTAGGCTTAAGGCCGGGGCACAAGTGCGGGCTAGGCTTAAGGCCTGGGCACAAGTGCGGGCTAGGCTTAAGGCCTGGGCACAATTGCGGGCTAGGCTTAAGGCCTGGGCACAAGTGCGGGCTAGGCTTAAGGCCTGGGCACAAGTGCGGGCTAGGCTTAAGGCCGGGGCACAAGTGCGGGCTAGGCTTAAAGCCGGGGCACAAGTGCGGGCTAGGCTTAAGGCCGGGGCACAAGTGCGGGCTAGGCTTAAGGCCGGGGCACAAGTGCGGGCTAGGCTTAAGGCCGGGGCACAAGTGCGGGCTAGGCTTAAGGCCGGGGCACAAGTGCGGGCTAGGCTTAAGGCCGGGGCACAAGTGCGGGCTAGGCTTAAGGCCGGGGCACAAGTGAGGGCTAGGCTTAAGGCCGGGGCACAAGTGCGGGCTAGGCTTAAGGCCGGGGCACAAGTGCGGGCTAGGGTTAAGGCCGGGGCACAAGTGCGGGCTAGGCTTAAGGCCGGGGCACAAGTGCGGGCTAGGCTTAAGGCCGGGGCACAAGTGCGGTCTAGGCTTAAGGCCGGGGCACAAGTGCGGGCTAGGCTTAAGGCCGGGGCACAAGTGCGGGCTAGGCTTAAGGCCGGGGCACAAGTGCTGGCTAGGCTTAAGGCATACAGCCAACTCTTTGCACTTTTTGCATAAAGGGTTAGGCACCCATAGGGGTGAAGAGCTATCTTTCACCCCTCTACTCTGTACTTGGACATTTAGGACTAGATCCTTTGTTGTACAGTGCGGAGCCTCTCCATATCCCCATGCTCCAAGCGACCAGGCACTTCTTGTCTGTCCTCCGTAAATGGGTAATGCCTTCTTCACCAATTACAGTCGTGCATGCGCATTCAGACGGGACAAGAGCGAAGAGCGTAAAGCTGGCCCTATGTGCATAACCAACATGAAGCTGAAGACAAAAACAAACAAACAAGCATTCAAGGGGCTCAAAAGTGCGGGCTAGGCTTAAGGCCTGGGCACAAGTGCGGGCTAGGATTAAGGCCTGGGCACAAGTGCGGGCTGGGCTTAAGGCCTGGGCACAAGTGCGGGCTAGGCTTAAGGCCTGGGCACAAGTGCGGGCTAGGCTTAAGGCCTGGGCACAAGTGCGGGCTAGGCTTAAGGCCTGGGCACAAGTGCGGGCTAGGCTTAAGGCCTGGGCACAAGTGCGGGCTAGGCTTAAGGCCGGGGCACAAGTGCGGGCTAGGCTTAAGGCCGGGGCACAAGTGCGGGCTAGGCTTAAGGCCGGGGCACAAGTGCGGGCTAGGCTTAAGGCCGGGGCACAAGTGCGGGCTAGGCTTAAGGCCGGGGCACAAGTGCGGGCTAGGCTTAAGGCCGGGGCACAAGTGCGGGCTAGGCTTAAGGCCGGGGCACAATTGCGGGCTAGGCTTAAGGCCGGGGCACAATTGCGGGCTAGGCTTAAGGCCGGGGCACAAGTGCGGGCTAGGCTTAAGGCCTGGGCACTATTTCGGGCTAGGCTTAAGGCCTGGGCACAAGTGCGGGCTAGGCTTAAGGCCTGGGCACTATTTCGGGCTAGGCTTAAGGCCTGGGCACAAGTGCGGGCTAGGCTTAAGGCCTGGGCACAAGTGCGGGCTAGGCTTAAGGCCTGGGCACTATTTCGGGCTAGGCTTAAGGCCTGGGCACAAGTGGGGGCTAGGCTTAAGGCCTGGGCACAAGTGCGGGCTAGGCTTAAGGCCTGGGCACTATTTCGGGCTAGGCTTAAGGCCTGGGCACAAGTGCGGGCTAGGCTTAAGGCCTGGGCACAAGTGCGGGCTAGGCTTAAGGCCTGGGCACAAGTGCGGGCTAGGCTTAAGGCCTGGGCACAAGTGCGGGCTAGGCTTAAGGCCTGGGCACAAGTGCGGGCTAGGCTTAAGGCCGGGGCACAAGTGCGGGCTAGGCTTAAGGCCGGGGCACAAGTGCGGGCTAGGCTTAAGGCCGGGGCACAAGTGCGGGCTAGGCTTAAGGCCGAGGCACAAGTGCGGGCTAGGCTTAAGGCCGGGGCACAAGTACGGGCTAGGATTAAGGCCGGGGCACAAGTGCGGGCTAGGCTTAAGGCCGGGGCACAAGTGCGGGCTAGGCTTAAGGCCGGGGCACAAGTGCGGGCTAGGCTTAAGGCCGGGGCACAAGTGCGGGCTAGGCTTAAGGCCGGGGCACAAGTGCGGGCTAGGCTTAAGGCCGGGGCACAAGTGCGGGCTAGGCTTAAGGCCGGGGCACAAGTGCGGGCTAGGATTAAGGCCGGGGCACAAGTGCGGGCTAGGCTTAAGGCCGGGGCACAAGTGCGGGCTAGGCTTAAGGCCGGGGCACAAGTGCGGGCTAGGCTTAAAGCCGGGGCACAAGTGCGGGCTAGGCTTAAGGCCGGGGCACAAGTGCGGGCTAGGCTTAAGGCCGGGGCACAAGTGCGGGCTAGGCTTAAGGCTGGGGCACAAGTGCGGGCTAGGCTTAAGGCCGGGGCACAAGTGCGGGCTAGGCTTAAGGCCGGGGCACAAGTGCGGGCTAGGCTTAAGGCCGGGGCACAAGTGCGGGCTAGGCTTAAGGCCTGGGCACAAGTGCGGGCTAGGCTTAAGGCCGGGGCACAAGTGCGGGCTAGGCTTAAGGCCGGGGCACAAGTGCGGGCTAGGCTTAAGGCCTGGGCACTATTTCGGGCTAGGCTTAAGGCCTGGGCACTATTTCGGGCTAGGCTTAAGGCCTGGGCACAAGTGCGGGCTAGACTTAAGGCCTGGGCACAAGTGCGGGCTAGGCTTAAGGCCTGGGCACAAGTGCGGGCTAGGCTTAAGGCCTGGGCACAAGTGGGGGCTAGGCTTAAGGCCTGGGCACAAGTGCGGGCTAGGCTTAAGGCCTGGGCACAAGTGCGGGCTAGGCTTAAGGCCTGGGCACAAGTGCGGGCTAGGCTTAAGGCCCGGGCACAAGTGCGGGCTAGGCTTAAGGCCGGGGCACAAGTGCGGGCTAGGCTTAAGGCCGGGGCACAAGTGCGGGCTAGGCTTAAGGCCGGGGCACAAGTGCGGGCTAGGCTTAAGGCCGGGGCACAAGTGCGGGCTAGGCTTAAGGCCGGGACACAAGTGCGGGCTAGGCTTAAGGCCTGGGCACTATTTCGGGCTAGGCTTAAGGCCTGGGCACAAGTGCGGGCTAGGCTTAAGGCCTGGGCACAAGTGCGGGCTAGGCTTAAGGCCTGGGCACTATTTTGGGCTAGGCTTAAGGCCTGGGCACAAGTGCAGGCTAGGCTTAAGGCCGGGGCACAAGTGCGGGCTAGGCTTAAGGCTGGGGCACAAGTGCAGGCTAGGCTTAAGGCCGGGGCACAAGTGCGGGCTAGGCTTAAGGCCGGGGCACAAGTGCCGGCTAGGCTTAAGGCCAGGGCACAAGTGCAGGCTAGGCTTAAGGCCGGGGCACAAGTGCCGGCTAGGCTTAAGGCCGGGGCACAATTGCGGGCTAGGCTTAAGGCCGGGGCACAAGTGCTGGCTAGGCTTAAGGCATACAACCAACTCTTTGCACTTTTTGCATAAAGGGTTAGGCACCCATAGGGGTGAAGAGCTATCTTTCACCCCTCTACTCTGTACTTGGACATTTAGGACTAGATCCTTTGTTGTACAGTGCGGAGCCTCTCCATAACCCCATGCTCCAAGCGACCAGGCACTTCTTGTCTGTCCTCCGTAAATGGGTAATGCCTTCTTCACCAATTACAGTCGTGCATGCGCATTCAGACGGGACAAGAGCGAAGAGCGTAAAGCTGGCCCTATGTGCATAACCAACATGAAGCTGAAGACAAAAACAAACAAACAAGCATTCAAGGGGCTCAAAAGTGCGGGCTAGGCTTAAGGCCTGGGCACAAGTGCGGGCTGGGCTTAAGGCCTGGGCACAAGTGCGGGCTGGGCTTAAGGCCTGGGCACAAGTGCGGGCTGGGCTTAAGGCCTGGGCACAAGTGCGGGCTGGGCTTAAGGCCTGGGCACAAGTGCGGGCTGGGCTTAAGGCCTGGGCACAAGTGCGGGCTGGGCTTAAGGCCTGGGCACAAGTGCGGGCTGGGCTTAAGGCCTGGGCACAAGTCCGGGCTGGGCTTAAGGCCTGGGCACAAGTCCGGGCTGTGCTTAAGGCCTGGGCACAAGTGCGGGCTAGGCTTAAGGCCTGGGCACAAGTGCGGGCTAGGCTTAAGGCCTGGGCACAAGTGCGGGCTAGGCTTAAGGCCTGGGCACAAGTGCGGGCTAGGCTTAAGGCCTGGGCACAAGTGCGGGCTAGGCTTAAGGCCTGGGCACAATTGCGGGCTAGGCTTAAGGCCTGGGCACAAGTGCGGGCTAGGCTTAAGGCCTGGGCACAAGTGCGGGCTAGGCTTAAGGCCTGGGCACAATTGCGGGCTAGGCTTAAGGCCTGGGCACAAGTGCGGGCTAGGCTTAAGGCCTGGGCACAAGTGCGGGCTAGGCTTAAGGCCGGGGCACAAGTGCGGGCTAGGCTTAAAGCCGGGGCACAAGTGCGGGCTAGGCTTAAGGCCGGGGCACAAGTGCGGGCTAGGCTTAAGGCCGGGGCACAAGTGCGGGTTAGGCTTAAGGCTGGGGCACAAGTGCGGGCTAGGCTTAGAGCCGGGGCACAAGTGCGGGCTAGGCTTAAGGCCGGGGCACAAGTGCGGGCTAGGCTTAAGGCCGGGGCACAAGTGTGGGCTAGGCTTAAGGCCGGGGCACAAGTGCGGGCTAGGCTTAAGGCCGGGGCACAAGTGCGGGCTAGGGTTAAGGCCGGGGCACAAGTGCGGGCTAGGTTTAAGGCCGGGGCACAAGTGCGGGCTAGGCTTAAGGCCGGGGCACAAGTGCGGTCTAGGCTTAAGGCCGGGGCACAAGTGCGGGCTAGGCTTAAGGCCGGGGCACAAGTGCGGGCTAGGCTTAAGGCCGGGGCACAAGTGCGGGCTAGGCTTAAGGCCGGGGCACAAGTGCGGGCTAGGCTTAAGGCCGGGGCACAATTGCGGGCTAGGCTTAAGGCCGGGGCACAAGTGCTGGCTAGGCTTAAGGCATACAGCCAACTCTTTGCACTTTTTGCATAAAGGGTTAGGCACCCATAGGGGTGAAGAGCTATCTTTCACCCCTCTACTCTGTACTTGGACATTTAGGACTAGATCCTTTGTTGTACAGTGCGGAGCCTCTCCATATCCCCATGCTCCAAGCGACCAGGCACTTCTTGTCTGTCCTCCGTAAATGGGTAATGCCTTCTTCACCAATTACAGTCGTGCATGCGCATTCAGACGGGACAAGAGCGAAGAGCGTAAAGCTGGCCCTATGTGCATAACCAACATGAAGCTGAAGACAAAAACAAACAAACAAGCATTCAAGGGGCTCAAAAGTGCGGGCTAGGCTTAAGGCCTGGGCACAAGTGCGGGCTAGGATTAAGGCCTGGGCACAAGTGCGGGCTGGGCTTAAGGCCTGGGCACAAGTGCGGGCTAGGCTTAAGGCCTGGGCACAAGTGCGGGCTAGGCTTAAGGCCTGGGCACAAGTGCGGGCTAGGCTTAAGGCCTGGGCACAAGTGCGGGCTAGGCTTAAGGCCTGGGCACAAGTGCGGGCTAGGCTTAAGGCCGGGGCACAAGTGCGGGCTAGGCTTAAGGCCGGGGCACAAGTGCGGGCTAGGCTTAAGGCCGGGGCACAAGTGCGGGCTAGGCTTAAGGCCGGGGCACAAGTGCGGGCTAGGCTTAAGGCCGGGGCACAAGTGCGGGCTAGGCTTAAGGCCGGGGCACAATTGCGGGCTAGGCTTAAGGCCGGGGCACAATTGCGGGCTAGGCTTAAGGCCGGGGCACAAGTGCGGGCTAGGCTTAAGGCCTGGGCACTATTTCGGGCTAGGCTTAAGGCCTGGGCACAAGTGCGGGCTAGGCTTAAGGCCTGGGCACTATTTCGGGCTAGGCTTAAGGCCTGGGCACAAGTGCGGGCTAGGCTTAAGGCCTGGGCACAAGTGCGGGCTAGGCTTAAGGCCTGGGCACTATTTCGGGCTAGGCTTAAGGCCTGGGCACAAGTGCGGGCTAGGCTTAAGGCCTGGGCACAAGTGCGGGCTAGGCTTAAGGCCTGGGCACTATTTCGGGCTAGGCTTAAGGCCTGGGCACAAGTGCGGGCTAGGCTTAAGGCCTGGGCACAAGTGCGGGCTAGGCTTAAGGCCTGGGCACAAGTGCGGGCTAGGCTTAAGGCCTGGGCACAAGTGCGGGCTAGGCTTAAGGCCTGGGCACAAGTGCGGGCTAGGCTTAAGGCCGGGGCACAAGTGCTGGCTAGGCTTAAGGCCGGGGCACAAGTGCGGGCTAGGCTTAAGGCCGGGGCACAAGTGCGGGCTAGGCTTAAGGCCGAGGCACAAGTGCGGGCTAGGCTTAAGGCCGGGGCACAAGTACGGGCTAGGATTAAGGCCGGGGCACAAGTGCGGGCTAGGCTTAAGGCCGGGGCACAAGTGCGGGCTAGGCTTAAGGCCGGGGCACAAGTGCGGGCTAGGCTTAAGGCCGGGGCACAAGTGCGGGCTAGGCTTAAGGCCGGGGCACAAGTGCGGGCTAGGCTTAAGGCCGGGGCACAAGTGCGGGCTAGGCTTAAGGCCGGGGCACAAGTGCGGGCTAGGCTTAAGGCCGGGGCACAAGTGCGGGCTAGGATTAAGGCCGGGGCACAAGTGCGGGCTAGGCTTAAGGCCGGGGCACAAGTGCGGGCTAGGCTTAAGGCCGGGGCACAAGTGCGGGCTAGGCTTAAAGCCGGGGCACAAGTGCGGGCTAGGCTTAAGGCCGGGGCACAAGTGCGGGCTAGGCTTAAGGCCGGGGCACAAGTGCGGGCTAGGCTTAAGGCCGGGGCACAAGTGCGGGCTAGGCTTAAGGCCGGGGCACAAGTGCGGGCTAGGCTTAAGGCCGGGGCACAAGTGCGGGCTAGGCTTAAGGCCGGGGCACAAGTGCGGGCTAGGCTTAAGGCTGGGGCACAAGTGCGGGCTAGGCTTAAGGCCGGGGCACAAGTGCGGGCTAGGCTTAAGGCCGGGGCACAAGTGCGGGCTAGGCTTAAGGCCGGGGCACAAGTGCGGGCTAGGCTTAAGGCCGGGGCACAAGTGCGGGCTAGGCTTAAGGCCGGGGCACAAGTGCGGGCTAGGGTTAAGGCCGGGGCACAAGTGCGGGCTAGGCTTAAGGCCGGGGCACAAGTGCGGGCTAGGCTTAAGGCCGGGGCACAAGTGCGGTCTAGGCTTAAGGCCGGGGCACAAGTGCGGGCTAGGCTTAAGGCCGGGGCACAAGTGCGGGCTAGGCTTAAGGCCGGGGCACAAGTGCGGGCTAGGCTTAAGGCCGGGGCACAAGTGCGGGCTAGGCTTAAGGCCGGGGCACAAGTGCGGGCTAGGCTTAAGGCCGGGGCACAATTGCGGGCTAGGCTTAAGGCCGGGGCACAAGTGCTGGCTAGGCTTAAGGCATACAGCCAACTCTTTGCACTTTTTGCATAAAGGGTTAGGCACCCATAGGGGTGAAGAGCTATCTTTCACCCCTCTACTCTGTACTTGGACATTTAGGACTAGATCCTTTGTTGTACAGTGCGGAGCCTCTCCATATCCCCATGCTCCAAGCGACCAGGCACTTCTTGTCTGTCCTCCGTAAATGGGTAATGCCTTCTTCACCAATTACAGTCGTGCATGCGCATTCAGACGGGACAAGAGCGAAGAGCGTAAAGCTGGCCCTATGTGCATAACCAACATGAAGCTGAAGACAAAAACAAACAAACAAGCATTCAAGGGGCTCAAAAGTGCGGGCTAGGCTTAAGGCCTGGGCACAAGTGCGGGCTAGGATTAAGGCCTGGGCACAAGTGCGGGCTGGGCTTAAGGCCTGGGCACAAGTGCGGGCTAGGCTTAAGGCCTGGGCACAAGTGCGGGCTAGGCTTAAGGCCTGGGCACAAGTGCGGGCTAGGCTTAAGGCCTGGGCACAAGTGCGGGCTAGGCTTAAGGCCGGGGCACAAGTGCGGGCTAGGCTTAAGGCCGGGGCACAAGTGCGGGCTAGGCTTAAGGCCGGGGCACAAGTGCGGGCTAGGCTTAAGGCCGGGGCACAAGTGCGGGCTAGGCTTAAGGCCAGGGCACAAGTGCGGGCTAGGCTTAAGGCCGGGGCACAATTGCGGGCTAGGCTTAAGGCCGGGGCACAATTGCGGGCTAGGCTTAAGGCCGGGGCACAAGTGCGGGCTAGGCTTAAGGCCTGGGCACTATTTCGGGCTAGGCTTAAGGCCTGGGCACAAGTGCGGGCTAGGCTTAAGGCCTGGGCACTATTTCGGGCTAGGCTTAAGGCCTGGGCACAAGTGCGGGCTAGGCTTAAGGCCTGGGCACAAGTGTGGGCTAGGCTTAAGGCCTGGGCACTATTTCGGGCTAGGCTTAAGGCCTGGGCACAAGTGCGGGCTAGGCTTAAGGCCTGGGCACAAGTGCGGGCTAGGCTTAAGGCCTGGGCACTATTTCGGGCTAGGCTTAAGGCCTGGGCACAAGTGCGGGCTAGGCTTAAGGCCTGGGCACAAGTGCGGGCTAGGCTTAAGGCCTGGGCACAAGTGCGGGCTAGGCTTAAGGCCTGGGCACAAGTGCGGGCTAGGCTTAAGGCCTGGGCACAAGTGCGGGCTAGGCTTAAGGCCGGGGCACAAGTGCGGGCTAGGCTTAAGGCCGGGGCACAAGTGCGGGCTAGGCTTAAGGCCGGGGCACAAGTGCGGGCTAGGCTTAAGGCCGAGGCACAAGTGCGGGCTAGGCTTAAGGCCGGGGCACAAGTACGGGCTAGGATTAAGGCCGGGGCACAAGTGCGGGCTAGGCTTAAGGCCGGGGCACAAGTGCGGGCTAGGCTTAAGGCCGGGGCACAAGTGCGGGCTAGGCTTAAGGCCGGGGCACAAGTGCGGGCTAGGCTTAAGGCCGGGGCACAAGTGCGGGCTAGGCTTAAGGCCGGGGCACAAGTGCGGGCTAGGCTTAAGGCCGGGGCACAAGTGCGGGCTAGGCTTAAGGCCGGGGCACAAGTGCGGGCTAGGATTAAGGCCGGGGCACAAGTGCGGGCTAGGCTTAAGGCCGGGGCACAAGTGCGGGCTGGGCTTAAGGCCGGGGCACAAGTGCGGGCTGGGCTTAAGGCCGGGGCACAAGTGCGGGCTGGGCTTAAGGCCGGGGCACAAGTGCGGGCTGGGCTTAAGGCCGGGGCACAAGTGCGGGCTGGGCTTAAGGCCGGGGCACAAGTGCGGGCTGGGCTTAAGGCCGGGGCACAAGTGCGGGCTGGGCTTAAGGCCTGGGCACAAGTGCGGGCTGGGCTTAAGGCCTGGGCACAAGTTCGGGCTGGGCTTAAGGCCTGGGCACAAGTGCGGGCTGGGCTTAAGGCCTGGGCACAAGTGCGGGCTGGGCTTAAGGCCTGGGCACAAGTGCGGGCTGGGCTTAAGGCCTGGGCACAAGTGCGGGCTGTGCTTAAGGCCTGGGCACAAGTGCGGGCTGGGCTTAAGGCCTGGGCACAAGTGCGGGCTAGGCTTAAGGCCTGGGCACAAGTGCGGGCTAGGCTTAAGGCCTGGGCACAAGTGCGGGCTAGGCTTAAGGCCTGGGCACAAGTGCGGGCTAGGCTTAAGGCCTGGGCACAAGTGCGGGCTAGGCTTAAGGCCTGGGCACAAGTGCGGGCTAGGCTTAAGGCCTGGGCACAAGTGCGGGCTAGGCTTAAGGCCGGGGCACAAGTGCGGGTTAGGCTTAAGGCCGGGGCACAAGTGCGGGCTAGGCTTAAGGCCGGGGCACAAGTGCGGGCTGGGCTTAAGGCCTGGGCACAAGTGCGGGCTGGGCTTAAGGCCTGGGCACAAGTGCGGGCTGGGCTTAAGGCCTGGGCACAAGTGCGGGCTGTGCTTAAGGCCTGGGCACAAGTGCGGGCTAGGCTTAAGGCCTGGGCACAAGTGCGGGCTAGGCTTAAGGCCTGGGCACAAGGGCGGGCTAGGCTTAAGGCCTGGGCACAAGTGCGGGCTAGGCTTAAGGCCTGGGCACAAGTGCGGGCTAGGCTTAAGGCCTGGGCACAAGTGCGGGCTAGGCTTAAGGCCTGGGCACAAGTGCGGGCTAGGCTTAAGGCCTGGGCACAAGTGCGGGCTAGGCTTAAGGCCTGGGCACAAGTGCGGGCTAGGCTTAAGGCCTGGGCACAAGTGCGGGCTAGGCTTAAGGCCGAGGCACAAGTGCGGGCTAGGCTTAAGGCCGGGGCACAAGTACGGGCTAGGATTAAGGCCGGGGCACAAGTGCGGGCTAGGCTTAAGGCCGGGGCACAAGTGCGGGCTAGGCTTAAGGCCGGGGCACAAGTGCGGGCTAGGCTTAAGGCCGGGGCACAAGTGCGGGCTAGGCTTAAGGCCGGGGCACAAGTGCGGGCTAGGCTTAAGGCCGGGGCACAAGTGCGGGCTAGGCTTAAGGCCGGGGCACAAGTGCGGGCTAGGCTTAAGGCCGGGGCACAAGTGCGGGCTAGGATTAAGGCCGGGGCACAAGTGCGGGCTAGGCTTAAGGCCGGGGCACAAGTGCGGGCTGGGCTTAAGGCCGGGGCACAAGTGCGGGCTGGGCTTAAGGCCGGGGCACAAGTGCGGGCTGGGCTTAAGGCCGGGGCACAAGTGCGGGCTGGGCTTAAGGCCGGGGCACAAGTGCGGGCTGGGCTTAAGGCCGGGGCACAAGTGCGGGCTGGGCTTAAGGCCGGGGCACAAGTGCGGGCTGGGCTTAAGGCCTGGGCACAAGTGCGGGCTGGGCTTAAGGCCTGGGCACAAGTTCGGGCTGGGCTTAAGGCCTGGGCACAAGTGCGGGCTGGGCTTAAGGCCTGGGCACAAGTGCGGGCTGGGCTTAAGGCCTGGGCACAAGTGCGGGCTGGGCTTAAGGCCTGGGCACAAGTGCGGGCTGTGCTTAAGGCCTGGGCACAAGTGCGGGCTGGGCTTAAGGCCTGGGCACAAGTGCGGGCTAGGCTTAAGGCCTGGGCACAAGTGCGGGCTAGGCTTAAGGCCTGGGCACAAGTGCGGGCTAGGCTTAAGGCCTGGGCACAAGTGCGGGCTAGGCTTAAGGCCTGGGCACAAGTGCGGGCTAGGCTTAAGGCCTGGGCACAAGTGCGGGCTAGGCTTAAGGCCTGGGCACAAGTGCGGGCTAGGCTTAAGGCCGGGGCACAAGTGCGGGTTAGGCTTAAGGCCGGGGCACAAGTGCGGGCTAGGCTTAAGGCCGGGGCACAAGTGCGGGCTGGGCTTAAGGCCTGGGCACAAGTGCGGGCTGGGCTTAAGGCCTGGGCACAAGTGCGGGCTGGGCTTAAGGCCTGGGCACAAGTGCGGGCTGTGCTTAAGGCCTGGGCACAAGTGCGGGCTAGGCTTAAGGCCTGGGCACAAGTGCGGGCTAGGCTTAAGGCCTGGGCACAAGGGCGGGCTAGGCTTAAGGCCTGGGCACAAGTGCGGGCTAGGCTTAAGGCCTGGGCACAAGTGCGGGCTAGGCTTAAGGCCTGGGCACAAGTGCGGGCTAGGCTTAAGGCCTGGGCACAAGTGCGGGCTAGGCTTAAGGCCTGGGCACAAGTGCGGGCTAGGCTTAAGGCCGGGGCACAAGTGCGGGTTAGGCTTAAGGCCGGGGCACAAGTGCGGGCTAGGCTTAAGGCCGGGGTACAAGTGCGGGCTAGGCTTAAGGCCGGGGCACAAGTGCGGGCTAGGCTTAAGGCCGGGGCACAAGTGCGGGCTAGGCTTAAGGCCGGGGCACAAGTGCGGGCTAGGCTTAAGGCCGGGGCACAAGTGCGGGCTAGGCTTAAGGCCGGGGCACAAGTGCGGGCTAGGCTTAAGGCCGGGGCACAAGTGCGGGCTAGGCTTAAGGCCGGGGCACAATTGCGGGCTAGGCTTAAGGCCGGGGCACAAGTGCTGGCTAGGCTTAAGGCATACAGCCAACTCTTTGCACTTTTTGCATAAAGGGTTAGGCACCCATAGGGGTGAAGAGCTATCTTTCACCCCTCTACTCTGTACTTGGACATTTAGGACTAGATCCTTTGTTGTACAGTGCGGAGCCTCTCCATATCCCCATGCTCCAAGCGACCAGGCACTTCTTGTCTGTCCTCCGTAAATGGGTAATGCCTTCTTCACCAATTACAGTCGTGCATGCGCATTCAGACGGGACAAGAGCGAAGAGCGTAAAGCTGGCCCTATGTGCATAACCAACATGAAGCTGAAGACAAAAACAAACAAACAAGCATTCAAGGGGCTCAAAAGTGCGGGCTAGGCTTAAGGCCTGGGCACAAGTGCGGGCTAGGATTAAGGCCTGGGCACAAGTGCGGGCTGGGCTTAAGGCCTGGGCACAAGTGCGGGCTAGGCTTAAGGCCTGGGCACAAGTGCGGGCTAGGCTTAAGGCCTGGGCACAAGTGCGGGCTAGGCTTAAGGCCTGGGCACAAGTGCGGGCTAGGCTTAAGGCCGGGGCACAAGTGCGGGCTAGGCTTAAGGCCGGGGCACAAGTGCGGGCTAGGCTTAAGGCCGGGGCACAAGTGCGGGCTAGGCTTAAGGCCGGGGCACAAGTGCGGGCTAGGCTTAAGGCCGGGGCACAAGTGCGGGCTAGGCTTAAGGCCGGGGCACAATTGCGGGCTAGGCTTAAGGCCGGGGCACAATTGCGGGCTAGGCTTAAGGCCGGGGCACAAGTGCGGGCTAGGCTTAAGGCCTGGGCACTATTTCGGGCTAGGCTTAAGGCCTGGGCACAAGTGCGGGCTAGGCTTAAGGCCTGGGCACTATTTCGGGCTAGGCTTAAGGCCTGGGCACAAGTGCGGGCTAGGCTTAAGGCCTGGGCACAAGTGCGGGCTAGGCTTAAGGCCTGGGCACAAGTGCGGGCTAGGCTTAAGGCCGGGGCACAAGTGCGGGTTAGGCTTAAGGCCGGGGCACAAGTGCGGGCTAGGCTTAAGGCCGGGGCACAAGTGCGGGCTGGGCTTAAGGCCTGGGCACAAGTGCGGGCTGGGCTTAAGGCCTGGGCACAAGTGCGGGCTGGGCTTAAGGCCTGGGCACAAGTGCGGGCTGTGCTTAAGGCCTGGGCACAAGTGCGGGCTAGGCTTAAGGCCTGGGCACAAGTGCGGGCTAGGCTTAAGGCCTGGGCACAAGTGCGGGCTAGGCTTAAGGCCTGGGCACAAGTGCGGGCTAGGCTTAAGGCCTGGGCACAAGTGCGGGCTAGGCTTAAGGCCTGGGCACAAGTGCGGGCTAGGCTTAAGGCCTGGGCACAAGTGCGGGCTAGGCTTAAGGCCTGGGCACAAGTGCGGGCTAGGCTTAAGGCCGGGGCACAAGTGCGGGTTAGGCTTAAGGCCGGGGCACAAGTGCGGGCTAGGCTTAAGGCCGGGGCACAAGTGCGGGCTAGGCTTAAGGCCGGGGCACAAGTGCGGGCTAGGCTTAAGGCCGGGGCACAAGTGCGGGCTAGGCTTAAGGCCGGGGCACAAGTGCGGGCTAGGCTTAAGGCCGGGGCACAAGTGCGGGCTAGGCTTAAGGCCGGGGCACAAGTGCGGGCTAGGCTTAAGGCCGGGGCACAAGTGCGGGCTAGGCTTAAGGCCGGGGCACAAGTGCGGGCTAGGCTTAAGGCCGGGGCACAATTGCGGGCTAGGCTTAAGGCCGGGGCACAAGTGCTGGCTAGGCTTAAGGCATACAGCCAACTCTTTGCACTTTTTGCATAAAGGGTTAGGCACCCATAGGGGTGAAGAGCTATCTTTCACCCCTTTACTCTGTACTTGGACATTTAGGACTAGATCCTTTGTTGTACAGTGCGGAGCCTCTCCATATCCCCATGCTCCAAGCGACCAGGCACTTCTTGTCTGTCCTCCGTAAATGGGTAATGCCTTCTTCACCAATTACAGTCGTGCATGCGCATTCAGACGGGACAAGAGCGAAGAGCGTAAAGCTGGCCCTATGTGCATAACCAACATGAAGCTGAAGACAAAAACAAACAAACAAGCATTCAAGGGGCTCAAAAGTGCGGGCTAGGCTTAAGGCCTGGGCACAAGTGCGGGCTAGGATTAAGGCCTGGGCACAAGTGCGGGCTGGGCTTAAGGCCTGGGCACAAGTGCGGGCTAGGCTTAAGGCCTGGGCACAAGTGCGGGCTAGGCTTAAGGCCTGGGCACAAGTGCGGGCTAGGCTTAAGGCCTGGGCACAAGTGCGGGCTAGGCTTAAGGCCGGGGCACAAGTGCGGGCTAGGCTTAAGGCCGGGGCACAAGTGCGGGCTAGGCTTAAGGCCGGGGCACAAGTGCGGGCTAGGCTTAAGGCCGGGGCACAAGTGCGGGCTAGGCTTAAGGCCGGGGCACAAGTGCGGGCTAGGCTTAAGGCCGGGGCACAATTGCGGGCTAGGCTTAAGGCCGGGGCACAAGTGCGGGCTAGGCTTAAGGCCTGGGCACTATTTCGGGCTAGGCTTAAGGCCTGGGCACAAGTGCGGGCTAGGCTTAAGGCCTGGGCACTATTTCGGGCTAGGCTTAAGGCCTGGGCACAAGTGCGGGCTAGGCTTAAGGCCTGGGCACAAGTGCGGGCTAGGCTTAAGGCCTGGGCACTATTTCGGGCTAGGCTTAAGGCCTGGGCACAAGTGCGGGCTAGGCTTAAGGCCTGGGCACAAGTGCGGGCTAGGCTTAAGGCCTGGGCACTATTTCGGGCTAGGCTTAAGGCCTGGGCACAAGTGCGGGCTAGGCTTAAGGCCTGGGCACAAGTGCGGGCTAGGCTTAAGGCCTGGGCACAAGTGCGGGCTAGGCTTAAGGCCTGGGCACAAGTGCGGGCTAGGCTTAAGGCCGGGGCACAAGTGCGGGCTAGGCTTAAGGCCGGGGCACAAGTGCGGGCTAGGCTTAAGGCCGGGGCACAAGTGCGGGCTAGGCTTAAGGCCGAGGCACAAGTGCGGGCTAGGCTTAAGGCCGGGGCACAAGTGCGGGCTAGGATTAAGGCCGGGGCACAAGTGCGGGCTGGGCTTAAGGCCGGGGCACAAGTGCGGGCTGGGCTTAAGGCCGGGGCACAAGTGCGGGCTGGGCTTAAGGCCGGGGCACAAGTGCGGGCTGGGCTTAAGGCCGGGGCACAAGTGCGGGCTGGGCTTAAGGCCGGGGCACAAGTGCGGGCTGGGCTTAAGGCCGGGGCACAAGTGCGGGCTGGGCTTAAGGCCGGGGCACAAGTGCGGGCTGGGCTTAAGGCCGGGGCACAAGTGCGGGCTGGGCTTAAGGCCGGGGCACAAGTGCGGGCTGGGCTTAAGGCCGGGGCACAAGTGCGGGCTGGGCTTAAGGCCTGGGCACAAGTGCGGGCTGGGCTTAAGGCCTGGGCACAAGTTCGGGCTGGGCTTAAGGCCTGGGCACAAGTGCGGGCTGGGCTTAAGGCCTGGGCACAAGTGCGGGCTGGGCTTAAGGCCTGGGCACAAGTGCGGGCTGGGCTTAAGGCCTGGGCACAAGTGCGGGCTGTGCTTAAGGCCTGGGCACAAGTGCGGGCTGGGCTTAAGGCCTGGGCACAAGTGCGGGCTAGGCTTAAGGCCTGGGCACAAGTGCGGGCTAGGCTTAAGGCCTGGGCACAAGTGCGGGCTAGGCTTAAGGCCTGGGCACAAGTGCGGGCTAGGCTTAAGGCCTGGGCACAAGTGCGGGCTAGGCTTAAGGCCTGGGCACAAGTGCGGGCTAGGCTTAAGGCCTGGGCACAAGTGCGGGCTAGGCTTAAGGCCGGGGCACAAGTGCGGGTTAGGCTTAAGGCCGGGGCACAAGTGCGGGCTAGGCTTAAGGCCGGGGCACAAGTGCGGGCTGGGCTTAAGGCCTGGGCACAAGTGCGGGCTGGGCTTAAGGCCTGGGCACAAGTGCGGGCTGGGCTTAAGGCCTGGGCACAAGTGCGGGCTGTGCTTAAGGCCTGGGCACAAGTGCGGGCTAGGCTTAAGGCCTGGGCACAAGTGCGGGCTAGGCTTAAGGCCTGGGCACAAGGGCGGGCTAGGCTTAAGGCCTGGGCACAAGTGCGGGCTAGGCTTAAGGCCTGGGCACAAGTGCGGGCTAGGCTTAAGGCCTGGGCACAAGTGCGGGCTAGGCTTAAGGCCTGGGCACAAGTGCGGGCTAGGCTTAAGGCCTGGGCACAAGTGCGGGCTAGGCTTAAGGCCGGGGCACAAGTGCGGGTTAGGCTTAAGGCCGGGGCACAAGTGCGGGCTAGGCTTAAGGCCGGGGTACAAGTGCGGGCTAGGCTTAAGGCCGGGGCACAAGTGCGGGCTAGGCTTAAGGCCGGGGCACAAGTGCGGGCTAGGCTTAAGGCCGGGGCACAAGTGCGGGCTAGGCTTAAGGCCGGGGCACAAGTGCGGGCTAGGCTTAAGGCCGGGGCACAAGTGCGGGCTAGGCTTAAGGCCGGGGCACAAGTGCGGGCTAGGCTTAAGGCCGGGGCACAATTGCGGGCTAGGCTTAAGGCCGGGGCACAAGTGCTGGCTAGGCTTAAGGCATACAGCCAACTCTTTGCACTTTTTGCATAAAGGGTTAGGCACCCATAGGGGTGAAGAGCTATCTTTCACCCCTCTACTCTGTACTTGGACATTTAGGACTAGATCCTTTGTTGTACAGTGCGGAGCCTCTCCATATCCCCATGCTCCAAGCGACCAGGCACTTCTTGTCTGTCCTCCGTAAATGGGTAATGCCTTCTTCACCAATTACAGTCGTGCATGCGCATTCAGACGGGACAAGAGCGAAGAGCGTAAAGCTGGCCCTATGTGCATAACCAACATGAAGCTGAAGACAAAAACAAACAAACAAGCATTCAAGGGGCTCAAAAGTGCGGGCTAGGCTTAAGGCCTGGGCACAAGTGCGGGCTAGGATTAAGGCCTGGGCACAAGTGCGGGCTGGGCTTAAGGCCTGGGCACAAGTGCGGGCTAGGCTTAAGGCCTGGGCACAAGTGCGGGCTAGGCTTAAGGCCTGGGCACAAGTGCGGGCTAGGCTTAAGGCCTGGGCACAAGTGCGGGCTAGGCTTAAGGCCGGGGCACAAGTGCGGGCTAGGCTTAAGGCCGGGGCACAAGTGCGGGCTAGGCTTAAGGCCGGGGCACAAGTGCGGGCTAGGCTTAAGGCCGGGGCACAAGTGCGGGCTAGGCTTAAGGCCGGGGCACAAGTGCGGGCTAGGCTTAAGGCCGGGGCACAATTGCGGGCTAGGCTTAAGGCCGGGGCACAATTGCGGGCTAGGCTTAAGGCCGGGGCACAAGTGCGGGCTAGGCTTAAGGCCTGGGCACTATTTCGGGCTAGGCTTAAGGCCTGGGCACAAGTGCGGGCTAGGCTTAAGGCCTGGGCACTATTTCGGGCTAGGCTTAAGGCCTGGGCACAAGTGCGGGCTAGGCTTAAGGCCTGGGCACAAGTGCGGGCTAGGCTTAAGGCCTGGGCACAAGTGCGGGCTAGGCTTAAGGCCTGGGCACAAGTGCGGGCTAGGCTTAAGGCCTGGGCACAAGTGCGGGCTAGGCTTAAGGCCTGGGCACAAGTGCGGGCTAGGCTTAAGGCCTGGGCACAAGTGCGGGCTAGGCTTAAGGCCGGGGCACAAGTGCGGGTTAGGCTTAAGGCCGGGGCACAAGTGCGGGCTAGGCTTAAGGCCGGGGCACAAGTGCGGGCTAGGCTTAAGGCCGGGGCACAAGTGCGGGCTAGGCTTAAGGCCGGGGCACAAGTGCGGGCTAGGCTTAAGGCCGGGGCACAAGTGCGGGCTAGGCTTAAGGCCGGGGCACAAGTGCGGGCTAGGCTTAAGGCCGGGGCACAAGTGCGGGCTAGGCTTAAGGCCGGGGCACAAGTGCGGGCTAGGCTTAAGGCCGGGGCACAAGTGCGGGCTAGGCTTAAGGCCGGGGCACAATTGCGGGCTAGGCTTAAGGCCGGGGCACAAGTGCTGGCTAGGCTTAAGGCATACAGCCAACTCTTTGCACTTTTTGCATAAAGGGTTAGGCACCCATAGGGGTGAAGAGCTATCTTTCACCCCTTTACTCTGTACTTGGACATTTAGGACTAGATCCTTTGTTGTACAGTGCGGAGCCTCTCCATATCCCCATGCTCCAAGCGACCAGGCACTTCTTGTCTGTCCTCCGTAAATGGGTAATGCCTTCTTCACCAATTACAGTCGTGCATGCGCATTCAGACGGGACAAGAGCGAAGAGCGTAAAGCTGGCCCTATGTGCATAACCAACATGAAGCTGAAGACAAAAACAAACAAACAAGCATTCAAGGGGCTCAAAAGTGCGGGCTAGGCTTAAGGCCTGGGCACAAGTGCGGGCTAGGATTAAGGCCTGGGCACAAGTGCGGGCTGGGCTTAAGGCCTGGGCACAAGTGCGGGCTAGGCTTAAGGCCTGGGCACAAGTGCGGGCTAGGCTTAAGGCCTGGGCACAAGTGCGGGCTAGGCTTAAGGCCTGGGCACAAGTGCGGGCTAGGCTTAAGGCCGGGGCACAAGTGCGGGCTAGGCTTAAGGCCGGGGCACAAGTGCGGGCTAGGCTTAAGGCCGGGGCACAAGTGCGGGCTAGGCTTAAGGCCGGGGCACAAGTGCGGGCTAGGCTTAAGGCCGGGGCACAAGTGCGGGCTAGGCTTAAGGCCGGGGCACAATTGCGGGCTAGGCTTAAGGCCGGGGCACAAGTGCGGGCTAGGCTTAAGGCCTGGGCACTATTTCGGGCTAGGCTTAAGGCCTGGGCACAAGTGCGGGCTAGGCTTAAGGCCTGGGCACTATTTCGGGCTAGGCTTAAGGCCTGGGCACAAGTGCGGGCTAGGCTTAAGGCCTGGGCACAAGTGCGGGCTAGGCTTAAGGCCTGGGCACTATTTCGGGCTAGGCTTAAGGCCTGGGCACAAGTGCGGGCTAGGCTTAAGGCCTGGGCACAAGTGCGGGCTAGGCTTAAGGCCTGGGCACTATTTCGGGCTAGGCTTAAGGCCTGGGCACAAGTGCGGGCTAGGCTTAAGGCCTGGGCACAAGTGCGGGCTAGGCTTAAGGCCTGGGCACAAGTGCGGGCTAGGCTTAAGGCCTGGGCACAAGTGCGGGCTAGGCTTAAGTCCGGGGCACAAGTGCGGGCTAGGCTTAAGGCCGGGGCACAAGTGCGGGCTAGGCTTAAGGCCGGGGCACAAGTGCGGGCTAGGCTTAAGGCCGAGGCACAAGTGCGGGCTAGGCTTAAGGCCGGGGCACAAGTGCGGGCTAGGATTAAGGCCGGGGCACAAGTGCGGGCTAGGCTTAAGGCCGGGGCACAAGTGCGGGCTAGGCTTAAGGCCGGGGCACAAGTGCGGGCTAGGCTTAAGGCCGGGGCACAAGTGCGGGCTAGGCTTAAGGCCGGGGCACAAGTGCGGGCTAGGCTTAAGGCCGGGGCACAAGTGCGGGCTAGGCTTAAGGCCGGGGCACAAGTGCGGGCTAGGCTTAAGGCCGGGGCACAAGTGCGGGCTAGGATTAAGGCCGGGGCACAAGTGCGGGCTGGGCTTAAGGCCGGGGCACAAGTGCGGGCTGGGCTTAAGGCCGGGGCACAAGTGCGGGCTGGGCTTAAGGCCGGGGCACAAGTGCGGGCTGGGCTTAAGGCCGGGGCACAAGTGCGGGCTGGGCTTAAGGCCGGGGCACAAGTGCGGGCTGGGCTTAAGGCCGGGGCACAAGTGCGGGCTGGGCTTAAGGCCTGGGCACAAGTGCGGGCTGGGCTTAAGGCCTGGGCACAAGTGCGGGCTGGGCTTAAGGCCTGGGCACAAGTGCGGGCTGGGCTTAAGGCCTGGGCACAAGTGCGGGCTGGGCTTAAGGCCTGGGCACAAGTGCGGGCTGTGCTTAAGGCCTGGGCACAAGTGCGGGCTGTGCTTAAGGCCTGGGCACAAGTGCGGGCTAGGCTTAAGGCCTGGGCACAAGTGCGGGCTAGGCTTAAGGCCTGGGCACAAGTGCGGGCTAGGCTTAAGGCCTGGGCACAAGTGCGGGCTAGGCTTAAGGCCTGGGCACAAGTGCGGGCTAGGCTTAAGGCCTGGGCACAAGTGCGGGCTAGGCTTAAGGCCTGGGCACAAGTGCGGGCTAGGCTTAAGGCCTGGGCACAAGTGCGGGCTAGGCTTAAGGCCGGGGCACAAGTGCGGGTTAGGCTTAAGGCCGGGGCACAAGTGCGGGCTAGGCTTAAGGCCGGGGCACAAGTGCGGGCTAGGCTTAAGGCCGGGGCACAAGTGCGGGCTAGGCTTAAGGCCGGGGCACAAGTGCGGGCTAGGCTTAAGGCCGGGGCACAAGTGCGGGCTAGGCTTAAGGCCGGGGCACAAGTGCGGGCTAGGCTTAAGGCCGGGGCACAAGTGCGGGCTAGGCTTAAGGCCGGGGCACAAGTGCGGGCTAGGCTTAAGGCCTGGGCACAAGTGCGGGCTAGGCTTAAGGCCTGGGCACAAGTGCGGGCTAGGCTTAAGGCCTGGGCACAAGTGCGGGCTAGGCTTAAGGCCTGGGCACAAGTGCGGGCTAGGCTTAAGGCCTGGGCACAAGTGCGGGCTAGGCTTAAGGCCTGGGCACAAGTGCGGGCTAGGCTTAAGGCCTGGGCACAAGTGCGGGCTAGGCTTAAGGCCTGGGCACAAGTGCGGGCTAGGCTTAAGGCCTGGGCACAATTGCGGGCTAGGCATAAGGCCTGGGCACAAGTGCGGGCTAGGCTTAAGGCCTGGGCACAAGTGCGGGCTAGACTTAAGGCCGGGGCACAAGTGCGGGCTAGGCTTAAGGCCGGGGCACAAGTGCGGGCTAGGCTTAAGGGCGGAGCACAAGTGCGGGCTAGGCTTAAGGCCGGGGCACAAGTGCGGGCTAGGCTTAAGGCCGGGGCACAAGTGCGGGCTAGGCTTAAGGCCTGGGCACAAGTGCGGGCTAGGCTTAAGGCCTGGGCACAAGTGCAGTGCTGGCTAGGCTTAAGGCATGGGCACAAGTGCTGGCTAGGCTTAAGGCATACAGCCAACTCTTTGCACAAAGGGTTAAGCACCCATAGGGGTGAAGAGCTAGCTTTCACCCCTCTACTCTGTACTTGGACATTTAGGACTAGATCCTTTGTTGTACAGTGCAGAGCCTCTCCATAACCCCATGCTCCAAGCGACCAGGCACTTCTTGTCTGTCCTCCGTAAATGGGTAATGCCTTCTTCACCAATTACAGTCGTGCATGCGCATTCAGACGGGACAAGAGCGAAGAGCGTAAAGCTGGCCCTATGTGCATAACCAACATGAAGCTGAAGACAAAAACAAACAAACAAGCATTCAAGGGGCTCAAAAGTGTGGGCTAGGCTTAAGGCCTGGGCACAAGTGCGGGCTAGGCTTAAGGCCTGGGCACAAGTGCGGGCTAGGCTTAAGGCCTGGGCACAAGTGCGGGCTAGGCTTAAGGCCTGGGCACAAGTGCGGGCTAGGCTTAAGGCCTGGGCACAAGTACGGGCTGGGCTTAAGGCCTGGGCACAAGTGCGGGCTAGGCTTAAGGCCTGGGCACAAGTGCGGGCTAGGCTTAAGGCCTGGGCACAAGTGCGGGCTAGGCTTAAGGCCTGGGCACAAGTGCGGGCTAGGCTTAAGGCCTGGGCACAAGTGCGGGCTAGGGTTAAGGCCTGGGCACAAGTGCGGGCTAGGCTTAAGGCCTGGGCACAAGTGCGGGCTAGGCTTAAGGCCTGGGCACAAGTGCGGGCTAGGCTTAAGGCCTGGGCACAAGTGCGGGCTAGGCTTAAGGCCTGGGCACAAGTGGGGGCTAGGCTTAAGGCATTGGCACAAGTGCGGGCTAGGCTTAAGGCCTGGGCACAATTGCGGGCTAGGCTTAAGGCCTGGGCACAAGTGCGGGCTAGGCTTAAAGCCGGGGCACAAGTGCGGGCTAGGCTTAAGGCCTGGGCACTATTTCGGGCTAGGCTTAAGGCCTGGGCACTATTTCAGGCTAGGCTTAAGGCCTGGGCACAAGTGCGGGCTAGGCTTAAGGCCGGGGCACAAGTGCGGGCTAGGCTTAAGGCCGGGGCACAAGTGCGGGCTAGGCTTAAGGCCTGGGCACAAGTGCGGGCTAGGCTTAAGGCCTGAGCACAAGTGCGGGCTAGGCTTAAGGCCTGGGCACAAGTGCGGGATAGGCTTAAGGCCGGGGCACAAGTGCGGGCTAGGCTTAAGGCCGGGGCACAAGTGCGGGCTAGGCTTAAGGCCGGGGCACAAGTGCGGGCTAGGCTTAAGGCCGGGGCACAAGTGCGGGCTAGGCTTAAGGCCTGGGCACAAGTGCGGGATAGGCTTAAGGCCGGGGCACAAGTGCGGCCTAGGCTTAAGGCCGGGGCACAAGTGCGGGCTAGGCTTAAGGCCGGGGCACAAGTGCGGGCTAGGCTTAAGGCCGGGGCACAAGTGCGGGCTAGGCTTAAGGCCTGGGCACAAGTGCGGGCTAGGCTTAAGGCCGGGGCACAAGTGCGGGCTAGGCTTAAGGCCGGGGCACAAGTGCGGGCTAGGCTTAAGGCATGGGCACTATTTCGGGCTAGGCTTAAGGCCTGGGCACTATTTCGGGCTAGGCTTAAGGCCTGAGCACAAGTGCGGGCTAGGCTTAAGGCCTGGGCACAAGTGCGGGCTAGGCTTAAGGCCTGGGCACAAGTGCGGGCTAGGCTTAAGGCCTGGGCACAAGTGCGGGCTAGGCTTAAGGCCTGGGCACAAGTGGGGGCTAGGCTTAAGGCCTGGGCACAAGTGCGGGCTAGGCTTAAGGCCTGGGCACAAGTGCGGGCTAGGCTTAAGGCCTGGGCACAAGTGCGGGCTAGGCTTAAGGCCTGGGCACAAGTGCGGGCTAGGCTTAAGGCTGGGGCACAAGTGCGGGCTAGGCTTAAGGCCGGGGCACAAGTGCGGGCTAGGCTTAAGGCCGGGGCACAAGTGCGGGCTAGGCTTAAGGCCGGGGCACAAGTGCGGGCTAGGCTTAAGGCCGGGGCACAAGTGCGGGCTAGGCTTAAGGCCGGGGCACAAGTGCGGGCTAGGCTTAAGGCCGGGACACAAGTGCGGGCTAGGCTTAAGGCCGGGACACAAGTGCGGGCTAGGCTTAAGGCCTGGGCACAAGTGCGGGCTAGGCTTAAGGCCTGGGCACAAGTGCGGGCTAGGCTTAAGGCCTGGGCACAAGTGCGGGCTAGGCTTAAGGCCTGGGCACAAGTGCGGGCTAGGCTTAAGGCCTGGGCACAAGTGCGGGCTAGGCTTAAGGCCGGGGCACAAGTGCGGGCTAGGCTTAAGGCCGGGGCACAAGTGCGGGCTAGGCTTAAGGCCGGGGCACAAGTGCGGGCTAGGCTTAAGGCCGAGGCACAAGTGCGGGCTAGGCTTAAGGCCGGGGCACAAGTACGGGCTAGGATTAAGGCCGGGGCACAAGTGCGGGCTAGGCTTAAGGCCGGGGCACAAGTGCGGGCTAGGCTTAAGGCCGGGGCACAAGTGCGGGCTAGGCTTAAGGCCGGGGCACAAGTGCGGGCTAGGCTTAAGGCCGGGGCACAAGTGCGGGCTAGGCTTAAGGCCGGGGCACAAGTGCGGGCTAGGATTAAGGCCGGGGCACAAGTGCGGGCTAGGCTTAAGGCCGGGGCACAAGTGCGGGCTGGGCTTAAGGCCGGGGCACAAGTGCGGGCTGGGCTTAAGGCCGGGGCACAAGTGCGGGCTGGGCTTAAGGCCGGGGCACAAGTGCGGGCTGGGCTTAAGGCCGGGGCACAAGTGCGGGCTGGGCTTAAGGCCGGGGCACAAGTGCGGACTGGGCTTAAGGCCGGGGCACAAGTGCGGGCTGGGCTTAAGGCCTGGGCACAAGTGCGGGCTGGGCTTAAGGCCTGGGCACAAGTGCGGGCTAGGCTTAAGGCCTGGGCACAAGTGCGGGCTAGGCTTAAGGCCGGGGCACAAGTGCGGGCTAGGCTTAAGGCCGGGGCGCAAGTGCGGGCTAGGCTTAAGGCCGGGGCACAAGTGCGGGCTAGGCTTAAGGCCGGGGCACAAGTGCGGGCTAGGCTTAAGGCCGGGGCACAAGTGCGGGCTAGGCTTAAGGCCGGGGCACAAGTGCCGGCTAGGCTTAAGGCCGGGGCACAATTGCGGGCTAGGCTTAAGGCCGGGGCACAAGTGCTGGCTAGGCTTAAGGCATACAGCCAACTCTTTGCACTTTTTGCATAAAGGGTTAGGCACCCATAGGGGTGAAGAGCTATCTTTCACCCCTCTACTCTGTACTTGGACATTTAGGACTAGATCCTTTGTTGTACAGTGCGGAGCCTCTCCATAACCCCATGCTCCAAGCGACCAGGCACTTCTTGTCTGTCCTCCGTAAATGGGTAATGCCTTCTTCACCAATTACAGTCGTGCATGCGCATTCAGACGGGACAAGAGCGAAGAGCGTAAAGCTGGCCCTATGTGCATAACCAAAATGAAGCTGAAGACAAAAACAAACAAGCATTCAAGGGGCTCAAAAGTGCGGGCTAGGCTTAAGGCCTGGGCACAAGTGCGGGCTGGGCTTAAGGCCTGGGCACAAGTGCGGGCTGGGCTTAAGGCCTGGGCACAAGTGCGGGCTGGGCTTAAGGCCTGGGCACAAGTGCGGGCTGGGCTTAAGGCCTGGGCACAAGTGCGGGCTGGGCTTAAGGCCTGGGCACAAGTGCGGGCTGGGCTTAAGGCCTGGGCACAAGTGCGGGCTGGGCTTAAGGCCTGGGCACAAGTGCGGGCTGGGCTTAAGGCCTGGGCACAAGTGCGGGCTAGGCTTAAGGCCTGGGCACAAGTGCGGGCTAGGCTTAAGGCCTGGGCACAAGTGCGGGCTAGGCTTAAGGCCTGGGCACAAGTGCGGGCTAGGCTTAAGGCCTGGGCACAAGTGCGGGCTAGGCTTAAGGCCTGGGCACAATTGCGGGCTAGGCTTAAAGCCTGGGCACAAGTGCGGGCTAGGCTTAAGGCCTGGGCACAAGTGCGGGCTAGGCTTAAGGCCTGGGCACAATTGCGGGCTAGGCTTAAGGCCTGGGCACAAGTGCGGGCTAGGCTTAAGGCCTGGGCACAAGTGCGGGCTAGGCTTAAGGCCGGGGCACAAGTGCGGGCTAGGCTTAAAGCCGGGGCACAAGTGCGGGCTAGGCTTAAGGCCGGGGCACAAGTGCGGGCTAGGCTTAAGGCCGGGGCACAAGTGCGGGCTAGGCTTAAGGCCGGGGCACAAGTGCGGGCTAGGCTTAAGGCCGGGGCACAAGTGCGGGCTAGGCTTAAGGCCGGGGCACAAGTGCGGGCTAGGCTTAAGGCCGGGGCACAAGTGCGGGCTAGGCTTAAGGCCGGGGCACAAGTGCGGGCTAGGCTTAAGGCCGGGGCACAAGTACGGGCTAGGCATAAGGCCTGGGCACAAGTGCGTCTAGGCTTAAGGCCTGGGCACAAGTGCGGGCTAGGCTTAAGGCCTGGGCACAAGTGCAGGCTAGGCTTAAGGCCTGGGCACAAGTTCGGGCTAGGCTTAAGGCCTGGGCACAAGTGCAGGCTAAGCTTAAGGCCGGGGCACAAGTGCTGGCTAGGCTTAAGGCATACAGCCAACTCTTTGAACTTTTTGCATAAAGGGTTAGGCACCCATAGGGGTGAAGAGCTATCTTTCACCCCTCTACTCTGTACTTGGACATTTAGGACTAGATCCTTTGTTGTACAGTGCGGAGCCTCTCCATAACCCCATGCTCCAAGCGACCAGGCACTTCTTGTCTGTCCTCCGTAAATGGGTAATGCCTTCTTCACCAATTACAGTCGTGCATGCGCATTCAGACGGGACAAGAGCGAAGAGCGTAAAGCTGGCCCTATGTGCATAGCCAACATGAAGCTGAAGACAAAAACAAACAAACAAGCATTCAAGGGGCTCAAAAGTGCGGGCTAGGCTTAAGGCCTGGGCACAAGTGCGGGCTGGGCTTAAGGCCTGGGCACAAGTGTGGGCTGGGCTTAAGGCCAGGGCACAAGTGCGGGCTGGGCTTAAGGCCTGGGCACAAGTGCGGGCTGGGCTTAAGGCCTGGGCACAAGTGCGGGCTGGGCTTAAGGCCTGGGCACAAGTGCGGGCTGGGCTTAAGGCCTGGGCACAAGTGCGGGCTGGGCTTAAGGCCTGGGCACAAGTGCAGGCTGGGCTTAAGGCCTGGGCACAAGTGCGGGCTAGGCTTAAGGCCTGGGCACAAGTGCGGGCTGATCTTAAGGCCTGGGCACAAGTGCGGGCTAGGCTTAAGGCCTGGGCACAAGTGCGGGCTAGGCTTAAGGCCTGGGCACAAGTGCGGGCTAGGCTTAAGGCCTGGGCACAATTGCGGGCTAGGCTTAAGACCTGGGCACAAGTGCGGGCTAGGCTTAAGGCCTGGGCACAAGTGCGGGCTAGGCTTAAGGCCTGGGCACAATTGCGGGCTAGGCTTAAGGCCTGGGCACAAGTGCGGGCTAGGCTTAAGGCCTGGGCACAAGTGCGGGCTAGGCTTAAGGCCGGGGCACAAGTGCGGGCTAGGCTTAAAGCCGGGGCACAAGTGCGGGCTAGGCTTAAGGCCGGGGCACAAGTGCGGGCTAGGCTTAAGGCCGGGGCACAAGTGCGGGCTAGGCTTAAGGCCGGGGCACAAGTGCGGGCAAGGCTTAAGGCCGGGGCACAAGTGCGGGCTAGGCTTAAGGCCGGGGCACAAGTGCGGGCTAGGCTTAAGGCCGGGGCACAAGTGCGGGCTACGCTTAAGGCCGGGGCACAAGTACGGGCTACGCTTAAGGCCGGGGCACAAGTACGGGCTAGGCTTAAGGCCTGGGCACAAGTGCGTCTAGGCTTAAGGCCTGGGCACAAGTGCGGGCTAGGCTTAAGGCCTGGGCACAAGTGCGGGCTAGGCTTAAGGCCTGGGCACAAGTGCGGGCTAGGCTTAAGGCCTGGGCACAAGTGCGGGCTAGGCTTAAGGCCTGGGCACAAGTGCGGGCTAGGCTTAAGGCCTGGGCACTATTTCGGGCTAGGCTTAAGGCCTGGGCACTATTTCGGGCTAGGCTTAAGGCCTGGGCACAAGTGCGGGCTAGACTTAAGGCCGGGGCACAAGTGCGGGCTAGGCTTAAGGCCGGGGCACAAGTGCGGTCTAGGCTTAAGGCCTGGGCACAAGTGCGGGCTAGGCTTAAGGCCTGGGCACAAGTGCGGGCTAGGCTTAAGGCCTGGGCACAAGTGCAGTGCTGGCTAGGATCAAGGCAGGGGGCACAAGTGCTGGCTAGGCTTAAGGCATGGGCACAAGTGCTGGCTAGGCTTAAGACATACAGCCAACTCTTTGCACTCTTTGCATTAAGGGTTAAGCACCCATAGGGGTGAAGAGCTAGCTTTCACCCCTCTACTCTGTACTTGGACATTTAGGACTAGATCCTTTGTTGTACAGTGCGGAGCCTCTCCATAACCCCATGCTCCAAGCGACCAGGCACTTCTTGTCTGTCCTCCGTAAATGGGTAATGCCTTCTTCACCAATTACAGTCGTGCATGCGCATTCAGACGGGACAAGAGCGAAGAGCGTAAAGCTGGCCCTATGTGCATAACCAACATGAAGCTGAAGACAAAAACAAACAAACAAGCATTCAAGGGGCTCAAAAGTGCGGGCTAGGCTTAAGGCCTGGGCACAAGTGCGGGCTAGGCTTAAGGCCTGGGCACAAGTGCGGGCTGGGCTTAAGGCCTGGGCACAAGTGCAGGCTGGGCTTAAGGCTGGGGCACAAGTGCGGGCTGGGCTTAAGGCCGGGGCACAAGTGCGGGCTGGGCTTAAGGCCTGGGCACAAGTGCGGGCTGGGCTTAAGGCCTGGGCACAAGTGCGGGCTGGGCTTAAGGCCTGGGCACAAGTGCGGGCTGGGCTTAAGGCCTGGGCACAAGTGCGGGCTGGGCTTAAGGCCTGGGCACAAGTGCGGGCTGGGCTTAAGGCCTGGGCACAAGTGCGGGCTGATCTTAAGGCCTGGGCACAAGTGCAGGCTGGGCTTAAGGCCTGGGCACAAGTGCGGGCTAGGCTTAAGGCCTGGGCACAAGTGCGGGCTAGGCTTAAGGCCTGGGCACAAGTGCGGGCTAGGCTTAAGGCCTGGGCACAAGTGCGGGCTAGGCTTAAGGCCTGGGCACAAGTGCGGGTTAGGCTTAAGGCCTGGGCACAAGTGCGGGCTAGGCTTAAGGCCTGGGCACAAGTGCGGGCTAGGCTTAAGGCCTGGGCACAAGTGCGGGCTAGGCTTAAGGCCTGGGCACAAGTGCTGGCTAGGCTTAAGGCCTGGGCACAAGTGCGGGCTAGGCTTAAGGCCTGGGCACAAGTGCGGGCTAGGCTTAAGGCCGGGGCACAAGTGCGAGCTAGGCTTAAGGCCGGGGCACAAGTGCGGGCTAGGCTTAAGGCCGAGGCTTAAGGCCGGGGCACAAGTTCGGGCTAGGCTTAAGGCCGGGGCACAAGTGCGGGCTAGGCTTAAGGCCTGGGCACAAGTGCGGGCTAGGCTTAAGGCCTGGGCACAAGTGCGGACTAGGCTTAAGGCCTGGGCACAAGTGCAGTGCTGGCTAGGATCAAGGGAGGGGGCACAAGTGCTGGCTAGGCTTAAGGCATGGGCACAAGTGCTGGCTAGGCTTAAGGCATACAGCTAACTCTTTGCACTCTTTGCATAAAGGGTTAGGCACCCATAGGGGTGAAGAGCTAGCTTTCACCCCTCTACTCTGTACTTGGACATTTAGGACTAGATCCTTTGTTGTACAGTGCGGAGCCTCTCCATAACCCCATGCTCCAAGCGACCAGGCACTTCTTGTCTGTCCTCCGTAAATGGGTAATGCCTTCTTCCCCAATTACAGTCGTGCATGCGCATTCAGACGGGACAAGAGCGAAGAGCGTAAAGCTGGCCCTGTGCATAACCAACATGAAGCTGAAGACAAAAACAAACAAGCATTCAAGGGGCTCAAAAGTGCGGGCTAGGCTTAAGGCCTGGGCACAAGTGCGGGCTAGGCTTAAGGCCTGGGCACAAGTGCGGGCTAGGCTTAAGGCCTGGGCACAAGTGCGGGCTAGGCTTAAGGCCTGGGCACAAGTGCGGGCTAGGCTTAACGCCTGGGCACAAGTGCGGGCTAGGCTTAAGGCCGGGGCACAAGTGCGGGCTAGGCTTAAGGCCGGGGCACAAGTGCGGGCTAGGCTTAATGCCTGGGCACAAGTGCGGGCTGGGCTTAAGGCCTGGGCACAAGTGCGGGCTGGGCTTAAGGCCTGGGCACAAGTGCGGGCTGGGCTTAAGGCCTGGGCACAAGTGCGGGCTGGGCTTAAGGCCTGGGCACAAGTGCGGGCTGGGCTTAAGGCCTGGGCACAAGTGCGGGCTGGGCTTAAGGTCTGGGCACAAGTGCGGGCTGGGCTTAAGGCCTGGGCACAAGTGCGGGCTGGGCTTAAGGCCTGGGCACAAGTGCGGGCTAGGCTTAAGGCCTGGGCACAAGTGCGGGCTAGGCTTAAGGCCGGGGCACAAGTGCGGGCTAGGCTTAAGGCCGGGGCACAAGTGCGGGCTAGGCTTAAGGCCGGGGCACAAGTGCGGGCTAGGCTTAAGGCCGGGGCACAAGTGCGGGCTAGGCTTAAGGCCGGGGCACAAGTGCGGGCTAGGCTTAAGGCCGGGGCACAAGTGCGGGCTAGGCTTAAGGCCGGGGCACAATTGCGGGCTAGGCTTAAGGCCGGGGCACAAGTGCTGGCTAGGCTTAAGGCATACAGCCAACTCTTTGCACTCTTTGCATAAAGGGTTAAGCACCCATAGGGGTGAAGAGCTAGCTTTCACCCCTCTACTCTGTACTTGGACATTTAGGACTAGATCCTTTGTTGTACAGTGCGGAGCCTCTCCATAACCCCATGCTCCAAGCGACCAGGCACTTCTTGTCTGTAATCCGTAAATGGGTAATGCCTTCTTCACCAATTACAGTCGTGCATGCGCATTCAGACGGGACAAGAGCGAAGAGCGTAAAGCTGGCCCTATGTGCATAACCAACATGAAGCTGAAGACAAAAACAAACAAACAAGCATTCAAGGGGCTCAAAAGTGCGGGCTAGGCTTAAGGCCTGGGCACAAGTGCGGGCTAGACTTAAGGCCTGGGCACAAGTGCGGGCTGGGCTTAAGGCCTGGGCACAAGTGCAGGCTGGGCTTAAGGCCGGGGCACAAGTGCGGGCTGGGCTTAAGGCCGGGGCACAAGTGCGGGCTGGGCTTAAGGCCTGGGCACAAGTGCGGGCTGGGCTTAAGGCCTGGGCACAAGTGCGGGCTGGGCTTAAGGCCTGGGCACAAGTGCGGGCTGGGCTTAAGGCCTGGGCACAAGTGCGGGCTGGGCTTAAGGCCTGGGCACAAGTGCGGGCTGGGCTTAAGGCCTGGGCACAAGTGCGGGCTGGGCTTAAGGCCTGGGCACAAGTGCGGGCTGGGCTTAAGGCCTGGGCACAAGTGCGGGCTGATCTTAAGGCCTGGGCACAAGTGCAGGCTGGGCTTAAGGCCTGGGCACAAGTGCGGGCTAGGCTTAAGGCCTGGGCACAAGTGCGGGCTAGGCTTAAGGCCTGGGCACAAGTGCGGGCTAGGCTTAAGGCCTGGGCACAAGTGCGGGTTAGGCTTAAGGCCTGGGCACAAGTGCGGGCTAGGCTTAAGGCCTGGGCACAAGTGCGGGCTAGGCTTAAGGCCTGGGCACAAGTGCGGGCTAGGCTTAAGGCCTGGGCACAAGTGCTGGCTAGGCTTAAGGCCTGGGCACAAGTGCGGGCTAGGCTTAAGGCCTGGGCACAAGTGCGGGCTAGGCTTAAGGCCGGGGCACAAGTGCGAGCTAGGCTTAAGGCCGGGGCACAAGTGCGGGCTAGGCTTAAGGCCGGGGCACAAGTGCGGGCTAGGCTTAAGGCCGGGGCACAAGTGTGGGCTAGGCTTAAGGCCTGGGCACAAGTGCGGGCTAGGCTTAAGGCCTGGGCACAAGTGCGGGCTAGGCTTAAGGCCTGGGCACAAGTGCAGTGCTGGCTAGGATCAAGGCAGGGGGCACAAGTGCTGGCTAGGCTTAAGGCATGGGCACAAGTGCTGGCTAGGCTTAAGGCATACAGCTAACTCTTTGCACTCTTTGCATAAAGGGTTAGGCACCCATAGGGGTGAAGAGCTAGCTTTCACCCCTCTACTCTGTACTTGGACATTTAGGACTAGATCCTTTGTTGTACAGTGCGGAGCCTCTCCATAACCCCATGCTCCAAGCGACCAGGCACTTCTTGTCTGTCCTCCGTAAATGGGTAATGTGTTGTGAATTCTGTGGCTGAGTTCACTTCTGTGGTCACAAGTGGTATTGCAGTCTCTGGGCTTCCTCCCTCAGGTGTTTTGGTGAGCTCGTTGGCTGCCTTGCTATTTAGCTCCACCTGAGTCTGTCTTCCTTGCTCCTTGTCAATGTTCCAGTGTTGGATCTGAGCTACTGCATCTTTCCTTGGGCCTGCTGCTCTGCTAGATAAGTGCTTCTAGTTTGTTTTCTGTTTTTTTCTGTCCAGCTTGCTATTGTCTTTTGCTGGAAGCTCTGAGAAGCAGAGGGGTGCACCGCCGTGCTGTTAGTTCGGCACGGTGGGTCTTTTTGCCCCTTTGCGTGGTTTTCGTTTTAGGGTTTTTTGTAGACTGCATAGTTCTCTTTGCTATCCTCGCTCTGTCTAGAATATCGGGCCTCACTTTGCTGAATCTATTTCATTCCTACGTTTGTCTTTTCATCTTGCTAACAGTCATTATATGTGGGGGGCTGCCTATTCCTTTGGGGTATTTCTCTGAGGTAAGTCAGGCTTGTATTTCTATCTTCAGGCTAGTCAGCTCCTCAGGCAGTGCCGAGTTGCATAGGTAGTTGTTAGGCGCAATCCACTGCTGCTTATAGTTGTGTGAGGATAGATCAGGTACTGCAGTCTACAGAGATTCCACGTCTCAGAGCTCGTCCTATTGTTTTTGGTTATTGCCAGATCTCTGTATGTGCGCTGATTACTGCACGCTGTGTTGCCTGATTGCCAGCCATAACAGTGTGCAGTAATCAGCGCACATACAGAGATCTGGCAATAACCAAAAACAATAGGACGAGCTCTGAGACGTGGAATCTCTGTAGACTGCAGTACCTGATCTATCCTCACACAACTATAAGCAGCAGTGGATTGCGCCTAACAACTACCTATGCAACTCGGCACTGCCTGAGGAGCTGACTAGCCTGAAGATAGAAATACAAGCCTGACTTACCTCAGAGAAATACCCCAAAGGAATAGGCAGCCCCCCACATATAATGACTGTTAGCAAGATGAAAAGACAAACGTAGGAATGAAATAGATTCAGCAAAGTGAGGCCCGATATTCTAGACAGAGCGAGGATAGCAAAGAGAACTATGCAGTCTACAAAAAACCCTAAAACGAAAACCACGCAAAGGGGCAAAAAGACCCACCGTGCCGAACTAACAGCACGGCGGTGCACCCCTCTGCTTCTCAGAGCTTCCAGCAAAAGACAATAGCAAGCTGGACAGAAAAAAACAGAAAACAAACTAGAAGCACTTATCTAGCAGAGCAGCAGGCCCAAGGAAAGATGCAGTAGCTCAGATCCAACACTGGAACATTGACAAGGAGCAAGGAAGACAGACTCAGGTGGAGCTAAATAGCAAGGCAGCCAACGAGCTCACCAAAACACCTGAGGGAGGAAGCCCAGAGACTGCAATACCACTTGTGACCACAGAAGTGAACTCAGCCACAGAATTCACAACAGTAATGCCTTCTTCCCCAATTACAGTCGTGCATGCGCATTCAGACGGGACAAGAGCGAAGAGCGTAAAGCTGGCCCTGTGCATAACCAACATGAAGCTGAAGACAAAAACAAACAAACAAGCATTCAAGGGGCTCAAAAGTGCGGGCTAGGCTTAAGGCCTGGGCACAAGTGCGGGCTAGGCTTAAGGCCTGGGCACAAGTGCGGGCTAGGCTTAAGGCCTGGGCACAAGTGCGGGCTAGGCTTAAGGCCTGGGCACAAGTGCGGGCTAGGCTTAAGGCCTGGGCACAAGTGCGGGCTAGGCTTAACGCCTGGGCACAAGTGCGGGCTAGGCTTAAGGCCGGGGCACAAGTGCGGGCTAGGCTTAAGGCCGGGGCACAAGTGCGGGCTAGGCTTAAGGCCTGGGCACAAGTGCGGGCTAGGCTTAAGGCCTGGGCACAAGTGCGGGCTAGGCTTAAGGCCTGGGCACAAGTGCGGGCTAGGCGTAAGGCCTGGGCACAAGTGCAGTGCTGGCTAGGATCAAGGCAGGGGGCACAAGTGCTGGCTAGGCTTACGGCATGGGCACAAGTGCTGGCTAGGCTTAAGGCATACAGCTAACTCTTTGCACTCTTTTCATAAAGGGTTAGGCACCCATAGGGGTGAAGAGCTAGCTTTCACCCCTCTACTCTGTACTTGGACATTTAGGACTAGATCCTTTGTTGTACAGTGCGGAGCCTCTCCATAACCCCATGCTCCAAGCGACCAGGCACTTCTTGTCTGTCCTCCGTAAATGGGTAATGCCTTCTTCCCCAATTACAGTCGTGCATGCGCATTCAGACGGGACAAGAGCGAAAAGCGTAAAGCTGGCCCTATGTGCATAACCAACATGAAGCTGAAGACAAAAACAAACAAACAAGCATTCAAGGGGCTCAAAAGTGCGGGCTAGGCTTAAGGCCTGGGCACAAGTGCGGGCTAGGCTTAAGGCCTGGGCACAAGTGCGGGCTAGGCTTAAGGCCGGGGCACAAGTGCGGGCTAGGCTTAAGGCCGGGGCACAAGTGCGGGCTAGGCTTAAGGCCGGGGCACAAGTGCGGGCTAGGCTTAAGGCCGGGGCACAAGTGCGGGCTAGGCTTAAGGCCGGGGCACAAGTGCGGGCTAGGCTTAAGGCCTGGGCACAAGTGCGGGCTAGGCTTAAGCCCGGGGCACAAGTGCGGGCTGGGCTTAAGGCCGGGGCACAAGTGCGGGCTGGGCTTAAGGCCGGGGCACAAGTGCGGGCTGGGCTTAAGGCCGGGGCACAAGTGCGGGCTAGGCTTAAGGCCGGGGCACAAGTGCGGGCTAGGCTTAAGGCCGGGGCACAAGTGCGGGCTAGGCTTAAGGCCGGGGCACAAGTGCGGGCTAGGCTTAAGGCCGGGGCACAAGTGCGGGCTAGGCTTAAGGCCGGTGCACAAGTGCGGGCTAGGCTTAAGGCCGAGCACAAGTGCGGGCTAGGCTTAAGGCCGGGGCACAAGTGCGGGCTAGGCTTAAGGCCGGGGCACAAGTGCGGGCTAGGCTTAAGGCCTGGGCACAAGTGCGGGCTAGGCTTAAGGCCTGGGAACAAGTGCGGGCTAGGCTTAAGGCCTGGGCACAAGTGCGGGCTAGGCTTAAGGCCGGGGCACAAGTGCGGGCTAGGTTTAAGGCCGGGGCACAAGTGCGGGCTAGGCTTAAGGCCTGGGCACAAGTGCGGGCTAGGCTTAAGGCCTGGGCACAAGTGCGGGCTAGGCTTAAGGCCGGGGCACAAGTGCGGGCTAGGCTTAAGGCCGAAGCACAAGTGCGGGCTAGGCTTAAGGCCTGGGCACAAGTGCGGGCTAGGCTTAAGGCCTGGGCACAAGTGCGGGCTAGGCTTAAGGCCTGAGCACAAGTGCGGGCTAGGCTTAAGGCCTGGGCACAAGTGCGGGATAGGCTTAAGGCCTGGGCACAAGTGCGGGCTAGGCTTAAGGCCTGGGCACAAGTGCGGGCTAGGCTTAAGGCCGGGGCACAAGTGCGGGCTAGGCTTAAGGCCGAAGCACAAGTGCGGGCTAGGCTTAAGGCCTGGGCACAAGTGCGGGCTAGGCTTAAGGCCGGGGCACAAGTGCGGGCTAGGCTTAAGGCCGGGGCACAAGTGCGGGCTAGGCTTAAGGCCTGGGCACAAGTGCGGGCTAGGCTTAAGGCCTGAGCACAAGTGCGGGCTAGACTTAAGGCCTGGGCACAAGTGCGGGATAGGCTTAAGGCCTGGGCACAAGTGCGGGCTAGGCTTAAGGCCTGGGCACAAGTGCGGGCTAGGCTTAAGGCCTAGGCACAAGTGCGGGCTAGGCTTAAGGCTTGGGCACAAGTGCGGGCTAGGCTTAAGGCCTGGGCACAAGTGCGGGCTAGGCTTAAGGCCTGGGCACAAGTGCGGGCTAGGCTTAAGGCCTGGGCACAAGTGCGGGCTAGGCTTAAGGCCTGGGCACAAGTGCGGGCTAGGCTTAAGGCCTGGGCACAAGTGCGGGCTAGGCTTAAGGCCTGGGCACAAGTGCGGGCTAGGCTTAAGGCCTGGGCACAAGTGCGGGCTAGGCTTAACGCCTGGGCACAAGTGCGGGCTAGGCTTAAGGCCGGGGCACAAGTGCGGGCTAGGCTTAAGGCCGGGGCACAAGTGCGGGCTAGGCTTAAGGCCTGGGCACAAGTGCGGGCTAGGCTTAAGGCCTGGGCACAAGTGCGGGCTAGGCTTAAGGCCTGGGCACAAGTGCGGGCTAGGCTTAAGGCCTGGGCACAAGTGCGGGCTAGGCGTAAGGCCTGGGCACAAGTGCAGTGCTGGCTAGGATCAAGGCAGGGGGCACAAGTGCTGGCTAGGCTTACGGCATGGGCACAAGTGCTGGCTAGGCTTAAGGCATACAGCTAACTCTTTGCACTCTTTGCATAAAGGGTTAGGCACCCATAGGGGTGAAGAGCTAGCTTTCACCCCTCTACTCTGTACTTGGACATTTAGGACTAGATCCTTTGTTGTACAGTGCGGAGCCTCTCCATAACCCCATGCTCCAAGCGACCAGGCACTTCTTGTCTGTCCTCCGTAAATGGGTAATGCCTTCTTCCCCAATTACAGTCGTGCATGCGCATTCAGACGGGACAAGAGCGAAAAGCGTAAAGCTGGCCCTATGTGCATAACCAACATGAAGCTGAAGACAAAAACAAACAAACAAGCATTCAAGGGGCTCAAAAGTGCGGGCTAGGCTTAAGGCCTGGGCACAAGTGCGGGCTAGGCTTAAGGCCTGGGCACAAGTGCGGGCTAGGCTTAAGGCCGGGGCACAAGTGCGGGCTAGGCTTAAGGCCGGGGCACAAGTGCGGGCTAGGCTTAAGGCCGGGGCACAAGTGCGGGCTAGGCTTAAGGCCGGGGCACAAGTGCGGGCTAGGCTTAAGGCCGGGGCACAAGTGCGGGCTAGGCTTAAGGCCTGGGCACAAGTGCGGGCTAGGCTTAAGCCCGGGGCACAAGTGCGGGCTGGGCTTAAGGCCGGGGCACAAGTGCGGGCTGGGCTTAAGGCCGGGGCACAAGTGCGGGCTGGGCTTAAGGCCGGGGCACAAGTGCGGGCTAGGCTTAAGGCCGGGGCACAAGTGCGGGCTAGGCTTAAGGCCGGGGCACAAGTGCGGGCTAGGCTTAAGGCCGGGGCACAAGTGCGGGCTAGGCTTAAGGCCGGGGCACAAGTGCGGGCTAGGCTTAAGGCCGGTGCACAGGTGCGGGCTAGTCTTAAGGCCGAGCACAAGTGCGGGCTAGGCTTAAGGCCGGGGCACAAGTGCGGGCTAGGCTTAAGGCCGGGGCACAAGTGCGGGCTAGGCTTAAGGCCTGGGCACAAGTGCGGGCTAGGCTTAAGGCCTGGGAACAAGTGCGGGCTAGGCTTAAGGCCTGGGCACAAGTGCGGGCTAGGCTTAAGGCCGGGGCACAAGTGCGGGCTAGGTTTAAGGCCGGGGCACAAGTGCGGGCTAGGCTTAAGGCCTGGGCACAAGTGCGGGCTAGGCTTAAGGCCTGGGCACAAGTGCGGGCTAGGCTTAAGGCCGGGGCACAAGTGCGGGCTAGGCTTAAGGCCGAAGCACAAGTGCGGGCTAGGCTTAAGGCCTGGGCACAAGTGCGGGCTAGGCTTAAGGCCTGGGCACAAGTGCGGGCTAGGCTTAAGGCCTGAGCACAAGTGCGGGCTAGGCTTAAGGCTTGGGCACAAGTGCGGGATAGGCTTAAGGCCTGGGCACAAGTGCGGGCTAGGCTTAAGGCCTGGGCACAAGTGCGGGCTAGGCTTAAGGCCGGGGCACAAGTGCAGGCTAGGCTTAAGGCCGGGGCACAAGTGCGGGCTAGGCTTAAGGCCGGGGCACAAGTGCGGGCTAGGCTTAAGGCCGGGGCACAATTGCGGGCTAGGCTTAAGGCCGGGGCACAAGTGCGGGCAAGGCTTAAGGCCGGGGCACAAGTGCGGGCTAGGCTTAAGGCCTGGGCACAAGTGCGGGCTAGGCTTAAGGCCTGGGAACTATTTCGGGCTAGGCTTAAGGCCTGGGCACTATTTCGGGCTAGGCTTAAGGCCTGGGCACAAGTGCGGGCTAGACTTAAGGCCGGGGCACAAGTGCAGGCTAGGCTTAAGGCCAGGGCACAAGTGCGGGCTAGGCTTAAGGCCGGGGCACAAGTGCGGGCTAGGCTTAAGGCCTGGGCACAAGTGCGGGCTAGGCTTAAGGCCTGGGCACAAGTGCGGGCTAGGCTTAAGGCCTGGGCACAAGTGCAGTGCTGGCTAGGATCAAGGCAGGGGGCACAAGTGCTGGCTAGGCTTAAGGCATGGGCACAAGTGCTGGCTAGGCTTAAGGCATACAGCCAACTCTTTGCACTCTTTGCATAAAGGGTTAAGCACCCATAGGGGTGAAGAGCTAGCTTTCACCCCTCTACTCTGTACTTGGACATTTAGGACTAGATCCTTTGTTGTACAGTGCGGAGCCTCTCCATAACCCCATGCTCCAAGCGACCAGGCACTTCTTGTCTGTCCTCCGTAAATGGGTAATGCCTTCTTCACCAATTACAGTCGTGCATGCGCATTCAGACGGGACAAGAGCGAAGAGCGTAAAGCTGGCCCTATGTGCATAACCAACATGAAGCTGAAGACAAAAACAAACAAGCATTCAAGGGGCTCAAAAGTGCGGGCTATGCTTAAGGCCTGGGCACAAGTGCGGGCTAGGCTTAAGGCCTGGGCACAAGTGCGGGCTAGGCTTAAGGCCTGGGCACAAGTGCGGGCTAGGCTTAAGGCCTGGGCACAAGTGCGGGCTGGGCTTAAGGCCGGGGCACAAGTGCGGGCTGGGCTTAAGGCCTGGGCACAAGTGCGGGCTGGGCTTAAGGCCTGGGCACAAGTGCGGGCTGGGCTTAAGGCCTGGGCACAAGTGCGGGCTGGGCATAAGGCCTGGGCACAAGTGCGGGCTGGGCTTAAGGCCTGGGCACAAGTGCGGGCTGGGCTTAAGGCCTGGGCACAAGTGCGGGCTGGGCTTAAGGCCTGGGCACAAGTGCGGGCTGATCTTAAGGCCTGGGCACAAGTGCGGGCTGGGCTTAAGGCCTGGGCACAAGTGTGGGCTGGGCTTAAGGCCTGGGCACAAGTGCGGGCTAGGCTTAAGGCCGGGGCACAAGTGCGGGCTAGGCTTAAGGCCGGGGCACAAGTGCGGGCTAGGCTTAAGGCCGGGGCACAAGTGCGGGCTAGGCTTAAGGCCTGGGCACAAGTGCGGGCTAGGCTGAAGGCCGGGGCACAAGTGCGGGCTAGGCTTAAGGCCGGGGCACAAGTGCGGGCTAGGCTTAAGGCCGGGGCACAATTGCGGGCTAGGCTTAAGGCCGGGGCACAAGTGAGGGCTAGGCTTAAGGCCTGGGCACTATTTCGGGCTAGGCTTAAGGACTGGGCACAAGTGCGGGCTAGGCTTAAGGCCTGGGCACTATTTCAGGCTAGGCTTAAGGCCTGGGCACAAGTGCGGGCTAGGCTTAAGGCCTGGGCACAAGTGCGGGCTAGGCTTAAGGCCTGGGCACAAGTGCGGGCTAGGCTTAAGGCCTTGGCACAAGTGCGGGCTAGGCTTAAGGCCTGGGCACAAGTGCGGGCTAGGCTTAAGGCCTGGGCACAAGTGCGGGCTAGGCTTAAGGCCGGGGCACAAGTGCGGGCTAGGCTTAAGGCCGGGGCACAAGTGCGGGCTAGGCTTAAGGCCGGGGCACAAGTGCGGGCTAGGCTTAAGGCCTGGGCACAAGTGCGGGCTAGGCTTAAGGCCTGGGCACAAGTGCGGGCTAGGCTTAAGGCCTGGGCACAAGTGCGGGCTAGGCTTAAGGCCTGGGCACAAGTGCGGGCTAGGCTTAAGGCCTGGGCACAAGTTCGGGCTAGGCTTAAGGCCTGGGCACAAGTGCGGGCTAGGCTTAAGGCCTGGGCACAAGTGCGGGCTAGGCTTAAGGCCTGGGCACAAGTGCGGGCTAGGCTTAATGCCTGGGCACAAGTGCGGGCTAGGCTTAAGGCCTGGGTAAAAGTGCAGTGCTGGCTAGGATCAAGGCAGGGGGCACTAGTGCTGGCTAGGCTTAAGGCATGGGCACAAGTGCGAGCTAGGCTTAAGGCCTGGGCACAAGTGCGGGCTAGGCTTAAGGCCTGGGCACAAGTGCGGGCTAGGCTTAAGGCCTGGGCAAAAGTGCGGGCTAGGCTTAACGCCTGGGCACAAGTGCGGGCTAGGCTTAAAGCCGGGGCACAAGTGCGGGCTAGGCTTAAGGCCTGGGCACAAGTGCGGGCTAGGCTTAAGGCCTGGGCACAAGTGCGGGCTAGGCTTAAGGCCTGGGCACAAGTGTGGGTTAGGCTTACGGCCTGGGCACAAGTGCGGGCTAGGCTTAAGGCCTGGGCACAAGTGCGGGCTAGGCTTAAGGCCTGGGCACAAGTGCTGGCTAGGCTTAAGGCCTGGGCACAAGTGCGGGCTAGGCTTAAAGCCGGGGCACAAGTGCGGGCTAGGCTTAAGGCCTGGGCACAAGTGCGGGCTAGGCTTAAGGCCTGGGCACAAGTGCGGGCTAGGCTTAAGGAATGGGCACAAGTGCGGGTTAGGCTTAAGGCCTGGGCACAAGTGCGGGCTAGGCTTAAGGCCTGGGCACAAGTGCGGGCTAGGCTTAAGGCCTGGGCACAAGTGCTGGCTAGGCTTAAGGCCTGGGCACAAGTGCGGGCTAGGCTTAAGGCCTGGGCACAAGTGCGGGCTAGGCTTAAGGCCGGGGCACAAGTGCGGGCTAGGCTTAAGGCCGGGGCACAAGTGCGGGCTAGGCTTAAGGCCGGGGCACAAGTGCGGGCTAGGCTTAAGGCCGGGGCACAAGTGCGGGCTAGGCTTAAGGCCGGGGCACAAGTGCGGGCTAGGCTTAAGGCCTGGGCACAAGTGCTGGCTAGGCTTAAGGCCTGGGCACAAGTGCGGGCTAGGCTTAAGGCCTGGGCACAAGTGCGGGCTAGGCTTAAGGCCGGGGCACAAGTGCGGGCTAGGCTTAAGGCCGGGGCACAAGTGCGGGCTAGGCTTAAGGCCGGGGCACAAGTGCGGGCTAGGCTTAAGGACGGGGCACAAGTGCGGGCTAGGCTTAAGGCCTGGGCACAAGTGCGGGCTAGGCTTAAGGCCTGGGCACAAGTGCGGGCTAGGCTTAAGGCCTGGGCACAAGTGCAGTGCTGGCTAGGCTTAAGGCATGGGCACAAGTGCTGGCTAGGCTTAAGGCATACAGCTAACTCTTTGCACTCTTTGCATAAAGGGTTAGGCACCCATAGGGGTGAAGAGCTAGCTTTCACCCCTCTACTCTGTACTTGGACATTTAGGACTAGATCCTTTGTTGTACAGTGCGGAGCCTCTCCATAACCCCATGCTCCAAGCGACCAGGCACTTCTTGTCTGTCCTCCGTAAATGGGTAATGCCTTCTTCCCCAATTACAGTCGTGCATGCGCATTCAGACGGGACAAGAGCGAAGAGCGTAAAGCTGGCCCTGTGCATAACCAACATGAAGCTGAAGACAAAAACAAACAAACAAGCATTCAAGGGGCTCGAAAGTGCGGGCTAGGCTTAAGGCCTGGGCACAAGTGCGGGCTAGGCTTAAGGCCTGGGCACAAGTGCGGGCTAGGCTTAAGGCCTGGGCACAAGTGCGGGCTAGGCTTAAGGCCTGGGCACAAGTGCGGGCTAGGCTTAACGCCTGGGCACAAGTGCGGGCTAGGCTTAAGGCCTGGGCACAAGTGCGGGCTAGGCTTAAGGCCGGGGCACAAGTGCGGGCTAGGCTTAAGGCCGGGGCACAAGTGCGGGCTAGGCTTAAGGCCTGGGCACAAGTGCGGGCTAGGCTTAAGGCCGGGGCACAAGTGCGGGCAAGGCTTAAGGCCGGGGCACAAGTGCGGGCTAGGCTTAAGGCCGGGGCACAAGTGCGGGCTAGGCTTAAGGCCAGGGCACAAGTGCGGGCTAGGCTTAAGGCCGGGGCACAAGTGCGGGCAAGGCTTAAGGCCGGGGCACAAGTGCGGGCTAGGCTTAAGGCCGGGAAACAAGTGCGGGCTAGGCTTAAGGCCGGGGCACAAGTGAGGGCTAGGCTTAAGACTGGGGCACAAGTGCGGGCTAGGCTTAAGGCCTGGGCACAAGTGCGGGCTAGGATTAAGGCCGGGGCACAAGTGCGGGCTAGGCTTAAGGCCTGGGCACAAGTGCGGGCTAGGCTTAAGGCCTGGGCACAAGTGCGGGCTAGGCTTAAGGCCTGGGCACAAGTGCGGGCTAGGCTTAAGGCCGGGGCACAAGTGCGGGCTAGGCTTAAGGCCGGGGCACAAGTGCGGGCAAGGCTTAAGGCCGGGGCACAAGTGCGGGCTAGGCTTAAGGCCTGGGCACAAGTGCGGGCTAGGCTTAAGGCCTGGGCACAAGTGCGGGCTAGGCTTAAGGCCTGGGCACAAGTGCGGGCTAGGCTTAAGGCCTGGGCACAAGTGCGGGCTAGGCTTAAGGCCTGGGCACAAGTGCGGGCTAGGCTTAAGGCCTGGGCACAAGTGCGGGCTAGGCTTAAGGCCTGGGCACAAGTGCGGGCTACGCTTAAGGCCTGGGCACAAGTGCGGGCTAGGCTTAAGGCCTGGGCACAAGTGCGGGCTAGGCTTAAGGCCTGGGCACAAGTGCAGTGCTGGCTAGGATAAGGCAGGGGGCACAAGTGCTGGCTAGGCTTAAGGCATGGGCACAAGTGCGGGCTAGGCTTAAGGCCGGGAAACAAGTGCGGGCTAGGCTTAAGGCCGGGGCACAAGTGAGGGCTAGGCTTAAGACTGGGGCACAAGTGCGGGCTAGGCTTAAGGCCTGGGCACAAGTGCGGGCTAGGATTAAGGCCGGGGCACAAGTGCGGGCTAGGCTTAAGGCCTGGGCACAAGTGCGGGCTAGGCTTAAGGCCTGGGCACAAGTGCGGGCTAGGCTTAAGGCCTGGGCACAAGTGCGGGCTAGGCTTAAGGCCGGGGCACAAGTGCGGGCTAGGCTTAAGGCCGGGGCACAAGTGCGGGCAAGGCTTAAGGCCGGGGCACAAGTGCGGGCTAGGCTTAAGGCCTGGGCACAAGTGCGGGCTAGGCTTAAGGCCTGGGCACAAGTGCGGGCTAGGCTTAAGGCCTGGGCACAAGTGCGGGCTAGGCTTAAGGCCTGGGCACAAGTGCGGGCTAGGCTTAAGGCCTGGGCACAAGTGCGGGCTAGGCTTAAGGCCTGGGCACAAGTGCGGGCTAGGCTTAAGGCCTGGGCACAAGTGCGGGCTACGCTTAAGGCCTGGGCACAAGTGCGGGCTAGGCTTAAGGCCTGGGCACAAGTGCGGGCTAGGCTTAAGGCCTGGGCACAAGTGCAGTGCTGGCTAGGATAAGGCAGGGGGCACAAGTGCTGGCTAGGCTTAAGGCATGGGCAAAAGTGCTGGCTAGGCTTAAGGCATACAGCTAACTCTTTGCACTCTTTGCATAAAGGGTTAGGCACCCATAGGGGTGAAGAGCTAGCTTTCACCCCTCTACTCTGTACTTGGACATTTAGGACTAGATCCTTTGTTGTACAGTGCGGAGCCTCTCCATAACCCCATGCTCCAAGCGACCAGGCACTTCTTGTCTGTCCTCCGTAAATGGGTAATGCCTTCTTATCCAATTATAGTCGTGCATGCGCATTCAGACGGGACAAGAGCGAAGAGCGTAAAGCTGGCCCTATGTGCATAACCAACATGAAGCTGAAGACAAAAACAAACAAACAAGCATTCAAGGGGCTCAAAAGTGCGGGCTAGGCTTAAGGCCAGGGCACAAGTGCGGGCTAGGCTTAAGGCCTGGGCACAAGTGCGGGCTAGGCTTAAGGCCTGGGCACAAGTGCGGGCTAGGCTTAAGGCCGGGGCACAAGTGCGGGCTAGGCTTAAGGCCGGGGCACAAGTGCGGGCTAGGCTTAAGGCCGGGGCACAAGTGCGGGCTAGGCTTAAGGCCGGGGCACAAGTGCGGGCTAGGCTTAAGGCCGGGGCACAAGTGCGGGCTAGGCTTAAGGCCGGGGCACAAGTGCGGGCTAGGCTTAAGGCCGGGGCACAAGTGCGGGCTGGGCTTAAGGCCGGGGCACAAGTGCGGGCTGGGCTTAAGGTCGGGGCACAAGTGCGGGCTAGGCTTAAGGCCGGGGCACAGGTGCGGGCTAGGCTTAAGGCCGGGGCACAGGTGCGGGCTAGGATTCAGGACTGGGCACAAGTGCGGGCTAGGCTTAAGGCCGGGGCACAGGTGCGGGCTAGGCTTAAGGCCAGGGCACAGGTGGGGGCTAGGCTTAAGGCCTGGGCACAAGTGTGGGCTAGGCTTAAGGCCTGGGCACAAGTGCGGGCTAAACTTAAGGCCTGGGCACAAGTGCGGGCTAGGCTTAAGGCCGGGGCACAAGTGCGGGCTAGGCTTAAGGCCGGGGCACAAGTGCGGTCAAGGCTTAAGGCCGGGGCACAAGGGCGGGCTAGGCTTAAGGCCTGGGCACAAGTGCGGGCTAGGCTTAAGGCCTGGGCACAAGTGCGGGCTAGGCTTAAGGCCTGGGCACAAGTGCGGGCTAGGCTTAAGGCCTGGGCACAAGTGCGGGCTAGGCTTAAGGCCTGGGCACAAGTGCGGGCTAGGCTTAAGGCCTGGGCACAATTCCGGGCTAGGCTTAAGGCCGGGGCACAAGTGCGGGCTAGGCTTAAGGGCTGGGCACAAGTGCGGGCTAGGCTTAAGGCCGGGAAACAAGTGCGGGCTAGGCTTAAGGCCTGGGCACAAGTGCGGGCTAGGCTTAAGGCCTGGGCACAAGTGCGGGCTAGGCTTAAGGCCTGGGCACAAGTGCGGGCTAGGCTTAAGGCCTGGGCACAAGTGCGGGCTAGGCTTAAGGCCTGGGCACAAGTGCGGGCTAGGCTTAAGGCCTGGGCACAAGTGCGGGCTAGGCTTAAGGCCTGGGCACAAGTGCGGGCTAGGCTTAAGGCCGGGGCACAAGTGCGGGCTAGGCTTAAGGCCGGGGCACAAGTGCGGGCTAGGCTTAAGGCCTGGGCACAAGTGCGGGCTAGGCTTAAGGCCTGGGCACAAGTGCGGGCTAGGCTTAAGGCCTGGGCACAAGTGCAGTGCTGGCTAGGATCAAGGGAGGGGGCACAAGTGCTGGCTAGGCTTAAGACATGGGCACAAGTGCTGGCTAGGCTTAAGGCATACAGCTAACTCTTTGCACTCTTTGCATAAAGGGTTAGGCACCCATAGGGGTGAAGAGCTAGCTTTCACCCCTCTACTCTGTACTTGGACATTTAGGACTAGATCCTTTGTTGTACAGTGCGGAGCCTCTCCATAACCCCATGCTCCAAGCGACCAGGCACTTCTTGTCTGTCCTCCGTAAATGGGTAATGCCTTCTTCCCCAATTACAGTCGTGCATGCGCATTCAGACGGGACAAGAGCGAAGAGCGTAAAGCTGGCCCTGTGCATAACCAACATGAAGCTGAAGACAAAAACAAACAAGCATTCAAGGGGCTCAAAAGTGCGGGCTAGGCTTAAGGCCTGGGCACAAGTGCGGGCTAGGCTTAAGGCCTGGGCACAAGTGCGGGCTAGGCTTAAGGCCTGGGCACAAGTGCGGGCTAGGCTTAAGGCCTGGGCACTATTTCGGGCTAGGCTTAAGGCCTGGGCACAAGTGCGGGCTAGGCTTAAGGCCTGGGCACAAGTGCGGGCTAGGCTTAAGGCCTGGGCACAAGTGCGGGCTAGGCTTAAGGCCTGGGCACAAGTGCGGGCTAGGCTTAAGGCCTGGGCACAAGTGCGGGCTAGGCTTAAGGGCTGGGCACAAGTGCGGGCTAGGCTTAAGGCCGGGGGCACAAGTGCGGGCTAGGCTTAAGGCCTGGGCACAAGTGCGGGCTAGGCTTAAGGCCTGGGCACAAGTGCGGGCTAGGCTTAAGGCCTGGGCACAAGTGCGGGCTAGGCTTAAGGCCTGGGCACAAGTGCGGGCTAGGCTTAAGGCCTGGGCACAAGTGCGGGCTAGGCTTAAGGCCTGGGCACAAGTGCGGGCTAGGCTTAAGGGCTGGGCACAAGTGCGGGCTAGGCTTAAGGGCTGGGCACAAGTGCGGGCTAGGCTTAAGGCCGGGAAACAAGTGCGGGCTAGGCTTAAGGCCTGGGCACAAGTGCGGGCTAGGCTTAAGGCCTGGGCACAAGTGCGGGCTAGGCTTAAGGCCTGGGCACAAGTGCGGGCTAGGCTTAAGGCCTGGGCACAAGTGCGGGCTAGGCTTAAGGCCTGGGCACAAGTGCGGGCTAGGCTTAAGGCCGGGGCACAAGTGCGGGCTAGGCTTAAGGCCGGGGCACAAGTGACACGCGTTGGGCTTTCCCTCCGGTCATCACTGCCCTGCGGTAGCTTAGCCTCATAGCTGAGTCGCGGCCTCTTGGTGCCTCTTTAGTACATACCCTTGGGTCCTTGTATATCCTTGGCTCACGATCTTACTGGGTATGTTGGTTCATTGTGGACACACTTGCTTTTTTGTCTAAGATATTATTCCACTACGCACTCCCTGGATCCATAGGGATATTGTGCGGGGGCTATGCATTATGTAGGGGTGGCTTTTGCTACCAGGTTTTCATTATTTTGTATTGTGCACAACATGTTAGTATATGATATGGTGTCTTGTATATTATACTGATATTGTACTTAGGATTCATGCACGGTTGTGTATGCGTTCCATTATTGTATGGTTCTTTGCTGCACGCAGTGGGCATAACTATAACTATGTATGTACGGAGGGTGTTGTACACGATTTTAAATGCTTTTAAATTATGTTACCAATAAAGCTTTTGTAATTTTTACATATTATCTTGGTGGTGTGCGGACATCTCTGGTGGCTTCTGTTTCTTATGTGTCGCTGGCCCTATGTGCATAACCAACATGAAGCTGAAGACAAAAACAAACAAACAAGCATTCAAGGGGCTCAAAAGTGCGGGCTAGGCTTAAGGCCTGGGCACAAGTGCGGGCTAGACTTAAGGCCTGGGCACAAGTGAGGGCTAGGCTTAAGGCCTGGGCACAAGTGCGGGCTAGGCTTAAGGCCTGGGCACAAGTGCGGGCTAGGCTTAAGGCCTGGGCACAAGTGCGGGCTAGGCTTAAGGCCTGGGCACAAGTGCCGGCTAGGCTTAAGGCCGGGGCACAAGTGCCGGCTAGGCTTAAGGCTGGGGCACAAGTGCCGGCTAGGCTTAAGGCCGGGGCACAAGTGCGGGCTAGGCTTAAGGCCGGGGCACAAGTGCGGGCTAGGCTTAAGGCCGGGGCACAAGTGCGGGCTAGGCTTAAGGCCGGGGCACAAGTGCGGGCTAGGCTTAAGGCCTGGGCACAAGTGCGGGCTAGGCTTAAGGCCTGGGCACAAGTGCGGGCTAGGCTTAAGGCCTGGGCACAAGTGCGGGCTAGCCTTAAGGCCTGGGCACAAGTGCGGGCTAGGCTTAAGGCCTGGGCACAAGTGCGGGCTAGGCTTAAGGCCTGGGCACAAGTGCGGGCTAGGCTTAAGGCCTGGGCACAAGTGCGGGCTAGGCTTAAGGCCTGGGCACAAGTGCGGGCTAGGCTTAAGGCCTGGGCACAAGTGCGGGCTAGGCTTAAGGCCTGGGCACAAGTGCGGGCTAGGCTTAAGGCCTGGGCACAAGTGCGGGCTAGGCTTAAGGCCTGGGCACAAGTGCGGGCTAAGCTTAAAGCCTGGGCACAAGTGCTGGATAGGCTTAAGGCCTGGGCACAAGTGCGGGCTAGGCTTAAGGCCGGGGCACAAGTGCGGGCTAGGCTTAAGGCCGGGGCACAAGTGCCGGCTAGGCTTAAGGCCGGGGCACAATTGCGGGCTAGGCTTAAGGCCGGGGCACAAGTGCCGGCTAGGCTTAAGGCCGGGGCACAATTGCGGGCTAGGCTTAAGGCCGGGGCACAAGTGCTGGCTAGGCTTAAGGCATACAGCCAACTCTTTGCACTTTTTGCATAAAGGGTTAGGCACCCATAGGGGTGAAGAGCTATCTTTCACCCCTCTACTCTGTACTTGGACATTTAGGACTAGATCCTTTGTTGTACAGTGCGGAGCCTCTCCATAACCCCATGCTCCAAGCGACCAGGCACTTCTTGTCTGTCCTCCGTAAATGGGTAATGCCTTCTTCACCAATTACAGTCGTGCATGCACATTCAGACGGGACAAGAGCGAAGAGCGTAAAGCTGGCCCTATGTGCATAACCAACATGAAGCTGAAGACAAAAACAAACAAGCATTCAAGGGGCTCAAAATTGCGGGCTAGGCTTAAGGCCGGGGCACAAGTGCGGGCTAGGCTTAAAGCCGGGGCACAAGTGCGGGCTAGGCTTAAGGCCGGGGCACAAGTGCGGGCTAGGCTTAAGGCCGGGGCACAAGTGCGGGCTAGGCTTAAGGCCGGGGCACAAGTGCGGGCTAGGCTTAAGGCCGGGGCACAAGTGCGGGCTAGGCTTAAGGCCGGGGCACAAGTGCGGGCTAGGCTTAAGGCCGGGGCACAAGTGCGGGCTAGGCTTAAGGCCGGGGCACAAGTGCGGGCTAGGCTTAAGGCCGGGGCACAAGTACGGGCTAGGCATAAGGCCTGGGCACAAGTGCGTCTAGGCTTAAGGCCTGGGCACAAGTGCGGGCTAGGCTTAAGGCCTGGGCACAAGTGCAGGCTAGGCTTAAGGCCTGGGCACAAGTTCGGGCTAGGCTTAAGGCCTGGGCACAAGTGCAGGCTAAGCTTAAGGCCGGGGCACAAGTGCTGGCTAGGCTTAAGGCATACAGCCAACTCTTTGAACTTTTTGCATAAAGGGTTAGGCACCCATAGGGGTGAAGAGCTATCTTTCACCCCTCTACTCTGTACTTGGACATTTAGGACTAGATCCTTTGTTGTACAGTGCGGAGCCTCTCCATGACCCCATGCTCCAAGCGACCAGGCACTTCTTGTCTGTCCTCCGTAAATGGGTAATGCCTTCTTCACCAATTACAGTCGTGCATGCGCATTCAGACGGGACAAGAGCGAAGAGCGTAAAGCTGGCCCTATGTGCATAGCCAACATGAAGCTGAAGACAAAAACAAACAAACAAGCATTCAAGGGGCTCAAAAGTGCGGGCTAGGCTTAAGGCCTGGGCACAAGTGCGGGCTGGGCTTAAGGCCTGGGCACAAGTGCGGGCTGGGCTTAAGGCCTGGGCACAAGTGCGGGCTGGGCTTAAGGCCTGGGCACAAGTGCGGGCTGGGCTTAAGGCCTGGGCACAAGTGCGGGCTGGGCTTAAGGCCTGGGCACAAGTGCGGGCTGGGCTTAAGGCCTGGGCACAAGTGCGGGCTGGGCTTAAGGCCTGGGCACAAGTGCGGGCTGGGCTTAAGGCCTGGGCACAAGTGCGGGCTGGGCTTAAGGCCTGGGCACAAGTGCGGGCTGGGCTTAAGGCCTGGGCACAAGTGCGGGCTAGGCTTAAGGCCTGGGCACAAGTGCGGGCTAGGCTTAAGGCTTGGGCACAAGTGCGGGCTAGGCTTAAGGCCTGGGCACAAGTGCGGGCTAGGCTTAAGGCCTGGGCACAAGTGCGGGCTAGGCTTAAGGCCTGGGCACTATTTCGGGCTAGGCTTAAGGCCTGGGCACTATTTCGGGCTAGGCTTAAGGCCTGGGCACAAGTGCGGGCTAGACTTAAGGCCGGGGCACAAGTGCGGGCTAGGCTTAAGGCCGGGGCACAAGTGCGGGCTAGGCTTAAGGCCTGGGCACAAGTGCGGGCTAGGCTTAAGGCCTGGGCACAAGTGCGGGCTAGGCTTAAGGCCTGGGCACAAGTGCAGTGCTGGCTAGGATCAAGGGAGGGGGCACAAGTGCTGGCTAGGCTTAAGACATGGGCACAAGTGCTGGCTAGGCTTAAGGCATACAGCTAACTCTTTGCACTCTTTGCATAAAGGGTTAGGCACCCATAGGGGTGAAGAGCTAGCTTTCACCCCTCTACTCTGTACTTGGACATTTAGGACTAGATCCTTTGTTGTACAGTGCGGAGCCTCTCCATAACCCCATGCTCCAAGCGACCAGGCACTTCTTGTCTGTCCTCCGTAAATGGGTAATGCCTTCTTCCCCAATTACAGTCGTGCATGCGCATTCAGACGGGACAAGAGCGAAGAGCGTAAAGCTGGCCCTGTGCATAACCAACATGAAGCTGAAGACAAAAACAAACAAGCATTCAAGGGGCTCAAAAGTGCGGGCTAGGCTTAAGGCCTGGGCACAAGTGCGGGCTAGGCTTAAGGCCTGGGCACAAGTGCGGGCTAGGCTTAAGGCCTGGGCACAAGTGCGGGCTAGGCTTAAGGCCTGGGCACTATTTCGGGCTAGGCTTAAGGCCTGGGCACAAGTGCGGGCTAGGCTTAAGGCCTGGGCACAAGTGCGGGCTAGGCTTAAGGCCTGGGCACAAGTGCGGGCTAGGCTTAAGGCCTGGGCACAAGTGCGGGCTAGGCTTAAGGCCTGGGCACAAGTGCGGGCTAGGCTTAAGGGCTGGGCACAAGTGCGGGCTAGGCTTAAGGCCGGGGGCACAAGTGCGGGCTAGGCTTAAGGCCTGGGCACAAGTGCGGGCTAGGCTTAAGGCCTGGGCACAAGTGCGGGCTAGGCTTAAGGCCTGGGCACAAGTGCGGGCTAGGCTTAAGGCCTGGGCACAAGTGCGGGCTAGGCTTAAGGCCTGGGCACAAGTGCGGGCTAGGCTTAAGGCCTGGGCACAAGTGCGGGCTAGGCTTAAGGGCTGGGCACAAGTGCGGGCTAGGCTTAAGGGCTGGGCACAAGTGCGGGCTAGGCTTAAGGCCGGGAAACAAGTGCGGGCTAGGCTTAAGGCCTGGGCACAAGTGCGGGCTAGGCTTAAGGCCTGGGCACAAGTGCGGGCTAGGCTTAAGGCCTGGGCACAAGTGCGGGCTAGGCTTAAGGCCTGGGCACAAGTGCGGGCTAGGCTTAAGGCCTGGGCACAAGTGCGGGCTAGGCTTAAGGCCGGGGCACAAGTGCGGGCTAGGCTTAAGGCCGGGGCACAAGTGACACGCGTTGGGCTTTCCCTCCGGTCATCACTGCCCTGCGGTAGCTTAGCCTCATAGCTGAGTCGCGGCCTCTTGGTGCCTCTTTAGTACATACCCTTGGGTCCTTGTATATCCTTGGCTCACGATCTTACTGGGTATGTTGGTTCATTGTGGACACACTTGCTTTTTTGTCTAAGATATTATTCCACTACGCACTCCCTGGATCCATAGGGATATTGTGCGGGGGCTATGCATTATGTAGGGGTGGCTTTTGCTACCAGGTTTTCATTATTTTGTATTGTGCACAACATGTTAGTATATGATATGGTGTCTTGTATATTATACTGATATTGTACTTAGGATTCATGCACGGTTGTGTATGCGTTCCATTATTGTATGGTTCTTTGCTGCACGCAGTGGGCATAACTATAACTATGTATGTACGGAGGGTGTTGTACACGATTTTAAATGCTTTTAAATTATGTTACCAATAAAGCTTTTGTAATTTTTACATATTATCTTGGTGGTGTGCGGACATCTCTGGTGGCTTCTGTTTCTTATGTGTCGCTGGCCCTATGTGCATAACCAACATGAAGCTGAAGACAAAAACAAACAAACAAGCATTCAAGGGGCTCAAAAGTGCGGGCTAGGCTTAAGGCCTGGGCACAAGTGCGGGCTAGGCTTAAGGCCTGGGCACAAGTGAGGGCTAGGCTTAAGGCCTGGGCACAAGTGCGGGCTAGGCTTAAGGCCTGGGCACAAGTGCGGGCTAGGCTTAAGGCCTGGGCACAAGTGCGGGCTAGGCTTAAGGCCTGGGCACAAGTGCGGGCTAGGCTTAAGGCCGGGACACAAGTGCGGGCTAGGCTTAAGGCCTGGGCACTATTTCGGGCTAGGCTTAAGGCCTGGGCACAAGTGCGGGCTTGGCTTAAGGCCTGGGCACTATTTCGGGCTAGGCTTAAGGCCTGGGCACAAGTGCGGGCTAGGCTTAAGGCCTGGGCACTATTTCGGGCTAGGCTTAAGGCCTGGGCACAAGTGCGGGCTAGGCTTAAGGCCGGGGCACAAGTGCGGGCTAGGCTTAAGGCTGGGGCACAAGTGCGGGCTAGGCTTAAGGCCGGGGCACAAGTGCGGGCTAGGCTTAAGGCCTGGGCACAAGTGCGGGCTAGGCTTAAGGCCTGGGCACAAGTGCCGGCTAGGCTTAAGGCCGGGGCACAAGTGCGGGCTAGGCTTAAGGCCGGGGCACAAGTGCGGGCTAGGCTTAAGGCCGGGGCACAAGTGCCGGCTAGGCTTAAGGCCGGGGCACAATTGCGGGCTAGGCTTAAGGCCGGGGCACAAGTGCTGGCTAGGCTTAAGGCATACAGCCAACTCTTTGCACTTTTTGCATAAAGGGTTAGGCACCCATAGGGGTGAAGAGCTATCTTTCACCCCTCTACTCTGTACTTGGACATTTAGGACTAGATCCTTTGTTGTACAGTGCGGAGCCTCTCCATAACCCCATGCTCCAAGCGACCAGGCACTTCTTGTCTGTCCTCCGTAAATGGGTAATGCCTTCTTCACCAATTACAGTCGTGCATGCGCATTCAGACGGGACAAGAGCGAAGAGCGTAAAGCTGGCCCTATGTGCATAACCAACATGAAGCTGAAGACAAAAACAAACAAGCATTCAAGGGGCTCAAAATTGCGGGCTAGGCTTAAGGCCTGGGCACAAGTGCGGGCTGGGCTTAAGGCCTGGGCACAAGTGCGGGCTGGGCTTAAGGCCTGGGCACAAGTGCGGGCTGGGCTTAAGGCCTGGGCACAAGTGCGGGCTGGGCTTAAGGCCTGGGCACAAGTGCGGGCTGGGCTTAAGGCCTGGGCACAAGTGCGGGCTGGGCTTAAGGCCTGGGCACAAGTGCGGGCTGGGCTTAAGGCCTGGGCACAAGTGCGGGCTGGGCTTAAGGCCTGGGCACAAGTGCGGGCTAGGCTTAAGGCCTGGGCACAAGTGCGGGCTAGGCTTAAGGCCTGGGCACAAGTGCGGGCTAGGCTTAAGGCCTGGGCACAAGTGCGGGCTAGGCTTAAGGCCTGGGCACAATTGCGGGCTAGGCTTAAAGCCTGGGCACAAGTGCGGGCTAGGCTTAAGGCCTGGGCACAAGTGCGGGCTAGGCTTAAGGCCTGGGCACAATTGCGGGCTAGGCTTAAGGCCTGGGCACAAGTGCGGGCTAGGCTTAAGGCCTGGGCACAAGTGCGGGCTAGGCTTAAGGCCGGGGCACAAGTGCGGGCTAGGCTTAAAGCCGGGGCACAAGTGCGGGCTAGGCTTAAGGCCGGGGCACAAGTGCGGGCTAGGCTTAAGGCCGGGGCACAAGTGCGGGCTAGGCTTAAGGCCGGGGCACAAGTGCGGGCTAGGCTTAAGGCCGGGGCACAAGTGCGGGCTAGGCTTAAGGCCGGGGCACAAGTGCGGGCTAGGCTTAAGGCCTGGGCACAAGTGCGGGCTAGGCTTAAGGCCTGGGCACAATTGCGGGCTAGGCTTAAAGCCTGGGCACAAGTGCGGGCTAGGCTTAAGGCCTGGGCACAAGTGCGGGCTAGGCTTAAGGCCTGGGCACAATTGCGGGCTAGGCTTAAGGCCTGGGCACAAGTGCGGGCTAGGCTTAAGGCCTGGGCACAAGTGCGGGCTAGGCTTAAGGCCGGGGCACAAGTGCGGGCTAGGCTTAAAGCCGGGGCACAAGTGCGGGCTAGGCTTAAGGCCGGGGCACAAGTGCGGGCTAGGCTTAAGGCCGGGGCACAAGTGCGGGCTAGGCTTAAGGCCGGGGCACAAGTGCGGGCTAGGCTTAAGGCCGGGGCACAAGTGCGGGCTAGGCTTAAGGCCGGGGCACAAGTGCGGGCTAGGCTTAAGGCCGGGGCACAAGTGCGGGCTAGGCTTAAGGCCGGGGCACAAGTGCGGGCTAGGCTTAAGGCCGGGGCACAAGTACGGGCTAGGCATAAGGCCTGGGCACAAGTGCGTCTAGGCTTAAGGCCTGGGCACAAGTGCGGGCTAGGCTTAAGGCCTGGGCACAAGTGCAGGCTAGGCTTAAGGCCTGGGCACAAGTTCGGGCTAGGCTTAAGGCCTGGGCACAAGTGCAGGCTAAGCTTAAGGCCGGGGCACAAGTGCTGGCTAGGCTTAAGGCATACAGCCAACTCTTTGAACTTTTTGCATAAAGGGTTAGGCACCCATAGGGGTGAAGAGCTATCTTTCACCCCTCTACTCTGTACTTGGACATTTAGGACTAGATCCTTTGTTGTACAGTGCGGAGCCTCTCCATAACCCCATGCTCCAAGCGACCAGGCACTTCTTGTCTGTCCTCCGTAAATGGGTAATGCCTTCTTCACCAATTACAGTCGTGCATGCGCATTCAGACGGGACAAGAGCGAAGAGCGTAAAGCTGGCCCTATGTGCATAGCCAACATGAAGCTGAAGACAAAAACAAACAAACAAGCATTCAAGGGGCTCAAAAGTGCGGGCTAGGCTTAAGGCCTGGGCACAAGTGCGGGCTGGGCTTAAGGCCTGGGCACAAGTGCGGGCTGGGCTTAAGGCCTGGGCACAAGTGCGGGCTGGGCTTAAGGCCTGGGCACAAGTGCGGGCTGGGCTTAAGGCCTGGGCACAAGTGCGGGCTGGGCTTAAGGCCTGGGCACAAGTGCGGGCTGGGCTTAAGGCCTGGGCACAAGTGCGGGCTGGGCTTAAGGCCTGGGCACAAGTGCGGGCTGGGCTTAAGGCCTGGGCACAAGTGCGGGCTGGGCTTAAGGCCTGGGCACAAGTGCGGGCTGGGCTTAAGGCCTGGGCACAAGTGCGGGCTAGGCTTAAGGCCTGGGCACAAGTGCGGGCTAGGCTTAAGGCTTGGGCACAAGTGCGGGCTAGGCTTAAGGCCTGGGCACAAGTGCGGGCTAGGCTTAAGGCCTGGGCACAAGTGCGGGCTAGGCTTAAGGCCTGGGCACTATTTCGGGGTAGGCTTAAGGCCTGGGCACTATTTCGGGCTAGGCTTAAGGCCTGGGCACAAGTGCGGGCTAGACTTAAGGCCGGGGCACAAGTGCGGGCTAGGCTTAAGGCCGGGGCACAAGTGCGGGCTAGGCTTAAGGCCTGGGCACAAGTGCGGGCTAGGCTTAAGGCCTGGGCACAAGTGCGGGCTAGGCTTAAGGCCTGGGCACAAGTGCAGTGCTGGCTAGGATCAAGGGAGGGGGCACAAGTGCTGGCTAGGCTTAAGACATGGGCACAAGTGCTGGCTAGGCTTAAGGCATACAGCTAACTCTTTGCACTCTTTGCATAAAGGGTTAGGCACCCATAGGGGTGAAGAGCTAGCTTTCACCCCTCTACTCTGTACTTGGACATTTAGGACTAGATCCTTTGTTGTACAGTGCGGAGCCTCTCCATAACCCCATGCTCCAAGCGACCAGGCACTTCTTGTCTGTCCTCCGTAAATGGGTAATGCCTTCTTCCCCAATTACAGTCGTGCATGCGCATTCAGACGGGACAAGAGCGAAGAGCGTAAAGCTGGCCCTGTGCATAACCAACATGAAGCTGAAGACAAAAACAAACAAGCATTCAAGGGGCTCAAAAGTGCGGGCTAGGCTTAAGGCCTGGGCACAAGTGCGGGCTAGGCTTAAGGCCTGGGCACAAGTGCGGGCTAGGCTTAAGGCCTGGGCACAAGTGCGGGCTAGGCTTAAGGCCTGGGCACAAGTGCGGGCTAGGCTTAACGCCTGGGCACAAGTGCGGGCTAGGCTTAAGGCCGGGGCACAAGTGCGGGCTAGGCTTAAGGCCGGGGCACAAGTGCGGGCTAGGCTTAATGCCTGGGCACAAGTGCGGGCTGGGCTTAAGGCCTGGGCACAAGTGCGGGCTGGGCTTAAGGCCTGGGCACAAGTGCGGGCTGGGCTTAAGGCCTGGGCACAAGTGCGGGCTGGGCTTAAGGCCTGGGCACAAGTGCGGGCTGGGCTTAAGGCCTGGGCACAAGTGCGGGCTGGGCTTAAGGCCTGGGCACAAGTGCGGGCTGGGCTTAAGGCCTGGGCACAAGTGCGGGCTGGGCTTAAGGCCTGGGCACAAGTGCGGGCTAGGCTTAAGGCCTGGGCACAAGTGCGGGCTAGGCTTAAGGCCTGGGCACAAGTGCGGGCTAGGCTTAAGGCCTGGGCACAAGTGCGGGCTAGGCTTAAGGCCTGGGCACAAGTGCGGGCTAGGCTTAAGGCCTGGGCACAAGTGCGGGCTAGGCTTAAGGCCTGGGCACAATTGCGGGCTAGGCTTAAGGCCTGGGCAAAGGTGCGGGCTAGGCTTAAGGCCTGGGCACAAGTGCGGGCTAGGCTTAAGGCCTGGGCACAATTGCGGGCTAGACTTAAGGCCTGGGCACAAGTGCGGGCTAGGCTTAAGGCCTGGGCACAAGTGCTGGCTAGGCTTAAGGCCTGGGCACAAGTGCGGGCTAGGCTTAAGGCCTGGGCACAAGTGCGGGCTAGGCTTAAGGCCGGGGCACAAGTGCGAGCTAGGCTTAAGGCCGGGGCACAAGTGCGGGCTAGGCTTAAGGCCGGGGCACAAGTGCGGGCTAGGCTTAAGGCCGGGGCACAAGTGCGGGCTAGGCTTAAGGCCTGGGCACAAGTGCGGGCTAGGCTTAAGGCCTGGGCACAAGTGCGGGCTAGGCTTAAGGCCTGGGCACAAGTGCAGTGCTGGCTAGGATCAAGGCAGTGGGCACAAGTGCTGGCTAGGCTTAAGGCATGGGCACAAGTGCTGGCTAGGCTTAAGGCATACAGCTAACTCTTTGCACTCTTTGCATAAAGGGTTAGGCACCCTTAGGGGTGAAGAGCTAGCTTTCACCCCTCTACTCTGTACTTGGACATTTAGGACTAGATCCTTTGTTGTACAGTGCGGAGCCTCTCCATAACCCCATGCTCCAAGCGACCAGGCACTTCTTGTCTGTCCTCCGTAAATGGGTAATGCCTTCTTCCCCAATTACAGTCGTGCATGCGCATTCAGACGGGACAAGAGCGAAGAGCGTAAAGCTGGCCCTGTGCATAACCAACATGAAGCTGAAGACAAAAACAAACAAACAAGCATTCAAGGGGCTCAAAAGTGCGGGCTAGGCTTAAGGCCTGGGCACAAGTGCGGGCTAGGCTTAAGGCCTGGGCACAAGTGCGGGCTAGGCTTAAGGCCTGGGCACAAATGCGGGCTAGGCTTAAGGCCTGGGCACAAGTGCGGGCTAGGCTTAAGGCCTGGGCACAAGTGCGGGCTAGGCTTAAGGCCTGGGCACAAGTGCGGGCTAGGCTTAAGGCCTGGGCACAAGTGCGGGCTAGGCTTAAGGCCGGGGCACAAGTGCGGGCTGGGCTTAAGGCCGGGGCACAAGTGCGGGCTGGGCTTAATGCCTGGGCACAAGTGCGGGCTGGGCTTAAGGCCTGGGCACAAGTGCGGGCTGGGCTTAAGGCCTGGGCACAAGTGCGGGCTGGGCTTAAGGCCTGGGCACAAGTGCGGGCTGGGCTTAAGGCCTGGGCACAAGTGCGGGCTGGGCTTAAGGCCTGGGCACAAGTGCGGGCTGGGCTTAAGGCCTGGGCACATGTGCGGGCTGGGCTTAAGGCCTGGGCACAAGTGCGGGCTGGGCTTAAGGCCTGGGCACAAGTGCGGGCTAGGCTTAAGGCCCGGGCACAAGTGCGGGCTAGGCTTAAGGCCCGGGCACAAGTGCGGGCTAGGCTTAAGGCCTGGGCACAAGTGCGGGCTAGGCTTAAGGCCTGGGCACAAGTGCGGGCTAGGCTTAAGGCCTGGGCACAAGTGCGGGCTAGGCTTAAGGCCTGGGCACAATTGCGGGCTAGGCTTAAGGCCTGGGCACAAGTGCGGGCTAGGCTTAAGGCCTGGGCACAAGTGCGGGCTAGGCTTAAGGCCTGGGCACAATTGCGGGCTAGACTTAAGGCCTGGGCACAAGTGCGGGCTAGGCTTAAGGCCTGGGCACAAGTGCGGGCTAGGCTTAAAGCCGGGGCACAAGTGCGGGCTAGGCTTAAGGCCGGGGCACAAGTGCGGGCTAGGCTTAAGGCCGGGGCACAAGTGCGGGCTAGGCTTAAGGCCGGGGCACAAGTGCGGGCTAGGCTTAAGGCCGGGGCACAAGTGCGGGCTAGGCTTAAGGCCGGGGCACAAGTGCGGGCTAGGCTTAAGGCCGGGGCACAAGTGCGGGCTAGGCTTAAGGCCAGGGCACAAGTACGGGCTAGGCTTAAGGCCTGGGCACAAGTGCGTCTAGGCTTAAGGCCTGGGCACAAGTGCGGGCTAGGCTTAAGGCCTGGGCACAAGTGCGGGCTAGGCTTAAGGCCTGGGCACAAGTGCGGGCTAGGCTTAAGGCCTGGGCACAAGTGCAGGCTAGGCTTAAGGCCGGGGCACAAGTGCTGGCTAGGCTTAAGGCATACAGCCAACTCTTTGAACTTTTTGCATAAAGGGTTAGGCACCCATAGGGGTGAAGAGCTATCTTTCACCCCTCTACTCTGTACTTGGACATTTAGGACTAGATCCTTTGTTGTACAGTGCGGAGCCTCTCCATAACCCCATGCTCCAAGCGACCAGGCACTTCTTGTCTGTCCTCCGTAAATGGGTAATGCCTTCTTCACCAATTACAGTCGTGCATGCGCATTCAGACGGGACAAGAGCGAAGAGCGTAAAGCTGGCCCTATGTGCATAACCTACATGAAGCTGAAGACAAAAACAAACAAACAAGCATTCAAGGGGCTCCAAAGTGCGGGCTAGGCTTAAGGCCTGGGCACAAGTGCGGGCTAGGCTTAAGGCCTGGGCACAAGTGCGGGCTGGGCTTAAGGCCTGGGCACAAGTGCGGGCTGGGCTTAAGGCCTGGGCACAAGTGCGGGCTGGGCTTAAGGCCTGGGCACAAGTGCGGGCTGGGCTTAAGGCCTGGGCACAAGTGCGGGCTGGGCTTAAGGCCTGGGCACAAGTGCGGGCTGGGCTTAAGGCCTGGGCACAAGTGCGGGCTGGGCTTAAGGCCTGGGCACAAGTGCGGGCTGGGCTTAAGGCCTGGGCACAAGTGCGGGCTAGGCTTAAGGCCTGGGCACAAGTGCGGGCTAGGCTTAAGGCCTGGGCACAAATGCGGGCTAGGCTTAAGGCCTGGGCACAAGTGCGGGCTAGGCTTAAGGCCTGGGCACAAGTGCGGGCTAGGCTTAAGGCCTGGGCACAATTGCGGGCTAGGCTTAAGGCCTGGGCACAAGTGCGGGCTAGGCTTAAGGCCTGGGCACAAGTGCGGGCTAGGCTTAAGGCCTGGGCACAATTGCGGTCTAGGCTTAAGGCCTGGGCACAAGTGCGGGCTAGGCTTAAGGCCTGGGCACAAGTGCGGGCTAGGCTTAAGGCCGGGGCACAAGTGCGGGCTAGGCTTAAAGCCGGGGCACAAGTGCGGGCTAGGCTTAAGGCCGGGGCACAAGTGCGGGCTAGGCTTAAGGCCGGGGCACAAGTGCGGGCTAGGCTTAAGGCCGGGGCACAAGTGCGGGCTAGGCTTAAGGCCGGGGCACAAGTGCGGGCTAGGCTTAAGGCCGGGGCACAAGTGCGGGCTAGGCTTAAGGCCGGGGCACAAGTGCGGGCTAGGCTTAAGGCCGGGGCACAAGTGCGGGCTAGGCTTAAGGCCGGGGCACAAGTGCGGGCTAGGCTTAAGGCCGGGGCACAAGTATGGGCTAGGCTTAAGGCCTGGGCACAAGTGCGTCTAGGCTTAAGGCCTGGGCACAAGTGCGGGCTAGGCTTAAGGCCTGGGCACAAGTGCGGGCTAGGCTTAAGGCCTGGGCACAAGTGCGGGCTAGGCTTAAGGCTTGGGCACAAGTGCGGGCTAGGCTTAAGGCCTGGGCACAAGTGCGGGCTAGGCTTAAGGCCTGGGCACAAGTGCGGGCTAGGCTTAAGGCCTGGGCACTATTTCGGGCTAGGCTTAAGGCCTGGGCACTATTTCGGGCTAGGCTTAAGGCCTGGGCACAAGTGCGGGCTAGACTTAAGGCCGGGGCACAAGTGCGGGCTAGACTTAAGGCCTGGGCACAAGTGCGGGCTAGGCTTAAGGCCGGGGCACAAGTGCGGGCTAGGCTTAAGGCCTGGGCACAAGTGCGGGCTGGGCTTAAGGCCTGGGCACAAGTGCGGGCTAGGCTTAAGGCCTGGGCACAAGTGCAGTGCTGGCTAGGATCAAGGCAGGGGGCACAAGTGCTGGCTAGGCTTAAGGCATACAGCCAACTCTTTGCACTCTTTGCATAAAGGGTTAAGCACCCATAGGGGTGAAGAGCTAGCTTTCACCCCTCTACTCTGTACTTGGACATTTAGGACTAGATCCTTTGTTGTACAGTGCGGAGCCTCTCCATAACCCCATGCTCCAAGCGACCAGGCACTTCTTGTCTGTAATCCGTAAATGGGTAATGCCTTCTTCACCAATTACAGTCGTGCATGCGCATTCAGACGGGACAAGAGCGAAGAGCGTAAAGCTGGCCCTATGTGCATAACCAACATGAAGCTGAAGACAAAAACAAACAAACAAGCATTCAAGGGGCTCAAAAGTGCGGGCTAGGCTTAAGGCCTGGGCACAAGAGCGGGCTGGGCTTAAGGCCTGGGCACAAGTGCAGGCTGGGCTTAAGGCCGGGGCACAAGTGCGGGCTGGGCTTAAGGCCGGGGCACAAGTGCGGGCTGGGCTTAAGGCCTGGGCACAAGTGCGGGCTGGGCTTAAGGCCTGGGCACAAGTGCGGGCTGGGCTTAAGGCCTGGGCACAAGTGCGGGCTGGGCTTAAGGCCTGGGCACAAGTGCGGGCTGGGCTTAAGGCCTGGGCACAAGTGCGGGCTGGGCTTAAGGCCTGGGCACAAGTGCGGGCTGGGCTTAAGGCCTGGGCACAAGTGCGGGCTGATCTTAAGGCCTGGGCACAAGTGCAGGCTGGGCTTAAGGCCTGGGCACAAGTGCGGGCTAGGCTTAAGGCCTGGGCACAAGTGCGGGCTAGGCTTAAGGCCTGGGCACAAGTGCGGGCTAGGCTTAAGGCCTGGGCACAAGTGCGGGTTAGGCTTAAGGCCTGGGCACAAGTGCGGGCTAGGCTTAAGGCCTGGGCACAAGTGCGGGCTAGGCTTAAGGCCTGGGCACAAGTGCGGGCTAGGCTTAAGGCCTGGGCACAAGTGCTGGCTAGGCTTAAGGCCTGGGCACAAGTGCGGGCTAGGCTTAAGGCCTGGGCACAAGTGCGGGCTAGGCTTAAGGCCGGGGCACAAGTGCGAGCTAGGCTTAAGGCCGGGGCACAAGTGCGGGCTAGGCTTAAGGCCGGGGCACAAGTGCGGGCTAGGCTTAAGGCCGGGGCACAAGTGCGGGCTAGGCTTAAGGCCTGGGCACAAGTGCGGGCTAGGCTTAAGGCCTGGGCACAAGTGCGGGCTAGGCTTAAGGCCTGGGCACAAGTGCAGTGCTGGCTAGGATCAAGGCAGGGGGCACAAGTGCTGGCTAGGCTTAAGGCATGGGCACAAGTGCTGGCTAGGCTTAAGGCATACAGCTAACTCTTTGCACTCTTTGCATAAAGGGTTAGGCACCCATAGGGGTGAAGAGCTAGCTTTCACCCCTCTACTCTGTACTTGGACATTTAGGACTAGATCCTTTGTTGTACAGTGCGGAGCCTCTCCATAACCCCATGCTCCAAGCGACCAGGCACTTCTTGTCTGTCCTCCGTAAATGGGTAATGTGTTGTGAATTCTGTGGCTGAGTTCACTTCTGTGGTCACAAGTGGTATTGCAGTCTCTGGGCTTCCTCCCTCAGGTGTTTTGGTGAGCTCGTTGGCTGCCTTGCTATTTAGCTCCACCTGAGTCTGTCTTCCTTGCTCCTTGTCAATGTTCCAGTGTTGGATCTGAGCTACTGCATCTTTCCTTGGGCCTGCTGCTCTGCTAGATAAGTGCTTCTAGTTTGTTTTCTGTTTTTTTCTGTCCAGCTTGCTATTGTCTTTTGCTGGAAGCTCTGAGAAGCAGAGGGGTGCACCGCCGTGCTGTTAGTTCGGCACGGTGGGTCTTTTTGCCCCTTTGCGTGGTTTTCGTTTTAGGGTTTTTTGTAGACTGCATAGTTCTCTTTGCTATCCTCGCTCTGTCTAGAATATCGGGCCTCACTTTGCTGAATCTATTTCATTCCTACGTTTGTCTTTTCATCTTGCTAACAGTCATTATATGTGGGGGGCTGCCTATTCCTTTGGGGTATTTCTCTGAGGTAAGTCAGGCTTGTATTTCTATCTTCAGGCTAGTCAGCTCCTCAGGCAGTGCCGAGTTGCATAGGTAGTTGTTAGGCGCAATCCACTGCTGCTTATAGTTGTGTGAGGATAGATCAGGTACTGCAGTCTACAGAGATTCCACGTCTCAGAGCTCGTCCTATTGTTTTTGGTTATTGCCAGATCTCTGTATGTGCGCTGATTACTGCACGCTGTGTTGCCTGATTGCCAGCCATAACAGTGTGCAGTAATCAGCGCACATACAGAGATCTGGCAATAACCAAAAACAATAGGACGAGCTCTGAGACGTGGAATCTCTGTAGACTGCAGTACCTGATCTATCCTCACACAACTATAAGCAGCAGTGGATTGCGCCTAACAACTACCTATGCAACTCGGCACTGCCTGAGGAGCTGACTAGCCTGAAGATAGAAATACAAGCCTGACTTACCTCAGAGAAATACCCCAAAGGAATAGGCAGCCCCCCACATATAATGACTGTTAGCAAGATGAAAAGACAAACGTAGGAATGAAATAGATTCAGCAAAGTGAGGCCCGATATTCTAGACAGAGCGAGGATAGCAAAGAGAACTATGCAGTCTACAAAAAACCCTAAAACGAAAACCACGCAAAGGGGCAAAAAGACCCACCGTGCCGAACTAACAGCACGGCGGTGCACCCCTCTGCTTCTCAGAGCTTCCAGCAAAAGACAATAGCAAGCTGGACAGAAAAAAACAGAAAACAAACTAGAAGCACTTATCTAGCAGAGCAGCAGGCCCAAGGAAAGATGCAGTAGCTCAGATCCAACACTGGAACATTGACAAGGAGCAAGGAAGACAGACTCAGGTGGAGCTAAATAGCAAGGCAGCCAACGAGCTCACCAAAACACCTGAGGGAGGAAGCCCAGAGACTGCAATACCACTTGTGACCACAGAAGTGAACTCAGCCACAGAATTCACAACAGTAATGCCTTCTTCCCCAATTACAGTCGTGCATGCGCATTCAGACGGGACAAGAGCGAAGAGCGTAAAGCTGGCCCTGTGCATAACCAACATGAAGCTGAAGACAAAAACAAACAAACAAGCATTCAAGGGGCTCAAAAGTGCGGGCTAGGCTTAAGGCCTGGGCACAAGTGCGGGCTAGGCTTAAGGCCTGGGCACAAGTGCGGGCTAGGCTTAAGGCCTGGGCACAAGTGCGGGCTAGGCTTAAGGCCTGGGCACAAGTGCGGGCTAGGCTTAAGGCCTGGGCACAAGTGCGGGCTAGGCTTAACGCCTGGGCACAAGTGCGGGCTAGGCTTAAGGCCGGGGCACAAGTGCGGGCTAGGCTTAAGGCCGGGGCACAAGTGCGGGCTAGGCTTAAGGCCGGGGCACAAGTGCAGGCTAGGCTTAATGCCGGGGCACAAGTGCGGGCTAGGATTAAGGCCGGGGCACAAGTGCGGGCTAGGCTTAAGGCCGGGGCACAAGTGCGGGCTAGGCTTAAGGCCTGGGCACAAGTGCGGGCTAGGCTTAAGGGCTGGGCACAAGTGCGGGCTAGGCTTAAGGGCTGGGCACAAGTGCGGGCTAGGCTTAAGGCCGGGAAACAAGTGCGGGCTAGGCTTAAGGCCTGGGCACAAGTGCGGGCTAGGCTTAAGGCCTGGGCACAAGTGCGGGCTAGGCTTAAGGCCTGGGCACAAGTGCGGGCTAGGCTTAAGGCCTGGGCACAAGTGCGGGCTAGGCTTAAGGCCTGGGCACAAGTGCGGGCTAGGCTTAAGGCCGGGGCACAAGTGCGGGCTAGGCTTAAGGCCGGGGCACAAGTGACACGCGTTGGGCTTTCCCTCCGGTCATCACTGCCCTGCGGTAGCTTAGCCTCATAGCTGAGTCGCGGCCTCTTGGTGCCTCTTTAGTACATACCCTTGGGTCCTTGTATATCCTTGGCTCACGATCTTACTGGGTATGTTGGTTCATTGTGGACACACTTGCTTTTTTGTCTAAGATATTATTCCACTACGCACTCCCTGGATCCATAGGGATATTGTGCGGGGGCTATGCATTATGTAGGGGTGGCTTTTGCTACCAGGTTTTCATTATTTTGTATTGTGCACAACATGTTAGTATATGATATGGTGTCTTGTATATTATACTGATATTGTACTTAGGATTCATGCACGGTTGTGTATGCGTTCCATTATTGTATGGTTCTTTGCTGCACGCAGTGGGCATAACTATAACTATGTATGTACGGAGGGTGTTGTACACGATTTTAAATGCTTTTAAATTATGTTACCAATAAAGCTTTTGTAATTTTTACATATTATCTTGGTGGTGTGCGGACATCTCTGGTGGCTTCTGTTTCTTATGTGTCGCTGGCCCTATGTGCATAACCAACATGAAGCTGAAGACAAAAACAAACAAACAAGCATTCAAGGGGCTCAAAAGTGCGGGCTAGGCTTAAGGCCTGGGCACAAGTGCGGGCTAGGCTTAAGGCCTGGGCACAAGTGAGGGCTAGGCTTAAGGCCTGGGCACAAGTGCGGGCTAGGCTTAAGGCCTGGGCACAAGTGCGGGCTAGGCTTAAGGCCTGGGCACAAGTGCGGGCTAGGCTTAAGGCCTGGGCACAAGTGCGGGCTAGGCTTAAGGCCGGGAAACAAGTGCGGGCTAGGCTTAAGGCCTGGGCACTATTTCGGGCTAGGCTTAAGGCCTGGGCACAAGTGCGGGCTTGGCTTAAGGCCTGGGCACTATTTCGGGCTAGGCTTAAGGCCTGGGCACAAGTGCGGGCTAGGCTTAAGGCCTGGGCACTATTTCGGGCTAGGCTTAAGGCCTGGGCACAAGTGCGGGCTAGGCTTAAGGCCGGGGCACAAGTGCGGGCTAGGCTTAAGGCTGGGGCACAAGTGCGGGCTAGGCTTAAGGCCGGGGCACAAGTGCGGGCTAGGCTTAAGGCCTGGGCACAAGTGCGGGCTAGGCTTAAGGCCTGGGCACAAGTGCCGGCTAGGCTTAAGGCCGGGGCAAAAGTGCGGGCTAGGCTTAAGGCCGGGGCACAAGTGCGGGCTAGGCTTAAGGCCGGGGCACAAGTGCCGGCTAGGCTTAAGGCCGGGGCACAATTGCGGGCTAGGCTTAAGGCCGGGGCACAAGTGCTGGCTAGGCTTAAGGCATACAGCCAACTCTTTGCACTTTTTGCATAAAGGGTTAGGCACCCATAGGGGTGAAGAGCTATCTTTCACCCCTCTACTCTGTACTTGGACATTTAGGACTAGATCCTTTGTTGTACAGTGCGGAGCCTCTCCATAACCCCATGCTCCAAGCGACCAGGCACTTCTTGTCTGTCCTCCGTAAATGGGTAATGCCTTCTTCACCAATTACAGTCGTGCATGCGCATTCAGACGGGACAAGAGCGAAGAGCGTAAAGCTGGCCCTATGTGCATAACCAACATGAAGCTGAAGACAAAAACAAACAAGCATTCAAGGGGCTCAAAATTGCGGCCTAGGCTTAAGGCCTGGGCACAAGTGCGGGCTGGGCTTAAGGCCTGGACACAAGTGCGGGCTGGGCTTAAGGCCTGGGCACAAGTGCGGGCTGGGCTTAAGGCCTGGGCACAAGTGCGGGCTGGGCTTAAGGCCTGGGCACAAGTGCGGGCTGGGCTTAAGGCCTGGGCACAAGTGCGGGCTGGGCTTAAGGCCTGGGCACAAGTGCGGGCTGGGCTTAAGGCCTGGGCACAAGTGCGGGCTGGGCTTAAGGCCTGGGCACAAGTGCGGGCTAGGCTTAAGGCCTGGGCACAAGTGCGGGCTAGGCTTAAGGCCTGGGCACAAGTGCGGGCTAGGCTTAAGGCCTGGGCACAAGTGCGGGCTAGGCTTAAGGCCTGGGCACAATTGCGGGCTAGGCTTAAAGCCTGGGCACAAGTGCGGGCTAGGCTTAAGGCCTGGGCACAAGTGCGGGCTAGGCTTAAGGCCTGGGCACAATTGCGGGCTAGGCTTAAGGCCTGGGCACAAGTGCGGGCTAGGCTTAAGGCCTGGGCACAAGTGCGGGCTAGGCTTAAGGCCGGGGCACAAGTGCGGGCTAGGCTTAAAGCCGGGGCACAAGTGCGGGCTAGGCTTAAGGCCGGGGCACAAGTGCGGGCTAGGCTTAAGGCCGGGGCACAAGTGCGGGCTAGGCTTAAGGCCGGGGCACAAGTGCGGGCTAGGCTTAAGGCCGGGGCACAAGTGCGGGCTAGGCTTAAGGCCGGGGCACAAGTGCGGGCTAGGCTTAAGGCCTGGGCACAAGTGCGGGCTAGGCTTAAGGCCTGGGCACAATTGCGGGCTAGGCTTAAAGCCTGGGCACAAGTGCGGGCTAGGCTTAAGGCCTGGGCACAAGTGCGGGCTAGGCTTAAGGCCTGGGCACAATTGCGGGCTAGGCTTAAGGCCTGGGCACAAGTGCGGGCTAGGCTTAAGGCCTGGGCACAAGTGCGGGCTAGGCTTAAGGCCGGGGCACAAGTGCGGGCTAGGCTTAAAGCCGGGGCACAAGTGCGGGCTAGGCTTAAGGCCGGGGCACAAGTGCGGGCTAGGCTTAAGGCCGGGGCACAAGTGCGGGCTAGGCTTAAGGCCGGGGCACAAGTGCGGGCTAGGCTTAAGGCCGGGGCACAAGTGCGGGCTAGGCTTAAGGCCGGGGCACAAGTGCGGGCTAGGCTTAAGGCCGGGGCACAAGTGCGGGCTAGGCTTAAGGCCGGGGCACAAGTGCGGGCTAGGCTTAAGGCCGGGGCACAAGTACGGGCTAGGCATAAGGCCTGGGCACAAGTGCGTCTAGGCTTAAGGCCTGGGCACAAGTGCGGGCTAGGCTTAAGGCCTGGGCACAAGTGCAGGCTAGGCTTAAGGCCTGGGCACAAGTTCGGGCTAGGCTTAAGGCCTGGGCACAAGTGCAGGCTAAGCTTAAGGCCGGGGCACAAGTGCTGGCTAGGCTTAAGGCATACAGCCAACTCTTTGAACTTTTTGCATAAAGGGTTAGGCACCCATAGGGGTGAAGAGCTATCTTTCACCCCTCTACTCTGTACTTGGACATTTAGGACTAGATCCTTTGTTGTACAGTGCGGAGCCTCTCCATAACCCCATGCTCCAAGCGACCAGGCACTTCTTGTCTGTCCTCCGTAAATGGGTAATGCCTTCTTCACCAATTACAGTCGTGCATGCGCATTCAGACGGGACAAGAGCGAAGAGCGTAAAGCTGGCCCTATGTGCATAGCCAACATGAAGCTGAAGACAAAAACAAACAAACAAGCATTCAAGGGGCTCAAAAGTGCGGGCTAGGCTTAAGGCCTGGGCACAAGTGCGGGCTGGGCTTAAGGCCTGGGCACAAGTGCGGGCTGGGCTTAAGGCCTGGGCACAAGTGCGGGCTGGGCTTAAGGCCTGGGCACAAGTGCGGGCTGGGCTTAAGGCCTGGGCACAAGTGCGGGCTGGGCTTAAGGCCTGGGCACAAGTGCGGGCTGGGCTTAAGGCCTGGGCACAAGTGCGGGCTGGGCTTAAGGCCTGGGCACAAGTGCGGGCTGGGCTTAAGGCCTGGGCACAAGTGCGGGCTGGGCTTAAGGCCTGGGCACAAGTGCGGGCTGGGCTTAAGGCCTGGGCACAAGTGCGGGCTAGGCTTAAGGCCTGGGCACAAGTGCGGGCTAGGCTTAAGGCTTGGGCACAAGTGCGGGCTAGGCTTAAGGCCTGGGCACAAGTGCGGGCTAGGCTTAAGGCCTGGGCACAAGTGCGGGCTAGGCTTAAGGCCTGGGCACTATTTCGGGGTAGGCTTAAGGCCTGGGCACTATTTCGGGCTAGGCTTAAGGCCTGGGCACAAGTGCGGGCTAGACTTAAGGCCGGGGCACAAGTGCGGGCTAGGCTTAAGGCCGGGGCACAAGTGCGGGCTAGGCTTAAGGCCTGGGCACAAGTGCGGGCTAGGCTTAAGGCCTGGGCACAAGTGCGGGCTAGGCTTAAGGCCTGGGCACAAGTGCAGTGCTGGCTAGGATCAAGGGAGGGGGCACAAGTGCTGGCTAGGCTTAAGACATGGGCACAAGTGCTGGCTAGGCTTAAGGCATACAGCTAACTCTTTGCACTCTTTGCATAAAGGGTTAGGCACCCATAGGGGTGAAGAGCTAGCTTTCACCCCTCTACTCTGTACTTGGACATTTAGGACTAGATCCTTTGTTGTACAGTGCGGAGCCTCTCCATAACCCCATGCTCCAAGCGACCAGGCACTTCTTGTCTGTCCTCCGTAAATGGGTAATGCCTTCTTCCCCAATTACAGTCGTGCATGCGCATTCAGACGGGACAAGAGCGAAGAGCGTAAAGCTGGCCCTGTGCATAACCAACATGAAGCTGAAGACAAAAACAAACAAGCATTCAAGGGGCTCAAAAGTGCGGGCTAGGCTTAAGGCCTGGGCACAAGTGCGGGCTAGGCTTAAGGCCTGGGCACAAGTGCGGGCTAGGCTTAAGGCCTGGGCACAAGTGCGGGCTAGGCTTAAGGCCTGGGCACAAGTGCGGGCTAGGCTTAACGCCTGGGCACAAGTGCGGGCTAGGCTTAAGGCCGGGGCACAAGTGCGGGCTAGGCTTAAGGCCGGGGCACAAGTGCGGGCTAGGCTTAATGCCTGGGCACAAGTGCGGGCTGGGCTTAAGGCCTGGGCACAAGTGCGGGCTGGGCTTAAGGCCTGGGCACAAGTGCGGGCTGGGCTTAAGGCCTGGGCACAAGTGCGGGCTGGGCTTAAGGCCTGGGCACAAGTGCGGGCTGGGCTTAAGGCCTGGGCACAAGTGCGGGCTGGGCTTAAGGCCTGGGCACAAGTGCGGGCTGGGCTTAAGGCCTGGGCACAAGTGCGGGCTGGGCTTAAGGCCTGGGCACAAGTGCGGGCTAGGCTTAAGGCCTGGGCACAAGTGCGGGCTAGGCTTAAGGCCTGGGCACAAGTGCGGGCTAGGCTTAAGGCCTGGGCACAAGTGCGGGCTAGGCTTAAGGCCTGGGCACAAGTGCGGGCTAGGCTTAAGGCCTGGGCACAAGTGCGGGCTAGGCTTAAGGCCTGGGCACAATTGCGGGCTAGGCTTAAGGCCTGGGCAAAGGTGCGGGCTAGGCTTAAGGCCTGGGCACAAGTGCGGGCTAGGCTTAAGGCCTGGGCACAATTGCGGGCTAGACTTAAGGCCTGGGCACAAGTGCGGGCTAGGCTTAAGGCCTGGGCACAAGTGCTGGCTAGGCTTAAGGCCTGGGCACAAGTGCGGGCTAGGCTTAAGGCCTGGGCACAAGTGCGGGCTAGGCTTAAGGCCGGGGCACAAGTGCGAGCTAGGCTTAAGGCCGGGGCACAAGTGCGGGCTAGGCTTAAGGCCGGGGCACAAGTGCGGGCTAGGCTTAAGGCCGGGGCACAAGTGCGGGCTAGGCTTAAGGCCTGGGCACAAGTGCGGGCTAGGCTTAAGGCCTGGGCACAAGTGCGGGCTAGGCTTAAGGCCTGGGCACAAGTGCAGTGCTGGCTAGGATCAAGGCAGGGGGCACAAGTGCTGGCTAGGCTTAAGGCCTGGGCACAAGTGCTGGCTAGGCTTAAGGCATACAGCTAACTCTTTGCACTCTTTGCATAAAGGGTTAGGCACCCTTAGGGGTGAAGAGCTAGCTTTCACCCCTCTACTCTGTACTTGGACATTTAGGACTAGATCCTTTGTTGTACAGTGCGGAGCCTCTCCATAACCCCATGCTCCAAGCGACCAGGCACTTCTTGTCTGTCCTCCGTAAATGGGTAATGCCTTCTTCCCCAATTACAGTCGTGCATGCGCATTCAGACGGGACAAGAGCGAAGAGCGTAAAGCTGGCCCTGTGCATAACCAACATGAAGCTGAAGACAAAAACAAACAAACAAGCATTCAAGGGGCTCAAAAGTGCGGGCTAGGCTTAAGGCCTGGGCACAAGTGCGGGCTAGGCTTAAGGCCTGGGCACAAGTGCGGGCTAGGCTTAAGGCCTGGGCACAAGTGCGGGCTAGGCTTAAGGCCTGGGCACAAATGCGGGCTAGGCTTAAGGCCTGGGCACAAGTGCGGGCTAGGCTTAAGGCCTGGGCACAAGTGCGGGCTAGGCTTAAGGCCTGGGCACAAGTGCGGGCTAGGCTTAAGGCCTGGGCACAAGTGCGGGCTAGGCTTAAGGCCGGGGCACAAGTGCGGGCTAGGCTTAAGGCCGGGGCACAAGTGCGGGCTGGGCTTAATGCCTGGGCACAAGTGCGGGCTGGGCTTAAGGCCTGGGCACAAGTGCGGGCTGGGCTTAAGGCCTGGGCACAAGTGCGGGCTGGGCTTAAGGCCTGGGCACAAGTGCGGGCTGGGCTTAAGGCCTGGGCACAAGTGCGGGCTGGGCTTAAGGCCTGGGCACAAGTGCGGGCTGGGCTTAAGGCCTGGGCACAAGTGCGGGCTGGGCTTAAGGCCTGGGCACAAGTGCGGGCTGGGCTTAAGGCCTGGGCACAAGTGCGGGCTAGGCTTAAGGCCCGGGCACAAGTGCGGGCTAGGCTTAAGGCCCGGGCACAAGTGCGGGCTAGGCTTAAGGCCTGGGCACAAGTGCGGGCTAGGCTTAAGGCCTGGGCACAAGTGCGGGCTAGGCTTAAGGCCTGGGCACAAGTGCGGGCTAGGCTTAAGGCCTGGGCACAATTGCGGGCTAGGCTTAAGGCCTGGGCACAAGTGCGGGCTAGGCTTAAGGCCTGGGCACAAGTGCGGGCTAGGCTTAAGGCCTGGGCACAATTGCGGGCTAGACTTAAGGCCTGGGCACAAGTGCGGGCTAGGCTTAAGGCCTGGGCACAAGTGCGGGCTAGGCTTAAAGCCGGGGCACAAGTGCGGGCTAGGCTTAAGGCCGGGGCACAAGTGCGGGCTAGGCTTAAGGCCGGGGCACAAGTGCGGGCTAGGCTTAAGGCCGGGGCACAAGTGCGGGCTAGGCTTAAGGCCGGGGCACAAGTGCGGGCTAGGCTTAAGGCCGGGGCACAAGTGCGGGCTAGGCTTAAGGCCGGGGCACAAGTGCGGGCTAGGCTTAAGGCCGGGGCACAAGTACGGGCTAGGCTTAAGGCCTGGGCACAAGTGCGTCTAGGCTTAAGGCCTGGGCACAAGTGCGGGCTAGGCTTAAGGCCTGGGCACAAGTGCAGGCTAGGCTTAAGGCCTGGGCACAAGTGCGGGCTAGGCTTAAGGCCTGGGCACAAGTGCAGGCTAGGCTTAAGGCCGGGGCACAAGTGCTGGCTAGGCTTAAGGCATACAGCCAACTCTTTGAACTTTTTGCATAAAGGGTTAGGCACCCATAGGGGTGAAGAGCTATCTTTCACCCCTCTACTCTGTACTTGGACATTTAGGACTAGATCCTTTGTTGTACAGTGCGGAGCCTCTCCATAACCCCATGCTCCAAGCGACCAGGCACTTCTTGTCTGTCCTCCGTAAATGGGTAATGCCTTCTTCACCAATTACAGTCGTGCATGCGCATTCAGACGGGACAAGAGCGAAGAGCGTAAAGCTGGCCCTATGTGCATAACCTACATGAAGCTGAAGACAAAAACAAACAAACAAGCATTCAAGGGGCTCCAAAGTGCGGGCTAGGCTTAAGGCCTGGGCACAAGTGCGGGCTAGGCTTAAGGCCTGGGCACAAGTGCGGGCTGGGCTTAAGGCCTGGGCACAAGTGCGGGCTGGGCTTAAGGCCTGGGCACAAGTGCGGGCTGGGCTTAAGGCCTGGGCACAAGTGCGGGCTGGGCTTAAGGCCTGGGCACAAGTGCGGGCTGGGCTTAAGGCCTGGGCACAAGTGCGGGCTGGGCTTAAGGCCTGGGCACAAGTGCGGGCTGGGCTTAAGGCCTGGGCACAAGTGCGGGCTGGGCTTAAGGCCTGGGCACAAGTGCGGGCTAGGCTTAAGGCCTGGGCACAAGTGCGGGCTAGGCTTAAGGCCTGGGCACAAGTGCGGGCTAGGCTTAAGGCCTGGGCACAAGTGCGGGCTAGGCTTAAGGCCTGGGCACAAGTGCGGGCTAGGCTTAAGGCCTGGGCACAATTGCGGGCTAGGCTTAAGGCCTGGGCACAAGTGCGGGCTAGGCTTAAGGCCTGGGCACAAGTGCGGGCTAGGCTTAAGGCCTGGGCACAATTGCGGGCTAGGCTTAAGGCCTGGGCACAAGTGCGGGCTAGGCTTAAGGCCTGGGCACAAGTGCGGGCTAGGCTTAAGGCCGGGGCACAAGTGCGGGCTAGGCTTAAAGCCGGGGCACAAGTGCGGGCTAGGCTTAAAGCCGGGGCACAAGTGCGGGCTAGGCTTAAGGCCGGGGCACAAGTGCGGGCTAGGCTTAAGGCCGGGGCACAAGTGCGGGCTAGGCTTAAGGCCGGGGCACAAGTGCGGGCTAGGCTTAAGGCCGGGGCACAAGTGCGGGCTAGGCTTAAGGCCGGGGCACAAGTGCGGGCTAGGCTTAAGGCCGGGGCACAAGTGCGGGCTAGGCTTAAGGCCGGGGCACAAGTGCGGGCTAGGCTTAAGGCCGGGGCACAAGTGCGGGCTAGGCTTAAGGCCGGGGCACAAGTATGGGCTAGGCTTAAGGCCTGGGCACAAGTGCGTCTAGGCTTAAGGCCTGGGCACAAGTGCGGGCTAGGCTTAAGGCCTGGGCACAAGTGCGGGCTAGGCTTAAGGCCTGGGCACAAGTGCGGGCTAGGCTTAAGGCTTGGGCACAAGTGCGGGCTAGGCTTAAGGCCTGGGCACAAGTGCGGGCTAGGCTTAAGGCCTGGGCACAAGTGCGGGCTAGGCTTAAGGCCTGGGCACTATTTCGGGCTAGGCTTAAGGCCTGGGCACTATTTCGGGCTAGGCTTAAGGCCTGGGCACAAGTGCGGGCTAGACTTAAGGCCGGGGCACAAGTGCGGGCTAGACTTAAGGCCTGGGCACAAGTGCGGGCTAGGCTTAAGGCCGGGGCACAAGTGCGGGCTAGGCTTAAGGCCTGGGCACAAGTGCGGGCTGGGCTTAAGGCCTGGGCACAAGTGCGGGCTAGGCTTAAGGCCTGGGCACAAGTGCAGTGCTGGCTAGGATCAAGGCAGGGGGCACAAGTGCTGGCTAGGCTTAAGGCATACAGCCAACTCTTTGCACTCTTTGCATAAAGGGTTAAGCACCCATAGGGGTGAAGAGCTAGCTTTCACCCCTCTACTCTGTACTTGGACATTTAGGACTAGATCCTTTGTTGTACAGTGCGGAGCCTCTCCATAACCCCATGCTCCAAGCGACCAGGCACTTCTTGTCTGTAATCCGTAAATGGGTAATGCCTTCTTCACCAATTACAGTCGTGCATGCGCATTCAGACGGGACAAGAGCGAAGAGCGTAAAGCTGGCCCTATGTGCATAACCAACATGAAGCTGAAGACAAAAACAAACAAACAAGCATTCAAGGGGCTCAAAAGTGCGGGCTAGGCTTAAGGCCTGGGCACAAGAGCGGGCTGGGCTTAAGGCCTGGGCACAAGTGCAGGCTGGGCTTAAGGCCGGGGCACAAGTGCGGGCTGGGCTTAAGGCCGGGGCACAAGTGCGGGCTGGGCTTAAGGCCTGGGCACAAGTGCGGGCTGGGCTTAAGGCCTGGGCACAAGTGCGGGCTGGGCTTAAGGCCTGGGCACAAGTGCGGGCTGGGCTTAAGGCCTGGGCACAAGTGTGGGCTGGGCTTAAGGCCTGGGCACAAGTGCGGGCTGGGCTTAAGGCCTGGGCACAAGTGCGGGCTGATCTTAAGGCCTGGGCACAAGTGCAGGCTGGGCTTAAGGCCTGGGCACAAGTGCGGGCTAGGCTTAAGGCCTGGGCACAAGTGCGGGCTAGGCTTAAGGCCTGGGCACAAGTGCGGGCTAGGCTTAAGGCCTGGGCACAAGTGCGGGTTAGGCTTAAGGCCTGGGCACAAGTGCGGGCTAGGCTTAAGGCCTGGGCACAAGTGCGGGCTAGGCTTAAGGCCTGGGCACAAGTGCGGGCTAGGCTTAAGGCCTGGGCACAAGTGCTGGCTAGGCTTAAGGCCTGGGCACAAGTGCGGGCTAGGCTTAAGGCCTGGGCACAAGTGCGGGCTAGGCTTAAGGCCGGGGCACAAGTGCGAGCTAGGCTTAAGGCCGGGGCACAAGTGCGGGCTAGGCTTAAGGCCGGGGCACAAGTGCGGGCTAGGCTTAAGGCCGGGGCACAAGTGCGGGCTAGGCTTAAGGCCTGGGCACAAGTGCAGGCTAGGCTTAAGGCCTGGGCACAAGTGCGGGCTAGGCTTAAGGCCTGGGCACAAGTGCAGTGCTGGCTAGGATCAAGGCAGGGGGCACAAGTGCTGGCTAGGCTTAAGGCATGGGCACAAGTGCTGGCTAGGCTTAAGGCATACAGCTAACTCTTTGCACTCTTTGCATAAAGGGTTAGGCACCCATAGGGGTGAAGAGCTAGCTTTCACCCCTCTACTCTGTACTTGGACATTTAGGACTAGATCCTTTGTTGTACAGTGCGGAGCCTCTCCATAACCCCATGCTCCAAGCGACCAGGCACTTCTTGTCTGTCCTCCGTAAATGGGTAATGTGTTGTGAATTCTGTGGCTGAGTTCACTTCTGTGGTCACAAGTGGTATTGCAGTCTCTGGGCTTCCTCCCTCAGGTGTTTTGGTGAGCTCGTTGGCTGCCTTGCTATTTAGCTCCACCTGAGTCTGTCTTCCTTGCTCCTTGTCAATGTTCCAGTGTTGGATCTGAGCTACTGCATCTTTCCTTGGGCCTGCTGCTCTGCTAGATAAGTGCTTCTAGTTTGTTTTCTGTTTTTTTCTGTCCAGCTTGCTATTGTCTTTTGCTGGAAGCTCTGAGAAGCAGAGGGGTGCACCGCCGTGCTGTTAGTTCGGCACGGTGGGTCTTTTTGCCCCTTTGCGTGGTTTTCGTTTTAGGGTTTTTTGTAGACTGCATAGTTCTCTTTGCTATCCTCGCTCTGTCTAGAATATCGGGCCTCACTTTGCTGAATCTATTTCATTCCTACGTTTGTCTTTTCATCTTGCTAACAGTCATTATATGTGGGGGGCTGCCTATTCCTTTGGGGTATTTCTCTGAGGTAAGTCAGGCTTGTATTTCTATCTTCAGGCTAGTCAGCTCCTCAGGCAGTGCCGAGTTGCATAGGTAGTTGTTAGGCGCAATCCACTGCTGCTTATAGTTGTGTGAGGATAGATCAGGTACTGCAGTCTACAGAGATTCCACGTCTCAGAGCTCGTCCTATTGTTTTTGGTTATTGCCAGATCTCTGTATGTGCGCTGATTACTGCACGCTGTGTTGCCTGATTGCCAGCCATAACAGTGTGCAGTAATCAGCGCACATACAGAGATCTGGCAATAACCAAAAACAATAGGACGAGCTCTGAGACGTGGAATCTCTGTAGACTGCAGTACCTGATCTATCCTCACACAACTATAAGCAGCAGTGGATTGCGCCTAACAACTACCTATGCAACTCGGCACTGCCTGAGGAGCTGACTAGCCTGAAGATAGAAATACAAGCCTGACTTACCTCAGAGAAATACCCCAAAGGAATAGGCAGCCCCCCACATATAATGACTGTTAGCAAGATGAAAAGACAAACGTAGGAATGAAATAGATTCAGCAAAGTGAGGCCCGATATTCTAGACAGAGCGAGGATAGCAAAGAGAACTATGCAGTCTACAAAAAACCCTAAAACGAAAACCACGCAAAGGGGCAAAAAGACCCACCGTGCCGAACTAACAGCACGGCGGTGCACCCCTCTGCTTCTCAGAGCTTCCAGCAAAAGACAATAGCAAGCTGGACAGAAAAAAACAGAAAACAAACTAGAAGCACTTATCTAGCAGAGCAGCAGGCCCAAGGAAAGATGCAGTAGCTCAGATCCAACACTGGAACATTGACAAGGAGCAAGGAAGACAGACTCAGGTGGAGCTAAATAGCAAGGCAGCCAACGAGCTCACCAAAACACCTGAGGGAGGAAGCCCAGAGACTGCAATACCACTTGTGACCACAGAAGTGAACTCAGCCACAGAATTCACAACAGTAATGCCTTCTTCCCCAATTACAGTCGTGCATGCGCATTCAGACGGGACAAGAGCGAAGAGCGTAAAGCTGGCCCTGTGCATAACCAACATGAAGCTGAAGACAAAAACAAACAAACAAGCATTCAAGGGGCTCAAAAGTGCGGGCTAGGCTTAAGGCCTGGGCACAAGTGCGGGCTAGGCTTAAGGCCTGGGCACAAGTGCGGGCTAGGCTTAAGGCCTGGGCACAAGTGCGGGCTAGGCTTAAGGCCTGGGCACAAGTGCGGGCTAGGCTTAAGGCCTGGGCACAAGTGCGGGCTAGGCTTAACGCCTGGGCACAAGTGCGGGCTAGGCTTAAGGCCGGGGCACAAGTGCGGGCTAGGCTTAAGGCCGGGGCACAAGTGCGGGCTAGGCTTAAGGCCGGGGCACAAGTGCAGGCTAGGCTTAATGCCGGGGCACAAGTGCGGGCTAGGATTAAGGCCGGGGCACAAGTGCGGGCTAGGCTTAAGGCCGGGGCACAAGTGCGGGCTAGGCTTAAGGCCTGGGCACAAGTGCGGGCTAGGCTTAAGGCCTGGGCACAAGTGCGGGCTAGGCTTAAGGCCGGGGCACAAGTGCGGGCAAGGCTTAAGGCCGGGGCACAAGTGCGGGCAAGGCTTAAGGCCGGGGCACAAGTGCGGGCTAGGCTTAAGGCCGGGGCACAAGTGCGGGCTAGGCTTAAGGCCGGGGCACAAGTGCGGGCTAGGCTTAAGGCCGGGGCACAAGTGCGGGCAAGGCTTAAGGCCGGGGCACAAGTGCGGGCTAGGCTTAAGGCCGGGGCACAAGTGCGGGCTAGGCTTAAGGCCTGGGCACAAGTGCGGGCTAGGATTAAGGACTGGGCACAAGTGCGGGCTAGGCTTAAGGCCTGGGCACAAGTGCGGGCTAGGCTTAAGGCCTGGGCACAAGTGCGGGCTAGGCTTAAGGCCTGGGCACAAGTGCGGGCTAGGCTTAAGGCCGGGGCACAAGTGCGGGCAAGGCTTAAGGCCGGGGCACAAGTGCGGGCAAGGCTTAAGGCCGGGGCACAAGTGCGGGCTAGGCTTAAGGCCGGGGCACAAGTGCGGGCTAGGCTTAAGGCCGGGGCACAAGTGCGGGCTAGGCTTAAGGCCGGGGCACAAGTGCGGGCTAGGCTTAAGGCCGGGGCACAAGTGCGGGCAAGGCTTAAGGCCGGGGCACAAGTGCGGGCTAGGCTTAAGGCCGGGGCACAAGTGCGGGCTAGGCTTAAGGCCTGGGCACAAGTGCGGGCTAGGATTAAGGACTGGGCACAAGTGCGGGCTAGGCTTAAGGCCTGGACACAAGTGCGGGCTAGGCTTAAGGCCTGGGCACAAGTGCGGGCTAGGCTTAAGGCCTGGGCACAAGTGCGGGCTAGGCTTAAGGCCTGGGCACAAGTGCGGGCTAGGCTTAAGGCCGGGGCACAAGTGCGGGCTAGGCTTAAGGCCGGGGCACAAGTGCGGGCAAGGCTTAAGGCCGGGGCACAAGTGCGGGCTAGGCTTAAGGCATGGGCACAAGTGCGGGCTAGGCTTAAGGCCTGGGCACAAGTGCGGGCTAGGCTTAAGGCCTGGGCACAAGTGCGGGCTAGGCTTAAGGCCTGGGCACAAGTGCGGGCTAGGCTTAAGGCCTGGGCACAAGTGCGGGCTAGTCTTAAGGCCTGGGCACAAGTGCGGGCTAGGCTTAAGGCCTGGGCACAAGTGCGGGCTAGGCGTAAGGCCTGGGCACAAGTGCAGTGCTGGCTAGGATCAAGGCAGGGGGCACAAGTGCTGGCTAGGCTTACGGCATGGGCACAAGTGCTGGCTAGGCTTAAGGCATACAGCTAACTCTTTGCACTCTTTGCATAAAGGGTTAGGCACCCATAGGGGTGAAGAGCTAGCTTTCACCCCTCTACTCTGTACTTGGACATTTAGGACTAGATCCTTTGTTGTACAGTGCGGAGCCTCTCCATAACCCCATGCTCCAAGCGACCAGGCACTTCTTGTCTGTCCTCCGTAAATGGGTAATGCCTTCTTCCCCAATTACAGTCGTGCATGCGCATTCAGACGGGACAAGAGCGAAAAGCGTAAAGCTGGCCCTATGTGCATAACCAACATGAAGCTGAAGACAAAAACAAACAAACAAGCATTCAAGGGGCTCAAAAGTGCGGGCTAGGCTTAAGGCCTGGGCACAAGTGCGGGCTAGGCTTAAGGCCTGGGCACAAGTGCGGGCTAGGCTTAAGGCCGGGGCACAAGTGCGGGCTAGGCTTAAGGCCGGGGCACAAGTGCGGGCTAGGCTTAAGGCCGGGGCACAAGTGCGGGCTAGGCTTAAGGCCGGGGCACAAGTGCGGGCTAGGCTTAAGGCCGGGGCACAAGTGCGGGCTAGGCTTAAGGCCTGGGCACAAGTGCGGGCTAGGCTTAAGCCCGGGGCACAAGTGCGGGCTGGGCTTAAGGCCGGGGCACAAGTGCGGACTGGGCTTAAGGCCGGGGCACAAGTGCGGGCTGGGCTTAAGGCCGGGGCACAAGTGCGGGCTAGGCTTAAGGCCGGGGCACAAGTGCGGGCTAGGCTTAAGGCCGGGGCACAAGTGCGGGCTAGGCTTAAGGCCGGGGCACAAGTGCGGGCTAGGCTTAAGGCCGGGGCACAAGTGCGGGCTAGGCTTAAGGCCGGTGCACAAGTGCGGGCTAGGCTTAAGGCCGAGCACAAGTGCGGGCTAGGCTTAAGGCCGGGGCACAAGTGCGGGCAAGGCTTAAGGCCGGGGCACAAGTGCGGGCTAGGCTTAAGGCCTGGGCACAAGTGCGGGCTAGGCTTAAGGCCTGGGAACAAGTGCGGGCTAGGCTTAAGGCCTGGGCACAAGTGCGGGCTAGGCTTAAGGCCGGGGCACAAGTGCGGGCTAGGTTTAAGGCCGGGGCACAAGTGCGGGCTAGGCTTAAGGCCTGGGCACAAGTGCGGGCTAGGCTTAAGGCCTGGGCACAAGTGCGGGCTAGGCTTAAGGCCGGGGCACAAGTGCGGGCTAGGCTTAAGGCCGAAGCACAAGTGCGGGCTAGGCTTAAGGCCTGGGCACAAGTGCGGGCTAGGCTTAAGGCCTGGGCACAAGTGCGGGCTAGGCTTAAGGCCTGAGCACAAGTGCGGGCTAGGCTTAAGGCCTGGGCACAAGTGCGGGATAGGCTTAAGGCCTGGGCACAAGTGCGGGCTAGGCTTAAGGCCTGGGCACAAGTGCGGGCTAGGCTTAAGGCCGGGGCACAAGTGCGGGCTAGGCTTAAGGCCGAAGCACAAGTGCGGGCTAGGCTTAAGGCCTGGGCACAAGTGCGGGCTAGGCTTAAGGCCGGGGCACAAGTGCGGGCTAGGCTTAAGGCCGGGGCACAAGTGCGGGCTAGGCTTAAGGCCTGGGCACAAGTGCGGGCTAGGCTTAAGGCCTGAGCACAAGTGCGGGCTAGACTTAAGGCCTGGGCACAAGTGCGGGATAGGCTTAAGGCCTGGGCACAAGTGCGGGCTAGGCTTAAGGCCTGGGCACAAGTGCGGGCTAGGCTTAAGGCCTAGGCACAAGTGCGGGCTAGGCTTAAGGCTTGGGCACAAGTGCGGGCTAGGCTTAAGGCCTGGGCACAAGTGCGGGCTAGGCTTAAGGCCTGGGCACAAGTGCGGGCTAGGCTTAAGGCCTGGGCACAAGTGCGGGCTAGGCTTAAGGCCTGGGCACAAGTGCGGGCTAGGCTTAAGGCCTAGGCACAAGTGCGGGCTAGGCTTAAGGCCTGGGCACAAGTGCGGGCTAGGCTTAAGGCCTGGGCACAAGTGCGGGCTAGGCTTAAGGCCTGGGCACAAGTGCGGGCTAGGCTTAAGGCCTGGGCACAAGTGCGGGCTAGGCTTAACGCCTGGGCACAAGTGCGGGCTAGGCTTAAGGCCTGGGCACAAGTGCGGGCTAGGCTTAAGGCCTGGGCACAAGTGCGGGCTAGGCTTAAGGCCTGGGCACAAGTGCAGGCTAGGCTTAAGGCCGGGGCACAAGTGCGGGCTAGGCTTAAGGCCGGGGCACAAGTGCGGGCTAGGCTTAAGGCCTGGGCACTATTTCGGGCTAGGCTTAAGGCCTGGGCACTATTTCGGGCTAGGCTTAAGGCCTGGGCACAAGTGCGGGCTAGGCTTAAGGCCTGGGCACAAGTGCGGGCTAGGCTTAAGGCCTGGGCACAAGTGCGGGCTAGGCTTAAGGCCTGGGCACAAGTGCGGGCTAGGCTTAAGGCCTGGGCACAAGTGCGGGCTAGGCTTAAGGCCTGGGCACAAGTGCAGGCTAGGCTTAAGGCCGGGGCACAAGTGCGGGCTAGGCTTAAGGCCGGGGCACAAGTGCGGTCTAGGCTTAAGGCCGGGGCACAAGTGCGAGCTAGGCTTAAGGCCGGGGCACAAGTGCGGGCTAGGCTTAAGGCCGGAGCACAAGTGCGGGCTAGGCTTAAGGCCAGAGCACAAGTGCGGGCTAGGCTTAAAGCCGGGGCACAAGTGCGGGCTAGGCTTAAGGCCGGGGCACAAATACGGGCTAGGCTTAAGGCCGGGGCACAAGTGCGGGGTAGGCTTAAGGCCGGGGCACAAGTGCGGGCTAGGCTTAAGGCCGGGGCACAAGTGCGGGCTAGGCTTAAGGCCGGGGCACAAGTGCGGGCTAGGCTTAAGGCCGGGGCACAAGTGCGGGCTAGGCTTAAGGCCGGGGCACAAGTGCGGGCTAGGCTTAAGGCCGGGGCACAAGTGCGGGCTAGGCTTAAGGCCGGGGCACAAGTGCGGGCTAGGCTTAAGGCCGGGGCACAAGTGCGGGCTAGGCTTAAGGCCGGGGCACAAGTGCGGGCTAGGCTTAAGGCCGGGGCACAAGTGCGGGCTAGGCTAAAGGCCGGGTCACAAGTGCGGGCTAGGCTTAAGGCCAGGGCACAAGTGCGGGCTAGGCTTAAGGCCGGGGCACAAGTGCGGGCTAGGCTTAAGGCCGGGGCACAAGTGCGGGCTAGGCTTAAGGCCGGGGCACAAGTGCAGGCTAGGCTTAAGGCCGGGGCACAAGTGCGGGCTAGGCTTAAGGCCGGGGCACAAGTGCGGGCTAGGCTTAAGGCCGGGGCACAATTGCGGGCTAGGCTTAAGGCCGGGGCACAAGTGCGGGCAAGGCTTAAGGCCGGGGCACAAGTGCGGGCTAGGCTTAAGGCCTGGGCACAAGTGCGGGCTAGGCTTAAGGCCTGGGCACTATTTCGGGCTAGGCTTAAGGCCTGGGCACTATTTCGGGCTAGGCTTAAGGCCTGGGCACAAGTGCGGGCTAGACTTAAGGCCGGGGCACAAGTGCAGGCTAGGCTTAAGGCCAGGGCACAAGTGCGGGCTAGGCTTAAGGCCGGGGCACAAGTGCGGGCTAGGCTTAAGGCCTGGGCACAAGTGCGGGCTAGGCTTAAGGCCTGGGCACAAGTGCGGGCTAGGCTTAAGGCCTGGGCACAAGTGCAGTGCTGGCTAGGATCAAGGCAGGGGGCACAAGTGCTGGCTAGGCTTAAGGCATGGGCACAAGTGCTGGCTAGGCTTAAGGCATACAGCCAACTCTTTGCACTCTTTGCATAAAGGGTTAAGCACCCATAGGGGTGAAGAGCTAGCTTTCACCCCTCTACTCTGTACTTGGACATTTAGGACTAGATCCTTTGTTGTACAGTGCGGAGCCTCTCCATAACCCCATGCTCCAAGCGACCAGGCACTTCTTGTCTGTCCTCCGTAAATGGGTAATGCCTTCTTCACCAATTACAGTCGTGCATGCGCATTCAGACGGGACAAGAGCGAAGAGCGTAAAGCTGGCCCTATGTGCATAACCAACATGAAGCTGAAGACAAAAACAAACAAGCATTCAAGGGGCTCAAAAGTGCGGGCTATGCTTAAGGCCTGGGCACAAGTGCGGGCTAGGCTTAAGGCCTGGGCACAAGTGCGGGCTAGGCTTAAGGCCTGGGCACAAGTGCGGGCTAGGCTTAAGGCCTGGGCACAAGTGCGGGCTGGGCTTAAGGCCGGGGCACAAGTGCGGGCTGGGCTTAAGGCCTGGGCACAAGTGCGGGCTGGGCTTAAGGCCTGGGCACAAGTGCGGGCTGGGCTTAAGGCCTGGGCACAAGTGCGGGCTGGGCATAAGGCCTGGGCACAAGTGCGGGCTGGGCTTAAGGCCTGGGCACAAGTGCGGGCTGGGCTTAAGGCCTGGGCACAAGTGCGGGCTGGGCTTAAGGCCTGGGCACAAGTGCGGGCTGATCTTAAGGCCTGGGCACAAGTGCGGGCTGGGCTTAAGGCCTGGGCACAAGTGCGGGCTGGGCTTAAGGCCTGGGCACAAGTGCGGGCTAGGCTTAAGGCCTGGGCACAAGTGCGGGCTAGGCTTAAGGCCGGGGCACAAGTGCGGGCTAGGCTTAAGGCCGGGGCACAAGTGCGGGCTAGGCTTAAGGCCTGGGCACAAGTGCGGGCTAGGCTTAAGGCCTGGGCACAAGTGCAGGCTAGGCTTAAGGCCGGGGCACAAGTGCGGGCTAGGCTTAAGGCCGGGGCACAAGTGCGGGCTAGGCTTAAGGCCTGGGCACTATTTCGGGCTAGGCTTAAGGCCTGGGCACTATTTCGGGCTAGGCTTAAGGCCTGGGCACAAGTGCGGGCTAGGCTTAAGGCCTGGGCACAAGTGCGGGCTAGGCTTAAGGCCTGGGCACAAGTGCGGGCTAGGCTTAAGGCCTGGGCACAAGTGCGGGCTAGGCTTAAGGCCTGGGCACAAGTGCGGGCTAGGCTTAAGGCCTGGGCACAAGTGCAGGCTAGGCTTAAGGCCGGGGCACAAGTGCGGGCTAGGCTTAAGGCCGGGGCACAAGTGCGGTCTAGGCTTAAGGCCGGGGCACAAGTGCGAGCTAGGCTTAAGGCCGGGGCACAAGTGCGGGCTAGGCTTAAGGCCGGAGCACAAGTGCGGGCTAGGCTTAAGGCCAGAGCACAAGTGCGGGCTAGGCTTAAGGCCGGGGCACAAGTGCGGGCTAGGCTTAAGGCCGGGGCACAAATACGGGCTAGGCTTAAGGCCGGGGCACAAGTGCGGGGTAGGCTTAAGGCCGGGGCACAAGTGCGGGCTAGGCTTAAGGCCGGGGCACAAGTGCGGGCTAGGCTTAAGGCCGGGGCACAAGTGCGGGCTAGGCTTAAGGCCGGGGCACAAGTGCGGGCTAGGCTTAAGGCCGGGGCACAAGTGCGGGCTAGGCTTAAGGCCGGGGCACAAGTGCGGGCTAGGCTTAAGGCCGGGGCACAAGTGCGGGCTAGGCTTAAGGCCGGGGCACAAGTGCGGGCTAGGCTTAAGGCCGGGGCACAAGTGCGGGCTAGGCTTAAGGCCGGGGCACAAGTGCGGGCTAGGCTAAAGGCCGGGGCACAAGTGCGGGCTAGGCTTAAGGCCGGGGCACAAGTGCGGGCTAGGCTTAAGGCCGGGGCACAAGTGCGGGCTAGGCTTAAGGCCGGGGCACAAGTGCGGGCTAGGCTTAAGGCCGGGGCACAAGTGCAGGCTAGGCTTAAGGCCGGGGCACAAGTGCGGGCTAGGCTTAAGGCCGGGGCACAAGTGCGGGCTAGGCTTAAGGCCGGGGCACAATTGCGGGCTAGGCTTAAGGCCGGGGCACAAGTGCGGGCAAGGCTTAAGGCCGGGGCACAAGTGCGGGCTAGGCTTAAGGCCTGGGCACAAGTGCGGGCTAGGCTTAAGGCCTGGGCACTATTTCGGGCTAGGCTTAAGGCCTGGGCACTATTTCGGGCTAGGCTTAAGGCCTGGGCACAAGTGCGGGCTAGACTTAAGGCCGGGGCACAAGTGCAGGCTAGGCTTAAGGCCAGGGCACAAGTGCGGGCTAGGCTTAAGGCCGGGGCACAAGTGCGGGCTAGGCTTAAGGCCTGGGCACAAGTGCGGGCTAGGCTTAAGGCCTGGGCACAAGTGCGGGCTAGGCTTAAGGCCTGGGCACAAGTGCAGTGCTGGCTAGGATCAAGGCAGGGGGCACAAGTGCTGGCTAGGCTTAAGGCATGGGCACAAGTGCTGGCTAGGCTTAAGGCATACAGCCAACTCTTTGCACTCTTTGCATAAAGGGTTAAGCACCCATAGGGGTGAAGAGCTAGCTTTCACCCCTCTACTCTGTACTTGGACATTTAGGACTAGATCCTTTGTTGTACAGTGCGGAGCCTCTCCATAACCCCATGCTCCAAGCGACCAGGCACTTCTTGTCTGTCCTCCGTAAATGGGTAATGCCTTCTTCACCAATTACAGTCGTGCATGCGCATTCAGACGGGACAAGAGCGAAGAGCGTAAAGCTGGCCCTATGTGCATAACCAACATGAAGCTGAAGACAAAAACAAACAAGCATTCAAGGGGCTCAAAAGTGCGGGCTATGCTAAAGGCCTGGGCACAAGTGCGGGCTAGGCTTAAGGCCTGGGCACAAGTGCGGGCTAGGCTTAAGGCCTGGGCACAAGTGCGGGCTAGGCTTAAGGCCTGGGCACAAGTGCGGGCTGGGCTTAAGGCCGGGGCACAAGTGCGGGCTGGGCTTAAGGCCTGGGCACAAGTGCGGGCTGGGCTTAAGGCCTGGGCACAAGTGCGGGCTGGGCTTAAGGCCTGGGCACAAGTGCGGGCTGGGCATAAGGCCTGGGCACAAGTGCGGGCTGGGCTTAAGGCCTGGGCACAAGTGCGGGCTGGGCTTAAGGCCTGGGCACAAGTGCGGGCTGGGCTTAAGGCCTGGGCACAAGTGCGGGCTGGGCTTAAGGCCTGGGCACAAGTGCGGGCTGATCTTAAGGCCTGGGCACAAGTGCGGGCTGGGCTTAAGGCCTGGGCACAAGTGCGGGCTGGGCTTAAGGCCTGGGCACAAGTGCGGGCTAGGCTTAAGGCCTGGGCACAAGTGCGGGCTAGGCTTAAGGCCGGGGCACAAGTGCGGGCTAGGCTTAAGGCCGGGGCACAAGTGCGGGCTAGGCTTAAGGCCGGGGCACAAGTGCGGGCTAGGCTTAAGGCCGGGGCACAAGTGCGGGCTAGGCTTAGGGCCGGGGCACAAGTGCGGGCTAGGCTTAAGGCCGGGGCACAAGTGAGGGCTAGGCTTAAGGCCGGGGCACAAGTGCGGGCTAGGCTTAAGGCCGGGGCACAAGTGCGGGCTAGGCTTAAGGCCGGGGCACAAGTGCGGGCTAGGCTTAAGGCCTGGGCACAAGTGCGGGCTAGGCTTAAGGCCGGGGCACAAGTGCGGGCTAGGCTTAAGGCCGGGGCACAAGTGCGGGCTAGGCTTAAGGCCGGGGCACAATTGCGGGCTAGGCTTAAGGCCGGGGCACAAGTGAGGGCTAGGCTTAAGGCCTGGGCACTATTTCGGGCTAGGCTTAAGGACTGGGCACAAGTGCGGGCTAGGCTTAAGGCCTGGGCACTATTTCAGGCTAGGCTTAAGGCCTGGGCACAAGTGCGGGCTAGGCTTAAGGCCTGGGCACAAGTGCGGGCTAGGCTTAAGGCCTGGGCACAAGTGCGGGCTAGGCTTAAGGCCTTGGCACAAGTGCGGGCTAGGCTTAAGGCCTGGGCACAAGTGCGGGCTAGGCTTAAGGCCTGGGCACAAGTGCGGGCTAGGCTTAAGGCCGGGGCACAAGTGCAGGCTAGGCTTAAGGCCGGGGCACAAGTGCGGGCTAGGCTTAAGGCCGGGGCACAAGTGCGGGCTAGGCTTAAGGCCTGGGCACAAGTGCGGGCTAGGCTTAAGGCCTGGGCACAAGTGCGGGCTAGGCTTAAGGCCTGGGCACAAGTGCGGGCTAGGCTTAAGGCCTGGGCACAAGTGCGGGCTAGGCTTAAGGCCTGGGCACAAGTTCGGGCTAGGCTTAAGGCCTGGGCACAAGTGCGGGCTAGGCTTAAGGCCTGGGCACAAGTGCGGGCTAGGCTTAAGGCCTGGGCACAAGTGCGGGCTAGGCTTAATGCCTGGGCACAAGTGCGGGCTAGGCTTAAGGCCTGGGTAAAAGTGCAGTGCTGGCTAGGATCAAGGCAGGGGGCACTAGTGCTGGCTAGGCTTAAGGCATGGGCACAAGTGCGAGCTAGGCTTAAGGCCTGGGCACAAGTGCGGGCTAGGCTTAAGGCCTGGGCACAAGTGCGGGCTAGGCTTAAGGCCTGGGCAAAAGTGCGGGCTAGGCTTAACGCCTGGGCACAAGTGCGGGCTAGGCTTAAAGCTGGGGCACAAGTGCGGGCTAGGCTTAAGGCCTGGGCACAAGTGCGGGCTAGGCTTAAGGCCTGGGCACAAGTGCGGGCTAGGCTTAAGGCCTGGGCACAAGTGCGGGTTAGGCTTACGGCCTGGGCACAAGTGCGGGCTAGGCTTAAGGCCTGGGCACAAGTGCGGGCTAGGCTTAAGGCCTGGGCACAAGTGCTGGCTAGGCTTAAGGCCTGGGCACAAGTGCGGGCTAGGCTTAAAGCCGGGGCACAAGTGCGGGCTAGGCTTAAGGCCTGGGCACAAGTGCGGGCTAGGCTTAAGGCCTGGGCACAAGTGCGGGCTAGGCTTAAGGCCTGGGCACAAGTGCGGGTTAGGCTTAAGGCCTGGGCACAAGTGCGGGCTAGGCTTAAGGACTGGGCACAAGTGCAGGCTAGGCTTAAGGCCTGGGCACAAGTGCTGGCTAGGCTTAAGGCCTGGGCACAAGTGCGGGCTAGGCTTAAGGCCTGGGCACAAGTGCGGGCTAGGCTTAAGGCCGGGGCACAAGTGCGGGCTAGGCTTAAGGCCGGGGCACAAGTGCGGGCTAGGCTTAAGGCCGGGGCACAAGTGCGGGCTAGGCTTAAGGCCGGGGCACAAGTGCGGGCTAGGCTTAAGGCCGGGACACAAGTGCGGGCTAGGCTTAAGGCCTGGGCACAAGTGCTGGCTAGGCTTAAGGCCTGGGCACAAGTGCGGGCTAGGCTTAAGGCCTGGGCACAAGTGCAGGCTAGGCTTAAGGCCGGGGCACAAGTGCGGGCTAGGCTTAAGGCCGGGGCACAAGTGCGGGCTAGGCTTAAGGCCGGGGCACAAGTGCGGGCTAGGCTTAAGGACGGGGCACAAGTGCGGGCTAGGCTTAAGGCCTGGGCACAAGTGCGGGCTAGGCTTAAGGCCTGGGCACAAGTGCGGGCTAGGCTTAAGGCCTGGGCACAAGTGCAGTGCTGGCTAGGCTTAAGGCATGGGCACAAGTGCTGGCTAGGCTTAAGGCATACAGCTAACTCTTTGCACTCTTTGCATAAAGGGTTAGGCACCCATAGGGGTGAAGAGCTAGCTTTCACCCCTCTACTCTGTACTTGGACATTTAGGACTAGATCCTTTGTTGTACAGTGCGGAGCCTCTCCATAACCCCATGCTCCAAGCGACCAGGCACTTCTTGTCTGTCCTCCGTAAATGGGTAATGCCTTCTTCCCCAATTACAGTCGTGCATGCGCATTCAGATGGGACAAGAGCGAAGAGCGTAAAGCTGGCCCTGTGCATAACCAACATGAAGCTGAAGACAAAAACAAACAAACAAGCATTCAAGGGGCTCGAAAGTGCGGGCTAGGCTTAAGGCCTGGGCACAAGTGCGGGCTAGGCTTAAGGCCTGGGCACAAGTGCGGGCTAGGCTTAAGGCCTGGGCACAAGTGCGGGCTAGGCTTAAGGCCTGGGCACAAGTGCGGGCTAGGCTTAACGCCTGGGCACAAGTGCGGGCTAGGCTTAAGGCCTGGGCACAAGTGCGGGCTAGGCTTAAGGCCGGGGCACAAGTGCGGGCTAGGCTTAAGGCCGGGGCACAAGTGCGGGCTAGGCTTAAGGCCTGGGCACAAGTGCGGGCTAGGCTTAAGGCCGGGGCACAAGTGCGGGCAAGGCTTAAGGCCGGGGCACAAGTGCGGGCTAGGCTTAAGGCCGGGGCACAAGTGCGGGCTAGGCTTAAGGCCAGGGCACAAGTGCGGGCTAGGCTTAAGGCCGGGGCACAAGTGCGGGCTAGGCTTAAGGCCGGGGCACAAGTGCGGGCAAGGCTTAAGGCCGGGGCACAAGTGCGGGCTAGGCTTAAGGCCGGGAAACAAGTGCGGGCTAGGCTTAAGGCCGAGGCACAAGTGAGGGCTAGGCTTAAGACTGGGGCACAAGTGCGGGCTAGGCTTAAGGCCTGGGCACAAGTGCGGGCTAGGATTAAGGCCGGGGCACAAGTGCGGGCTAGGCTTAAGGCCTGGGCATAAGTGCGGGCTAGGCTTAAGGCCTGGGCACAAGTGCGGGCTAGGCTTAAGGCCTGGGCACAAGTGCGGGCTAGGCTTAAGGCCGGGGCACAAGTGCGGGCTAGGCTTAAGGCCGGGGCACAAGTGCGGGCAAGGCTTAAGGCCGGGGCACAAGTGCGGGCTAGGCTTAAGGCCTGGGCACAAGTGCGGGCTAGGCTTAAGGCCTGGGCACAAGTGCGGGCTAGGCTTAAGGCCTGGGCACAAGTGCGGGCTAGGCTTAAGGCCTGGGCACAAGTGCGGGCTAGGCTTAAGGCCTGGGCACAAGTGCGGGCTAGGCTTAAGGCCTGGGCACAAGTGCGGGCTAGGCTTAAGGCCTGGGCACAAGTGCGGGCTACGCTTAAGGCCTGGGCACAAGTGCGGGCTAGGCTTAAGGCCTGGGCACAAGTGCGGGCTAGGCTTAAGGCCTGGGCACAAGTGCAGTGCTGGCTAGGATAAGGCAGGGGGCACAAGTGCTGGCTAGGCTTAAGGCATGGGCAAAAGTGCTGGCTAGGCTTAAGGCATACAGCTAACTCTTTGCACTCTTTGCATAAAGGGTTAGGCACCCATAGGGGTGAAGAGCTAGCTTTCACCCCTCTACTCTGTACTTGGACATTTAGGACTAGATCCTTTGTTGTACAGTGCGGAGCCTCTCCATAACCCCATGCTCCAAGCGACCAGGCACTTCTTGTCTGTCCTCCGTAAATGGGTAATGCCTTCTTATCCAATTATAGTCGTGCATGCGCATTCAGACGGGACAAGAGCGAAGAGCGTAAAGCTGGCCCTATGTGCATAACCAACATGAAGCTGAAGACAAAAACAAACAAACAAGCATTCAAGGGGCTCAAAAGTGCGGGCTAGGCTTAAGGCCAGGGCACAAGTGCGGGCTAGGCTTAAGGCCTGGGCACAAGTGCGGGCTAGGCTTAAGGCCTGGGCACAAGTGCGGGCTAGGCTTAAGGCCTGGGCACAAGTGCGGGCTAGGCTTAAGGCCGGGGCACAAGTGCGGGCTAGGCTTAAGGCCGGGGCACAAGTGCGGGCTAGGCTTAAGGCCGGGGCACAAGTGCGGGCTAGGCTTAAGGCCGGGGCACAAGTGCGGGCTAGGCTTAAGGCCTGGGCACAAGTGCGGGCTAGGCTTAAGGCCGGGGCACAAGTGCGGGCTGGGCTTAAGGCCGGGGCACAAGTGCGGGCTGGGCTTAAGGTCGGGGCACAAGTGCGGGCTAGGCTTAAGGCCGGGGCACAGGTGCGGGCTAGGCTTAAGGCCGGGGCACAGGTGCGGGCTAGGATTCAGGACTGGGCACAAGTGCGGGCTAGGCTTAAGGCCGGGGCACAGGTGCGGGCTAGGCTTAAGGCCAGGGCACAGGTGCGGGCTAGGCTTAAGGCCTGGGCACAAGTGCGGGCTAGGCTTAAGGCCTGGGCACAAGTGCGGGCTAAACTTAAGGCCTGGGCACAAGTGCGGGCTAGGCTTAAGGCGGGGGCACAAGTGCGGGCTAGGCTTAAGGCCGGGGCACAAGTGCGGTCAAGGCTTAAGGCCGGGGCACAAGGGCGGGCTAGGCTTAAGGCCTGGGCACAAGTGCGGGCTAGGCTTAAGGCCTGGGCACAAGTGCGGGCTAGGCTTAAGGCCTGGGCACAAGTGCGGGCTAGGCTTAAGGCCTGGGCACAAGTGCGGGCTAGGCTTAAGGCCTGGGCACAAGTGCGGGCTAGGCTTAAGGCCTGGGCACAAGTGCGGGCTAGGCTTAAGGCCTGGGCACAAGTGCGGGCTAGGCTTAAGGCCTGGGCACAAGTGCGGGCTAGGCTTAAGGGCTGGGCACAAGTGCGGGCTAGGCTTAAGGCCGGGAAACAAGTGCGGGCTAGGCTTAAGGCCTGGGCACAAGTGCGGGCTAGGCTTAAGGCCTGGGCACAAGTGCGGGCTAGGCTTAAGGCCTGGGCACAAGTGCGGGCTAGGCTTAAGGCCTGGGCACAAGTGCGGGCTAGGCTTAAGGCCTGGGCACAAGTGCGGGCTAGGCTTAAGGCCGGGGCACAAGTGCGGGCTAGGCTTAAGGCCGGGGCACAAGTGACACGCGTTGGGCTTTCCCTCCGGTCATCACTGCCCTGCGGTAGCTTAGCCTCATAGCTGAGTCGCGGCCTCTTGGTGCCTCTTTAGTACATACCCTTGGGTCCTTGTATATCCTTGGCTCACGATCTTACTGGGTATGTTGGTTCATTGTGGACACACTTGCTTTTTTGTCTAAGATATTATTCCACTACGCCCTCCCTGGATCCATAGGGATATTGTGCGGGGGCTATGCATTATGTAGGGGTGGCTTTTGCTACCAGGTTTTCATTATTTTGTATTGTGCACAACATGTTAGTATATGATATGGTGTCTTGTATATTATACTGATATTGTACTTAGGATTCATGCACGGTTGTGTATGCGTTCCATTATTGTATGGTTCTTTGCTGCACGCAGTGGGCATAACTATAACTATGTATGTACGGAGGGTGTTGTACACGATTTTAAATGCTTTTAAATTATGTTACCAATAAAGCTTTTGTAATTTTTACATATTATCTTGGTGGTGTGCGGACATCTCTGGTGGCTTCTGTTTCTTATGTGTCGCTGGCCCTATGTGCATAACCAACATGAAGCTGAAGACAAAAACAAACAAACAAGCATTCAAGGGGCTCAAAAGTGCGGGCTAGGCTTAAGGCCTGGGCACAAGTGCGGGCTAGGCTTAAGGCCTGGGCACAAGTGAGGGCTAGGCTTAAGGCCTGGGCACAAGTGCGGGCTAGGCTTAAGGCCTGGGCACAAGTGCGGGCTAGGCTTAAGGCCTGGGCACAAGTGCGGGCTAGGCTTAAGGCCTGGGCACAAGTGCCGGCTAGGCTTAAGGCCGGGGCACAAGTGCCGGCTAGGCTTAAGGCCGGGGCACAAGTGCCGGCTAGGCTTAAGGCCGGGGCACAAGTGCGGGCTAGGCTTAAGGCCGGGGCACAAGTGCGGGCTAGGCTTAAGGCCGGGGCACAAGTGCGGGCTAGGCTTAAGGCCGGGGCACAAGTGCGGGCTAGGCTTAAGGCCTGGGCACAAGTGCGGGCTAGGCTTAAGGCCTGGGCACAAGTGCGGGCTAGGCTTAAGGCCTGGGCACAAGTGCGGGCTAGGCTTAAGGCCTGGGCACAAGTGCGGGCTAGGCTTAAGGCCTGGGCACAAGTGCGGGCTAGGCTTAAGGCCTGGGCACAAGTGCGGGCTAGGCTTAAGGCCTGGGCACAAGTGCGGGCTAGGCTTAAGGCCTGGGCACAAGTGCGGGCTAGGCTTAAGGCCTGGGCACAAGTGCGGGCTAGGCTTAAGGCCGGGGCACAAGTGCGGGCTAGGCTTAAGGCCGGGGCACAAGTGCGGGCTAGGCTTAAGGCCGGGGCACAAGTGCGGGCTAGGCTTAAGGCCTGGGCACAAGTGCGGGCTAGGCTTAAGGCCGGGGCACAAGTGCGGGCTAGGCTTAAGGCCGGGGCACAAGTGCGGGCTAGGCTTAAGGCCGGGGCACAAGTGCGGGCAAGGCTTAAGGCCGGGGCACAAGTGACACGCGTTGGGCTTTCCCTCCGGTCATCACTGCCCTGCGGTAGCTTAGCCTCATAGCTGAGTCGCGGCCTCTTGGTGCCTCTTTAGTACATACCCTTGGGTCCTTGTATATCCTTGGCTCACGATCTTACTGGGTATGTTGGTTCATTGTGGACACACTTGCTTTTTTGTCTAAGATATTATTCCACTACGCACTCCCTGGATCCATAGGGATATTGTGCGGGGGCTATGCATTATGTAGGGGTGGCTTTTGCTACCAGGTTTTCATTATTTTGTATTGTGCACAACATGTTAGTATATATGGTGTCTTGTATATTATACTGATATTGTACTTAGGATTCATGCACGGTTGTGTATGCGTTCCATTATTGTATGGTTCTTTGTTGCACGCAGTGGGCATAACTATAACTATGTATGTACGGAGGGTGTTGTACACGATTTTAAATGCTTTTAAATTATGTTACCAATAAAGCTTTTGTAATTTTTACATATTATCTTGGTGGTGTGCGGACATCTCTGGTGGCTTCTGTTTCTTATGTGTCGCTGGCCCTATGTGCATAACCAACATGAAGCTGAAGACAAAAACAAACAAACAAGCATTCAAGGGGCTCAAAAGTGCGGGCTAGGCTTAAGGCCTGGGCACAAGTGCGGGCTAGGCTTAAGGCCTGGGCACAAGTGAGGGCTAGGCTTAAGGCCTGGGCACAAGTGCGGGCTAGGCTTAAGGCCTGGGCACAAGTGCGGGCTAGGCTTAAGGCCTGGGCACAAGTGCCGGCTAGGCTTAAGGCCGGGGATTAAGTGCCGGCTAGGCTTAAGGCCGGGGCACAAGTGCCGGCTAGGCTTAAGGCCGGGGCACAAGTGCGGGCTAGGCTTAAGGCCGGGGCACAAGTGCGGGCTAGGCTTAAGGCCGGGGCACAAGTGCGGGCTAGGCTTAAGGCCGGGGCACAAGTGCGGGCTAGGCTTAAGGCCGGGGCACAAGTGCGGGCTAGGCTTAAGGCCGGGGCACAAGTGCGGGCTAGGCTTAAGGCCGGGGCACAAGTGCGGGCTAGGCTTAAGGCCGGGGCACAAGTGCGGGCTAGGCTTAAGGCCGGGGCACAAGTGCGGGCTAGGCTTAAGGCCGGGGCACAAGTGCGGGCTAGTCTTAAGGCCGGGGCACAAGTGCGGGCTAGGCTTAAGGCCGGGGCACATTTGCGGGCTAGGCTTAAGGCCTTGGCACAAGTGCGGGCTAGGCTTAAGGCCGGGGCACAAGTGCGGGCTAGGCTTAAGGCCGGGGCACAAGTGCGGGCTAGGCTTAAGGCCGGGGCACAATTGCGGGCTAGGCTTAAGGCCGGGGCACAATTGCGGGCTAGGCTTAAGGCCGGGGCACAAGTGCGGGCTAGGCTTAAGGCCTGGGCACAAGTGCGGGCTAGGCTTAAGGCCTGGGCACAAGTGCGGGCTAGGCTTAAGGCCTGGGCACAAGTGCGGGCTAGGCTTAAGGCCTGGGCACAAGTGCGGGCTAGGCTTAAGACCTGGGCACAAGTGCGGGCTAGGCTTAAGGCCTGGGCACAAGTGCGGGCTAGGCTTAAGGCCTGGGCACAAGTGCCGGCTAGGCTTAAGGCCGGGGCACAAGTGCGGGCTAGGCTTAAGGCCGGGGCACAAGTGCGGGCTAGGCTTAAGGCCGGGGCACAAGTGCGGGCTAGGCTTAAGGCCGGGGCACAAGTGCGGGCTAGGCTTAAGGCCGGGGCACAAGTGCGGGCTAGGCTTAAGGCCGGGGCACAAGTGCGGGCTAGGCTTAAGGCCTGGGCACAAGTGCGGGCTAGGCTTAAGGCCTGGGCACAAGTGCGGGCTAGGCTTAAGGCCTGGGCACAAGTGCAGTGCTGGCTAGGATCAAGGCAGGGGGCACAAGTGCTGGCTAGGCTTAAGGCATGGGCACAAGTGCTGGCTAGGCTTAAGGCATACAGCTAACTCTTTGCACTCTTTGCATAAAGGGTTAGGCACCCATAGGGGTGAAGAGCTAGCTTTCACCCCTCTACTCTGTACTTGGACATTTAGGACTAGATCCTTTGTTGTACAGTGCGGAGCCTCTCCATAACCCCATGCTCCAAGCGACCAGGCACTTCTTGTCTGTCCTCCGTAAATGGGTAATGCCTTCTTCCCCAATTACAGTCGTGCATGCGCATTCAGACGGGACAAGAGCGAAGAGCGTAAAGCTGGCCCTGTGCATAACCAACATGAAGCTGAAGACAAAAACAAACAAACAAGCATTCAAGGGGCTCGAAAGTGCGGGCTAGGCTTAAGGCCTGGGCACAAGTGCGGGCTAGGCTTAAGGCCTGGGCACAAGTGCGGGCTAGGCTTAAGGCCTGGGCACAAGTGCGGGCTAGGCTTAAGGCCTGGGCACAAGTGCGGGCTAGGCTTAACGCCTGGGCACAAGTGCGGGCTAGGCTTAAGGCCTGGGCACAAGTGCGGGCTAGGCTTAAGGCCGGGGCACAAGTGCGGGCTAGGCTTAAGGCCGGGGCACAAGTGCGGGCTAGGCTTAAGGCCTGGGCACAAGTGCGGGCTAGGCTTAAGGCCGGGGCACAAGTGCGGGCAAGGCTTAAGGCCGGGGCACAAGTGCGGGCTAGGCTTAAGGCCGGGGCACAAGTGCGGGCTAGGCTTAAGGCCAGGGCACAAGTGCGGGCTAGGCTTAAGGCCGGGGCACAAGTGCGGGCAAGGCTTAAGGCCGGGGCACAAGTGCGGGCTAGGCTTAAGGCCGGGAAACAAGTGCGGGCTAGGCTTAAGGCCGGGGCACAAGTGAGGGCTAGGCTTAAGACTGGGGCACAAGTGCGGGCTAGGCTTAAGGCCTGGGCACAAGTGCGGGCTAGGATTAAGGACTGGGCACAAGTGCGGGCTAGGCTTAAGGCCTGGGCACAAGTGCGGGCTAGGCTTAAGGCCTGGGCACAAGTGCGGGCTAGGCTTAAGGCCTGGGCACAAGTGCGGGCTAGGCTTAAGGCCGGGGCACAAGTGCGGGCTAGGCTTAAGGCCGGGGCACAAGTGCGGGCAAGGCTTAAGGCCGGGGCACAAGTGCGGGCTAGGCTTAAGGCCTGGGCACAAGTGCGGGCTAGGCTTAAGGCCTGGGCACAAGTGCGGGCTAGGCTTAAGGCCTGGGCACAAGTGCGGGCTAGGCTTAAGGCCTGGGCACAAGTGCGGGCTAGGCTTAAGGCCTGGGCACAAGTGCGGGCTACGCTTAAGGCCTGGGCACAAGTGCGGGCTAGGCTTAAGGCCTGGGCACAAGTGCGGGCTAGGCTTAAGGCCTGGGCACAAGTGCAGTGCTGGCTAGGATAAGGCAGGGGGCACAAGTGCTGGCTAGGCTTAAGGCATGGGCACAAGTGCTGGCTAGGCTTAAGGCATACAGCTAACTCTTTGCACTCTTTGCATAAAGGGTTAGGCACCCATAGGGGTGAAGAGCTAGCTTTCACCCCTCTACTCTGTACTTGGACATTTAGGACTAGATCCTTTGTTGTACAGTGCGGAGCCTCTCCAAAACCCCATGCTCCAAGCGACCAGGCACTTCTTGTCTGTCCTCCGTAAATGGGTAATGCCTTCTTCCCCAATTACAGTCGTGCATGCGCATTCAGACGGGACAAGAGCGAAGAGCGTAAAGCTGGCCCTATGTGCATAACCAACATGAAGCTGAAGACAAAAACAAACAAACAAGCATTCAAGGGGCTCAAAAGTGCGGGCTAGGCTTAAGGCCAGGGCACAAGTGCGGGCTAGGCTTAAGGCCTGGGCACAAGTGCGGGCTAGGCTTAAGGCCTGGGCACAAGTGCGGGCTAGGCTTAAGGCCGGGGCACAAGTGCGGGCTAGGCTTAAGGCCGGGGCACAAGTGCGGGCTAGGCTTAAGGCCGGGGCACAAGTGCGGGCTAGGCTTAAGGCCGGGGCACAAGTGCGGGCTAGGCTTAAGGCCGGGGCACAAGTGCGGGCTAGGCTTAAGGCCTGGGCACAAGTGCAGTGCTGGCTAGGCTTAAGGCATGGGCACAAGTGCTGGCTAGGCTTAAGGCATACAGCCAACTCTTTGCACAAAGGGTTAAGCACCCATAGGGGTGAAGAGCTAGCTTTCACCCCTCTACTCTGTACTTGGACATTTAGGACTAGATCCTTTGTTGTACAGTGCAGAGCCTCTCCATAACCCCATGCTCCAAGCGACCAGGCACTTCTTGTCTGTCCTCCGTAAATGGGTAATGCCTTCTTCACCAATTACAGTCGTGCATGCGCATTCAGACGGGACAAGAGCGAAGAGCGTAAAGCTGGCCCTATGTGCATAACCAACATGAAGCTGAAGACAAAAACAAACAAACAAGCATTCAAGGGGCTCAAAAGTGTGGGCTAGGCTTAAGGCCTGGGCACAAGTGCGGGCTAGGCTTAAGGCCTGGGCACAAGTGCGGGCTAGGCTTAAGGCCTGGGCACAAGTGCGGGCTAGGCTTAAGGCCTGGGCACAAGTGCGGGCTAGGCTTAAGGCCTGGGCACAAGTACGGGCTGGGCTTAAGGCCGGGGCACAAGTGCGGGCTAGGCTTAAGGCCTGGGCACAAGTGCGGGCTAGGCTTAAGGCCTGGGCACAAGTGCGGGCTAGGATTAAGGCCTGGGCACAAGTGCGGGCTAGGTTTAAGGCCTGGGCACAAGTGCGGGCTAGGCTTAAGGCCTGGGCACAAGTGCGGGCTAGGCTTAAGGCCTGGGCACAAGTGCGGGCTAGGCTTAAGGCCTGGGCACAAGTGCGGGCTAGGCTTAAGGCCTGGGCACAAGTGGGGGCTAGGCTTAAGGCATTGGCACAAGTGCGGGCTAGGCTTAAGGCCTGGGCACAATTGCGGGCTAGGCTTAAGGCCTGGGCACAATTGCGGGCTAGGCTTAAGGCCTGGGCACAAGTGCAAGATAGGCTTAAAGCCGGGGCACAAGTGCGGGCTAGGCTTAAGGCCTGGGCACTATTTCGGGCTAGGCTTAAGGCCTGGGCACTATTTCAGGCTAGGCTTAAGGCCTGGGCACAAGTGCGGGCTAGGCTTAAGGCCGGGGCACAAGTGCGGGCTAGGCTTAAGGCCGGGGCACAAGTGCGGGCTAGGCTTAAGGCCGGGGCACAAGTGCGGGCTAGGCTTAAGGCCGGGGCACAAGTGCGGGCTAGGCTTAAGGCCTGGGCACAAGTGCGGGCTAGGCTTAAGGCCGGGGCACAAGTGCGGGCTAGGCTTAAGGCCGGGGCACAAGTGCGGGCTAGGCTTAAGGCCTGGGCACAAGTGCGGGATAGGCTTAAGGCCGGGGCACAAGTGCGGCCTAGGCTTAAGGCCGGGGCACAAGTGCGGGCTAGGCTTAAGGCCGGGGCACAAGTGCGGGCTAGGCTTAAGGCCGGGGCACAAGTGCGGGCTAGGCTTAAGGCCTGGGCACAAGTGCGGGCTAGGCTTAAGGCCGGGGCACAAGTGCGGGCTAGGCTTAAGGCCGGGGCACAAGTGCGGGCTAGGCTTAAGGCCTGGGCACTATTTCGGGCTAGGCTTAAGGCCTGGGCACTATTTCAGGCTAGGCTTAAGGCCTGAGCACAAGTGCGGGCTAGGCTTAAGGCCTGGGCACAAGTGCGGGCTAGGCTTAAGGCCTGGGCACAAGTGCGGGCTAGGCTTAAGGCCTGGGCACAAGTGGGGGCTAGGCTTAAGGCCTGGGCACAAGTGCGGGCTAGGCTTAAGGCCTGGGCACAAGTGCGGGCTAGGCTTAAGGCCTGGGCACAAGTGCGGGCTAGGCTTAAGGCCTGGGCACAAGTGCGGGCTAGGCTTAAGGCTGGGGCACAAGTGCGGGCTAGGCTTAAGGCCGGGGCACAAGTGCGGGCTAGGCTTAAGGCCGGGGCACAAGTGCGGGCTAGGCTTAAGGCCGGGGCACAAGTGCGGGCTAGGCTTAAGGCCGGGGCACAAGTGCGGGCTAGGCTTAAGGCCGGGACACAAGTGCGGGCTAGGCTTAAGGCCGGGACACAAGTGCGGGCTAGGCTTAAGGCCTGGGCACTATTTCGGGCTAGGCTTAAGGCCTGGGCACAAGTGCGGGCTAGGCTTAAGGCCTGGGCACTATTTCGGGCTAGGCTTAAGGCCTGGGCACAAGTACGGGCTAGGCTTAAGGCCTGGGCACTATTTCGGGCTAGGCTTAAGGCCTGGGCACAAGTGCGGGCTAGGCTTAAGGCCGGGGCACAAGTGCGGGCTAGGCTTAAGGCTGGGGCACAAGTGCGGGCTAGGCTTAAGGCCGGGGCACAAGTGCGGGCTAGGCTTAAGGCCTGGGCACAAGTGCGGGCTAGGCTTAAGGCCTGGGCACAAGTGCCGGCTAGGCTTAAGGCCGGGGCACAAGTGCGGGCTAGGCTTAAGGCCGGGGCACAAGTGCGGGCTAGGCTTAAGGCCGGGGCACAAGTGCCGGCTAGGCTTAAGGCCGGGGCACAATTGCGGGCTAGGCTTAAGGCCGGGGCACAAGTGCTGGCTAGGCTTAAGGCATACAGCCAACTCTTTGCACTTTTTGCATAAAGGGTTAGGCACCCATAGGGGTGAAGAGCTATCTTTCACCCCTCTACTCTGTACTTGGACATTTAGGACTAGATCCTTTGTTGTACAGTGCGGAGCCTCTCCATAACCCCATGCTCCAAGCGACCAGGCACTTCTTGTCTGTCCTCCGTAAATGGGTAATGCCTTCTTCACCAATTACAGTCGTGCATGCGCATTCAGACGGGACAAGAGCGAAGAGCGTAAAGCTGGCCCTATGTGCATAACCAACATGAAGCTGAAGACAAAAACAAACAAGCATTCAAGGGGCTCAAAAGTGCGGGCTAGGCTTAAGGCCTGGGCACAAGTGCGGGCAGGGCTTAAGGCCTGGGCACAAGTGCGGGCTGGGCTTAAGGCCTGGGCACAAGTGCGGGCTGGGCTTAAGGCCTGGGCACAAGTGCGGGCTGGGCTTAAGGCCTGGGCACAAGTGCGGGCTGGGCTTAAGGCCTGGGCACAAGTGCGGGCTGGGCTTAAGGCCTGGGCACAAGTGCGGGCTGGGCTTAAGGCCTGGGCACAAGTGCGGGCTGGGCTTAAGGCCTGGGTACAAGTGCGGGCTAGGCTTAAGGCCTGGGCACAAGTGCGGGCTAGGCTTAAGGCCTGGGCACAAGTGCGGGCTAGGCTTAAGGCCTGGGCACAAGTGCGGGCTAGGCTTAAGGCCTGGGCACAAGTGCGGGCTAGGCTTAAGGCCTGGGCACAATTGCGGGCTAGGCTTAAGGCCTGGGCACAAGTGCGGGCTAGGCTTAAGGCCTGGGCACAAGTGCGGGCTAGGCTTAAGGCCTGGGCACTATTTCGGGCTAGGCTTAAGGCCTGGGCACTATTTCAGGCTAGGCTTAAGGCCTGGGCACAAGTGCAGGCTAGGCTTAAGGCCGGGGCACAAGTGCGGGCTAGGCTTAAGGCCTGGGCACAAGTGCGGGCTAGGCTTAAGGCCTGGGCACAAGTGCGGGCTAGGCTTAAGGCCTGGGCACAAGTGCCGGCTAGGCTTAAGGCCGGGGCACAAGTGCGGGCTAGGCTTAAGGCCTGGGCACAAGTGCGGGCTAGGCTTAAGGCCGGGGCACAAGTGCGGGCTAGGCTTAAGGCCGGGGCACAAGTGCGGGCTAGGCTTAAGGCCGGGGCACAAGTGCGGGCTAGGCTTAAGGCCGGGGCACAAGTGCGGGCTAGGCTTAAGGCCTGGGCACAAGTGCGGGCTAGGCTTAAGGCCTGGGCACAAGTGCGGGCTAGGCTTAAGGCCTGGGCACAAGTGCAGTGCTGGCTAGGATCAAGGCAGGGGGCACAAGTGCTGGCTAGGCTTAAGGCATGGGCACAAGTGCTGGCTAGGCTTAAGGCATACAGCTAACTCTTTGCACTCTTTGCATAAAGGGTTAGGCACCCATAGGGGTGAAGAGCTAGCTTTCACCCCTCTACTCTGTACTTGGACATTTAGGACTAGATCCTTTGTTGTACAGTGCGGAGCCTCTCCATAACCCCATGCTCCAAGCGACCAGGCACTTCTTGTCTGTCCTCCGTAAATGGGTAATGCCTTCTTCCCCAATTACAGTCGTGCATGCGCATTCAGACGGGACAAGAGCGAAGAGCGTAAAGCTGGCCCTGTGCATAACCAACATGAAGCTGAAGACAAAAACAAACAAACAAGCATTCAAGGGGCTCGAAAGTGCGGGCTAGGCTTAAGGCCTGGGCACAAGTGCGGGCTAGGCTTAAGGCCTGGGCACAAGTGCGGGCTAGGCTTAAGGCCTGGGCACAAGTGCGGGCTAGGCTTAAGGCCTGGGCACAAGTGCGGGCTAGGCTTAACGCCTGGGCACAAGTGCGGGCTAGGCTTAAGGCCTGGGCACAAGTGCGGGCTAGGCTTAAGGCCGGGGCACAAGTGCGGGCTAGGCTTAAGGCCGGGGCACAAGTGCGGGCTAGGCTTAAGGCCTGGGCACAAGTGCGGGCTAGGCTTAAGGCCGGGGCACAAGTGCGGGCAAGGCTTAAGGCCGGGGCACAAGTGCGGGCTAGGCTTAAGGCCGGGGCACAAGTGCGGGCTAGGCTTAAGGCCAGGGCACAAGTGCGGGCTAGGCTTAAGGCCGGGGCACAAGTGCGGGCAAGGCTTAAGGCCGGGGCACAAGTGCGGGCTAGGCTTAAGGCCGGGAAACAAGTGCGGGCTAGGCTTAAGGCCGGGGCACAAGTGAGGGCTAGGCTTAAGACTGGGGCACAAGTGCGGGCTAGGCTTAAGGCCTGGGCACAAGTGCGGGCTAGGATTAAGGACTGGGCACAAGTGCGGGCTAGGCTTAAGGCCTGGGCACAAGTGCGGGCTAGGCTTAAGGCCTGGGCACAAGTGCGGGCTAGGCTTAAGGCCTGGGCACAAGTGCGGGCTAGGCTTAAGGCCGGGGCACAAGTGCGGGCTAGGCTTAAGGCCGGGGCACAAGTGCGGGCAAGGCTTAAGGCCGGGGCACAAGTGCGGGCTAGGCTTAAGGCCTGGGCACAAGTGCGGGCTAGGCTTAAGGCCTGGGCACAAGTGCGGGCTAGGCTTAAGGCCTGGGCACAAGTGCGGGCTAGGCTTAAGGCCTGGGCACAAGTGCGGGCTAGGCTTAAGGCCTGGGCACAAGTGCGGGCTACGCTTAAGGCCTGGGCACAAGTGCGGGCTAGGCTTAAGGCCTGGGCACAAGTGCGGGCTAGGCTTAAGGCCTGGGCACAAGTGCAGTGCTGGCTAGGATACGGCAGGGGGCACAAGTGCTGGCTAGGCTTAAGGCATGGGCACAAGTGCTGGCTAGGCTTAAGGCATACAGCTAACTCTTTGCACTCTTTGCATAAAGGGTTAGGCACCCATAGGGGTGAAGAGCTAGCTTTCACCCCTCTACTCTGTACTTGGACATTTAGGACTAGATCCTTTGTTGTACAGTGCGGAGCCTCTCCAAAACCCCATGCTCCAAGCGACCAGGCACTTCTTGTCTGTCCTCCGTAAATGGGTAATGCCTTCTTCCCCAATTACAGTCGTGCATGCGCATTCAGACGGGACAGGAGCGAAGAGCGTAAAGCTGGCCCTATGTGCATAACCAACATGAAGCTGAAGACAAAAACAAACAAACAAGCATTCAAGGGGCTCAAAAGTGCGGGCTAGGCTTAAGGCCAGGGCACAAGTGCGGGCTAGGCTTAAGGCCTGGGCACAAGTGCGGGCTAGGCTTAAGGCCTGGGCACAAGTGCGGGCTAGGCTTAAGGCCGGGGCACAAGTGCGGGCTAGGCTTAAGGCCGGGGCACAAGTGCGGGCTAGGCTTAAGGCCGGGGCACAAGTGCGGGCTAGGCTTAAGGCCGGGGCACAAGTGCGGGCTAGGCTTAAGGCCGGGGCACAAGTGCGGGCTAGGCTTAAGGCCGGGGCACAAGTGCGGGCTAGGCTTAAGGCCGGGGCACAAGTGCGGGCTAGGCTTAAGGCCGGGGCACAAGTGCGGGCTAGGCTTAAGGCCGGGGCACAAGTACGGGCTAGGCATAAGGCCTGGGCACAAGTGCGTCTAGGCTTAAGGCCTGGGCACAAGTGCGGGCTAGGCTTAAGGCCTGGGCACAAGTGCAGGCTAGGCTTAAGGCCTGGGCACAAGTGCGGGCTAGGCTTAAGGCCTGGGCACAAGTGCAGGCTAGGCTTAAGGCCGGGGCACAAGTGCTGGCTAGGCTTAAGGCATACAGCCAACTCTTTGAACTTTTTGCATAAAGGGTTAGGCACCCATAGGGGTGAAGAGCTATCTTTCACCCCTCTACTCTGTACTTGGACATTTAGGACTAGATCCTTTGTTGTACAGTGCAGAGCCTCTCCATAACCCCATGCTCCAAGCGACCAGGCACTTCTTGTCTGTCCTCCGTAAATGGGTAATGCCTTCTTCACCAATTACAGTCGTGCATGCGCATTCAGACGGGACAAGAGCGAAGAGCGTAAAGCTGGCCCTATGTGCATAGCCAACATGAAGCTGAAGACAAAAACAAACAAACAAGCATTCAAGGGGCTCAAAAGTGCGGGCTAGGCTTAAGGCCTGGGCACAAGTGCGGGCTGGGCTTAAGGCCTGGGCACAAGTGTGGGCTGGGCTTAAGGCCTGGGCACAAGTGCGGGCTGGGCTTAAGGCCTGGGCACAAGTGCGGGCTGGGCTTAAGGCCTGGGCACAAGTGCGGGCTGGGCTTAAGGCCTGGGCACAAGTGCGGGCTGGGCTTAAGGCCTGGGCACAAGTGCGGGCTGGGCTTAAGGCCTGGGCACAAGTGCGGGCTGGGCTTAAGGCCTGGGCACAAGTGCGGGCTGGGCTTAAGGCCTGGGCACAAGTGCGGGCTGGGCTTAAGGCCTGGGCACAAGTGCGGGCTAGGCTTAAGGCCTGGGCACAAGTGCGGGCTAGGCTTAAGGCCTGGGCACAAGTGCGGGCTAGGCTTAAGGCCTGGGCACAAGTGCGGGCTAGGCTTATGGCCTGGGCACAAGTGCGGGCTAGGCTTAAGGCCTGGGCACAAGTGCGGGCTAGGCTTAAGGCCTGGGCACTATTTCGGGCTAGGCTTAAGGCCTGGGCACTATTTCGGGCTAGGCTTAAGGCCTGGGCACAAGTGCGGGCTAGACTTAAGGCCGGGGCACAAGTGCGGGCTAGGCTTAAGGCCGGGGCACAAGTGCGGGCTAGGCTTAAGGCCTGGGCACAAGTGCGGGCTAGGCTTAAGGCCTGGGCACAAGTGCGGGCTAGGCTTAAGGCCTGGGCACAAGTGCAGTGCTGGCTAGGATCAAGGCAGGGGGCACAAGTGCTGGCTAGGCTTAAGGCATGGGCACAAGTGCTGGCTAGGCTTAAGACATACAGCCAACTCTTTGCACTCTTTGCATAAAGGGTTAAGCACCCATAGGGGTGAAGAGCTAGCTTTCACCCCTCTACTCTGTACTTGGACATTTAGGACTAGATCCTTTGTTGTACAGTGAGGAGCCTCTCCATAACCCCATGCTCCAAGCGACCAGGCACTTCTTGTCTGTCCTCCGTAAATGGGTAATGCCTTCTTCACCAATTACATTCGTGCATGCGCATTCAGACGGGACAAGAGCGAAGAGCGTAAAGCTGGCCCTATGTGCATAACCAACATGAAGCTGAAGACAAAAACAAACAAACAAGCATTCAAGGGGCTCAAAAGTGCGGGCTAGGCTTAAGGCCTGGGCACAAGTGCGGGCTAGGCTTAAGGCCTGGGCACAAGTGCGGGCTGGGCTTAAGGCCTGGGCACAAGTGCAGGCTGGGCTTAAGGCCGGGGCACAAGTGCGGGCTGGGCTTAAGGCCGGGGCACAAGTGCGGGCTGGGCTTAAGGCCTGGGCACAAGTGCGGGCTGGGCTTAAGGCCTGGGCACAAGTGCGGGCTGGGCTTAAGGCCTGGGCACAAGTGCGGGCTGGGCTTAAGGCCTGGGAACAAGTGCGGGCTAGGCTTAAGGCCTGGGCACAAGTGCGGGCTGGGCTTAAGGCCTGGGCACAAGTGCGGGCTGATCTTAAGGCCTGTGCACAAGTGCAGGCTGGGCTTAAGGCCTGGGCACAAGTGCGGGCTAGGCTTAAGGCCTGGGCACAAGTGCGGGCTAGGCTTAAGGCCTGGGCACAAGTGCGGGCTAGTCTTAAGGCCTGGGCACAAGTGCGGGTTAGGCTTAAGGCCTGGGCACAAGTGCGGGCTAGGCTTAAGGCCTGGGCACAAGTGCGGGCTAGGCTTAAGGCCTGGGCACAAGTGCGGGCTAGGCTTAAGGCCTGGGCACAAGTGCTGGCTAGGCTTAAGGCCTGGGCACAAGTGCGGGCTAGGCTTAAGGCCTGGGCACAAGTGCGGGCTAGGCTTAAGGCCGGGGCACAAGTGCGAGCTAGGCTTAAGGCCGGGGCACAAGTGCGGGCTAGGCTTAAGGCCGGGGCACAAGTGCGGGCTAGGCTTAAGGCCGGGGCACAAGTGCGGGCTAGGCTTAAGGCCTGGGCACAAGTGCGGGCTAGGCTTAAGGCCTGGGCACAAGTGCGGGCTAGGCTTAAGGCCTGGGCACAAGTGCAGTGCTGGCTAGGATCAAGGGAGGGGGCACAAGTGCTGGCTAGGCTTAAGGCATGGGCACAAGTGCTGGCTAGGCTTAAGGCATACAGCTAACTCTTTGCACTCTTTGCATAAAGGGTTAGGCACCCATAGGGGTGAAGAGCTAGCTTTCACCCCTCTACTCTGTACTTGGACATTTAGGACTAGATCCTTTGTTGTACAGTGCGGAGCCTCTCCATAACCCCATGCTCCAATCGACCAGGCACTTCTTGTCTGTCCTCCGTAAATGGGTAATGCCTTCTTTCCCAATTACAGTCGTGCATGCGCATTCAGACGGGACAAGAGCGAAGAGCGTAAAGCTGGCCCTGTGCATAACCAACATGAAGCTGAAGACAAAAACAAACAAGCATTCAAGGGGCTCAAAAGTGCGGGCTAGGCTTAAGGCCTGGGCACAAGTGCGGGCTAGGCTTAAGGCCTGGGCACAAGTGCGGGCTAGGCTTAAGGCCTGGGCACAAGTGCGGGCTAGGCTTAAGGCCTGGGCACAAGTGCGGGCTAGGCTTAAGGCCTGGGCACAAGTGCGGGCTAGGCTTAACGCCTGGGCACAAGTGCGGGCTAGGCTTAAGGCCGGGGCACAAGTGCGGGCTAGGCTTAAGGCCGGGGCACAAGTGCGGGCTAGGCTTAATGCCTGGGCACAAGTGCGGGCTGGGCTTAAGGCCTGGGCACAAGTGCGGGCTGGGCTTAAGGCCTGGGCACAAGTGCGGGCTGGGCTTAAGGCCTGGGCACAAGTGCGGGCTGGGCTTAAGGCCTGGGCACAAGTGCGGGCTGGGCTTAAGGCCTGGGCACAAGTGCGGGCTGGGCTTAAGGCCTGGGCACAAGTGCGGGCTGGGCTTAAGGCCTGGGCACAAGTGTGGGCTGGGCTTAAGGCCTGGGCACAAGTGCGGGCTGGGCTTAAGGCCTGGGCACAAGTGCGGGCTGGGCTTAAGGCCTGGGCACAAGTGCGGGCTGGGCTTAAGGCCTGGGCACAAGTGCGGGCTAGGCTTAAGGCCTGGGCACAAGTGCGGGCTAGGCTTAAGGCCTGGGCACAAGTGCGGGCTAGGCTTAAGGCCGGGGCACAAGTGCGGGCTAGGCTTAAAGCCGGGGCACAAGTGCGGGCTAGGCTTAAGGCCGGGGCACAAGTGCGGGCTAGGCTTAAGGCCGGGGCACAAGTGCGGGCTAGGCTTAAGGCCGGGGCACAAGTGCGGGCTAGGCTTAAGGCCGGGGCACAAGTGCGGGCTAGGCTTAAGGCCGGGGCACAAGTGCGGGCTAGGCTTAAGGCCGGGGCACAAGTGCGGGCTAGGCTTAAGGCCGGGGCACAAGTGCGGGCTAGGCTTAAGGCCGGGGCACAAGTGCGGGCAAGGCTTAAGGCCGGGGCACAAGTGCGGGCTAGGCTTAAGGCCGGGAAACAAGTGCGGGCTAGGCTTAAGGCCGGGGCACAAGTGAGGGCTAGGCTTAAGACTGGGGCACAAGTGCGGGCTAGGCTTAAGGCCTGGGCACAAGTGCGGGCTAGGATTAAGGACTGGGCACAAGTGCGGGCTAGGCTTAAGGCCTGGGCACAAGTGCGGGCTAGGCTTAAGGCCTGGGCACAAGTGCGGGCTAGGCTTAAGGCCTGGGCACAAGTGCGGGCTAGGCTTAAGGCCGGGGCACAAGTGCGGGCTAGGCTTAAGGCCGGGGCACAAGTGCGGGCAAGGCTTAAGGCCGGGGCACAAGTGCGGGCTAGGCTTAAGGCCTGGGCACAAGTGCGGGCTAGGCTTAAGGCCTGGGCACAAGTGCGGGCTAGGCTTAAGGCCTGGGCACAAGTGCGGGCTAGGCTTAAGGCCTGGGCACAAGTGCGGGCTAGGCTTAAGGCCTGGGCACAAGTGCGGGCTAGGCTTAAGGCCTGGGCACAAGTGCGGGCTAGGCTTAAGGCCTGGGCACAAGTGCAGTGCTGGCTAGGATAAGGCAGGGGGCACAAGTGCTGGCTAGGCTTAAGGCATGGGCACAAGTGCTGGCTAGGCTTAAGGCATACAGCTAACTCTTTGCACTCTTTGCATAAAGGGTTAGGCACCCATAGGGGTGAAGAGCTAGCTTTCACCCCTCTACTCTGTACTTGGACATTTAGGACTAGATCCTTTGTTGTACAGTGCGGAGCCTCTCCAAAACCCCATGCTCCAAGCGACCAGGCACTTCTTGTCTGTCCTCCGTAAATGGGTAATGCCTTCTTCCCCAATTACAGTCGTGCATGCGCATTCAGACGGGACAGGAGCGAAGAGCGTAAAGCTGGCCCTATGTGCATAACCAACATGAAGCTGAAGACAAAAACAAACAAACAAGCATTCAAGGGGCTCAAAAGTGCGGGCTAGGCTTAAGGCCAGGGCACAAGTGCGGGCTAGGCTTAAGGCCTGGGCACAAGTGCAGGCTAGGCTTAAGGCCTGGGCACAAGTGCGGGCTAGGCTTAAGGCCGGGGCACAAGTGCGGGCTAGGCTTAAGGCCGGGGCACAAGTGCGGGCTAGGCTTAAGGCCGGGGCACAAGTGCGGGCTAGGCTTAAGGCCGGGGCACAAGTGCGGGCTAGGCTTAAGGCCGGGGCACAAGTGCGGGCTAGGCTTAAGGCCGGGGCACAAGTGCGGGCTAGGCTTAAGGCCGGGGCACAAGTGCGGGCTGGGCTTAAGGCCTGGGCACAAGTGCGGGCTGGGCTTAAGGCCTGGGCACAAGTGCGGGCTGGGCTTAAGGCCTGGGCACAAGTGTGGGCTGGGCTTAAGGCCTGGGCACAAGTGCGGGCTGGGCTTAAGGCCTGGGCACAAGTGCGGGCTGGGCTTAAGGCCTGGGCACAAGTGCGGGCTGGGCTTAAGGCCTGGGCACAAGTGCGGGCTAGGCTTAAGGCCTGGGCACAAGTGCGGGCTAGGCTTAAGGCCTGGGCACAAGTGCGGGCTAGGCTTAAGGCCGGGGCACAAGTGCGGGCTAGGCTTAAAGCCGGGGCACAAGTGCGGGCTAGGCTTAAGGCCGGGGCACAAGTGCGGGCTAGGCTTAAGGCCGGGGCACAAGTGCGGGCTAGGCTTAAGGCCGGGGCACAAGTGCGGGCTAGGCTTAAGGCCGGGGCACAAGTGCGGGCTAGGCTTAAGGCCGGGGCACAAGTGCGGGCTAGGCTTAAGGCCGGGGCACAAGTGCGGGCTAGGCTTAAGGCCGGGGCACAAGTGCGGGCTAGGCTTAAGGCCGGGGCACAAGTGCGGGCTAGGCTTAAGGCCGGGGCACAAGTGCGGGCTAGGCTTAAGGCCGGGAAACAAGTGCAGTGCTGGCTAGGATCAAGGCAGGGGGCACAAGTGAGGGCTAGGCTTAAGACTGGGGCACAAGTGCGGGCTAGGCTTAAGGCATACAGCTAACTCTTTGCACTCTTTGCATAAAGGGTTAGGCACCCATAGGGGTGAAGAGCTAGCTTTCACCCCTCTACTCTGTACTTGGACATTTAGGACTAGATCCTTTGTTGTACAGTGCGGAGCCTCTCCATAACCCCATGCTCCAAGCGACCAGGCACTTCTTGTCTGTCCTCCGTAAATGGGTAATGCCTTCTTCCCCAATTACAGTCGTGCATGCGCATTCAGACGGGACAAGAGCGAAGAGCGTAAAGCTGGCCCTGTGCATAACCAACATGAAGCTGAAGACAAAAACAAACAAACAAGCATTCAAGGGGCTCAAAAGTGCGGGCTAGGCTTAAGGCCTGGGCACAAGTGCGGGCTAGGCTTAAGGCCTGGGCACAAGTGCGGGCTAGGCTTAAGGCCTGGGCACAAGTGCGGGCTAGGCTTAAGGCCTGGGCACAAGTGCGGGCTAGGCTTAAGGCCTGGGCACAAGTGCGGGCTAGGCTTAAGGCCTGGGCACAAGTGCGGGCTAGGCTTAACGCCTGGGCACAAGTGCGGGCTAGGCTTAAGGCCGGGGCACAAGTGCGGGCTAGGCTTAAGGCCGGGGCACAAGTGCGGGCTAGGCTTAATGCCGGGGCACAAGTGCGGGCTAGGATTAAGGCCGGGGCACAAGTGCGGGCTAGGCTTAAGGCCGGGGCACAAGTGCGGGCTAGGCTTAAGGCCTGGGCACAAGTGCGGGCTAGGCTTAAGGCCTGGGCACAAGTGCGGGCTAGGCTTAAGGCCGGGGCACAAGTGCGGGCAAGGCTTAAGGCCGGGGCACAAGTGCGGGCAAGGCTTAAGGCCGGGGCACAAGTGCGGGCTAGGCTTAAGGCCGGGGCACAAGTGCGGGCTAGGCTTAAGGCCGGGGCACAAGTGGGGGCTAGGCTTAAGGCCGGGGCACAAGTGCGGGCAAGGCTTAAGGCCGGGGCACAAGTGCGGGCTAGGCTTAAGGCCGGGGCACAAGTGCGGGCTAGGCTTAAGGCCTGGGCACAAGTGCGGGCTAGGATTAAGGACTGGGCACAAGTGCGGGCTAGGCTTAAGGCCTGGGCACAAGTGCGGGCTAGGCTTAAGGCCTGGGCACAAGTGCGGGCTAGGCTTAAGGCCTGGGCACAAGTGCGGGCTAGGCTTAAGGCCGGGGCACAAGTGCAGGCTAGGCTTAAGGCCGGGGCACAAGTGCGGGCAAGGCTTAAGGCCGGGGCACAAGTGCGGGCAAGGCTTAAGGCCGGGGCACAAGTGCGGGCTAGGCTTAAGGCCGGGGCACAAGTGCGGGCTAGGCTTAAGGCCGGGGCACAAGTGCGGGCTAGGCTTAAGGCCGGGGCACAAGTGCGGGCAAGGCTTAAGGCCGGGGCACAAGTGCGGGCTAGGCTTAAGGCCGGGGCACAAGTGCGGGCTAGGCTTAAGGCCTGGGCACAAGTGCGGGCTAGGATTAAGGACTGGGCACAAGTGCGGGCTAGGCTTAAGGCCTGGGCACAAGTGCGGGCTAGGCTTAAGGCCTGGGCACAAGTGCGGGCTAGGCTTAAGGCCTGGGCACAAGTGCGGGCTAGGCTTAAGGCCGGGGCACAAGTGCAGGCTAGGCTTAAGGCCGGGGCACAAGTGCGGGCAAGGCTTAAGGCCGGGGCACAAGTGCGGGCTAGGCTTAAGGCATGGGCACAAGTGCGGGATAGGCTTAAGGCCTGGGCACAAGTGCGGGCTAGGCTTAAGGCCTGGGCACAAGTGCGGGCTAGGCTTAAGGCCTGGGCACAAGTGCGGGCTAGGCTTAAGGCCTGGGCACAAGTGCGGGCTAGGCTTAAGGCCTGGGCACAAGTGCGGGCTAGGCTTAAGGCCTGGGCACAAGTGCGGGCTAGGCTTAAGGCCTGGGCACAAGTGCGGGCTAGGTTTAAGGCCTGGGCACAAGTGCGGGCTAGGCTTAAGGCCTGGGCACAAGTGCGGGCTAGGCTTAAGGCCTGGGCACAAGTGCGGGCTAGGCGTAAGGCCTGGGCACAAGTGCAGTGCTGGCTAGGATCAAGGCAGGGGGCACAAGTGCTGGCTAGGCTTAAGGCATGGGCACAAGTGCTGGCTAGGCTTAAGGCATACAGCTAACTCTTTGCACTCTTTGCATAAAGGGTTAGGCACCCATAGGGGTGAAGAGCTAGCTTTCACCCCTCTACTCTGTACTTGGACATTTAGGACTAGATCCTTTGTTGTACAGTGCGGAGCCTCTCCATAACCCCATGCTCCAAGCGACCAGGCACTTCTTGTCTGTCCTCCGTAAATGGGTAATGCCTTCTTCCCCAATTACAGTCGTGCATGCGCATTCAGACGGGACAAGAGCGAAGAGCGTAAAGCTGGCCCTATGTGCATAACCAACATGAAGCTGAAGACAAAAACAAACAAACAAGCATTCAAGGGGCTCAAAAGTGCGGGCTAGGCTTAAGGCCTGGGCACAAGTGCGGGCTAGGCTTAAGGCCTGGGCACAAGTGCGGGCTAGGCTTAAGGCCGGGGCAAAAGTGCGGGCTAGGCTTAAGGCCGGGGCACAAGTGCGGGCTAGGCTTAAGGCCGGGGCACAAGTGCGGGCTAGGCTTAAGGCCGGGGCACAAGTGCGGGCTAGGCTTAAGGCCTGGGCACAAGTGCGGGCTAGGCTTAAGCCCGGGGCACAAGTGCTGGCTAGGCTTAAGGCCTGGGCACAAGTGCGGGCTAGGCTTAAGGCCTGGGCACAAGTGCGGGCTAGGCTTAAGGCCGGGGCACAAGTGCGAGCTAGGCTTAAGGCCGGGGCACAAGTGCGGGCTAGGCTTAAGGCCGGGGCACAAGTGCGGGCTAGGCTTAAGGCCGGGGCACAAGTGCGGGCTAGGCTTAAGGCCTGGGCACAAGTGCGGGCTAGGCTTAAGGCCTGGGCACAAGTGCGGGCTAGGCTTAAGGCCTGGGCACAAGTGCAGTGCTGGCTAGGATCAAGGGAGGGGGCACAAGTGCTGGCTAGGCTTAAGGCATGGGCACAAGTGCTGGCTAGGCTTAAGGCATACAGCTAACTCTTTGCACTCTTTGCATAAAGGGTTAGGCACCCATAGGGGTGAAGAGCTAGCTTTCACCCCTCTACTCTGTACTTGGACATTTAGGACTAGATCCTTTGTTGTACAGTGCGGAGCCTCTCCATAACCCCATGCTCCAAGCGACCAGGCACTTCTTGTCTGTCCTCCGTAAATGGGTAATGCCTTCTTCCCCAATTACAGTCGTGCATGCGCATTCAGACGGGACAAGAGCGAAGAGCGTAAAGCTGGCCCTGTGCATAACCAACATGAAGCTGAAGACAAAAACAAACAAGCATTCAAGGGGCTCAAAAGTGCGGGCTAGGCTTAAGGCCTGGGCACAAGTGCGGGCTAGGCTTAAGGCCTGGGCACAAGTGCGGGCTAGGCTTAAGGCCTGGGCACAAGTGCGGGCTAGGCTTAAGGCCTGGGCACAAGTGCGGGCTAGGCTTAACGCCTGGGCACAAGTGCGGGCTAGGCTTAAGGCCGGGGCACAAGTGCGGGCTAGGCTTAAGGCCGGGGCACAAGTGCGGGCTAGGCTTAATGCCTGGGCACAAGTGCGGGCTGGGCTTAAGGCCTGGGCACAAGTGCGGGCTGGGCTTAAGGCCTGGGCACAAGTGCGGGCTGGGCTTAAGGCCTGGGCACAAGTGCGGGCTGGGCTTAAGGCCTGGGCACAAGTGCGGGCTGGGCTTAAGGCCTGGGCACAAGTGCGGGCTGGGCTTAAGGCCTGGGCACAAGTGTGGGCTGGGCTTAAGGCCTGGGCACAAGTGCGGGCTGGGCTTAAGGCCTGGGCACAAGTGCGGGCTGGGCTTAAGGCCTGGGCACAAGTGCGGGCTGGGCTTAAGGCCTGGGCAAAAGTGCGGGCTAGGCTTAAGGCCTGGGCACAAGTGCGGGCTAGGCTTAAGGCCTGGGCACAAGTGCGGGCTAGGCTTAAGGCCTGGGCACAAGTGCGGGCTAGGCTTAAGGCCTGGGCACAATTGCGGGCTAGGCTTAAGGCCTGGGCACAAGTGCGGGCTAGGCTTAAGGCCTGGGCACAAGTGCGGGCTAGGATTAAGGCCTGGGCACAATTGCGGGCTAGACTTAAGGCCTGGGCACAAGTGCGGGCTAGGCTTAAGGCCTGGGCACAAGTGCTGGCTAGGCTTAAGGCCTGGGCACAAGTGCGGGCTAGGCTTAAGGCCTGGGCACAAGTGCGGGCTAGGCTTAAGGCCGGGGCACAAGTGCGAGCTAGGCTTAAGGCCGGGGCACAAGTGCGGGCTAGGCTTAAGGCCGGGGCACAAGTGCGGGCTAGGCTTAAGGCCGGGGCACAAGTGCGGGCTAGGTTTAAGGCCTGGGCACAAGTGCGGGCTAGGCTTAAGGCCTGGGCACAAGTGCGGGCTAGGCTTAAGGCCTGGGCACAAGTGCGGGCTAGGCTTAAGGCCTGGGCACAAGTGCCGTGCTGGCTAGGATCAAGGCAGGGGGCACAAGTGCTGGCTAGGCTTAAGGCATGGGCACAAGTGCTGGCTAGGCTTAAGGCATACAGCTAACTCTTTGCATAAAGGGTTAGGCACCCATAGGGGTGAAGAGCTAGCTTTCACCCCTCTACTCTGTACTTGGACATTTAGGACTAGATCCTTTGTTGTACAGTGCGGAGCCTCTCCATAACCCCATGCTCCAAGCGACCAGGCACTTCTTGTCTGTCCTCCGTAAATGGGTAATGCCTTCTTCCCCAATTACAGTCGTGCATGCGCATTCAGACGGGACAAGAGCGAAGAGCGTAAAGCTGGCCCTGTGCATAACCAACATGAAGCTGAAGACAAAAACAAACAAACAAGCATTCAAGGGGCTCAAAAGTGCGGGCTAGGCTTAAGGCCTGGGCACAAGTGCGGGCTAGGCTTAAGGCCTGGGCACAAGTGCGGGCTAGGCTTAAGGCCTGGGCACAAGTGCGGGCTAGGCTTAAGGCCTGGGCACAAGTGCGGGCTAGGCTTAAGGCCTGGGCACAAGTGCGGGCTAGGCTTAACGCCTGGGCACAAGTGCGGGCTAGGCTTAAGGCCGGGGCACAAGTGCGGGCTAGGCTTAAGGCCGGGGCACAAGTGCGGGCTAGGCTTAATGCCTGGGCACAAGTGCGGGCTGGGCTTAAGGCCTGGGCACAAGTGCGGGCTGGGCTTAAGGCCTGGGCACAAGTGCGGGCTGGGCTTAAGGCCTGGGCACAAGTGCGGGCTGGGCTTAAGGCCTGGGCACAAGTGCGGGCTGGGCTTAAGGCCTGGGCACAAGTGCGGGCTGGGCTTAAGGCCTGGGCACAAGTGCGGGCTGGGCTTAAGGCCTGGGCACAAGTGCGGGCTAGGCTTAAGGCCTGGGCACAAGTGCGGGCTAGGCTTAAGGCCTGGGCACAAGTGCGGGCTAGGCTTAAGGCCTGGGCACAAGTGCGGGCTAGGCTTAAGGCCTGGGCACAAGTGCGGGCTAGGCTTAAGGCCTGGGCACAATTGCGGGCTAGGCTTAAGGCCTGGGCACAAGTGCGGGCTAGGCTTAAGGCCTGGGCACAAGTGCGGGCTAGGCTTAAGGCCTGGGCACAAGTGCGGGCTAGGCTTAAGGCCTGGGCACAATTGCGGGCTAGACTTAAGGCCTGGGCACAAGTGCGGGCTAGGCTTAAGGCCTGGGCACAAGTGCGGGCTAGGCTTAAGGCCGGGGCACAAGTGCGGGCTAGGCTTAAAGCCGGGGCACAAGTGCGGGCTAGGCTTAAGGCTGGGGCACAAGTGCGGGCTAGGCTTAAGGCCGGGGCACAAGTGCGGGCTAGGCTTAAGGCCGGGGCACAAGTGCGGGCTAGGCTTAAGGCCGGGGCACAAGTGCGGGCTAGGCTTAAGGCCGGGGCACAAGTGCGGGCTAGGCTTAAGGCCGGGGCACAAGTGCGGGCTAGGCTTAAGGCCGGGGCACAAGTGCGGGCTAGGCTTAAGGCCTGGGCACAAGTGCGGGCTAGGCTTAAGGCCTGGGCACAAGTGCGGGCTAGGCTTAAGGCCTGGGCACAAGTGCAGTGCTGGCTAGGATCAAGGCAGGGGGCACAAGTGCTGGCTAGGCTTAAGGCATGGGCACAAGTGCTGGCTAGGCTTAAGGCATACAGCTAACTCTTTGCACTCTTTGCATAAAGGGTTAGGCACCCATAGGGGTGAAGAGCTAGCTTTCACCCCTCTACTCTGTACTTGGACATTTAGGACTAGATCCTTTGTTGTACAGTGCGGAGCCTCTCCATAACCCCATGCTCCAAGCGACCAGGCACTTCTTGTCTGTCCTCCGTAAATGGGTAATGCCTTCTTCCCCAATTACAGTCGTGCATGCGCATTCAGACGGGACAAGAGCGAAGAGCGTAAAGCTGGCCCTGTGCATAACCAACATGAAGCTGAAGACAAAAACAAACAAACAAGCATTCAAGGGGCTCAAAAGTGCGGGCTAGGCTTAAGGCCTGGGCACAAGTGCGGGCTAGGCTTAAGGCCTGGGCACAAGTGCGGGCTAGGCTTAAGGCCTGGGCACAAGTGCGGGCTAGGCTTAAGGCCGGGGCACAAGTGCGGGCTAGGTTTAAGGCCTGGGCACAAGTGCGGGCTAGGCTTAAGGCCTGGGCACAAGTGCGGGCTAGGCTTAAGGCCTGGGCACAAGTGCGGGCTAGGCTTAAGGCCTGGGCACAAGTGCCGTGCTGGCTAGGATCAAGGCAGGGGGCACAAGTGCTGGCTAGGCTTAAGGCATGGGCACAAGTGCTGGCTAGGCTTAAGGCATACAGCTAACTCTTTGCATAAAGGGTTAGGCACCCATAGGGGTGAAGAGCTAGCTTTCACCCCTCTACTCTGTACTTGGACATTTAGGACTAGATCCTTTGTTGTACAGTGCGGAGCCTCTCCATAACCCCATGCTCCAAGCGACCAGGCACTTCTTGTCTGTCCTCCGTAAATGGGTAATGCCTTCTTCCCCAATTACAGTCGTGCATGCGCATTCAGACGGGACAAGAGCGAAGAGCGTAAAGCTGGCCCTGTGCATAACCAACATGAAGCTGAAGACAAAAACAAACAAACAAGCATTCAAGGGGCTCAAAAGTGCGGGCTAGGCTTAAGGCCTGGGCACAAGTGCGGGCTAGGCTTAAGGCCTGGGCACAAGTGCGGGCTAGGCTTAAGGCCTGGGCACAAGTGCGGGCTAGGCTTAAGGCCTGGGCACAAGTGCGGGCTAGGCTTAAGGCCTGGGCACAAGTGCGGGCTAGGCTTAACGCCTGGGCACAAGTGCGGGCTAGGCTTAAGGCCGGGGCACAAGTGCGGGCTAGGCTTAAGGCCGGGGCACAAGTGCGGGCTAGGCTTAATGCCTGGGCACAAGTGCGGGCTGGGCTTAAGGCCTGGGCACAAGTGCGGGCTGGGCTTAAGGCCTGGGCACAAGTGCGGGCTGGGCTTAAGGCCTGGGCACAAGTGCGGGCTGGGCTTAAGGCCTGGGCACAAGTGCGGGCTGGGCTTAAGGCCTGGGCACAAGTGCGGGCTGGGCTTAAGGCCTGGGCACAAGTGCGGGCTGGGCTTAAGGCCTGGGCACAAGTGCGGGCTAGGCTTAAGGCCTGGGCACAAGTGCGGGCTAGGCTTAAGGCCTGGGCACAAGTGCGGGCTAGGCTTAAGGCCTGGGCACAAGTGCGGGCTAGGCTTAAGGCCTGGGCACAAGTGCGGGCTAGGCTTAAGGCCTGGGCACAATTGCGGGCTAGGCTTAAGGCCTGGGCACAAGTGCGGGCTAGGCTTAAGGCCTGGGCACAAGTGCGGGCTAGGCTTAAGGCCTGGGCACAAGTGCGGGCTAGGCTTAAGGCCTGGGCACAATTGCGGGCTAGACTTAAGGCCTGGGCACAAGTGCGGGCTAGGCTTAAGGCCTGGGCACAAGTGCGGGCTAGGCTTAAGGCCGGGGCACAAGTGCGGGCTAGGCTTAAAGCCGGGGCACAAGTGCGGGCTAGGCTTAAGGCTGGGGCACAAGTGCGGGCTAGGCTTAAGGCCGGGGCACAAGTGCGGGCTAGGCTTAAGGCCGGGGCACAAGTGCGGGCTAGGCTTAAGGCCGGGGCACAAGTGCGGGCTAGGCTTAAGGCCGGGGCACAAGTGCGGGCTAGGCTTAAGGCCGGGGCACAAGTGCGGGCTAGGCTTAAGGCCGGGGCACAAGTGCGGGCTAGGCTTAAGGCCTGGGCACAAGTGCGGGCTAGGCTTAAGGCCTGGGCACAAGTGCGGGCTAGGCTTAAGGCCTGGGCACAAGTGCAGTGCTGGCTAGGATCAAGGCAGGGGGCACAAGTGCTGGCTAGGCTTAAGGCATGGGCACAAGTGCTGGCTAGGCTTAAGGCATACAGCTAACTCTTTGCACTCTTTGCATAAAGGGTTAGGCACCCATAGGGGTGAAGAGCTAGCTTTCACCCCTCTACTCTGTACTTGGACATTTAGGACTAGATCCTTTGTTGTACAGTGCGGAGCCTCTCCATAACCCCATGCTCCAAGCGACCAGGCACTTCTTGTCTGTCCTCCGTAAATGGGTAATGCCTTCTTCCCCAATTACAGTCGTGCATGCGCATTCAGACGGGACAAGAGCGAAGAGCGTAAAGCTGGCCCTGTGCATAACCAACATGAAGCTGAAGACAAAAACAAACAAACAAGCATTCAAGGGGCTCAAAAGTGCGGGCTAGGCTTAAGGCCTGGGCACAAGTGCGGGCTAGGCTTAAGGCCTGGGCACAAGTGCGGGCTAGGCTTAAGGCCTGGGCACAAGTGCGGGCTAGGCTTAAGGCCTGGGCACAAGTGCGGGCTAGGCTTAAGGCCTGGGCACAAGTGCGGGCTAGGCTTAACGCCTGGGCACAAGTGCGGGCTAGGCTTAAGGCCGGGGCACAAGTGCGGGCTAGGCTTAAGGCCGGGGCACAAGTGCGGGCTAGGCTTAATGCCGGGGCACAAGTGCGGGCTAGGATTAAGGCCGGGGCACAAGTGCGGGCTAGGCTTAAGGCCGGGGCACAAGTGCGGGCTAGGCTTAAGGCCTGGGCACAAGTGCGGGCTAGGCTTAAGGCCTGGGCACAAGTGCGGGCTAGGCTTAAGGCCGGGGCACAAGTGCGGGCAAGGCTTAAGGCCGGGGCACAAGTGCGGGCAAGGCTTAAGGCCGGGGCACAAGTGCGGGCTAGGCTTAAGGCCGGGGCACAAGTGCGGGCTAGGCTTAAGGCCGGGGCACAAGTGCGGGCTAGGCTTAAGGCCGGGGCACAAGTGCGGGCAAGGCTTAAGGCCGGGGCACAAGTGCGGGCTAGGCTTAAGGCCGGGGCACAAGTGCGGGCTAGGCTTAAGGCCTGGGCACAAGTGCGGGCTAGGATTAAGGACTGGGCACAAGTGCGGGCTAGGCTTAAGGCCTGGGCACAAGTGCGGGCTAGGCTTAAGGCCTGGGCACAAGTGCGGGCTAGGCTTAAGGCCTGGGCACAAGTGCGGGCTAGGCTTAAGGCCGGGGCACAAGTGCGGGCTAGGCTTAAGGCCGGGGCACAAGTGCGGGCAAGGCTTAAGGCCGGGGCACAAGTGCGGGCTAGGCTTAAGGCATGGGCACAAGTGCGGGATAGGCTTAAGGCCTGGGCACAAGTGCGGGCTAGGCTTAAGGCCTGGGCACAAGTGCGGGCTAGGCTTAAGGCCTGGGCACAAGTGCGGGCTAGGCTTAAGGCCTGGGCACAAGTGCGGGCTAGGCTTAAGGCCTGGGCACAAGTGCGGGCTAGGCTTAAGGCCTGGGCACAAGTGCGGGCTAGGCTTAAGGCCTGGGCACAAGTGCGGGCTAGGCTTAAGGCCTGGGCACAAGTGCGGGCTAGGCTTAAGGCCTGGGCACAAGTGCGGGCTAGGCTTAAGGCCTGGGCACAAGTGCGGGCTAGGCGTAAGGCCTGGGCACAAGTGCAGTGCTGGCTAGGATCAAGGCAGGGGGCACAAGTGCTGGCTAGGCTTAAGGCATGGGCACAAGTGCTGGCTAGGCTTAAGGCATACAGCTAACTCTTTGCACTCTTTGCATAAAGGGTTAGGCACCCATAGGGGTGAAGAGCTAGCTTTCACCCCTCTACTCTGTACTTGGACATTTAGGACTAGATCCTTTGTTGTACAGTGCGGAGCCTCTCCATAACCCCATGCTCCAAGCGACCAGGCACTTCTTGTCTGTCCTCCGTAAATGGGTAATGCCTTCTTCCCCAATTACAGTCGTGCATGCGCATTCAGACGGGACAAGAGCGAAGAGCGTAAAGCTGGCCCTATGTGCATAACCAACATGAAGCTGAAGACAAAAACAAACAAACAAGCATTCAAGGGGCTCAAAAGTGCGGGCTAGGCTTAAGGCCTGGGCACAAGTGCGGGCTAGGCTTAAGGCCTGGGCACAAGTGCGGGCTAGGCTTAAGGCCGGGGCACAAGTGCGGGCTAGGCTTAAGGCCGGGGCACAAGTGCGGGCTAGGCTTAAGGCCGGGGCACAAGTGCGGGCTAGGCTTAAGGCCTGGGCACAAGTGCGGGCTAGGCTTAAGCCCGGGGCACAAGTGCTGGCTAGGCTTAAGGCCTGGGCACAAGTGCGGGCTAGGCTTAAGGCCTGGGCACAAGTGCGGGCTAGGCTTAAGGCCGGGGCACAAGTGCGAGCTAGGCTTAAGGCCGGGGCACAAGTGCGGGCTAGGCTTAAGGCCGGGGCACAAGTGCGGGCTAGGCTTAAGGCCGGGGCACAAGTGCGGGCTAGGCTTAAGGCCTGGGCACAAGTGCGGGCTAGGCTTAAGGCCTGGGCACAAGTGCGGGCTAGGCTTAAGGCCTGGGCACAAGTGCAGTGCTGGCTAGGATCAAGGGAGGGGGCACAAGTGCTGGCTAGGCTTAAGGCATGGGCACAAGTGCTGGCTAGGCTTAAGGCATACAGCTAACTCTTTGCACTCTTTGCATAAAGGGTTAGGCACCCATAGGGGTGAAGAGCTAGCTTTCACCCCTCTACTCTGTACTTGGACATTTAGGACTAGATCCTTTGTTGTACAGTGCGGAGCCTCTCCATAACCCCATGCTCCAAGCGACCAGGCACTTCTTGTCTGTCCTCCGTAAATGGGTAATGCCTTCTTCCCCAATTACAGTCGTGCATGCGCATTCAGACGGGACAAGAGCGAAGAGCGTAAAGCTGGCCCTGTGCATAACCAACATGAAGCTGAAGACAAAAACAAACAAGCATTCAAGGGGCTCAAAAGTGCGGGCTAGGCTTAAGGCCTGGGCACAAGTGCGGGCTAGGCTTAAGGCCTGGGCACAAGTGCGGGCTAGGCTTAAGGCCTGGGCACAAGTGCGGGCTAGGCTTAAGGCCTGGGCACAAGTGCGGGCTAGGCTTAAGGCCTGGGCACAAGTGCGGGCTAGGCTTAACGCCTGGGCACAAGTGCGGGCTAGGCTTAAGGCCGGGGTACAAGTGCGGGCTAGGCTTAAGGCCGGGGCACAAGTGCGGGCTAGGCTTAATGCCTGGGCACAAGTGCGGGCTGGGCTTAAGGCCTGGGCACAAGTGCGGGCTGGGCTTAAGGCCTGGGCACAAGTGCGGGCTGGGCTTAAGGCCTGGGCACAAGTGCGGGCTGGGCTTAAGGCCTGGGCACAAGTGCGGGCTGGGCTTAAGGCCTGGGCACAAGTGCGGGCTGGGCTTAAGGCCTGGGCACAAGTGTGGGCTGGGCTTAAGGCCTGGGCACAAGTGCGGGCTGGGCTTAAGGCCTGGGCACAAGTGCGGGCTGGGCTTAAGGCCTGGGCACAAGTGCGGGCTGGGCTTAAGGCCTGGGCACAAGTGCGGGCTAGGCTTAAGGCCTGGGCACAAGTGCGGGCTAGGCTTAAGGCCTGGGCACAAGTGCGGGCTAGGCTTAAGGCCTGGGCACAAGTGCGGGCTAGGCTTAAGGCCTGGGCACAATTGCGGGCTAGGCTTAAGGCCTGGGCACAAGTGCGGGCTAGGCTTAAGGCCTGGGCACAAGTGCGGGCTAGGCTTAAGGCCTGGGCACAATTGCGGGCTAGACTTAAGGCCTGGGCACAAGTGCGGGCTAGGCTTAAGGCCTGGGCACAAGTGCTGGCTAGGCTTAAGGCCTGGGCACAAGTGCGGGCTAGGCTTAAGGCCTGGGCACAAGTGCGGGCTAGGCTTAAGGCCGGGGCACAAGTGCGAGCTAGGCTTAAGGCCGGGGCACAAGTGCGGGCTAGGCTTAAGGCCGGGGCACAAGTGCGGGCTAGGCTTAAGGCCGGGGCACAAGTGCGGGCTAGGCTTAAGGCCTGGGCACAAGTGCGGGCTAGGCTTAAGGCCTGGGCACAAGTGCGGGCTAGGCTTAAGGCCTGGGCACAAGTGCGGGCTAGGCTTAAGGCCTGGGCACAAGTGCAGTGCTGGCTAGGATCAAGGCAGGGGGCACAAGTGCTGGCTAGGCTTAAGGCATGGGCACAAGTGCTGGCTAGGCTTAAGGCATACAGCTAACTCTTTGCATAAAGGGTTAAGCACCCATAGGGGTGAAGAGCTAGCTTTCACCCCTCTACTCTGTACTTGGACATTTAGGACTAGATCCTTTGTTGTACAGTGCGGAGCCTCTCCATAACCCCATGCTCCAAGCGACCAGGCACTTCTTGTCTGTCCTCCGTAAATGGGTAATGCCTTCTTCCCCAATTACAGTCGTGCATGCGCATTCAGACGGGACAAGAGCGAAGAGCGTAAAGCTGGCCCTGTGCATAACCAACATGAAGCTGAAGACAAAAACAAACAAACAAGCATTCAAGGGGCTCAAAAGTGCGGGCTAGGCTTAAGGCCTGGGCACAAGTGCGGGCTAGGCTTAAGGCCTGGGCACAAGTGCGGGCTAGGCTTAAGGCCTGGGCACAAGTGCGGGCTAGGCTTAAGGCCTGGGCACAAGTGCGGGCTAGGCTTAAGGCCTGGGCACAAGTGCGGGCTAGGCTTAAGGCCGGGGCACAAGTGCGGGCTAGGCTTAAGGCCGGGGCACAAGTGCGGGCTAGGCTTAAGGCCGGGGCACAAGTGCGGGCTAGGCTTAATGCCTGGGCACAAGTGCGGGCTGGGCTTAAGGCCTGGGCACAAGTGCGGGCTGGGCTTAAGGCCTGGGCACAAGTGCGGGCTGGGCTTAAGGCCTGGGCACAAGTGCGGGCTGGGCTTAAGGCCTGGGCACAAGTGCGGGCTGGGCTTAAGGCCTGGGCACAAGTGCGGGCTGGGCTTAAGGCCTGGGCACAAGTGCGGGCTGGGCTTAAGGCCTGGGCACAAGTGCGGGCTGGGCTTAAGGCCTGGGCACAAGTGCGGGCTGGGCTTAAGGCCTGGGCACAAGTGCGGACTAGGCTTAAGGCCTGGGCACAAGTGCGGGCTAGGCTTAAGGCCTGGGCACAAGTGCGGGCTAGGCTTAAGGCCTGGGCACAAGTGCGGGCTAGGCTTAAGGCCTGGGCACAAGTGCGGGCTAGGCTTAAGGCCTGGGCACAATTGCGGGCTAGGCTTAAGGCCTGGGCACAAGTGCGGGCTAGGCTTAAGGCCTGGGCACAAGTGCGGGCTAGGCTTAAGGCCTGGGCACAAGTGCGGGCTAGGCTTAAGGCCTGGGCACAATTGCGGGCTAGACTTAAGGCCTGGGCACAAGTGCGGGCTAGGCTTAAGGCCTGGGCACAAGTGCGGGCTAGGCTTAAGGCCGGGGCACAAGTGCGGGCTAGGCTTAAAGCCGGGGCACAAGTGCGGGCTAGGCTTAAGGCCGGGGCACAAGTGCGGGCTAGGCTTAAGGCCGGGGCACAAGTGCGGGCTAGGCTTAAGGCCGGGGCACAAGTGCGGGCTAGGCTTAAGGCCGGGGCACAAGTGCGGGCTAGGCTTAAGGCCGGGGCACAAGTGCGGGCTAGGCTTAAGGCCGGGGCACAAGTGCGGGCTAGGCTTAAGGCCGGGGCACAAGTGCGGGCTAGGCTTAAGGCCGAGGCACAAGTGCGGGCTAGGCTTAAGGCCGGGGCACAAGTGCGGGCTAGGCTTAAGGCCGGGGCACAAGTACGGGCTAGGCTTAAGGCCTGGGCACAAGTGCGTCTAGGCTTAAGGCCTGGGCACAAGTGCGGGCTAGGCTTAAGGCCTGGGCACAAGTGCAGGCTAGGCTTAAGGCCTGGGCACAAGTGCGGGCTAGGCTTAAGGCCTGGGCACAAGTGCAGGCTAGGCTTAAGGCCGGGGCACAAGTGCTGGCTAGGCTTAAGGCATACAGCCAACTCTTTGAACTTTTTGCATAAAGGGTTAGGCACCCATAGGGGTGAAGAGCTATCTTTCACCCCTCTACTCTGTACTTGGACATTTAGGACTAGATCCTTTGTTGTACAGTGCGGAGCCTCTCCATAACCCCATGCTCCAAGCGACCAGGCACTTCTTGTCTGTCCTCCGTAAATGGGTAATGCCTTCTTCACCAATTACAGTCGTGCATGCGCATTCAGACGGGACAAGAGCAAAGAGCGTAAAGCTGGCCCTATGTGCATAACCTACATGAAGCTGAAGACAAAAACAAACAAGCATTCAAGGGGCTCAAAAGTGCGGGCTAGGCTTAAGGCCTGGGCACAAGTGCGGGCTAGGCTTAAGGCCTGGGCACAAGTGCGGGCTGGGCTTAAGGCCTGGGCACAAGTGCGGGCTGGGCTTAAGGCCTGGGCACAAGTGCGGGCTGGGCTTAAGGCCTGGGCACAAGTGCGGGCTGGGCTTAAGGCCTGGGCACAAGTGCGGGCTGGGCTTAAGGCCTGGGCACAAGTGCGGGCTGGGCTTAAGGCCTGGGCACAAGTGCGGGCTGGGCTTAAGGCCTGGGCACAAGTGCGGGCTGGGCTTAAGGCCTGGGCACAAGTGCGGGCTAGGCTTAAGGCCTGGGCACAAGTGCGGGCTAGGCTTAAGGCCTGGGCACAAGTGCGGGCTAGGCTTAAGGCCTGGGCACAAGTGCGGGCTAGGCTTAAGGCCTGGGCACAAGTGCGGGCTAGGCTTAAGGCCTGGGCACAATTGCGGGCTAGGCTTAAGGCCTGGGCACAAGTGCAGGCTAGGCTTAAGGCCTGGGCACAAGTGCGGGCTAGGCTTAAGGCCTGGGCACAATTGCGGGCTAGGCTTAAGGCCTGGGCACAAGTGCGGGCTAGGCTTAAGGCCTGGGCACAAGTGCGGGCTAGGCTTAAGGCCGGGGCACAAGTGCGGGCTAGGCTTAAAGCCGGGGCACAAGTGCGGGCTAGGCTTAAGGCCGGGGCACAAGTGCGGGCTAGGCTTAAGGCCGGGGCACAAGTGCGGGCTAGGCTTAAGGCCGGGGCACAAGTGCGGGCTAGGCTTAAGGCCGGGGCACAAGTGCGGGCTAGGCTTAAGGCCGGGGCACAAGTGCGGGCTAGGCTTAAGGCCGGGGCACAAGTGCGGGCTAGGCTTAAGGCCGGGGCACAAGTGCGGGCTAGGCTTAAGGCCGGGGCACAAGTGCGGGCTAGGCTTAAGGCCGGGGCACAAGTACGGGCTAGGCTTAAGGCCTGGGCACAAGTGCGTCTAGGCTTAAGGCCTGGGCACAAGTGCGGGCTAGGCTTAAGGCCTGGGCACAAGTGCGGGCTAGGCTTAAGGCCTGGGCACAAGTGCGGGCTAGGCTTAAGGCTTGGGCACAAGTGCGGGCTAGGCTTAAGGCCTGGGCACAAGTGCGGGCTAGGCTTAAGGCCTGGGCACAAGTGCGGGCTAGGCTTAAGGCCTGGGCACTATTTCGGGCTATGCTTAAGGCCTGGGCACTATTTCGGGCTAGGCTTAAGGCCTGGGCACAAGTGCGGGCTAGACTTAAGGCCGGGGCACAAGTGCGGGCTAGACTTAAGGTATGGGCACAAGTGCGGGCTAGGCTTAAGGCCTGGGCACAAGTGCGGGCTAGGCTTAAGGCCTGGGCACAAGTGCAGTGCTGGCTAGGATCAAGGCAGGGGGCACAAGTGCTGGCTAGGCTTAAGGCATACAGCCAACTCTTTGCACTCTTTGCATAAAGGGTTAAGCACCCATAGGGGTGAAGAGCTAGCTTTCACCCCTCTACTCTGTACTTGGACATTTAGGACTAGATCCTTTGTTGTACAGTGCGGAGCCTCTCCATAACCCCATGCTCCAAGCGACCAGGCACTTCTTGTCTGTAATCCGTAAATGGGTAATGCCTTCTTCACCAATTACAGTCGTGCATGCGCATTCAGACGGGACAAGAGCGAAGAGCGTAAAGCTGGCCCTATGTGCATAACCAACATGAAGCTGAAGACAAAAACAAACAAACAAGCATTCAAGGGGCTCAAAAGTGCGGGCTAGGCTTAAGGCCTGGGCACAAGTGCGGGCTAGGCTTAAGGCCTGGGCACAAGTGCGGGCTGGGCTTAAGGCCTGGGCACAAGTGCAGGCTGGGGTTAAGGCCGGGGCACAAGTGCGGGCTGGGCTTAAGGCCGGGGCACAAGTGCGGGCTGGGCTTAAGGCCTGGGCACAAGTGCGGGCTGGGCTTAGGGCCTGGGCACAAGTGCGGGCTGGGCTTAAGGCCTGGGCACAAGTGCGGGCTGGGCTTAAGGCCTGGGCACAAGTGCGGGCTGGGCTTAAGGCCTGGGCACAAGTGCGGGCTGATCTTAAGGCCTGGGCACAAGTGCAGGCTGGGCTTAAGGCCTGGGCACAAGTGCGGGCTAGGCTTAAGGCCTGGGCACAAGTGCGGGCTAGGCTTAAGGCCTGGGCACAAGTGCGGGCTAGGCTTAAGGCCTGGGCACAAGTGCGGGTTAGGCTTAAGGCCTGGGCACAAGTGCGGGCTAGGCTTAAGGCCTGGGCACAAGTGCGGGCTAGGCTTAAGGCCTGGGCACAAGTGCGGGCTAGGCTTAAGGCCTGGGCACAAGTGCGGGCTAGGCTTAAGGCCTGGGCACAAGTGCGGGCTAGGCTTAAGGCCTGGGCACAAGTGCAGTGCTGGCTAGGATCAAGGCAGGGGGCACAAGTGCTGGCTAGGCTTAAGGCATGGGCACAAGTGCTGGCTAGGCTTAAGGCATACAGCTAACTCTTTGCACTCTTTGCATAAAGGGTTAGGCACCCATAGGGGTGAAGAGCTAGCTTTCACCCCTCTACTCTGTACTTGGACATTTAGGACTAGATCCTTTGTTGTACAGTGCGGAGCCTCTCCATAACCCCATGCTCCAAGCGACCAGGCACTTCTTGTCTGTCCTCCGTAAATGGGTAATGCCTTCTTCCCCAATTACAGTCGTGCATGCGCATTCAGACGGGACAAGAGCGAAGAGCGTAAAGCTGGCCCTGTGCATAACCAACATGAAGCTGAAGACAAAAACAAACAAACAAGCATTCAAGGGGCTCAAAAGTGTGGGCTAGGATTAAGGCCGGGGCACAAGTGCGGGCTAGGCTTAAGGCCGGGGCACAAGTGCGGGCTAGGCTTAAGGCCTGGGCACAAGTGCGGGCTAGGCTTAAGGCCTGGGCACAAGTGCGGGCTAGGCTTAAGGCCGGGGCACAAGTGCGGGCAAGGCTTAAGGCCGGGGCACAAGTGCGGGCAAGGCTTAAGGCCGGGGCACAAGTGCGGGCTAGGCTTAAGGCCGGGGCACAAGTGCGGGCTAGGCTTAAGGCCGGGGCACAAGTGCGGGCTAGGCTTAAGGCCGGGGCACAAGTGCGGGCAAGGCTTAAGGCCGGGGCACAAGTGCGGGCTAGGCTTAAGGCCGGGGCACAAGTGCGGGCTAGGCTTAAGGCCTGGGCACAAGTGCGGGCTAGGATTAAGGACTGGGCACAAGTGCGGGCTAGGCTTAAGGCCTGGGCACAAGTGCGGGCTAGGCTTAAGGCCTGGGCACAAGTGCGGGCTAGGCTTAAGGCCTGGGCACAAGTGCGGGCTAGGCTTAAGGCCGGGGCACAAGTGCGGGCTAGGCTTAAGGCCGGGGCACAAGTGCGGGCAAGGCTTAAGGCCGGGGCACAAGTGCGGGCTAGGCTTAAGGCATGGGCACAAGTGCGGGATAGGCTTAAGGCATGGGCACAAGTGCGGGATAGGCTTAAGGCCTGGGCACAAGTGCGGGCTAGGCTTAAGGCCTGGGCACAAGTGCGGGCTAGGCTTAAGGCCGGGGCACAAGTGCGGGCTAGGCTTAAGGCCTGGGCACAAGTGCGGGCTAGGCTTAAGGCCTGGGCACAAGTGCGGGCTAGGCTTAAGGCCTGGGCACAAGTGCGGGCTAGGCTTAAGGCCTGGGCACAAGTGCGGGCTAGGCTTAAGGCCTGGGCACAAGTGCGGGCTAGGCTTAAGGCCTGGGCACAAGTGCGGGCTAGGCTTAAGGCCTGGGCACAAGTGCGGGCTAGGCGTAAGGCCTGGGCACAAGTGCAGTGCTGGCTAGGATCAAGGGAGGGGGCACAAGTGCTGGCTAGGCTTAAGGCATGGGCACAAGTGCTGGCTAGGCTTAAGGCATACAGCTAACTCTTTGCACTCTTTGCATAAAGGGTTAGGCACCCATAGGGGTGAAGAGCTAGCTTTCACCCCTCTACTCTGTACTTGGACATTTAGGACTAGATCCTTTGTTGTACAGTGCGGAGCCTCTCCATAACCCCATGCTCCAAGCGACCAGGCACTTCTTGTCTGTCCTCCGTAAATGGGTAATGCCTTCTTCCCCAATTACAGTCGTGCATGCGCATTCAGACGGGACAAGAGCGAAGAGCGTAAAGCTGGCCCTGTGCATAACCAACATGAAGCTGAAGACAAAAACAAACAAGCATTCAAGGGGCTCAAAAGTGCGGGCTAGGCTTAAGGCCTGGGCACAAGTGCGGGCTAGGCTTAAGGCCTGGGCACAAGTGCGGGCTAGGCTTAAGGCCTGGGCACAAGTGCGGGCTAGGCTTAAGGCCTGGGCACAAGTGCGGGCTAGGCTTAAGGCCTGGGCACAAGTGCGGGCTAGGCTTAACGCCTGGGCACAAGTGCGGGCTAGGCTTAAGGCCGGGGTACAAGTGCGGGCTAGGCTTAAGGCCGGGGCACAAGTGCGGGCTAGGCTTAATGCCTGGGCACAAGTGCGGGCTGGGCTTAAGGCCTGGGCACAAGTGCGGGCTGGGCTTAAGGCCTGGGCACAAGTGCGGGCTGGGCTTAAGGCCTGGGCACAAGTGCGGGCTGGGCTTAAGGCCTGGGCACAAGTGCGGGCTGGGCTTAAGGCCTGGGCACAAGTGCGGGCTGGGCTTAAGGCCTGGGCACAAGTGTGGGCTGGGCTTAAGGCCTGGGCACAAGTGCGGGCTGGGCTTAAGGCCTGGGCACAAGTGCGGGCTGGGCTTAAGGCCTGGGCACAAGTGCGGGCTGGGCTTAAGGCCTGGGCACAAGTGCGGGCTAGGCTTAAGGCCTGGGCACAAGTGCGGGCTAGGCTTAAGGCCTGGGCACAAGTGCGGGCTAGGCTTAAGGCCTGGGCACAAGTGCGGGCTAGGCTTAAGGCCTGGGCACAATTGCGGGCTAGGCTTAAGGCCTGGGCACAAGTGCGGGCTAGGCTTAAGGCCTGGGCACAAGTGCGGGCTAGGCTTAAGGCCTGGGCACAATTGCGGGCTAGACTTAAGGCCTGGGCACAAGTGCGGGCTAGGCTTAAGGCCTGGGCACAAGTGCTGGCTAGGCTTAAGGCCTGGGCACAAGTGCGGGCTAGGCTTAAGGCCTGGGCACAAGTGCGGGCTAGGCTTAAGGCCGGGGCACAAGTGCGAGCTAGGCTTAAGGCCGGGGCACAAGTGCGGGCTAGGCTTAAGGCCGGGGCACAAGTGCGGGCTAGGCTTAAGGCCGGGGCACAAGTGCGGGCTAGGCTTAAGGCCTGGGCACAAGTGCGGGCTAGGCTTAAGGCCTGGGCACAAGTGCGGGCTAGGCTTAAGGCCTGGGCACAAGTGCGGGCTAGGCTTAAGGCCTGGGCACAAGTGCAGTGCTGGCTAGGATCAAGGCAGGGGGCACAAGTGCTGGCTAGGCTTAAGGCATGGGCACAAGTGCTGGCTAGGCTTAAGGCATACAGCTAACTCTTTGCATAAAGGGTTAAGCACCCATAGGGGTGAAGAGCTAGCTTTCACCCCTCTACTCTGTACTTGGACATTTAGGACTAGATCCTTTGTTGTACAGTGCGGAGCCTCTCCATAACCCCATGCTCCAAGCGACCAGGCACTTCTTGTCTGTCCTCCGTAAATGGGTAATGCCTTCTTCCCCAATTACAGTCGTGCATGCGCATTCAGACGGGACAAGAGCGAAGAGCGTAAAGCTGGCCCTGTGCATAACCAACATGAAGCTGAAGACAAAAACAAACAAACAAGCATTCAAGGGGCTCAAAAGTGCGGGCTAGGCTTAAGGCCTGGGCACAAGTGCGGGCTAGGCTTAAGGCCTGGGCACAAGTGCGGGCTAGGCTTAAGGCCTGGGCACAAGTGCGGGCTAGGCTTAAGGCCTGGGCACAAGTGCGGGCTAGGCTTAAGGCCTGGGCACAAGTGCGGGCTAGGCTTAAGGCCGGGGCACAAGTGCGGGCTAGGCTTAAGGCCGGGGCACAAGTGCGGGCTAGGCTTAAGGCCGGGGCACAAGTGCGGGCTAGGCTTAATGCCTGGGCACAAGTGCGGGCTGGGCTTAAGGCCTGGGCACAAGTGCGGGCTGGGCTTAAGGCCTGGGCACAAGTGCGGGCTGGGCTTAAGGCCTGGGCACAAGTGCGGGCTGGGCTTAAGGCCTGGGCACAAGTGCGGGCTGGGCTTAAGGCCTGGGCACAAGTGCGGGCTGGGCTTAAGGCCTGGGCACAAGTGCGGGCTGGGCTTAAGGCCTGGGCACAAGTGCGGGCTGGGCTTAAGGCCTGGGCACAAGTGCGGGCTGGGCTTAAGGCCTGGGCACAAGTGCGGACTAGGCTTAAGGCCTGGGCACAAGTGCGGGCTAGGCTTAAGGCCTGGGCACAAGTGCGGGCTAGGCTTAAGGCCTGGGCACAAGTGCGGGCTAGGCTTAAGGCCTGGGCACAAGTGCGGGCTAGGCTTAAGGCCTGGGCACAATTGCGGGCTAGGCTTAAGGCCTGGGCACAAGTGCGGGCTAGGCTTAAGGCCTGGGCACAAGTGCGGGCTAGGCTTAAGGCCTGGGCACAAGTGCGGGCTAGGCTTAAGGCCTGGGCACAATTGCGGGCTAGACTTAAGGCCTGGGCACAAGTGCGGGCTAGGCTTAAGGCCTGGGCACAAGTGCGGGCTAGGCTTAAGGCCGGGGCACAAGTGCGGGCTAGGCTTAAAGCCGGGGCACAAGTGCGGGCTAGGCTTAAGGCCGGGGCACAAGTGCGGGCTAGGCTTAAGGCCGGGGCACAAGTGCGGGCTAGGCTTAAGGCCGGGGCACAAGTGCGGGCTAGGCTTAAGGCCGGGGCACAAGTGCGGGCTAGGCTTAAGGCCGGGGCACAAGTGCGGGCTAGGCTTAAGGCCGGGGCACAAGTGCGGGCTAGGCTTAAGGCCGGGGCACAAGTGCGGGCTAGGCTTAAGGCCGAGGCACAAGTGCGGGCTAGGCTTAAGGCCGGGGCACAAGTGCGGGCTAGGCTTAAGGCCGGGGCACAAGTACGGGCTAGGCTTAAGGCCTGGGCACAAGTGCGTCTAGGCTTAAGGCCTGGGCACAAGTGCGGGCTAGGCTTAAGGCCTGGGCACAAGTGCAGGCTAGGCTTAAGGCCTGGGCACAAGTGCGGGCTAGGCTTAAGGCCTGGGCACAAGTGCAGGCTAGGCTTAAGGCCGGGGCACAAGTGCTGGCTAGGCTTAAGGCATACAGCCAACTCTTTGAACTTTTTGCATAAAGGGTTAGGCACCCATAGGGGTGAAGAGCTATCTTTCACCCCTCTACTCTGTACTTGGACATTTAGGACTAGATCCTTTGTTGTACAGTGCGGAGCCTCTCCATAACCCCATGCTCCAAGCGACCAGGCACTTCTTGTCTGTCCTCCGTAAATGGGTAATGCCTTCTTCACCAATTACAGTCGTGCATGCGCATTCAGACGGGACAAGAGCAAAGAGCGTAAAGCTGGCCCTATGTGCATAACCTACATGAAGCTGAAGACAAAAACAAACAAGCATTCAAGGGGCTCAAAAGTGCGGGCTAGGCTTAAGGCCTGGGCACAAGTGCGGGCTAGGCTTAAGGCCTGGGCACAAGTGCGGGCTGGGCTTAAGGCCTGGGCACAAGTGCGGGCTGGGCTTAAGGCCTGGGCACAAGTGCGGGCTGGGCTTAAGGCCTGGGCACAAGTGCGGGCTGGGCTTAAGGCCTGGGCACAAGTGCGGGCTGGGCTTAAGGCCTGGGCACAAGTGCGGGCTGGGCTTAAGGCCTGGGCACAAGTGCGGGCTGGGCTTAAGGCCTGGGCACAAGTGCGGGCTGGGCTTAAGGCCTGGGCACAAGTGCGGGCTAGGCTTAAGGCCTGGGCACAAGTGCGGGCTAGGCTTAAGGCCTGGGCACAAGTGCGGGCTAGGCTTAAGGCCTGGGCACAAGTGCGGGCTAGGCTTAAGGCCTGGGCACAAGTGCGGGCTAGGCTTAAGGCCTGGGCACAATTGCGGGCTAGGCTTAAGGCCTGGGCACAAGTGCAGGCTAGGCTTAAGGCCTGGGCACAAGTGCGGGCTAGGCTTAAGGCCTGGGCACAATTGCGGGCTAGGCTTAAGGCCTGGGCACAAGTGCGGGCTAGGCTTAAGGCCTGGGCACAAGTGCGGGCTAGGCTTAAGGCCGGGGCACAAGTGCGGGCTAGGCTTAAAGCCGGGGCACAAGTGCGGGCTAGGCTTAAGGCCGGGGCACAAGTGCGGGCTAGGCTTAAGGCCGGGGCACAAGTGCGGGCTAGGCTTAAGGCCGGGGCACAAGTGCGGGCTAGGCTTAAGGCCGGGGCACAAGTGCGGGCTAGGCTTAAGGCCGGGGCACAAGTGCGGGCTAGGCTTAAGGCCGGGGCACAAGTGCGGGCTAGGCTTAAGGCCGGGGCACAAGTGCGGGCTAGGCTTAAGGCCGGGGCACAAGTGCGGGCTAGGCTTAAGGCCGGGGCACAAGTACGGGCTAGGCTTAAGGCCTGGGCACAAGTGCGTCTAGGCTTAAGGCCTGGGCACAAGTGCGGGCTAGGCTTAAGGCCTGGGCACAAGTGCGGGCTAGGCTTAAGGCCTGGGCACAAGTGCGGGCTAGGCTTAAGGCTTGGGCACAAGTGCGGGCTAGGCTTAAGGCCTGGGCACAAGTGCGGGCTAGGCTTAAGGCCTGGGCACAAGTGCGGGCTAGGCTTAAGGCCTGGGCACTATTTCGGGCTATGCTTAAGGCCTGGGCACTATTTCGGGCTAGGCTTAAGGCCTGGGCACAAGTGCGGGCTGGGCTTAAGGCCGGGGCACAAGTGCGGGCTAGACTTAAGGTATGGGCACAAGTGCGGGCTAGGCTTAAGGCCTGGGCACAAGTGCGGGCTAGGCTTAAGGCCTGGGCACAAGTGCAGTGCTGGCTAGGATCAAGGCAGGGGGCACAAGTGCTGGCTAGGCTTAAGGCATACAGCCAACTCTTTGCACTCTTTGCATAAAGGGTTAAGCACCCATAGGGGTGAAGAGCTAGCTTTCACCCCTCTACTCTGTACTTGGACATTTAGGACTAGATCCTTTGTTGTACAGTGCGGAGCCTCTCCATAACCCCATGCTCCAAGCGACCAGGCACTTCTTGTCTGTAATCCGTAAATGGGTAATGCCTTCTTCACCAATTACAGTCGTGCATGCGCATTCAGACGGGACAAGAGCGAAGAGCGTAAAGCTGGCCCTATGTGCATAACCAACATGAAGCTGAAGACAAAAACAAACAAACAAGCATTCAAGGGGCTCAAAAGTGCGGGCTAGGCTTAAGGCCTGGGCACAAGTGCGGGCTAGGCTTAAGGCCTGGGCACAAGTGCGGGCTGGGCTTAAGGCCTGGGCACAAGTGCAGGCTGGGGTTAAGGCCGGGGCACAAGTGCGGGCTGGGCTTAAGGCCGGGGCACAAGTGCGGGCTGGGCTTAAGGCCTGGGCACAAGTGCGGGCTGGGCTTAGGGCCTGGGCACAAGTGCGGGCTGGGCTTAAGGCCTGGGCACAAGTGCGGGCTGGGCTTAAGGCCTGGGCACAAGTGCGGGCTGGGCTTAAGGCCTGGGCACAAGTGCGGGCTGATCTTAAGGCCTGGGCACAAGTGCAGGCTGGGCTTAAGGCCTGGGCACAAGTGCGGGCTAGGCTTAAGGCCTGGGCACAAGTGCGGGCTAGGCTTAAGGCCTGGGCACAAGTGCGGGCTAGGCTTAAGGCCTGGGCACAAGTGCGGGTTAGGCTTAAGGCCTGGGCACAAGTGCGGGCTAGGCTTAAGGCCTGGGCACAAGTGCGGGCTAGGCTTAAGGCCTGGGCACAAGTGCGGGCTAGGCTTAAGGCCTGGGCACAAGTGCGGGCTAGGCTTAAGGCCTGGGCACAAGTGCGGGCTAGGCTTAAGGCCTGGGCACAAGTGCAGTGCTGGCTAGGATCAAGGCAGGGGGCACAAGTGCTGGCTAGGCTTAAGGCATGGGCACAAGTGCTGGCTAGGCTTAAGGCATACAGCTAACTCTTTGCACTCTTTGCATAAAGGGTTAGGCACCCATAGGGGTGAAGAGCTAGCTTTCACCCCTCTACTCTGTACTTGGACATTTAGGACTAGATCCTTTGTTGTACAGTGCGGAGCCTCTCCATAACCCCATGCTCCAAGCGACCAGGCACTTCTTGTCTGTCCTCCGTAAATGGGTAATGCCTTCTTCCCCAATTACAGTCGTGCATGCGCATTCAGACGGGACAAGAGCGAAGAGCGTAAAGCTGGCCCTGTGCATAACCAACATGAAGCTGAAGACAAAAACAAACAAACAAGCATTCAAGGGGCTCAAAAGTGTGGGCTAGGATTAAGGCCGGGGCACAAGTGCGGGCTAGGCTTAAGGCCGGGGCACAAGTGCGGGCTAGGCTTAAGGCCTGGGCACAAGTGCGGGCTAGGCTTAAGGCCTGGGCACAAGTGCGGGCTAGGCTTAAGGCCGGGGCACAAGTGCGGGCAAGGCTTAAGGCCGGGGCACAAGTGCGGGCAAGGCTTAAGGCCGGGGCACAAGTGCGGGCTAGGCTTAAGGCCGGGGCACAAGTGCGGGCTAGGCTTAAGGCCGGGGCACAAGTGCGGGCTAGGCTTAAGGCCGGGGCACAAGTGCGGGCAAGGCTTAAGGCCGGGGCACAAGTGCGGGCTAGGCTTAAGGCCGGGGCACAAGTGCGGGCTAGGCTTAAGGCCTGGGCACAAGTGCGGGCTAGGATTAAGGACTGGGCACAAGTGCGGGCTAGGCTTAAGGCCTGGGCACAAGTGCGGGCTAGGCTTAAGGCCTGGGCACAAGTGCGGGCTAGGCTTAAGGCCTGGGCACAAGTGCGGGCTAGGCTTAAGGCCGGGGCACAAGTGCGGGCTAGGCTTAAGGCCGGGGCACAAGTGCGGGCAAGGCTTAAGGCCGGGGCACAAGTGCGGGCTAGGCTTAAGGCATGGGCACAAGTGCGGGATAGGCTTAAGGCATGGGCACAAGTGCGGGATAGGCTTAAGGCCTGGGCACAAGTGCGGGCTAGGCTTAAGGCCTGGGCACAAGTGCGGGCTAGGCTTAAGGCCGGGGCACAAGTGCGGGCTAGGCTTAAGGCCTGGGCACAAGTGCGGGCTAGGCTTAAGGCCTGGGCACAAGTGCGGGCTAGGCTTAAGGCCTGGGCACAAGTGCGGGCTAGGCTTAAGGCCTGGGCACAAGTGCGGGCTAGGCTTAAGGCCTGGGCACAAGTGCGGGCTAGGCTTAAGGCCTGGGCACAAGTGCGGGCTAGGCTTAAGGCCTGGGCACAAGTGCGGGCTAGGCGTAAGGCCTGGGCACAAGTGCAGTGCTGGCTAGGATCAAGGCAGGGGGCACAAGTGCTGGCTAGGCTTAAGGCATGGGCACAAGTGCTGGCTAGGCTTAAGGCATACAGCTAACTCTTTGCACTCTTTGCATAAAGGGTTAGGCACCCATAGGGGTGAAGAGCTAGCTTTCACCCCTCTACTCTGTACTTGGACATTTAGGACTAGATCCTTTGTTGTACAGTGCGGAGCCTCTCCATAACCCCATGCTCCAAGCGACCAGGCACTTCTTGTCTGTCCTCCGTAAATGGGTAATGCCTTCTTCCCCAATTACAGTCGTGCATGCGCATTCAGACGGGACAAGAGCGAAGAGCGTAAAGCTGGCCCTATGTGCATAACCAACATGAAGCTGAAGACAAAAACAAACAAACAAGCATTCAAGGGGCTCAAAAGTGCGGGCTAGGCTTAAGGCCGGGGCACAAGTGCGGGCTAGGCTTAAGGCCGGGGCACAAGTGCGGGCTAGGCTTAAGGCCGGGGCACAAGTGCGGGCTAGGCTTAAGGCCGGGGCACAAGTGCGGGCTAGGCTTAAGGCCTGGGCACAAGTGCGGGCTAGGCTTAAGCCCGGGGCACAAGTGCGGGCTGGGCTTAAGGCCGGGGCACAAGTGCGGGCTGGGCTTAAGGCCGGGGCACAAGTGCGGGCTGGGCTTAAGGCCGGGGCACAAGTGCGGGCTAGGCTTAAGGCCGGGGCACAAGTGCGGGCTAGGCTTAAGGCCGGGGCACAAGTGCGGGCTAGGCTTAAGGCCGGGGCACAAGTGCGGGCTAGGCTTAAGGCCGGGGCACAAGTGCGGGCTAGGCTTAAGGCCGGTGCACAAGTGCGGGCTAGGCTTAAGGCCGAGCACAAGTGCGGGCTAGGCTTAAGGCCGGGGCACAAGTGCGGGCTAGGCTTAAGGCCTGGGCACAAGTGCGGGCTAGGCTTAAGGCCTGGGCACAAGTGCGGGCTAGGCTTAAGGCCTGGGAACAAGTGCGGGCTAGGCTTAAGGCCTGGGCACAAGTGCGGGCTAGGCTTAAGGCCGGGGCACAAGTGCGGGCTAGGTTTAAGGCCGGGGCACAAGTGCGTGCTAGGTTTAAGGCCGGGGCACAAGTGCGGGCTAGGCTTAAGGCCTGAGCACAAGTGCAGGCTAGGCTTAAGGCCTGGGCACAAGTGCGGGCTAGGCTTAAGGCCGGGGCACAAGTGCGGGCTAGGCTTAAGGCCGAAGCACAAGTGCGGGCTAGGCTTAAGGCCTGGGCACAAGTGCGGGCTAGGCTTAAGGCCTGGGCACAAGTGCGGGCTAGGCTTAAGGCCTGAGCACAAGTGCGGGCTAGGCTTAAGGCCTGGGCACAAGTGCGGGATAGGCTTAAGGCCTGGGCACAAGTGCGGGCTAGGCTTAAGGCCTGGGCACAAGTGCGGGCTAGGCTTAAGGCCGGGGCACAAGTGCGGGCTAGGCTTAAGGCCGAAGCACAAGTGCGGGCTAGGCTTAAGGCCTGGGCACAAGTGCGGGCTAGGCTTAAGGCCTGGGCACAAGTGCGGGCTAGGCTTAAGGCCGGGGCACAAGTGCGGGCTAGGCTTAAGGCCTGGGCACAAGTGCGGGCTAGGCTTAAGGCCTGAGCACAAGTGCGGGCTAGACTTAAGGCCTGGGCACAAGTGCGGGATAGGCTTAAGGCCTGGGCACAAGTGCGGGCTAGGCTTAAGGCCTGGGCACAAGTGCGGGCTAGGCTTAAGGCCTAGGCACAAGTGCGGGCTAGGCTTAAGGCTTGGGCACAAGTGCGGGCTAGGCTTAAGGCCTGGGCACAAGTGCGGGCTAGGCTTAAGGCCAGAGCACAAGTGCGGGCTAGGCTTAAGGCCGGGGCACAAGTGCGGGCTAGGCTTAAGGCCGGGGCACAAGTACGGGCTAGGCTTAAGGCCGGGGCACAAGTGCGGGCTAGGCTTAAGGCCGGGGCACAAGTGCGGGCTAGGCTTAAGGCCGGGGCACAAGTGCGGGCTAGGCTTAAGGCCGGGGCACAAGTGCGGGCTAGGCTTAAGGCCGGGGCACAAGTGCGGGCTAGGCTTAAGGCCGGGGCACAAGTGTGGGCTAGGCTTAAGGCCGGGGCACAAGTGCGGGCTAGGCTTAAGGCAGGGGCACAAGTGCGGGCTAGGCTTAAGGCCGGGGCACAAGTGCGGGCTAGGCTTAAGGCCGGGGCACAAGTGCGGGCTAGGCTTAAGGCCGGGGCACAAGTGCGGGCTAGGCTTAAGGCCGGGGCACAAGTGCGGGCTAGGCTTAAGGCCGGGGCACAAGTGCGGGCTAGGCTTAAGGCCGGGGCACAAGTGCGGGCTAGGCTTAAGGCCGGGGCACAAGTGCGGGCTAGGCTTAAGGCCGGGGCACAAGTGCGGGCTAGGCTTAAGGCCGGGGCACAAGTGCAGGCTAGGCTTAAGGCCGGGGCACAAGTGCGGGCTAGGCTTAAGGCCGGGGCACAAGTGCGGGCTAGGCTTAAGGCCGGGGCACAATTGCGGGCTAGGCTTAAGGCCGGGGCACAAGTGCTGGCTAGGCTTAAGGCATACAGCCAACTCTTTGCACTTTTTGCATAAAGGGTTAGGCACCCATAGGGGTGAAGAGCTATCTTTCACCCCTCTACTCTGTACTTGGACATTTAGGACTAGATCCTTTGTTGTACAGTGCGGAGCCTCTCCATAACCCCATGCTCCAAGCGACCAGGCACTTCTTGTCTGTCCTCCGTAAATGGGTAATGCCTTCTTCACCAATTACAGTCGTGCATGCGCATTCAGACGGGACAAGAGCGAAGAGCGCAAAGCTGGCCCTATGTGCATAACCAACATGAAGCTGAAGACAAAAACAAACAAACAAGCATTCAAGGGGCTCAAAAGTGCGGGCTAGGCTTAAGGCCTGGGCACAAGTGCGGGCTGGGCTTAAGGCCTGGGCACAAGTGCGGGCTGGGCTTAAGGCCTGGGCACAAGTGCGGGCTGGGCTTAAGGCCTGGGCACAAGTGCGGGCTGGGCTTAAGGCCTGGGCACAAGTGCGGGCTGGGCTTAAGGCCTGGGCACAAATGCGGGCTGGGCTTAAGGCCTGGGCACAAGTGCGGGCTGGGCTTAAGGCCTGGGCACAAGTGCGGGCTGGGCTTAAGGCCTGGGCACAAGTGCGGGCTGGGCTTAAGGCCTGGGCACAAGTGCGGGCTGGGCTTAAGGCCTGGGCACAAGTGCGGGCTAGGCTTAAGGCCTGGGCACAAGTGCGGGCTAGGCTTAAGGCCTGGGCACAAGTGCGGGCTAGGCTTAAGGCCTGGGCACAAGTGCGGGCTAGGCTTAAGGCCTGGGCACAAGTGCGGGCTAGGCTTAAGGCCTGGGCACAAGTGCGGGCTAGGCTTAAGGCCTGGGCACAAGTGCGGGCTAGGCTTAAGGCCGGGGCACAAGTGCGGGCTAGGCTTAAGGCCGGGGCACAAGTGCGGGCTAGGCTTAAGGCCAGGGCACAAGTGCGGGCTAGGCTTAAGGCCGGAACACAAGTGCGGGCTAGGCTTAAGGCCGGGGCACAAGTGCGGGCTAGGCTTAAGGCCGGGGCACAAGTGCGGACTAGGCTTAAGGCCGGGGCACAAGTGCGGGCTAGGCTTAAGGCCGGGGCACAAGTGCGGGCTAGGCTTAAGGCCGGGGCACAAGTGCGGGCTAGGCTTAAGGCCGGGGCAAAATTGCGGGCTAGGCTTAAGGCCGGGGCACAATTGCGGGCTAGGCTTAAGGCCGGGGCACAAGTGCGGGCTAGGCTTAAGGCCTGGGCACAAGTGCGGGCTAGGCTTAAGGCCTGGGCACAAGTGCGGGCTAGGCTTAAGGCCTGGGCACTATTTCGGGCTAGGCTTAAGGCCTGGGCACAAGTGCGGGCTAGGCTTAAGGCCTGGGCACAAGTGCGGGCTAGGCTTAAGGCCGGGGCACAAGTGCGGGCTAGGCTTAAATCCGGGGCTCAAGTGCGGGCTAGGCTTAAGGCCGGGGCACAAGTGCGGGCTAGGCTTAAGGCATGGGCACAAGTGCAGGCTAAGCTTAAGGCCTGGGCACAATTGCGGGCTAGGCTTAAGGCCTGGGCACAAGTGCGGGCTAGGCTTAAGGCCTGGGCACAAGTGCGGGCTAGGCTGAAGGCCGGGGCACAAGTGCGGGCTAGGCTTAAAGCCGGGGCACAAGTGCGGGCTAGGCTTAAGGCCGGGGCACAAGTGCGGGCTAGGCTTAAGGCCGGGGCACAAGTGCGGGCTAGGCTTAAGGCCGGGGCACAAGTGCGGGCTAGGCTTAAGGCCGGGGCACAAGTGCGGGCTAGGCTTAAGGCCGGGGCACAAGTGCGGGCTAGGCTTAAGGCCGGGGCACAAGTGCGGGCTAGGCTTAAGGCCGGGGCACAAGTGCGGGCTAGGCTTAAGGCCGGGGCACAAGTACGGGCTAGGCTTAAGGCCTGGGCACAAGTGCGTCTAGGCTTAAGGCCTGGGCACAAGTGCGGGCTAGGCTTAAGGCCTGGGCACAAGTGCGGGCTAGGCTTAAGGCTTGGGCACAAGTGCGGGCTAGGCTTAAGGCCTGGGAACAAGTGCGGGCTAGGCTTAAGGCCTGGGCACAAGTGCGGGCTAGGCTTAAGGCCTGGGCACTATTTCGGGCTAGGCTTAAGGCCTGGGCACTATTTCGGGCTAGGCTTAAGGCCTGGGCACAAGTGCGGGCTAGACTTAAGGCCGGGGCACAAGTGCGGGCTAGGCTTAAGGCCAGGGCACAAGTGCGGGCTAGGCTTAAGGCCGGGGCACAAGTGCGGGCTAGGCTTAAGGCATGGGCACAAGTGCGGGCTAGGCTTAAGGCCTGGGCACAAGTGCGGGCTAGGCTTAAGGCCTGGGCACAAGTGCAGTGCTGGCTAGGATCAAGGCAGGGGGCACAAGTGCTGGCTAGGCTTAAGGCATGGGCACAAGTGCTGGCTAGGCTTAAGGCATACAGCCAACTCTTTGCACTCTTTGCATAAAGGGTTAAGCACCCATAGGGGTGAAGAGCTAGCTTTCACCCCTCTACTCTGTACTTGGACATTTAGGACTAGATCCTTTGTTGTACAGTGCGGAGCCTCTCCATAACCCCATGCTCCAAGCGACCAGGCACTTCTTGTCTGTCCTCCGTAAATGGGTAATGCCTTCTTCACCAATTACAGTCGTGCATGCGCATTCAGACGGGACAAGAGCGAAGAGCGTAAAGCTGGCCCTATGTGCATAACCAACATGAAGCTGAAGACAAAAACAAACAAACAAGCATTCAAGGGGCTCAAAAGTGCGGGCTATGCTTAAGGCCTGGGCACAAGTGCGGGCTAGGCTTAAGGCCTGGGCACAAGTGCGGGCTAGGCTTAAGGCCTGGGCACAAGTGCGGGCTAGGCTTAAGGCCTGGGCACAAGTGCGGGCTGGGCTTAAGGCCGGGGCACAAGTGCGGGCTGGGCTTAAGGCCTGGGCACAAGTGCGGGCTGGGCTTAAGGCCTGGGCACAAGTGCGGGCTGGGCATAAGGCCTGGGCACAAGTGCGGGCTGGGCTTAAGGCCTGGGCACAAGTGCGGGCTGGGCTTAAGGCCTGGGCACAAGTGCGGGCTGATCTTAAGGCCTGGGCACAAGTGCGGGCTGGGCTTAAGGCCTGGGCACAAGTGCGGGCTGGGCTTAAGGCCTGGGCACAAGTGCGGGCTAGGCTTAAGGCCTGGGCACAAGTGCGGGCTAGGCTTAAGGCCGGGGCACAAGTGCGGGCTAGGCTTAAGGCCGGGGCACAAGTGCGGGCTAGGCTTAAGGCCGGGGCACAAGTGCGGGCTAGGCTTAAGGCCGGGGCACAAGTGCGGGCTAGGCTTAGGGCCGGGGCACAAGTGCGGGCTAGGCTTAAGGCCGGGGCACAAGTGCGGGCTAGGCTTAAGGCCGGGGCACAAGTGCGGGCTAGGCTTAAGGCCGGGGCACAAGTGCGGGCTAGGCTTAAGGCCTGGGCACAAGTGCGGGCTAGGCTTAAGGCCTGGGCACAAGTGCGGGCTAGGCTTAAGGCCGGGGCACAAGTGCGGGCTAGGCTTAAGGCCGGGGCACAATTGCGGGCTAGGCTTAAGGCCGGGGCACAAGTGAGGGCTAGGCTTAAGGCCTGGGCACTATTTCGGGCTAGGCTTAAGGACTGGGCACAAGTGCGGGCTAGGCTTAAGGCCTGGGCACTATTTCAGGCTAGGCTTAAGGCCTGGGCACAAGTGCGGGCTAGGCTTAAGGCCTGGGCACAAGTGCGGGCTAGGCTTAAGGCCTGGGCACAAGTGCGGGCTAGGCTTAAGGCCTTGGCACAAGTGCGGGCTAGGCTTAAGGCCTGGGCACAAGTGCGGGCTAGGCTTAAGGCCTGGGCACAAGTGCGGGCTAGGCTTAAGGCCTGGGCACAAGTGCGGGCTAGGCTTAAGGCCGGGGCACAAGTGCGGGCTAGGCTTAAGGCCGGGGCACAAGTGCGGGCTAGGCTTAAGGCCTGGGCACAAGTGCGGGCTAGGTTTAAGGCCTGGGCACAAGTGCGGGCTAGGCTTAAGGCCTGGGCACAAGTGCGGGCTAGGCTTAAGGCCTGGGCACAAGTGCGGGCTAGGCTTAAGGCCTGGGCACAAGTGCGGGCTAGGCTTAAGGCCTGGGCACAAGTGCGGGCTAGGCTTAAGGCCTGGGCACAAGTGCGGGCTAGGCTTAAGGCCTGGGCACAAGTGCGGGCTAGGCTTAATGCCTGGGCACAAGTGCGGGCTAGGCTTAAGGCCTGGGTAAAAGTGCAGTGCTGGCTAGGATCAAGGCAGGGGGCACTAGTGCTGGCTAGGCTTAAGGCATGGGCACAAGTGCGAGCTAGGCTTAAGGCCTGGGCACAAGTGCGGGCTAGGCTTAAGGCCTGGGCACAAGTGCGGGCTAGGCTTAAGGCCTGGGCAAAAGTGCGGGCTAGGCTTAACGCCTGGGCACAAGTGCGGGCTAGGCTTAAAGCCGGGGCACAAGTGCGGGCTAGGCTTAAGGCCTGGGCACAAGTGCGGGCTAGGCTTAAGGCCTGGGCACAAGTGCGGGCTAGGCTTAAGGCCTGGGCACAAGTGCGGGCTAGGCTTAAGGCCTGGGCACAAGTGCGGGTTAGGCTTACGACCTGGGCACAAGTGCGGGCTAGGCTTAAGGCCTGGGCACAAGTGCGGGCTAGGCTTAAGGCCTGGGCACAAGTGCTGGCTAGGCTTAAGGCCTGGGCACAAGTGCGGGCTGGGCTTAAAGCCGGGGCACAAGTGCGGGCTAGGCTTAAGGCCTGGGCACAAGTGCGGGCTAGACTTAAGGCCTGGGCACAAGTGCGGGCTAGGCTTAAGGCCTGGGCACAAGTGCGGGTTAGGCTTAAGGCCTGGGCACAAGTGCGGGCTAGGCTTAAGGCCTGGGCACAAGTGCGGGCTAGGCTTAAGGCCTGGGCACAAGTGCTGGCTAGGCTTAAGGCCTGGGCACAAGTGCGGGCTAGGCTTAAGGCCTGGGCACAAGTGCGGGCTAGGCTTAAGGCCGGGGCACAAGTGCGGGCTAGGCTTAAGGCCGGGGCACAAGTGCGGGCTAGGCTTAAGGCCGGGGCACAAGTGCGGGCTAGGCTTAAGGCCTGGGCACAAGTGCTGGCTAGGCTTAAGGCCTGGGCACAAGTGCGGGCTAGGCTTAAGGCCTGGGCACAAGTGCGGGCTAGGCTTAAGACCGGGGCACAAGTGCGGGCTAGGCTTAAGGCCGGGGAACAAGTGCGGGCTAGGCTTAAGGCCGGGGCACAAGTGCGGGCTAGGCTTAAGGACGGGGCACAAGTGCGGGCTAGGCTTAAGGCCTGGGCACAAGTGCGGGCTAGGCTTAAGGCCTGGGCACAAGTGCGGGCTAGGCTTAAGGCCTGGGCACAAGTGCAGTGCTGGCTAGGCTTAAGGCATGGGCACAAGTGCTGGCTAGGCTTAAGGCATACAGCTAACTCTTTGCACTCTTTGCATAAAGGGTTAGGCACCCATAGGGGTGAAGAGCTAGCTTTCACCCCTCTACTCTGTACTTGGACATTTAGGACTAGATCCTTTGTTGTACAGTGCGGAGCCTCTCCATAACCCCATGCTCCAAGTGACCAGGCACTTCTTGTCTGTCCTCCGTAAATAGGTAATGCCTTCTTCCCCAATTACAGTCGTGCATGCGCATTCAGACGGGACAAGAGCGAAGAGCGTAAAGCTGGCCCTGTGCATAACCAACATGAAGCTGAAGACAAAAACAAACAAGCATTCAAGGGGCTCGAAAGTGCGGGCTAGGCTTAAGGCCTGGGCACAAGTGCGGGCTAGGCTTAAGGCCTGGGCACAAGTGCGGGCTAGGCTTAAGGCCTGGGCACAAGTGCGGGCTAGGCTTAAGGCCTGGGCACAAGTGCGGGCTAGGCTTAACGCCTGGGCACAAGTGCGGGCTAGGCTTAAGGCCTGGGCACAAGTGCGGGCTAGGCTTAAGGCCGGGGCACAAGTGCGGGCTAGGCTTAAGGCCGGGGCACAAGTGCGGGCTAGGCTTAAGGCCGGGGCACAAGTGCGGGCTAGGCTTAAGGCCTGGGCACAAGTGCGGGCTAGGCTTAAGGCCGGGGCACAAGTGCGGGCAAGGCTTAAGGCCGGGGCACAAGTGCGGGCTAGGCTTAAGGCCGGGGCACAAGTGCGGGCTAGGCTTAAGGCCAGGGCACAAGTGCGGGCTAGGCTTAAGGCCGGGGCACAAGTACGGGCAAGGCTTAAGGCCGGGGCACAAGTGCGGGCTAGGCTTAAGGCCGGGAAACAAGTGCGGGCTAGGCTTAAGGCCGGGGCACAAGTGAGGGCTAGGCTTAAGACTGGGGCACAAGTGCGGGCTAGGCTTAAGGCCTGGGCACAAGTGCGGGCTAGGATTAAGGACTGGGCACAAGTGCGGGCTAGGCTTAAGGCCTGGGCACAAGTGCGGGCTAGGCTTAAGGCCTGGGCACAAGTGCGGGCTAGGCTTAAGGCCGGGGCACAAGTGCGGGCTAGGCTTAAGGCCTGGGCACAAGTGCGGGCTAGGCTTAAGGCCTGGGCACAAGTGCGGGCTAGGCTTAAGGCCTGGGCACAAGTGCGGGCTAGGCTTAAGGCCTGGGCACAAGTGCGGGCTAGGCTTAAGGCCTGGGCACAAGTGCGGGCTAGGCTTAAGGCCTGGGCACAAGTGCGGGCTACGCTTAAGGCCTGGGCACAAGTGCGGGCTAGGCTTAAGGCCTGGGCACAAGTGCGGGCTAGGCTTAAGGCCTGGGCACAAGTGCAGTGCTGGCTAGGATAAGGCAGGGGGCACAAGTGCTGGCTAGGCTTAAGGCATGGGCACAAGTGCTGGCTAGGCTTAAGGCATACAGCTAACTCTTTGCACTCTTTGCATAAAGGGTTAGGCACCCATAGGGGTGAAGAGCTAGCTTTCACCCCTCTACTCTGTACTTGGACATTTAGGACTAGATCCTTTGTTGTACAGTGCGGAGCCTCTCCATAACCCCATGCTCCAAGCGACCAGGCACTTCTTGTCTGTCCTCCGTAAATGGGTAATGCCTTCTTCCCCAATTACAGTCGTGCATGCGCATTCAGACGGGACAAGAGCGAAGAGCGTAAAGCTGGCCCTATGTGCATAACCAACATGAAGCTGAAGACAAAAACAAACAAACAAGCATTCAAGGGGCTCAAAAGTGCGGGCTAGGCTTAAGGCCAGGGCACAAGTGCGGGCTAGGCTTAAGGCCTGGGCACAAGTGCGGGCTAGGCTTAAGGCCTGGGCACAAGTGCGGGCTAGGCTTAAGGCCTGGGCACAAGTGCGGGCTAGGCTTAAGGCCGGGGCACAAGTGCGGGCTAGGCTTAAGGCCGGGGCACAAGTGCGGGCTAGGCTTAAGGCCGGGGCACAAGTGCGGGCTAGGCTTAAGGCCGGGTCACAAGTGCTGGGTAGGCTTAAGGCCTGGGCACAAGTGCGGGCTAGGCTTAAGGCCGGGGCACAAGTGCGGGCTGGGCTTAAGGCCGGGGCACAAGTGCGGGCTGGGCTTAAGGTCGGGGCACAAGTGCGGGCTGGGCTTAAGGCCGGGGCACAGGTGCGGGCTAGGCTTAAGGCCGGGGCACAGGTGCGGGCTAGGATTCAGGACTGGGCACAAGTGCGGGCTAGGCTTAAGGCCGGGGCACAGGTGCGGGCTAGGCTTAAGGCCGGGGCACAGGTGCGGGCTAGGCTTAAGGCCTGGGCACAAGTGCGGGCTAGGCTTAAGGCCTGGGCACAAGTGCGGGCTAAACTTAAGGCCTGGGCACAAGTGCGGGCTAGGCTTAAGGCCGGGGCACAAGTGCGGGCTAGGCTTAAGGCCGGGGCACAAGTGCGGTCAAGGCTTAAGGCCGGGGCACAAGGGCGGGCTAGGCTTAAGGCCTGGGCACAAGTGCGGGCTAGGCTTAAGGCCTGGGCACAAGTGCGGGCTAGGCTTAAGGCCTGGGCACAAGTGCGGACTAGGCTTAAGGCCGGGGCACAAGTGCGGGCTAGGCTTAAGGCCGGGGCACAAGTGCGGGCTAGGCTTAAGGCCGGGGCACAATTGCGGGCTAGGCTTAAGGCCGGGGCACAAGTGCTGGCTAGGCTTAAGGCATACAGCCAACTCTTTGCACTTTTTGCATAAAGGGTTAGGCACCCATAGGGGTGAAGAGCTATCTTTCACCCCTCTACTCTGTACTTGGACATTTAGGACTAGATCCTTTGTTGTACAGTGCGGAGCCTCTCCATAACCCCATGCTCCAAGCGACCAGGCACTTCTTGTCTGTCCTCCGTAAATGGGTAATGCCTTCTTCACCAATTACAGTCGTGCATGCGCATTCAGACGGGACAAGAGCGAAGAGCGCAAAGCTGGCCCTATGTGCATAACCAACATGAAGCTGAAGACAAAAACAAACAAACAAGCATTCAAGGGGCTCAAAAGTGCGGGCTAGGCTTAAGGCCTGGGCACAAGTGCGGGCTGGGCTTAAGGCCTGGGCACAAGTGCGGGCTGGGCTTAAGGCCTGGGCACAAGTGCGGGATGGGCTTAAGGCCTGGGCACAAGTGCGGGCTGGGCTTAAGGCCTGGGCACAAGTGCGGGCTGGGCTTAAGGCCTGGGCACAAATGCGGGCTGGGCTTAAGGCCTGGGCACAAGTGCGGGCTGGGCTTAAGGCCTGGGCACAAGTGCGGGCTGGGCTTAAGGCCTGGGCACAAGTGCGGGCTGGGCTTAAGGCCTGGGCACAAGTGCGGGCTGGGCTTAAGGCCTGGGCACAAGTGCGGGCTAGGCTTAAGGCCTGGGCACAAGTGCGGGCTAGGCTTAAGGCCTGGGCACAAGTGCGGGCTAGGCTTAAGGCCTGGGCACAAGTGCGGGCTAGGCTTAAGGCCTGGGCACAAGTGCGGGCTAGGCTTAAGGCCTGGGCACAAGTGCGGGCTAGGCTTAAGGCCTGGGCACAAGTGCGGGCTAGGCTTAAGGCCGGGGCACAAGTGCGGGCTAGGCTTAAGGCCGGGGCACAAGTGCGGGCTAGGCTTAAGGCCAGGGCACAAGTGCGGGCTAGGCTTAAGGCCGGAACACAAGTGCGGGCTAGGCTTAAGGCCGGGGCACAAGTGCGGGCTAGGCTTAAGGCCGGGGCACAAGTGCGGACTAGGCTTAAGGCCGGGGCACAAGTGCGGGCTAGGCTTAAGGCCGGGGCACAAGTGCGGGCTAGGCTTAAGGCCGGGGCACAAGTGCGGGCTAGGCTTAAGGCCGGGGCAAAATTGCGGGCTAGGCTTAAGGCCGGGGCACAATTGCGGGCTAGGCTTAAGGCCGGGGCACAAGTGCGGGCTAGGCTTAAGGCCTGGGCACAAGTGCGGGCTAGGCTTAAGGCCTGGGCACAAGTGCGGGCTAGGCTTAAGGCCTGGGCACTATTTCGGGCTAGGCTTAAGGCCTGGGCACAAGTGCGGGCTAGGCTTAAGGCCTGGGCACAAGTGCGGGCTAGGCTTAAGGCCGGGGCACAAGTGCGGGCTAGGCTTAAATCCGGGGCTCAAGTGCGGGCTAGGCTTAAGGCCGGGGCACAAGTGCGGGCTAGGCTTAAGGCATGGGCACAAGTGCAGGCTAAGCTTAAGGCCTGGGCACAATTGCGGGCTAGGCTTAAGGCCTGGGCACAAGTGCGGGCTAGGCTTAAGGCCTGGGCACAAGTGCGGGCTAGGCTGAAGGCCGGGGCACAAGTGCGGGCTAGGCTTAAAGCCGGGGCACAAGTGCGGGCTAGGCTTAAGGCCGGGGCACAAGTGCGGGCTAGGCTTAAGGCCGGGGCACAAGTGCGGGCTAGGCTTAAGGCCGGGGCACAAGTGCGGGCTAGGCTTAAGGCCGGGGCACAAGTGCGGGCTAGGCTTAAGGCCGGGGCACAAGTGCGGGCTAGGCTTAAGGCCGGGGCACAAGTGCGGGCTAGGCTTAAGGCCGGGGCACAAGTGCGGGCTAGGCTTAAGGCCGGGGCACAAGTACGGGCTAGGCTTAAGGCCTGGGCACAAGTGCGTCTAGGCTTAAGGCCTGGGCACAAGTGCGGGCTAGGCTTAAGGCCTGGGCACAAGTGCGGGCTAGGCTTAAGGCTTGGGCACAAGTGCGGGCTAGGCTTAAGGCCTGGGAACAAGTGCGGGCTAGGCTTAAGGCCTGGGCACAAGTGCGGGCTAGGCTTAAGGCCTGGGCACTATTTCGGGCTAGGCTTAAGGCCTGGGCACTATTTCGGGCTAGGCTTAAGGCCTGGGCACAAGTGCGGGCTAGACTTAAGGCCGGGGCACAAGTGCGGGCTAGGCTTAAGGCCAGGGCACAAGTGCGGGCTAGGCTTAAGGCCGGGGCACAAGTGCGGGCTAGGCTTAAGGCATGGGCACAAGTGCGGGCTAGGCTTAAGGCCTGGGCACAAGTGCGGGCTAGGCTTAAGGCCTGGGCACAAGTGCAGTGCTGGCTAGGATCAAGGCAGGGGGCACAAGTGCTGGCTAGGCTTAAGGCATGGGCACAAGTGCTGGCTAGGCTTAAGGCATACAGCCAACTCTTTGCACTCTTTGCATAAAGGGTTAAGCACCCATAGGGGTGAAGAGCTAGCTTTCACCCCTCTACTCTGTACTTGGACATTTAGGACTAGATCCTTTGTTGTACAGTGCGGAGCCTCTCCATAACCCCATGCTCCAAGCGACCAGGCACTTCTTGTCTGTCCTCCGTAAATGGGTAATGCCTTCTTCACCAATTACAGTCGTGCGTGCGCATTCAGACGGGACAAGAGCGAAGAGCGTAAAGCTGGCCCTATGTGCATAACCAACATGAAGCTGAAGACAAAAACAAACAAACAAGCATTCAAGGGGCTCAAAAGTGCGGGCTATGCTTAAGGCCTGGGCACAAGTGCGGGCTAGGCTTAAGGCCTGGGCACAAGTGCGGGCTAGGCTTAAGGCCTGGGCACAAGTGCGGGCTAGGCTTAAGGCCTGGGCACAAGTGCGGGCTGGGCTTAAGGCCGGGGCACAAGTGCGGGCTGGGCTTAAGGCCTGGGCACAAGTGCGGGCTGGGCTTAAGGCCTGGGCACAAGTGCGGGCTGGGCATAAGGCCTGGGCACAAGTGCGGGCTGGGCTTAAGGCCTGGGCACAAGTGCGGGCTGGGCTTAAGGCCTGGGCACAAGTGCGGGCTGATCTTAAGGCCTGGGCACAAGTGCGGGCTGGGCTTAAGGCCTGGGCACAAGTGCGGGCTGGGCTTAAGGCCTGGGCACAAGTGCGGGCTAGGCTTAAGGCCTGGGCACAAGTGCGGGCTAGGCTTAAGGCCGGGGCACAAGTGCGGGCTAGGCTTAAGGCCGGGGCACAAGTGCGGGCTAGGCTTAAGGCCGGGGCACAAGTGCGGGCTAGGCTTAAGGCCGGGGCACAAGTGCGGGCTAGGCTTAGGGCCGGGGCACAAGTGCGGGCTAGGCTTAAGGCCGGGGCACAAGTGCGGGCTAGGCTTAAGGCCGGGGCACAAGTGCGGGCTAGGCTTAAGGCCGGGGCACAAGTGCGGGCTAGGCTTAAGGCCTGGGCACAAGTGCGGGCTAGGCTTAAGGCCTGGGCACAAGTGCGGGCTAGGCTTAAGGCCGGGGCACAAGTGCGGGCTAGGCTTAAGGCCGGGGCACAATTGCGGGCTAGGCTTAAGGCCGGGGCACAAGTGAGGGCTAGGCTTAAGGCCTGGGCACTATTTCGGGCTAGGCTTAAGGACTGGGCACAAGTGCGGGCTAGGCTTAAGGCCTGGGCACTATTTCAGGCTAGGCTTAAGGCCTGGGCACAAGTGCGGGCTAGGCTTAAGGCCTGGGCACAAGTGCGGGCTAGGCTTAAGGCCTGGGCACAAGTGCGGGCTAGGCTTAAGGCCTTGGCACAAGTGCGGGCTAGGCTTAAGGCCTGGGCACAAGTGCGGGCTAGGCTTAAGGCCTGGGCACAAGTGCGGGCTAGGCTTAAGGCCTGGGCACAAGTGCGGGCTAGGCTTAAGGCCGGGGCACAAGTGCGGGCTAGGCTTAAGGCCGGGGCACAAGTGCGGGCTAGGCTTAAGGCCTGGGCACAAGTGCGGGCTAGGTTTAAGGCCTGGGCACAAGTGCGGGCTAGGCTTAAGGCCTGGGCACAAGTGCGGGCTAGGCTTAAGGCCTGGGCACAAGTGCGGGCTAGGCTTAAGGCCGGGGCACAAGTGCGGGCTAGGCTTAAGGCCGGGGCACAAGTGCGGGCTAGGCTTAAGGCCGGGGCACAAGTGCGGGCTAGGCTTAAGGCCGGGGCACAAGTACGGGCTAGGCTTAAGGCCTGGGCACAAGTGCGTCTAGGCTTAAGGCCTGGGCACAAGTGCGGGCTAGGCTTAAGGCCTGGGCACAAGTGCGGGCTAGGCTTAAGGCTTGGGCACAAGTGCGGGCTAGGCTTAAGGCCTGGGAACAAGTGCGGGCTAGGCTTAAGGCCTGGGCACAAGTGCGGGCTAGGCTTAAGGCCTGGGCACTATTTCGGGCTAGGCTTAAGGCCTGGGCACTATTTCGGGCTAGGCTTAAGGCCTGGGCACAAGTGCGGGCTAGACTTAAGGCCGGGGCACAAGTGCGGGCTAGGCTTAAGGCCAGGGCACAAGTGCGGGCTAGGCTTAAGGCCGGGGCACAAGTGCGGGCTAGGCTTAAGGCATGGGCACAAGTGCGGGCTAGGCTTAAGGCCTGGGCACAAGTGCGGGCTAGGCTTAAGGCCTGGGCACAAGTGCAGTGCTGGCTAGGATCAAGGCAGGGGGCACAAGTGCTGGCTAGGCTTAAGGCATGGGCACAAGTGCTGGCTAGGCTTAAGGCATACAGCCAACTCTTTGCACTCTTTGCATAAAGGGTTAAGCACCCATAGGGGTGAAGAGCTAGCTTTCACCCCTCTACTCTGTACTTGGACATTTAGGACTAGATCCTTTGTTGTACAGTGCGGAGCCTCTCCATAACCCCATGCTCCAAGCGACCAGGCACTTCTTGTCTGTCCTCCGTAAATGGGTAATGCCTTCTTCACCAATTACAGTCGTGCATGCGCATTCAGACGGGACAAGAGCGAAGAGCGTAAAGCTGGCCCTATGTGCATAACCAACATGAAGCTGAAGACAAAAACAAACAAACAAGCATTCAAGGGGCTCAAAAGTGCGGGCTATGCTTAAGGCCTGGGCACAAGTGCGGGCTAGGCTTAAGGCCTGGGCACAAGTGCGGGCTAGGCTTAAGGCCTGGGCACAAGTGCGGGCTAGGCTTAAGGCCTGGGCACAAGTGCGGGCTGGGCTTAAGGCCGGGGCACAAGTGCGGGCTGGGCTTAAGGCCTGGGCACAAGTGCGGGCTGGGCTTAAGGCCTGGGCACAAGTGCGGGCTGGGCATAAGGCCTGGGCACAAGTGCGGGCTGGGCTTAAGGCCTGGGCACAAGTGCGGGCTGGGCTTAAGGCCTGGGCACAAGTGCGGGCTGATCTTAAGGCCTGGGCACAAGTGCGGGCTGGGCTTAAGGCCTGGGCACAAGTGCGGGCTGGGCTTAAGGCCTGGGCACAAGTGCGGGCTAGGCTTAAGGCCTGGGCACAAGTGCGGGCTAGGCTTAAGGCCGGGGCACAAGTGCGGGCTAGGCTTAAGGCCGGGGCACAAGTGCGGGCTAGGCTTAAGGCCGGGGCACAAGTGCGGGCTAGGCTTAAGGCCGGGGCACAAGTGCGGGCTAGGCTTAGGGCCGGGGCACAAGTGCGGGCTAGGCTTAAGGCCGGGGCACAAGTGCGGGCTAGGCTTAAGGCCGGGGCACAAGTGCGGGCTAGGCTTAAGGCCGGGGCACAAGTGCGGGCTAGGCTTAAGGCCTGGGCACAAGTGCGGGCTAGGCTTAAGGCCTGGGCACAAGTGCGGGCTAGGCTTAAGGCCGGGGCACAAGTGCGGGCTAGGCTTAAGGCCGGGGCACAATTGCGGGCTAGGCTTAAGGCCGGGGCACAAGTGAGGGCTAGGCTTAAGGCCTGGGCACTATTTCGGGCTAGGCTTAAGGACTGGGCACAAGTGCGGGCTAGGCTTAAGGCCTGGGCACTATTTCAGGCTAGGCTTAAGGCCTGGGCACAAGTGCGGGCTAGGCTTAAGGCCTGGGCACAAGTGCGGGCTAGGCTTAAGGCCTGGGCACAAGTGCGGGCTAGGCTTAAGGCCTTGGCACAAGTGCGGGCTAGGCTTAAGGCCTGGGCACAAGTGCGGGCTAGGCTTAAGGCCTGGGCACAAGTGCGGGCTAGGCTTAAGGCCTGGGCACAAGTGCGGGCTAGGCTTAAGGCCGGGGCACAAGTGCGGGCTAGGCTTAAGGCCGGGGCACAAGTGCGGGCTAGGCTTAAGGCCTGGGCACAAGTGCGGGCTAGGTTTAAGGCCTGGGCACAAGTGCGGGCTAGGCTTAAGGCCTGGGCACAAGTGCGGGCTAGGCTTAAGGCCTGGGCACAAGTGCGGGCTAGGCTTAAGGCCTGGGCACAAGTGCGGGCTAGGCTTAAGGCCTGGGCACAAGTGCGGGCTAGGCTTAAGGCCTGGGCACAAGTGCGGGCTAGGCTTAAGGCCTGGGCACAAGTGCGGGCTAGGCTTAATGCCTGGGCACAAGTGCGGGCTAGGCTTAAGGCCTGGGTAAAAGTGCAGTGCTGGCTAGGATCAAGGCAGGGGGCACTAGTGCTGGCTAGGCTTAAGGCATGGGCACAAGTGCGAGCTAGGCTTAAGGCCTGGGCACAAGTGCGGGCTAGGCTTAAGGCCTGGGCACAAGTGCGGGCTAGGCTTAAGGCCTGGGCAAAAGTGCGGGCTAGGCTTAACGCCTGGGCACAAGTGCGGGCTAGGCTTAAAGCCGGGGCACAAGTGCGGGCTAGGCTTAAGGCCTGGGCACAAGTGCGGGCTAGGCTTAAGGCCTGGGCACAAGTGCGGGCTAGGCTTAAGGCCTGGGCACAAGTGCGGGCTAGGCTTAAGGCCTGGGCACAAGTGCGGGTTAGGCTTACGACCTGGGCACAAGTGCGGGCTAGGCTTAAGGCCTGGGCACAAGTGCGGGCTAGGCTTAAGGCCTGGGCACAAGTGCTGGCTAGGCTTAAGGCCTGGGCACAAGTGCGGGCTGGGCTTAAAGCCGGGGCACAAGTGCGGGCTAGGCTTAAGGCCTGGGCACAAGTGCGGGCTAGACTTAAGGCCTGGGCACAAGTGCGGGCTAGGCTTAAGGCCTGGGCACAAGTGCGGGTTAGGCTTAAGGCCTGGGCACAAGTGCGGGCTAGGCTTAAGGCCTGGGCACAAGTGCGGGCTAGGCTTAAGGCCTGGGCACAAGTGCTGGCTAGGCTTAAGGCCTGGGCACAAGTGCGGGCTAGGCTTAAGGCCTGGGCACAAGTGCGGGCTAGGCTTAAGGCCGGGGCACAAGTGCGGGCTAGGCTTAAGGCCGGGGCACAAGTGCGGGCTAGGCTTAAGGCCGGGGCACAAGTGCGGGCTAGGCTTAAGGCCTGGGCACAAGTGCTGGCTAGGCTTAAGGCCTGGGCACAAGTGCGGGCTAGGCTTAAGGCCTGGGCACAAGTGCGGGCTAGGCTTAAGACCGGGGCACAAGTGCGGGCTAGGCTTAAGGCCGGGGAACAAGTGCGGGCTAGGCTTAAGGCCGGGGCACAAGTGCGGGCTAGGCTTAAGGACGGGGCACAAGTGCGGGCTAGGCTTAAGGCCTGGGCACAAGTGCGGGCTAGGCTTAAGGCCTGGGCACAAGTGCGGGCTAGGCTTAAGGCCTGGGCACAAGTGCAGTGCTGGCTAGGCTTAAGGCATGGGCACAAGTGCTGGCTAGGCTTAAGGCATACAGCTAACTCTTTGCACTCTTTGCATAAAGGGTTAGGCACCCATAGGGGTGAAGAGCTAGCTTTCACCCCTCTACTCTGTACTTGGACATTTAGGACTAGATCCTTTGTTGTACAGTGCGGAGCCTCTCCATAACCCCATGCTCCAAGTGACCAGGCACTTCTTGTCTGTCCTCCGTAAATGGGTAATGCCTTCTTCCCCAATTACAGTCGTGCATGCGCATTCAGACGGGACAAGAGCGAAGAGCGTAAAGCTGGCCCTGTGCATAACCAACATGAAGCTGAAGACAAAAACAAACAAGCATTCAAGGGGCTCGAAAGTGCGGGCTAGGCTTAAGGCCTGGGCACAAGTGCGGGCTAGGCTTAAGGCCTGGGCACAAGTGCGGGCTAGGCTTAAGGCCTGGGCACAAGTGCGGGCTAGGCTTAAGGCCTGGGCACAAGTGCGGGCTAGGCTTAACGCCTGGGCACAAGTGCGGGCTAGGCTTAAGGCCTGGGCACAAGTGCGGGCTAGGCTTAAGGCCGGGGCACAAGTGCGGGCTAGGCTTAAGGCCGGGGCACAAGTGCGGGCTAGGCTTAAGGCCGGGGCACAAGTGCGGGCTAGGCTTAAGGCCTGGGCACAAGTGCGGGCTAGGCTTAAGGCCGGGGCACAAGTGCGGGCAAGGCTTAAGGCCGGGGCACAAGTGCGGGCTAGGCTTAAGGCCGGGGCACAAGTGCGGGCTAGGCTTAAGGCCAGGGCACAAGTGCGGGCTAGGCTTAAGGCCGGGGCACAAGTACGGGCAAGGCTTAAGGCCGGGGCACAAGTGCGGGCTAGGCTTAAGGCCGGGAAACAAGTGCGGGCTAGGCTTAAGGCCGGGGCACAAGTGAGGGCTAGGCTTAAGACTGGGGCACAAGTGCGGGCTAGGCTTAAGGCCTGGGCACAAGTGCGGGCTAGGATTAAGGACTGGGCACAAGTGCGGGCTAGGCTTAAGGCCTGGGCACAAGTGCGGGCTAGGCTTAAGGCCTGGGCACAAGTGCGGGCTAGGCTTAAGGCCGGGGCACAAGTGCGGGCTAGGCTTAAGGCCTGGGCACAAGTGCGGGCTAGGCTTAAGGCCTGGGCACAAGTGCGGGCTAGGCTTAAGGCCTGGGCACAAGTGCGGGCTAGGCTTAAGGCCTGGGCACAAGTGCGGGCTAGGCTTAAGGCCTGGGCACAAGTGCGGGCTAGGCTTAAGGCCTGGGCACAAGTGCGGGCTACGCTTAAGGCCTGGGCACAAGTGCGGGCTAGGCTTAAGGCCTGGGCACAAGTGCGGGCTAGGCTTAAGGCCTGGGCACAAGTGCAGTGCTGGCTAGGATAAGGCAGGGGGCACAAGTGCTGGCTAGGCTTAAGGCATGGGCACAAGTGCTGGCTAGGCTTAAGGCATACAGCTAACTCTTTGCACTCTTTGCATAAAGGGTTAGGCACCCATAGGGGTGAAGAGCTAGCTTTCACCCCTCTACTCTGTACTTGGACATTTAGGACTAGATCCTTTGTTGTACAGTGCGGAGCCTCTCCATAACCCCATGCTCCAAGCGACCAGGCACTTCTTGTCTGTCCTCCGTAAATGGGTAATGCCTTCTTCCCCAATTACAGTCGTGCATGCGCATTCAGACGGGACAAGAGCGAAGAGCGTAAAGCTGGCCCTATGTGCATAACCAACATGAAGCTGAAGACAAAAACAAACAAACAAGCATTCAAGGGGCTCAAAAGTGCGGGCTAGGCTTAAGGCCAGGGCACAAGTGCGGGCTAGGCTTAAGGCCTGGGCACAAGTGCGGGCTAGGCTTAAGGCCTGGGCACAAGTGCGGGCTAGGCTTAAGGCCTGGGCACAAGTGCGGGCTAGGCTTAAGGCCGGGGCACAAGTGCGGGCTAGGCTTAAGGCCGGGGCACAAGTGCGGGCTAGGCTTAAGGCCGGGGCACAAGTGCGGGCTAGGCTTAAGGCCGGGTCACAAGTGCTGGGTAGGCTTAAGGCCTGGGCACAAGTGCGGGCTAGGCTTAAGGCCGGGGCACAAGTGCGGGCTGGGCTTAAGGCCGGGGCACAAGTGCGGGCTGGGCTTAAGGTCGGGGCACAAGTGCGGGCTGGGCTTAAGGCCGGGGCACAGGTGCGGGCTAGGCTTAAGGCCGGGGCACAGGTGCGGGCTAGGATTCAGGACTGGGCACAAGTGCGGGCTAGGCTTAAGGCCGGGGCACAGGTGCGGGCTAGGCTTAAGGCCGGGGCACAGGTGCGGGCTAGGCTTAAGGCCTGGGCACAAGTGCGGGCTAGGCTTAAGGCCTGGGCACAAGTGCGGGCTAAACTTAAGGCCTGGGCACAAGTGCGGGCTAGGCTTAAGGCCGGGGCACAAGTGCGGGCTAGGCTTAAGGCCGGGGCACAAGTGCGGTCAAGGCTTAAGGCCGGGGCACAAGGGCGGGCTAGGCTTAAGGCCTGGGCACAAGTGCGGGCTAGGCTTAAGGCCTGGGCACAAGTGCGGGCTAGGCTTAAGGCCTGGGCACAAGTGCGGACTAGGCTTAAGGCCGGGGCACAAGTGCGGGCTAGGCTTAAGGCCGGGGCACAAGTGCGGGCTAGGCTTAAGGCCGGGGCACAATTGCGGGCTAGGCTTAAGGCCGGGGCACAAGTGCTGGCTAGGCTTAAGGCATACAGCCAACTCTTTGCACTTTTTGCATAAAGGGTTAGGCACCCATAGGGGTGAAGAGCTATCTTTCACCCCTCTACTCTGTACTTGGACATTTAGGACTAGATCCTTTGTTGTACAGTGCGGAGCCTCTCCATAACCCCATGCTCCAAGCGACCAGGCACTTCTTGTCTGTCCTCCGTAAATGGGTAATGCCTTCTTCACCAATTACAGTCGTGCATGCGCATTCAGACGGGACAAGAGCGAAGAGCGCAAAGCTGGCCCTATGTGCATAACCAACATGAAGCTGAAGACAAAAACAAACAAACAAGCATTCAAGGGGCTCAAAAGTGCGGGCTAGGCTTAAGGCCTGGGCACAAGTGCGGGCTGGGCTTAAGGCCTGGGCACAAGTGCGGGCTGGGCTTAAGGCCTGGGCACAAGTGCGGGATGGGCTTAAGGCCTGGGCACAAGTGCGGGCTGGGCTTAAGGCCTGGGCACAAGTGCGGGCTGGGCTTAAGGCCTGGGCACAAATGCGGGCTGGGCTTAAGGCCTGGGCACAAGTGCGGGCTGGGCTTAAGGCCTGGGCACAAGTGCGGGCTGGGCTTAAGGCCTGGGCACAAGTGCGGGCTGGGCTTAAGGCCTGGGCACAAGTGCGGGCTGGGCTTAAGGCCTGGGCACAAGTGCGGGCTAGGCTTAAGGCCTGGGCACAAGTGCGGGCTAGGCTTAAGGCCTGGGCACAAGTGCGGGCTAGGCTTAAGGCCTGGGCACAAGTGCGGGCTAGGCTTAAGGCCTGGGCACAAGTGCGGGCTAGGCTTAAGGCCTGGGCACAAGTGCGGGCTAGGCTTAAGGCCTGGGCACAAGTGCGGGCTAGGCTTAAGGCCGGGGCACAAGTGCGGGCTAGGCTTAAGGCCGGGGCACAAGTGCGGGCTAGGCTTAAGGCCAGGGCACAAGTGCGGGCTAGGCTTAAGGCCGGAACACAAGTGCGGGCTAGGCTTAAGGCCGGGGCACAAGTGCGGGCTAGGCTTAAGGCCGGGGCACAAGTGCGGACTAGGCTTAAGGCCGGGGCACAAGTGCGGGCTAGGCTTAAGGCCGGGGCACAAGTGCGGGCTAGGCTTAAGGCCGGGGCACAAGTGCGGGCTAGGCTTAAGGCCGGGGCAAAATTGCGGGCTAGGCTTAAGGCCGGGGCACAATTGCGGGCTAGGCTTAAGGCCGGGGCACAAGTGCGGGCTAGGCTTAAGGCCTGGGCACAAGTGCGGGCTAGGCTTAAGGCCTGGGCACAAGTGCGGGCTAGGCTTAAGGCCTGGGCACTATTTCGGGCTAGGCTTAAGGCCTGGGCACAAGTGCGGGCTAGGCTTAAGGCCTGGGCACAAGTGCGGGCTAGGCTTAAGGCCGGGGCACAAGTGCGGGCTAGGCTTAAATCCGGGGCTCAAGTGCGGGCTAGGCTTAAGGCCGGGGCACAAGTGCGGGCTAGGCTTAAGGCATGGGCACAAGTGCAGGCTAAGCTTAAGGCCTGGGCACAATTGCGGGCTAGGCTTAAGGCCTGGGCACAAGTGCGGGCTAGGCTTAAGGCCTGGGCACAAGTGCGGGCTAGGCTGAAGGCCGGGGCACAAGTGCGGGCTAGGCTTAAAGCCGGGGCACAAGTGCGGGCTAGGCTTAAGGCCGGGGCACAAGTGCGGGCTAGGCTTAAGGCCGGGGCACAAGTGCGGGCTAGGCTTAAGGCCGGGGCACAAGTGCGGGCTAGGCTTAAGGCCGGGGCACAAGTGCGGGCTAGGCTTAAGGCCGGGGCACAAGTGCGGGCTAGGCTTAAGGCCGGGGCACAAGTGCGGGCTAGGCTTAAGGCCGGGGCACAAGTGCGGGCTAGGCTTAAGGCCGGGGCACAAGTACGGGCTAGGCTTAAGGCCTGGGCACAAGTGCGTCTAGGCTTAAGGCCTGGGCACAAGTGCGGGCTAGGCTTAAGGCCTGGGCACAAGTGCGGGCTAGGCTTAAGGCTTGGGCACAAGTGCGGGCTAGGCTTAAGGCCTGGGAACAAGTGCGGGCTAGGCTTAAGGCCTGGGCACAAGTGCGGGCTAGGCTTAAGGCCTGGGCACTATTTCGGGCTAGGCTTAAGGCCTGGGCACTATTTCGGGCTAGGCTTAAGGCCTGGGCACAAGTGCGGGCTAGACTTAAGGCCGGGGCACAAGTGCGGGCTAGGCTTAAGGCCAGGGCACAAGTGCGGGCTAGGCTTAAGGCCGGGGCACAAGTGCGGGCTAGGCTTAAGGCATGGGCACAAGTGCGGGCTAGGCTTAAGGCCTGGGCACAAGTGCGGGCTAGGCTTAAGGCCTGGGCACAAGTGCAGTGCTGGCTAGGATCAAGGCAGGGGGCACAAGTGCTGGCTAGGCTTAAGGCATGGGCACAAGTGCTGGCTAGGCTTAAGGCATACAGCCAACTCTTTGCACTCTTTGCATAAAGGGTTAAGCACCCATAGGGGTGAAGAGCTAGCTTTCACCCCTCTACTCTGTACTTGGACATTTAGGACTAGATCCTTTGTTGTACAGTGCGGAGCCTCTCCATAACCCCATGCTCCAAGCGACCAGGCACTTCTTGTCTGTCCTCCGTAAATGGGTAATGCCTTCTTCACCAATTACAGTCGTGCGTGCGCATTCAGACGGGACAAGAGCGAAGAGCGTAAAGCTGGCCCTATGTGCATAACCAACATGAAGCTGAAGACAAAAACAAACAAACAAGCATTCAAGGGGCTCAAAAGTGCGGGCTATGCTTAAGGCCTGGGCACAAGTGCGGGCTAGGCTTAAGGCCTGGGCACAAGTGCGGGCTAGGCTTAAGGCCTGGGCACAAGTGCGGGCTAGGCTTAAGGCCTGGGCACAAGTGCGGGCTGGGCTTAAGGCCGGGGCACAAGTGCGGGCTGGGCTTAAGGCCTGGGCACAAGTGCGGGCTGGGCTTAAGGCCTGGGCACAAGTGCGGGCTGGGCATAAGGCCTGGGCACAAGTGCGGGCTGGGCTTAAGGCCTGGGCACAAGTGCGGGCTGGGCTTAAGGCCTGGGCACAAGTGCGGGCTGATCTTAAGGCCTGGGCACAAGTGCGGGCTGGGCTTAAGGCCTGGGCACAAGTGCGGGCTGGGCTTAAGGCCTGGGCACAAGTGCGGGCTAGGCTTAAGGCCTGGGCACAAGTGCGGGCTAGGCTTAAGGCCGGGGCACAAGTGCGGGCTAGGCTTAAGGCCGGGGCACAAGTGCGGGCTAGGCTTAAGGCCGGGGCACAAGTGCGGGCTAGGCTTAAGGCCGGGGCACAAGTGCGGGCTAGGCTTAGGGCCGGGGCACAAGTGCGGGCTAGGCTTAAGGCCGGGGCACAAGTGCGGGCTAGGCTTAAGGCCGGGGCACAAGTGCGGGCTAGGCTTAAGGCCGGGGCACAAGTGCGGGCTAGGCTTAAGGCCTGGGCACAAGTGCGGGCTAGGCTTAAGGCCTGGGCACAAGTGCGGGCTAGGCTTAAGGCCGGGGCACAAGTGCGGGCTAGGCTTAAGGCCGGGGCACAATTGCGGGCTAGGCTTAAGGCCGGGGCACAAGTGAGGGCTAGGCTTAAGGCCTGGGCACTATTTCGGGCTAGGCTTAAGGACTGGGCACAAGTGCGGGCTAGGCTTAAGGCCTGGGCACTATTTCAGGCTAGGCTTAAGGCCTGGGCACAAGTGCGGGCTAGGCTTAAGGCCTGGGCACAAGTGCGGGCTAGGCTTAAGGCCTGGGCACAAGTGCGGGCTAGGCTTAAGGCCTTGGCACAAGTGCGGGCTAGGCTTAAGGCCTGGGCACAAGTGCGGGCTAGGCTTAAGGCCTGGGCACAAGTGCGGGCTAGGCTTAAGGCCTGGGCACAAGTGCGGGCTAGGCTTAAGGCCGGGGCACAAGTGCGGGCTAGGCTTAAGGCCGGGGCACAAGTGCGGGCTAGGCTTAAGGCCTGGGCACAAGTGCGGGCTAGGTTTAAGGCCTGGGCACAAGTGCGGGCTAGGCTTAAGGCCTGGGCACAAGTGCGGGCTAGGCTTAAGGCCTGGGCACAAGTGCGGGCTAGGCTTAAGGCCTGGGCACAAGTGCGGGCTAGGCTTAAGGCCTGGGCACAAGTGCGGGCTAGGCTTAAGGCCTGGGCACAAGTGCGGGCTAGGCTTAAGGCCTGGGCACAAGTGCGGGCTAGGCTTAATGCCTGGGCACAAGTGCGGGCTAGGCTTAAGGCCTGGGTAAAAGTGCAGTGCTGGCTAGGATCAAGGCAGGGGGCACTAGTGCTGGCTAGGCTTAAGGCATGGGCACAAGTGCGAGCTAGGCTTAAGGCCTGGGCACAAGTGCGGGCTAGGCTTAAGGCCTGGGCACAAGTGCGGGCTAGGCTTAAGGCCTGGGCAAAAGTGCGGGCTAGGCTTAACGCCTGGGCACAAGTGCGGGCTAGGCTTAAAGCCGGGGCACAAGTGCGGGCTAGGCTTAAGGCCTGGGCACAAGTGCGGGCTAGGCTTAAGGCCTGGGCACAAGTGCGGGCTAGGCTTAAGGCCTGGGCACAAGTGCGGGCTAGGCTTAAGGCCTGGGCACAAGTGCGGGTTAGGCTTACGACCTGGGCACAAGTGCGGGCTAGGCTTAAGGCCTGGGCACAAGTGCGGGCTAGGCTTAAGGCCTGGGCACAAGTGCTGGCTAGGCTTAAGGCCTGGGCACAAGTGCGGGCTGGGCTTAAAGCCGGGGCACAAGTGCGGGCTAGGCTTAAGGCCTGGGCACAAGTGCGGGCTAGACTTAAGGCCTGGGCACAAGTGCGGGCTAGGCTTAAGGCCTGGGCACAAGTGCGGGTTAGGCTTAAGGCCTGGGCACAAGTGCGGGCTAGGCTTAAGGCCTGGGCACAAGTGCGGGCTAGGCTTAAGGCCTGGGCACAAGTGCTGGCTAGGCTTAAGGCCTGGGCACAAGTGCGGGCTAGGCTTAAGGCCTGGGCACAAGTGCGGGCTAGGCTTAAGGCCGGGGCACAAGTGCGGGCTAGGCTTAAGGCCGGGGCACAAGTGCGGGCTAGGCTTAAGGCCGGGGCACAAGTGCGGGCTAGGCTTAAGGCCTGGGCACAAGTGCTGGCTAGGCTTAAGGCCTGGGCACAAGTGCGGGCTAGGCTTAAGGCCTGGGCACAAGTGCGGGCTAGGCTTAAGACCGGGGCACAAGTGCGGGCTAGGCTTAAGGCCGGGGAACAAGTGCGGGCTAGGCTTAAGGCCGGGGCACAAGTGCGGGCTAGGCTTAAGGACGGGGCACAAGTGCGGGCTAGGCTTAAGGCCTGGGCACAAGTGCGGGCTAGGCTTAAGGCCTGGGCACAAGTGCGGGCTAGGCTTAAGGCCTGGGCACAAGTGCAGTGCTGGCTAGGCTTAAGGCATGGGCACAAGTGCTGGCTAGGCTTAAGGCATACAGCTAACTCTTTGCACTCTTTGCATAAAGGGTTAGGCACCCATAGGGGTGAAGAGCTAGCTTTCACCCCTCTACTCTGTACTTGGACATTTAGGACTAGATCCTTTGTTGTACAGTGCGGAGCCTCTCCATAACCCCATGCTCCAAGTGACCAGGCACTTCTTGTCTGTCCTCCGTAAATGGGTAATGCCTTCTTCCCCAATTACAGTCGTGCATGCGCATTCAGACGGGACAAGAGCGAAGAGCGTAAAGCTGGCCCTGTGCATAACCAACATGAAGCTGAAGACAAAAACAAACAAGCATTCAAGGGGCTCGAAAGTGCGGGCTAGGCTTAAGGCCTGGGCACAAGTGCGGGCTAGGCTTAAGGCCTGGGCACAAGTGCGGGCTAGGCTTAAGGCCTGGGCACAAGTGCGGGCTAGGCTTAAGGCCTGGGCACAAGTGCGGGCTAGGCTTAACGCCTGGGCACAAGTGCGGGCTAGGCTTAAGGCCTGGGCACAAGTGCGGGCTAGGCTTAAGGCCGGGGCACAAGTGCGGGCTAGGCTTAAGGCCGGGGCACAAGTGCGGGCTAGGCTTAAGGCCGGGGCACAAGTGCGGGCTAGGCTTAAGGCCTGGGCACAAGTGCGGGCTAGGCTTAAGGCCGGGGCACAAGTGCGGGCAAGGCTTAAGGCCGGGGCACAAGTGCGGGCTAGGCTTAAGGCCGGGGCACAAGTGCGGGCTAGGCTTAAGGCCAGGGCACAAGTGCGGGCTAGGCTTAAGGCCGGGGCACAAGTACGGGCAAGGCTTAAGGCCGGGGCACAAGTGCGGGCTAGGCTTAAGGCCGGGAAACAAGTGCGGGCTAGGCTTAAGGCCGGGGCACAAGTGAGGGCTAGGCTTAAGACTGGGGCACAAGTGCGGGCTAGGCTTAAGGCCTGGGCACAAGTGCGGGCTAGGATTAAGGACTGGGCACAAGTGCGGGCTAGGCTTAAGGCCTGGGCACAAGTGCGGGCTAGGCTTAAGGCCTGGGCACAAGTGCGGGCTAGGCTTAAGGCCGGGGCACAAGTGCGGGCTAGGCTTAAGGCCTGGGCACAAGTGCGGGCTAGGCTTAAGGCCTGGGCACAAGTGCGGGCTAGGCTTAAGGCCTGGGCACAAGTGCGGGCTAGGCTTAAGGCCTGGGCACAAGTGCGGGCTAGGCTTAAGGCCTGGGCACAAGTGCGGGCTAGGCTTAAGGCCTGGGCACAAGTGCGGGCTACGCTTAAGGCCTGGGCACAAGTGCGGGCTAGGCTTAAGGCCTGGGCACAAGTGCGGGCTAGGCTTAAGGCCTGGGCACAAGTGCAGTGCTGGCTAGGATAAGGCAGGGGGCACAAGTGCTGGCTAGGCTTAAGGCATGGGCACAAGTGCTGGCTAGGCTTAAGGCATACAGCTAACTCTTTGCACTCTTTGCATAAAGGGTTAGGCACCCATAGGGGTGAAGAGCTAGCTTTCACCCCTCTACTCTGTACTTGGACATTTAGGACTAGATCCTTTGTTGTACAGTGCGGAGCCTCTCCATAACCCCATGCTCCAAGCGACCAGGCACTTCTTGTCTGTCCTCCGTAAATGGGTAATGCCTTCTTCCCCAATTACAGTCGTGCATGCGCATTCAGACGGGACAAGAGCGAAGAGCGTAAAGCTGGCCCTATGTGCATAACCAACATGAAGCTGAAGACAAAAACAAACAAACAAGCATTCAAGGGGCTCAAAAGTGCGGGCTAGGCTTAAGGCCAGGGCACAAGTGCGGGCTAGGCTTAAGGCCTGGGCACAAGTGCGGGCTAGGCTTAAGGCCTGGGCACAAGTGCGGGCTAGGCTTAAGGCCTGGGCACAAGTGCGGGCTAGGCTTAAGGCCGGGGCACAAGTGCGGGCTAGGCTTAAGGCCGGGGCACAAGTGCGGGCTAGGCTTAAGGCCGGGGCACAAGTGCGGGCTAGGCTTAAGGCCGGGTCACAAGTGCTGGGTAGGCTTAAGGCCTGGGCACAAGTGCGGGCTAGGCTTAAGGCCGGGGCACAAGTGCGGGCTGGGCTTAAGGCCGGGGCACAAGTGCGGGCTGGGCTTAAGGTCGGGGCACAAGTGCGGGCTGGGCTTAAGGCCGGGGCACAGGTGCGGGCTAGGCTTAAGGCCGGGGCACAGGTGCGGGCTAGGATTCAGGACTGGGCACAAGTGCGGGCTAGGCTTAAGGCCGGGGCACAGGTGCGGGCTAGGCTTAAGGCCGGGGCACAGGTGCGGGCTAGGCTTAAGGCCTGGGCACAAGTGCGGGCTAGGCTTAAGGCCTGGGCACAAGTGCGGGCTAAACTTAAGGCCTGGGCACAAGTGCGGGCTAGGCTTAAGGCCGGGGCACAAGTGCGGGCTAGGCTTAAGGCCGGGGCACAAGTGCGGTCAAGGCTTAAGGCCGGGGCACAAGGGCGGGCTAGGCTTAAGGCCTGGGCACAAGTGCGGGCTAGGCTTAAGGCCTGGGCACAAGTGCGGGCTAGGCTTAAGGCCTGGGCACAAGTGCGGACTAGGCTTAAGGCCTGGGCACAAGTGCGGGCTAGGCTTAAGGCCTGGGCACAAGTGCGGGCTAGGCTTAAGGCCTGGGCACAAGTGCGGGCTAGGCTTAAGGCCTGGGCACAAGTGCGGGCTAGGCTTAAGGGCTGGGCACAAGTGCGGGCTAGGCTTAAGGCCGGGAAACAAGTGCGGGCTAGGCTTAAGGCCTGGGCACAAGTGCGGGCTAGGCTTAAGGCCTGGGCACAAGTGCGGGCTAGGCTTAAGGCCTGGGCACAAGTGCGGGCTAGGCTTAAGGCCTGGGCACAAGTGCGGGCTAGGCTTAAGGCCTGGGCACAAGTGCGGGCTAGGCTTAAGGCCTGGGCACAAGTGCGGGCTAGGCTTAAGGCCTGGGCACAAGTGCGGGCTAGGCTTAAGGCCTGGGCACAAGTGCGGGCTAGGCTTAAGGCCTGGGCACAAGTGCGGGCTAGGCTTAAGGCCTGGGCACAAGTGCGGGCTAGGCTTAAGGCCTGGGCACAAGTGCGGGCTAGGCTTATGGCCTGGGCACAAGTGCGGGCTAGGCTTAAGGCCTGGGCACAAGTGCGGGCTAGGCTTAAGGCCTGGGCACAAGTGCGGGCTAGGCTTAAAGCCTGGGCACAAGTGCGGGCTAGGCTTAAGGCCTGGGCACAAGTGCGGGCTAGGCTTAAGGCCGGGGCACAAGTGCGGGCTAGGCTTAAGGCCGGGGCACAAGTGCGGGCTAGGCTTAAGGCCTGGGCACAAGTGCGGGCTAGGCTTAAGGCCGGGGCACAAGTGCGGGCTAGGCTTAAGGCCGGGGCACAAGTGCGGGCTAGGCTTAAGGCCGGGGCACAAGTGCGGGCTAGGCTTAAGGCCGGGGCACAAGTGCGGGCTAGGCTTAAGGCCGGGGCACAAGTGACACGCGTTGGGCTTTCCCTCCGGTCATCACTGCCCTGCGGTAGCTTAGCCTCATAGCTGAGTCGCGGCCTCTTGGTGCCTCTTTAGTACATACCCTTGGGTCCTTGTATATCCTTGGCTCACGATCTTACTGGGTATGTTGGTTCATTGTGGACACACTTGCTTTTTTGTCTAAGATATTATTCCACTACGCACTCCCTGGATCCATAGGGATATTGTGCGGGGGCTATGCATTATGTAGGGGTGGCTTTTGCTACCAGGATTTCATTATTTTGTATTGTGCACAACATGTTAGTATATGATATGGTGTCTTGTATATTATACTGATATTGTACTTAGGATTCATGCACGGTTGTGTATGCGTTCCATTATTGTATGGTTCTTTGCTGCACGCAGTGGGCATAACTATAACTATGTATGTACGGAGGGTGTTGTACACGATTTTAAATGCTTTTAAATTATGTTACCAATAAAGCTTTTGTAATTTTTACATATTATCTTGGTGGTGTGCGGACATCTCTGGTGGCTTCTGTTTCTTATGTGTCGCTGGCCCTATGTGCATAACCAACATGAAGCTGAAGACAAAAACAAACAAACAAGCATTCAAGGGGCTCAAAAGTGCGGGCTAGGCTTAAGGCCTGGGCACAAGTGCGGGCTAGGCTTAAGGCCTGGGCACAAGTGCGGGCTAGGCTTAAGGCCTGGGCACAAGTGCGGGCTAGGCTTAAGGCCTGGGCACAAGTGCGGGCTAGGCTTAAGGCCTGGGCACAAGTGCGGGCTAGGCTTAAGGCCTGGGCACAAGTGCCGGCTAGGCTTAAGGCCGGGGCACAAGTGCCGGCTAGGCTTAAGGCCGGGGCACAAGTGCCGGCTAGGCTTAAGGCCGGGGCACAAGTGCGGGCTAGGCTTAAGGCCGGGGCACAAGTGCGGGCTAGGCTTAAGGCCGGGGCACAAGTGCGGGCTAGGCTTAAGGCCGGGGCACAAGTGCGGGCTAGGCTTAAGGCCTGGGCACAAGTGCGGGCTAGGCTTAAGGCCTGGGCACAAGTGCGGGCTAGGCTTAAGGCCTGGGCACAAGTGCGGGCTAGCCTTAAGGCCTGGGCACAAGTGCGGGCTAGGCTTAAGGCCTGGGCACAAGTGCGGGCTAGGCTTAAGGCCTGGGCACAAGTGCGGGCTAGGCTTAAGGCCTGGGCACAAGTGCGGGCTAGGCTTAAGGCCTGGGCACAAGTGCGGGCTAGGCTTAAGGCCTGGGCACAAGTGCGGGCTAGGCTTAAGGCCGGGGCACAAGTGCGGGCTAGGCTTAAGGCCTGGGCACAAGTGCGGGCTAGGCTTAAGGCCGGGGCACAAGTGCGGGCTAGGCTTAAGGCCGGGGCACAAGTGCGGGCAAGGCTTAAGGCCGGGGCACAAGTGACACGCGTTGGGCTTTCCCTCCGGTCATCACTGCCCTGCGGTAGCTTAGCCTCATAGCTGAGTCGCGGCCTCTTGGTGCCTCTTTAGTACATACCCTTGGGTCCTTGTATATCCTTGGCTCACGATCTTACTGGGTATGTTGGTTCATTGTGGACACACTTGCTTTTTTGTCTAAGATATTATTCCACTACGCACTCCCTGGATCCATAGGGATATTGTGCGGGGGCTATGCATTATGTAGGGGTGGCTTTTGCTACCAGGTTTTCATTATTTTGTATTGTGCACAACATGTTAGTATATATGGTGTCTTGTATATTATACTGATATTGTACTTAGGATTCATGCACGGTTGTGTATGCGTTCCATTATTGTATGGTTCTTTGCTGCACGCAGTGGGCATAACTATAACTATGTATGTACGGAGGGTGTTGTACACGATTTTAAATGCTTTTAAATTATGTTACCAATAAAGCTTTTGTAATTTTTACATATTATCTTGGTGGTGTGCGGACATCTCTGGTGGCTTCTGTTTCTTATGTGTCGCTGGCCCTATGTGCATAACCAACATGAAGCTGAAGACAAAAACAAACAAACAAGCATTCAAGGGGCTCAAAAGTGCGGGCTAGGCTTAAGGCCTGGGCACAAGTGCGGGCTAGGCTTAAGGCCTGGGCACAAGTGAGGGCTAGGCTTAAGGCCTGGGCACAAGTGCGGGCTAGGCTTAAGGCCTGGGCACAAGTGCGGGCTAGGCTTAAGGCCTGGGCACAAGTGCCGGCTAGGCTTAAGGCCGGGGAACAAGTGCCGGCTAGGCTTAAGGCCGGGGCACAAGTGCCGGCTAGGCTTAAGGCCGGGGCACAAGTGCGGGCTAGGCTTAAGGCCGGGGCACAAGTGCGGGCTAGGCTTAAGGCCGGGGCACAATTGCGGGCTAGGCTTAAGGCCGGGGCACAAGTGCGGGCTAGGCTTAAGGCCGGGGCACAAGTGCGGGCTAGGCTTAAGGCCGGGGCACAAGTGCGGGCTAGGCTTAAGGCCGGGGCACAAGTACGGGCTAGGCTTAAGGCCGGGGCACAAGTGCGGGCTAGGCTTAAGGCCGGGGCACAAGTGCGGGCTAGGCTTAAGGCCGGGGCACAAGTGCGGGCTAGTCTTAAGGCCGGGGCACAAGTGCGGGCTAGGCTTAAGGCCGGGGCACATTTGCAGGCTAGGCTTAAGGCCTTGGCACAAGTGCGGGCTAGGCTTAAGGCCGGGGCACAAGTGCGGGCTAGGCTTAAGGCCGGGGCACAAGTGCGGGCTAGGCTTAAGGCCGGGGCACAATTGCGGGCTAGGCTTAAGGCCGGGGCACAAGTGCGGGCTAGGCTTAAGGCCTGGGCACAAGTGCGGGCTAGGCTTAAGGCCTGGGCACAAGTGCGGGCTAGGCTTAAGGCCTGGGCACAAGTGCGGGCTAGGCTTAAGGCCTGGGCACAAGTGCGGGCTAGGCTTAAGGCCTGGGCACAAGTGCGGGCTAGGCTTAAGGCCTGGGCACAAGTGAGGGCTAGGCTTAAGGCCTGGGCACAAGTGCGGGCTAGGCTTAAGGCCTGGGCACAAGTGCGGGCTAGGCTTAAGGCCTGGGCACAAGTGCGGGCTAGGCTTAAGGCCTGGGCACAAGTGCCGGCTAGGCTTAAGGCCGGGGCACAAGTGCGGGCTAGGCTTAAGGCCTGGGCACAAGTGCGGGCTAGGCTTAAGGCCTGGGCACAATTGCGGGCTAGGCTTAAGGCCTGGGTAAAAGTGCAGTGCTGGCTAGGATCAAGGCAGGGGGCACTAGTGCTGGCTAGGCTTAAGGCATGTGCACAAGTGCGAGCTAGGCTTAAGGCCTGGGCACAAGTGCGGGCTAGGCTTAAGGCCTGGGCACAAGTGCGGGCTAGGCTTAAGGCCTGGGCAAAAGTGCGGGCTAGGCTTAACGCCTGGGCACAAGTGCGGGCTAGGCTTAAAGCCGGGGCACAAGTGCGGGCTAGGCTTAAGGCCTGGGCACAAGTGCGGGCTAGGCTTAAGGCCTGGGCACAAGTGCGGGCTAGGCTTAAGGCCGGGGCACAAGTGCGGGCAAGGCTTAAGGCCGGGGCACAAGTGCGGGCTAGGCTTAAGGCCGGGAAACAAGTGCGGGCTAGGCTTAAGGCCGGGGCACAAGTGAGGGCTAGGCTTAAGACTGGGGCACAAGTGCGGGCTAGGCTTAAGGCCTGGGCACAAGTGCGGGCTAGGATTAAGGACTGGGCACAAGTGCGGGCTAGGCTTAAGGCCTGGGCACAAGTGCGGGCTAGGCTTAAGGCATGGGCACAAGTGCGGGCTAGGCTTAAGGCCTGGGCACAAGTGCGGGCTAGGCTTAAGGCCGGGGCACAAGTGCGGGCTAGGCTTAAGGCCTGGGCACAAGTGCGGGCTAGGCTTAAGGCCTGGGCACAAGTGCGGGCTAGGCTTAAGGCCTGGGCACAAGTGCGGGCTAGGCTTAAGGCCTGGGCACAAGTGCGGGCTAGGCTTAAGGCCTGGGCACAAGTGCGGGCTAGGCTTAAGGCCTGGGCACAAGTGCGGGCTAGGCTTAAGGCCTGGGCACAAGTGCGGGCTACGCTTAAGGCCTGGGCACAAGTGCGGGCTAGGCTTAAGGCCTGGGCACAAGTGCGGGCTAGGCTTAAGGCCTGGGCACAAGTGCAGTGCTGGCTAGGATAAGGCAGGGGGCACAAGTGCTGGCTAGGCTTAAGGCATGGGCACAAGTGCTGGCTAGGCTTAAGGCATACAGCTAACTCTTTGCACTCTTTGCATAAAGGGTTAGGCACCCATAGGGGTGAAGAGCTAGCTTTCACCCCTCTACTCTGTACTTGGACATTTAGGACTAGATCCTTTGTTGTACAGTGCGGAGCCTCTCCATAACCCCATGCTCCAAGCGACCAGGCACTTCTTGTCTGTCCTCCGTAAATGGGTAATGCCTTCTTCCCCAATTACAGTCGTGCATGCGCATTCAGACGGGACAAGAGCGAAGAGCGTAAAGCTGGCCCTATGTGCATAACCAACATGAAGCTGAAGACAAAAACAAACAAACAAGCATTCAAGGGGCTCAAAAGTGCGGGCTAGGCTTAAGGCCAGGGCACAAGTGCGGGCTAGGCTTAAGGCCTGGGCACAAGTGCGGGCTAGGCTTAAGGCCTGGGCACAAGTGCGGGCTAGGCTTAAGGCCTGGGCACAAGTGCGGGCTAGGCTTAAGGCCGGGGCACAAGTGCGGGCCAGGCTTAAGGCCGGGGCACAAGTGCGGGCCAGGCTTAAGGCCGGGGCACAAGTGCGGGCTAGGCTTAAGGCCGGGGCACAAGTGCGGGCTAGGCTTAAGGCCGGGGCACAAGTGCGGGCTAGGCTTAAGGCCTGGGCACAAGTGCGGGCTAGGCTTAAGGCCTGGGCACAAGTGCGGGCTAGGCTTAAGGCCTGGGCACAAGTGCGGGCTAGGCTTAAGGCCTTGGCACAAGTGCGGGCTAGGCTTAAGGCCTGGGCACAAGTGCGGGCTAGGCTTAAGGCCTGGGCACAAGTGCGGGCTAGGCTTAAGGCCTGGGCACAAGTGCGGGCTAGGCTTAAGGCCTGGGCACAAGTGCGGGCTAGGCTTAAGGCCTGGGCACAAGTGCGGGCTAGGCTTAAGGCCTGGGCACAAGTGCGGGCTAGGCTTAAGGCCTGGGCACAAGTGCGGGCTAGGCTTAAGGCCTGGGCACAAGTGCGGGCTAGGCTTAAGGCCTGGGCACAAGTGCGGGCTAGGCTTAAGGCCTGGGCACAAGTGCGGGCTAGGCTTAAGGCCTGGGCACAAGTGCGGCCTAGGCTTAAAGCCTGGGCACAAGTGCGGGCTAGGCTTAAGGCCTGGGCACAAGTGCGGGCTAGGCTTAAGGCCGGGGCACAAGTGCGGGCTAGGCTTAAGGCCGGGGCACAAGTGCGGGCTAGGCTTAAGGCCTGGGCACAAGTGCGGGCTAGGCTTAAGGCCGGGGCACAAGTGCGGGCTAGGCTTAAGGCCGGGGCACAAGTGCGGGCAAGGCTTAAGGCCGGGGCACAAGTGACACGCGTTGGGCTTTCCCTCCGGTCATCACTGCCCTGCGGTAGCTTAGCCTCATAGCTGAGTCGCGGCCTCTTGGTGCCTCTTTAGTACATACCCTTGGGTCCTTGTATATCCTTGGCTCACGATCTTACTGGGTATGTTGGTTCATTGTGGACACACTTGCTTTTTTGTCTAAGATATTATTCCACTATGCACTCCCTGGATCCATAGGGATATTGTGCGGGGGCTATGCATTATGTAGGGGTGGCTTTTGCTACCAGGTTTTCATTATTTTGTATTGTGCACAACATGTTAGTATATGATATGGTGTCTTGTATATTATACTGATATTGTACTTAGGATTCATGCACGGTTGTGTATGCGTTCCATTATTGTATGGTTCTTTGCTGCACGCAGTGGGCATAACTATAACTATGTATGTACGGAGGGTGTTGTACACGATTTTAAATGCTTTTAAATTATGTTACCAATAAAGCTTTTGTAATTTTTACATATTATCTTGGTGGTGTGCGGACATCTCTGGTGGCTTCTGTTTCTTATGTGTCGCTGGCCCTATGTGCATAACCAACATGAAGCTGAAGACAAAAACAAACAAACAAGCATTCAAGGGGCTCAAAAGTGCGGGCTAGGCTTAAGGCCTGGGCACAAGTGCGGGCTAGGCTTAAGGCCTTGGCACAAGTGAGGGCTAGGCTTAAGGCCTGGGCACAAGTGCGGGCTAGGCTTAAGGCCTGGGCACAAGTGCGGGCTAGGCTTAAGGCCTGGGCACAAGTGCGGGCTAGGCTTAAGGCCTGGGCACAAGTGCCGGCTAGGCTTAAGGCCGGGGCACAAGTGCCGGCTAGGCTTAAGGCCGGGGCACAAGTGCCGGCTAGGCTTAAGGCCGGGGCACAAGTGCGGGCTAGGCTTAAGGCCGGGGCACAAGTGCCGGCTAGGCTTAAGGCCGGGGCACAAGTGCGGGCTAGGCTTAAGGCCGGGGCACAAGTGCGGGCTAGGCTTAAGGCCTGGGCACAAGTGTGGGCTAGGCTTAAGGCCTGGGCACAAGTGCGGGCTAGGCTTAAGGCCTGGGCACAAGTGCGGGCTAGCCTTAAGGCCTGGGCACAAGTGTGGGCTAGCCTTAAGGCCTGGGCACAAGTGCGGGCTAGGCTTAAGGCCTGGGCACAAGTGCGGGCTAGGCTTAAGGCCTGGGCACAAGTGCGGGCTAGGCTTAAGGCCTGGGCACAAGTGCGGGCTAGGCTTAAGGCCTGGGCACAAGTGCGGGCTAGGCTTAAGGCCTGGGCACAAGTGCGGGCTAGGCTTAAGGCCTGGGCACAAGTGCGGGCTAGGCTTAAGGCCTGGGCACAAGTGCGGGCTAGGCTTAAGGCCTGGGCACAAGTGCGGGCTAAGCTTAAAGCCTGGGCACAAGTGCGGGCTAGGCTTAAGGCCGGGGCACAAGTGCGGGCTAGGCTTAAGGCCGGGGCACAAGTGCGGGCTAGGCTTAAGGCCTGGGCACAAGTGCGGGCTAGGCTTAAGGCCGGGGCACAAGTGCGGGGTAGGCTTAAGGCCGGGGCACAAGTGACACGCGTTGGGCTTTCCCTCCGGTCATCACTGCCCTGCGGTAGCTTAGCCTCATAGCTGAGTCGCGGCCTCTTGGTGCCTCTTTAGTACATACCCTTGGGTCCTTGTATATCCTTGGCTCACGATCTTACTGGGTATGTTGGTTCATTGTGGACACACTTGCTTTTTTGTCTAAGATATTATTCCACTACGCACTCCCTGGATCCATAGGGATATTGTGCGGGGGCTATGCATTATGTAGGGGTGGCTTTTGCTACCAGGTTTTCATTATTTTGTATTGTGCACAACATGTTAGTATATATGGTGTCTTGTATATTATACTGATATTGTACTTAGGATTCATGCACGGTTGTGTATGCGTTCCATTATTGTATGGTTCTTTGCTGCACGCAGTGGGCATAACTATAACTATGTACGTACGGAGGGTGTTGTACACGATTTTAAATGCTTTTAAATTATGTTACCAATAAAGCTTTTGTAATTTTTACATATTATCTTGGTGGTGTGCGGACATCTCTGGTGGCTTCTGTTTCTTATGTGTCGCTGGCCCTATGTGCATAACCAACATGAAGCTGAAGACAAAAACAAACAAACAAGCATTCAAGGGGCTCAAAAGTGCGGGCTAGGCTTAAGGCCTGGGCACAAGTGCGGGCTAGGCTTAAGGCCTGGGCACAAGTGCGGGCTAGGTTTAAGGCCGGGGCACAAGTGCGGGCTAGGCTTAAGGCCTGGGCACAAGTGCGGGCTAGGCTTAAGGCCTGGGCACAAGTGCGGGCTAGGCTTAAGGCCTGGGCACAAGTGCGGGCTAGGCTTAAGGCCTGGGCACAAGTGCGGGCTAGGCTTAAGGCCTGGGCACAAGTGTGGGCTAGGCTTAAGGCCTGGGCACAAGTGCGGGCTAGGCTTAAGGCCTGGGCACAAGTGCGGGCTAGGCTTAAGGCCTGGGCACAAGTGCGGGCTAGGCTTAAGGCCTGGGCACAAGTGCGGGCTAGGCTTAAGGCCTGGGCACAAGTGCGGGCTAGGCTTAAGGCCTGGGCACAAGTGCGGGCTAGGCTTAAGGCCTGGGCACAAGTGCGGGCTAGACTTAAGGTCGGGGCACAAGTGCGGGCTAGGCTTAAGGCCTGGGCACAAGTGCGGGCTAGGCTTAAGGCCGGGGCACAAGTGCGGGCTAGGCTTAAGGCCGGGGCACAAGTGCGGGCTAGGCTTAAGGCCTGGGCACAAATGCGGGCTAGGCTTAAGGCCTGGGCACAAGTGCAGTGCTGGCTAGGCTTAAGGCATGGGCACAAGTGCTGGCTAGGCTTAAGGCATACAGCCAACTCTTTGCACAAAGGGTTAAGCACCCATAGGGGTGAAGAGCTAGCTTTCACCCCTCTACTCTGTACTTGGACATTTAGGACTAGATCCTTTGTTGTACAGTGCAGAGCCTCTCCATAACCCCATGCTCCAAGCGACCAGGCACTTCTTGTCTGTCCTCCGTAAATGGGTAATGCCTTCTTCACCAATTACAGTCGTGCATGCGCATTCAGACGGGACAAGAGCGAAGAGCGTAAAGCTGGCCCTATGTGCATAACCAACATGAAGCTGAAGACAAAAACAAACAAACAAGCATTCAAGGGGCTCAAAAGTGTGGGCTAGGCTTAAGGCCTGGGCACAAGTGCGGGCTAGGCTTAAGGCCTGGGCACAAGTGCGGGCTAGGCTTAAGGCCTGGGCACAAGTGCGGGCTAGGCTTAAGGCCTGGGCACAAGTGCGGGCTGGGCTTAAGGCCTGGGCACAAGTACGGGCTGGGCTTAAGGCCGGGGCACAAGTGCGGGCTAGGCTTAAGGCCTGGGCACAAGTGCGGGCTAGGCTTAAGGCCTGGGCACAAGTGCGGGCTAGGCTTAAGGCCTGGGCACAAGTGCGGGCTAGGCTTAAGGCCTGGGCACAAGTGCGGGCTAGGCTTAAGGCCTGGGCACAAGTGCGGGCTAGGCTTAAGGCCTGGGCACAAGTGCGGGCTAGGCTTAAGGCCTGGGCACAAGTGCGGGCTAGGCTTAAGGCCTGGGCACAAGTGCGGGCTAGGCTTAAGGCCTGGGCACAAGTGCGGGCTAGGCTTAAGGCCTGGGCACAAGTGGGGGCTAGGCTTAAGGCATTGGCACAAGTGCGGGCTAGGCTTAAGGCCTGGGCACAATTGCGGGCTAGGCTTAAGGCCTGGGCACAATTGCAGGCTAGGCTTAAGGCCTGGGCACAAGTGCGGGCTAGGCTTAAAGCCGGGGCACAAGTGCGGGCTAGGCTTAAGGCCTGGGCACTATTTCGGGCTAGGCTTAAGGCCTGGGCACTATTTCAGGCTAGGCTTAAGGCCTGGGCACAAGTGCGGGCTAGGCTTAAGGCCGGGGCACAAGTGCGGGCTAGGCTTAAGGCCGGGGCACAAGTGCGGGCTAGGCTTCAGGCCTGGGCACAAGTGCGGGCTAGGCTTAAGGCCTGAGCACAAGTGCGGGCTAAGCTTAAGGCCTGGGCACAAGTGCGGGATAGGCTTAAGGCCGGGGCACAAGTGCGGGCTAGGCTTAAGGCCGGGGCACAAGTGCGGGCTAGGCTTAAGGCCGGGGCACAAGTGCGGGCTAGGCTTAAGGCCGGGGCACAAGTGCGGGCTAGGCTTAAGGCCTGGGCACAAGTGCGGGATAGGCTTAAGGCCGGGGCACAAGTGCGGCCTAGGCTTAAGGCCGTGGCACAAGTGCGGGCTAGGCTTAAGGCCGGGGCACAAGTGCGGGCTAGGCTTAAGGCCGGGGCACAAGTGCGGGCTAGGCTTAAGGCCTGGGCACAAGTGCGGGCTAGGCTTAAGGCCGGGGCACAAGTGCGGGCTAGTCTTAAGGCCGGGGCACAAGTGCGGGCTAGGCTTAAGGCCTGGGCACTATTTTGGGCAAGGCTTAAGGCCTGGGCACTATTTCGGGCTAGGCTTAAGGCCTGAGCACAAGTGCGGGCTAGGCTTAAGGCCTGGGCACAAGTGCGGGCTAGGCTTAAGGCCTGGGCACAAGTGCGGGCTAGGCTTAAGGCCTGGGCACAAGTGGGGGCTAGGCTTAAGGCCTGGGCACAAGTGCGGGCTAGGCTTAAGGCCTGGGCACAAGTGCGGGCTAGGCTTAAGGCCTGGGCACAAGTGCGGGCTAGGCTTAAGGCCTGGGCACAAGTGCGGGCTAGGCTTAAGGCCTGGGCACAAGTGCGGGCTAGGCTTAAGGCTGGGGCACAAGTGCGGGCTAGGCTTAAGGCCGGGGCACAAGTGCGGGCTAGGCTTAAGGCCGGGGCACAAGTGCGGGCTAGGCTTAAGGCCGGGGCACAAGTGCGGGCTAGGCTTAAGGCCGGGACACAAGTGCGGGCTAGGCTTAAGGCCGGGACACAAGTGCGGGCTAGGCTTAAGGCCTGGGCACTATTTCGGGCTAGGCTTAAGGCCTGGGCACAAGTGCGGGCTAGGCTTAAGGCCTGGGCACTATTTCGGGCTAGGCTTAAGGCCTGGGCACAAGTGCGGGCTAGGCTTAAGGCCTGGGCACTATTTCGGGCTAGGCTTAAGGCCTGGGCACAAGTGCGGGCTAGGCTTAAGGCCGGGGCACAAGTGCGGGCTAGGCTTAAGGCCGGGGCACAAGTGCGGGCTAGGCTTAAGGCCTGGGCACAAGTGCGGGCTAGGCTTAAGGCCTGGGCACAAGTGCCGGCTAGGCTTAAGGCCGGGGCACAAGTGCGGGCTAGGCTTAAGGCCGGGGCACAAGTGCGGGCTAGGCTTAAGGCCGGGGCACAAGTGCCGGCTAGGCTTAAGGCCGGGGCACAATTGCGGGCTAGGCTTAAGGCCGGGGCACAAGTGCTGGCTAGGCTTAAGGCATACAGCCAACTCTTTGCACTTTTTGCATAAAGGGTTAGGCACCCATAGGGGTGAAGAGCTATCTTTCACCCCTCTACTCTGTACTTGGACATTTAGGACTAGATCCTTTGTTGTACAGTGCGGAGCCTCTCCATAACCCCATGCTCCAAGCGACCAGGCACTTCTTGTCTGTCCTCCGTAAATGGGTAATGCCTTCTTCACCAATTACAGTCGTGCATGCGCATTCAGACGGGACAAGAGCGAAGAGCGTAAAGCTGGCCATATGTGCATAACCAACATGAAGCTGAAGACAAAAACAAACAAGCATTCAAGGGGCTCAAAAGTGCGGGCTAGGCTTAAGGCCTGGGCACAAGTGCGGGCTGGGCTTAAGGCCTGGGCACAAGTGCGGGCTGGGCTTAAGGCCTGGGCACAAGTGCGGGCTGGGCTTAAGGCCTGGGCACAAGTGCGGGCTGGGCTTAAGGCCGGGGCACAAGTGCGGGCTAGGCTTAAGGCCGGGGCACAAGTGCGGGCTAGGCTTAAAGCCGGGGCACAAGTGCGGGCTAGGCTTAAGGCCGGGGCACAAGTGCGGGCTAGGCTTAAGGCCGGGGCACAAGTGCGGGCTAGGCTTAAGGCCGGGGCACAAGTGCGGGCTAGGCTTAAGGCCGGGGCACAAGTGCGGGCTAGGCTTAAGGCCGGGGCACAAGTGCGGGCTAGGCTTAAGGCCGGGGCACAAGTGCGGGCTAGGCTTAAGGCCGGGGCACAAGTGCGGGCTAGGCTTAAGGCCGGGGCACAAGTGCGGGCTAGGCTTAAGGCCGGGGCACAAGTACGGGCTAGGCATAAGGCCTGGGCACAAGTGCGTCTAGGCTTAAGGCCTGGGCACAAGTGCGGGCTAGGCTTAAGGCCTGGGCACAAGTGCAGGCTAGGCTTAAGGCCTGGGCACAAGTGCGGGCTAGGCTTAAGGCCTGGGCACAAGTGCAGGCTAGGCTTAAGGCCGGGGCACAAGTGCTGGCTAGGCTTAAGGCATACAGCCAACTCTTTGAACTTTTTGCATAAAGGGTTAGGCACCCATAGGGGTGAAGAGCTATCTTTCACCCCTCTACTCTGTACTTGGACATTTAGGACTAGATCCTTTGTTGTACAGTGCGGAGCCTCTCCATAACCCCATGCTCCAAGCGACCAGGCACTTCTTGTCTGTCCTCCGTAAATGGGTAATGCCTTCTTCACCAATTACAGTCGTGCATGCGCATTCAGACGGGACAAGAGCGAAGAGCGTAAAGCTGGCCCTATGTGCATAGCCAACATGAAGCTGAAGACAAAAACAAACAAACAAGCATTCAAGGGGCTCAAAAGTGCGGGCTAGGCTTAAGGCCTGGGCACAAGTGCGGGCTGGGCTTAAGGCCTGGGCACAAGTGCGGGCTGGGCTTAAGGCCTGGGCACAAGTGCGGGCTGGGCTTAAGGCCTGGGCACAAGTGCGGGCTGGGCTTAAGGCCTGGGCACAAGTGCGGGCTGGGCTTAAGGCCTGGGCACAAGTGCGGGCTGGGCTTAAGGCCTGGGCACAAGTGCGGGCTGGGCTTAAGGCCTGGGCACAAGTGCGGGCTGGGCTTAAGGCCTGGGCACAAGTGCGGGCTGGGCTTAAGGCCTGGGCACAAGTGCGGGCTGGGCTTAAGGCCTGGGCACAAGTGCGGGCTGGGCTTAAGGCCTGGGCACAAGTGCGGGCTAGGCTTAAGGCCTGGGCACAAGTGCGGGCTAGGCTTAAGGCCTGGGCACAAGTGCGGGCTAGGCTTAAGGCCTGGGCACAAGTGCAGGCTAGGCTTAAGGCCTGGGCACAATTGCGGGCTAGGCTTAAGGCCTGGGCACAAGTGCGGGCTAGGCTTAAGGCCTGGGCACAAGTGCGGGCTAGGCTTAAGGCCTGGGCACAATTGCGGGCTAGGCTTAAGGCCTGGGCACAAGTGCGGGCTAGGCTTAAGGCCTGGGCACAAGTGCGGGCTAGGCTTAAGGCCGGGGCACAAGTGCGGGCTAGGCTTAAAGCCGGGGCACAAGTGCGGGCTAGGCTTAAGGCCGGGGCACAAGTGCGGGCTAGGCTTAAGGCCGGGGCACAAGTGCGGGCTAGGCTTAAGGCCGGGGCACAAGTGCGGGCTAGGCTTAAGGCCGGGGCACAAGTGCGGGCTAGGCTTAAGGCCGGGGCACAAGTGCGGGCTAGGCTTAAGGCCGGGGCACAAGTGCGGGCTAGGCTTAAGGCCGGGGCACAAGTGCAGGCTACGCTTAAGGCCGGGGCACAAGTACGGGCTAGGCTTAAGGCCTGGGCACAAGTGCGTCTAGGCTTAAGGCCTGGGCACAAGTGCGGGCTAGGCTTAAGGCCTGGGCACAAGTGCGGGCTAGGCTTAAGGCTTGGGCACAAGTGCCGGCTAGGCTTAAGGCCTGGGCACAAGTGCGGGCTAGGCTTAAGGCCTGGGCACAAGTGCGGGCTAGGCTTAAGGCCTGGGCACTATTTCGGGCAAGGCTTAAGGCCTGGGCACTATTTCGGGCTAGGCTTAATTCCTGGGCACAAGTGCGGGCTAGACTTAAGGCCGGGGCAAAAGTGCGGGCTAGGCTTAAGGCCGGGGCACAAGTGCAGGCTAGGCTTAAGGCCTGGGCACAAGTGCGGGCTAGGCTTAAGGCCTGGGCACAAGTGCGGGCTAGGCTTAAGGCCTGGGCACAAGTGCAGTGCTGGCTAGGATCAAGGCAGGGGGCACAAGTGCTGGCTAGGCTTAAGGCATGGGCACAAGTGCTGGCTAGGCTTAAGACATACAGCCAACTCTTTGCACTCTTTGCATAAAGGGTTAAGCACCCATAGGGGTGAAGAGCTAGCTTTCACCCCTCTACTCTGTACTTGGACATTTAGGACTAGATCCTTTGTTGTACAGTGCGGAGCCTCTCCATAACCCCATGCTCCAAGCGACCAGGCACTTCTTGTCTGTCCTCCGTAAATGGGTAATGCCTTCTTCACCAATTACAGTCGTGCATGCGCATTCAGACGGGACAAGAGCGAAGAGCGTAAAGCTGGCCCTATGTGCATAACCAACATGAAGCTGAAGACAAAAACAAACAAACAAGCATTCAAGGGGCTCAAAAGTGCGGGCTAGGCTTAAGGCCTGAGCACAAGTGCGGGCTAGGCTTAAGGCCGGGGCACAAGTGCGGGCTGGGCTTAAGGCCTGGGCACAAGTGCGGGCTGGGCTTAAGGCCTGGGCACAAGTGCGGGCTGGGCTTAAGGCCTGGGCACAAGTGCGGGCTGGGCTTAAGGCCTGGGCACAAGTGCGGGCTGGGCTTAAGGCCTGGGCACAAGTGCGGGCTGATCTTAAGGCCTGGGCACAAGTGCAGGCTGGGCTTAAGGCCTGGGCACAAGTGCGGGCTAGGCTTAAGGCCTGGGCACAAGTGCGGGCTAGGCTTAAGGCCTGGGCACAAGTGCGGGCTAGGCTTAAGGCCTGGGCACAAGTGCGGGTTAGGCTTAAGGCCTGGGCACAAGTGCGGGCTAGGCTTAAGGCCTGGGCACAAGTGCGGGCTAGGCTTAAGGCCTGGGCACAAGTGCGGGCTAGGCTTAAGGCCTGGGCACAAGTGCTGGCTAGGCTTAAGGCCTGGGCACAAGTGCGGGCTAGGCTTAAGGCCTGGGCACAAGTGCGGGCTAGGCTTAAGGCCGGGGCACAAGTGCGAGCTAGGCTTAAGGCCGGGGCACAAGTGCGGGCTAGGCTTAAGGCCGGGGCACAAGTGCGGGCTAGGCTTAAGGCCGGGGCACAAGTGCGGGCTAGGCTTAAGGCCTGGGCACAAGTGCGGGCTAGGCTTAAGGCCTGGGCACAAGTGCGGGCTAGGCTTAAGGCCTGGGCACAAGTGCAGTGCTGGCTAGGATCAAGGGAGGGGGCACAAGTGCTGGCTAGGCTTAAGGCATGGGCACAAGTGCTGGCTAGGCTTAAGGCATACAGCTAACTCTTTGCACTCTTTGCATAAAGGGTTAGGCACCCATAGGGGTGAAGAGCTAGCTTTCACCCCTCTACTCTGTACTTGGACATTTAGGACTAGATCCTTTGTTGTACAGTGCAGAGCCTCTCCATAACCCCATGCTCCAAGCGACCAGGCAGTTCTTGTCTGTCCTCCGTAAATGGGTAATGCCTTCTTCCCCAATTACAGTCGTGCATGCGCATTCAGACGGGACAAGAGCGAAGAGCGTAAAGCTGGCCCTGTGCATAACCAACATGAAGCTGAAGACAAAAACAAACAAACAAGCATTCAAGGGGCTCAAAAGTGCGGGCTAGGCTTAAGGCCTGGGCACAAGTGCGGGCTAGGCTTAAGGCCTGGGCACAAGTGCGGGCTAGGCTTAAGGCCTGGGCACAAGTGCGGGCTAGGCTTAAGGCCTGGGCACAAGTGCGGGCTAGGCTTAAGGCCTGGGCACAAGTGCGGGCTAGGCTTAACGCCTGGGCACAAGTGCGGGCTAGGCTTAACGCCTGGGCACAAGTGCGGGCTAGGCTTAAAGCCGGGGCACAAGTGCGGGCTAGGCTTAAGGCCGGGGCACAAGTGCGGGCTAGGCTTAAGGCCGGGGCACAAGTGCGGGCTAGGCTTAAGGCCGGGGCACAAGTGCGGGCTAGGCTTAAGGCCGGGGCACAAGTGCGGGCTAGGCTTAAGGCCGGGGCACAAGTGCGGGCTAGGCTTAAGGCCGGGGCACAAGTGCGGGCTAGGCTTAAGGCCGGGGCACAAGTGCGGGCTAGGCTTAAGGCCGGGGCACAAGTGCGGGCTAGGCTTAAGGCCTGGGCACAAGTGCGGGCTAGGCTTAAGGCCTGGGCACAAGTGCGGGCTAGGCTTAAGGCCTGGGCACAAGTGCAGGCTAGGCTTAAGGCCTGGGCACAAGTGCGGGCTAGGCTTAAGGCCTGGGCACAAGTGCAGGCTAGGCTTAAGGCCGGGGCACAAGTGCTGGCTAGGCTTAAGGCATACAGCCAACTCTTTGAACTTTTTGCATAAAGGGTTAGGCACCCATAGGGGTGAAGAGCTATCTTTCACCCCTCTACTCTGTACTTGGACATTTAGGACTAGATCCTTTGTTGTACAGTGCGGAGCCTCTCCATAACCCCATGCTCCAAACGACCAGGCACTTCTTGTCTGTCCTCCGTAAATGGGTAATGCCTTCTTCACCAATTACAGTCGTGCATGCGCATTCAGACGGGACAAGAGCGAAGAGCGTAAAGCTGGCCCTATGTGCATAACCTACATGAAGCTGAAGACAAAAACAAACAAACAAGCATTCAAGGGGCTCAAAAGTGCGGGCTAGGCTTAAGGCCTGGGCACAAGTGCGGGCTAGGCTTAAGGCCTGGGCACAAGTGCGGGCTGGGCTTAAGGCCTGGGCACAAGTGCGGGCTGGGCTTAAGGCCTGGGCACAAGTGCGGGCTGGGCTTAAGGCCTGGGCACAAGTGCGGGCTGGGCTTAAGGCCTGGGCACAAGTGCGGGCTGGGCTTAAGGCCTGGGCACAAGTGCGGGCTGGGCTTAAGGCCTGGGCACAAGTGCGGGCTGGGCTTAAGGCCTGGGCACAAGTGCGGGCTGGGCTTAAGGCCTGGGCACAAGTGCGGGCTAGGCTTAAGGCCTGGGCACAAGTGCGGGCTAGGCTTAAGGCCTGGGCACAAGTGCGGGCTAGGCTTAAGGCCTGGGCACAAGTGCGGGCTAGGCTTAAGGCCTGGGCACAAGTGCGGGCTAGGCTTAAGGCCTGGGCACAAGTGCGGGCTAGGCTTAAGGCCTGGGCACAATTGCGGGCTAGGCTTAAGGCCTGGGCACAAGTGCGGGCTAGGCTTAAGGCCTGGGCACAAGTGCGGGCTAGGCTTAAGGCCTGGGCACAATTGCGGGCTAGGCTTAAGGCCTGGGCACAAGTGCGGGCTAGGCTTAAGGCCTGGGCACAAGTGCGGGCTAGGCTTAAGGCCGGGGCACAAGTGCGGGCTAGGCTTAAAGCCGGGGCACAAGTGCGGGCTAGGCTTAAGGCCGGGGCACAAGTGCGGGCTAGGCTTAAGGCCGGGGCACAAGTGCGGGCTAGGCTTAAGGCCGGGGCACAAGTGCGGGCTAGGCTTAAGGCCGGGGCACAAGTGCGGGCTAGGCTTAAGGCCGGGGCACAAGTGCGGGCTAGGCTTAAGGCCGGGGCACAAGTGCGGGCTAGGCTTAAGGCCGGGGCACAAGTGCGGGCTAGGCTTAAGGCCGGGGCACAAGTACGGGCTAGGCTTAAGGCCTGGGCACAAGTGCGGGCTAGGCTTAAGGCCTGGGCACAAGTGCGGGCTAGGCTTAAGGCTTGGGCACAAGTGCGGGCTAGGCTTAAGACTTGGGCACAAGTGCGGGCTAGGCTTAAGGCCTGGGCACAAGTGCGGGCTAGGCTTAAGGCCTGGGCACAAGTGCGGGCTAGGCTTAAGGCCTGGGCACTATTTCGGGCTAGGCTTAAGGCCTGGGCACTATTTCGGGCTAGGCTTAAGGCCTGGGCACAAGTGCGGGCTAGACTTAAGGCCGGGGCACAAGTGCGGGCTAGACTTAAGGCCTGGGCACAAGTGCGGGCTAGGCTTAAGGCCGGGGCACAAGTGCGGGCTAGGCTTAAGGCCTGGGCACAAGTGCGGGCTAGGCTTAAGGCCTGGGCACAAGTGCGGGCTAGGCTTAAGGCCTGGGCACAAGTGCGGGCTAGGCTTAAGGCCTGGGCACAAGTGCAGTGCTGGCTAGGATCAAGGCAGGGGGCACAAGTGCTGGCTAGGCTTAAGGCATACATCCAACTCTTTGCACTCTTTGCATAAAGGGTTAAGCACCCATAGGGGTGAAGAGCTAGCTTTCACCCCTCTACTCTGTACTTGGACATTTAGGACTAGATCCTTTGTTGTACAGTGCGGAGCCTCTCCATAACCCCATGCTCCAAGCGACCAGGCACTTCTTGTCTGTAATCCGTAAATGGGTAATGCCTTCTTCACCAATTACAGTCGTGCATGCGCATTCAGACGGGACAAGAGCGAAGAGCGTAAAGCTGGCCCTATGTGCATAACCAACATGAAGCTGAAGACAAAAACAAACAAACAAGCATTCAAGGGGCTCAAAAGTGCGGGCTAGGCTTAAGGCCTGGGCACAAGTGCGGGCTAGGCTTAAGGCCTGGGCACAAGTGCGGGCTGGGCTTAAGGCCTGGGCACAAGTGCAGGCTGGGCTTAAGGCCGGGGCACAAGTGCGGGCTGGGCTTAAGGCCGGGGCACAAGTGCGGGCTGGGCTTAAGGCCTGGGCACAAGTGCGGGCTGGGCTTAAGGCCTGGGCACAAGTGCGGGCTGGGCTTAAGGCCTGGGCACAAGTGCGGGCTGGGCTTAAGGCCTGGGCACAAGTGCGGGCTGGGCTTAAGGCCTGGGCACAAGTGCGGGCTGATCTTAAGGCCTGGGCACAAGTGCAGGCTGGGCTTAAGGCCTGGGCACAAGTGCGGGCTAGGCTTAAGGCCTGGGCACAAGTGCGGGCTAGGCTTAAGGCCTGGGCACAAGTGCGGGCTAGGCTTAAGGCCTGGGCACAAGTGCGGGTTAGGCTTAAGGCCTGGGCACAAGTGCGGGCTAGGCTTAAGGCCTGGGCACAAGTGCGGGCTAGGCTTAAGGCCTGGGCACAAGTGCGGGCTAGGCTTAAGGCCTGGGCACAAGTGCTGGCTAGGCTTAAGGCCTGGGCACAAGTGCGGGCTAGGCTTAAGGCCTGGGCACAAGTGCGGGCTAGGCTTAAGGCCGGGGCACAAGTGCGAGCTAGGCTTAAGGCCGGGGCACAAGTGCGGGCTAGGCTTAAGGCCGGGGCACAAGTGCGGGCTAGGCTTAAGGCCGGGGCACAAGTGCGGGCTAGGCTTAAGGCCGGGGCACAAGTGCGGGCTAGGCTTAAGGCCTGGGCACAAGTGCGGGCTAGGCTTAAGGCCTGGGCACAAGTGCGGGCTAGGCTTAAGGCCTGGGCACAAGTGCGGGCTAGGATCAAGGCAGGGGGCACAAGTGCTGGCTAGGCTTAAGGCATGGGCACAAGTGCTGGCTAGGCTTAAGGCATACAGCTAACTCTTTGCACTCTTTGCATAAAGGGTTAGGCACCCATAGGGGTGAAGAGCTAGCTTTCACCCCTCTACTCTGTACTTGGACATTTAGGACTAGATCCTTTGTTGTACAGTGCGGAGCCTCTCCATAACCCCATGCTCCAAGCGACCAGGCACTTCTTGTCTGTCCTCCGTAAATGGGTAATGCCTTCTTCCCCAATTACAGTCGTGCATGCGCATTCAGACGGGACAAGAGCGAAGAGCGTAAAGCTGGCCCTGTGCATAACCAACATGAAGCTGAAGACAAAAACAAACAAACAAGCATTCAAGGGGCTCAAAAGTGTGGGCTAGGCTTAAGGCCTGGGCACAAGTGCGGGCTAGGCTTAAGGCCTGGGCACAAGTGCGGGCTAGGCTTAAGGCCTGGGCACAAGTGCGGGCTAGGCTTAAGGCCTGGGCACAAGTGCGGGCTAGGCTTAAGGCCTGGGCACAAGTGCGGGCTAGGCTTAACGCCTGGGCACAAGTGCGGGCTAGGCTTAAGGCCGGGGCACAAGTGCGGGCTAGGCTTAAGGCCGGGGCACAAGTGCGGGCTAGGCTTAATGCCGGGGCACAAGTGCGGGCTAGGATTAAGGCCGGGGCACAAGTGCGGGCTAGGCTTAAGGCCGGGGCACAAGTGCGGGCTAGGCTTAAGGCCTGGGCACAAGTGCGGGCTAGGCTTAAGGCCTGGGCACAAGTGCGGGCTAGGCTTAAGGCCGGGGCACAAGTGCGGGCAAGGCTTAAGGACGGGGCACAAGTGCGGGCAAGGCTTAAGGCCGGGGCACAAGTGCGGGCTAGGCTTAAGGCCGGGGCACAAGTGCGGGCTAGGCTTAAGGCCGGGGCACAAGTGCGGGCTGGGCTTAAGGCCGGGGCACAAGTGCGGGCAAGGCTTAAGGCCGGGGCACAAGTGCGGGCTAGGCTTAAGGCCTGGGCACAAGTGCGGGCTAGGATTAAGGACTGGGCACAAGTGCGGGCTAGGCTTAAGGCCTGGGCACAAGTGCGGGCTAGGCTTAAGGCCTGGGCACAAGTGCGGGCTAGGCTTAAGGCCTGGGCACAAGTGCGGGCTAGGCTTAAGGCCGGGGCACAAGTGCGGGCTAGGCTTAAGGCCGGGGCACAAGTGCGGGCAAGGCTTAAGGCCGGGGCACAAGTGCCGGCTAGGCTTAAGGCCGGGGCACAAGTGCCGGCTAGGCTTAAGGCCGGGGCACAAGTGCGGGCTAGGCTCAAGGCCGGGGCACAAGTGCGGGCTAGGCTTAAGGCCGGGGCACAATTGCAGGCTAGGCTTAAGGCCGGGGCACAAGTGCGGGCTAGGCTTAAGGCCGGGGCACAAGTGCGGGCTAGGCTTAAGGCCGGGGCACAAGTGCGGGCTAGGCTTAAGGCCGGGGCACAAGTGCGGGCTAGGCTTAAGGCCGGGGCACAAGTGCGGGCTAGGCTTAAGGCCGGGGCACAAGTGCGGGCTAGTCTTAAGGCCGGGGCACAAGTGCGGGCTAGGCTTAAGGCCGGGGCACAAGTGCGGGCTAGGCTTAAGGCCGGGGCACAAGTGCGGGCTAGGCTTAAGGCCGGGGCACAAGTGCGGGCTAGGTTTAAGGCCGGGGCACAAGTGCGGGCTAGGCTTAAGGCCTGGGCACAAGTGCGGGCTAGGTTTAAGGCCAGGGCACAAGTGCGGGCTAGGCTTAAGGCCTGGGCACAAGTGCGGGCTAGGCTTAAGGCCTGGGCACAAGTGCGGGCTAGGCTTAAGGCCTGGGCACAAGTGCGGGCTAGGCTTAAGGCCTGGGCACAAGTGCGGGCTAGGCTTAAGGCCTGGGCACAAGTGTGGGCTAGGCTTAAGGCCTGGGCACAAGTGCGGGCTAGGCTTAAGGCCTGGGCACAAGTGCGGGCTAGGCTTAAGGCCTGGGCACAAGTGCGGGCTAGGCTTAAGGCCTGGGCACAAGTGCGGGCTAGGCTTAAGGCCTGGGCACAAGTGCGGGCTAGGCTTAAGGCCTGGGCACAAGTGCGGGCTAGGCTTAAGGCCTGGGCACAAGTGCGGGCTAGACTTAAGGTCGGGGCACAAGTGCGGGCTAGGCTTAAGGCCTGGGCACAAGTGCGGGCTAGGCTTAAGGCCGGGGCACAAGTGCGGGCTAGGCTTAAGGCCGGGGCACAAGTGCGGGCTAGGCTTAAGGCCTGGGCACAAATGCGGGCTAGGCTTAAGGCCTGGGCACAAGTGCAGTGCTGGCTAGGCTTAAGGCATGGGCACAAGTGCTGGCTAGGCTTAAGGCATACAGCCAACTCTTTGCACAAAGGGTTAAGCACCCATAGGGGTGAAGAGCTAGCTTTCACCCCTCTACTCTGTACTTGGACATTTAGGACTAGATCCTTTGTTGTACAGTGCAGAGCCTCTCCATAACCCCATGCTCCAAGCGACCAGGCACTTCTTGTCTGTCCTCCGTAAATGGGTAATGCCTTCTTCACCAATTACAGTCGTGCATGCGCATTCAGACGGGACAAGAGCGAAGAGCGTAAAGCTGGCCCTATGTGCATAACCAACATGAAGCTGAAGACAAAAACAAACAAACAAGCATTCAAGGGGCTCAAAAGTGTGGGCTAGGCTTAAGGCCTGGGCACAAGTGCGGGCTAGGCTTAAGGCCTGGGCACAAGTGCGGGCTAGGCTTAAGGCCTGGGCACAAGTGCGGGCTAGGCTTAAGGCCTGGGCACAAGTGCGGGCTAGGCTTAAGGCCTGGGCACAAGTGCGGGCTGGGCTTAAGGCCTGGGCACAAGTACGGGCTGGGCTTAAGGCCGGGGCACAAGTGCGGGCTAGGCTTAAGGCCTGGGCACAAGTGCGGGCTAGGCTTAAGGCCTGGGCACAAGTGCGGGCTAGGCTTAAGGCCTGGGCACAAGTGCGGGCTAGGCTTAAGGCCTGGGCACAAGTGCGGGCTAGGCTTAAGGCCTGGGCACAAGTGCGGGCTAGGCTTAAGGCCTGGGCACAAGTGCGGGCTAGGCTTAAGGCCTGGGCACAAGTGCGGGCTAGGCTTAAGGCCTGGGCACAAGTGCGGGCTAGGCTTAAGGCCTGGGCACAAGTGCGGGCTAGGCTTAAGGCCTGGGCACAAGTGGGGGCTAGGCTTAAGGCATTGGCACAAGTGCGGGCTAGGCTTAAGGCCTGGGCACAATTGCGGGCTAGGCTTAAGGCCTGGGCACAATTGCAGGCTAGGCTTAAGGCCTGGGCACAAGTGCGGGCTAGGCTTAAAGCCGGGGCACAAGTGCGGGCTAGGCTTAAGGCCTGGGCACTATTTCGGGCTAGGCTTAAGGCCTGGGCACTATTTCAGGCTAGGCTTAAGGCCTGGGCACAAGTGCGGGCTAGGCTTAAGGCCGGGCACAAGTGCGGGCTAGGCTTAAGGCCGGGGCACAAGTGCGGGCTAGGCTTCAGGCCTGGGCACAAGTGCGGGCTAGGCTTAAGGCCTGAGCACAAGTGCGGGCTAAGCTTAAGGCCTGGGCACAAGTGCGGGATAGGCTTAAGGCCGGGGCACAAGTGCGGGCTAGGCTTAAGGCCGGGGCACAAGTGCGGGCTAGGCTTAAGGCCGGGGCACAAGTGCGGGCTAGGCTTAAGGCTGGGGCACAAGTGCGGGCTAGGCTTAAGGCCTGGGCACAAGTGCGGGATAGGCTTAAGGCCGGGGCACAAGTGCGGCCTAGGCTTAAGGCCGTGGCACAAGTGCGGGCTAGGCTTAAGGCCGGGGCACAAGTGCGGGCTAGGCTTAAGGCTGGGGCACAAGTGCGGGCTAGGCTTAAGGCCTGGGCACAAGTGCGGGCTAGGCTTAAGGCCGGGGCACAAGTGCGGGCTAGTCTTAAGGCCGGGGCACAAGTGCGGGCTAGGCTTAAGGCCTGGGCACTATTTCGGGCAAGGCTTAAGGCCTGGGCACTATTTCGGGCTAGGCTTAAGGCCTGAGCACAAGTGCGGGCTAGGCTTAAGGCCTGGGCACAAGTGCGGGCTAGGCTTAAGGCCTGGGCACAAGTGCGGGCTAGGCTTAAGGCCTGGGCACAAGTGGGGGCTAGGCTTAAGGCCTGGGCACAAGTGCGGGCTAGGCTTAAGGCCTGGGCACAAGTGCGGGCTAGGCTTAAGGCCTGGGCACAAGTGCGGGCTAGGCTTAAGGCCTGGGCACAAGTGCGGGCTAGGCTTAAGGCTGGGGCACAAGTGCGGGCTAGGCTTAAGGCCGGGGCACAAGTGCGGGCTAGGCTTAAGGCCGGGGCACAAGTGCGGGCTAGGCTTAAGGCCGGGGCACAAGTGCGGGCTAGGCTTAAGGCCTGGGCACAAGTGCGGGCTAGGCTTAAGGCCGGGGCACAAGTGCGGGCTAGGCTTAAGGCCGGGACACAAGTGCGGGCTAGGCTTAAGGCCGGGACACAAGTGCGGGCTAGGCTTAAGGCCTGGGCACTATTTCGGGCTAGGCTTAAGGCCTGGGCACAAGTGCGGGCTAGGCTTAAGGCCTGGGCACTATTTCGGGCTAGGCTTAAGGCCTGGGCACAAGTGCGGGCTAGGCTTAAGGCCTGGGCACTATTTCGGGCTAGGCTTAAGGCCTGGGCACAAGTGCGGGCTAGGCTTAAGGCCGGGGCACAAGTGCGGGCTAGGCTTAAGGCTGGGGCACAAGTGCGGGCTAGGCTTAAGGCCTGGGCACAAGTGCGGGCTAGGCTTAAGGCCTGGGCACAAGTGCCGGCTAGGCTTAAGGCCGGGGCACAAGTGTGGGCTAGGCTTAAGGCCGGGGCACAAGTGCCGGCTAGGCTTAAGGCCGGGGCACAAGTGCCGGCTAGGCTTAAGGCCGGGGCACAATTGCGGGCTAGGCTTAAGGCCGGGGCACAAGTGCTGGCTAGGCTTAAGGCATACAGCCAACTCTTTGCACTTTTTGCATAAAGGGTTAGGCACCCATAGGGGTGAAGAGCTATCTTTCACCCCTCTACTCTGTACTTGGACATTTAGGACTAGATCCTTTGTTGTACAGTGCGGAGCCTCTCCATAACCCCATGCTCCAAGCGACCAGGCACTTCTTGTCTGTCCTCCGTAAATGGGTAATGCCTTCTTCACCAATTACAGTCGTGCATGCGCATTCAGACGGGACAAGAGCGAAGAGCGTAAAGCTGGCCATATATGCATAACCAACATGAAGCTGAAGACAAAAACAAACAAGCATTCAAGGGGCTCAAAAGTGCGGGCTAGGCTTAAGGCCTGGGCACAAGTGCGGGCTGGGCTTAAGGCCTGGGCACAAGTGCGGGCTGGGCTTAAGGCCTGGGCACAAGTGCGGGCTGGGCTTAAGGCCTGGGCACAAGTGCGGGCTGGGCTTAAGGCCGGGGCACAAGTGCGGGCTAGGCTTAAGGCCGGGGCACAAGTGCGGGCTAGGCTTAAAGCCGGGGCACAAGTGCGGGCTAGGCTTAAGGCCGGGGCACAAGTGCGGGCTAGGCTTAAGGCCGGGGCACAAGTGCGGGCTAGGCTTAAGGCCGGGGCACAAGTGCGGGCTAGGCTTAAGGCCGGGGCACAAGTGCGGGCTAGGCTTAAGGCCGGGGCACAAGTGCGGGCTAGGCTTAAGGCCGGGGCACAAGTACGGGCTAGGCATAAGGCCTGGGCACAAGTGCGTCTAGGCTTAAGGCCTGGGCACAAGTGCGGGCTAGGCTTAAGGCCTGGGCACAAGTGCAGGCTAGGCTTAAGGCCTGGGCACAAGTGCGGGCTAGGCTTAAGGCCTGGGCACAAGTGCAGGCTAGGCTTAAGGCCGGGGCACAAGTGCTGGCTAGGCTTAAGGCATACAGCCAACTTTTTGAACTTTTTGCATAAAGGGTTAGGCACCCATAGGGGTGAAGAGCTATCTTTCACCCCTCTACTCTGTACTTGGACATTTAGGACTAGATCCTTTGTTGTACAGTGCGGAGCCTCTCCATAACCCCATGCTCCAAGCGACCAGGCACTTCTTGTCTGTCCTCCGTAAATGGGTAATGCCTTCTTCACCAATTACAGTCGTGCATGCGCATTCAGACGGGACAAGAGCGAAGAGCGTAAAGCTGGCCCTATGTGCATAGCCAACATGAAGCTGAAGACAAAAACAAACAAACAAGCATTCAAGGGGCTCAAAAGTGCGGGCTAGGCTTAAGGCCTGGGCACAAGTGCGGGCTGGGCTTAAGGCCTGGGCACAAGTGCGGGCTGGGCTTAAGGCCTGGGCACAAGTGTGGGCTGGGCTTAAGGCCTGGGCACAAGTGCGGGCTGGGCTTAAGGCCTGGGCACAAGTGCGGGCTGGGCTTAAGGCCTGGGCACAAGTGCGGGCTGGGCTTAAGGCCTGGGCACAAGTGCGGGCTGGGCTTAAGGCCTGGGCACAAGTGCGGGCTGGGCTTAAGGCCTGGGCACAAGTGCGGGCTGGGCTTAAGGCCTGGGCACAAGTGCGGGCTGGGCTTAAGGCCTGGGCACAAGTGCGGGCTAGGCTTAAGGCCTGGGCACAAGTGCGGGCTAGGCTTAAGGCCTGGGCACAAGTGCGGGCTAGGCTTAAGGCCTGGGCACAAGTGCGGGCTAGGCTTAAGGCCTGGGCACAAGTGCAGGCTAGGCTTAAGGCCTGGGCACAATTGCGGGCTAGGCTTAAGGCCTGGGCACAAGTGCGGGCTAGGCTTAAGGCCTGGGCACAAGTGCGGGCTAGGCTTAAGGCCTGGGCACAAGTGCGGGCTAGGCTTAAGGCCTGGGCACAAGTGCGGGCTAGGCTTAAGGCCTGGGCACAAGTGCGGGCTAGGCTTAAGGCCGGGGCACAAGTGCGGGCTAGGCTTAAAGCCGGGGCACAAGTGCGGGCTAGGCTTAAGGCCGGGGCACAAGTGCGGGCTAGGCTTAAGGCCGGGGCACAAGTGCGGGCTAGGCTTAAGGCCGGGGCACAAGTGCGGGCTAGGCTTAAGGCCGGGGCACAAGTGCGGGCTAGGCTTAAGGCCGGGGCACAAGTGCGGGCTAGGCTTAAGGCCGGGGCACAAGTGCAGGCTACGCTTAAGGCCGGGGCACAAGTACGGGCTAGGCTTAAGGCCTGGGCACAAGTGCGTCTAGGCTTAAGGCCTGGGCACAAGTGCGGGCTAGGCTTAAGGCCTGGGCACAAGTGCAGGCTAGGCTTAAGGCCTGGGCACAAGTGCGGGCTAGGCTTAAGGCTTGGGCACAAGTGCGGGCTAGGCTTAAGGCCTGGGCACAAGTGCGGGCTAGGCTTAAGGCCTGGGCACAAGTGCGGGCTAGGCTTAAGGCCTGGGCACTATTTCGGGCTAGGCTTAAGGCCTGGGCACTATTTCGGGCTAGGCTTAAGGCCTGGGCACAAGTGCGGGCTAGACTTAAGGCCGGGGCACAAGTGCGGGCTAGGCTTAAGGCCGGGGCACAAGTGCGGGCTAGGCTTAAGGCCTGGGCACAAGTGCGGGCTAGGCTTAAGGCCTGGGCACAAGTGCGGGCTAGGCTTAAGGCCTGGGCACAAGTGCAGTGCTGGCTAGGATCAAGGCAGGGGGCACAAGTGCTGGCTAGGCTTAAGGCATGGGCACAAGTGCTGGCTAGGCTTAAGACATACAGCCAACTCTTTGCACTCTTTGCATAAAGGGTTAAGCACCCATAGGGGTGAAGAGCTAGCTTTCACCCCTCTACTCTGTACTTGGACATTTAGGACTAGATCCTTTGTTGTACAGTGCGGAGCCTCTCCATAACCCCATGCTCCAAGCGACCAGGCACTTCTTGTCTGTCCTCAGTAAATGGGTAATGCCTTCTTCACCAATTACAGTCGTGCATGCGCATTCAGACGGGACAAGAGCGAAGAGCGTAAAGCTGGCCCTATGTGCATAACCAACATGAAGCTGAAGACAAAAACAAACAAACAAGCATTCAAGGGGCTCAAAAGTGCGGGCTAGGCTTAAGGCCTGGGCACAAGTGCGGGCTAGGCTTAAGGCCTGGGCACAAGTGCGGGCTGGGCTTAAGGCCTGGGCACAAGTGCAGGCTGGGCTTAAGGCCGGGGCACAAGTGCGGGCTGGGCTTAAGGCCGGGGCACAAGTGCGGGCTGGGCTTAAGGCCTGGGCACAAGTGCGGGCTGGGCTTAAGGCCTGGGCACAAGTGCGGGCTGGGCTTAAGGCCTGGGCACAAGTGCGGGCTGGGCTTAAGGCCTGGGCACAAGTGCGGGCTGGGCTTAAGGCCTGGGCACAAGTGCGGGCTGATCTTAAGGCCTGGGCACAAGTGCAGGCTGGGCTTAAGGCCTGGGCACAAGTGCGGGCTAGGCTTAAGGCCTGGGCACAAGTGCGGGCTAGGCTTAAGGCCTGGGCACAAGTGCGGGCTAGGCTTAAGGCCTGGGCACAAGTGCGGGTTAGGCTTAAGGCCTGGGCACAAGTGCGGGCTAGGCTTAAGGCCTGGGCACAAGTGCGGGCTAGGCTTAAGGCCTGGGCACAAGTGCGGGCTAGGCTTAAGGCCTGGGCACAAGTGCGGGCTAGGCTTAAGGCCTGGGCACAAGTGCTGGCTAGGCTTAAGGCCTGGGCACAAGTGCGGGCTAGGCTTAAGGCCTGGGCACAAGTGCGGGCTAGGCTTAAGGCCGGGGCACAAGTGCGAGCTAGTCTTAAGGCCGGGGCACAAGTGCGGGCTAGGCTTAAGGCCGGGGCACAAGTGCGGGCTAGGCTTAAGGCCGGGGCACAAGTGCGGGCTAGGCTTAAGGCCTGGGCACAAGTGCGGGCTAGGCTTAAGGCCTGGGCACAAGTGCGGGCTAGGCTTAAGGCCTGGGCACAAGTGCAGTGCTGGCTAGGATCAAGGGAGGGGGCACAAGTGCTGGCTAGGCTTAAGGCATGGGCACAAGTGCTGGCTAGGCTTAAGGCATACAGCTAACTCTTTGCACTCTTTGCATAAAGGGTTAGGCACCCATAGGGGTGAAGAGCTAGCTTTCACCCCTCTACTCTGTACTTGGACATTTAGGACTAGATCCTTTGTTGTACAGTGCAGAGCCTCTCCATAACCCCATGCTCCAAGCGACCAGGCACTTCTTGTCTGTCCTCCGTAAATGGGTAATGCCTTCTTCCCCAATTACAGTCGTGCATGCGCATTCAGACGGGACAAGAGCGAAGAGCGTAAAGCTGGCCCTGTGCATAACCAACATGAAGCTGAAGACAAAAATAAACAAACAAGCATTCAAGGGGCTCAAAAGTGCGGGCTAGGCTTAAGGCCTGGGCACAAGTGCGGGCTAGGCTTAAGGCCTGGGCACAAGTGCGGGCTAGGCTTAAGGCCTGGGCACAAGTGCGGGCTAGGCTTAAGGCCTGGGCACAAGTGCGGGCTAGGCTTAAGGCCTGGGCACAAGTGCGGGCTAGGCTTAACGCCTGGGCACAAGTGCGGGCTAGGCTTAACGCCTGGGCACAAGTGCGGGCTAGGCTTAAAGCCGGGGCACAAGTGCGGGCTAGGCTTAAGGCCGGGGCACAAGTGCGGGCTAGGCTTAAGGCCGGGGCACAAGTGCGGGCTAGGCTTAAGGCCGGGGCACAAGTGCGGGCTAGGCTTAAGGCCGGGGCACAAGTGCGGGCTAGGCTTAAGGCCGGGGCACAAGTGCGGGCTAGGCTTAAGGCCGGGGCACAAGTGCGGGCTAGGCTTAAGGCCGGGGCACAAGTGCGGGCTAGGCTTAAGGCCGGGGCACAAGTGCGGGCTAGGCTTAAGGCCTGGGCACAAGTGCAGGCTAGGCTTAAGGCCTGGGCACAAGTGCGGGCTAGGCTTAAGGCCTGGGCACAAGTGCAGGCTAGGCTTAAGGCCTGGGCACAAGTGCGGGCTAGGCTTAAGGCCTGGGCACAAGTGCAGGCTAGGCTTAAGGCCGGGGCACAAGTGCTGGCTAGGCTTAAGGCATACAGCCAACTCTTTGAACTTTTTGCATAAAGGGTTAGGCACCCATAGGGGTGAAGAGCTATCTTTCACCCCTCTACTCTGTACTTGGACATTTAGGACTAGATCCTTTGTTGTACAGTGCGGAGCCTCTCCATAACCCCATGCTCCAAGCGACCAGGCACTTCTTGTCTGTCCTCCGTAAATGGGTAATGCCTTCTTCACCAATTACAGTCGTGCATGCGCATTCAGACGGGACAAGAGCGAAGAGCGTAAAGCTGGCCCTATGTGCATAACCTACATGAAGCTGAAGACAAAAACAAACAAACAAGCATTCAAGGGGCTCAAAAGTGCGGGCTAGGCTTAAGGCCTGGGCACAAGTGCGGGCTGGGCTTAAGGCCTGGGCACAAGTGCGGGCTGGGCTTAAGGCCTGGGCACAAGTGCGGGCTGGGCTTAAGGCCTGGGCACAAGTGCGGGCTGGGCTTAAGGCCTGGGCACAAGTGCGGGCTGGGCTTAAGGCCTGGGCACAAGTGCGGGCTGGGCTTAAGGCCTGGGCACAAGTGCGGGCTGGGCTTAAGGCCTGGGCACAAGTGCGGGCTGGGCTTAAGGCCTGGGCACAAGTGCGGGCTGGGCTTAAGGCCTGGGCACAAGTGCGGGCTAGGCTTAAGGCCTGGGCACAAGTGCGGGCTAGGCTTAAGGCCTGGGCACAAGTGCGGGCTAGGCTTAAGGCCTGGGCACAAGTGCGGGCTAGGCTTAAGGCCTGGGCACAAGTGCGGGCTAGGCTTAAGGCCTGGGCACAATTGCGGGCTAGGCTTAAGGCCTGGGCACAAGTGCGGGCTAGGCTTAAGGCCTGGGCACAAGTGCGGGCTAGGCTTAAGGCCTGGGCACAATTGCGGGCTAGGCTTAAGGCCTGGGCACAAGTGCGGGCTAGGCTTAAGGCCTGGGCACAAGTGCGGGCTAGGCTTAAGGCCGGGGCACAAGTGCGGGCTAGGCTTAAAGCCGGGGCACAAGTGCGGGCTAGGCTTAAGGCCGGGGCACAAGTGCGGGCTAGGCTTAAGGCCGGGGCACAAGTGCGGGCTAGGCTTAAGGCCGGGGCACAAGTGCGGGCTAGGCTTAAGGCCGGGGCACAAGTGCGGGCTAGGCTTAAGGCCGGGGCACAAGTGCGGGCTAGGCTTAAGGCCGGGGCACAAGTGCGGGCTAGGCTTAAGGCCGGGGCACAAGTGCGGGCTAGGCTTAAGGCCGGGGCACAAGTACGGGCTAGGCTTAAGGCCTGGGCACAAGTGCGGGCTAGGCTTAAGGCCTGGGCACAAGTGCGGGCTAGGCTTAAGGCTTGGGCACAAGTGCGGGCTAGGCTTAAGGCTTGGGCACAAGTGCGGGCTAGGCTTAAGGCCTGGGCACAAGTGCGGGCTAGGCTTAAGGCCTGGGCACAAGTGTGGGCTAGGCTTAAGGCCTGGGCACTATTTCGGGCTAGGCTTAAGGCCTGGGCACTATTTCGGGCTAGGCTTAAGGCCTGGGCACAAGTGCGGGCTAGACTTAAGGCCGGGGCACAAGTGCGGGCTAGACTTAAGGCCTGGGCACAAGTGCGGGCTAGGCTTAAGGCCGGGGCACAAGTGCGGGCTAGGCTTAAGGCCTGGGCACAAGTGCGGGCTAGGCTTAAGGCCTGGGCACAAGTGCGGGCTAGGCTTAAGGCCTGGGCACAAGTGCAGTGCTGGCTAGGATCAAGGCAGGGGGCACAAGTGCTGGCTAGGCTTAAGGCATACAGCCAACTCTTTGCACTCTTTGCATAAAGGGTTAAGCACCCATAGGGGTGAAGAGCTAGCTTTCACCCCTCTACTCTGTACTTGGACATTTAGGACTAGATCCTTTGTTGTACAGTGCGGAGCCTCTCCATAACCCCATGCTCCAAGCGACCAGGCACTTCTTGTCTGTAATCCGTAAATGGGTAATGCCTTCTTCACCAATTACAGTCGTGCATGCGCATTCAGACGGGACAAGAGCGAAGAGCGTAAAGCTGGCCCTATGTGCATAACCAACATGAAGCTGAAGACAAAAACAAACAAACAAGCATTCAAGGGGATCAAAAGTGCGGGCTAGGCTTAAGGCCTGGGCACAAGTGCGGGCTAGGCTTAAGGCCTGGGCACAAGTGCGGGCTGGGCTTAAGGCCTGGGCACAAGTGCAGGCTGGGCTTAAGGCCGGGGCACAAGTGCGGGCTGGGCTTAAGGCCGGGGCACAAGTGCGGGCTGGGCTTAAGGCCTGGGCACAAGTGCGGGCTGGGCTTAAGGCCTGGGCACAAGTGCGGGCTGGGCTTAAGGCCTGGGCACAAGTGCGGGCTGGGCTTAAGGCCTGGGCACAAGTGCGGGCTGGGCTTAAGGCCTGGGCACAAGTGCGGGCTGATCTTAAGGCCTGGGCACAAGTGCAGGCTGGGCTTAAGGCCTGGGCACAAGTGCGGGCTAGGCTTAAGGCCTGGGCACAAGTGCGGGCTAGGCTTAAGGCCTGGGCACAAGCGCGGGCTAGGCTTAAGGCCTGGGCACAAGTGCGGGTTAGGCTTAAGGCCTGGGCACAAGTGCGGGCTAGGCTTAAGGCCTGGGCACAAGTGCGGGCTAGGCTTAAGGCCTGGGCACAAGTGCGGGCTAGGCTTAAGGCCTGGGCACAAGTGCTGGCTAGGCTTAAGGCCTGGGCACAAGTGCGGGCTAGGCTTAAGGCCTGGGCACAAGTGCGGGCTAGGCTTAAGGCCGGGGCACAAGTGCGAGCTAGGCTTAAGGCCGGGGCACAAGTGCGGGCTAGGCTTAAGGCCGGGGCACAAGTGCGGGCTAGGCTTAAGGCCGGGGCACAAGTGCGGGCTAGGCTTAAGGCCGGGGCACAAGTGCGGGCTAGGCTTAAGGCCTGGGCACAAGTGCGGGCTAGGCTTAAGGCCTGGGCACAAGTGCGGGCTAGGCTTAAGGCCTGGGCACAAGTGCAGTGCTGGCTAGGATCAAGGCAGGGGGCACAAGTGCTGGCTAGGCTTAAGGCATGGGCACAAGTGCTGGCTAGGCTTAAGGCATACAGCTAACTCTTTGCACTCTTTGCATAAAGGGTTAGGCACCCATAGGGGTGAAGAGCTAGCTTTCACCCCTCTACTCTGTACTTGGACATTTAGGACTAGATCCTTTGTTGTACAGTGCGGAGCCTCTCCATAACCCCATGCTCCAAGCGACCAGGCACTTCTTGTCTGTCCTCCGTAAATGGGTAATGCCTTCTTCCCCAATTACAGTCGTGCATGCGCATTCAGACGGGACAAGAGCGAAGAGCGTAAAGCTGGCCCTGTGCATAACCAACATGAAGCTGAAGACAAAAACAAACAAACAAGCATTCAAGGGGCTCAAAAGTGTGGGCTAGGCTTAAGGCCTGGGCACAAGTGCGGGCTAGGCTTAAGGCCTGGGCACAAGTGCGGGCTAGGCTTAAGGCCTGGGCACAAGTGCGGGCTAGGCTTAAGGCCTGGGCACAAGTGCGGGCTAGGCTTAAGGCCTGGGCACAAGTGCGGGCTAGGCTTAACGCCTGGGCACAAGTGCGGGCTAGGCTTAAGGCCGGGGCACAAGTGCGGGCTAGGCTTAAGGCCGGGGCACAAGTGCGGGCTAGGCTTAATGCCGGGGCACAAGTGCGGGCTAGGATTAAGGCCGGGGCACAAGTGCGGGCTAGGCTTAAGGCCGGGGCACAAGTGCGGGCTAGGCTTAAGGCCTGGGCACAAGTGCGGGCTAGGCTTAAGGCCTGGGCACAAGTGCGGGCTAGGCTTAAGGCCGGGGCACAAGTGCGGGCAAGGCTTAAGGCCGGGGCACAAGTGCGGGCAAGGCTTAAGGCCGGGGCACAAGTGCGGGATAGGCTTAAGGCCGGGGCACAAGTGCGGGCTAGGCTTAAGGCCGGGGCACAAGTGCGGGCTGGGCTTAAGGCCGGGGCACAAGTGCGGGCAAGGCTTAAGGCCGGGGCACAAGTGCGGGCTAGGCTTAAGGCCGGGGCACAAGTGCGGGCTAGGCTTAAGGCCTGGGCACAAGTGCGGGCTAGGATTAAGGACTGGGCACAAGTGCGGGCTAGGCTTAAGGCCTGGGCACAAGTGCGGGCTAGGCTTAAGGCCTGGGCACAAGTGCGGGCTAGGCTTAAGGCCTGGGCACAAGTGCGGGCTAGGCTTAAGGCCGGGGCACAAGTGCGGGCTAGGCTTAAGGCCGGGGCACAAGTGCGGGCAAGGCTTAAGGCCGGGGCACAAGTGCGGGCTAGGCTTAAGGCATGGGCACAAGTGCGGGCTAGGCTTAAGACCTGGGCACAAGTGCGGGCTAGGCTTAAGGCCTGGGCAAAAGTGCGGGCTAGGCTTAAGGCCTGGGCACAAGTGCGGGCTAGGCTTAAGGCCTGGGCACAAGTGCGGGCTAGGCTTAAGGCCTGGGCACAAGTGCGGGCTAGGCTTAAGGCCTGGGCACAAGTGCGGGCTAGGCTTAAGGCCTGGGCACAAGTGCGGGCTAGGCTTAAGGCCTGGGCACAAGTGCGGGCTAGGCTTAAGGCCTGGGCACAAGTGCGGGCTAGGCTTAAGGCCTGGGCACAAGTGCGGGCTAGGCGTAAGGCCTGGGCACAAGTGCAGTGCTGGCTAGGATCAAGGCAGGGGGCACAAGTGCTGGCTAGGCTTAAGGCATGGGCACAAGTGCTGGCTAGGCTTAAGGCATACAGCTAACTCTTTGCACTCTTTGCATAAAGGGTTAGGCACCCATAGGGGTGAAGAGCTAGCTTTCACCTCTCTACTCTGTACTTGGACATTTAGGACTAGATCCTTTGTTGTACAGTGCGGAGCCTCTCCATAACCCCATGCTCCAAGCGACCAGGCACTTCTTGTCTGTCCTCCGTAAATGGGTAATGCCTTCTTCCCCAATTACAGTCGTGCATGCGCATTCAGACGGTACAAGAGCGAAGAGCGTAAAGCTGGCCCTATGTGCATAACCAACATGAAGCTGAAGACAAAAACAAACAAACAAGCATTCAAGGGGCTCAAAAGTGCGGGCTAGGCTTAAGGCCTGGGCACAAGTGCGGGCTAGGCTTAAGGCCAGGGCACAAGTGCGGGCTAGGCTTAAGGCCGGGGCACAAGTGCGGGCTAGGCTTAAGGCCGGGGCACAAGTGCGGGCTAGGCTTAAGGCCGGGGCACAAGTGCGGGCTAGGCTTAAGGCCGGGGCACAAGTGCGGGCTAGGCTTAAGGCCTGGGCACAAGTGCTGGCTAGGCTTAAGCCCGGGGCACAAGTGCGGGCTGGGCTTAAGGCCGGGGCACAAGTGCGGGCTGGGCTTAAGGCCGGGGCACAAGTGCGGGCTAGGCTTAAGGCCGGGGCACAAGTGCGGGCTAGGCTTAAGGCCGGGGCACAAGTGCGGGCTAGGCTTAAGGCCGGGGCACAAGTGCGGGCTAGGCTTAAGGCCGGGGCACAAGTGCGGGCTAGGCTTAAGGCCGGGGCACAAGTGCGGGCTAGGCTTAAGGCCGGGGCACAAGTGCGGGCTAGGCTTAAGGCCGAGCACAAGTGCGGGCTAGGCTTAAGGCCAGGGCACAAGTGCGGGCTAGGCTTAAGGCCTGGGCACAAGTGCGGGCTAGGCTTAAGGCCTGGGCACAAGTGCGGGCTAGGCTTAAGGCCTGGGAACAAGTGCGGGCTAGGCTTAAGGCCTGGGCACAAGTGCGGGCTAGGCTTAAGGCCGGGGCACAAGTGCGGGCTAGGTTTAAGGCCGGGGCACAAGTGCGGGCTAGGCTTAAGGCCTGGGCACAAGTGCAGGCTAGGCTTAAGGCCTGGGCACAAGTGCGGGCTAGGCTTAAGGCCGGGGCACAAGTGCGGGCTAGGCTTAAGGCCGAAGCACAAGTGCGGGCTAGGCTTAAGGCCTGGGCACAAGTGCGGGCTAGGCTTAAGGCCTGGGCACAAGTGCGGGCTAGGCTTAAGGCCTGAGCACAAGTGCGGGCTAGGCTTAAGGCCTGGGCACAAGTGCGGGATAGGCTTAAGGCCTGGGCACAAGTGCGGGCTAGGCTTAAGGCCTGGGCACAAGTGCGGGCTAGGCTTAAGGCCGGGGCACAAGTGCGGGCTAGGCTTAAGGCCGAAGCACAAGTGCGGGCTAGGCTTAAGGCCTGGGCACAAGTGCGGGCTAGGCTTAAGGCCGGGGCACAAGTGCGGGCTAGGCTTAAGGCCTGGGCACAAGTGCGGGCTAGGCTTAAGGCCTGAGCACAAGTGCGGGCTAGGCTTAAGGCCTGGGCACAAGTGTGGGCTAGGCTTAAGGCCTGGGCACTATTTCGGGCTAGGCTTAAGGCCTGGGCACTATTTCGGGCTAGGCTTAAGGCCTGGGCACAAGTGCGGGCTAGACTTAAGGCCGGGGCACAAGTGCGGGCTAGGCTTAAGGCCGGGGCACAAGTGCGGGCTAGGCTTAAGGCCTGGGCACAAGTGCGGGCTAGGATTAAGGACTGGGCACAAGTGCGGGCTAGGCTTAAGGCCTGGGCACAAGTGCGGGCTAGGCTTAAGGCCGGGGCACAAGTGCGGGCTAGGCTTAAGGCCTGGGCACAAGTGCGGGCTAGGCTTAAGGCCGGGGCACAAGTGCGGGCTAGGCTTAAGGCCGGGGCACAAGTGCGGGCAAGGCTTAAGGCCGGGGCACAAGTGCGGGCTAGGCTTAAGGCATGGGCACAAGTGCGGGCTAGGCTTAAGACCTGGGCACAAGTGCGGGCTAGGCTTAAGGCCTGGGCACAAGTGCGGGCTAGGCTTAAGGCCTGGGCACAAGTGCGGGCTAGGCTTAAGGCCTGGGCACAAGTGCGGGCTAGGCTTAAGGCCTGGGCACAAGTGCGGGATAGGCTTAAGGCCTGGGCACAAGTGCGGGCTAGGCTTAAGGCCTGGGCACAAGTGCGGGCTAGGCTTAAGGCCGGGGCACAAGTGCGGGCTAGGCTTAAGGCCGCAGCACAAGTGCGGGCTAGGCTTAAGGCCTGGGCACAAGTGCGGGCTAGGCTTAAGGCCGGGGCACAAGTGCGGGCTAGGCTTAAGGCCTGGGCACAAGTGCGGGCTAGACTTAAGGCCTGAGCACAAGTGCGGGCTAGGCTTAAGGCCTGGGCACAAGTGTGGGCTAGGCTTAAGGCCTGGGCACTATTTCGGGCTAGGCTTAAGGCCTGGGCACTATTTCGGGCTAGGCTTAAGGCCTGGGCACAAGTGCGGGCTAGACTTAAGGCCGGGGCACAAGTGCGGGCTAGACTTAAGGCCTGGGCACAAGTGCGGGCTAGGCTTAAGGCCGGGGCACAAGTGCGGGCTAGGCTTAAGGCCTGGGCACAAGTGCGGGCTAGGCTTAAGGCCTGGGCACAAGTGCGGGCTAGGCTTAAGGCCTGGGCACAAGTGCAGTGCTGGCTAGGATCAAGGCAGGGGGCACAAGTGCTGGCTAGGCTTAAGGCATACAGCCAACTCTTTGCACTCTTTGCATAAAGGGTTAAGCACCCATAGGGGTGAAGAGCTAGCTTTCACCCCTCTACTCTGTACTTGGACATTTAGGACTAGATCCTTTGTTGTACAGTGCGGAGCCTCTCCATAACCCCATGCTCCAAGCGACCAGGCACTTCTTGTCTGTAATCCGTAAATGGGTAATGCCTTCTTCACCAATTACAGTCGTGCATGCGCATTCAGACGGGACAAGAGCGAAGAGCGTAAAGCTGGCCCTATGTGCATAACCAACATGAAGCTGAAGACAAAAACAAACAAACAAGCATTCAAGGGGCTCAAAAGTGCGGGCTAGGCTTAAGGCCTGGGCACAAGTGCGGGCTAGGCTTAAGGCCTGGGCACAAGTGCGGGCTGGGCTTAAGGCCTGGGCACAAGTGCAGGCTGGGCTTAAGGCCGGGGCACAAGTGCGGGCTGGGCTTAAGGCCGGGGCACAAGTGCGGGCTGGGCTTAAGGCCTGGGCACAAGTGCGGGCTGGGCTTAAGGCCTGGGCACAAGTGCGGGCTGGGCTTAAGGCCTGGGCACAAGTGCGGGCTGGGCTTAAGGCCTGGGCACAAGTGCGGGCTGGGCTTAAGGCCTGGGCACAAGTGCGGGCTGATCTTAAGGCCTGGGCACAAGTGCAGGCTGGGCTTAAGGCCTGGGCACAAGTGCGGGCTAGGCTTAAGGCCTGGGCACAAGTGCGGGCTAGGCTTAAGGCCTGGGCACAAGTGCGGGCTAGGCTTAAGGCCTGGGCACAAGTGCGGGTTAGGCTTAAGGCCTGGGCACAAGTGCGGGCTAGGCTTAAGGCCTGGGCACAAGTGCGGGCTAGGCTTAAGGCCTGGGCACAAGTGCGGGCTAGGCTTAAGGCCTGGGCACAAGTGCTGGCTAGGCTTAAGGCCTGGGCACAAGTGCGGGCTAGGCTTAAGGCCTGGGCACAAGTGCGGGCTAGGCTTAAGGCCGGGGCACAAGTGCGAGCTAGGCTTAAGGCCGGGGCACAAGTGCGGGCTAGGCTTAAGGCCGGGGCACAAGTGCGGGCTAGGCTTAAGGCCGGGGCACAAGTGCGGGCTAGGCTTAAGGCCTGGGCACAAGTGCGGGCTAGGCTTAAGGCCTGGGCACAAGTGCGGGCTAGGCTTAAGGCCTGGGCACAAGTGCAGTGCTGGCTAGGATCAAGGCAGGGGGCACAAGTGCTGGCTAGGCTTAAGGCATGGGCACAAGTGCTGGCTAGGCTTAAGGCATACAGCTAACTCTTTGCACTCTTTGCATAAAGGGTTAGGCACCCATAGGGGTGAAGAGCTAGCTTTCACCCCTCTACTCTGTACTTGGACATTTAGGACTAGATCCTTTGTTGTACAGTGCGGAGCCTCTCCATAACCCCATGCTCCAAGCGACCAGGCACTTCTTGTCTGTCCTCCGTAAATGGGTAATGCCTTCTTCCCCAATTACAGTCGTGCATGCGCATTCAGACGGGACAAGAGCGAAGAGCGTAAAGCTGGCCCTGTGCATAACCAACATGAAGCTGAAGACAAAAACAAACAAACAAGCATTCAAGGGGCTCAAAAGTGCGGGCTAGGCTTAAGGCCTGGGCACAAGTGCGGGCTAGGCTTAAGGCCTGGGCACAAGTGCGGGCTAGGCTTAAGGCCTGGGCACAAGTGCGGGCTAGGCTTAAGGCCTGGGCACAAGTGCGGGCTAGGCTTAAGGCCTGGGCACAAGTGCGGGCTAGGCTTAACGCCTGGGCACAAGTGCGGGCTAGGCTTAAGGCCGGGGCACAAGTGCGGGCTAGGCTTAAGGCCGGGGCACAAGTGCGGGCTAGGCTTAATGCCGGGGCACAAGTGCGGGCTAGGATTAAGGCCGGGGCACAAGTGCGGGCTAGGCTTAAGGCCGGGGCACAAGTGCGGGCTAGGCTTAAGGCCTGGGCACAAGTGCGGGCTAGGCTTAAGGCCTGGGCACAAGTGCGGGCTAGGCTTAAGGCCGGGGCACAAGTGCGGGCAAGGCTTAAGGCCGGGGCACAAGTGCGGGCAAGGCTTAAGGCCGGGGCACAAGTGCGGGCAAGGCTTAAGGCCGGGGCACAAGTGCGGGTTAGGCTTAAGGCCGGGGCACAAGTGCGGGCTAGGCTTAAGGCCGGGGCACAAGTGCGGGCTGGGCTTAAGGCCGGGGCACAAGTGCGGGCTGGGCTTAAGGCCGGGGCACAAGTGCGGGCAAGGCTTAAGGCCGGGGCACAAGTGCGGGCTAGGCTTAAGGCCGGGGCACAAGTGCGGGCTAGGCTTAAGGCCTGGGCACAAGTGCGGGCTAGGATTAAGGACTGGGCACAAGTGCGGGCTAGGCTTAAGGCCTGGGCACAAGTGCGGGCTAGGCTTAAGGCCTGGGCACAAGTGCGGGCTAGGCTTAAGGCCGGGGCACAAGTGCGGGCTAGGCTTAAGGCCGGGGCACAAGTGCGGGCAAGGCTTAAGGCCGGGGCACAAGTGCGGGCTAGGCTTAAGGCATGGGCACAAGTGCGGGCTAGGCTTAAGACCTGGGCACAAGTGCGGGCTAGGCTTAAGGCCTGGGCACAAGTGCGGGCTAGGCTTAAGGCCTGGGCACAAGTGCGGGCTAGGCTTAAGGCCTGGGCACAAGTGCGGGCTAGGCTTAAGGCCTCGGCACAAGTGCGGGCTAGGCTTAAGGCCTGGGCACAAGTGCGGGCTAGGCTTAAGGCCTGGGCACAAGTGCGGGCTAGGCTTAAGGCCTGGGCACAAGTGCGGGCTAGGCTTAAGGCCTGGGCACAAGTGCGGGCTAGGCTTAAGGCCTGGGCACAAGTGCGGGCTAGGCGTAAGGCCTGGGCACAAGTGCAGTGCTGGCTAGGATCAAGGCAGGGGGCACAAGTGCTGGCTAGGCTTAAGGCATGGGCACAAGTGCTGGCTAGGCTTAAGGCATACAGCTAACTCTTTGCACTCTTTGCATAAAGGGTTAGGCACCCATAGGGGTGAAGAGCTAGCTTTCACCCCTCTACTCTGTACTTGGACATTTAGGACTAGATCCTTTGTTGTACAGTGCGGAGCCTCTCCATAACCCCATGCTCCAAGCGACCAGGCACTTCTTGTCTGTCCTCCGTAAATGGGTAATGCCTTCTTCCCCAATTACAGTCGTGCATGCGCATTCAGACGGTACAAGAGCGAAGAGCGTAAAGCTGGCCCTATGTGCATAACCAACATGAAGCTGAAGACAAAAACAAACAAACAAGCATTCAAGGGGCTCAAAAGTGCGGGCTAGGCTTAAGGCCTGGGCACAAGTGCGGGCTAGGCTTAAGGCCAGGGCACAAGTGCGGGCTAGGCTTAAGGCCGGGGCACAAGTGCGGGCTAGGCTTAAGGCCGGGGCACAAGTGCGGGCTAGGCTTAAGGCCGGGGCACAAGTGCGGGCTAGGCTTAAGGCCGGGGCACAAGTGCGGGCTAGGCTTAAGGCCTGGGCACAAGTGCGGGCTAGGCTTAAGCCCGGGGCACAAGTGCGGGCTGGGCTTAAGGCCGGGGCACAAGTGCGGGCTGGGCTTAAGGCCGGGGCACAAGTGCGGGCTGGGCTTAAGGCCGGGGCACAAGTGCGGGCTAGGCTTAAGGCCGGGGCACAAGTGCGGGCTAGGCTTAAGGCCGGGGCACAAGTGCGGGCTAGGCTTAAGGCCGGGGCACAAGTGCGGGCTAGGCTTAAGGCCGGGGCACAAGTGCGGGCTAGGCTTAAGGCCGGTGCACAAGTGCGGGCTAGGCTTAAGGCCGAGCACAAGTGCGGGCTAGGCTTAAGGCCGGGGCACAAGTGCGGGCTAGGCTTAAGGCCTGGGCACAAGTGCGGGCTAGGCTTAAGGCTTGGGCACAAGTGCGGGCTAGGCTTAAGGCCTGGGAACAAGTGCGGGCTAGGCTTAAGGCCTGGGCACAAGTGCGGGCTAGGCTTAAGGCCGGGGCACAAGTGCGGGCTAGGTTTAAGGCCGGGGCACAAGTGCGGGCTAGGCTTAAGGCCTGGGCACAAGTGCAGGCTAGGCTTAAGGCCTGGGCACAAGTGCGGGCTAGGCTTAAGGCCGGGGCACAAGTGCGGGCTAGGCTTAAGGCCGGGGCACAAGTGCGGGCTAGGCTTAAGGCCTGGGCACAAGTGCGGGCTAGGCTTAAGCCCGGGGCACAAGTGCGGGCTGGGCTTAAGGCCGGGGCACAAGTGCGGGCTGGGCTTAAGGCCGGGGCACAAGTGCGGGCTGGGCTTAAGGCCGGGGCACAAGTGCGGGCTAGGCTTAAGGCCGGGGCACAAGTGCGGGCTAGGCTTAAGGCCGGGGCACAAGTGCGGGCTAGGCTTAAGGCCGGGGCACAAGTGCGGGCTAGGCTTAAGGCCGGGGCACAAGTGCGGGCTAGGCTTAAGGCCGGGGCACAAGTGCGGGCTAGGCTTAAGGCCTGGGCACAAGTGCGGGCTAGGCTTAAGCCCGGGGCACAAGTGCGGGCTGGGCTTAAGGCCGGGGCACAAGTGCGGGCTGGGCTTAAGGCCGGGGCACAAGTGCGGGCTGGGCTTAAGGCCGGGGCACAAGTGCGGGCTAGGCTTAAGGCCGGGGCACAAGTGCGGGCTAGGCTTAAGGCCGGGGCACAAGTGCGGGCTAGGCTTAAGGCCTGGGCACAAGTGCGGGCTAGGCTTAAGGCCGAGCACAAGTGCGGGCTAGGCTTAAGGCCGGGGCACAAGTGCGGGCTAGGCTTAAGGCCTGGGCACAAGTGCGGGCTAGGCTTAAGGCTTGGGCACAAGTGCGGGCTAGGCTTAAGGCCTGGGAACAAGTGCGGGCTAGGCTTAAGGCCTGGGCACAAGTGCGGGCTAGGCTTAAGGCCGGGGCACAAGTGCGGGCTAGGTTTAAGGCCGGGGCACAAGTGCGGGCTAGGCTTAAGGCCTGGGCACAAGTGCAGGCTAGGCTTAAGGCCTGGGCACAAGTGCGGGCTAGGCTTAAGGCCGGGGCACAAGTGCGGGCTAGGCTTAAGGCCGAAGCACAAGTGCGGGCTAGGCTTAAGGCCTGGGCACAAGTGCGGGCTAGGCTTAAGGCCTGGGCACAAGTGCGGGCTAGGCTTAAGGCCTGAGCACAAGTGCGGGCTAGGCTTAAGGCCTGGGCACAAGTGCGGGATAGGCTTAAGGCCTGGGCACAAGTGCGGGCTAGGCTTAAGGCCTGGGCACAAGTGCGGGCTAGGCTTAAGGCCGGGGCACAAGTGCGGGCTAGGCTTAAGGCCGAAGCACAAGTGCGGGCTAGGCTTAAGGCCTGGGCACAAGTGCGGGCTAGGCTTAAGGCCGGGGCACAAGTGCGGGCTAGGCTTAAGGCCTGGGCACAAGTGCGGGCTAGGCTTAAGGCCTGAGCACAAGTGCGGGCTAGACTTAAGGCCTGGGCACAAGTGCGGGATAGGCTTAAGGCCTGGGCACAAGTGCGGGCTAGGCTTAAGGCCGGGGCACAAGTGCGGGCTAGGTTTAAGGCCGGGGCACAAGTGCGGGCTAGGCTTAAGGCCTGGGCACAAGTGCAGGCTAGGCTTAAGGCCTGGGCACAAGTGCGGGCTAGGCTTAAGGCCGGGGCACAAGTGCGGGCTAGGCTTAAGGCCGGGGCACAAGTGCGGGCTAGGCTTAAGGCCTGGGCACAAGTGCGGGCTAGGCTTAAGCCCGGGGCACAAGTGCGGGCTGGGCTTAAGGCCGGGGCACAAGTGCGGGCTGGGCTTAAGGCCGGGGCACAAGTGCGGGCTGGGCTTAAGGCCGGGGCACAAGTGCGGGCTAGGCTTAAGGCCGGGGCACAAGTGCGGGCTAGGCTTAAGGCCGGGGCACAAGTGCGGGCTAGGCTTAAGGCCGGGGCACAAGTGCGGGCTAGGCTTAAGGCCGGGGCACAAGTGCGGGCTAGGCTTAAGGCCGGGGCACAAGTGCGGGCTAGGCTTAAGGCCTGGGCACAAGTGCGGGCTAGGCTTAAGCCCGGGGCACAAGTGCGGGCTGGGCTTAAGGCCGGGGCACAAGTGCGGGCTGGGCTTAAGGCCGGGGCACAAGTGCGGGCTGGGCTTAAGGCCGGGGCACAAGTGCGGGCTAGGCTTAAGGCCGGGGCACAAGTGCGGGCTAGGCTTAAGGCCGGGGCACAAGTGCGGGCTAGGCTTAAGGCCGGTGCACAAGTGCGGGCTAGGCTTAAGGCCGAGCACAAGTGCGGGCTAGGCTTAAGGCCGGGGCACAAGTGCGGGCTAGGCTTAAGGCCTGGGCACAAGTGCGGGCTAGGCTTAAGGCTTGGGCACAAGTGCGGGCTAGGCTTAAGGCCTGGGAACAAGTGCGGGCTAGGCTTAAGGCCTGGGCACAAGTGCGGGCTAGGCTTAAGGCCGGGGCACAAGTGCGGGCTAGGCTTAAGGCCGGGGCACAAGTGCGGGCTAGGCTTAAGGCCTGGGCACAAGTGCAGGCTAGGCTTAAGGCCTGGGCACAAGTGCGGGCTAGGCTTAAGGCCGGGGCACAAGTGCGGGCTAGGCTTAAGGCCGAAGCACAAGTGCGGGCTAGGCTTAAGGCCTGGGCACAAGTGCGGGCTAGGCTTAAGGCCTGGGCACAAGTGCGGGCTAGGCTTAAGGCCTGAGCACAAGTGCGGGCTAGGCTTAAGGCCTGGGCACAAGTGCGGGATAGGCTTAAGGCCTGGGCACAAGTGCGGGCTAGGCTTAAGGCCTGGGCACAAGTGCGGGCTAGGCTTAAGGCCGGGGCACAAGTGCGGGCTAGGCTTAAGGCCGAAGCACAAGTGCGGGCTAGGCTTAAGGCCTGGGCACAAGTGCGGGCTAGGCTTAAGGCCGGGGCACAAGTGCGGGCTAGGCTTAAGGCCTGGGCACAAGTGCGGGCTAGGCTTAAGGCCTGAGCACAAGTGCGGGCTAGACTTAAGGCCTGGGCACAAGTGCGGGATAGGCTTAAGGCCTGGGCACAAGTGCGGGCTAGGCTTAAGGCCTAGGCACAAGTGCGGGCTAGGCTTAAGGCTTGGGCACAAGTGCGGGCTAGGCTTAAGGCCTGGGCACAAGTGCGGGCTAGGCTTAAGGCCAGAGCACAAGTGCGGGCTAGGCTTAAGGCCGGGGCACAAGTGCGGGCTAGGCTTAAGGCCGGGGCACAAGTACGGGCTAGGCTTAAGGCCGGGGCACAAGTGCGGGCTAGGCTTAAGGCCGGGGCACAAGTGCGGGCTAGGCTTAAGGCCGGGGCACAAGTGCGGGCTAGGCTTAAGGCCGGGGCACAAGTGCGGGCTAGGCGTAAGGCCTGGGCACAAGTGCAGTGCTGGCTAGGATCAAGGCAGGGGGCACAAGTGCTGGCTAGGCTTAAGGCATGGGCACAAGTGCGGGCTAGGCTTAAGGCCGGGGCACAAGTGCGGGCTAGGCTTAAGGCCGGGGCACAAGTGCGGGCTAGGCTTAAGGCTTGGGCACAAGTGCGGGCTAGGCTTAAGGCCTGGGCACAAGTGCGGGCTAGGCTTAAGGCCAGAGCACAAGTGCGGGCTAGGCTTAAGGCCGGGGCACAAGTGCGGGCTAGGCTTAAGGCCGGGGCACAAGTACGGGCTAGGCTTAAGGCCGGGGCACAAGTGCGGGCTAGGCTTAAGGCCGGGGCACAAGTGCGGGCTAGGCTTAAGGCCGGGGCACAAGTGCGGGCTAGGCTTAAGGCCGGGGCACAAGTGCGGGCTAGGCGTAAGGCCTGGGCACAAGTGCAGTGCTGGCTAGGATCAAGGCAGGGGGCACAAGTGCTGGCTAGGCTTAAGGCATGGGCACAAGTGCGGGCTAGGCTTAAGGCCGGGGCACAAGTGCGGGCTAGGCTTAAGGCCGGGGCACAAGTGCGGGCTAGGCTTAAGGCCGGGGCACAAGTGCGGGCTAGGCTTAAGGCCGGGGCACAAGTGCGGGCTAGGCTTAAGGCCGGGGCACAAGTGCGGGCTAGGCTTAAGGCCGGGGCACAAGTGCGGGCTAGGCTTAAGGCCGGGGCACAAGTGCGGGCTAGGCTTAAGGCCGGGGCACAAGTGCGGGCTAGGCTTAAGGCCGGGGCACAAGTGCGGGCTAGGCTTAAGGCCGGGGCACAAGTGCGGGCTAGGCTTAAGGCCGGGGCACAAGTGCGGGCTAGGCTTAAGGCCGGGGCACAAGTGCGGGCTAGGCTTAAGGCCGGGGCACAAGTGCGGGCTAGGCTTAAGGCCGGGGCACAAGTGCGGGCTAGGCTTAAGGCCGGGGCACAAGTGCGGGCTAGGCTTAAGGCCGGGGCACAAGTGCGGGCTAGGCTTAAGGCCGGGGCACAAGTGCAGGCTAGGCTTAAGGCCGGGGCACAAGTGCGGGCTAGGCTTAAGGCTGGGGCACAATTGCGGGCTAGGCTTAAGGCCGGGGCACAAGTGCTGGCTAGGCTTAAGGCATACAGCCAACTCTTTGCACTTTTTGCATAAAGGGTTAGGCACCCATAGGGGTGAAGAGCTATCTTTCACCCCTCTACTCTGTACTTGGACATTTAGGACTAGATCCTTTGTTGTACAGTGCGGAGCCTCTCCATAACCCCATGCTCCAAGCGACCAGGCACTTCTTGTCTGTCCTCCGTAAATGGGTAATGCCTTCTTCACCAATTACAGTCGTGCATGCGCATTCAGACGGGACAAGAGCGAAGAGCGTAAACCTGGCCCTATGTGCATAACCAACATGAAGCTGAAGACAAAAACAAACAAACAAGCATTCAAGGGGCTCAAAAGTGCGGGCTAGGCTTAAGGCCTGGGCACAAGTGCGGGCTAGGATTAAGGCCTGGGCACAAGTGCGGGCTGGGCTTAAGGCCTGGGCACAAGTGCGGGCTGGGCTTAAGGCCTGGGCACAAGTGCGGGCTGGGCTTAAGGCCTGGGCACAAGTGCGGGCTGGGCTTAAGGCCTGGGCACAAGTGCGGGCTGGGCTTAAGGCCTGGGCACAAGTGCGGGCTGGGCTTAAGGCCTGGGCACAAGTGCGGGCTGGGCTTAAGGCCTGGGCACAAGTGCGGGCTGGGCTTAAGGCCTGGGCACAAGTGCGGGCTAGGCTTAAGGCCTGGGCACAAGTGCGGGCTAGGCTTAAGGCCTGGGCACAAGTGCGGGCTAGGCTTAAGGCCTGGGCACAAGTGCGGGCTAGGCTTAAGGCCTGGGCACAAGTGCGGGCTAGGCTTAAGGCCTGGGCACAAGTGCGGGCTAGGCTTAAGGCCTGGGCACAAGTGCGGGCTAGGCTTAAGGCCGGGGCACAAGTGCGGGCTAGGCTTAAGGCCGGGGCACAAGTGCGGGCTAGGCTTAAGGCCGGGGCACAAGTGCGGGCTAGGCTTAAGGCCGGGGCACAAGTGCGGGCTAGGCTTAAGGCCGGGGCACAAGTGCGGGCTAGGCTTAAGGCCGGGGCACAAGTGCGGACTAGGCTTAAGGCCGGGGCACAAGTGCGGGCTAGGCTTAAGGCCGGGGCACAAGTGCGGGCTAGGCTTAAGGCCGGGGCAAAATTGCGGGCTAGGCTTAAGGCCGGGGCACAATTGCGGGCTAGGCTTAAGGCCGGGGCACAAGTGCGGGCTAGGCTTAAGGCCTGGGCACAAGTGCGGGCTAGGCTTAAGGCCTGGGCACAAGTGCGGGCTAGGCTTAAGGCCTGGGCACTATTTCGGGCTAGGCTTAAGGCCTGGGCACAAGTGCGGGCTGGGCTTAAGGCCTGGGCACAAGTGCGGGCTGGGCTTAAGGCCTGGGCACAAGTGCGGGCTAGGCTTAAGGCCTGGGCACAAGTGCGGGCTAGGCTTAAGGCCTGGGCACAAGTGCGGGCTAGGCTTAAGGCCTGGGCACAAGTGCGGGCTAGGCTTAAGGCCTGGGCACAAGTGCGGGCTAGGCTTAAGGCCTGGGCACAAGTGCGGGCTAGGCTTAAGGCCTGGGCACAAGTGCGGGCTAGGCTTAAGGCCGGGGCACAAGTGCGGGCTAGGCTTAAGGCCGGGGCACAAGTGCGGGCTAGGCTTAAGGCCGGGGCACAAGTGCGGGCTAGGCTTAAGGCCGGGGCACAAGTGCGGGCTAGGCTTAAGGCCGGGGCACAAGTGCGGGCTAGGCTTAAGGCCGGGGCACAAGTGCGGACTAGGCTTAAGGCCGGGGCACAAGTGCGGGCTAGGCTTAAGGCCGGGGCACAAGTGCGGGCTAGGCTTAAGGCCGGGGCAAAATTGCGGGCTAGGCTTAAGGCCGGGGCACAATTGCGGGCTAGGCTTAAGGCCGGGGCACAAGTGCGGGCTAGGCTTAAGGCCTGGGCACAAGTGCGGGCTAGGCTTAAGGCCTGGGCACAAGTGCGGGCTAGGCTTAAGGCCTGGGCACTATTTCGGGCTAGGCTTAAGGCCTGGGCACAAGTGCGGGCTAGGCTTAAGGCCTGGGCACAAGTGCGGGCTAGGCTTAAGGCCGGGGCACAAGTGCGGGCTAGGCTTAAATCCGGGGCTCAAGTGCGGGCTAGGCTTAAGGCCGGGGCACAAGTGCGGGCTAGGCTTAAGGCATGGGCACAAGTGCAGGCTAAGCTTAAGGCCTGGGCACAATTGCGGGCTAGGCTTAAGGCCTGGGCACAAGTGCGGGCTAGGCTTAAGGCCTGGGCACAAGTGCGGGCTAGGCTGAAGGCCGGGGCACAAGTGCGGGCTAGGCTTAAAGCCGGGGCACAAGTGCGGGCTAGGCTTAAGGCCGGGGCACAAGTGCGGGCTAGGCTTAAGGCTGGGGCACAAGTGCGGGCTAGGCTTAAGGCCGGGGCACAAGTGCGGGCTAGGCTTAAGGCCGGGGCACAAGTGCGGGCTAGGCTTAAGGCCGGGGCACAAGTGCGGGCTAGGCTTAAGGCCGGGGCACAAGTGCGGGCTAGGCTTAAGGCCGGGGCACAAGTGCAGGCTAGGCTTAAGGCCGGGGCACAAGTACGGGCTAGGCTTAAGGCCTGGGCACAAGTGCGTCTAGGCTTAAGGCCTGGGCACAAGTGCGGGCTAGGCTTAAGGCCTGGGCACAAGTGCGGGCTAGGCTTAAGGCCTGGGCACAAGTGCGGGCTAGGCATAAGGCCTGGGCACAAGTGCGGGCTAGGCTTAAGGCCTGGGCACTATTTCGGGCTAGGCTTAAGGCCTGGGCACTATTTCGGGCTAGGCTTAAGGCCTGGGCACAAGTGCGGGCTAGACTTAAGGCCGGGGCACAAGTGCGGGCTAGGCTTAAGGCCTGGGCACAAGTGCGGGCTAGGCTTAAGGCTGGGGCACAAGTGCGGGCTAGGCTTAAGGCCTGGGCACAAGTGCGGGCTAGGCTTAAGGCCTGGGCACAAGTGTGGGCTAGGCTTAAGGCCTGGGCACAAGTGCAGTGCTGGCTAGGATCAAGGCAGGGGGCACAAGTGCTGGCTAGGCTTAAGGCATGGGCACAAGTGCTGGCTAGGCTTAAGGCATACAGCCAACTCTTTGCACTCTTTGCATAAAGGGTTAAGCACCCATAGGGGTGAAGAGCTAGCTTTCACCCCTCTACTCTGTACTTGGACATTTAGGACTAGATCCTTTGTTGTACAGTGCGGAGCCTCTCCATAACCCCATGCTCCAAGCGACCAGGCACTTCTTGTCTGTCCTCCGTAAATGGGTAATGCCTTCTTCACCAATTACAGTCGTGCATGCGCATTCAGACGGGACAAGAGCGAAGAGCGTAAAGCTGGCCCTATGTGCATAACCAACATGAAGCTGAAGACAAAAACAAACAAACAAGCATTCAAGGGGCTCAAAAGTGCGGGCTATGCTTAAGGCCTGGGCACAAGTGCGGGCTAGGCTTAAGGCCTGGGCACAAGTGCGGGCTAGGCTTAAGGCCTGGGCACAAGTGCGGGCTAGGCTTAAGGCCTGGGCACAAGTGCGGGCTGGGCTTAAGGCCGGGGCACAAGTGCGGGCTGGGCTTAAGGCCTGGGCACAAGTGCGGGCTGGGCTTAAGGCCTGGGCACAAGTGCGGGCTGGGCATAAGGCCTGGGCACAAGTGCGGGCTGGGCATAAGGCCTGGGCACAAGTGCGGGCTGGGCTTAAGGCCTGGGCACAAGTGCGGGCTAGGCTTAAGGCCTGGGCACAAGTGCAGGCTAGGCTTAAGGCTTGGGCACAAGTGCAATGCTGGCTAGGATCAAGGCAGGGGGCACAAGTGCCGGCTAGGCTTAAGGCCTGGGCACAAGTGCGGGCTAGGCTTAAGGCATGGGCACAAGTGCAGTGCTGGCTAGGATCAAGGCAGGGGGCACAAGTGCGGGCTAGGCTTAAGGCATGGGCACAAGTGCTGGCTAAGGCTTAAGGCATGGGCACAAGTGCTGGCTAAGGCCTAAGGATTGGGCACAAGTGCTGGCTAAAGCTTAAGGCATGAGCACAAGTGCTGGCTAAGGCTTAAGGCATGGGCACAAGTGCTGGCTAAGGCTTAAGGCATGGGCACAAGTGCTGGCTAAGGCTTAAGGCATGGGCACAAGTGCTGGTTAAGGCTTAAGGCATGGGCACAAGTGCTGGCTAAGGCTTAAGGCATGGGCACAAGTGCTGGCTAGGCGTAAGGCTTTAAACACTACAACACAGAGCTCAAACATACACAGTAAACAATACAGAGTGGGCAATGCAGAGCACCCCACGCAGCGGGCAATGCAGAGCACCCCACAGAGCTGGCAATGCAGAGGTCCCCAGAAAGCACACACAATGCACTACAACACAGAGCTCAAACATACACAGTACACAACGCAGGACACCCCACAGAGCGGGCAATGCAGGGCGCTCCACAGTGCGGGCAATGCAGGGGGCCCCACAGAGCGGGCAATGCAGAGGGCCCCACAGAGCGGGCAATGCAGAGGGCCCCACAGAGCGGGCAATGCAGAGGGCCCCACAGAGCGGGCAATGCAGAGGGCCCCACAGAGCGGGCAATGCAGAGGGCCCCACAGAGCGGGCAATGCAGAGGGCCCCACAGAGCGGGCAATGCAGAGGGCCCCACAGAGCGGGCAATGCAGAGTCCTCTCTCCCCACAACAAATCGCAAATGCAGAGGTCCCCAGGAAGTACACATAATGCACTACACAACACAGAGCTCAAACATACACAGTACACAATGCAGGGTGCCCCACAGAGCGGGCAATGCAGGGCGCCCCACAGAGCGGGCAATGCAGGGCGCCCCACAGTGCGGGAAATGCAGGGTGCCCCACAGTGCGGGCAATGCAGGGTGCCCCACAGAGCGGGCAATGCAGGGAGCCCCACAGAGCGGGCAATGCAGAGCGCGCCCCACAGAACGAGCAATGCAGAGCGCCCCACAGAGCGATCAATGCAGAGCGCCCCACAGAGCGAGCAATGCAGAGCGCCCCACAGAGCGAGCAATGCAGAGCGCCCCACAGAGCGAGCAATGCAGAGCGCCCCACAGAGCGAGCAATGCAGAGCGCCCTGTTGTGAATTCTGTGGCAGAGCTCCCTCCTGTGGTCACAAGTGGTACTTCGGCTGATTCTGTCTGTGAGCTTCCGTTGGTGGAGGAGAGTGGTACTGCGGCTTCTGAGTTTCCTTCCTCAGGTGCTGTGGTGAAGTCGTTAGGTGCTGCTCTACTTAACTCCACCTGGTGCTCTGATCCTGGCCTCCAGACAATGTTCTAGTATAGGACTTGCTTCCTCCTGGATCGTTCCTGTGGCCTGCTGCTCTGCATAGCTAAGTTCCGCTTTTGTTATTTTGTTTGCTGTTTTTTCCTGTCCAGCTTGCGTATTTGGTTTTTCTTGCCTGCTGGAAGCTCTGGGACGCAGAGGGTGTACCTCCGTGCCGTTAGTTCGGTACGGAGGGTCTTTTTGCCCCCTTTGAATGGTTGTTTGTAGGGTTTTGTGTTGACCGCAAAGTTACCTTTCCTATCCTCGCTCTGTTCAGAAAGTCGGGCCTCACTTTGCTAAATCTATTTCATCTCTACGTTTGTCTTTTCATCTTTACTCACAGTCATAATATGTGGGGGCTGCCTTTTCCTTTGGGGTATTTCTTTGAGGCAAGGTAGGCTTATTTTCTATCTTCAGGCTAGCTAGTTTCTCAGGCTGTGCCGAGTTGCATAGGGAGCGTTGGGCGCAATCCACGGCTGCCTCTAGTGTGTGTTGGAGAGGATTAGGGATTGCGGTCAGCAGAGTTTCCACGTCTCAGAGCTCGTTCTATGTTTTTGGGTTATTGTCAGGTCACTGTATGTGCTCTGGCTTCTATGTCCATTGTGGTACTGAATTGCCTTATCATAACAGTACTGGAGGCCCAAAGTACTAATGATTCTCAATAGAGGGAAAAAAAGTTCTGAGACCATTTTTTTTTCTCTGCACTGTGTTTTGCCTTTTTTTTCCCCTAGACAATTGGGTGGTTCAGGACACAGGTGTAGCGATGGACATTAAAGGTCTGTCTTCATGTGTGGATCAGCTCACGGCAAGAGTACAAAATATTCAAGACTTTGTGGTTCAGAATTCTATGTTGGAACCAAGAATTCCTATTCCTGATTTGTTTTTTGGAGATAGAACTAAGTTTGTGAATTTCAAAAATAATTGCAAACTGTTTCTGGCCTTGAAACCTCGCTCCTCTGGTGACCCAGTTCAACAAGTGAGAATTATTATTTCTTTTTTGCGTGGCGACCCTCAAGACTGGGCATTTTCCCTTGCGCCAGGAGATCCTGCATTAAGTAATATTGATGCGTTTTTCCTGGCGCTCGGATTGCTGTACGATGAACCTAATTCGGTGGATCAGGCAGAGAAAAATTTGCTGGATCTGTGTCAGGGTCCGGATGAGATTGAGATTTACTGTCAGAAATTTAGAAGGTGGTCCGTGCTCACTCAATGGAATGAAGGTGCGCTCGCAGCTATTTTCAGAAAGGGTCTCTCTGAAGCCCTTAAGGATGTCATGGTGGGATTTCCTATGCCTGCGGGCCTAAATGAGTCTACGTCTCTGGCCATTCAGATCGGTCGACGCTTGCGTGAGCGTAAATCTGTGCACCATTTGGCGGTATTATCTGAGCATAAACCTGAGCCTATGCAGTGCGATAGGACTTTGACCAGAGTTGAACGGGAAGAACACAGACGTCGGAATGGGCTATGTTTTTACTGTGGTGATTCCACTCATGCTATCTCCGATTGTCCTAAGCGCACTAAGCGGTTCGCTAGGTCTGCCACCATTGGTACAGTACAGTCAACATTTCTTTTGTCCGTTACTTTGATCTGCTTTTTGTCATCCTATTCTGTCATGGCATTTGTGGATTCAGGCGCTGCCCTGAATTTGATGGACTTGGAGTATGCCAGGCGTTGTGGGTTTTTCTTGGAGCCCTTGCAGTGTCCTATTCCACTGAGAGGAATTGATGCTACGCCTTTGGCCAAGAATAAGCCTCAGTATTGGACCCAGCTGACCATGTTCATGGCTCCTGCACATCAGGAGGATATTCGCTTTCTGGTGTTGCATGATCTGCATGATGTGGTCGTGTTGGGGTTGCCATGGCTACAGGTCCATAATCCAGTATTAGATTGGAAATCCATGTCTGTGTCCAGCTGGGGTTGTCAGGGGGTACATGGTGATGTTCCATTCCTGTCTATTTCATCATACACCCCTTCTGAGGTCCCAGAGTTCTTGTCTGATTACCGGGATGTATTTGATGAGCCCAAGTCCGATGCCCTACCTCCGCATAGGGATTGTGATTGTGCTATCGATTTGATTCCTGGTAGTAAATTTCCAAAAGGGCGACTGTTTAATTTATCTGTACCTGAGCACGCCGCTATGCGGAGTTACGTGAAGGAGTCCTTGGAGAAGGGGCACATTCGCCCGTCATCGTCGCCATTGGGAGCGGGGTTCTTTTTTGTGGCCAAGAAGGATGGTTCGCTGAGACCTTGTATAGATTACCGCCTTCTAAATAAGATCACGGTCAAATTTCAGTACCCCTTGCCGCTGTTATCTGATTTGTTTGCTCGGATTAAGGGGGCTAGTTGGTTCACCAAGATAGATCTTCATGGTGCATATAATCTTGTGCGTATAAAGCGAGGCGATGAATGGAAAACTGCATTTAATACGCCCGAGGGCCATTTTGAATACCTAGTTATGCCATTCGGACTTGCCAATGCTCCATCAGTGTTTCAGTCCTTTATGCATGACATCTTCCGAGAGTACCTGGATAAATTCCTGATTGTGTACTTGTATGATATTTTGGTCTTCTCGGATGATTGGGAGTCTCATGTGAAGCAGGTCAGAACGGTGTTTCAGGTCCTGCGTGCTAATTCTTTGTTTGTGAAGGGATCAAAGTGTCTCTTTGGTGTTCAGAAGGTTTCATTTTTGGGGTTCATTTTTTCCCCTTCTACTATCGAGATGGATCCTGTTAAGGTCCAGGCCATCCATGATTGGACTCAGCCGACTTCTCTGAAGAGTCTGCAAAAGTTCCTGGGCTTTGCTAATTTTTATCGTCGCTTCATCTGCAATTTTTCTAGTATTGCTAAACCATTGACCGATTTGACCAAGAAGGGTGCTGATGTGGTCAATTGGTCTTCTGCTGCTGTGGAAGCTTTTCAAGAGTTGAAGCGTCGTTTTTCTTCTGCCCCTGTGTTATGTCAGCCAGATGTTTCGCTTCCGTTCCAGGTCGAGGTTGATGCTTCTGAAATTGGAGCGGGGGCTGTTTTGTCGCAGAGAAGTTCTGATTGCTCGGTGATGAAACCATGCGCCTTCTTTTCCAGGAAGTTTTCACCTGCTGAGCGAAATTATGATGTTGGCAATCGAGAGTTGCTGGCCATGAAGTGGGCATTCGAGGAGTGGCGTCATTGGCTTGAAGGAGCTAAGCATCGCGTGGTGGTCTTGACTGATCTTAAGAACTTGACTTATCTCGAGTCTGCCAAACGGTTGAATCCTAGACAGGCTCTCTGGTCGCTGTTTTTCTCCCGTTTCGACTTTGTGGTTTTGTACCTTCCAGGCTCTAAAAATGTGAAGGCGGATGCCCTGTCTAGGAGTTTTGTGCCTGACTCTCCGGGTTTATCTGAGCCGGCGGGTATTCTCAATGAGGGAGTAATTGTGTCTGCCATCTCCCCTGATTTGCGGCGGGTGCTGCAAAAATTTCAGGCTAATAAACCTGATCGTTGCCCAGCGGAGAAACTGTTTGTCCCTGATAGGTGGACGAATAGAGTTATCTCTGAGGTTCATTGTTCGGTGTTGGCTGGTCATCCTGGAATCTTTGGTACCAGAGAGTTAGTGGCTAGATCCTTTTGGTGGCCATCTCTGTCGCGGGATGTGCGTTCTTTTGTGCAGTCCTGTGGGATTTGTGCTCGGGCTAATCCCTGCTGTTCTCATGCCAGTGGGTTGCTTTTGCCCTTGCCGGTCCCGAAGAGGCCTTGGACACATATCTCTATGGATTTTATTTCAGATCTTCCCGTCTCTCAAAAAATGTCAGTCATTTGGGTGGTTTGTGATCGCTTCTCTAAGATGGTCCATTTGGTACCCTTGTCTAAATTACCTTCCTCCTCTGATTTGGTGCCATTGTTCTTCCAGCATGTGGTTCGTTTACATGGCATTCCGGAGAATATCGTTTCTGACAGAGGTTCCCAGTTTGTTTCAAGGTTTTGGCGAGCCTTTTGTGCTAGGATGGGCATTGACTTGTCTTTTTCCTCGGCTTTCCATCCTCTGACTAATGGCCAGACCGAACGAACCAATCAGACCTTGGAAACATATCTGAGATGCTTTGTTTCTGCTGATCAGGATGACTGGGTGTCCTTTTTGCCTTTGGCTGAGTTCGCCCTTAATAATCGGGCCAGCTCGGCTACTTTGGTTTCGCCGTTTTTCTGCAACTCTGGGTTCCATCCTCGTTTCTCTTCAGGGCAGGTTGAGTCTTCGGACTGTCCTGGTGTGGATACTGTGGTGGACAGGTTGCAGCAGATCTGGACTCATGTAGTGGACAATTTGACCTTGTCCCAGGAGAAGGCTCAACGTTTTGCTAATCGCAGACGCTGTGTGGGTCCCCGACTTCGTGTTGGGGATTTGGTTTGGTTTTCATCTCGTCATATTCCTATGAAGGTTTCCTCTCCTAAATTTAAGCCTCGTTTTATTGGTCCGTATAGGATTTCTGATGTTCTTAATCATGTGTCTTTTCGTTTGACCCTTCCAGATTCTTTTTCCATCCATAACGTTTTCCATAGGTCATTGTTGCGGAGATACGTGGCACCTATGGTTCCATCTGTTGATCCTCCTGCCCCGGTTTTGGTGGAGGGGGAGTTGGAGTATATTGTGGAGAAGATTTTGGATTCTCGTGTTTCGAGACGGAAACTCCAGTATCTGGTTAAGTGGAAGGGTTATGATCAGGAAGATAATTCCTGGGTCTTTGCCTCTGATGTCCATGCTCCCGATCTTGTTCGTGCCTTTCATATGGCTCATCCTGGTCGTCCTGCGGGCTCTGGTGAGGGTTCGGTGACCCCTCCTCAATGGGGGGGTACTGTTGTGAATTCTGTGGCAGAGCTCCCTCCTGTGGTCACAAGTGGTACTTCGGCTGATTCTGTCTGTGAGCTTCCGTTGGTGGAGGAGAGTGGTACTGCGGCTTCTGAGTTTCCTTCCTCAGGTGCTGTGGTGAAGTCGTTAGGTGCTGCTCTATTTAACTCCACCTGGTGCTCTGATCCTGGCCTCCAGTCAATGTTCTAGTATAGGACTTGCTTCCTCCTGGATCGTTCCTGTGGCCTGCTGCTCTGCATAGCTAAGTTATTTTGTTTGCTGTTTTTTCCTGTCCAGTTGCGTATTTGTTTTTTCTTGCCTGCTGGAAGCTCTGGGACGCAGAGGGTGTACCTCCGTGCCGTTAGTTCGGTACGAAGGGTCTTTTTGCCCCCTTTGCGTGGTTGTTTGTAGGGTTTTGTGTTGACCGCAAAGTTACCTTTCCTATCCTCGCTCTGTTCAGAAAGTCGGGCCTCACTTTGCTAAATCTATTTCATCTCTACGTTTGTCTTTTCATCTTTACTCACAGTCATTATATGTGGGGGCTGCCTTTTCCTTTGGGGTATTTATTTGAGGCAAGGTAGGCTTATTTTCTATCTTCAGTCTAGCTAGTTTCTCAGGCTGTGCCGAGTTGCATAGGGAGCGTTGGGCGCAATCCACGGCTGCCTCTAGTGTGTGTTGGAGAGGAGTAGGGATTGCGGTCAGCAGAGTTTCCACGTCTCAGAGCTCGTTCTATGTTTTTGGGTTATTGTCAGGTCACTATATGTGCTCTGGCTTCTATGTCCATTGTGGTACTGAATTGCCTTATCATAACAGCGCCCCACAGAGCGAGCAATGCAGAGTTATCACTCCCCAACGCAACAAAGAGCATATTCAGAGGCCCCCAGGAAGTACACCCAATGCACTACACAGAGTTCAAACATACACAGTATACAATGCAGAGCGGGCAATGCCAGGCTCCCCACGCAGCGGGCAATGCAGAGCGCCCCACAGAGCGACGAAGGCAGAGCGCCCCACAGAGCGACCCATGTAGGGCGCCCCACAGAGCGGGCAATGTAGGGCGCCCCACAGAGCGGGCAATGTAGGGTGCCCCACAGAGCGGGCAATGCAGAGTCCTCCCTCCCCACCACAACAAAGAGCAAATGCAGAGGTCCCCAGGAAGTACACACAATGCACTACACAACACAGAGCTCATACATACACAGTATACAATGCAGAGCGCCCCACGGAGCGGCCAATGCAGAGGCCCCCAAGAAGAACACACAATGCATTACACAAAGCAGAGCTCACATATACAGTACACAGTGAAGAGCGGAGAATGCGGAGAGCCCCAAGGAAGGGGCCAATGCAGAGCGCCCCACAGAGCGGGCAATGCAGAGCGCCCCACAGAGCGGGCAATGCAGAGGGCCCCACAGAGCGGGCAATGCAGAGGGCCCCACAGAGCGGGCAATGCAGAGGGCCCCACAGTGCGGGCAATGCAGAGGGCCCCACAGAGCGGGCAATGCAGAGGGCCCCGCAGAGCGGGCAATGCAGAGGGCCCCGCAGAGCGGGCAATGCAGAGGGCCCCGCAGAGCGGGCAATGCAGAGGGCCCCGCAGAGCAGGCAATGCAGAGGGCCCCGCAGAGCGGGCAATGCAGAGGGCCCCTCAGAGCGGGCAATGCAGAGGGCCCCACAGAGCGATTAAATCCTGAGCACCCCATAGAGCGGGCAATGCAGAGTCCTCCCTCCCCACCACAAAGAGCAAATGCAGAGGTCCCCAGGAAGTACACACAATGCACTACACAACACAGAGCTCAAACATACACTGTACACAATGCAGGACGCCCCACAGAGCGGGCAATGCAGAGCGCCCCACAGAGCGGGCAATGCAGAGCGCCCCACGCAGCGGGCAATGCAGAGCGCCCCACGCAGCGGGCAATGCAGAGCGCCCCACGCAGCGGGCAATGCAGAGCGCCCCACGCAGCGGGCAATGCAGAGCGCCCCACGCAGCGGGCAATGCAGAGCGCCCCACGCAGCGGGCAATGCAGCGGGCAATGCAGAGCGCCCCACGCAGCGGGCAATGCAGAGCGCCCCACGCAGCAGGCAATGCAGAGCGCCCCACGCAGCGGGCAATGCAGAGCGCCCCACGCAGCGGGCAATGCAGAGCGCCCCACAGAGCTGGCAATGCAGAGGTCCCCAGAAAGCACACAATGCACTACAACACAGAGCTCAAACATACACAGTATACAATGCAGAGCGGGCAATGCAGAGCGCCCCACGGAGCAGGCAATGCAGAGCCCTCCCTCCCCACCGCAACAAAGAGCAAATGCAGAGGCCCCCAGGAAGAACACACAATGCACTACACAACACAGAGCTCATACATATACAGATCGGGCAATGCAGAGCACCCCATGAAGCGGGCAATGCAGAGTCCTCCCTCCCCACCGCAACAAAGAGCAAATGCAGAGGCCCCCCAGGAAGAACACACAATGCACTACACAACACAGAGCTAAAACATACACAGTATACAATGCAGGGCGCCCCAAAGAGCGGCCAATGCAGAGCACCCCACAGAGCGGTTAATGCAGAGTGCCCCACAGAGCGAGCAATGCAGAGTGCCCCACAGAGCGAGCAATGCAGAGCGCCCCACAGAGCGAGCAATGCAGAGCGCCCCACAGAGCGAGCAATGCAGAGGGCCCAACAGAGCGGAAAATGCAGAGGGCCCCACAGAGCGAGCAATGCAGAGGGCCCCACAGAGCGGGCAATGCAGAGGGCCCCACAGAGCGGGCAATGCAGAGGGCCCCACAGAGCGGGCAATGCAGAGGACCCCACAGAGCGGGCAATGCAGAGTCCTCCCTCCCCACCACAACAAAGAGCAAATGCAGAGGTCCCCAGGAAGTACACAATGCACTACACAACCCAGAGCTCAAACATACACAGTAGACAATGCAGGGCACCCCACAGAGCGGGCAATGCAGGGCGCTCCACAGTGCGACCAATGCAGGGCGCCCCACAGAGCGGGCAATGCAGAGCGCCCCACGCAGCGGGCAATGCAGAGCGCCCCACGCAGCGGGCAATGCAGAGCGCCCCACAGAGCTGGCAATGCAGAGGTCCCCAGAAAGCACACAATGCACTACAACACAGAGCTCAAACATACACAGTATACAATGCAGAGCGGGCAATGCAGAGCGCCCCACGGAGCAGGCAATGCAGAGCCCTCCCTCCCCACCGCAACAAAGAGCAAATGCAGAGGCCCCCAGGAAGAACACACAATGCACTACACAACACAGAGCTCATACATATACAGATCGGGCAATGCAGAGCACCCCATGAAGCGGGCAATGCAGAGTCCTCCCTCCCCACCGCAACAAAGAGCAAATGCAGAGGCCCCCCAGGAAGAACACACAATGCACTACACAACACAGAGCTAAAACATACACAGTATACAATGCAGGGCGCCCCAAAGAGCGGCCAATGCAGAGCACCCCACAGAGCGGTTAATGCAGAGTGCCCCACAGAGCGAGCAATGCAGAGTGCCCCACAGAGCGAGCAATGCAGAGCGCCCCACAGAGCGAGCAATGCAGAGCGCCCCACAGAGCGAGCAATGCAGAGGGCCCAACAGAGCGGAAAATGCAGAGGGCCCCACAGAGCGAGCAATGCAGAGGGCCCCACAGAGCGGGCAATGCAGAGGGCCCCACAGAGCGGGCAATGCAGAGGGCCCCACAGAGCGGGCAATGCAGAGGACCCCACAGAGCGGGCAATGCAGAGTCCTCCCTCCCCACCACAACAAAGAGCAAATGCAGAGGTCCCCAGGAAGTACACAATGCACTACACAACCCAGAGCTCAAACATACACAGTAGACAATGCAGGGCACCCCACAGAGCGGGCAATGCAGGGCGCTCCACAGTGCGACCAATGCAGGGCGCCCCACAGAGCGGGCAATGCAGGGGGCCCCACAGAGCGGGCAATGCAGGGGGCCCCACAGAGTGGGCAATGCAGGGGGCCCCACAGAGCGGGCAATGCAGAGGACCCCACAGAGCAGGCAATGCAGAGGACCCCACAGAGCGGGCAATGCAGAGGACCCCACAGAGCGGGCAATGCAGAGGACTCCACAGAGCGATTAAATCCAGAGCACCCAGCAGAGCGGGCAATGCAGAGTCCTCCCTCCCCACCACAACAAATCGCAAATGCAGAGGTCCCCAGGAAGTACACACAATGCACTACACAACACAACACAGAGCTCAAACATACACAGTACACAATGCAGGGTGCCCCACAGAGCGGAAAATGCAGGGCGCCCCACAGTGCGGGCAATGCAGGGCGCCCCAAAGAGCGGGCAATGCAGGGAGCCCCACAGAGCTAGCAATGCAGAGCGCGCCCCACAGAGCGAGCAATGCAGAGCGCCCCACAGAGCGAGCAATGCAAAGCGCCCCACAGAGCGAGCAATGCAGAGTTATCACTCCTCACCGCAACAAAGAGCATATTCAGAGGCCCCCAGGAAGTACACCCAATGCACTAACAGAGTTCAAACATACACAGTATACAATGCAGAGCGGGCAATGCCAGGCTCCCCACGCAGCGGGCAATGCAGAGCGCCCCACAGAGCGACGAAGGCAGAGCGCCCCACAGAGCGACCAATGCAGAGCTCCCCACAGAGCGACCAATGGAGGGCGCCCCACAGAGCGGGCAATGCAGAGTCCTCCCTCCCCACCACAACAAAGAGCAAATGCAGAGGTCCCCAGTTAGTACACACAATGCACTACACAACACAGAGCTCATACATACACAGTATACAATGCAGAGCGCCCCACGGAGCGGCAAAAGCAGAGGCCCCCAAGAAGAACACACAATGCATTACACAAAGCAGAGCTCACATACACAGTACACAGTGAAGAGCGGAGAATGCGGAGAGCCCCAAGGAAGGGGCCAATGCAGAGCGCCCCACAGAGCGGGCAATGCAGAGCGCCCCACAGAGCGGGCAATGCAGAGCGCCCCACAGAGCGGCCAATGCAGAGCGCCCCACAGAGCGGGCAATGCAGAGCGCCCCACAGAGCGGGCAATGCAGAGCGCCCCACAGAGCGGGCAATGCAGACGGCCACACAGAGCGGGCAATGCAGAGGGCCCCACAGAGCGGGCAATGCAGAGGGCCCCACAGAGCGGGCAATGCAGAGGGCCCCACAGAGCGGGCAATGCAGAGGGCCCCACAGAGAGGGCAATGCAGAGGGCCCCGCAGAGCGGGCAATGCAGAGGGCCCCGCAGAGCGGGCAATGCAGAGGGCCCCGCAGAGCGGGCAATGCAGAGGGCCCCACAGAGAGGGCAATGCAGAGGGCCCCACAGAGCGATTAAATCCTGAGCACCCCATAGAGCGGGCAATGCAGAGTCCTCCCTCCCCACCACAACAAAGAGCAAATGCAGAGGTCCCCAGGAAGTACACACAATGCACTACACAACACAGAGCTCAAACATACACAGTACACAATGCAGGGCACCCCACAGAGCAGGCAATGCAGAGCGCCCCACAGAGCGAGCAATGCAGAGGGCCCCACAGAGCGATTAAATCCAGAGCACCCCACAGAGCGGGCAATGCAGAGTCCTCCCTCCCCACCACAACAAAGAGCAAATGCAGAGGTCCCCAGGAAGTACACACCATGCACTACACAACACAGAGCTCAAACATACACTGTACACAATGCAGGACGCCCCACAGAGCGCCCCACGCAGCGGGCAATGCAGAGCGCCCCACGCAGCGGGCAATGCAGAGCGCCCCACGCAGCGGGCAATGCAGAGCGCCCCACGCAGCGGGCAATGCAGAGCGCCCCACGCAGCGGGCAATGCAGAGCGCCCCACGCAGCGGGCAATGCAGAGCGCCCCACGCAGCGGGCAATGCAGAGCGTTCCACGCAGCGGGCAATGCAGAGCGCCCCACGCAGCGGGCAATGCAGAGCGCCCCACGCAGCGGGCAATGCAGAGCGCCCCACGCAGCGGGCAATGCAGAGCGCCCCACGCAGCGGGCAATGCAGAGCGCCCCACGCAGCTGGCAATGCAGAGCGCCCCACAGAGCTGGCAATGCAGAGGTCCCCAGAAAGCACACAATGCACTACAACACAGAGCTCAAACATACACAGTTAACAATACAGATCGGGCAATGCAGAGCACCCCATGAAGCGGGCAATGCAGAGTCCTCCCTCCCCACCGCAACAAAGAGCAAATGCAGAGGCCCCCCAGGAAGAACACACAATGCACTACACAACACAGAGCTAAAACATACACAGTATACAATGCAGGGTGCCCCAAAGAGCGGCCAATGCAGAGCACACCACAGAGCGGTTAATGCAGAGGGCCCCACAGAGCGAGCAATGCAGAGTGCCCCACAGAGCGAGCAATGCAGAGCGCCCCACAGAGCGAGCAATGCAGAGCGCCCCACAGAGCGAGCAATGCAGAGCGCCCCACAGAGCGAGCAATGCAGAGGGTCCCACAGAGCGGAAAATGCAGAGGGCCCCACAGAGCGAGCAATGCAGAGGGCCCCACAGAGCGGGCACTGCAGAGGGCCCCACAGAGCGGGCAATGCAGAGGGCCCCACAGAGCGGGCAATGCAGAGGGCCCCACAGAGCGGGCAATGCAGAGGACCCCACAGAGCGGGCAATGCAGAGTCCTCCCTCCCCACCACAACAAAGAGCAAATGCAGATGTCCCCAGGAAGTACACAATGCACTACACAACCCAGAGCTCAAACATACACAGTAGACAATGCAGGGCACCCCACAGAGCGGGCAATGCAGGGCGCTCCACAGTGCGGGCAATGCAGGGCGCCCCACAGAGCGGGCAATGCAGGGCGCCCCACAGAGCGGGCAATGCAGAGGCCCTCCAAGTAGTACACACAATGCAGTATACAGAGATCACATATACAGTACACAGTGAAGAGCGGGCAATGAGGGACTCCCCACGGAGAGGGCAATGAGGGGCTCCCCACAGAGCGGCCAATGCAGAGGCCCTCCAAGTAGTACACACAATGCAGTATACAATGCAGAGCGCCCCACAGAGCGACGAAGGCAGAGCGCCCCACAGAGCGACCAATGCAGAGCTCCCCACAGAGCGACCAATGGAGGGCGCCCCACAGAGCGGGCAATGCAGAGTCCTCCCTCCCCACCACAACAAAGAGTAAATGCAGAGGTCCCCAGGAAGTACACACAATGCACTACACAACACAGAGCTCATACATACACAGTATACAATGCAGAGCGCCCCACGGAGCGGCAAAAGCAGAGGCCCCCAAGAACAACACACAATGCATTACACAAAGCAGAGCTCACATATACAGTACACAGTGAAGAGCGGAGAATGCGGAGAGCCCCAAGGAAGGGGCCAATGCAGAGCGCCCCACAGAGCGGGCAATGCAGAGCGCCCCACAGAGCGGGCAATGCAGAGCGCCCCACAGAGCGGGCAATGCAGAGCGCCCCACAGAGCGGGCAATGCAGAGCGCCCCACAGAGCGGGCAATGCAGACGGCCACACAGAGCGGGCAATGCAGAGGGCCCCACAGAGCGGGCAATGCAGAGGGCCCCACAGAGCTGGCAATGCAGAGGGCCCCACAGAGCGGGCAATGCAGAGGGCCCCGCAGAGAGGGCAATGCAGAGGGCCCCGCAGAGCGGGCAATGCAGAGGGCCCCGCAGAGCGGACAATGCAGAGGGCCCCGCAGAGCGGGCAATGCAGAGGGCCCCACAGAGAGGGCCCCACAGAGCGATTAACTCCTGAGCACCCCATAGAGCGGGCAATGCAGAGTCCTCCCTCCCCACCACAACAAAGAGCAAATGCAGAGGTCCCCAGGAAGTACACAATGCACTACACAACCCAGAGCTCAAACATACACAGTAGACAATGCAGGGCACCCCACAGAGCGGGCAATGCAGGGCGCTCCACAGTGCGAGCAATGCAGAGGGCCCCACAGAGCGATTAAATCCAGAGCACCCCACAGAGCGGGCAATGCAGAGTCCTCCCTCCCCACCACAACAAAGAGCAAATGCAGAGGTCCCCAGGAAGTACACACAATGCACTACACAACACAGAGCTCAAACATACACTGTACACAATGCAGGACGCCCCACAGAGCGGGCAATGCAGAGCGCCCCACAGAGCGGGCAATGCAGAGCGCCCCACAGAGCGGGCAATGCAGAGCGCCCCACGCAGCGGGCAATGCAGAGCGCCCCACGCAGCGGGCAATGCAGAGCGCCCCACGCAGCGGGCAATGCAGAGCGCCCCACGCAGCGGGCAATGCAGAGCGCCCCACGCAGCGGGCAATGCAGAGCGCCCCACGCAGCGGGCAATGCAGAGCGCCCCACGCAGCGGGCAATGCAGAGCGCCCCACGCAGCGGGCAATGCAGAGCGCCCCACGCAGCGGGCAATGCAGAGCGCCCCACGCAGCGGGCAATGCAGAGCGCCCCACGCAGCGGGCAATGCAGAGCGCCCCACGCAGCGGGCAATGCAGAGCGCCCCACGCAGCGGGCAATGCAGAGCGCCCCACGCAGCGGGCAATGCAGAGCGCCCCACAGAGCTGGCAATGCAGAGGTCCCCAGAAAGCACACAATGCACTACAACACAGAGCTCAAACATACACAGTTAACAACACAGATCGGGCAATGCAGAGCACCCCATGAAGCGGGCAATGCAGAGTCCTCCCTCCCCACCGCAACAAAGAGCAAATGCAGAGGCCCCCCAGGAAGAACACACAATGCACTACACAACACAGAGCTAAAACATACACAGTATACAATGCAGGGTGCCCCAAAGAGCGGCCAATGCAGAGCACACCACAGAGCGGTTAATGCAGAGGGCCCCACAGAGCGAGCAATGCAGAGTGCCCCACAGAGCGAGCAATGCAGAGCGCCCCACAGAGCGAGCAATGCAGAGCGCCCCACAGAGCGAGCAATGCAGAGGGTCCCACAGAGCGGAAAATGCAGAGGGCCCCACAGAGCGAGCAATGCAGAGGGCCCCACAGAGCGGGCAATGCAGAGGGCCCCACAGAGCGGGCAATGCAGAGGACCCCACAGAGCGGGCAATGCAGAGTCCTCCCTCCCCACCACAACAAAGAGCAAATGCAGAGGTCCCCAGGAAGTACACAATGCACTACACAACCCAGAGCTCAAACATACACAGTAGACAATGCAGGGCACCCCACAGAGCGGGCAATGCAGGGCGCTCCACAGTGCGAGCAATGCAGAGGGCCCCACAGAGCGATTAAATCCAGAGCACCCCACAGAGCGGGCAATGCAGAGTCCTCCCTCCCCACCACAACAAAGAGCAAATGCAGAGGTCCCCAGGAAGTACACACAATGCACTACACAACACAGAGCTCAAACATACACTGTACACAATGCAGGACGCCCCACAGAGCGGGCAATGCAGAGCGCCCCACAGAGCGGGCAATGCAGAGCGCCCCACAGAGCGGGCAATGCAGAGCGCCCCACGCAGCGGGCAATGCAGAGCGCCCCACGCAGCGGGCAATGCAGAGCGCCCCATGCAGCGGGCAATGCAGAGCGCCCCACGCAGCGGGCAATGCAGAGCGCCCCACGCAGCGGGCAATGCAGAGCGCCCCACGCAGCGGGCAATGCAGAGCGCCCCACGCAGCGGGCAATGCAGAGCGCCCCACGCAGCGGGCAATGCAGAGCGCCCCACGCAGCGGGCAATGCAGAGCGCCCCACGCAGCGGGCAATGCAGAGCGCCCCACAGAGCTGGCAATGCAGAGGTCCCCAGAAAGCACACAATGCACTACAACACAGAGCTCAAACATACACAGTTAACAACACAGATCGGGCAATGCAGAGCACCCCATGAAGCGGGCAATGCAGAGTCCTCCCTCCCCACCGCAACAAAGAGCAAATGCAGAGGCCCCCCAGGAAGAACACACAATGCACTACACAACACAGAGCTAAAACATACACAGTATACAATGCAGGGTGCCCCAAAGAGCGGCCAATGCAGAGCACACCACAGAGCGGTTAATGCAGAGGGCCCCACAGAGCGAGCAATGCAGAGTGCCCCACAGAGCGAGCAATGCAGAGCGCCCCACAGAGCGAGCAATGCAGAGCGCCCCACAGAGCGAGCAATGCAGAGGGTCCCACAGAGCGGAAAATGCAGAGGGCCCCACAGAGCGAGCAATGCAGAGGGCCCCACAGAGCGGGCAATGCAGAGGGCCCCACAGAGCGGGCAATGAAGAGGACCCCACAGAGCGGGCAATGCAGAGTCCTCCCTCCCCACCACAACAAAGAGCAAATGCAGAGGTCCCCAGGAAGTACACAATGCACTACACAACCCAGAGCTCAAACATACACAGTAGACAATGCAGGGCACCCCACAGAGCGGGCAATGCAGGGCGCTCCACAGTGCGGGCAATGCAGGGCGCCCCACAGAGCGGGCAATGCAGGGGGCCCCACAGAGCGGGCAATGCAGAGGCCCTCCAAGTAGTACACACAATGCAGTATACAGAGATCACACATACAGTACACAGTGAAGAGCGGGCAATGAGGGACTCCCCACGGAGAGGGCAATGAGGGGCTCCCCACAGAGCGGCCAATGCAGAGGCCCTCCAAGTAGTACACACAATGCAGTATACAGAGATCACATATACAGTACACAGTGATGAGCGGGCAACTGAACTCCTCGTGTTCTCTCCCTCTACTAACCTACCTTTGCCTGACATTGCCATCTCCGTGTGCGGTTCCACCATTACTCCAAAGCAACATGACCGCTGCCTTGGGGTCATCCTTGATTCTGACCTTTCATTCACCCCACACATCCGATCACTGGCTCGCTCTTCTTACCTGCATCTCAAAAACATTTCTAGAATTCGCCCTTTTCTTACTTTCGACTCTGCAAAAACTCTTACTGTTTCACTTATTCATTCTCGTCTGGACTATTGGAACTCTCTACTAATCGGCCTCCCTCTTACCAAACTTTCCCCGCTCCAATCTGTCCTGAATGCTGCTGCCAGGATCATATTCCTCACCAACCGTTACACCAATGCCTCTACCTTGTGCCAGTCATTACACTGGTTACCCATCCACTCCAGAATCCAGTACAAAACTACTACCCTCATCCACAAAGCGCTCCATGGCTCAGCACCACCCTACATCTCCTCTCTGGTCTCAGTCTACCACCCTACCCGTGCCCTCCGCTCCGCTGATGACCTCAGGTTAGCATCCTCAATAATCAGAACCTCCCACTCCCGTCTCCAAGACTTTACACGTGCTGCGCCAATTCTTTGGAATGCACTACCTAGGTTAATACGATTAATTCTCAATCCCCACAGTTTTAAGCGTGCCCTAAAAACTCATTTGTTCAGACTGGCCTACCGCCTCAATGCATTAACCTAACGATCCCTGTGTGGCCTATTTAAAAAAATAAATAAATTTAAAAAAAAAAAGATTCCTCGCACTATATTCTCATTCACTTTATGCAGTTAATAGCCCTCTGTGTCTGTACTGCTGCATACTTAGGCAGTTAACTGGTTCATGCAGCTTTACATGAACACCCGAGCCTTACACTATGGCTGGTCCGAATAACTATAGCAATTGTTACCATCCACCTCTTGTGTCTCCCCTTTTCCTCATAGTTTGTAAGCTTGCGAGCAGGGCCCTCACACCTCTTGGTATCTGTTTTGAACTGTATTTCTGTTATGCTGTAATGTCTATTGTATGTACAAGTCCCCTCTATAATTTGTAATGCGCTGCGGAATATGTTGGCGCTATATAAATAAAAATTATTATTATTATTATTAATGAGGTGCTCCCCACGGAGAGGGGAATGCACAGCGCCCCACAGAGCGGCCAATGCAGAGGCCCCCAAGAAGAACACAATGCAGTATACAGAGATCACATATACAGTACACAGTGAAGAGCGGGCAATGAGGGGCTCTCCACAGAGCGGCCAATGCAGAGGCCCCCAAGTAGTACACACAATGCAGTACACAACACAGTGCTCACATATACAGTACACAGTGAAGAGCGGGCAATGAGGGGCTCCCCACAGAGCGGCCAATGCAGAGGCCCCCAAGTAGTACACACAATGCAGTACACAACGCAGTGCTCACATATACAGTACACAGTGAAAAGCGGCAATGAGGGGCTCCCCACGGAGAGGGGAATGCAGAGCGCCCCACAGAGCGGCCAATGCAGAGGCCCATAAGAAGAATACAATGCAGTATACAGAGATCACATATACAGTACACAGTGAAGAGCGGGCAATGAGGGGCTCCCCACAGAGCGGCCAATGCAGAGGCCCCCAAGTAGTACACACAATGCAGTGCTCACATATACAGTACACAGTGAAAAGCGGCAATGAGGGGCTCCCCACGGAGAGGGGAATGCAGAGCGCCCCACAGAGCGGCCAATGCAGAGGCCCATAAGAAGAACACAATGCAGTATACAGAGATCACATACAGTACACAGTGAAGAGCGGGTAATGAGGGGCTCCCCACTGAGCGGCCAATGCAGAGGCCCCCAAGAAGAACACAATGCAGTATACAGAGATCACATATACAGTACACAGTGAAGAGCCGGTAATGAGGGGCTCCCCACAGAGCGGCCAATGCAGAGGCCCCCAAGTAGTACACACAATGCAGTATACAGAGATCACATACAGTACACAGTGAAGAGCGGGTAATGAGGGGCTCCCCACTGAGCGGCCAATGCAGAGGCCCCCAAGAAGAACACAATGCAGTATACAGAGATCACATATACAGTACACAGTGAAGAGCCGGTAATGAGGGGCTCCCCACAGAGCGGCCAATGCAGAGGCCCCCAAGTAGTACACACAATGCAGTATACAGAGATCACATATACAGTACACAGCGAGCAATGAGGGGCTCCCCACAGAGCGGCCAATGCAGAGGCCCCCAAGTACTACACACAATGCAGTATACAGAGATCACATATACAGTACACAGCGAGCAATGAGGGGCTCTCCACAGAGCGGCCAATGCAGAGGCCCACCAAGTAGTACACACAATGCAGTATACAGAGATCACATATACAGTACACAGCGAGCAATGAGGGGCTCTCCACAGAGCGGCCAATGCAGAGGCCCCCAAGTAGTACACACAATGCAGTATACAGAGATCACATATACAGTACACAGCGAGCAATGAGGGGCTCTCCACAGAGCGGCCAATGCAGAGGCCCCCAAGTAGTACACACAATGCAGTATACAGAGATCACATATACAGTACACAGCAGGCAATGAGGGGCTCCCCACAGAGCGGCCAATGCAGAGGCCCCCAAGTAGTACACACAATGCAGTATACAGAGATCACATATACAGTACACAGCAGGCAATGAGGGGCTCCCCACAGAGCGGCCAATGCAGAGGCCCCCAAGTAGTACACACAATGCAGTATACAGAGATCATATATACAGTACACAGCAGGCAATGAGGGGCTCTCCACAGAGCGGCCAATGCAGAGGCCCACCAAGTAGTACACACAATGCAGTATACAGAGATCACATATACAGTACACAGCGAGCAATGAGGGGCTCTCCACAGAGCGGCCAATGCAGAGGCCCCCAAGTAGTACACACAATGCAGTATACAGAGATCACATATACAGTACACAGCGAGCAATGAGGGGCTCTCCACAGAGCGGCCAATGCAGAGGCCCCCAAGTAGTACACACAATGCAGTATACAGAGATCACATATACAGTACACAGCAGGCAATGAGGGGCTCCCCACAGAGCGGCCAATGCAGAGGCCCCCAAGTAGTACACACAATGCAGTATACAGAGATCACATATACAGTACACAGCAGGCAATGAGGGGCTCCCCACAGAGCGGCCAATGCAGAGGCCCCCAAGTAGTACACACAATGCAGTATACAGAGATCACATATACAGTACACAGCAGGCAATGAGGGGCTCTCCACAGAGCGGCCAATGCAGAGGCCCCCAAGTAGTACACACAATGCAGTGTACAGAGATCACATATACAGTACACAGCGAGCAATGAGGGGCTCTCCACAGAGCGGCCAATGCAGAGGCCCCCAAGTAGTACACACAATGCAGTACACAACGCAGTGCTCACATATACAGTACACAGTGAAAAGCGGCAATGAGGGGCTCCCCACGGAGGTAGGTAGAGAACACAACGCCGCCAATGAAACAATTACAAAAAATACATTGCTTTCGTATCCCCATTTCTCCGCTGCTCCTCAGCAGGGTGGCGCGCACTGCAGTGACGTTGAGGCCAGTGTGGCGCGCAGTGCAGTGACGTAAAGGGAGCGTAGCCGGACGCTCTCTCTCCTCCATCATCACTTTCATGTGTATCGGCATGTATCGCGCTGATACAGATGAATATGCACGATGGAAGAACCTGGCAAAGGGCCTTAGAGAAATTCCAAGTGTGCCAGCCCAATCAGGGCGTGCAGCAGGTCTTACCTTGCTTTGACGTGCGGTTGGCGTGCTCCCGCGCTTTTGACTTGTATAACAATGCACGTGGCAGGCATTTATAGAGCGCGGCACCGGAAATGACACGTGCACCGGAAATGCGTCATCTCTGCTGCCGTGTCACGTGGGTGGTCACCAGTTGTAATGGCACAAGGCATTGTGGGCAGTATTATATGATAATCGCGCATGCGCCACATGCACGCGCGGCACTCGCGTCCGCACGGCCGCGCGCACCTGGCGCTTGCGCAGTAGCTGCGCGCCGCAAGAGGCTGTAATAGCAATACATTGTGGTGGGCGTGTAATAGCAATGCCTTGTGGTGGGCGGGTTCTCTCCCAGCGAAACACGCCCCAACCCCCTTGTCCCGCCTTCTCGTTTTGGCGGGATGCCAGACAGCAGACAGTGACACTGCTACCGGTATTAACCCTTTAGGGGGGGTGCCAACACTTCTACCGGTATTAACCCTTTAGGGGGGTGCCAACGCTTCTACCGGTATTAACCCTTTAGGGGGGTGCCAACACTGCTACCGTTATTAACCCTTTGGGGGTGTGAGGGTGCGGGGGGGCTCAGAGAGGGGGGAGAGGGCGCGGGGGGGTGAGGACGGATAGATAGGGGGGTCCGTTATGGCGGGGGCCCGTGTCTGGATGGATAGGGGGTCCCTTACTGGGGGGGAGGGTGATTACGGATATATAGGGGGTCCCGTACTGGGGTGGGGGGGTGAGTACGGATAGATAAGGGGGTCCGTTATGGTGGGGGCCTGTGTATGAATAGATAGGGGGTCCCTTACTGGGGGGGGGGAGTACGGATAGATAGGGGGTCCCTTACTGGGGTGGGGGGGTGAGTATGGATAGATAAGGGGGTCCGTTATGGGGGGGGCCTGTGTATGGATGGATAGGGGGTCCCTTACTGGGGGGTGGTGTGTATGGATGGATAGGGGTCCCTTATGGCGGGGATCGGATCACTGAGCGCATCTGATCACTGAGCACATCTGATCACTGAGCGCAGCGGATCACTGAGCGCAGCGGATCACTGAGTGCAGCGGATCACAGCGCAGCAGATCACTGAGTGCACTGGATCACTGAGTGCAGCGGATCACTGAGCGCAGCAGATCACTGAGCGCACTGGATCACTGAGTGCACTGGATCACTGAGCGCACTGGATCACTGAGCGCACTGGATCACTGAGCGCATCACATCACTGAGCGCAGCAGATCACCGAGCGCACTGGATCACTGAGCGCAGCAGATCACTGAGCGCACTGGATCACTGAGTGCAGCGGATCAATTAGCGCACTGGACCACTGAGCGCACTGGACCACTGAGCGCACTGCATCACTGAGCGCAGATCACTGAGCGCAGCGGATCACTGAGCGCAGCAGATCACTGAGCGCAGCAGCTCACTGAGCGCACTGGACCACTGAGCGCACTGGACCACTGAGCGAACTGCATCACTGAGCGCACTGGATCACTGAGCGCAGCAGTTCACTGAGCGCACTGGACCACTGAGCGCACTGCATCACTGAGCGCACCGGATCACTGAGCACACCGGATCACTGAGCACCTGCGGATTTACCTGCGTGATCAGAACGCCGCGTCGAAGACGCTATTATTCCTGATCGTTGAGAACGTGGCCAATATGGTTATATTTTCTTTTTGTTTTCTTACAGGAGATGAGGGCTTCGGTGGAATTAGGTGTTAGGCGAGTAATACTGTGTTTAGTCTGATTTCTAATAAAGGACTTTATTCTGTCTGTGTCTTTATTTACCATATAACTATAGGATTAGTAATACCCCCAAAGGAACTAATCTAGATGTGTGGTGAGGACTTTGAACCCCCAAGTGCTTCACAGAATTTTATAACGCAGAGCCATGAAAATAAAAAAAAAAATTATTTTCTCAAAAATGATCTTTTAGCCTGCAATTTTTTATTTTGCCACGGGTAACAGGAGAAATTTGACCCCAATATTTGTTGTCCAGTTTCTCCTGAGTATGGTGATACCCCATATGTGGGGGTAAACTACTGTTTGGGCACATGTCGGGGCTCAGAATTGAAGTAGTGACGTTTTGAAATGCAGACTTTTATGGAATGCTCTGCGGGCGTCACGTTGCGTTTGCAGAGCCCCTGATGTGGCTAAACAGTAGAAACCCCCCACAAGTGACCCCATTTTGGAAACTAGACCCCGAAAGGAACTTATCTAGATGTGTGGTGAGCACTTTGAACCCCCAAGTGCTTCATAGAAGTTTATAATGCAGAGCCGTGAAAATAATAAATACGTTTTCTTTCCTCAAAAAAAATTATCTAGCCCAGAATTTTTTTTTCCCAAGGGTTACAGGAGAACTTGGACCCCAAAAGTTGTTGTCCAGTTTCTCCTGAGTACGCTGATACCCCATGTGTGGGGGTAAACCACTGTTTGGGCACACGTCGGGGCTCAGAAGGGAAGTAGTGACTTTTGAAATGCAGACTTTGATGGAATGGTCTGCGGGCGTCACGTTGCGTTTGCAGAGCCCCTGGTGTGCCTAAACAGTAGAAACCCCCCACAAGTGACCCCATTTTAGAAACTAGACCCCCCAAGGAACTTATCTAGATATGTGGTAAGCACTTTGAACCCCCAAGTGCTTCACAGACGTTTACAACGCAGAGCCGTGAAAATAAAAAATAATTTTTCTTTCCTCAAAAATGATGTTTTAGCAAGCATTTCTTTATTTTCACAAGTGTAACAGGAGAAATTGGACCCCAGTAATTGTTGCGCAGTTTGTCCTGAGTATGCTGGTACCCCATATGTGGGGGTAAACCACTGTTTGGGCACACGCCGGGGCTCGTAATTGAGGGAGCACCATTTGACTTTTTGAATACAAGATTGGCTGGAATCAATGGTGGCGCCATGTTGCGTTTGGAGACCCCTGATGTGCCTAAACAGTGGTAACCACTCAATTTATACCTCCAACACTAACCCCAACACACCCCTAACCCTAATCCCAACTGTAGCCATAACCCTAACCACAACCCTAATTCTAACCCTAAGGCTATGTGCCCACGTTGCGGATTCGTGTGAGATTTTTCAGCATCATTTTTGAAAAATCCACGGATAACAGGCACTGCGTTTTACCTGCGGATTTCCAGTGTTTTTTGTGCGGATTTCACCTGCGGATTCCTATTGAGGAACAGGTGTAAAACGCCGCGGAATCCGCACAAAGAATTGACATGCTGCGGAAAATACAACGCAGTGTTTCCGCGCGGTATTTTCCGCACCATGGGCACAGCGGATTTGGTTTTCCATAGGTTTACATGGTACTGTAAACCTGATGGAACACTGCTGCGAATCCGCAGCGGGCAATCGGCTGCGGATCAGCACCGTGTGCACATAGTCTAATTCTAAAGGTATGTGCACACGCTGCGGATCCGCAGCAGTTTCCCATGAGTTTACAGTTCAATGTAAACCTATGGGAAACAAAAATCGCTGTACACATGCTGCAGAAAAACTGCACGGAAATGCAGCGGTTTACATTCTGCAGCATGTCACTTTGTGCGGATTCCGCAGCGGTTTTACAACTGCTCCAATAGAAAATCGCAGTTGTAAAACCGCAGTGAAATGTGCAGAAAAAATGCGGTAAATCCGCCACAAATCCGCAGCGGTTTAGCACTGCGGATTTATCAAATCCGCAGCGGAAAAATCCGCAGAGGACCAGAATACGTGTGCACATACCGAAACCCTAACCCTAGCCCTACCTCTAACCCTATTCTAACATTAGTGGAAAAAAAAAATTTCTTTATTTTTTTATCGTCCCTACCTATGGGGGTGACAAAGTGGGTGGAGTCATTTATTATTTTTTTATTTTGATCACTGTGATAGATTATATACCAGTGATCAAAATGCACTTTGGAACGAATCTGCCGGCCGGCAGATTCGGCGTGCGCACTGCGCATTCGCCCGCCATTTTGGAAGATGGCAGTGCCCAGGGAGAGGACGGACGGACCCCGGCAGGATCGGTAAGTATGATGGGGTGGGGGGGGAGCACGGGGGTGGATCGGAGCACGGGGGGGTGGAACGGAGCACGGGGGGGTGGAACGGAGCACGGGGGGGTGGAACGGAGCACGGGGGGGCTGGAACGGAGCACAGGGGGGGTGGAACGGAGTGCAGGGGGGGTTGGATCAGCACGGGGGGTGATTGGAGCACTGAGGGAGCGGAGCACAGGACGTAGGTGAGCCGGGGCAGTGTACCGGACAGATCGGAGGGCTGGGGGGGCGATCGGTGGGGTGGGGGCACATTAGTGTTTCCAGCCATGGCCGATGAAATTGCAGCCTCCAAAATGCCACCATTACAGAAGATGGTTGCCGCCATAACGGACCCCCTTATCTATCCGTACTCACCCCCCCAGTAAGGGACCCCCTATCCATCCATACACAGGCCCCCGCCATAAGAGACCCCCTATCCATCCATACACAGGCCCCCGCCATATCGGACCCCCCTATCTATCCGTACTCACCCCCCCAGTAAGGGACCCCCTATCCATCCATACATGGGCCCCTGCCATAAGGGACCCCCTATCCATCCACACACACCCCCCCCCCGCCATAAGGGTCCCCCTATCCATCCATACACGGACCCCCGCCATAACGTACCACCCTATCTATCCGTACTCACCCCCTGTGCCCTCTCCCCCCTCTCTGAGCCCCCCGCGCCCTCTCCCCCCCAAAGGGTTAATAAAGGTAGCAGTGTTGGCACCCCCCCTAAAGGGTTAATACCCCCGCCCTCCCCCCCCGGGGGTAATACCGGTAGCAGTGTCCGGCTGTCCGCTGTTTTGGCATGCCGCCAAAACGAGAAGGCGGGAGAAGGGGGTTGGGCGTGTTTTGCTGGGAGAGCACCCGCCCACCTGCTTTAAAACAGCCTCGGGTGGCGCGCAGCTACTGCGCATGCGCCAGGTGCGCGCGGCCGTGCAGCCTCGGGCGGCGCGCAGTAGCCCTAGCTACTGCGCATGCGCCAGGTGCGCGTGGCCGTGCGGACGTGAGTGCCGCGCGTGCATGTGGCGCATGCGCAATGAACATATATTCCTGCCCACAATGCCTTGTCTGCTGTCCCCTTCGCCAGGTAAACCACAGCGTGGCGTAACGTTGCTAAGATAGTCTACACCGAATGGCAAGTCTTGACGTACTGTCACGTGATCAGAGACCGCCAGTCAGTGGCGCGCATGATCATACGTCTATTTGCATGGCGTTATGGCTTCCTGTGTCCAGAGTATATGAAGTACAAGGCATTGTAGGCAGGAATATATGTTCATATATATCCCTCCCCTGTTCGAAGTTGAAATGTTACCTCTGGTTACAGGCGTAGGCTGATGGGACTACTACTCCCATCAGCCTATGCCTGCTGCCGCTCCTAACAGTATTCATCAGCCGGCTCCTGCACTATAAATAAATGTTAAAAAATGCCATGGGTTCCCCTGTATTTTTGATAACCAACCAGGCAAAACTGGGGCAGCAACCCTCAGGGCTATCATGGCTGGTTATCAAGAATAGAGGAGTCACCCCCTTTTTTGACAACCATGATCGCTAAAGCAGACAGCTGGGGGCTGGTATTCTCAGGCTGGTAAGGGGCCATGGATATTGACCCCCTCCAGCCTACAAATAGCAGCCCTCAGCTACCCAGAAAATGCACATCTATTAGATGCTCCAATTCTGGCGCTTTGCCCGACTCTTCTCAGTTGCCCTGTAGCGGTGGCACGTGGGGTTCGTATTTGTGGGGTTGATGTCACCTCTGTATTGTCCAGTGACATCAAGCCCACTGGTTAGTAATGGAGAAGCGTCTATAAGACACCTCTCCATTATTAATCCTATAGTTATATGGTAAATAAAGACACAGACAGAATAAAGTCCTTTATTAGAAATCAGACTAAACACAGTATTACTCGCCTAACACCTAATTCCACCGAAGCCCTCATCTCCTGTAAGAAAACAAAAAGAAAATATAACCATATTGGCCACGTTCTCAACGATCAGGAATAATAGCGTCTTCGACGCGGCGTTCTGATCACGCAGGTAAATCCACAGGTGCTCAGTGATCAGGTGTGCTCAGTGATCCGCTGCGCTCAGTGATGCAGTGCGCTCAGTGGTCCAGTGCACTCAGTGGTCCAGTGAGCTCATTGATCCGCTGCACTCAGTGATCCAGTGCGCTCAGCGATTCGATGCTCTCAGTGATCCGATGCTCTCAGTGATCCAGTGCGCTCAGTGATCCAGTGCGCTCAGTGATCCAGTGCGCTCAGTGATCCAGTGCACTCAGTGATCCAGTGCGGTCAGTGATCTGCTGCGGTCAGTGATCCGCTGCTCTCAGTGATCCAGTGTGCTCAGTGATCTGCTGTGCTCAGTGATCCAGTGCATTCAGTGATCCAGTGCATTCAGTGATCTGCTGCGCTCAGTGATCTGCTGCGCTCAGTGATCTGCTGCGCTCAGTGATCTGCTGTGCTCAGTGATCCGCTGCACTCAGTGATCCAGTGCGCTCGGTGATCTGCGCTCAGTGATGCGATGCACTCAGTGATCCAGTGCACTCAGTGATCTGCTGCGCTCAGTGATCCAGTGTGCTCAGTGATCTGCTGCACTCAGTGATCCAGTGCATTCAGTGATCCAGTGCATTCAGTGATCCAGTGCGCTCAGTGATCTGCTGCGCTCAGTGATCCGCTGCGCTCAGTGATCCGCTGCACTCAGTGATCCAGTGCGCTCGGTGATCTGCTGCGCTCAGTGATGCGATGCGCTCAGTGATCCAGTGCACTCAGTGATCTGCTGCGCTCAGTGATCCGCTGCACTCAGTGATCCAGTGCGCTCAGTGATCTGCTGCACTCAGTGATCCAGTGCATTCAGTGATCCAGTGCATTCAGTGATCCAGTGCATTCAGTGATCCAGTGCGCTCAGTGATCTGCTGCGCTCAGTGATCCGCTGCGCTCAGTGATCCGCTGCACTCAGTGATCCAGTGCGCTCGGTGATCTGCTGCGCTCAGTGATGCGATGCGCTCAGTGATCCAGTGCACTCAGTGATCTGCTGCGCTCAGTGATCCGCTGCACTCAGTGATCCAGTGCGCTCGGTGATCTGCTGCGCTCAGTAATCCAGTGCGCTCAGTGATCCAGTGCACTCAGTGATCTGCTGCGCTCAGTGATCCGCTGCACTCAGTGATCCAGTGCGCTCAGTGATCTGCTGCACTCAGTGATCCAGTGCATTCAGTGATCCAGTGCGCTCAGTGATCTGCTGCGCTCAGTGATCCGCTGCGCTCAGTGATCCGCTGCACTCAGTGATCCAGTGCGCTTGGTGATCTGCTGCGCTCAGTGATGCGATGCGCTCAGTGATCCAGTGCACTCAGTGATCCAGTGCCCTCAGTGATCCAGTGCCCTCAGTGATCCAGTGATCCAGTGCACTCAGTGATCCAGTGCACTCAGTGATCTGCTGCGCTCAGTGATCCGCTGCACTCAGTGATCTGCTGCGCTCAGTGATCCAGTGCACTCTGATCTGCTGCGCTCAGTGATCCGCTGCGCTCAGTGATCCGATGCGCTCAGTGATCCGCTGCGCTCAGTGATTCAGTGCGCTCAGTGATCCGATGCGCTCAGTGATCAGATGCGCTCAGTGATCCGATCCCCGCCATAAGGGACCCCCTATCCATCCATACAGAGGCCCCCACCTTAAGAGACCCCCTTTCCATCCATACACAGGCCCCCACCATAACGGACCCCCTTATCTATCCGTACTCACCCCCCCAGTAAGGGACCCCCTATCTATCCATACACGGGCCCCCGTCATAAGGGACCCCCTATCCATCCATACACAGGCCCCCCCCAGTAAGGGACCCCCTATCCATCCATACACTGACCCCCGCCATAACGGACCCCCTTATCTATCCATACTCACCCCCCCTGTTATGTTTGCTAATGACAGGTATTATGAAGGCAATCCAGAAACACAGTGCGCTCAGTGATCCAGTGCGCTCAGTGATCCAGTGCACTCAGTGATCCAGTGCACTCAGTGATCCAGTGCATTCAGTGCGGTCAGTGATCTGCTGCGCTCAGTGATCCGCTGCACTCAGTGATCCAGTTTGCTCAGTGATCTGCTGCGCTCAGTGATCCAGTGCATTCAGTGATCCAGTGCATTCAGTGATCTGCTGCGCTCAGTGATCTGCTGCGCTCAGTGATCTGCTGCGCTCAGTGATCCGCTGCACTCAGTGATCCAGTGCGCTCGGTGATCTGCGCTCAGTGATGCGATGCACTCAGTGATCCAGTGCACTCAGTGATCTGCTGCGCTCAGTGATCCAGTGTGCTCAGTGATCTGCTGCACTCAGTGATCCAGTGCATTCAGTGATCCAGTGCATTCAGTGATCCAGTGCGCTCAGTGATCTGCTGCGCTCAGTGATCCGCTGCGCTCAGTGATCCGCTGCACCCAGTGATCCAGTGCGCTCGGTGATCTGCTGCGCTCAGTGATGCGATGCGCTCAGTGATCCAGTGCACTCAGTGATCTGCTGCGCTCAGTGATCCGCTGCACTCAGTGATCCAGTGCGCTCGGTGATCTGCTGCGCTCAGTAATCCAGTGCGCTCAGTGATCCAGTGCACTCAGTGATCTGCTGCGCTCAGTGATCCGCTGCACTCAGTGATCCAGTGCGCTCAGTGATCTGCTGCACTCAGTGATCCAGTGCATTCAGTGATCCAGTGCATTCAGTGATCCAGTGCACTCAGTGATCTGCTGCGCTCAGTGATCCGCTGCACTCAGTGATCCAGTGCGCTCAGTGATCTGCTGCACTCAGTGATCCAGTGCATTCAGTGATCCAGTGCATTCAGTGATCCAGTGCGCTCAGTGATCTGCTGCGCTCAGTGATCCGCTGCGCTCAGTGATCCGCTGCACTCAGTGATCCAGTGCGCTCGGTGATCTGCTGCGCTCAGTGATGCGATGCGCTCAGTGATCCAGTGCGCTCAGTGATCCAGTGCCCTCAGTGATCCAGTGCCCTCAGTGATCCAGTGCCCTCAGTGATCCAGTGCCCTCAGTGATCCAGTGCACTCAGTGATCCAGTGCACTCAGTGATCCAGTGCACTCAGTGATCTGCTGCGCTCAGTGATCCGCTGCACTCAGTGATCCAGTGCACTCAGTGAGCTGCTGCGCTCAGTGATCCAGTGCACTCTGATCTGCTGCGCTCAGTGATCCGCTGCGCTCAGTGATCCGATGCGCTCAGTGATCCGCTGCGCTCAGTGATTCAGTGCGCTCAGTGATCCGATGCGCTCAGTGATCAGATGCGCTCAGTGATCCGATCCCCGCCATAAGGGACCCCCTATCCATCCATACAGAGGCCCCCGCCTTAAGAGACCCCCTTTCCATCCATACACAGGCCCCCACCATAACGGACCCCCTTATCTATCCGTACTCACCCCCCCAGTAAGGGACCCCCTATCTATCCGTACTCACCCCCCCCCCGCAGTAAGGGACCCCCTATCTATCCATACACGGGCCCCCGTCATAAGGGACCCCCTATCCATCCATACACAGGCCCCCCCCAGTAAGGGACCCCCTATCCATCCATACACTGACCCCCGCCATAACGGACCCCCTTATCTATCCATACTCACCCCCCCTGTTATGTTTGCTAATGACAGGTATTATGAAGGCAATCCAGAAACACAGTGTGCTTAGCGATCAGAGCGCACACAGTGATCTGACAAATACCCAAAAATACAAGAACGAGCTCTGAGACGTGGAAACTCTGTAGACTGCACACCTGATCCTATCCTAAACACAACTAAAAGCGGCTGTGGATTGCGCCTAACAACTACCTAGGCAACTCGGCACAGCCTAAGAAACTAGCTAGCCTGAAGATAGAAAAATAGGCCTGACTTGCCCCAGAGAAATTCCCCAAAGGAAAAGGCAGCCCCCCACATATAATGACTGTGAGTAAGATGAAAAGACAAAACGTAGGGATGAAATAGATTCAGCAAAGTGGAGCCCGATATTCTAGGACAGAGCGAGGACAGTAAAGCAAACTTTGCAGTCTACAAAAAACCCTAAAGCAAAACCACGCAAAGGGGGCAAAAAAAAAAACCCACCGTGCCGAACTAACGGCACGGCGGTACACCCTTTGCGTCTCAGAGCTTCCAGCAAAACAAAAGACAAGCTGGACAGAAATAAAGCAACAAAAAAGCAAAAAGCACTTAGCTATACAGAGCAGCAGGTCACAGGAACAATCAGGAGAAGCTCAGATCCAACACTGAAACATTGACAAGGAGCAAGGATAGCAGCATCAGGCGGAGTTAAGTAATGAAGCAGTTAACGAGCTCACCAGAACACCTGAGGGAGGAAGCTCAGAAGCTGCAGTACCACCTGTGACCACAGGAGTGAATTCAGCCACAGAATTCACAACAGTACCCCCCCCTTGAGGAGGGGTCACCGAACCCTCACCAGAGCCCCCAGGCCGACCAGGATGAGCCGCATGAAAGGCACGAACAAGATCGGAAGCATGAACATCAGAGGCAAAAACCCAGGAATTATCTTCCTGAGCATAACCCTTCCATTTAACCAGATACTGGAGTTTCCGTCTAGAAACACGAGAATCCAAAATCTTCTCCACAATATACTCCAATTCCCCCTCCACCAAAACCGGGGCAGGAGGCTCAACAGATGGAACCATAGGTGCCACGTATCTCCGCAACAACGACCTATGGAATACATTATGTATGGAAAAGGAGTCTGGGAGGGTCAAACGAAAAGACACAGGATTGAGAACCTCAGAAATCCTATACGGACCAATAAAACGAGGTTTAAATTTAGGAGAGGAAACCTTCATAGGAATATGACGAGAAGATAACCAAACCAGATCCCCAACACGAAGTCGGGGACCCACACGGCGTCTGCGATTAGCGAAAAGTTGAGCTTTCTCCTGGGACAAGATCAAATTGTCCACTACCTGAGTCCAGATCTGCTGCAACCTATCCACCACAGAATCCACACCAGGACAGTCCGAAGACTCAACCTGTCCTGAAGAGAAACGAGGATGGAACCCAGAATTGCAAAAAAATGGAGAAACCAAGGTAGCCGAGCTGGCCCGATTATTAAGGGCGAACTCAGCCAACGGCAAAAAGGACACCCAATCATCCTGATCTGCAGAAACAAAACATCTCAGATATGTTTCCAAGGTCTGATTGGTTCGTTCGGTCTGGCCATTAGTCTGAGGATGGAAAGCCGAGGAAAAGGATAGGTCAATGCCCATCCTACCACAAAAGGCTCGCCAAAACCTTGAAACAAACTGGGAACCTCTGTCAGAAACAATATTCTCAGGAATGCCATGCAACCGAACCACATGCTGAAAGAACAAAGGTACCAAATCAGAGGAGGAAGGCAATTTAGCCAAGGGCACCAGATGGACCATTTTAGAAAAGCGATCACAGACCACCCAAATGACTGACATCTTTTGAGAAACGGGAAGGTCAGAAATGAAATCCATCGAAATATGTGTCCAAGGCCTCTTTGGGACCGGCAAGGGCAAAAGCAACCCACTGGCACGAGAACAGCAGGGCTTAGCCCTAGCACAAATCCCACAGGACTGCACAAAAGTACGTACATCCCGTGACAGAGATGGCCACCAGAAGGATCTAGCCACTAACTCTCTGGTACCAAAGATTCTAGGATGACCAGCCAACACCGAACAATGAAGTTCAGAGATAAGTTTATTAGTCCACCTATCAGGGACGAACAGTTTCTCTGCTGGACAACGATCAGGTTTATTCGCCTGAAATTTTTGCAGCACCCGCCGCAAATCAGGGGAGATGGCAGACACAATGACTCCTTCCTTGAGGATACCCGCTGGCTCAGATAAACCCGGAGAGTCGGGCACAAAACTCCTAGACAGAGCATCCGCCTTCACATTTTTAGAGCCCGGAAGGTACGAAATCACAAAGTCGAAGCGGGCAAAAAATAACGACCAACGGGCCTGTCTAGGATTCAAGCGCTTGGCAGACTCGAGATAAGTCAAGTTCTTATGATCAGTCAAGACCACCACGCGATGCTTAGCTCCTTCAAGCCAATGACGCCACTCCTCGAATGCCCACTTCATGGCCAGCAACTCTCGATTGCCCACATCATAATTACGCTCAGCGGGCGAAAACTTCCTGGAAAAGAAAGCACATGGTTTCATCACTGAGCAATCAGAACCTCTCTGTGACAAAACCGCCCCTGCTCCAATCTCAGAAGCATCAACCTCGACCTGGAACGGAAGAGAAACATCTGGCTGATACAACACAGGGGCAGAACAAAAACGACGCTTCAACTCCTGAAAAGCTTCCACAGCAGCAGAAGACCAATTAACCAAATCAGCACCCTTCTTGGTCAAATCGGTCAATGGTTTGGCAATGCTAGAAAAATTACAGATGAAGCGACGATAAAAATTAGCAAAGCCCAGGAACTTTTGCAGACTTTTCAGAGATGTCGGGTGAATCCAATCCTGGATGGCTTGGACCTTAACTGGATCCATCTCGATAGTAGAAGGGGTAAAGATGAACCCCAAAAATGAAACTTTCTGCACACCGAAGAGACACTTTGATCCCTTCACAAACAAAGAGTTAGCACGCAGGACCTGAAAAACCATTCTGACCTGCTTCACATGAGACTCCCAATCATCTGAGAAGATCAAAATGTCATCCAAGTAAACAATCAGGAATTTATCCAGATACTCACGGAAGATGTCATGCATAAAAGACTGAAACACAGATGGAGCATTGGCAAGTCCGAACGGCATCACTAGATACTCAAAATGACCCTCGGGCGTATTGAATGCAGTTTTCCATTCATCTCCTTGCCTGATTCTCACCAGATTATACGCACCACGAAGATCTATCTTAGTGAACCAACTAGCCCCCTTAATCCGAGCAAACAAGTCAGATAACAATGGCAAGGGATACTGAAATTTAACAGTGATCTTATTAAGAAGGCGGTAATCAATACACGGTCTCAGCGAACCATCCTTCTTGGCTACAAAGAAGAACCCTGCTCCCAGTGGTGATGACGATGGGCGAATATGTCCCTTCTCCAGGGATTCCTTCACATAACTGCGCATAGCGGCGTGTTCGGGCACGGATAAATTAAATAATCGACCTTTAGGGAATTTACTACCAGGAATCAAATTGATAGCACAATCACAATCCCTATGCGGAGGTAGAGCATCGGACTTGGGCTCTTCAAATACATCCTGATAATCAGACAAGAACTCTGGGACCTCAGAAGGGGTGGATGACGAAATCGACAAAAATGGAACATCACCATGTACCCCCTGACAACCCCAGCTGGATACCGACATGGAATTCCAATCCAATACTGGATTATGGGTTTGTAGCCATGGCAACCCCAACACGACCACATCATGCAGATTATGCAACACCAGAAAGCGAATAACTTCCTGATGTGCAGGAGCCATGCACATGGTCAGCTGGGCCCAGTATTGAGGTTTATTCTTGGCCAAAGGTGTAGCATCAATTCCTCTCAATGGAATAGGACACCGCAAAGGCTCCAAGAAAAACCCACAACGTTTAGCATAATCCAAATCCATCAGATTCAGGGCAGCGCCCGAATCCACAAACGCCATGACAGAAAACGACGACAAAGAGCATATCAAGGTAATGGACAGAAGGAATTTGGACTGTACAGTACCAATGACGGCAGACCTAGCGGACCGCTTAGTGCGCTTAGGACAATCAGAAATAGCATGAGTGGAATCACCACAGTAGAAACACAGACCATTCAGACGTCTGTATTCCTGCCGTTCAACTCTAGTCATAGTCCTATCGCACTGCATAGGCTCAGGTTTAACCTCAGGCAGTACCGCCAAATGGTGCACAGATTTACGCTCGCGCAAGCGTCGACCGATCTGAATGGCCAAAGACAAAGACTCATTCAAACCAGCAGGCATAGGAAATCCCACCATGACATCCTTAAGAGCCTCAGAGAGACCCTTTCTGAACAAAGCTGCCAGCGCAGATTCATTCCACTGAGTGAGTACTGACCATTTCCTAAATTTCTGACAATATACTTCTATATCATCCTGACCCTGGCACAAAGCCAGCAAATTTTTCTCAGCCTGATCCACTGAATTAGGCTCATCATACAGCAATCCGAGCGCCAGGAAAAACGCATCGACACTACTCAATGCAGGGTCTCCTGGCGCAAGAGAAAATGCCCAGTCTTGAGGGTCGCCGCGCAAAAAAGAAATAATAATCAAAACCTGTTGAATAGGATTACCAGAAGAATGAGGTTTCAAGGCCAGAAATAGCTTACAATTATTTTTGAAACTTAGAAACTTAGTTCTATCTCCAAAAAACAAATCAGGAATAGGAATTCTTGGTTCTAACATAGATTTCTGATCAATAGTATCTTGAATTTTTTGTACATTTATAACGAGATTATCCATTGAAGAGCACAGACCCTGAATATCCATGTCCACACCTGTGTCCAGAATCACCCAAATGTCTAGGGGAAAAAAAAAAGTGAACACAGAGCAGAAAAAAAAAAATGATGTCAGAACTTTTTCTTTCCCTCTATTGAGAATCATTAGTTAGGCTCCTTGTACTGTTATGTTTGCTAATGACAGGTATTATGAAGGCAATCCAGAAACACAGTGTGCTTAGCGATCAGAGCGCACACAGTGATCTGACAAATACCCAAAAATACAAGAACGAGCTCTGAGACGTGGAAACTCTGTAGACTGCACACCTGATCCTATCCTAAACACAACTAAAAGCGGCTGTGGATTGCGCCTAACAACTACCTAGGCAACTCGGCACAGCCTAAGAAACTAGCTAGCCTGAAGATAGAAAAATAGGCCTGACTTGCCCCAGAGAAATTCCCCAAAGGAAAAGGCAGCCCCCCACAAATAGATTCAGCAAAGTGGGGCCCGATATTCTAGGACAGAACGAGGACAGTAAAGCAAACTTTGCAGTCTACAAAAAACCCTAAAGCAAAACCACGCAAAGGGGGCAAAAAAAAAAACCCACCGTGCCGAACTAACGGCACGGCGGTACACCCTTTGCGTCTCAGAGCTTCCAGCAAAACAAAAGACAAGCTGGACAGAAATAAAGCAACAAAAAAGCAAAAAGCACTTAGCTATACAGAGCAGCAGGTCACAGGAACAATCAGGAGAAGCTCAGATCCAACACTGAAACATTGACAAGGAGCAAGGATAGCAGCATCAGGCGGAGTTAAGTAATGAAGCAGTTAACGAGCTCACCAGAACACCTGAGGGAGGAAGCTCAGAAGCTGCAGTACCACCTGTGACCACAGGAGTGAATTCAGCCACAGAATTCACAACACCCCCCCACCCCAGTAAGGGACCCCCTATCTATCCGTACTCACCCTCCCCCCCAGTAAGGGACCCCCTATCCATCCATACACTGACCCCCGCCATAACGGACCCCCTTATCTATCCATACTCACCCCCCCACCCCAGTAAGGGACCCCCTATCTATCCGTACTCCCCCCCCAGTAAGGGACCCCCTATCCATCCATACACTGACCCCCGCCATAACAGACCCCCTTATCTATCCATACTCACCCCCCACCCCAGTAAGCGACCCCCTATCTATCCGTACTCACCTTCCCCCCCCCAGTAAGGGACCCCCTATCCATCCATACACTGACCCCCGCCATAACGGACCCCCTTATCTATCCATACTCACCCCCCCACCCCAGTAAGGGACCCCCTATCTATCCGTACTCACCCTCCCCCCCAGTAAGGGACCCCCTATCCATCCATACACGGGCCCCCGCCATAACGGACCCCCCTATCTAGCCGTGCTCACCCCCCCCCCCCGCGCCCTCTCCCCCCTCTCTGAGCCCCCCCGCACCCTCTCACCCCCAAAGGGTTAATAACGGTAGCAGTGTTGGCACCCCCTAAAGGGTTAATATCGGTAGAAGTGTTGGCTTAAGGCCTGGGCACAAGTGCGGGCTAGGCTTAAGGCCGGGGCACAAGTGCAGGCTGGGCTTAAGGCCGGGGCACAAGTGCAGGCTGGGCTTAAGGCCGGGGCACAAGTGCGGGCTGGACTTAAGGCCTGGGCACAAGTGCGGGCTGGACTTAAGGCCTGGGCACAAGTGCGGGCTGGGCTTAAGGCCTGGGCACAAGTGCGGGCTAGGCTTAAAACCTGGGCACAAGTGCAGGCTAGGCTTAAGGCCTGGGCACAAGTGCGGGCTAGGCTTAAGGCCTGGGCACAAGTGCGGGCTAGGCTTAAGGCCTGGGCACAAGTGCGGGCTAGGTTTAAGGCCTGGGCACAAGTGCGGGCTAGGCTTAAGGCCTGGGCACAAGTGCGGGCTAGGCTTAAGGCCTGGGCACAAGTGCGGGCTAGGCTTAAGGCCTGGGCACAAGTGCGGGCTGGGCTTAAGGCCTGGGCACAAGTGCGGGCTAGGCTTAAGGCCTGGGCACAAGTGCGGGCTAGGCTTAAGGCCTGGGCACAAGTGCGGGCTGGGCTTCAGGCCTGGGTACAAGTGCGGGCTAGGCTTAAGGCCTGGGCACAAGTACGGGCTAGGCTTAAGGCCTGGGCACAAGTGCGGGCTAGGCTTAAGGCCTGGGCACAAGTGCGGGCTAGGCTTAAGGCCTGGGCACAAGTGCAGGCTAGGCTTAAGGCCTGGGCACAAGTGCGGGCTAGGCTTAAGGCCTGGGCACAAGTGCAGGCTAGGCTTAAGGCTTGGGCACAAGTGCAGTGCTGGCTAGGCTTAAGGCCGGGGCACAAGTGCGGGCTAGGCTTAAGGCCGGGGCACAAGTGCGGGCTAGGCTTAAGGCCGGGGCACAAGTGCGGTCTAGGCTTAAGGCCGAGGCACAATTGCGGGCTAGGCTTAAGGCCGGGGCACAAGTGCGGGCTAGGCTTAAGGCCGGGGCACAAGTGCGAGCTAGGCTTAAGGCCTGGGCACAAGTGCGGGCTAGGCTTAAGGCCGGGGCACAAGTGCGGGCTAGGCTTAAGGCCGGGGCACAAGTGCGGGCTAGGCTTAAGGCCTGGGCACAAGTGCGGGCTAGGCTTAAGGCCTGGGCACAAGTGCGGGCTAGGCTTAAGGCCTGGGCACAAGTGCGGGCTAGGTTTAAGGCCTGGGCACAAGTGCGGGCTAGGCTTAAGGCCTGGGCACAAGTGCGGGCTAGGCTTAAGGCCTGGGCACAAGTGCGGGCTAGGCTTAAGGCCTGGGCACAAGTGCGGGCTAGGCTTAAGGCCTGGGCACGAGTGCGGGCTAGGCTTAAGGTAGGGGCACAAGTGCGGGCTAGGCTTAAGGCCTGGGCACAAGTGCGGGCTAGGCTTAAGGCCTGGGCACAAGTGCGGGCTAGGCTTAAGGCCTGGGCACAAGTGCGGGCTAGGCTTAAGGCCTGGGCACAAGTGCGGGCTAGGCTTAAGGCCTGGGCACAAGTGCGGGCTAGGCTTAAGGCCTGGGCACGAGTGCGGGCTAGGCTTAAGGTAGGGGCACAAGTGCGGGCTAGGCTTAAGGCCGGTGCACAAGTGCGGGCTAGGCTTAAGGCCTGGGCACAAGTGCGGGCTGGGCTTAAGGCCTGGACACAAGTGCTGGCTAGGCTTAAGGCATACAGCTAACTCTTTGCACTCTTTGCATAAAGGGTTAGGCACCATAGGGGTGAAGTGCTAGCTTTCACCCCTCTACTCTGTACTTGGACATTTAGGACTAGATCCTTTATGTACAGTGCGGAGCCTCTCCATAACCCCATGCTCCAAGCAACCAGGCACTTCTTGTCTGTCCTCCGTAAATGGGTAATGCCTTCTTCCCCAATTACAGTCGTGCATGCGCATTCAGACGGGACAAGAGCGAAGAGCGTAAAGCTGGCCCCATGTGCATAACCAACATGAAGCTGAAGACAAAAACAAACAAACAAGCATTCAAGGGGCTCAAAAGTGCAGGTTAGGCTTAAGGCCTGGGCACAAGTGCGGGCTAGGCTTAAGGCCTGGGCACAAGTGCGGGCTAGGCTTGAGGCCTGGGCACAAGTGCGGGCTAGGCTTAAGGCCTGGGCACAAGTGCGGGCTAGGCTTAAGGCCTGGGCACAAGTGCGGGCTAGGCTTAAGGCCTGGGCACAAGTGCAGGCTAGGCTTAAGGCCTGGGCACAAGTGCGGGCTAGGCTTAAGGCCTGGGCACAAGTGCGGCTAGGCTTAAGGCCTGGGCACAAGTTCGGGCTAGGCTTAAGGCCTGGGCACAAGTGCGGGCTGGGCTTAAGGCCTGGACACAAGTGCGGGCTAGGCTTAAGGCCTGGGCACAAGTGCAGTGCTGGCTAGGATGAAGGCAGGGGGCACAAGTGCTGGCTAGGCTTAAGGCATGGGCACAAGTACCGGCTAGGCTTAAGGCCTGGGCACAAGTGCTGGCTAGGCTTAAGGACGGGGCACAAGTGCGGGCTAGGCTTAAGGCCGGAGCACAAGTGCGGGCTAGGCTTAAGGCCGGGGCACAATTGCGGGCTAGACTTAAGGCTGGGGCACAATTGCGGGCTAGGTTTAAGGCCGGGGCACAAGTGCGGGCTAGGCTTAAGGCCGGGGCACAAGTGCGGGCTAGGGTTAAGGCCAGGGCACAAGTGCGGGCTAGGCTTAAGGCCTGGGCACAAGTGCGGGCTAGGCTTAAGGCCTGGGCACAAGTGCGGGCTAGGCTTAAGGCCTGGGCACAAGTGCGGGCTAGGCTTAAGGCCTGGGCACAAGTGCGGGCTAGGCTTAAGGCCTGGGCACAAGTGCGGGCTAGGCTTAAGGCCTGGGCACAAGTGCGGGCTAGGCTTAAGGCCTGGGAACAAGTGCGGGCTAGGCTTAAGGCCTGGGCACAAATGCGGGCTAGGCTTAAGGCCTGGGCACAAGTGCGGGCTAGGCTTAAGGCCTGGGCAAAAGTATGGGCTAGGCTTAAGGCCTGGGCACACGTGCGGGCTAGGCTTAAGGCCTGGGCACAAGTGCGGGCTAGGCTTAAGGTCTGGGCACAAGTGCGGGCTAGGCTTAAGGCTTGGGCACAAGTGCGGGCTAGGCTTAAGGCCCGAGCACAAGTGCGGGCTTGGTTTAAGGCAGGGGCACAAGAGCGGGCTTGGCTTAAGGCAGGGGCACAAGTGCGGGCTTGGCTTAAGGCAGTGGCACAAGTGCGGGCTTGGCTTAAGGCCGGGGCACAAGTGCGGGCTAGGCTTAAGGCCGGGGCACAAGTGCAGGCTAGGCTTAAGGCCGGGGCACAAGTGCAGGCTAGGCTTAAGGCCGAGGCACAAGTGCGGGCTAGGCTTAAGGCCGGGGCACAAGTGCTGGCTAGGCTTAAGGCGGGGGCACAAGTGCGGGCTAGGCTTAAGGCCAGGGCACAAGTGTGGGCTAGGCTTAAGGCCGGGGTACAAGTGCGCGCTAGGCTTAAGGCCGGAGCACAAGTGCGGGCTAGGCTTAAGACCGGGGCACAATTGCGGGCTAGGCTTAAGGCCGGGGCACAAGTGCGGGCTAGGCTTAAGGCCGGGGCACAAGTGCGGGCTAGGCTTAAGGCCGGGGCACAAGTGCGGGCTAGGCTTAAGTCCTGGGCACAAGTGCGGGCTAGGCTTAAGGCCTGGGCACAAGTGCGGGCTAGGCTTAAGGCCTGGGCACAAGTGCGGGCTAGGCTTAAGGCCTGGGCACAAGTGCGGGCTAGGCTTAAGGCCTGGGCACAAGTGCAGGCTAGGCTTAAGGCCGGGGCACAAGTGCGGGCTAGGGTTAAGGCCGGGGCACAAGTGCGGGCTAGGGTTAAGGCCTGGGCACAAGTGCGGGCTAGGCTTAAGGCCTGGGCACAAGTGCGGGCTAGGCTTAAGGCCTGGGCACAAGTGCGGGCTAGGCTTAAGGCCTGGGCACAAGTGCGGGCTAGGCTTGAGGCCTGGGCACAAGTGCGGGCTAGGCTTAAGGCCTGGGAACAAGTGCGGGATAGGCTTAAGGCCTGGGCACAAGTGCGGGCTAGGCTTAAGGCAGGGGCACAAGTGCGGGCTAGGCTTAAGGCCTGGGCACAAGTGCGGGCTACGCTTAAGGCCTGGGCACAAGTGCCAGCTAGGCTTAAGGCCTGGGCACAAGTGCGGGCTAGGCTTAAGGCCTGGGCACAAGTGCAGGCTAGGCTTAAGGCATGGGCACAAGTGCAGTGCTGGCTAGGATCAAGGCAGGGGGCACAAGTGCTGGCTAGGCTTATGGCATGGGCACAAGTGCTGGCTAGGCTTAAGGCATACAGCTAACTCTTTGCACTCTTTGCATAAAGGGTTAGGCACCCATAGGGGTGAAGTGCTTGCTTTCACCCCTCTACTCTGTACTTGGACATTTAGGACTAGATCCTTTGTTGTACAGTGCGGAGCCTCTCCATAACCCCATGCTCCAAGCGACCAGGCACTTCTTGTCTGTCCTCCGTAAATGGGTAATGCCTTCTTCCCCAATTACAGTCGTGCATGCGCATTCAGACGGGACAAGAGCGAAGAGCGTAAAGCTGGCCCTATGTGCATAACCAACATGAAGCTGAAGACAAAAACAAACAAGCATTCAAGGGGCTCAAAAGTGCAGGCTAGGCTTAAGGCCTGGGCACAAGTGCGGGCTAGGCTTAAGGCCTGGGCACAAGTGCGGGCTAGGCTTAAGGCCTGGGCACAAGTGCGGGCTAGGCTTAAGGCCTGGGCACAAGTGCGTGCTAGGCTTAAGGCCTGGGCACAAGTGCGGGCTAGGCTTAAGGCCTGAGCACAAGTGCGGGCTAGGCTTAAGGCCTGGGCACAAGTGCGGGCTAGGCTTAAGGCCTGGGCACAAGGGCGGGCTAGGCTTAATGCCTGGGCACAAGTGCGGGCTAGGCTTAAGGCCTGGGCACAAGTGCGGGCTAGGCTTAAGGCCTGGGCACAAGTGCGGGCTAGGCTTAAGGCCTGGGCACAAGTGCGGGCTAGGCTTAAGGCCTGGGCACAAGTGCGGGCTAGGCTTAAGGCCTGGGCACAAGTGCGGGCTAGGCTTAAGGCCTGGGCACAAGTGCGGGCTAGGCTTAAGGCCTGGGCAAAAGTGCGGGCTAGGCTTAAGGCCTGGGCACAAGTGCGGGCTAGGCTTAAGGCCTGGGCACAAGTACGGGCTTGGCTTAAGGCAGGGGCACAAGAGCGGGCTTGGCTTAAGGCCTGGGCACAAGTGCGGGCTTGGCTTAAGGTAGGGGCACAAGTGCGGGCTTGGCTTAAGGCAGGGGCACAAGTGCGGGCTTGGCTTAAGGCAGGGGCACAAGTGCGGGCTTGGCTTAAGGCAGGGGAACAAGTGCAGGCTTGGCTTAAGGCAGGGGCACAAGTGCGGGCTTGGCTTAAGGCAGGGGCACAAGTGCGGGCTTGGCTTAAGGCAGGGGCACAAGTGCGGGCTTGGCTTAAGGCAGGGGCACAAGTGCGGGCTTGGCTTAAGGCAGGGGAACAAGTGCAGGCTTGGCTTAAGGCAGGGGCACAAGTGCGGGCTTGGCTTAAGGCAGGGGCACAAGTGCGGGCTTGGCTTAAGGCAGGGGCACAAGTGCGGGCTTGGCTTAAGGCAGGGGAACAAGTGCAGGCTTGGCTTAAGGCAGGGGCACAAGTGCGGGCTAGGATTAAGGCCGGGGCACAAGTGCGGGCTAGGCTTAAGGCCGGGGCACAAGTGCGGGCTAGGCTTAAGGCCGGGGCACAAGTGCGGGCTAGGCTTAAGGCCGGGGCACAAGTGCGGACTAGGCTTAAGGCCTGGGCACAAGTGCGGGCTAGGCTTAAGGCCTGGGCAGAAGTGCGGGCTAGGCTTAAGGCCTGGGCACAAGTGCGGGCTAGGCTTAAGGCCTGGGCACAAGTGCAGGCTAGGCTTAAGGCCTGGGCACAAGTGCGGGCTAGGCTTAAGGCCTGGGCACAAGTGCGGGCTAGGCTTAAGGCCTGGGCACAAGTGCTGGCTAGGCTTAAGGCCTGGGCACAAGTGCAGTGCTGGCTAGGATCAAGGCAGGGGGCACAAGTGCTGGCTAGGCTTAAGGCATGGGCACAAGTGCCAGATAGGCTTAAGGCCTGGGCACAAGTGCCAGATAGGCTTAAGGCCTGGGCACAAGTGCGGGCTAGGCTTAAGGCCTGGGCACAAGTGCGGGCTAGGCTTAAGGCATGGGCACAAGTGCAGTGCTGGCTAGGATCAAGGCAGGGGGCACAAGTGCTGGCTAGGCTTAAGGCATGGGCACAAGTGCTGGCTAGGCTTAGGGCATACAGCTAACTCTTTGCACTCTTTGCATAAAGGGTTAGGCACCCATAGGGGTGAAGAGCTAGCTTTCACCCCTCTACTCTGTACTTGGACATTTAGGACTAGATCCTTTGTTGTACAATGCGGAGCCTCTCCATAACCCCATGCTCCAAGCGACCAGGCACTTCTTGTCTGTCCTCCGTAAATGGGTAATGCCGTCTTCCCCAATTACAGTCGTGCATGCGCATTCAGACGGGACAAGAGCGAAGAGCGTAAAGCTGGCCCTATGTGCTTAACCAACATGAAGCTGAAGACAAAAACAAACAAACAAGCATTCAAGGGGCTCAAAAGTGCAGGCTAGGCTTAAGGCCTGGGCACAAGTGCAGGCTAGGCTTAAGGCCTGGGCACAAGTGCGGGCTAGACTTAAGGCCTGGGCACAAGTGCGGGCTAGGCCTAAGGCCTGGGCACAAGTGCGGGCTAGGCTTAAGGCCTGGGCACAAGTGCGGGCTTAGCTTAAGGCCTGGGCACAAGTGCAGGCTAGGCTTAAGGCCTGGGCACAAGTGCGGGCTAGGCTTAAGGCCTGGGCACAAGTGCGGGCTAGGCTTAAGGCCTGGGCACAAGTGCGGGCTAGGCTTAAGCCTTGGGAAAAAATGAGGGCTAGGCTTAAGGCCTGGGCACAAGTGCGGGCTTGGCTTAAGGCAGGGGCACAAGAGTGGGCTTGGATTAAGGCAGGGGCACAAGTGCTGGCTTGGCTTAAGGCAGGGGCACAAGTGCGGGCTAGGCTTAAGGCAGGGGCACAAGTGCGGGATAGGCTTAAGGCCTGGGCACAAGTGCGGGCTAGGCTTAAGGCAGGGGCACAAGTGCGGGCTAGGCTTAAGGCCTGGGCACAAGTGCGGGCTAGGCTTAAGGCCTGGGCACAAGTGCGGGCTACGCTTAAGGCCTGGGCACAAGTGCCAGCTAGGCTTAAGGCCTGGGCACAAGTGCGGGCTAGGCTTAAGGCCTGGGCACAAGTGCAGGCTAGGCTTAAGGCATGGGCACAAGTGCAGTGCTGGCTAGGATCAAGGCAGGGGGCACAAGTGCTGGCTAGGCTTATGGCATGGGCACAAGTGCTGGCTAGGCTTAAGGCATACAGCTAACTCTTTGCACTCTTTGCATAAAGGGTTAGGCACCCATAGGGGTGAAGTGCTTGCTTTCACCCCTCTACTCTGTACTTGGACATTTAGGACTAGATCCTTTGTTGTACAGTGCGGAGCCTCTCCATAACCCCATGCTCCAAGCGACCAGGCACTTCTTGTCTGTCCTCCGTAAATGGGTAATGCCTTCTTCCCCAATTACAGTCGTGCATGCGCATTCAGACGGGACAAGAGCGAAGAGCGTAAAGCTGGCCCTATGTGCATAACCAACATGAAGCTGAAGACAAAAACAAACAAACAAGCATTCAAGGGGCGCAAAAGTGCGGGCTAGGCTTAAGGCCTGGGCACAAGTGCGGGCTAGGCTTAAGGCCGGGGCACAAGTGCGGGCTAGGCTTAAGGCCGGGGCACAAGTGCGGGCTAGGCTTAAGGCCGGGGCACAAGTGCGGGCTAGGCTTAAGGCCGGGGCACAAGTGCGGGCTAGGCTTAAGGCCTGGGCACAAGTGCGGGCTAGGCTTAAGGCCTGGGCACAAGTGCGGGCTAGGCTTAAGGCCGGGGCACAAGTGCGGGCTAGGCTTAAGGCCGGGGCACAAGTGCGGGCTAGGCTTAAGGCCGGGACACAAGTGCGGGCTAGGCTTAAGGCCTGGGCACTATTTCGGGCTAGGCTTAAGGCCTGGGCACAAGTGCGGGCTAGGCTTAAGGCCTGGGCACAAGTGCGGGCTAGGCTTAAGGCCTGGGCACTATTTTGGGCTAGGCTTAAGGCCTGGGCACAAGTGCGGGCTAGGCTTAAGGCCGGGGCACAAGTGCGGGCTAGGCTTAAGGCTGGGGCACAAGTGCGGGCTAGGCTTAAGGCCGGGGCACAAGTGCGGGCTAGGCTTAAGGCCGGGGCACAAGTGCCGGCTAGGCTTAAGGCCGGGGCACAAGTGCGGGCTAGGCTTAAGGCCGGGGCACAAGTGCCGGCTAGGCTTAAGGCCGGGGCACAATTGCGGGCTAGGCTTAAGGCCGGGGCACAAGTGCTGGCTAGGCTTAAGGCATACAGCCAACTCTTTGCACTTTTTGCATAAAGGGTTAGGCACCCATAGGGGTGAAGAGCTATCTTTCACCCCTCTACTCTGTACTTGGACATTTAGGACTAGATCCTTTGTTGTACAGTGCGGAGCCTCTCCATAACCCCATGCTCCAAGCGACCAGGCACTTCTTGTCTGTCCTCCGTAAATGGGTAATGCCTTCTTCAACAATTACAGTCGTGCATGCGCATTCAGACGGGACAAGAGCGAAGAGCGTAAAGCTGGCCCTATGTGCATAACCAACATGAAGCTGAAGACAAAAACAAACAAACAAGCATTCAAGGGGCTCAAAAGTGCGGGCTAGGCTTAAAGCCTGGGCACAAGTGCGGGCTAGGCTTAAGGCCTGGGCACAAGTGCGGGCTGGGCTTAAGGCCTGGGCACAAGTGCGGGCTGGGCTTAAGGCCTGGGCACAAGTGCGGGCTGGGCTTAAGGCCTGGGCACAAGTGCGGGCTGGGCTTAAGGCCTGGGCACAAGTGCGGGCTGGGCTTAAGGCCTGGGCACAAGTGCGGGCTGGGCTTAAGGCCTGGGCACAAGTGCGGGCTGGGCTTAAGGCCTGGGCACAAGTGCGGGCTGGGCTTAAGGGCTGGGCTTAAGGCCTGGGCACAAGTGCGGGCTGGGCTTAAGGCCTGGGCACAAGTCCGGGCTGGGCTTAAGGCCTGGGCACAAGTGCGGGCTAGGCTTAAGGCCTGGGCACAAGTGCGGGCTAGGCTTAAGGCCTGGGCACAAGTGCGGGCTAGGCTTAAGGCCTGGGCACAAGTGCGGGCTAGGCTTAAGGGCTGGGCACAAGTGCGGGCTAGGCTTAAGGCCTGGGCACAATTGCGGGCTAGGCTTAAGGGCTGGGCACAAGTGCGGGCTAGGCTTAAGGCCTGGGCACAATTGCGGGCTAGGCTTAAGGCCTGGGCACAAGTGCGGGCTAGGCTTAAGGCCTGGGCACAATTGCATGCTAGGCTTAAGGCCTGGGCACAAGTGCGGGCTAGGCTTAAGGCCTGGGCACAAGTGCGGGCTAGGCTTAAGGCCGGGGCACAAGTGCGGGCTAGGCTTAAAGCCGGGGCACAAGTGCGGGCTAGGCTTAAGGCCGGGGCACAAGTGCGGGCTAGGCTTAAGGCCGGGGCACAAGTGCGGGCTAGGCTTAAGGCCGGGGCACAAGTGCGGGCTAGGCTTAAGGCCGGGGCACAAGTGCGGGCTAGGCTTAAGGCCGGGGCACAAGTGCGGGCTAGGCTTAAGGCCGGGGCACAAGTGCGGGCTAGGCTTAAGGCCGGGGCACAAGTGCGGGCTAGGCTTAAGGCCGGGGCACAAGTGCGGGCTAGGCTTAAGGCCGGGGCACAAGTGCGGGCTAGGCTTAAGGCCTGGGCACAAGTGCGGGCTAGGCTTAAGGCCTGGGCACAAGTGCGGGCTAGGCTTAAGGCCTGGGCACAAGTGCGGGCTAGGCTTAAGGCCTGGGCACAAGTGCGGGCTAGGCTTAAGGCCTGGGCACAAGTGCGGGCTAGGCTTAAGGCATGGGCACAAGTGCGGGCTAGGCTTAAGGCCTGGGCACAAGTGCGGGCTAGGCTTAAGGCCTGGGCACAAGTGCGGGCTAGGCTTAAGGCCTGGGCACAAGTGCGGGCTAGGCTTAAGGCCTGGGCACAAGTGCAGGCTAGGCTTAAGGCCTGGGCACAAGTGCGGGCTAGGCTTAAGGCCTGGGCACAAGTGCGGGCTAGGCTTAAGGCCTGGGCACAAGTGCGGGTTAGGCTTAAGGCCTGGGCACAAGTGCGGGCTAGGCTTAAGGCCGGGGCACAAGTGCGGGCTAGGCTTAAGGCCAGGGCACAAGTGCGGGCTAGGCTTAAGGCCGGGGCACAAGTGCGGGCTAGGCTTAAGGCCGGGGCACAAGTGCGGGCTAGGCTTAAGGCCGGGGCACAAGTGCGGGCTAGGCTTAAGGCCGGGGCACAACTGCGGGCTAGGCTTAAGGCCGGGGCACAAGTGCGGGCTAGGCTTAAGGCCGGGGCACAAGTGCGGGCTAGGCTTAAGGCCGGGGCACAAGTGCGGGCTAGGCTTAAGGCATGGGCACAAGTGCTGGCTAGGCTTAAGGCATACAGCCAACTCTTTGCATAAAGGGTTAAGCACCCATAGGGGTGAAGAGCTAACTTTCACCCCTCTACTCTGTACTTGGACATTTAGGACTAGATCCTTTGTTGTACAGTGCAGAGCCTCTCCATAACCCCATGCTCCAAGCGACCAGGCACTTCTTGTCTGTCCTCCGTATATGGGTAATGCCTTCTTCACCAATTACAGTCGTGCATGCGCATTCAGACGGGACAAGAGCGAATAGCGTAAAGCTGGCCCTATGTGCATAACCAACATGAAGCTGAAGACAAAAACAAACAAACAAGCATTCAAGGGGCTCAAAAGTGCGGGCTAGGCTTAAGGCCTGGGCACAAGTGCGGGCTAGGCTTAAGGCCTGGGCACAAGTGCGGGCTAGGCTTAAGGCCTGGGCACAAGTATGGGCTGGGCTTAAGGCCGGGGCACAAGTGCGGGCTGGGCTTAAGGCCGGGGCACAAGTGCGGGCTGGGCTTAAGGCCGGGGCACAAGTGCGGGCTGGGCTTAAGGCCTGGGCACAAGTGCGGGCTGGGCTTAAGGCCTGGGCACAAGTGCGGGCTGGGCTTAAGGCCTGGGCACAAGTGCGGGCTGGGCTTAAGGCCTGGGCACAAGTGCGGGCTGGGCTTAAGGCCTGGGCACAAGTGCGGGCTGGGCTTAAGGCCTGGGCACAAGTGCGGGCTGGGCTTAAGGCCTGGGCACAAGTGCGGGCTGGGCTTAAGGCCTGGGCACAAGTGCGGGCTGGGCTTAAGGCCTGGGCACAAGTGCGGGCTGGGCTTAAGGCCTGGGCACAAGTGCGGGCTAGGCTTAAGGCCTGGGCACAAGTGCGGGCTAGGCTTAAGGCCTGGGCACAAGTGCGGGCTAGGCTTAAGGCCTGGGCACAAGTGCGGGCTAGGCTTAAGGCCTGGGCACAAGTGCGGGCTAGGCTTAAGGCCTGGGCACAAGTGCGGGCTAGGCTTAAGGCCTGGGCACAAGTGCGGGCTAGGCTTAAGGCCTGGGCACAAGTGCGGGCTAGGCTTAAGGCCTGGGCACAAGTGCGGGCTAGGCTTAAGGCCTGGGCACAAGTGCGGGCTAGGCTTAAGGCCTGGGCACAAGTGCGGGCTAGGCTTAAGGCCTGGGCACAATTGCGGGCTAGGCTTAAGGCCTGGGCACAAGTGCGGGCTAGGCTTAAGGCCGGGGCACAAGTGCGGGCTAGGCTTAAAGCCGGGGCACAAGTGCGGGCTAGGCTTAAGGCCTGGGCACTATTTCGGGCTAGGCTTAAGGCCTGGGCACTATTTCAGGCTAGGCTTAAGGCCAGGGCAAAAGTGCAGGCTAGGCTTAAGGCCGGGGCACAAGTGCGGGCTAGGCTTAAGGCCTGGGCACAAGTGCGGGCTAGGCTTAAGGCCTGAGCACAAGTGCGGGCTAGGCTTAAGGCCTGAGCACAAGTGCGGGATAGGCTTAAGGCCGGGGCACAAGTGCGGGCTAGGCTTAAGGCCGGGGCACAAGTGCGGGCTAGGCTTAAGGCCGGGGCACAAGTGCGGGCTAGGTTTAAGGCCGGGGCACAAGTGCGGGCTAGGCTTAAGGCCTGGGCACAAGTGCGGGATAGGCTTAAGGCCGGGGCACAAGTGCGGGCTAGGCTTAAGGCCGGGGCACAAGTGCGGGCTAGGCTTAAGGCCGGGGCACAAGTGCGGGCTAGGCTTAAGGCCGGGGCACAAGTGCGGGCTAGGCTTAAGGCCGGGGAACAAGTGCGGGCTAGGCTTAAGGCCTGGGCACAAGTGCGGGCTAGGCTTAAGGCCGGGGCACAAGTGCGGGCTAGGCTTAAGGCCGGGGCACAAGTGCGGGCTAGGCTTAAGGCCTGGGCACTATTTCGGGCTAGGCTTAAGGCCTGGGCACTATTTCGGGCTAGGCTTAAGGCCTGGGCACAAGTGCGGGCTAGGCTTAAGGCCTGGGCACAAGTGCGGGCTAGGCTTAAGGCCTGGGCACAAGTGCGGGCTAGGCTTAAGGCCTGGGCACAAGTGGGGGCTAGGCTTAAGGCCTGGGCACAAGTGCGGGCTAGGCTTAAGGCCTGGGCACAAGTGCGGGCTAGGCTTAAGGCCTGGGCACAAGTGCGGGCTAGGCTTAAGGGCTGGGCACAAGTGCGGGCTAGGCTTAAGGCCTGGGCACAATTGTGGGCTAGGCTTAAGGCCTGGGCACAAGTGCGGGCTAGGCTTAAGGCCTGGGCACAAGTGCGGGCTAGGCTTAAGGCCTGGGCACAAGTGCGGGCTAGGCTTAAGGCCTGGGCACAAGTGCGGGCTAGGCTTAAGGCCTGGGCACAAGTGCGGGCTAGGCTTAAGGCCGGGGCACAAGTGCGGGCTAGGCTTAAAGCCGGGGCACAAGTGCGGGCTAGGCTTAAGGCCGGGGCACAAGTGCGGGCTAGGCTTAAGGCCGGGGCACAAGTGCGGGCTAGGCTTAAGGACGGGGCACAAGTGCGGGCTAGGCTTAAGGCCGGGGCACAAGTGCAGGCTAGGCTTAAGGCCGGGGCACAAGTGCGGGCTAGGCTTAAGGCCGGGGCACAAGTGCGGGCTAGGCTTAAGGCCGGGGCACAAGTGCGGGCTAGGCTTAATGCCGGGGCACAAGTGCGGGCTAGGCTTAAGGCCGGGGCACAAGTGCGGGCTAGGCTTAAGGCCGGGGCACAAGTGCGGTCTAGGCTTAAGGCCGGGGCACAAGTGCGGGCTAGGCTTAAGGCCGGGGCACAAGTGCGGGCTAGGCTTAAGGCCGGGGCACAAGTGCAGGCTAGGCTTAAGGCCGGGGCACAAGTGCGGGCTAGGCTTAAGGCCGGGGCACAAGTGCGGGCTAGGCTTAAGGCCGGGGCACAATTGCGGGCTAGGCTTAAGGCCGGGGCACAAGTGCTGGCTAGGCTTAAGGCATACAGCCAACTCTTTGCACTTTTTGCATAAAGGGTTAGGCACCCATAGGGGTGAAGAGCTATCTTTCACCCCTCTACTCTGTACTTGGACATTTAGGACTAGATCCTTTGTTGTACAGTGCGGAGCCTCTCCATAACCCCATGCTCCAAGCGACCAGGCACTTCTTGTCTGTCCTCCGTAAATGGGTAATGCCTTCTTCACCAATTACAGTCGTGCATGCGCATTCAGACGGGACAAGAGCGAAGAGCGTAAAGCTGGCCCTATCTGCATAACCAACATGAAGCTGAAGACAAAAACAAACAAACAAGCATTCAAGGGGCTCAAAAGTGCGGGCTAGGCTTAAGGCCTGGGCACAAGTGCGGGCTAGGATTAAGGCCTGGGCACAAGTGCGGGCTAGGATTAAGGCCTGGGCACAAGTGCGGGCTGGGCTTAAGGCCTGGGCACAAGTGCGGGCTAGGCTTAAGGCCTGGGCACAAGTGCGGGCTAGGCTTAAGGCCTGGGCACAAGTGCGGGCTAGGCTTAAGGCCTGGGCACAAGTGCGGGCTAGGCTTAAGGCCGGGGCACAAGTGCGGGCTAGGCTTAAGGCCGGGGCACAAGTGCGGGCTAGGCTTAAGGCCGGGGCACAAGTGCGGGCTAGGCTTAAGGCCGGGGCACAAGTGCGGGCTAGGCTTAAGGCCGGGGCACAATTGCGGGCTAGGCTTAAGGCCGGGGCACAATTGCGGGCTAGGCTTAAGGCCGGGGCACAAGTGCGGGCTAGGCTTAAGGCCGGGGCACAAGTGCGGGCTAGGCTTAAGGCCGGGGCACAAGTGCGGGCTAGGCTTAAGGCCGGGGCACAATTGCGGGCTAGGCTTAAGGCCGGGGCACAAGTGCGGGCTAGGCTTAAGGCCGGGGCACAAGTGCGGGCTAGGCTTAAGGCCGGGGCACAAGTGCGGGCTAGGCTTAAGGCCGGGGCACAAGTGCGGGCTAGGCTTAAGGCCTGGGCACAAGTGCGGGCTAGGCTTAAGGCCTGGGCACAAGTGCGGGCTAGGCTTAAGGCCTGGGCACAAGTGCGGGCTAGGCTTAAGGCCTGGGCACAAGTGCGGGCTAGGCTTAAGGCCTGGGCACAAGTGCGGGCTAGGCTTAAGGCATGGGCACAAGTGCGGGCTAGGCTTAAGGCCTGGGCACAAGTGCGGGCTAGGCTTAAGGCCTGGGCACAAGTGCGGGCTAGGCTTAAGGCCTGGGCACAAGTGCGGGCTAGGCTTAAGGCCTGGGCACAAGTGCGGGCTAGGCTTAAGGCCTGGGCACAAGTGCGGGCTAGGCTTAAGGCCTGGGCACAAGTGCGGGCTAGGCTTAAGGCCTGGGCACAAGTGCGGGTTAGGCTTAAGGCCTGGGCACAAGTGCGGGCTAGGCTTAAGGCCGGGGCACAAGTGCGGGCTAGGCTTAAGGCCAGGGCACAAGTGCGGGCTAGGCTTAAGGCCGGGGCACAAGTGCGGGCTAGGCTTAAGGCCGGGGCACAAGTGCGGGCTAGGCTTAAGGCCTGGGCACAAGTGCGGGCTAGGCTTAAGGCCTGGGCACAAGTGCGGGCTAGGCTTAAGGCCTGGGCACAAGTGCGGGCTAGGCTTAAGGCCTGGGCACAAGTGCGGGCTAGGCTTAAGGCCTGGGCACAAGTGCGGGCTAGGCTTAAGGCCTGGGCACAAGTGCGGGTTAGGCTTAAGGCCTGGGCACAAGTGCGGGCTAGGCTTAAGGCCTGGGCACAAGTGCGGGCTAGGCTTAAGGCCTGGGCACAAGTGCGGGCTAGGCTTAAGGCCTGGGCACAAGTGCGGGCTAGGCTTAAGGCCTGGGCACAAGTGCGGGCTAGGCTTAAGGCCTGGGCACAAGTGCGGGTTAGGCTTAAGGCCTGGGCACAAGTGCGGGCTAGGCTTAAGGCCGGGGCACAAGTGCGGGCTAGGCTTAAGGCCAGGGCACAAGTGCGGGCTAGGCTTAAGGCCGGGGCACAAGTGCGGGCTAGGCTTAAGGCCGGGGCACAAGTGCGGGCTAGGCTTAAGGCCGGGGCACAAGTACGGGCTAGGCTTAAGGCCGGGGCACAACTGCGGGCTAGGCTTAAGGCCGGGGCACAAGTGCGGGCTAGGCTTAAGGCCGGGGCACAAGTGCGGGCTAGGCTTAAGGCCGGGGCACAAGTGCGGGCTAGGCTTAAGACATGGGCACAAGTGCTGGCTAGGCTTAAGGCATACAGCCAACTCTTTGCATAAAGGGTTAAGCACCCATAGGGGTGAAGAGCTAACTTTCACCCCTCTACTCTGTACTTGGACATTTAGGACTAGATCCTTTGTTGTACAGTGCAGAGCCTCTCCATAACCCCATGCTCCAAGCGACCAGGCACTTCTTGTCTGTCCTCCGTATATGGGTAATGCCTTCTTCACCAATTACAGTCGTGCATGCGCATTCAGACGGGACAAGAGCGAAGAGCGTAAAGCTGGCCCTATGTGCATAACCAACATGAAGCTGAAGACAAAAACAAACAAACAAGCATTCAAGGGGCTCAAAAGTGCGGGCTAGGCTTAAGGCCTGGGCACAAGTGCGGGCTAGGCTTAAGGCCTGGGCACAAGTGCGGGCTAGGCTTAAGGCCTGGGCACAAGTGCGGGCTAGGCTTAAGGCCTGGGCACAAGTGCGGGCTAGGCTTAAGGCCTGGGCACAAGTGCGGGTTAGGCTTAAGGCCTGGGCACAAGTGCGGGCTAGGCTTAAGGCCGGGGCACAAGTGCGGGCTAGGCTTAAGGCCAGGGCACAAGTGCGGGCTAGGCTTAAGGCCGGGGCACAAGTGCGGGCTAGGCTTAAGGCCGGGGCACAAGTGCGGGCTAGGCTTAAGGCCGGGGCACAAGTACGGGCTAGGCTTAAGGCCGGGGCACAACTGCGGGCTAGGCTTAAGGCCGGGGCACAAGTGCGGGCTAGGCTTAAGGCCGGGGCACAAGTGCGGGCTAGGCTTAAGGCCGGGGCACAAGTGCGGGCTAGGCTTAAGACATGGGCACAAGTGCTGGCTAGGCTTAAGGCATACAGCCAACTCTTTGCATAAAGGGTTAAGCACCCATAGGGGTGAAGAGCTAACTTTCACCCCTCTACTCTGTACTTGGACATTTAGGACTAGATCCTTTGTTGTACAGTGCAGAGCCTCTCCATAACCCCATGCTCCAAGCGACCAGGCACTTCTTGTCTGTCCTCCGTATATGGGTAATGCCTTCTTCACCAATTACAGTCGTGCATGCGCATTCAGACGGGACAAGAGCGAAGAGCGTAAAGCTGGCCCTATGTGCATAACCAACATGAAGCTGAAGACAAAAACAAACAAACAAGCATTCAAGGGGCTCAAAAGTGCGGGCTAGGCTTAAGGCCTGGGCACAAGTGCGGGCTAGGCTTAAGGCCTGGGCACAAGTGCGGGCTGGGCTTAAGGCCTGGGCACAAGTATGGGCTGGGCTTAAGGCCGGGGCACAAGTGCGGGCTGGGCTTAAGGCCGGGGCACAAGTGCGGGCTGGGCTTAAGGCCGGGGCACAAGTGCGGGCTGGGCTTAAGGCCTGGGCACAAGTGCGGGCTGGGCTTAAGGCCTGGGCACAAGTGCGGGCTGGGCTTAAGGCCTGGGCACAAGTGCGGGCTGGGCTTAAGGCCTGGGCACAAGTGCGGGCTGGGCTTAAGGCCTGGGCACAAGTGCGGGCTGGGCTTAAGGCCTGGGCACAAGTGCGGGCTGGGCTTAAGGCCTGGGCACAAGTGCGGGCTGGGCTTAAGGCCTGGGCACAAGTGCGGGCTGGGCTTAAGGCCTGGGCACAAGTGCGGGCTGGGCTTAAGGCCTGGGCACAAGTGCGGGCTGGGCTTAAGGCCTGGGCACAAGTGCGGGCTAGGCTTAAGGCCTGGGCACAAGTGCGGGCTAGGCTTAAGGCCTGGGCACAAGTGCGGGCTAGGCTTAAGGCCTGGGCACAAGTGCGGGCTAGGCTTAAGGCCTGGGCACAAGTGCGGGCTAGGCTTAAGGCCTGGGCACAAGTGCGGGCTAGGCTTAAGGCCTGGGCACAAGTGCGGGCTAGGCTTAAGGCCTGGGCACAAGTGCGGGCTAGGCTTAAGGCCTGGGCACAAGTGCGGGCTAGGCTTAAGGCCTGGGCACAATTGCGGGCTAGGCTTAAGGCCTGGGCACAAGTGCGGGCTAGGCTTAAGGCCGGGGCACAAGTGCGGGCTAGGCTTAAAGCCGGGGCACAAGTGCGGGCTAGGCTTAAGGCCTGGGCACTATTTCGGGCTAGGCTTAAGGCCTGGGCACTATTTCGGGCTAGGCTTAAGGCCAGGGCAAAAGTGCGGGCTAGGCTTAAGGCCGGGGCACAAGTGCGGGCTAGGCTTAAGGCCTGGGCACAAGTGCGGGCTAGGCTTAAGGCCTGAGCACAAGTGCGGGCTAGGCTTAAGGCCTGAGCACAAGTGCGGGATAGGCTTAAGGCCGGGGCACAAGTGCGGGCTAGGCTTAAGGCCGGGGCACAAGTGCGGGCTAGGCTTAAGGCCGGGGCACAAGTGCGGGCTAGGTTTAAGGCCGGGGCACAAGTGCGGGCTAGGCTTAAGGCCTGGGCACAAGTGCGGGATAGGCTTAAGGCCGGGGCACAAGTGCGGGCTAGGCTTAAGGCCGGGGCACAAGTGCGGGCTAGGCTTAAGGCCGGGGCACAAGTGCGGGCTAGGCTTAAGGCCGGGGCACAAGTGCGGGCTAGGCTTAAGGCCGGGGAACAAGTGCGGGCTAGGCTTAAGGCCTGGGCACAAGTGCGGGCTAGGCTTAAGGCCGGGGCACAAGTGCGGGCTAGGCTTAAGGCCGGGGCACAAGTGCGGGCTAGGCTTAAGGCCTGGGCACTATTTCGGGCTAGGCTTAAGGCCTGGGCACTATTTCGGGCTAGGCTTAAGGCCTGGGCACAAGTGCGGGCTAGGCTTAAGGCCTGGGCACAAGTGCGGGCTAGGCTTAAGGCCTGGGCACAAGTGCGGGCTAGGCTTAAGGCCTGGGCACAAGTGGGGGCTAGGCTTAAGGCCTGGGCACAAGTGCGGGCTAGGCTTAAGGCCTGGGCACAAGTGCGGGCTAGGCTTAAGGCCTGGGCACAAGTGCGGGCTAGGCTTAAGGGCTGGGCACAAGTGCGGGCTAGGCTTAAGGCCTGGGCACAATTGTGGGCTAGGCTTAAGGCCTGGGCACAAGTGCGGGCTAGGCTTAAGGCCTGGGCACAAGTGCGGGCTAGGCTTAAGGCCTGGGCACAAGTGCGGGCTAGGCTTAAGGCCTGGGCACAAGTGCGGGCTAGGCTTAAGGCCTGGGCACAAGTGCGGGCTAGGCTTAAGGCCGGGGCACAAGTGCGGGCTAGGCTTAAAGCCGGGGCACAAGTGCGGGCTAGGCTTAAGGCCGGGGCACAAGTGCGGGCTAGGCTTAAGGCCGGGGCACAAGTGCGGGCTAGGCTTAAGGACGGGGCACAAGTGCGGGCTAGGCTTAAGGCCGGGGCACAAGTGCAGGCTAGGCTTAAGGCCGGGGCACAAGTGCGGGCTAGGCTTAAGGCCGGGGCACAAGTGCGGGCTAGGCTTAAGGCCGGGGCACAAGTGCGGGCTAGGCTTAATGCCGGGGCACAAGTGCGGGCTAGGCTTAAGGCCGGGGCACAAGTGCGGGCTAGGCTTAAGGCCGGGGCACAAGTGCGGTCTAGGCTTAAGGCCGGGGCACAAGTGCGGGCTAGGCTTAAGGCCGGGGCACAAGTGCGGGCTAGGCTTAAGGCCGGGGCACAAGTGCAGGCTAGGCTTAAGGCCGGGGCACAAGTGCGGGCTAGGCTTAAGGCCGGGGCACAAGTGCGGGCTAGGCTTAAGGCCGGGGCACAATTGCGGGCTAGGCTTAAGGCCGGGGCACAAGTGCGGGCTAGGCTTAAGGCCGGGGCACAAGTGCGGGCTAGGCTTAAGGCATGGGCACAAGTGCTGGCTAGGCTTAAGGCATACAGCCAACTCTTTGCATAAAGGGTTAAGCACCCATAGGGGTGAAGAGCTAACTTTCACCCCTCTACTCTGTACTTGGACATTTAGGACTAGATCCTTTGTTGTACAGTGCAGAGCCTCTCCATAACCCCATGCTCCAAGCGACCAGGCACTTCTTGTCTGTCCTCCGTATATGGGTAATGCCTTCTTCACCAATTACAGTCGTGCATGCGCATTCAGACGGGACAAGAGCGAAGAGCGTAAAGCTGGCCCTATGTGCATAACCAACATGAAGCTGAAGACAAAAACAAACAAACAAGCATTCAAGGGGCTCAAAAGTGCGGGCTAGGCTTAAGGCCTGGGCACAAGTGCGGGCTAGGCTTAAGGCCTGGGCACAAGTGCGGGCTGGGCTTAAGGCCTGGGCACAAGTATGGGCTGGGCTTAAGGCCGGGGCACAAGTGCGGGCTGGGCTTAAGGCCTGGGCACAAGTGCGGGCTGGGCTTAAGGCCTGGGCACAAGTGCGGGCTGGGCTTAAGGCCTGGGCACAAGTGCGGGCTGGGCTTAAGGCCTGGGCACAAGTGCGGGCTGGGCTTAAGGCCTGGGCACAAGTGCGGGCTGGGCTTAAGGCCTGGGCACAAGTGCGGGCTGGGCTTAAGGCCTGGGCACAAGTGCGGGCTAGGCTTAAGGCCTGGGCACAAGTGCGGGCTAGGCTTAAGGCCTGGGCACAAGTGCTGGCTAGGCTTAAGGCATACAGCCAACTCTTTGCACTTTTTGCATAAAGGGTTAGGCACCCATAGGGGTGAAGAGCTATCTTTCACCCCTCTACTCTGTACTTGGACATTTAGGACTAGATCCTTTGTTGTACAGTGCGGAGCCTCTCCATAACCCCATGCTCCAAGCGACCAGGCACTTCTTGTCTGTCCTCCGTAAATGGGTAATGCCTTCTTCACCAATTACAGTCGTGCATGCGCATTCAGACGGGACAAGAGCGAAGAGCGTAAAGCTGGCCCTATCTGCATAACCAACATGAAGCTGAAGACAAAAACAAACAAACAAGCATTCAAGGGGCTCAAAAGTGCGGGCTAGGCTTAAGGCCTGGGCACAAGTGCGGGCTAGGATTAAGGCCTGGGCACAAGTGCGGGCTAGGATTAAGGCCTGGGCACAAGTGCGGGCTGGGCTTAAGGCCTGGGCACAAGTGCGGGCTAGGCTTAAGGCCTGGGCACAAGTGCGGGCTAGGCTTAAGGCCTGGGCACAAGTGCGGGCTAGGCTTAAGGCCTGGGCACAAGTGCGGGCTAGGCTTAAGGCCGGGGCACAAGTGCGGGCTAGGCTTAAGGCCGGGGCACAAGTGCGGGCTAGGCTTAAGGCCGGGGCACAAGTGCGGGCTAGGCTTAAGGCCGGGGCACAAGTGCGGGCTAGGCTTAAGGCCGGGGCACAATTGCGGGCTAGGCTTAAGGCCGGGGCACAATTGCGGGCTAGGCTTAAGGCCGGGGCACAAGTGCGGGCTAGGCTTAAGGCCGGGGCACAAGTGCGGGCTAGGCTTAAGGCCGGGGCACAAGTGCGGGCTAGGCTTAAGGCCGGGGCACAATTGCGGGCTAGGCTTAAGGCCGGGGCACAAGTGCGGGCTAGGCTTAAGGCCGGGGCACAAGTGCGGGCTAGGCTTAAGGCCGGGGCACAAGTGCGGGCTAGGCTTAAGGCCGGGGCACAAGTGCGGGCTAGGCTTAAGGCCTGGGCACAAGTGCGGGCTAGGCTTAAGGCCTGGGCACAAGTGCGGGCTAGGCTTAAGGCCTGGGCACAAGTGCGGGCTAGGCTTAAGGCCTGGGCACAAGTGCGGGCTAGGCTTAAGGCCTGGGCACAAGTGCGGGCTAGGCTTAAGGCATGGGCACAAGTGCGGGCTAGGCTTAAGGCCTGGGCACAAGTGCGGGCTAGGCTTAAGGCCTGGGCACAAGTGCGGGCTAGGCTTAAGGCCTGGGCACAAGTGCGGGCTAGGCTTAAGGCCTGGGCACAAGTGCGGGCTAGGCTTAAGGCCTGGGCACAAGTGCGGGCTAGGCTTAAGGCCTGGGCACAAGTGCGGGCTAGGCTTAAGGCCTGGGCACAAGTGCGGGTTAGGCTTAAGGCCTGGGCACAAGTGCGGGCTAGGCTTAAGGCCGGGGCACAAGTGCGGGCTAGGCTTAAGGCCAGGGCACAAGTGCGGGCTAGGCTTAAGGCCGGGGCACAAGTGCGGGCTAGGCTTAAGGCCGGGGCACAAGTGCGGGCTAGGCTTAAGGCCTGGGCACAAGTGCGGGCTAGGCTTAAGGCCTGGGCACAAGTGCGGGCTAGGCTTAAGGCCTGGGCACAAGTGCGGGCTAGGCTTAAGGCCTGGGCACAAGTGCGGGCTAGGCTTAAGGCCTGGGCACAAGTGCGGGCTAGGCTTAAGGCCTGGGCACAAGTGCGGGTTAGGCTTAAGGCCTGGGCACAAGTGCGGGCTAGGCTTAAGGCCTGGGCACAAGTGCGGGCTAGGCTTAAGGCCTGGGCACAAGTGCGGGCTAGGCTTAAGGCCTGGGCACAAGTGCGGGCTAGGCTTAAGGCCTGGGCACAAGTGCGGGCTAGGCTTAAGGCCTGGGCACAAGTGCGGGTTAGGCTTAAGGCCTGGGCACAAGTGCGGGCTAGGCTTAAGGCCGGGGCACAAGTGCGGGCTAGGCTTAAGGCCAGGGCACAAGTGCGGGCTAGGCTTAAGGCCGGGGCACAAGTGCGGGCTAGGCTTAAGGCCGGGGCACAAGTGCGGGCTAGGCTTAAGGCCGGGGCACAAGTACGGGCTAGGCTTAAGGCCGGGGCACAACTGCGGGCTAGGCTTAAGGCCGGGGCACAAGTGCGGGCTAGGCTTAAGGCCGGGGCACAAGTGCGGGCTAGGCTTAAGGCCGGGGCACAAGTGCGGGCTAGGCTTAAGACATGGGCACAAGTGCTGGCTAGGCTTAAGGCATACAGCCAACTCTTTGCATAAAGGGTTAAGCACCCATAGGGGTGAAGAGCTAACTTTCACCCCTCTACTCTGTACTTGGACATTTAGGACTAGATCCTTTGTTGTACAGTGCAGAGCCTCTCCATAACCCCATGCTCCAAGCGACCAGGCACTTCTTGTCTGTCCTCCGTATATGGGTAATGCCTTCTTCACCAATTACAGTCGTGCATGCGCATTCAGACGGGACAAGAGCGAAGAGCGTAAAGCTGGCCCTATGTGCATAACCAACATGAAGCTGAAGACAAAAACAAACAAACAAGCATTCAAGGGGCTCAAAAGTGCGGGCTAGGCTTAAGGCCTGGGCACAAGTGCGGGCTAGGCTTAAGGCCTGGGCACAAGTGCGGGCTAGGCTTAAGGCCTGGGCACAAGTGCGGGCTAGGCTTAAGGCCTGGGCACAAGTGCGGGCTAGGCTTAAGGCCTGGGCACAAGTGCGGGTTAGGCTTAAGGCCTGGGCACAAGTGCGGGCTAGGCTTAAGGCCGGGGCACAAGTGCGGGCTAGGCTTAAGGCCAGGGCACAAGTGCGGGCTAGGCTTAAGGCCGGGGCACAAGTGCGGGCTAGGCTTAAGGCCGGGGCACAAGTGCGGGCTAGGCTTAAGGCCGGGGCACAAGTACGGGCTAGGCTTAAGGCCGGGGCACAACTGCGGGCTAGGCTTAAGGCCGGGGCACAAGTGCGGGCTAGGCTTAAGGCCGGGGCACAAGTGCGGGCTAGGCTTAAGGCCGGGGCACAAGTGCGGGCTAGGCTTAAGACATGGGCACAAGTGCTGGCTAGGCTTAAGGCATACAGCCAACTCTTTGCATAAAGGGTTAAGCACCCATAGGGGTGAAGAGCTAACTTTCACCCCTCTACTCTGTACTTGGACATTTAGGACTAGATCCTTTGTTGTACAGTGCAGAGCCTCTCCATAACCCCATGCTCCAAGCGACCAGGCACTTCTTGTCTGTCCTCCGTATATGGGTAATGCCTTCTTCACCAATTACAGTCGTGCATGCGCATTCAGACGGGACAAGAGCGAAGAGCGTAAAGCTGGCCCTATGTGCATAACCAACATGAAGCTGAAGACAAAAACAAACAAACAAGCATTCAAGGGGCTCAAAAGTGCGGGCTAGGCTTAAGGCCTGGGCACAAGTGCGGGCTAGGCTTAAGGCCTGGGCACAAGTGCGGGCTGGGCTTAAGGCCTGGGCACAAGTATGGGCTGGGCTTAAGGCCGGGGCACAAGTGCGGGCTGGGCTTAAGGCCGGGGCACAAGTGCGGGCTGGGCTTAAGGCCGGGGCACAAGTGCGGGCTGGGCTTAAGGCCTGGGCACAAGTGCGGGCTGGGCTTAAGGCCTGGGCACAAGTGCGGGCTGGGCTTAAGGCCTGGGCACAAGTGCGGGCTGGGCTTAAGGCCTGGGCACAAGTGCGGGCTGGGCTTAAGGCCTGGGCACAAGTGCGGGCTGGGCTTAAGGCCTGGGCACAAGTGCGGGCTGGGCTTAAGGCCTGGGCACAAGTGCGGGCTGGGCTTAAGGCCTGGGCACAAGTGCGGGCTGGGCTTAAGGCCTGGGCACAAGTGCGGGCTGGGCTTAAGGCCTGGGCACAAGTGCGGGCTGGGCTTAAGGCCTGGGCACAAGTGCGGGCTAGGCTTAAGGCCTGGGCACAAGTGCGGGCTAGGCTTAAGGCCTGGGCACAAGTGCGGGCTAGGCTTAAGGCCTGGGCACAAGTGCGGGCTAGGCTTAAGGCCTGGGCACAAGTGCGGGCTAGGCTTAAGGCCTGGGCACAAGTGCGGGCTAGGCTTAAGGCCTGGGCACAAGTGCGGGCTAGGCTTAAGGCCTGGGCACAAGTGCGGGCTAGGCTTAAGGCCTGGGCACAAGTGCGGGCTAGGCTTAAGGCCTGGGCACAATTGCGGGCTAGGCTTAAGGCCTGGGCACAAGTGCGGGCTAGGCTTAAGGCCGGGGCACAAGTGCGGGCTAGGCTTAAAGCCGGGGCACAAGTGCGGGCTAGGCTTAAGGCCTGGGCACTATTTCGGGCTAGGCTTAAGGCCTGGGCACTATTTCGGGCTAGGCTTAAGGCCAGGGCAAAAGTGCGGGCTAGGCTTAAGGCCGGGGCACAAGTGCGGGCTAGGCTTAAGGCCTGGGCACAAGTGCGGGCTAGGCTTAAGGCCTGAGCACAAGTGCGGGCTAGGCTTAAGGCCTGAGCACAAGTGCGGGATAGGCTTAAGGCCGGGGCACAAGTGCGGGCTAGGCTTAAGGCCGGGGCACAAGTGCGGGCTAGGCTTAAGGCCGGGGCACAAGTGCGGGCTAGGTTTAAGGCCGGGGCACAAGTGCGGGCTAGGCTTAAGGCCTGGGCACAAGTGCGGGATAGGCTTAAGGCCGGGGCACAAGTGCGGGCTAGGCTTAAGGCCGGGGCACAAGTGCGGGCTAGGCTTAAGGCCGGGGCACAAGTGCGGGCTAGGCTTAAGGCCGGGGCACAAGTGCGGGCTAGGCTTAAGGCCGGGGAACAAGTGCGGGCTAGGCTTAAGGCCTGGGCACAAGTGCGGGCTAGGCTTAAGGCCGGGGCACAAGTGCGGGCTAGGCTTAAGGCCGGGGCACAAGTGCGGGCTAGGCTTAAGGCCTGGGCACTATTTCGGGCTAGGCTTAAGGCCTGGGCACTATTTCGGGCTAGGCTTAAGGCCTGGGCACAAGTGCGGGCTAGGCTTAAGGCCTGGGCACAAGTGCGGGCTAGGCTTAAGGCCTGGGCACAAGTGCGGGCTAGGCTTAAGGCCTGGGCACAAGTGGGGGCTAGGCTTAAGGCCTGGGCACAAGTGCGGGCTAGGCTTAAGGCCTGGGCACAAGTGCGGGCTAGGCTTAAGGCCTGGGCACAAGTGCGGGCTAGGCTTAAGGGCTGGGCACAAGTGCGGGCTAGGCTTAAGGCCTGGGCACAATTGTGGGCTAGGCTTAAGGCCTGGGCACAAGTGCGGGCTAGGCTTAAGGCCTGGGCACAAGTGCGGGCTAGGCTTAAGGCCTGGGCACAAGTGCGGGCTAGGCTTAAGGCCTGGGCACAAGTGCGGGCTAGGCTTAAGGCCTGGGCACAAGTGCGGGCTAGGCTTAAGGCCGGGGCACAAGTGCGGGCTAGGCTTAAAGCCGGGGCACAAGTGCGGGCTAGGCTTAAGGCCGGGGCACAAGTGCGGGCTAGGCTTAAGGCCGGGGCACAAGTGCGGGCTAGGCTTAAGGACGGGGCACAAGTGCGGGCTAGGCTTAAGGCCGGGGCACAAGTGCAGGCTAGGCTTAAGGCCGGGGCACAAGTGCGGGCTAGGCTTAAGGCCGGGGCACAAGTGCGGGCTAGGCTTAAGGCCGGGGCACAAGTGCGGGCTAGGCTTAATGCCGGGGCACAAGTGCGGGCTAGGCTTAAGGCCGGGGCACAAGTGCGGGCTAGGCTTAAGGCCGGGGCACAAGTGCGGTCTAGGCTTAAGGCCGGGGCACAAGTGCGGGCTAGGCTTAAGGCCGGGGCACAAGTGCGGGCTAGGCTTAAGGCCGGGGCACAAGTGCAGGCTAGGCTTAAGGCCGGGGCACAAGTGCGGGCTAGGCTTAAGGCCGGGGCACAAGTGCGGGCTAGGCTTAAGGCCGGGGCACAATTGCGGGCTAGGCTTAAGGCCGGGGCACAAGTGCGGGCTAGGCTTAAGGCCGGGGCACAAGTGCGGGCTAGGCTTAAGGCATGGGCACAAGTGCTGGCTAGGCTTAAGGCATACAGCCAACTCTTTGCATAAAGGGTTAAGCACCCATAGGGGTGAAGAGCTAACTTTCACCCCTCTACTCTGTACTTGGACATTTAGGACTAGATCCTTTGTTGTACAGTGCAGAGCCTCTCCATAACCCCATGCTCCAAGCGACCAGGCACTTCTTGTCTGTCCTCCGTATATGGGTAATGCCTTCTTCACCAATTACAGTCGTGCATGCGCATTCAGACGGGACAAGAGCGAAGAGCGTAAAGCTGGCCCTATGTGCATAACCAACATGAAGCTGAAGACAAAAACAAACAAACAAGCATTCAAGGGGCTCAAAAGTGCGGGCTAGGCTTAAGGCCTGGGCACAAGTGCGGGCTAGGCTTAAGGCCTGGGCACAAGTGCGGGCTGGGCTTAAGGCCTGGGCACAAGTATGGGCTGGGCTTAAGGCCGGGGCACAAGTGCGGGCTGGGCTTAAGGCCTGGGCACAAGTGCGGGCTGGGCTTAAGGCCTGGGCACAAGTGCGGGCTGGGCTTAAGGCCTGGGCACAAGTGCGGGCTGGGCTTAAGGCCTGGGCACAAGTGCGGGCTGGGCTTAAGGCCTGGGCACAAGTGCGGGCTGGGCTTAAGGCCTGGGCACAAGTGCGGGCTGGGCTTAAGGCCTGGGCACAAGTGCGGGCTAGGCTTAAGGCCTGGGCACAAGTGCGGGCTAGGCTTAAGGCCTGGGCACAAGTGCGGGCTAGGCTTAAGGCCTGGGCACAAGTGCGGGCTAGGCTTAAGGCCTGGGCACAAGTGCGGGCTAGGCTTAAGGCCTGGGCACAAGTGCGGGCTAGGCTTAAGGCCTGGGCACAAGTGCGGGCTAGGCTTAAGGCCTGGGCACAAGTGCGGGCTAGGCTTAAGGCCTGGGCACAAGTGCGGGCTAGGCTTAAGGCCTGGGCACAAGTGCGGGCTAGGCTTAAGGCCTGGGCACAAGTGCGGGCTAGGCTTAAGGCCTGGGCACTATTTCGGGCGAGGCTTAAGGCCTGGGCACAAGTGCGGGCTAGGCTTAAGGCCGGGGCACAAGTGCGGGCTAGGCTTAAGGCCGGGGCACAAGTGCGGGCTAGGCTTAAGGCCTGGGCACTATTTCAGGCTAGGCTTAAGGCCTGGGCACAAGTGCGGGCTAGGCTTAAGGCCGGGGCACAAGTGCGGGCTAGGCTTAAGGCCGGGGCACAAGTGCGGGCTAGGCTTAAGGCCTGGGCACAAGTGCGGGCTAGGCTTAAGGCCTGAGCACAAGTGCGGGCTAGGCTTAAGGCCGGGGCACAAGTGCGGGCTGGGCTTAAGGCCTGGGCACAAGTGCGGGCTGGGCTTAAGGCCTGGGCACAAGTGCGGGCTGGGCTTAAGGCCTGGGCACAAGTGCGGGCTGGGCTTAAGGCCTGGGCACAAGTGCGGGCTGGGCTTAAGGCCTGGGCACAAGTGCGGGCTGGGCTTAAGGCCTGGGCACAAGTGCGGGCTGGGCTTAAGGCCTGGGCACAAGTGCGGGCTAGGCTTAAGGCCTGGGCACAAGTGCGGGCTAGGCTTAAGGCCTGGGCACAAGTGCGGGCTAGGCTTAAGGCCTGGGCACAAGTGCGGGCTAGGCTTAAGGCCTGGGCACAAGTGCGGGCTAGGCTTAAGGCCTGGGCACAAGTGCGGGCTAGGCTTAAGGCCTGGGCACAAGTGCGGGCTAGGCTTAAGGCCTGGGCACAAGTGCGGGCTAGGCTTAAGGCCTGGGCACAAGTGCGGGCTAGGCTTAAGGCCTGGGCACAAGTGCGGGCTAGGCTTAAGGCCTGGGCACAAGTGCGGGCTAGGCTTAAGGCCTGGGCACAAGTGCGGGCTAGGCTTAAGGCCTGGGCACAAGTGCGGGCTAGGCTTAAGGCCTGGGCACTATTTCGGGCTAGGCTTAAGGCCTGGGCACAAGTGCGGGCTAGGCTTAAGGCCGGGGCACAAGTGCGGGCTAGGCTTAAGGCCGGGGCACAAGTGCGGGCTAGGCTTAAGGCCTGGGCACTATTTCAGGCTAGGCTTAAGGCCTGGGCACAAGTGCGGGCTAGGCTTAAGGCCGGGGCACAAGTGCGGGCTAGGCTTAAGGCCGGGGCACAAGTGCGGGCTAGGCTTAAGGCCTGGGCACAAGTGCGGGCTAGGCTTAAGGCCTGAGCACAAGTGCGGGCTAGGCTTAAGGCCTGGGCACAAGTGCGGGATAGGCTTAAGGCCGGGGCACAAGTGCGGGCTAGGCTTAAGGCCGGGGCACAAGTGCGGGCTAGGCTTAAGGCCGGGGCACAAGTGCGGGCTAGGCTTAAGGCCGGGGCACAAGTGCGGGCTAGGCTTAAGGCCGGGGCACAAGTGCGGGCTAGGCTTAAGGCCGGGGCACAAGTGCGGGCTAGGCTTAAGGCCTGGGCACAAGTGCGGGCTAGGCTTAAGGCCGGGGCACAAGTGCGGGCTAGGCTTAAGGCCGGGGCACAAGTGCGGGCTAGGCTTAAGGCCTGGGCACTATTTCGGGCTAGGCTTAAGGCCTGGGCACAAGTGCGGGCTAGACTTAAGGCCTGGGCACAAGTGCGGGCTAGGCTTAAGGCCTGGGCACAAGTGCGGGCTAGGCTTAAGGCCTGGGCACAAGTGGGGGCTAGGCTTAAGGCCTGGGCACAAGTGCGGGCTAGGCTTAAGGCCTGGGCACAAGTGCGGGCTAGGCTTAAGGCCTGGGCACAAGTGCGGGCTAGGCTTAAGGCCCGGGCACAAGTGCGGGCTAGGCTTAAGGCCGGGGCACAAGTGCGGGCTAGGCTTAAGGCCGGGGCACAAGTGCGGGCTAGGCTTAAGGCCGGGGCACAAGTGCGGGCTAGGCTTAAGGCCGGGGCACAAGTGCGGGCTAGGCTTAAGGCCGGGACACAAGTGCGGGCTAGGCTTAAGGCCTGGGCACTATTTCGGGCTAGGCTTAAGGCCTGGGCACAAGTGCGGGCTAGGCTTAAGGCCTGGGCACAAGTGCGGGCTAGGCTTAAGGCCTGGGCACTATTTTGGGCTAGGCTTAAGGCCTGGGCACAAGTGCAGGCTAGGCTTAAGGCCGGGGCACAAGTGCGGGCTAGGCTTAAGGCTGGGGCACAAGTGCGGGCTAGGCTTAAGGCCGGGGCACAAGTGCGGGCTAGGCTTAAGGCCGGGGCACAAGTGCCCGTTAGGCTCAAGGCCGGGGCACAAGTGCAGGCTAGGCTTAAGGCCGGGGCACAAGTGCCGGCTAAGCTTAAGGCCGGGGCACAATTGCGGGCTAGGCTTAAGGCCGGGGCACAAGTGCTGGCTAGGCTTAAGGCATACAGCCAACTCTTTGCACTTTTTGCATAAAGGGTTAGGCACCCATAGGGGTGAAGAGCTATCTTTCACCCCTCTACTCTGTACTTGGACATTTAGGACTAGATCCTTTGTTGTACAGTGCGGAGCCTCTCCATAACCCCATGCTCCAAGCGACCAGGCACTTCTTGTCTGTCCTCCGTAAATGGGTAATGCCTTCTTCACCAATTACAGTCGTGCATGCGCATTCAGACGGGACAAGAGCGAAGAGCGTAAAGCTGGCCCTATGTGCATAACCAACATGAAGCTGAAGACAAAAACAAACAAACAAGCATTCAAGGGGCTCAAAAGTGCGGGCTAGGCTTAAGGCCTGGGCACAAGTGCGGGCTGGGCTTAAGGCCTGGGCACAAGTGCGGGCTGGGCTTAAGGCCTGGGCACAAGTGCGGGCTGGGCTTAAGGCCTGGGCACAAGTGCGGGCTGGGCTTAAGGCCTGGGCACAAGTGCGGGCTGGGCTTAAGGCCTGGGCACAAGTGCGGGCTGGGCTTAAGGCCTGGGCACAAGTGCGGGCTGGGCTTAAGGCCTGGGCACAAGTCCGGGCTGGGCTTAAGGCCTGGGCACAAGTCCGGGCTGTGCTTAAGGCCTGGGCACAAGTGCGGGCTAGGCTTAAGGCCTGGGCACAAGTGCGGGCTAGGCTTAAGGCCTGGGCACAAGTTTGGGCTAGGCTTAAGGCCTGGGCACAAGTGCGGGCTAGGCTTAAGGCCTGGGCACAAGTGCGGGCTAGGCTTAAGGCCTGGGCACAATTGCGGGCTAGGCTTAAGGCCTGGGCACAAGTGCGGGCTAGGCTTAAGGCCTGGGCACAAGTGCGGGCTAGGCTTAAGGCCTGGGCACAATTGCGGGCTAGGCTTAAGGCCTGGGCACAAGTGCGGGCTAGGCTTAAGGCCTGGGCACAAGTGCGGGCTAGGCTTAAGGCCGGGGCACAAGTGCGGGCTAGGCTTAAAGCCGGGGCACAAGTGCGGGCTAGGCTTAAGGCCGGGGCACAAGTGCGGGCTAGGCTTAAGGCCGGGGCACAAGTGCGGGCTAGGCTTAAGGCCGGGGCACAAGTGCGGGCTAGGCTTAAGGCCAGGGCACAAGTGCGGGCTAGGCTTAAGGCCGGGGCACAAGTGCGGGCTAGGCTTAAGGCCGGGGCACAAGTGCGGGCTAGGCTTAAGGCCGGGGCACAAGTGCGGGCTAGGCTTAAGGCCGGGGCACAAGTGCGGTCTAGGCTTAAGGCCGGGGCACAAGTGCGGGCTAGGCTTAAGGCCGGGGCACAAGTGCGGGCTAGGCTTAAGGCCGGGGCACAAGTGCGGGCTAGGCTTAAGGCCGGGGCACAAGTGCGGGCTAGGCTTAAGGCCGGGGCACAAGTGCGGGCTAGGCTTAAGGCCGGGGCACAATTGCAGGCTAGGCTTAAGGCCGGGGCACAAGTGCTGGCTAGGCTTAAGGCATACAGCCAACTCTTTGCACTTTTTGCATAAAGGGTTAGGCACCCATAGGGGTGAAGAGCTATCTTTCACCCCTCTACTCTGTACTTGGACATTTAGGACTAGATCCTTTGTTGTACAGTGCGGAGCCTCTCCATATCCCCATGCTCCAAGCGACCAGGCACTTCTTGTCTGTCCTCCGTAAATGGGTAATGCCTTCTTCACCAATTACAGTCGTGCATGCGCATTCAGACGGGACAAGAGCGAAGAGCGTAAAGCTGGCCCTATGTGCATAACCAACATGAAGCTGAAGACAAAAACAAACAAACAAGATTTCAAGGGGCTCAAAAGTGCGGGCTAGGCTTAAGGCCTGGGCACAAGTGCGGGCTAGGATTAAGGCCTGGGCACAAGTGCGGGCTGGGCTTAAGGCCTGGGCACAAGTGCGGGCTAGGCTTAAGGCCTGGGCACAAGTGCGGGCTAGGCTTAAGGCCTGGGCACAAGTGCGGGCTAGGCTTAAGGCCTGGGCACAAGTGCGGGCTAGGCTTAAGGCCTGGGCACAAGTGCGGGCTAGGCTTAAGGCCGGGGCACAAGTGCGGGCTAGGCTTAAGGCCGGGGCACAAGTGCGGGCTAGGCTTAAGGCCGGGGCACAAGTGCGGGCTAGGCTTAAGGCCGGGGCACAAGTGCGGGCTAGGCTTAAGGCCGGGGCACAAGTGCGGGCTAGGCTTAAGGCCGGGGCACAAGTGCGGGCTAGGCTTAAGGCCGGGGCACAAGTGCGGGCTAGGCTTAAGGCCGGGGCACAAGTGCGGGCTAGGCTTAAGGCCGGGGCACAAGTGCGGGCTAGGCTTAAGGCCGGGGCACAATTGCGGGCTAGGCTTAAGGCCGGGGCACAATTGCGGGCTAGGCTTAAGGCCGGGGCACAAGTGCGGGCTAGGCTTAAGGCCTGGGCACTATTTCGGGCTAGGCTTAAGGCCTGGGCACAAGTGCGGGCTAGGCTTAAGGCCTGGGCACTATTTCGGGCTAGGCTTAAGGCCTGGGCACAAGTGCGGGCTAGGCTTAAGGCCTGGGCACAAGTGCGGGCTAGGCTTAAGGCCTGGGCACTATTTCGGGCTAGGCTTAAGGCCTGGGCACAAGTGCGGGCTAGGCTTAAGGCCTGGGCACAAGTGCGGGCTAGGCTTAAGGCCTGGGCACTATTTCGGGCTAGGCTTAAGGCCTGGGCACAAGTGCGGGCTAGGCTTAAGGCCTGGGCACAAGTGCGGGCTAGGCTTAAGGCCTGGGCACAAGTGCGGGCTAGGCTTAAGGCCTGGGCACAAGTGCGGGCTAGGCTTAAGGCCTGGGCACAAGTGCGGGCTAGGCTTAAGGCCGGGGCACAAGTGCGGGCTAGGCTTAAGGCCGGGGCACAAGTGCGGGCTAGGCTTAAGGCCGGGGCACAAGTGCGGGCTAGGCTTAAGGCCGAGGCACAAGTGCGGGCTAGGCTTAAGGCCGGGGCACAAGTACGGGCTAGGATTAAGGCCGGGGCACAAGTGCGGGCTAGGCTTAAGGCCGGGGCACAAGTGCGGGCTAGGCTTAAGGCCGGGGCACAAGTGTGGGCTAGGCTTAAGGCCGGGGCACAAGTGCGGGCTAGGCTTAAGGCCGGGGCACAAGTGCGGGCTAGGGTTAAGGCCGGGGCACAAGTGCGGGCTAGGCTTAAGGCCTGGGCAGAAGTGCGGGCTAGGCTTAAGGCCTGGGCACAAGTGCGGGCTAGGCTTAAGGCCTGGGCACAAGTGCAGGCTAGGCTTAAGGCCTGGGCACAAGTGCGGGCTAGGCTTAAGGCCTGGGCACAAGTGCGGGCTAGGCTTAAGGCCTGGGCACAAGTGCTGGCTAGGCTTAAGGCCTGGGCACAAGTGCAGTGCTGGCTAGGATCAAGGCAGGGGGCACAAGTGCTGGCTAGGCTTAAGGCATGGGCACAAGTGCCAGATAGGCTTAAGGCCTGGGCACAAGTGCCAGATAGGCTTAAGGCCTGGGCACAAGTGCGGGCTAGGCTTAAGGCCTGGGCACAAGTGCGGGCTAGGCTTAAGGCATGGGCACAAGTGCAGTGCTGGCTAGGATCAAGGCAGGGGGCACAAGTGCTGGCTAGGCTTAAGGCATGGGCACAAGTGCTGGCTAGGCTTAGGGCATACAGCTAACTCTTTGCACTCTTTGCATAAAGGGTTAGGCACCCATAGGGGTGAAGAGCTAGCTTTCACCCCTCTACTCTGTACTTGGACATTTAGGACTATATCCTTTGTTGTACAATGCGGAGCCTCTCCATAACCCCATGCTCCAAGCGACCAGGCACTTCTTGTCTGTCCTCCGTAAATGGGTAATGCCTTCTTCCCCAATTACAGTCGTGCATGCGCATTCAGACGGGACAAGAGCGAAGAGCGTAAAGCTGGCCCTATGTGCTTAACCAACATGAAGCTGAAGACAAAAACAAACAAACAAGCATTCAAGGGGCTCAAAAGTGCAGGCTAGGCTTAAGGCCTGGGCACAAGTGCAGGCTAGGCTTAAGGCCTGGGCACAAGTGCGGGCTAGACTTAAGGCCTGGGCACAAGTGCGGGCTAGGCCTAAGGCCTGGGCACAAGTGCGGGCTAGGCTTAAGGCCTGGGCACAAGTGCGGGCTTAGCTTAAGGCCTGGGCACAAGTGCAGGCTAGGCTTAAGGCCTGGGCACAAGTGCGGGCTAGGCTTAAGGCCTGGGCACAAGTGCGGGCTAGGCTTAAGGCCTGGGCACAAGTGCGGGCTAGGCTTAAGCCTTGGGAAAAAATGAGGGCTAGGCTTAAGGCCTGGGCACAAGTGCGGGCTTGGCTTAAGGCAGGGGCACAAGAGTGGGCTTGGATTAAGGCAGGGGCACAAGTGCTGGCTTGGCTTAAGGCAGGGGCACAAGTGCGGGCTAGGCTTAAGGCAGGGGCACAAGTGCGGGATAGGCTTAAGGCCTGGGCACAAGTGCGGGCTAGGCTTAAGGCAGGGGCACAAGTGCGGGCTAGGCTTAAGGCCTGGGCACAAGTGCGGGCTAGGCTTAAGGCCTGGGCACAAGTGCGGGCTACGCTTAAGGCCTGGGCACAAGTGCCAGCTAGGCTTAAGGCCTGGGCACAAGTGCGGGCTAGGCTTAAGGCCTGGGCACAAGTGCAGGCTAGGCTTAAGGCATGGGCACAAGTGCAGTGCTGGCTAGGATCAAGGCAGGGGGCACAAGTGCTGGCTAGGCTTATGGCATGGGCACAAGTGCTGGCTAGGCTTAAGGCATACAGCTAACTCTTTGCACTCTTTGCATAAAGGGTTAGGCACCCATAGGGGTGAAGTGCTTGCTTTCACCCCTCTACTCTGTACTTGGACATTTAGGACTAGATCCTTTGTTGTACAGTGCGGAGCCTCTCCATAACCCCATGCTCCAAGCGACCAGGCACTTCTTGTCTGTCCTCCGTAAATGGGTAATGCCTTCTTCCCCAATTACAGTCGTGCATGCGCATTCAGACGGGACAAGAGCGAAGAGCGTAAAGCTGGCCCTATGTGCATAACCAACATGAAGCTGAAGACAAAAACAAACAAACAAGCATTCAAGGGGCGCAAAAGTGCGGGCTAGGCTTAAGGCCTGGGCACAAGTGCGGGCTAGGCTTAAGGCCGGGGCACAAGTGCGGGCTAGGCTTAAGGCCGGGGCACAAGTGCGGGCTAGGCTTAAGGCCGGGGCACAAGTGCGGGCTAGGCTTAAGGCCGGGGCACAAGTGCGGGCTAGGCTTAAGGCCTGGGCACAAGTGCGGGCTAGGCTTAAGGCCTGGGCACAAGTGCGGGCTAGGCTTAAGGCCGGGGCACAAGTGCGGGCTAGGCTTAAGGCCGGGGCACAAGTGCGGGCTAGGCTTAAGGCCGGGACACAAGTGCGGGCTAGGCTTAAGGCCTGGGCACTATTTCGGGCTAGGCTTAAGGCCTGGGCACAAGTGCGGGCTAGGCTTAAGGCCTGGGCACAAGTGCGGGCTAGGCTTAAGGCCTGGGCACTATTTTGGGCTAGGCTTAAGGCCTGGGCACAAGTGCGGGCTAGGCTTAAGGCCGGGGCACAAGTGCGGGCTAGGCTTAAGGCTGGGGCACAAGTGCGGGCTAGGCTTAAGGCCGGGGCACAAGTGCGGGCTAGGCTTAAGGCCGGGGCACAAGTGCCGGCTAGGCTTAAGGCCGGGGCACAAGTGCGGGCTAGGCTTAAGGCCGGGGCACAAGTGCCGGCTAGGCTTAAGGCCGGGGCACAATTGCGGGCTAGGCTTAAGGCCGGGGCACAAGTGCTGGCTAGGCTTAAGGCATACAGCCAACTCTTTGCACTTTTTGCATAAAGGGTTAGGCACCCATAGGGGTGAAGAGCTATCTTTCACCCCTCTACTCTGTACTTGGACATTTAGGACTAGATCCTTTGTTGTACAGTGCGGAGCCTCTCCATAACCCCATGCTCCAAGCGACCAGGCACTTCTTGTCTGTCCTCCGTAAATGGGTAATGCCTTCTTCAACAATTACAGTCGTGCATGCGCATTCAGACGGGACAAGAGCGAAGAGCGTAAAGCTGGCCCTATGTGCATAACCAACATGAAGCTGAAGACAAAAACAAACAAACAAGCATTCAAGGGGCTCAAAAGTGCGGGCTAGGCTTAAAGCCTGGGCACAAGTGCGGGCTAGGCTTAAGGCCTGGGCACAAGTGCGGGCTGGGCTTAAGGCCTGGGCACAAGTGCGGGCTGGGCTTAAGGCCTGGGCACAAGTGCGGGCTGGGCTTAAGGCCTGGGCACAAGTGCGGGCTGGGCTTAAGGCCTGGGCACAAGTGCGGGCTGGGCTTAAGGCCTGGGCACAAGTGCGGGCTGGGCTTAAGGCCTGGGCACAAGTGCGGGCTGGGCTTAAGGGCTGGGCTTAAGGCCTGGGCACAAGTGCGGGCTGGGCTTAAGGCCTGGGCACAAGTCCGGGCTGGGCTTAAGGCCTGGGCACAAGTGCGGGCTAGGCTTAAGGCCTGGGCACAAGTGCGGGCTAGGCTTAAGGCCTGGGCACAAGTGCGGGCTAGGCTTAAGGCCTGGGCACAAGTGCGGGCTAGGCTTAAGGGCTGGGCACAAGTGCGGGCTAGGCTTAAGGCCTGGGCACAATTGCGGGCTAGGCTTAAGGGCTGGGCACAAGTGCGGGCTAGGCTTAAGGCCTGGGCACAATTGCGGGCTAGGCTTAAGGCCTGGGCACAAGTGCGGGCTAGGCTTAAGGCCTGGGCACAATTGCATGCTAGGCTTAAGGCCTGGGCACAAGTGCGGGCTAGGCTTAAGGCCTGGGCACAAGTGCGGGCTAGGCTTAAGGCCGGGGCACAAGTGCGGGCTAGGCTTAAAGCCGGGGCACAAGTGCGGGCTAGGCTTAAGGCCGGGGCACAAGTGCGGGCTAGGCTTAAGGCCGGGGCACAAGTGCGGGCTAGGCTTAAGGCCGGGGCACAAGTGCGGGCTAGGCTTAAGGCCGGGGCACAAGTGCGGGCTAGGCTTAAGGCCGGGGCACAAGTGCGGGCTAGGCTTAAGGCCGGGGCACAAGTGCGGGCTAGGCTTAAGGCCGGGGCACAAGTGCGGGCTAGGCTTAAGGCCGGGGCACAAGTGCGGGCTAGGCTTAAGGCCGGGGCACAAGTGCGGGCTAGGCTTAAGGCCTGGGCACAAGTGCGGGCTAGGCTTAAGGCCTGGGCACAAGTGCGGGCTAGGCTTAAGGCCTGGGCACAAGTGCGGGCTAGGCTTAAGGCCTGGGCACAAGTGCGGGCTAGGCTTAAGGCCTGGGCACAAGTGCGGGCTAGGCTTAAGGCATGGGCACAAGTGCGGGCTAGGCTTAAGGCCTGGGCACAAGTGCGGGCTAGGCTTAAGGCCTGGGCACAAGTGCGGGCTAGGCTTAAGGCCTGGGCACAAGTGCGGGCTAGGCTTAAGGCCTGGGCACAAGTGCAGGCTAGGCTTAAGGCCTGGGCACAAGTGCGGGCTAGGCTTAAGGCCTGGGCACAAGTGCGGGCTAGGCTTAAGGCCTGGGCACAAGTGCGGGTTAGGCTTAAGGCCTGGGCACAAGTGCGGGCTAGGCTTAAGGCCGGGGCACAAGTGCGGGCTAGGCTTAAGGCCAGGGCACAAGTGCGGGCTAGGCTTAAGGCCGGGGCACAAGTGCGGGCTAGGCTTAAGGCCGGGGCACAAGTGCGGGCTAGGCTTAAGGCCGGGGCACAAGTGCGGGCTAGGCTTAAGGCCGGGGCACAACTGCGGGCTAGGCTTAAGGCCGGGGCACAAGTGCGGGCTAGGCTTAAGGCCGGGGCACAAGTGCGGGCTAGGCTTAAGGCCGGGGCACAAGTGCGGGCTAGGCTTAAGGCATGGGCACAAGTGCTGGCTAGGCTTAAGGCATACAGCCAACTCTTTGCATAAAGGGTTAAGCACCCATAGGGGTGAAGAGCTAACTTTCACCCCTCTACTCTGTACTTGGACATTTAGGACTAGATCCTTTGTTGTACAGTGCAGAGCCTCTCCATAACCCCATGCTCCAAGCGACCAGGCACTTCTTGTCTGTCCTCCGTATATGGGTAATGCCTTCTTCACCAATTACAGTCGTGCATGCGCATTCAGACGGGACAAGAGCGAATAGCGTAAAGCTGGCCCTATGTGCATAACCAACATGAAGCTGAAGACAAAAACAAACAAACAAGCATTCAAGGGGCTCAAAAGTGCGGGCTAGGCTTAAGGCCTGGGCACAAGTGCGGGCTAGGCTTAAGGCCTGGGCACAAGTGCGGGCTAGGCTTAAGGCCTGGGCACAAGTATGGGCTGGGCTTAAGGCCGGGGCACAAGTGCGGGCTGGGCTTAAGGCCGGGGCACAAGTGCGGGCTGGGCTTAAGGCCGGGGCACAAGTGCGGGCTGGGCTTAAGGCCTGGGCACAAGTGCGGGCTGGGCTTAAGGCCTGGGCACAAGTGCGGGCTGGGCTTAAGGCCTGGGCACAAGTGCGGGCTGGGCTTAAGGCCTGGGCACAAGTGCGGGCTGGGCTTAAGGCCTGGGCACAAGTGCGGGCTGGGCTTAAGGCCTGGGCACAAGTGCGGGCTGGGCTTAAGGCCTGGGCACAAGTGCGGGCTGGGCTTAAGGCCTGGGCACAAGTGCGGGCTGGGCTTAAGGCCTGGGCACAAGTGCGGGCTGGGCTTAAGGCCTGGGCACAAGTGCGGGCTAGGCTTAAGGCCTGGGCACAAGTGCGGGCTAGGCTTAAGGCCTGGGCACAAGTGCGGGCTAGGCTTAAGGCCTGGGCACAAGTGCGGGCTAGGCTTAAGGCCTGGGCACAAGTGCGGGCTAGGCTTAAGGCCTGGGCACAAGTGCGGGCTAGGCTTAAGGCCTGGGCACAAGTGCGGGCTAGGCTTAAGGCCTGGGCACAAGTGCGGGCTAGGCTTAAGGCCTGGGCACAAGTGCGGGCTAGGCTTAAGGCCTGGGCACAAGTGCGGGCTAGGCTTAAGGCCTGGGCACAAGTGCGGGCTAGGCTTAAGGCCTGGGCACAATTGCGGGCTAGGCTTAAGGCCTGGGCACAAGTGCGGGCTAGGCTTAAGGCCGGGGCACAAGTGCGGGCTAGGCTTAAAGCCGGGGCACAAGTGCGGGCTAGGCTTAAGGCCTGGGCACTATTTCGGGCTAGGCTTAAGGCCTGGGCACTATTTCAGGCTAGGCTTAAGGCCAGGGCAAAAGTGCAGGCTAGGCTTAAGGCCGGGGCACAAGTGCGGGCTAGGCTTAAGGCCTGGGCACAAGTGCGGGCTAGGCTTAAGGCCTGAGCACAAGTGCGGGCTAGGCTTAAGGCCTGAGCACAAGTGCGGGATAGGCTTAAGGCCGGGGCACAAGTGCGGGCTAGGCTTAAGGCCGGGGCACAAGTGCGGGCTAGGCTTAAGGCCGGGGCACAAGTGCGGGCTAGGTTTAAGGCCGGGGCACAAGTGCGGGCTAGGCTTAAGGCCTGGGCACAAGTGCGGGATAGGCTTAAGGCCGGGGCACAAGTGCGGGCTAGGCTTAAGGCCGGGGCACAAGTGCGGGCTAGGCTTAAGGCCGGGGCACAAGTGCGGGCTAGGCTTAAGGCCGGGGCACAAGTGCGGGCTAGGCTTAAGGCCGGGGAACAAGTGCGGGCTAGGCTTAAGGCCTGGGCACAAGTGCGGGCTAGGCTTAAGGCCGGGGCACAAGTGCGGGCTAGGCTTAAGGCCGGGGCACAAGTGCGGGCTAGGCTTAAGGCCTGGGCACTATTTCGGGCTAGGCTTAAGGCCTGGGCACTATTTCGGGCTAGGCTTAAGGCCTGGGCACAAGTGCGGGCTAGGCTTAAGGCCTGGGCACAAGTGCGGGCTAGGCTTAAGGCCTGGGCACAAGTGCGGGCTAGGCTTAAGGCCTGGGCACAAGTGGGGGCTAGGCTTAAGGCCTGGGCACAAGTGCGGGCTAGGCTTAAGGCCTGGGCACAAGTGCGGGCTAGGCTTAAGGCCTGGGCACAAGTGCGGGCTAGGCTTAAGGGCTGGGCACAAGTGCGGGCTAGGCTTAAGGCCTGGGCACAATTGTGGGCTAGGCTTAAGGCCTGGGCACAAGTGCGGGCTAGGCTTAAGGCCTGGGCACAAGTGCGGGCTAGGCTTAAGGCCTGGGCACAAGTGCGGGCTAGGCTTAAGGCCTGGGCACAAGTGCGGGCTAGGCTTAAGGCCTGGGCACAAGTGCGGGCTAGGCTTAAGGCCGGGGCACAAGTGCGGGCTAGGCTTAAAGCCGGGGCACAAGTGCGGGCTAGGCTTAAGGCCGGGGCACAAGTGCGGGCTAGGCTTAAGGCCGGGGCACAAGTGCGGGCTAGGCTTAAGGACGGGGCACAAGTGCGGGCTAGGCTTAAGGCCGGGGCACAAGTGCAGGCTAGGCTTAAGGCCGGGGCACAAGTGCGGGCTAGGCTTAAGGCCGGGGCACAAGTGCGGGCTAGGCTTAAGGCCGGGGCACAAGTGCGGGCTAGGCTTAATGCCGGGGCACAAGTGCGGGCTAGGCTTAAGGCCGGGGCACAAGTGCGGGCTAGGCTTAAGGCCGGGGCACAAGTGCGGTCTAGGCTTAAGGCCGGGGCACAAGTGCGGGCTAGGCTTAAGGCCGGGGCACAAGTGCGGGCTAGGCTTAAGGCCGGGGCACAAGTGCAGGCTAGGCTTAAGGCCGGGGCACAAGTGCGGGCTAGGCTTAAGGCCGGGGCACAAGTGCGGGCTAGGCTTAAGGCCGGGGCACAATTGCGGGCTAGGCTTAAGGCCGGGGCACAAGTGCTGGCTAGGCTTAAGGCATACAGCCAACTCTTTGCACTTTTTGCATAAAGGGTTAGGCACCCATAGGGGTGAAGAGCTATCTTTCACCCCTCTACTCTGTACTTGGACATTTAGGACTAGATCCTTTGTTGTACAGTGCGGAGCCTCTCCATAACCCCATGCTCCAAGCGACCAGGCACTTCTTGTCTGTCCTCCGTAAATGGGTAATGCCTTCTTCACCAATTACAGTCGTGCATGCGCATTCAGACGGGACAAGAGCGAAGAGCGTAAAGCTGGCCCTATCTGCATAACCAACATGAAGCTGAAGACAAAAACAAACAAACAAGCATTCAAGGGGCTCAAAAGTGCGGGCTAGGCTTAAGGCCTGGGCACAAGTGCGGGCTAGGATTAAGGCCTGGGCACAAGTGCGGGCTAGGATTAAGGCCTGGGCACAAGTGCGGGCTGGGCTTAAGGCCTGGGCACAAGTGCGGGCTAGGCTTAAGGCCTGGGCACAAGTGCGGGCTAGGCTTAAGGCCTGGGCACAAGTGCGGGCTAGGCTTAAGGCCTGGGCACAAGTGCGGGCTAGGCTTAAGGCCGGGGCACAAGTGCGGGCTAGGCTTAAGGCCGGGGCACAAGTGCGGGCTAGGCTTAAGGCCGGGGCACAAGTGCGGGCTAGGCTTAAGGCCGGGGCACAAGTGCGGGCTAGGCTTAAGGCCGGGGCACAATTGCGGGCTAGGCTTAAGGCCGGGGCACAATTGCGGGCTAGGCTTAAGGCCGGGGCACAAGTGCGGGCTAGGCTTAAGGCCGGGGCACAAGTGCGGGCTAGGCTTAAGGCCGGGGCACAAGTGCGGGCTAGGCTTAAGGCCGGGGCACAATTGCGGGCTAGGCTTAAGGCCGGGGCACAAGTGCGGGCTAGGCTTAAGGCCGGGGCACAAGTGCGGGCTAGGCTTAAGGCCGGGGCACAAGTGCGGGCTAGGCTTAAGGCCGGGGCACAAGTGCGGGCTAGGCTTAAGGCCTGGGCACAAGTGCGGGCTAGGCTTAAGGCCTGGGCACAAGTGCGGGCTAGGCTTAAGGCCTGGGCACAAGTGCGGGCTAGGCTTAAGGCCTGGGCACAAGTGCGGGCTAGGCTTAAGGCCTGGGCACAAGTGCGGGCTAGGCTTAAGGCATGGGCACAAGTGCGGGCTAGGCTTAAGGCCTGGGCACAAGTGCGGGCTAGGCTTAAGGCCTGGGCACAAGTGCGGGCTAGGCTTAAGGCCTGGGCACAAGTGCGGGCTAGGCTTAAGGCCTGGGCACAAGTGCGGGCTAGGCTTAAGGCCTGGGCACAAGTGCGGGCTAGGCTTAAGGCCTGGGCACAAGTGCGGGCTAGGCTTAAGGCCTGGGCACAAGTGCGGGTTAGGCTTAAGGCCTGGGCACAAGTGCGGGCTAGGCTTAAGGCCGGGGCACAAGTGCGGGCTAGGCTTAAGGCCAGGGCACAAGTGCGGGCTAGGCTTAAGGCCGGGGCACAAGTGCGGGCTAGGCTTAAGGCCGGGGCACAAGTGCGGGCTAGGCTTAAGGCCGGGGCACAAGTACGGGCTAGGCTTAAGGCCGGGGCACAACTGCGGGCTAGGCTTAAGGCCGGGGCACAAGTGCGGGCTAGGCTTAAGGCCGGGGCACAAGTGCGGGCTAGGCTTAAGGCCGGGGCACAAGTGCGGGCTAGGCTTAAGACATGGGCACAAGTGCTGGCTAGGCTTAAGGCATACAGCCAACTCTTTGCATAAAGGGTTAAGCACCCATAGGGGTGAAGAGCTAACTTTCACCCCTCTACTCTGTACTTGGACATTTAGGACTAGATCCTTTGTTGTACAGTGCAGAGCCTCTCCATAACCCCATGCTCCAAGCGACCAGGCACTTCTTGTCTGTCCTCCGTATATGGGTAATGCCTTCTTCACCAATTACAGTCGTGCATGCGCATTCAGACGGGACAAGAGCGAAGAGCGTAAAGCTGGCCCTATGTGCATAACCAACATGAAGCTGAAGACAAAAACAAACAAACAAGCATTCAAGGGGCTCAAAAGTGCGGGCTAGGCTTAAGGCCTGGGCACAAGTGCGGGCTAGGCTTAAGGCCTGGGCACAAGTGCGGGCTGGGCTTAAGGCCTGGGCACAAGTATGGGCTGGGCTTAAGGCCGGGGCACAAGTGCGGGCTGGGCTTAAGGCCGGGGCACAAGTGCGGGCTGGGCTTAAGGCCGGGGCACAAGTGCGGGCTGGGCTTAAGGCCTGGGCACAAGTGCGGGCTGGGCTTAAGGCCTGGGCACAAGTGCGGGCTGGGCTTAAGGCCTGGGCACAAGTGCGGGCTGGGCTTAAGGCCTGGGCACAAGTGCGGGCTGGGCTTAAGGCCTGGGCACAAGTGCGGGCTGGGCTTAAGGCCTGGGCACAAGTGCGGGCTGGGCTTAAGGCCTGGGCACAAGTGCGGGCTGGGCTTAAGGCCTGGGCACAAGTGCGGGCTGGGCTTAAGGCCTGGGCACAAGTGCGGGCTGGGCTTAAGGCCTGGGCACAAGTGCGGGCTGGGCTTAAGGCCTGGGCACAAGTGCGGGCTAGGCTTAAGGCCTGGGCACAAGTGCGGGCTAGGCTTAAGGCCTGGGCACAAGTGCGGGCTAGGCTTAAGGCCTGGGCACAAGTGCGGGCTAGGCTTAAGGCCTGGGCACAAGTGCGGGCTAGGCTTAAGGCCTGGGCACAAGTGCGGGCTAGGCTTAAGGCCTGGGCACAAGTGCGGGCTAGGCTTAAGGCCTGGGCACAAGTGCGGGCTAGGCTTAAGGCCTGGGCACAAGTGCGGGCTAGGCTTAAGGCCTGGGCACAATTGCGGGCTAGGCTTAAGGCCTGGGCACAAGTGCGGGCTAGGCTTAAGGCCGGGGCACAAGTGCGGGCTAGGCTTAAAGCCGGGGCACAAGTGCGGGCTAGGCTTAAGGCCTGGGCACTATTTCGGGCTAGGCTTAAGGCCTGGGCACTATTTCGGGCTAGGCTTAAGGCCAGGGCAAAAGTGCGGGCTAGGCTTAAGGCCGGGGCACAAGTGCGGGCTAGGCTTAAGGCCTGGGCACAAGTGCGGGCTAGGCTTAAGGCCTGAGCACAAGTGCGGGCTAGGCTTAAGGCCTGAGCACAAGTGCGGGATAGGCTTAAGGCCGGGGCACAAGTGCGGGCTAGGCTTAAGGCCGGGGCACAAGTGCGGGCTAGGCTTAAGGCCGGGGCACAAGTGCGGGCTAGGTTTAAGGCCGGGGCACAAGTGCGGGCTAGGCTTAAGGCCTGGGCACAAGTGCGGGATAGGCTTAAGGCCGGGGCACAAGTGCGGGCTAGGCTTAAGGCCGGGGCACAAGTGCGGGCTAGGCTTAAGGCCGGGGCACAAGTGCGGGCTAGGCTTAAGGCCGGGGCACAAGTGCGGGCTAGGCTTAAGGCCGGGGAACAAGTGCGGGCTAGGCTTAAGGCCTGGGCACAAGTGCGGGCTAGGCTTAAGGCCGGGGCACAAGTGCGGGCTAGGCTTAAGGCCGGGGCACAAGTGCGGGCTAGGCTTAAGGCCTGGGCACTATTTCGGGCTAGGCTTAAGGCCTGGGCACTATTTCGGGCTAGGCTTAAGGCCTGGGCACAAGTGCGGGCTAGGCTTAAGGCCTGGGCACAAGTGCGGGCTAGGCTTAAGGCCTGGGCACAAGTGCGGGCTAGGCTTAAGGCCTGGGCACAAGTGGGGGCTAGGCTTAAGGCCTGGGCACAAGTGCGGGCTAGGCTTAAGGCCTGGGCACAAGTGCGGGCTAGGCTTAAGGCCTGGGCACAAGTGCGGGCTAGGCTTAAGGGCTGGGCACAAGTGCGGGCTAGGCTTAAGGCCTGGGCACAATTGTGGGCTAGGCTTAAGGCCTGGGCACAAGTGCGGGCTAGGCTTAAGGCCTGGGCACAAGTGCGGGCTAGGCTTAAGGCCTGGGCACAAGTGCGGGCTAGGCTTAAGGCCTGGGCACAAGTGCGGGCTAGGCTTAAGGCCTGGGCACAAGTGCGGGCTAGGCTTAAGGCCGGGGCACAAGTGCGGGCTAGGCTTAAAGCCGGGGCACAAGTGCGGGCTAGGCTTAAGGCCGGGGCACAAGTGCGGGCTAGGCTTAAGGCCGGGGCACAAGTGCGGGCTAGGCTTAAGGACGGGGCACAAGTGCGGGCTAGGCTTAAGGCCGGGGCACAAGTGCAGGCTAGGCTTAAGGCCGGGGCACAAGTGCGGGCTAGGCTTAAGGCCGGGGCACAAGTGCGGGCTAGGCTTAAGGCCGGGGCACAAGTGCGGGCTAGGCTTAATGCCGGGGCACAAGTGCGGGCTAGGCTTAAGGCCGGGGCACAAGTGCGGGCTAGGCTTAAGGCCGGGGCACAAGTGCGGTCTAGGCTTAAGGCCGGGGCACAAGTGCGGGCTAGGCTTAAGGCCGGGGCACAAGTGCGGGCTAGGCTTAAGGCCGGGGCACAAGTGCAGGCTAGGCTTAAGGCCGGGGCACAAGTGCGGGCTAGGCTTAAGGCCGGGGCACAAGTGCGGGCTAGGCTTAAGGCCGGGGCACAATTGCGGGCTAGGCTTAAGGCCGGGGCACAAGTGCGGGCTAGGCTTAAGGCCGGGGCACAAGTGCGGGCTAGGCTTAAGGCATGGGCACAAGTGCTGGCTAGGCTTAAGGCATACAGCCAACTCTTTGCATAAAGGGTTAAGCACCCATAGGGGTGAAGAGCTAACTTTCACCCCTCTACTCTGTACTTGGACATTTAGGACTAGATCCTTTGTTGTACAGTGCAGAGCCTCTCCATAACCCCATGCTCCAAGCGACCAGGCACTTCTTGTCTGTCCTCCGTATATGGGTAATGCCTTCTTCACCAATTACAGTCGTGCATGCGCATTCAGACGGGACAAGAGCGAAGAGCGTAAAGCTGGCCCTATGTGCATAACCAACATGAAGCTGAAGACAAAAACAAACAAACAAGCATTCAAGGGGCTCAAAAGTGCGGGCTAGGCTTAAGGCCTGGGCACAAGTGCGGGCTAGGCTTAAGGCCTGGGCACAAGTGCGGGCTGGGCTTAAGGCCTGGGCACAAGTATGGGCTGGGCTTAAGGCCGGGGCACAAGTGCGGGCTGGGCTTAAGGCCTGGGCACAAGTGCGGGCTGGGCTTAAGGCCTGGGCACAAGTGCGGGCTGGGCTTAAGGCCTGGGCACAAGTGCGGGCTAGGCTTAAGGCCTGGGCACAAGTGCGGGCTGGGCTTAAGGCCTGGGCACAAGTGCGGGCTGGGCTTAAGGCCTGGGCACAAGTGCGGGCTAGGCTTAAGGCCGGGGCACAAGTGCGGGCTAGGCTTAAGGCCGGGGCACAAGTGCGGGCTAGGCTTAAGGCCGGGGCACAAGTGCGGGCTAGGCTTAAGGCCGGGGCACAAGTGCGGGCTAGGCTTAAGGCCGGGGCACAAGTGCGGGCTAGGCTTAAGGCCGGGGCACAAGTGCGGGCTAGGCTTAAGGCCGGGGCACAATTGCGGGCTAGGCTTAAGGCCGGGGCACAATTGCGGGCTAGGCTTAAGGCCGGGGCACAAGTGCGGGCTAGGCTTAAGGCCTGGGCACTATTTCGGGCTAGGCTTAAGGCCTGGGCACAAGTGCGGGCTAGGCTTAAGGCCTGGGCACTATTTCGGGCTAGGCTTAAGGCCTGGGCACAAGTGCGGGCTAGGCTTAAGGCCTGGGCACAAGTGCGGGCTAGGCTTAAGGCCTGGGCACTATTTCGGGCTAGGCTTAAGGCCTGGGCACAAGTGCGGGCTAGGCTTAAGGCCTGGGCACAAGTGCGGGCTAGGCTTAAGGCCTGGGCACTATTTCGGGCTAGGCTTAAGGCCTGGGCACAAGTGCGGGCTAGGCTTAAGGCCTGGGCACAAGTGCGGGCTAGGCTTAAGGCCTGGGCACAAGTGCGGGCTAGGCTTAAGGCCTGGGCACAAGTGCGGGCTAGGCTTAAGGCCTGGGCACAAGTGCGGGCTAGGCTTAAGGCCGGGGCACAAGTGCGGGCTAGGCTTAAGGCCGGGGCACAAGTGCGGGCTAGGCTTAAGGCCGGGGCACAAGTGCGGGCTAGGCTTAAGGCCGAGGCACAAGTGCGGGCTAGGCTTAAGGCCGGGGCACAAGTACGGGCTAGGATTAAGGCCGGGGCACAAGTGCGGGCTAGGCTTAAGGCCGGGGCACAAGTGCGGGCTAGGCTTAAGGCCGGGGCACAAGTGTGGGCTAGGCTTAAGGCCGGGGCACAAGTGCGGGCTAGGCTTAAGGCCGGGGCACAAGTGCGGGCTAGGGTTAAGGCCGGGGCACAAGTGCGGGCTAGGCTTAAGGCCGGGGCACAAGTGCGGGCTAGGCTTAAGGCCGGGGCACAAGTGCGGTCTAGGCTTAAGGCCGGGGCACAAGTGCGGGCTAGGCTTAAGGCCGGGGCACAAGTGCGGGCTAGGCTTAAGGCCGGGGCACAAGTGTGGGCTAGGCTTAAGGCCGGGGCACAAGTGCGGGCTAGGCTTAAGGCCGGGGCACAAGTGCGGGCTAGGCTTAAGGCCGGGGCACAATTGCGGGCTAGGCTTAAGGCCGGGGCACAAGTGCTGGCTAGGCTTAAGGCATACAGCCAACTCTTTGCACTTTTTGCATAAAGGGTTAGGCACCCATAGGGGTGAAGAGCTATCTTTCACCCCTCTACTCTGTACTTGGACATTTAGGACTAGATCCTTTGTTGTACAGTGCGGAGCCTCTCCATATCCCCATGCTCCAAGCGACCAGGCACTTCTTGTCAGTCCTCCGTAAATGGGTAATGCCTTCTTCACCAATTACAGTCGTGCATGCGCATTCAGACGGGACAAGAGCGAAGAGCGTAAAGCTGGCCCTATGTGCATAACCAACATGAAGCTGAAGACAAAAACAAACAAACAAGCATTCAAGGGGCTCAAAAGTGCGGGCTAGGCTTAAGGCCTGGGCACAAGTGCGGGCTAGGATTAAGGCCTGGGCACAAGTGCGGGCTGGGCTTAAGGCCTGGGCACAAGTGCGGGCTAGGCTTAAGGCCTGGGCACAAGTGCGGGCTAGGCTTAAGGCCTGGGCACAAGTGCGGGCTAGGCTTAAGGCCTGGGCACAAGTGCGGGCTAGGCTTAAGGCCTGGGCACAAGTGCGGGCTAGGCTTAAGGCCGGGGCACAAGTGCGGGCTAGGCTTAAGGCCGGGGCACAAGTGCGGGCTAGGCTTAAGGCCGGGGCACAAGTGCGGGCTAGGCTTAAGGCCGGGGCACAAGTGCGGGCTAGGCTTAAGGCCGGGGCACAAGTGCGGGCTAGGCTTAAGGCCGGGGCACAAGTGCGGGCTAGGCTTAAGGCCGGGGCACAATTGCGGGCTAGGCTTAAGGCCGGGGCACAATTGCGGGCTAGGCTTAAGGCCGGGGCACAAGTGCGGGCTAGGCTTAAGGCCTGGGCACTATTTCGGGCTAGGCTTAAGGCCTGGGCACAAGTGCGGGCTAGGCTTAAGGCCTGGGCACTATTTCGGGCTAGGCTTAAGGCCTGGGCACAAGTGCGGGCTAGGCTTAAGGCCTGGGCACAAGTGCGGGCTAGGCTTAAGGCCTGGGCACTATTTCGGGCTAGGCTTAAGGCCTGGGCACAAGTGCGGGCTAGGCTTAAGGCCTGGGCACAAGTGCGGGCTAGGCTTAAGGCCTGGGCACTATTTCGGGCTAGGCTTAAGGCCTGGGCACAAGTGCGGGCTAGGCTTAAGGCCTGGGCACAAGTGCGGGCTAGGCTTAAGGCCTGGGCACAAGTGCGGGCTAGGCTTAAGGCCTGGGCACAAGTGCGGGCTAGGCTTAAGGCCTGGGCACAAGTGCGGGCTAGGCTTAAGGCCGGGGCACAAGTGCGGGCTAGGCTTAAGGCCGGGGCACAAGTGCGGGCTAGGCTTAAGGCCGGGGCACAAGTGCGGGCTAGGCTTAAGGCCGGGGCACAAGTGCGGGCTAGGCTTAAGGCCGGGGCACAAGTACGGGCTAGGATTAAGGCCGGGGCACAAGTGCGGGCTAGGCTTAAGGCCGGGGCACAAGTGCGGGCTAGGCTTAAGGCCGGGGCACAAGTGCAGGCTAGGCTTAAGGCCGGGGCACAAGTGCGGGCTAGGCTTAAGGCCGGGGCACAAGTGCGGGCTAGGCTTAAGGCCGGGGCACAAGTGCGGGCTAGGCTTAAGGCCGGGGCACAAGTGCGGGCTAGGCTTAAGGCCGGGGCACAAGTGCGGGCTAGGATTAAGGCCGGGGCACAAGTGCGGGCTGGGCTTAAGGCCGGGGCACAAGTGCGGGCTGGGCTTAAGGCCGGGGCACAAGTGCGGGCTGGGCTTAAGGCCGGGGCACAAGTGCGGGCTGGGCTTAAGGCCGGGGCACAAGTGCGGGCTGGGCTTAAGGCCGGGGCACAAGTGCGGGCTGGGCTTAAGGCCGGGGCACAAGTGCGGGCTGGGCTTAAGGCCGGGGCACAAGTGCGGGCTGGGCTTAAGGCCGGGGCACAAGTGCGGGCTGGGCTTAAGGCCTGGGCACAAGTGCGGGCTGGGCTTAAGGCCTGGGCACAAGTGCGGGCTGGGCTTAAGGCCTGGGCACAAGTGCGGGCTGGGCTTAAGGCCTGGGCACAAGTGCGGGCTGGGCTTAAGGCCTGGGCACAAGTGCGGGCTGTGCTTAAGGCCTGGGCACAAGTGCGGGCTAGGCTTAAGGCCTGGGCACAAGTGCGGGCTAGGCTTAAGGCCTGGGCACAAGTGCGGGCTAGGCTTAAGGCCTGGGCACAAGTGCGGGCTAGGCTTAAGGCCTGGGCACAAGTGCGGGCTAAGCTTAAGGCCTGGGCACAAGTGCGGGCTAGGCTTAAGGCCTGGGCACAAGTGCGGGCTAGGCTTAAGGCCTGGGCACAAGTGCGGGCTAGGCTTAAGGCCTGGGCACAAGTGCGGGCTAGGCTTAAGGCCGGGGCACAAGTGCGGGCTAGGCTTAAGGCCGGGGCACAAGTGCGGGCTAGGCTTAAGGCCGGGGCACAAGTGCGGGCTAGGCTTAAGGCCGGGGCACAAGTGCGGGCTTGGCTTAAGGCCGGGGCACAAGTGCGGGCTAGGCTTAAGGCCGGGGCACAAGTGCGGGCTAGGCTTAAGGCCGGGGCACAAGTGCGGGCTAGGCTTAAGGCCGGGGCACAAGTGCGGGCTAGGCTTAAGGCCTGGGCACAAGTGCGGGCTAGGCTTAAGGCCTGGGCACAAGTGCGGGCTAGGCTTAAGGCCTGGGCACAAGTGCGGGCTAGGCTTAAGGCCTGGGCACAAGTGCGGGCTAGGCTTAAGGCCTGGGCACAAGTGCGGGCTAGGCTTAAGGCCTGGGCACAAGTGCGGGCTAGGCTTAAGGCCTGGGCACAATTGCGGGCTAGGCTTAAGGCCTGGGCACAAGTGCGGGCTAGGCTTAAGGCCTGGGCACAAGTGCGGGCTAGACTTAAGGCCGGGGCACAAGTGCGGGCTAGGCTTAAGGCCTGGGCACAAGTGCGGGCTAGGCTTAAGGCCGGGGCACAAGTGCGGGCTAGGCTTAAGGCCGGGGCACAAGTGCGGGCTAGGCTTAAGGCCGGGGCACAAGTGCGGGCTAGGCTTAAGGCCTGGGCACAAGTGCGGGCTAGGCTTAAGGCCTGGGCACAAGTGCAGTGCTGGCTAGGCTTAAGGCATGGGCACAAGTGCTGGCTAGGCTTAAGGCATACAGCCAACTCTTTGCACAAAGGGTTAAGCACCCATAGGGGTGAAGAGCTAGCTTTCACCCCTCTACTCTGTACTTGGACATTTAGGACTAGATCCTTTGTTGTACAGTGCAGAGCCTCTCCATAACCCCATGCTCCAAGCGACCAGGCACTTCTTGTCTGTCCTCCGTAAATGGGTAATGCCTTCTTCACCAATTACAGTCGTGCATGCGCATTCAGACGGGACAAGAGCGAAGAGCGTAAAGCTGGCCCTATGTGCATAACCAACATGAAGCTGAAGACAAAAACAAACAAACAAGCATTCAAGGGGCTCAAAAGTGCGGGCTAGGCTTAAGGCCTGGGCACTATTTCGGGCTAGGCTTAAGGCCTGGGCACTATTTCGGGCTAGGCTTAAGGCCTGGGCACAAGTGCGGGCTAGGCTTAAGGCCTGGGCACAAGTGCGGGCTAGGCTTAAGGCCTGGGCACAAGTGCGGGCTAGGCTTAAGGCCTGGGCACAAGTGGGGGCTAGGCTTAAGGCCTGGGCACAAGTGCGGGCTAGGCTTAAGGCCTGGGCACAAGTGCGGGCTAGGCTTAAGGCCTGGGCACAAGTGCGGGCTAGGCTTAAGGGCTGGGCACAAGTGCGGGCTAGGCTTAAGGCCTGGGCACAATTGTGGGCTAGGCTTAAGGCCTGGGCACAAGTGCGGGCTAGGCTTAAGGCCTGGGCACAAGTGCGGGCTAGGCTTAAGGCCTGGGCACAAGTGCGGGCTAGGCTTAAGGCCTGGGCACAAGTGCGGGCTAGGCTTAAGGCCTGGGCACAAGTGCGGGCTAGGCTTAAGGCCGGGGCACAAGTGCGGGCTAGGCTTAAAGCCGGGGCACAAGTGCGGGCTAGGCTTAAGGCCGGGGCACAAGTGCGGGCTAGGCTTAAGGCCGGGGCACAAGTGCGGGCTAGGCTTAAGGACGGGGCACAAGTGCGGGCTAGGCTTAAGGCCGGGGCACAAGTGCAGGCTAGGCTTAAGGCCGGGGCACAAGTGCGGGCTAGGCTTAAGGCCGGGGCACAAGTGCGGGCTAGGCTTAAGGCCGGGGCACAAGTGCGGGCTAGGCTTAATGCCGGGGCACAAGTGCGGGCTAGGCTTAAGGCCGGGGCACAAGTGCGGGCTAGGCTTAAGGCCGGGGCACAAGTGCGGTCTAGGCTTAAGGCCGGGGCACAAGTGCGGGCTAGGCTTAAGGCCGGGGCACAAGTGCGGGCTAGGCTTAAGGCCGGGGCACAAGTGCAGGCTAGGCTTAAGGCCGGGGCACAAGTGCGGGCTAGGCTTAAGGCCGGGGCACAAGTGCGGGCTAGGCTTAAGGCCGGGGCACAATTGCGGGCTAGGCTTAAGGCCGGGGCACAAGTGCTGGCTAGGCTTAAGGCATACAGCCAACTCTTTGCACTTTTTGCATAAAGGGTTAGGCACCCATAGGGGTGAAGAGCTATCTTTCACCCCTCTACTCTGTACTTGGACATTTAGGACTAGATCCTTTGTTGTACAGTGCGGAGCCTCTCCATAACCCCATGCTCCAAGCGACCAGGCACTTCTTGTCTGTCCTCCGTAAATGGGTAATGCCTTCTTCACCAATTACAGTCGTGCATGCGCATTCAGACGGGACAAGAGCGAAGAGCGTAAAGCTGGCCCTATCTGCATAACCAACATGAAGCTGAAGACAAAAACAAACAAACAAGCATTCAAGGGGCTCAAAAGTGCGGGCTAGGCTTAAGGCCTGGGCACAAGTGCGGGCTAGGATTAAGGCCTGGGCACAAGTGCGGGCTAGGATTAAGGCCTGGGCACAAGTGCGGGCTGGGCTTAAGGCCTGGGCACAAGTGCGGGCTAGGCTTAAGGCCTGGGCACAAGTGCGGGCTAGGCTTAAGGCCTGGGCACAAGTGCGGGCTAGGCTTAAGGCCTGGGCACAAGTGCGGGCTAGGCTTAAGGCCGGGGCACAAGTGCGGGCTAGGCTTAAGGCCGGGGCACAAGTGCGGGCTAGGCTTAAGGCCGGGGCACAAGTGCGGGCTAGGCTTAAGGCCGGGGCACAAGTGCGGGCTAGGCTTAAGGCCGGGGCACAATTGCGGGCTAGGCTTAAGGCCGGGGCACAATTGCGGGCTAGGCTTAAGGCCGGGGCACAAGTGCGGGCTAGGCTTAAGGCCGGGGCACAAGTGCGGGCTAGGCTTAAGGCCGGGGCACAAGTGCGGGCTAGGCTTAAGGCCGGGGCACAATTGCGGGCTAGGCTTAAGGCCGGGGCACAAGTGCGGGCTAGGCTTAAGGCCGGGGCACAAGTGCGGGCTAGGCTTAAGGCCGGGGCACAAGTGCGGGCTAGGCTTAAGGCCGGGGCACAAGTGCGGGCTAGGCTTAAGGCCTGGGCACAAGTGCGGGCTAGGCTTAAGGCCTGGGCACAAGTGCGGGCTAGGCTTAAGGCCTGGGCACAAGTGCGGGCTAGGCTTAAGGCCTGGGCACAAGTGCGGGCTAGGCTTAAGGCCTGGGCACAAGTGCGGGCTAGGCTTAAGGCATGGGCACAAGTGCGGGCTAGGCTTAAGGCCTGGGCACAAGTGCGGGCTAGGCTTAAGGCCTGGGCACAAGTGCGGGCTAGGCTTAAGGCCTGGGCACAAGTGCGGGCTAGGCTTAAGGCCTGGGCACAAGTGCGGGCTAGGCTTAAGGCCTGGGCACAAGTGCGGGCTAGGCTTAAGGCCTGGGCACAAGTGCGGGCTAGGCTTAAGGCCTGGGCACAAGTGCGGGTTAGGCTTAAGGCCTGGGCACAAGTGCGGGCTAGGCTTAAGGCCGGGGCACAAGTGCGGGCTAGGCTTAAGGCCAGGGCACAAGTGCGGGCTAGGCTTAAGGCCGGGGCACAAGTGCGGGCTAGGCTTAAGGCCGGGGCACAAGTGCGGGCTAGGCTTAAGGCCGGGGCACAAGTACGGGCTAGGCTTAAGGCCGGGGCACAACTGCGGGCTAGGCTTAAGGCCGGGGCACAAGTGCGGGCTAGGCTTAAGGCCGGGGCACAAGTGCGGGCTAGGCTTAAGGCCGGGGCACAAGTGCGGGCTAGGCTTAAGACATGGGCACAAGTGCTGGCTAGGCTTAAGGCATACAGCCAACTCTTTGCATAAAGGGTTAAGCACCCATAGGGGTGAAGAGCTAACTTTCACCCCTCTACTCTGTACTTGGACATTTAGGACTAGATCCTTTGTTGTACAGTGCAGAGCCTCTCCATAACCCCATGCTCCAAGCGACCAGGCACTTCTTGTCTGTCCTCCGTATATGGGTAATGCCTTCTTCACCAATTACAGTCGTGCATGCGCATTCAGACGGGACAAGAGCGAAGAGCGTAAAGCTGGCCCTATGTGCATAACCAACATGAAGCTGAAGACAAAAACAAACAAACAAGCATTCAAGGGGCTCAAAAGTGCGGGCTAGGCTTAAGGCCTGGGCACAAGTGCGGGCTAGGCTTAAGGCCTGGGCACAAGTGCGGGCTGGGCTTAAGGCCTGGGCACAAGTATGGGCTGGGCTTAAGGCCGGGGAACAAGTGCGGGCTGGGCTTAAGGCCGGGGCACAAGTGCGGGCTGGGCTTAAGGCCGGGGCACAAGTGCGGGCTGGGCTTAAGGCCTGGGCACAAGTGCGGGCTGGGCTTAAGGCCTGGGCACAAGTGCGGGCTGGGCTTAAGGCCTGGGCACAAGTGCGGGCTGGGCTTAAGGCCTGGGCACAAGTGCGGGCTGGGCTTAAGGCCTGGGCACAAGTGCGGGCTGGGCTTAAGGCCTGGGCACAAGTGCGGGCTGGGCTTAAGGCCTGGGCACAAGTGCGGGCTGGGCTTAAGGCCTGGGCACAAGTGCGGGCTGGGCTTAAGGCCTGGGCACAAGTGCGGGCTGGGCTTAAGGCCTGGGCACAAGTGCGGGCTGGGCTTAAGGCCTGGGCACAAGTGCGGGCTAGGCTTAAGGCCTGGGCACAAGTGCGGGCTAGGCTTAAGGCCTGGGCACAAGTGCGGGCTAGGCTTAAGGCCTGGGCACAAGTGCGGGCTAGGCTTAAGGCCTGGGCACAAGTGCGGGCTAGGCTTAAGGCCTGGGCACAAGTGCGGGCTAGGCTTAAGGCCTGGGCACAAGTGCGGGCTAGGCTTAAGGCCTGGGCACAAGTGCGGGCTAGGCTTAAGGCCTGGGCACAAGTGCGGGCTAGGCTTAAGGCCTGGGCACAATTGCGGGCTAGGCTTAAGGCCTGGGCACAAGTGCGGGCTAGGCTTAAGGCCGGGGCACAAGTGCGGGCTAGGCTTAAAGCCGGGGCACAAGTGCGGGCTAGGCTTAAGGCCTGGGCACTATTTCGGGCTAGGCTTAAGGCCTGGGCACTATTTCGGGCTAGGCTTAAGGCCAGGGCAAAAGTGCGGGCTAGGCTTAAGGCCGGGGCACAAGTGCGGGCTAGGCTTAAGGCCTGGGCACAAGTGCGGGCTAGGCTTAAGGCCTGAGCACAAGTGCGGGCTAGGCTTAAGGCCTGAGCACAAGTGCGGGATAGGCTTAAGGCCGGGGCACAAGTGCGGGCTAGGCTTAAGGCCGGGGCACAAGTGCGGGCTAGGCTTAAGGCCGGGGCACAAGTGCGGGCTAGGTTTAAGGCCGGGGCACAAGTGCGGGCTAGGCTTAAGGCCTGGGCACAAGTGCGGGATAGGCTTAAGGCCGGGGCACAAGTGCGGGCTAGGCTTAAGGCCGGGGCACAAGTGCGGGCTAGGCTTAAGGCCGGGGCACAAGTGCGGGCTAGGCTTAAGGCCGGGGCACAAGTGCGGGCTAGGCTTAAGGCCGGGGAACAAGTGCGGGCTAGGCTTAAGGCCTGGGCACAAGTGCGGGCTAGGCTTAAGGCCGGGGCACAAGTGCGGGCTAGGCTTAAGGCCGGGGCACAAGTGCGGGCTAGGCTTAAGGCCTGGGCACTATTTCGGGCTAGGCTTAAGGCCTGGGCACTATTTCGGGCTAGGCTTAAGGCCTGGGCACAAGTGCGGGCTAGGCTTAAGGCCTGGGCACAAGTGCGGGCTAGGCTTAAGGCCTGGGCACAAGTGCGGGCTAGGCTTAAGGCCTGGGCACAAGTGGGGGCTAGGCTTAAGGCCTGGGCACAAGTGCGGGCTAGGCTTAAGGCCTGGGCACAAGTGCGGGCTAGGCTTAAGGCCTGGGCACAAGTGCGGGCTAGGCTTAAGGGCTGGGCACAAGTGCGGGCTAGGCTTAAGGCCTGGGCACAATTGTGGGCTAGGCTTAAGGCCTGGGCACAAGTGCGGGCTAGGCTTAAGGCCTGGGCACAAGTGCGGGCTAGGCTTAAGGCCTGGGCACAAGTGCGGGCTAGGCTTAAGGCCTGGGCACAAGTGCGGGCTAGGCTTAAGGCCTGGGCACAAGTGCGGGCTAGGCTTAAGGCCGGGGCACAAGTGCGGGCTAGGCTTAAAGCCGGGGCACAAGTGCGGGCTAGGCTTAAGGCCGGGGCACAAGTGCGGGCTAGGCTTAAGGCCGGGGCACAAGTGCGGGCTAGGCTTAAGGACGGGGCACAAGTGCGGGCTAGGCTTAAGGCCGGGGCACAAGTGCAGGCTAGGCTTAAGGCCGGGGCACAAGTGCGGGCTAGGCTTAAGGCCGGGGCACAAGTGCGGGCTAGGCTTAAGGCCGGGGCACAAGTGCGGGCTAGGCTTAATGCCGGGGCACAAGTGCGGGCTAGGCTTAAGGCCGGGGCACAAGTGCGGGCTAGGCTTAAGGCCGGGGCACAAGTGCGGTCTAGGCTTAAGGCCGGGGCACAAGTGCGGGCTAGGCTTAAGGCCGGGGCACAAGTGCGGGCTAGGCTTAAGGCCGGGGCACAAGTGCAGGCTAGGCTTAAGGCCGGGGCACAAGTGCGGGCTAGGCTTAAGGCCGGGGCACAAGTGCGGGCTAGGCTTAAGGCCGGGGCACAATTGCGGGCTAGGCTTAAGGCCGGGGCACAAGTGCGGGCTAGGCTTAAGGCCGGGGCACAAGTGCGGGCTAGGCTTAAGGCATGGGCACAAGTGCTGGCTAGGCTTAAGGCATACAGCCAACTCTTTGCATAAAGGGTTAAGCACCCATAGGGGTGAAGAGCTAACTTTCACCCCTCTACTCTGTACTTGGACATTTAGGACTAGATCCTTTGTTGTACAGTGCAGAGCCTCTCCATAACCCCATGCTCCAAGCGACCAGGCACTTCTTGTCTGTCCTCCGTATATGGGTAATGCCTTCTTCACCAATTACAGTCGTGCATGCGCATTCAGACGGGACAAGAGCGAAGAGCGTAAAGCTGGCCCTATGTGCATAACCAACATGAAGCTGAAGACAAAAACAAACAAACAAGCATTCAAGGGGCTCAAAAGTGCGGGCTAGGCTTAAGGCCTGGGCACAAGTGCGGGCTAGGCTTAAGGCCTGGGCACAAGTGCGGGCTGGGCTTAAGGCCTGGGCACAAGTATGGGCTGGGCTTAAGGCCGGGGCACAAGTGCGGGCTGGGCTTAAGGCCTGGGCACAAGTGCGGGCTGGGCTTAAGGCCTGGGCACAAGTGCGGGCTGGGCTTAAGGCCTGGGCACAAGTGCGGGCTGGGCTTAAGGCCTGGGCACAAGTGCGGGCTGGGCTTAAGGCCTGGGCACAAGTGCGGGCTGGGCTTAAGGCCTGGGCACAAGTGCGGGCTGGGCTTAAGGCCTGGGCACAAGTGCGGGCTAGGCTTAAGGCCTGGGCACAAGTGCGGGCTAGGCTTAAGGCCTGGGCACAAGTGCGGGCTAGGCTTAAGGCCTGGGCACAAGTGCGGGCTAGGCTTAAGGCCTGGGCACAAGTGCGGGCTAGGCTTAAGGCCTGGGCACAAGTGCGGGCTAGGCTTAAGGCCTGGGCACAAGTGCGGGCTAGGCTTAAGGCCTGGGCACAAGTGCGGGCTAGGCTTAAGGCCTGGGCACAAGTGCGGGCTAGGCTTAAGGCCTGGGCACAAGTGCGGGCTAGGCTTAAGGCCTGGGCACAAGTGCGGGCTAGGCTTAAGGCCTGGGCACTATTTCGGGCGAGGCTTAAGGCCTGGGCACAAGTGCGGGCTAGGCTTAAGGCCGGGGCACAAGTGCGGGCTAGGCTTAAGGCCGGGGCACAAGTGCGGGCTAGGCTTAAGGCCTGGGCACTATTTCAGGCTAGGCTTAAGGCCTGGGCACAAGTGCGGGCTAGGCTTAAGGCCGGGGCACAAGTGCGGGCTAGGCTTAAGGCCGGGGCACAAGTGCGGGCTAGGCTTAAGGCCTGGGCACAAGTGCGGGCTAGGCTTAAGGCCTGAGCACAAGTGCGGGCTAGGCTTAAGGCCGGGGCACAAGTGCGGGCTGGGCTTAAGGCCTGGGCACAAGTGCGGGCTGGGCTTAAGGCCTGGGCACAAGTGCGGGCTGGGCTTAAGGCCTGGGCACAAGTGCGGGCTGGGCTTAAGGCCTGGGCACAAGTGCGGGCTGGGCTTAAGGCCTGGGCACAAGTGCGGGCTGGGCTTAAGGCCTGGGCACAAGTGCGGGCTGGGCTTAAGGCCTGGGCACAAGTGCGGGCTAGGCTTAAGGCCTGGGCACAAGTGCGGGCTAGGCTTAAGGCCTGGGCACAAGTGCGGGCTAGGCTTAAGGCCTGGGCACAAGTGCGGGCTAGGCTTAAGGCCTGGGCACAAGTGCGGGCTAGGCTTAAGGCCTGGGCACAAGTGCGGGCTAGGCTTAAGGCCTGGGCACAAGTGCGGGCTAGGCTTAAGGCCTGGGCACAAGTGCGGGCTAGGCTTAAGGCCTGGGCACAAGTGCGGGCTAGGCTTAAGGCCTGGGCACAAGTGCGGGCTAGGCTTAAGGCCTGGGCACAAGTGCGGGCTAGGCTTAAGGCCTGGGCACAAGTGCGGGCTAGGCTTAAGGCCTGGGCACAAGTGCGGGCTAGGCTTAAGGCCTGGGCACTATTTCGGGCTAGGCTTAAGGCCTGGGCACAAGTGCGGGCTAGGCTTAAGGCCGGGGCACAAGTGCGGGCTAGGCTTAAGGCCGGGGCACAAGTGCGGGCTAGGCTTAAGGCCTGGGCACTATTTCAGGCTAGGCTTAAGGCCTGGGCACAAGTGCGGGCTAGGCTTAAGGCCGGGGCACAAGTGCGGGCTAGGCTTAAGGCCGGGGCACAAGTGCGGGCTAGGCTTAAGGCCTGGGCACAAGTGCGGGCTAGGCTTAAGGCCTGAGCACAAGTGCGGGCTAGGCTTAAGGCCTGGGCACAAGTGCGGGATAGGCTTAAGGCCGGGGCACAAGTGCGGGCTAGGCTTAAGGCCGGGGCACAAGTGCGGGCTAGGCTTAAGGCCGGGGCACAAGTGCGGGCTAGGCTTAAGGCCGGGGCACAAGTGCGGGCTAGGCTTAAGGCCGGGGCACAAGTGCGGGCTAGGCTTAAGGCCGGGGCACAAGTGCGGGCTAGGCTTAAGGCCTGGGCACAAGTGCGGGCTAGGCTTAAGGCCGGGGCACAAGTGCGGGCTAGGCTTAAGGCCGGGGCACAAGTGCGGGCTAGGCTTAAGGCCTGGGCACTATTTCGGGCTAGGCTTAAGGCCTGGGCACAAGTGCGGGCTAGACTTAAGGCCTGGGCACAAGTGCGGGCTAGGCTTAAGGCCTGGGCACAAGTGCGGGCTAGGCTTAAGGCCTGGGCACAAGTGGGGGCTAGGCTTAAGGCCTGGGCACAAGTGCGGGCTAGGCTTAAGGCCTGGGCACAAGTGCGGGCTAGGCTTAAGGCCTGGGCACAAGTGCGGGCTAGGCTTAAGGCCCGGGCACAAGTGCGGGCTAGGCTTAAGGCCGGGGCACAAGTGCGGGCTAGGCTTAAGGCCGGGGCACAAGTGCGGGCTAGGCTTATGGCCGGGGCACAAGTGCGGGCTAGGCTTAAGGCCGGGGCACAAGTGCGGGCTAGGCTTAAGGCCGGGACACAAGTGCGGGCTAGGCTTAAGGCCTGGGCACTATTTCGGGCTAGGCTTAAGGCCTGGGCACAAGTGCGGGCTAGGCTTAAGGCCTGGGCACAAGTGCGGGCTAGGCTTAAGGCCTGGGCACTATTTTGGGCTAGGCTTAAGGCCTGGGCACAAGTGCAGGCTAGGCTTAAGGCCGGGGCACAAGTGCGGGCTAGGCTTAAGGCTGGGGCACAAGTGCGGGCTAGGCTTAAGGCCGGGGCACAAGTGCGGGCTAGGCTTAAGGCCGGGGCACAAGTGCCCGTTAGGCTCAAGGCCGGGGCACAAGTGCAGGCTAGGCTTAAGGCCGGGGCACAAGTGCCGGCTAAGCTTAAGGCCGGGGCACAATTGCGGGCTAGGCTTAAGGCCGGGGCACAAGTGCTGGCTAGGCTTAAGGCATACAGCCAACTCTTTGCACTTTTTGCATAAAGGGTTAGGCACCCATAGGGGTGAAGAGCTATCTTTCACCCCTCTACTCTGTACTTGGACATTTAGGACTAGATCCTTTGTTGTACAGTGCGGAGCCTCTCCATAACCCCATGCTCCAAGCGACCAGGCACTTCTTGTCTGTCCTCCGTAAATGGGTAATGCCTTCTTCACCAATTACAGTCGTGCATGCGCATTCAGACGGGACAAGAGCGAAGAGCGTAAAGCTGGCCCTATGTGCATAACCAACATGAAGCTGAAGACAAAAACAAACAAACAAGCATTCAAGGGGCTCAAAAGTGCGGGCTAGGCTTAAGGCCTGGGCACAAGTGCGGGCTGGGCTTAAGGCCTGGGCACAAGTGCGGGCTGGGCTTAAGGCCTGGGCACAAGTGCGGGCTGGGCTTAAGGCCTGGGCACAAGTGCGGGCTGGGCTTAAGGCCTGGGCACAAGTGCGGGCTGGGCTTAAGGCCTGGGCACAAGTGCGGGCTGGGCTTAAGGCCTGGGCACAAGTGCGGGCTGGGCTTAAGGCCTGGGCACAAGTCCGGGCTGGGCTTAAGGCCTGGGCACAAGTCCGGGCTGTGCTTAAGGCCTGGGCACAAGTGCGGGCTAGGCTTAAGGCCTGGGCACAAGTGCGGGCTAGGCTTAAGGCCTGGGCACAAGTTTGGGCTAGGCTTAAGGCCTGGGCACAAGTGCGGGCTAGGCTTAAGGCCTGGGCACAAGTGCGGGCTAGGCTTAAGGCCTGGGCACAATTGCGGGCTAGGCTTAAGGCCTGGGCACAAGTGCGGGCTAGGCTTAAGGCCTGGGCACAAGTGCGGGCTAGGCTTAAGGCCTGGGCACAATTGCGGGCTAGGCTTAAGGCCTGGGCACAAGTGCGGGCTAGGCTTAAGGCCTGGGCACAAGTGCGGGCTAGGCTTAAGGCCGGGGCACAAGTGCGGGCTAGGCTTAAAGCCGGGGCACAAGTGCGGGCTAGGCTTAAGGCCGGGGCACAAGTGCGGGCTAGGCTTAAGGCCGGGGCACAAGTGCGGGCTAGGCTTAAGGCCGGGGCACAAGTGCGGGCTAGGCTTAAGGCCAGGGCACAAGTGCGGTCTAGGCTTAAGGCCGGGGCACAAGTACGGGCTAGGCTTAAGGCCGGGGCACAAGTGCGGGCTAGGCTTAAGGCCGGGGCACAAGTGCGGGCTAGGCTTAAGGCCGGGGCACAAGTGCGGTCTAGGCTTAAGGCCGGGGCACAAGTGCGGGCTAGGCTTAAGGCCGGGGCACAAGTGCGGGCTAGGCTTAAGGCCGGGGCACAAGTGCGGGCTAGGCTTAAGGCCGGGGCACAAGTGCGGGCTAGGCTTAAGGCCGGGGCACAAGTGCGGGCTAGGCTTAAGGCCGGGGCACAATTGCAGGCTAGGCTTAAGGCCGGGGCACAAGTGCTGGCTAGGCTTAAGGCATACAGCCAACTCTTTGCACTTTTTGCATAAAGGGTTAGGCACCCATAGGGGTGAAGAGCTATCTTTCACCCCTCTACTCTGTACTTGGACATTTAGGACTAGATCCTTTGTTGTACAGTGCGGAGCCTCTCCATATCCCCATGCTCCAAGCGACCAGGCACTTCTTGTCTGTCCTCCGTAAATGGGTAATGCCTTCTTCACCAATTACAGTCGTGCATGCGCATTCAGACGGGACAAGAGCGAAGAGCGTAAAGCTGGCCCTATGTGCATAACCAACATGAAGCTGAAGACAAAAACAAACAAACAAGATTTCAAGGGGCTCAAAAGTGCGGGCTAGGCTTAAGGCCTGGGCACAAGTGCGGGCTAGGATTAAGGCCTGGGCACAAGTGCGGGCTGGGCTTAAGGCCTGGGCACAAGTGCGGGCTAGGCTTAAGGCCTGGGCACAAGTGCGGGCTAGGCTTAAGGCCTGGGCACAAGTGCGGGCTAGGCTTAAGGCCTGGGCACAAGTGCGGGCTAGGCTTAAGGCCTGGGCACAAGTGCGGGCTAGGCTTAAGGCCGGGGCACAAGTGCGGGCTAGGCTTAAGGCCGGGGCACAAGTGCGGGCTAGGCTTAAGGCCGGGGCACAAGTGCGGGCTAGGCTTAAGGCCGGGGCACAAGTGCGGGCTAGGCTTAAGGCCGGGGCACAAGTGCGGGCTAGGCTTAAGGCCGGGGCACAAGTGCGGGCTAGGCTTAAGGCCGGGGCACAAGTGCGGGCTAGGCTTAAGGCCGGGGCACAAGTGCGGGCTAGGCTTAAGGCCGGGGCACAAGTGCGGGCTAGGCTTAAGGCCGGGGCACAATTGCGGGCTAGGCTTAAGGCCGGGGCACAATTGCGGGCTAGGCTTAAGGCCGGGGCACAAGTGCGGGCTAGGCTTAAGGCCTGGGCACTATTTCGGGCTAGGCTTAAGGCCTGGGCACAAGTGCGGGCTAGGCTTAAGGCCTGGGCACTATTTCGGGCTAGGCTTAAGGCCTGGGCACAAGTGCGGGCTAGGCTTAAGGCCTGGGCACAAGTGCGGGCTAGGCTTAAGGCCTGGGCACTATTTCGGGCTAGGCTTAAGGCCTGGGCACAAGTGCGGGCTAGGCTTAAGGCCTGGGCACAAGTGCGGGCTAGGCTTAAGGCCTGGGCACTATTTCGGGCTAGGCTTAAGGCCTGGGCACAAGTGCGGGCTAGGCTTAAGGCCTGGGCACAAGTGCGGGCTAGGCTTAAGGCCTGGGCACAAGTGCGGGCTAGGCTTAAGGCCTGGGCACAAGTGCGGGCTAGGCTTAAGGCCTGGGCACAAGTGCGGGCTAGGCTTAAGGCCGGGGCACAAGTGCGGGCTAGGCTTAAGGCCGGGGCACAAGTGCGGGCTAGGCTTAAGGCCGGGGCACAAGTGCGGGCTAGGCTTAAGGCCGAGGCACAAGTGCGGGCTAGGCTTAAGGCCGGGGCACAAGTACGGGCTAGGATTAAGGCCGGGGCACAAGTGCGGGCTAGGCTTAAGGCCGGGGCACAAGTGCGGGCTAGGCTTAAGGCCGGGGCACAAGTGTGGGCTAGGCTTAAGGCCGGGGCACAAGTGCGGGCTAGGCTTAAGGCCGGGGCACAAGTGCGGGCTAGGGTTAAGGCCGGGGCACAAGTGCGGGCTAGGCTTAAGGCCGGGGCACAAGTGCGGGCTAGGCTTAAGGCCGGGGCACAAGTGCGGTCTAGGCTTAAGGCCGGGGCACAAGTGCGGGCTAGGCTTAAGGCCGGGGCACAAGTGCGGGCTAGGCTTAAGGCCGGGGCACAAGTGTGGGCTAGGCTTAAGGCCGGGGCACAAGTGCGGGCTAGGCTTAAGGCCGGGGCACAAGTGCGGGCTAGGCTTAAGGCCGGGGCACAATTGCGGGCTAGGCTTAAGGCCGGGGCACAAGTGCTGGCTAGGCTTAAGGCATACAGCCAACTCTTTGCACTTTTTGCATAAAGGGTTAGGCACCCATAGGGGTGAAGAGCTATCTTTCACCCCTCTACTCTGTACTTGGACATTTAGGACTAGATCCTTTGTTGTACAGTGCGGAGCCTCTCCATATCCCCATGCTCCAAGCGACCAGGCACTTCTTGTCAGTCCTCCGTAAATGGGTAATGCCTTCTTCACCAATTACAGTCGTGCATGCGCATTCAGACGGGACAAGAGCGAAGAGCGTAAAGCTGGCCCTATGTGCATAACCAACATGAAGCTGAAGACAAAAACAAACAAACAAGCATTCAAGGGGCTCAAAAGTGCGGGCTAGGCTTAAGGCCTGGGCACAAGTGCGGGCTAGGATTAAGGCCTGGGCACAAGTGCGGGCTGGGCTTAAGGCCTGGGCACAAGTGCGGGCTAGGCTTAAGGCCTGGGCACAAGTGCGGGCTAGGCTTAAGGCCTGGGCACAAGTGCGGGCTAGGCTTAAGGCCTGGGCACAAGTGCGGGCTAGGCTTAAGGCCTGGGCACAAGTGCGGGCTAGGCTTAAGGCCGGGGCACAAGTGCGGGCTAGGCTTAAGGCCGGGGCACAAGTGCGGGCTAGGCTTAAGGCCGGGGCACAAGTGCGGGCTAGGCTTAAGGCCGGGGCACAAGTGCGGGCTAGGCTTAAGGCCGGGGCACAAGTGCGGGCTAGGCTTAAGGCCGGGGCACAAGTGCGGGCTAGGCTTAAGGCCGGGGCACAATTGCGGGCTAGGCTTAAGGCCGGGGCACAATTGCGGGCTAGGCTTAAGGCCGGGGCACAAGTGCGGGCTAGGCTTAAGGCCTGGGCACTATTTCGGGCTAGGCTTAAGGCCTGGGCACAAGTGCGGGCTAGGCTTAAGGCCTGGGCACTATTTCGGGCTAGGCTTAAGGCCTGGGCACAAGTGCGGGCTAGGCTTAAGGCCTGGGCACAAGTGCGGGCTAGGCTTAAGGCCTGGGCACTATTTCGGGCTAGGCTTAAGGCCTGGGCACAAGTGCGGGCTAGGCTTAAGGCCTGGGCACAAGTGCGGGCTAGGCTTAAGGCCTGGGCACTATTTCGGGCTAGGCTTAAGGCCTGGGCACAAGTGCGGGCTAGGCTTAAGGCCTGGGCACAAGTGCGGGCTAGGCTTAAGGCCTGGGCACAAGTGCGGGCTAGGCTTAAGGCCTGGGCACAAGTGCGGGCTAGGCTTAAGGCCTGGGCACAAGTGCGGGCTAGGCTTAAGGCCGGGGCACAAGTGCGGGCTAGGCTTAAGGCCGGGGCACAAGTGCGGGCTAGGCTTAAGGCCGGGGCACAAGTGCGGGCTAGGCTTAAGGCCGGGGCACAAGTGCGGGCTAGGCTTAAGGCCGGGGCACAAGTACGGGCTAGGATTAAGGCCGGGGCACAAGTGCGGGCTAGGCTTAAGGCCGGGGCACAAGTGCGGGCTAGGCTTAAGGCCGGGGCACAAGTGCAGGCTAGGCTTAAGGCCGGGGCACAAGTGCGGGCTAGGCTTAAGGCCGGGGCACAAGTGCGGGCTAGGCTTAAGGCCGGGGCACAAGTGCGGGCTAGGCTTAAGGCCGGGGCACAAGTGCGGGCTAGGCTTAAGGCCGGGGCACAAGTGCGGGCTAGGATTAAGGCCGGGGCACAAGTGCGGGCTGGGCTTAAGGCCGGGGCACAAGTGCGGGCTGGGCTTAAGGCCGGGGCACAAGTGCGGGCTGGGCTTAAGGCCGGGGCACAAGTGCGGGCTGGGCTTAAGGCCGGGGCACAAGTGCGGGCTGGGCTTAAGGCCGGGGCACAAGTGCGGGCTGGGCTTAAGGCCGGGGCACAAGTGCGGGCTGGGCTTAAGGCCGGGGCACAAGTGCGGGCTGGGCTTAAGGCCGGGGCACAAGTGCGGGCTGGGCTTAAGGCCTGGGCACAAGTGCGGGCTGGGCTTAAGGCCTGGGCACAAGTGCGGGCTGGGCTTAAGGCCTGGGCACAAGTGCGGGCTGGGCTTAAGGCCTGGGCACAAGTGCGGGCTGGGCTTAAGGCCTGGGCACAAGTGCGGGCTGTGCTTAAGGCCTGGGCACAAGTGCGGGCTAGGCTTAAGGCCTGGGCACAAGTGCGGGCTAGGCTTAAGGCCTGGGCACAAGTGCGGGCTAGGCTTAAGGCCTGGGCACAAGTGCGGGCTAGGCTTAAGGCCTGGGCACAAGTGCGGGCTAAGCTTAAGGCCTGGGCACAAGTGCGGGCTAGGCTTAAGGCCTGGGCACAAGTGCGGGCTAGGCTTAAGGCCTGGGCACAAGTGCGGGCTAGGCTTAAGGCCTGGGCACAAGTGCGGGCTAGGCTTAAGGCCGGGGCACAAGTGCGGGCTAGGCTTAAGGCCGGGGCACAAGTGCGGGCTAGGCTTAAGGCCGGGGCACAAGTGCGGGCTAGGCTTAAGGCCGGGGCACAAGTGCGGGCTTGGCTTAAGGCCGGGGCACAAGTGCGGGCTAGGCTTAAGGCCGGGGCACAAGTGCGGGCTAGGCTTAAGGCCGGGGCACAAGTGCGGGCTAGGCTTAAGGCCGGGGCACAAGTGCGGGCTAGGCTTAAGGCCTGGGCACAAGTGCGGGCTAGGCTTAAGGCCTGGGCACAAGTGCGGGCTAGGCTTAAGGCCTGGGCACAAGTGCGGGCTAGGCTTAAGGCCTGGGCACAAGTGCGGGCTAGGCTTAAGGCCTGGGCACAAGTGCGGGCTAGGCTTAAGGCCTGGGCACAAGTGCGGGCTAGGCTTAAGGCCTGGGCACAATTGCGGGCTAGGCTTAAGGCCTGGGCACAAGTGCGGGCTAGGCTTAAGGCCTGGGCACAAGTGCGGGCTAGACTTAAGGCCGGGGCACAAGTGCGGGCTAGGCTTAAGGCCTGGGCACAAGTGCGGGCTAGGCTTAAGGCCGGGGCACAAGTGCGGGCTAGGCTTAAGGCCGGGGCACAAGTGCGGGCTAGGCTTAAGGCCGGGGCACAAGTGCGGGCTAGGCTTAAGGCCTGGGCACAAGTGCGGGCTAGGCTTAAGGCCTGGGCACAAGTGCAGTGCTGGCTAGGCTTAAGGCATGGGCACAAGTGCTGGCTAGGCTTAAGGCATACAGCCAACTCTTTGCACAAAGGGTTAAGCACCCATAGGGGTGAAGAGCTAGCTTTCACCCCTCTACTCTGTACTTGGACATTTAGGACTAGATCCTTTGTTGTACAGTGCAGAGCCTCTCCATAACCCCATGCTCCAAGCGACCAGGCACTTCTTGTCTGTCCTCCGTAAATGGGTAATGCCTTCTTCACCAATTACAGTCGTGCATGCGCATTCAGACGGGACAAGAGCGAAGAGCGTAAAGCTGGCCCTATGTGCATAACCAACATGAAGCTGAAGACAAAAACAAACAAACAAGCATTCAAGGGGCTCAAAAGTGTGGGCTAGGCTTAAGGCCTGGGCACAAGTGCGGGCTAGGCTTAAGGCCTGGGCACAAGTGCGGGCTAGGCTTAAGGCCTGGGCACAAGTGCGGCTAGGCTTAAGGCCTGGGCACAAGTGCGGGCTAGGCTTAAGGCCTGGGCACAAGTACGGGCTGGGCTTAAGGCCGGGGCACAAGTGCGGGCTAGGCTTAAGGCCTGGGCACAAGTGCGGGCTAGGCTTAAGGCCTGGGCACAAGTGCGGGCTAGGCTTAAGGCCTGGGCACAAGTGCGGGCTAGGCTTAAGGCCTGGGCACAAGTGCGGGCTAGGCTTAAGGCCTGGGCACAAGTGCGGGCTAGGCTTAAGGCCTGGGCACAAGTGCGGGCTAGGCTTAAGGCCTGGGCACAAGTGCGGGCTAGGCTTAAGGCCTGGGCACAAGTGCGGGCTAGGCTTACGGCCTGGGCACAAGTGCGGGCTAGGCTTACGGCCTGGGCACAAGTGCGGGCTAGGCTTAAGGCCTGGGCACAAGTGGGGGCTAGGCTTAAGGCATTGGCACAAGTGCGGGCTAGGCTTAAGGCCTGGGCACAATTGCGGGCTAGGCTTAAGGCCTGGGCACAAGTGCGGGCTAGGCTTAAAGCCGGGGCACAAGTGCGGGCTAGGCTTAAGGCCTGGGCACTATTTCGGGCTAGGCTTAAGGCCTGGGCACTATTTCAGGCTAGGCTTAAGGCCTGGGCACAAGTGCGGGCTAGGCTTAAGGCCGGGGCACAAGTGCGGGCTAGGCTTAAGGCCGGGGCACAAGTGCGGGCTAGGCTTAAGGCCTGGGCACAAGTGCGGGCTAGGCTTAAGGCCTGAGCACAAGTGCGGGCTAGGCTTAAGGCCTGGGCACAAGTGCGGGATAGGCTTAAGGCCGGGGCACAAGTGCGGGCTAGGCTTAAGGCCGGGGCACAAGTGCGGGCTAGGCTTAAGGCCGGGGCACAAGTGCGGGCTAGGCTTAAGGCCGGGGCACAAGTGCGGGCTAGGCTTAAGGCCTGGGCACAAGTGCGGGATAGGCTTAAGGCCGGGGCACAAGTGCGGCCTAGGCTTAAGGCCGGGGCACAAGTGCGGGCTAGGCTTAAGGCCGGGGCACAAGTGCGGGCTAGGCTTAAGGCCGGGGCACAAGTGCGGGCTAGGCTTAAGGCCTGGGCACAAGTGCGGGCTAGGCTTAAGGCCGGGGCACAAGTGCGGGCTAGGCTTAAGGCCGGGGCACAAGTGCGGGCTAGGCTTAAGGCCTGGGCACTATTTCGGGCTAGGCTTAAGGCCTGGGCACTATTTCGGGCTAGGCTTAAGGCCTGAGCACAAGTGCGGGCTAGGCTTAAGGCCTGGGCACAAGTGCGGGCTAGGCTTAAGGCCTGGGCACAAGTGCGGGCTAGGCTTAAGGCCTGGGCACAAGTGCGGGCTAGGCTTAAGGCCTGGGCACAAGTGGGGGCTAGGCTTAAGGCCTGGGCACAAGTGGGGGCTAGGCTTAAGGCCTGGGCACAAGTGCGGGCTAGGCTTAAGGCCTGGGCACAAGTGCGGGCTAGGCTTAAGGCCTGGGCACAAGTGCGGGCTAGGCTTAAGGCCTGGGCACAAGTGCGGGCTAGGCTTAAGGCTGGGGCACAAGTGCGGGCTAGGCTTAAGGCCGGGGCACAAGTGCGGGCTAGGCTTAAGGCCGGGGCACAAGTGCGGGCTAGGCTTAAGGCCGGGGCACAAGTGCGGGCTAGGCTTAAGGCCGGGGCACAAGTGCGGGCTAGGCTTAAGGCCGGGGCACAAGTGCGGGCTAGGCTTAAGGCCGGGACACAAGTGCGGGCTAGGCTTAAGGCCGGGACACAAGTGCGGGCTAGGCTTAAGGCCTGGGCACTATTTCGGGCTAGGCTTAAGGCCTGGGCACAAGTGCGGGCTAGGCTTAAGGCCTGGGCACTATTTCGGGCTAGGCTTAAGGCCTGGGCACAAGTGCGGGCTAGGCTTAAGGCCGGGGCACAAGTGCGGGCTAGGCTTAAGGCTGGGGCACAAGTGCGGGCTAGGCTTAAGGCTGGGGCACAAGTGCGGGCTAGGCTTAAGGCCGGGGCACAAGTGCGGGCTAGGCTTAAGGCCGGGGCACAAGTGCGGGCTAGGCTTAAGGCCTGGGCACAAGTGCCGGCTAGGCTTAAGGCCGGGGCACAAGTGCGGGCTAGGCTTAAGGCCGGGGCACAAGTGCGGGCTAGGCTTAAGGCCGGGGCACAAGTGCCGGCTAGGCTTAAGGCCGGGGCACAATTGCGGGCTAGGCTTAAGGCCGGGGCACAAGTGCTGGCTAGGCTTAAGGCATACAGCCAACTCTTTGCACTTTTTGCATAAAGGGTTAGGCACCCATAGGGGTGAAGAGCTATCTTTCACCCCTCTACTCTGTACTTGGACATTTAGGACTAGATCCTTTGTTGTACAGTGCGGAGCCTCTCCATAACCCCATGCTCCAAGCGACCAGGCACTTCTTGTCTGTCCTCCGTAAATGGGTAATGCCTTCTTCACCAATTACAGTCGTGCATGCGCATTCAGACGGGACAAGAGCGAAGAGCGTAAAGCTGGCCCTATGTGCATAACCAACATGAAGCTGAAGACAAAAACAAACAAGCATTCAAGGGGCTCAAAAGTGCGGGCTAGGCTTAAGGCCTGGGCACAAGTGCGGGCTGGGCTTAAGGCCTGGGCACAAGTGCGGGCTGGGCTTAAGGCCTGGGCACAAGTGCGGGCTGGGCTTAAGGCCTGGGCACAAGTGCGGGCTGGGCTTAAGGCCTGGGCACAAGTGCGGGCTGGGCTTAAGGCCTGGGCACAAGTGCGGGCTGGGCTTAAGGCCTGGGCACAAGTGCGGGCTGGGCTTAAGGCCTGGGCACAAGTGCGGGCTGGGCTTAAGGCCTGGGCACAAGTGCGGGCTAGGCTTAAGGCCTGGGCACAAGTGCGGGCTAGGCTTAAGGCCTGGGCACAAGTGCGGGCTAGGCTTAAGGCCTGGGCACAAGTGCGGGCTAGGCTTAAGGCCTGGGCACAAGTGCGGGCTAGGCTTAAGGCCTGGGCACAATTGCGGGCTAGGCTTAAAGCCTGGGCACAAGTGCGGGCTAGGCTTAAGGCCTGGGCACAAGTGCGGGCTAGGCTTAAGGCCTGGGCACAATTGCGGGCTAGGCTTAAGGCCTGGGCACAAGTGCGGGCTAGGCTTAAGGCCTGGGCACAAGTGCGGGCTAGGCTTAAGGCCGGGGCACAAGTGCGGGCTAGGCTTAAAGCCGGGGCACAAGTGCGGGCTAGGCTTAAGGCCGGGGCACAAGTGCGGGCTAGGCTTAAGGCCGAGGCACAAGTGCGGGCTAGGCTTAAGGCCGGGGCACAAGTGCGGGCTAGGCTTAAGGCCGGGGCACAAGTGCGGGCTAGGCTTAAGGCCGGGGCACAAGTGCGGGCTAGGCTTAAGGCCGGGGCACAAGTGCGGGCTAGGCTTAAGGCCGGGGCACAAGTGCGGGCTAGGCTTAAGGCCGGGGCACAAGTACGGGCTAGGCATAAGGCCTGGGCACAAGTGCGTCTAGGCTTAAGGCCTGGGCACAAGTGCGGGCTAGGCTTAAGGCCTGGGCACAAGTGCAGGCTAGGCTTAAGGCCTGGGCACAAGTTCGGGCTAGGCTTAAGGCCTGGGCACAAGTGCAGGCTAAGCTTAAGGCCGGGGCACAAGTGCTGGCTAGGCTTAAGGCATACAGCCAACTCTTTGAACTTTTTGCATAAAGGGATAGGCACCCATAGGGGTGAAGAGCTATCTTTCACCCCTCTACTCTGTACTTGGACATTTAGGACTAGATCCTTTGTTGTACAGTGCGGAGCCTCTCCATAACCCCATTCTCCAAGCGACCAGGCACTTCTTGTCTGTCCTCCGTAAATGGGTAATGCCTTCTTCACCAATTACAGTCGTGCATGCGCATTCAGACGGGACAAGAGCGAAGAGCGTAAAGCTGGCCCTATGTGCATAGCCAACATGAAGCTGAAGACAAAAACAAACAAACAAGCATTCAAGGGGCTCAAAAGTGCGGGCTAGGCTTAAGGCCTGGGCACAAGTGCGGGCTGGGCTTAAGGCCTGGGCACAAGTGCGGGCTGGGCTTAAGGCCTGGGCACAAGTGCGGGCTGGGCTTAAGGCCTGGGCACAAGTGCGGGCTGGGCTTAAGGCCTGGGCACAAGTGCGGGCTGGGCTTAAGGCCTGGGCACAAGTGCGGGCTGGGCTTAAGGCCTGGGCACAAGTGCGGGCTGGGCTTAAGGCCTGGGCACAAGTGCGGGCTGGGCTTAAGGCCTGGGCACAAGTGCGGGCTGGGCTTAAGGCCTGGGCACAAGTGCGGGCTGGGCTTAAGGCCTGGGCACAAGTGCGGGCTGGGCTTAAGGCCTGGGCACAAGTGCGGGCTAGGCTTAAGGCCTGGGCACAAGTGCGGGCTAGGCTTAAGGCCTGGGCACAAGTGCGGGCTAGGCTTAAGGCCTGGGCACAAGTGCGGGCTAGGCTTAAGGCCTGGGCACAAGTGCGGGCTAGGCTTAAGGCCTGGGCACAATTGCGGGCTAGGCTTAAGGCCTGGGCACAAGTGCGGGCTAGGCTTAAGGCCTGGGCACAAGTGCGGGCTAGGCTTAAGGCCTGGGCACAATTGCGGGCTAGGCTTAAGGCCTGGGCACAAGTGCGGGCTAGGCTTAAGGCCTGGGCACAAGTGCGGGCTAGGCTTAAGGCCGGGGCACAAGTGCGGGCTAGGCTTAAAGCCGGGGCACAAGTGCGGGCTAGGCTTAAGGCCGGGGCACAAGTGCGGGCTAGGCTTAAGGCCGGGGCACAAGTGCGGGCTAGGCTTAAGGCCGGGGCACAAGTGCGGGCTAGGCTTAAGGCCGGGGCACAAGTGCGGGCTAGGCTTAAGGCCGGGGCACAAGTGCGGGCTAGGCTTAAGGCCGGGGCACAAGTGCGGGCTACGCTTAAGGCCGGGGCACAAGTACGGGCTAGGCTTAAGGCCTGGGCACAAGTGCGTCTAGGCTTAAGGCCTGGGCACAAGTGCGGGCTAGGCTTAAGGCCTGGGCACAAGTGCAGGCTAGGCTTAAGGCCTGGGCACAAGTGCGGGCTAGGCTTAAGGCTTGGGCACAAGTGCGGGCTAGGCTTAAGGCCTGGGCACAAGTGCGGGCTAGGCTTAAGGCCTGGGCACAAGTGCGGGCTAGGCTTAAGGCCTGGGCACTATTTCGGGCTAGGCTTAAGGCCTGGGCACTATTTCGGGCTAGGCTTAAGGCCTGGGCACAAGTGCGGGCTAGACTTAAGGCCGGGGCACAAGTGCGGGCTAGGCTTAAGGCCGGGGCACAAGTGCGGGCTAGGCTTAAGGCCTGGGCACAAGTGCGGGCTAGGCTTAAGGCCTGGGCACAAGTGCGGGCTAGGCTTAAGGCCTGGGCACAAGTGCAGTGCTGGCTAGGATCAAGGCAGGGGGCACAAGTGCTGGCTAGGCTTAAGGCATGGGCACAAGTGCTGGCTAGGCTTAAGACATACAGCCAACTCTTTGCACTCTTTGCATAAAGGGTTAAGCACCCATAGGGGTGAAGAGCTAGCTTTCACCCCTCTACTCTGTACTTGGACATTTAGGACTAGATCCTTTGTTGTACAGTGCGGAGCCTCTCCATAACCCCATGCTCCAAGCGACCAGGCACTTCTTGTCTGTCCTCCGTAAATGGGTAATGCCTTCTTCACCAATTACAGTCGTGCATGCGCATTCAGACGGGACAAGAGCGAAGAGCGTAAAGCTGGCCCTATGTGCATAACCAACATGAAGCTGAAGACAAAAACAAACAAACAAGCATTCAAGGGGCTCAAAAGTGCGGGCTAGGCTTAAGGCCTGGGCACAAGTGAGGGCTAGGCTTAAGGCCTGGGCACAAGTGCGGGCTGGGCTTAAGGCCTGGGCACAAGTGCAGGCTGGGCTTAAGGCCGGGGCACAAGTGCGGGCTGGGCTTAAGGCCGGGGCACAAGTGCGGGCTGGGCTTAAGGCCTGGGCACAAGTGCGGGCTGGGCTTAAGGCCTGGGCACAAGTGCGGGCTGGGCTTAAGGCCTGGGCACAAGTGCGGGCTGGGCTTAAGGCCTGGGCACAAGTGCGGGCTGGGCTTAAGGCCTGGGCACAAGTGCGGGCTGGGCTTAAGGCCTGGGCACAAGTGCGGGCTGGGCTTACGGCCTGGGCACAAGTGCGGGCTGATCTTAAGGCCTGGGCACAAGTGCAGGCTGGGCTTAAGGCCTGGGCACAAGTGCGGGCTAGGCTTAAGGCCTGGGCAAAAGTGCGGGCTAGGCTTAAGGCCTGGGCACAAGTGCGGGCTAGGCTTAAGGCCTGGGCACAAGTGCGGGTTAGGCTTAAGGCCTGGGCACAAGTGCGGGCTAGGCTTAAGGCCTGGGCACAAGTGCGGGCTAGGCTTAAGGCCTGGGCACAAGTGCGGGCTAGGCTTAAGGCCTGGGCACAAGTGCTGGCTAGGCTTAAGGCCTGGGCACAAGTGCGGGCTAGGCTTAAGGCCTGGGCACAAGTGCGGGCTAGGCTTAAGGCCTGGGCACAAGTGCGAGCTAGGCTTAAGGCCGGGGCACAAGTGCGGGCTAGGCTTAAGGCCGAGGCTTAAGGCCGGGGCACAAGTGCGGGCTAGGCTTAAGGCCGGGGCACAAGTGCGGGCTAGGCTTAAGGCCTGGGCACAAGTGCGGGCTAGGCTTAAGGCCTGGGCACAAGTGCGGGCTAGGCTTAAGGCCTGGGCACAAGTGCAGTGCTGGCTAGGATCAAGGGAGGGGGCACAAGTGCTGGCTAGGCTTAAGGCATGGGCACAAGTGCTGGCTAGGCTTAAGGCATACAGCTAACTCTTTGCACTCTTTGCATAAAGGGTTAGGCACCCATAGGGGTGAAGAGCTAGCTTTCACCCCTCTACTCTGTACTTGGACATTTAGGACTAGATCCTTTGTTGTACAGTGCGGAGCCTCTCCATAACCCCATGCTCCAAGCGACCAGGCACTTCTTGTCTGTCCTCCGTAAATGGGTAATGCCTTCTTCCCCAATTACAGTCGTGCATGCGCATTCAGACGGGACAAGAGCGAAGAGCGTAAAGCTGGCCCTGTGCATAACCAACATGAAGCTGAAGACAAAAACAAACAAGCATTCAAGGGGCTCAAAAGTGCGGGCTAGGCTTAAGGCCTGGGCACAAGTGCGGGCTAGGCTTAAGGCCTGGGCACAAGTGCGGGCTAGGCTTAAGGCCTGGGCACAAGTGCGGGCTAGGCTTAAGGCCTGGGCACAAGTGCGGGCTAGGCTTAACGCCTGGGCACAAGTGCGGGCTAGGCTTAAGGCCGGGGCACAAGTGCGGGCTAGGCTTAAGGCCGGGGCACAAGTGCGGGCTAGGCTTAATGCCTGGGCACAAGTGCGGGCTGGGCTTAAGGCCTGGGCACAAGTGCGGGCTGGGCTTAAGGCCTGGGCACAAGTGCGGGCTGGGCTTAAGGCCTGGGCACAAGTGCGGGCTGGGCTTAAGGCCTGGGCACAAGTGCGGGCTGGGCTTAAGGCCTGGGCACAAGTGCGGGCTGGGCTTAAGGCCTGGGCACAAGTGCGGGCTGGGCTTAAGGCCTGGGCACAAGTGCGGGCTGGGCTTAAGGCCTGGGCACAAGTGCGGGCTGGGCTTAAGGCCTGGGCACAAGTGCGGGCTGGGCTTAAGGCCTGGGCACAAGTGCGGGCTAGGCTTAAGGCCTGGGCACAAGTGCGGGCTAGGCTTAAGGCCTGGGCACAAGTGCGGGCTAGGCTTAAGGCCTGGGCACAAATGCGGGCTAGGCTTAAGGCCTGGGCACAATTGCGGGCTAGGCTTAAGGCCTGGGCACAAGTGCGGGCTAGGCTTAAGGCCTGGGCACAAGTGCGGGCTAGGCTTAAGGCCTGGGCACAATTGCGGGCTAGACTTAAGGCCTGGGCACAAGTGCGGGCTAGGCTTAAGGCCTGGGCACAAGTGCTGGCTAGGCTTAAGGCCTGGGCACAAGTGCGGGCTAGGCTTAAGGCCTGGGCACAAGTGCGGGCTAGGCTTAAGGCCGGGGCACAAGTGCGAGCTAGGCTTAAGGCCGGGGCACAAGTGCGGGCTAGGCTTAAGGCCTGGGCACAAGTGCGGGCTAGGCTTAAGGCCTGGGCACAAGTGCGGGCTAGGCTTAAGGCCTGGGCACAAGTGCGGGCTAGGCTTAAGGCCTGGGCACAAGTGCAGTGCTGGCTAGGATCAAGGCAGGGGGCACAAGTGCTGGCTAGGCTTAAGGCATGGGCACAAGTGCTGGCTAGGCTTAAGGCATACAGCTAACTCTTTGCACTCTTTGCATAAAGGGTTAGGCACCCTTAGGGGTGAAGAGCTAGCTTTCACCCCTCTACTCTGTACTTGGACATTTAGGACTAGATCCTTTGTTGTACAGTGCGGAGCCTCTCCATAACCCCATGCTCCAAGCGACCAGGCACTTCTTGTCTGTCCTCCGTAAATGGGTAATGCCTTCTTCCCCAATTACAGTCGTGCATGCGCATTCAGACGGGACAAGAGCGAAGAGCGTAAAGCTGGCCCTGTGCATAACCAACATGAAGCTGAAGACAAAAACAAACAAACAAGCATTCAAGGGGCTCAAAAGTGTGGGCTAGGCTTAAGGCCAGGGCACAAGTGCGGGCTAGGCTTAAGGCCTGGGCACAAGTGCGGGCTAGGCTTAAGGCCTGGGCACAAGTGCGGGCTAGGCTTAAGGCCTGGGCACAAGTGCGGGCTAGGCTTAACGCCTGGGCACAAGTGCGGGCTAGGCTTAAGGCCGGGGCACAAGTGCGGGCTAGGCTTAAGGCCGGGGCACAAGTGCAGGCTAGGCTTAATGCCTGGGCACAAGTGCGGGCTGGGCTTAAGGCCTGGGCACAAGTGCGGGCTGGGCTTAAGGCCTGGGCACAAGTGCGGGCTGGGCTTAAGGCCTGGGCACAAGTGCGGGCTGGGCTTAAGGCCTGGGCACAAGTGCGGGCTGGGCTTAAGGCCTGGGCACAAGTGCGGGCTGGGCTTAAGGCCTTGGCACAAGTGCGGGCTGGGCTTAAGGCCTGGGCACAAGTGCGGGCTGGGCTTAAGGCCTGGGCACAAGTGCGGGCTAGGCTTAAGGCCTGGGCACAAGTGCGGGCTAGGCTTAAGGCCTGGGCACAAGTGCGGGCTAGGCTTAAGGCCTGGGCACAAGTGCGGGCTAGGCTTAAGGCCTGGGCACAAGTGCGGGCTAGGCTTAAGGCCTGGGCACAATTGCGGGCTAGGCTTAAAGCCTGGGCACAAGTGCGGGCTAGGCTTAAGGCCTGGGCACAAGTGCGGGCTAGGCTTAAGGCCTGGGCACAATTGCGGGCTAGGCTTAAGGCCTGGGCACAAGTGCGGGCTAGGCTTAAGGCCTGGGCACAAGTGCGGGCTAGGCTTAAGGCCGGGGCACAAGTGCGGGCTAGGCTTAAAGCCGGGGCACAAGTGCGGGCTAGGCTTAAGGCCGGGGCACAAGTGCAGGCTAGGCTTAAGGCCGAGGCACAAGTGCGGGCTAGGCTTAAGGCCGGGGCACAAGTGCGGGCTAGGCTTAAGGCCGGGGCACAAGTGCGGGCTAGGCTTAAGGCCGGGGCACAAGTGCGGGCTAGGCTTAAGGCCGGGGCACAAGTGCGGGCTAGGCTTAAGGCCGGGGCACAAGTGCGGGCTAGGCTTAAGGCCGGGGCACAAGTACGGGCTAGGCATAAGGCCTGGGCACAAGTGCGTCTAGGCTTAAGGCCTGGGCACAAGTGCGGGCTAGGCTTAAGGCCTGGGCACAAGTGCAGGCTAGGCTTAAGGCCTGGGCACAAGTTCGGGCTAGGCTTAAGGCCTGGGCACAAGTGCAGGCTAAGCTTAAGGCCGGGGCACAAGTGCTGGCTAGGCTTAAGGCATACAGCCAACTCTTTGAACTTTTTGCATAAAGGGATAGGCACCCATAGGGGTGAAGAGCTATCTTTCACCCCTCTACTCTGTACTTGGACATTTAGGACTAGATCCTTTGTTGTACAGTGCGGAGCCTCTCCATAACCCCATTCTCCAAGCGACCAGGCACTTCTTGTCTGTCCTCCGTAAATGGGTAATGCCTTCTTCACCAATTACAGTCGTGCATGCGCATTCAGACGGGACAAGAGCGAAGAGCGTAAAGCTGGCCCTATGTGCATAGCCAACATGAAGCTGAAGACAAAAACAAACAAACAAGCATTCAAGGGGCTCAAAAGTGCGGGCTAGGCTTAAGGCCTGGGCACAAGTGCGGGCTGGGCTTAAGGCCTGGGCACAAGTGCGGGCTGGGCTTAAGGCCTGGGCACAAGTGCGGGCTGGGCTTAAGGCCTGGGCACAAGTGCGGGCTGGGCTTAAGGCCTGGGCACAAGTGCGGGCTGGGCTTAAGGCCTGGGCACAAGTGCGGGCTGGGCTTAAGGCCTGGGCACAAGTGCGGGCTGGGCTTAAGGCCTGGGCACAAGTGCGGGCTGGGCTTAAGGCCTGGGCACAAGTGCGGGCTGGGCTTAAGGCCTGGGCACAAGTGCGGGCTGGGCTTAAGGCCTGGGCACAAGTGCGGGCTGGGCTTAAGGCCTGGGCACAAGTGCGGGCTAGGCTTAAGGCCTGGGCACAAGTGCGGGCTAGGCTTAAGGCCTGGGCACAAGTGCGGGCTAGGCTTAAGGCCTGGGCACAAGTGCGGGCTAGGCTTAAGGCCTGGGCACAAGTGCGGGCTAGGCTTAAGGCCTGGGCACAATTGCGGGCTAGGCTTAAGGCCTGGGCACAAGTGCGGGCTAGGCTTAAGGCCTGGGCACAAGTGCGGGCTAGGCTTAAGGCCTGGGCACAATTGCGGGCTAGGCTTAAGGCCTGGGCACAAGTGCGGGCTAGGCTTAAGGCCTGGGCACAAGTGCGGGCTAGGCTTAAGGCCGGGGCACAAGTGCGGGCTAGGCTTAAAGCCGGGGCACAAGTGCGGGCTAGGCTTAAGGCCGGGGCACAAGTGCGGGCTAGGCTTAAGGCCGGGGCACAAGTGCGGGCTAGGCTTAAGGCCGGGGCACAAGTGCGGGCTAGGCTTAAGGCCGGGGCACAAGTGCGGGCTAGGCTTAAGGCCGGGGCACAAGTGCGGGCTAGGCTTAAGGCCGGGGCACAAGTGCGGGCTACGCTTAAGGCCGGGGCACAAGTACGGGCTAGGCTTAAGGCCTGGGCACAAGTGCGTCTAGGCTTAAGGCCTGGGCACAAGTGCGGGCTAGGCTTAAGGCCTGGGCACAAGTGCAGGCTAGGCTTAAGGCCTGGGCACAAGTGCGGGCTAGGCTTAAGGCTTGGGCACAAGTGCGGGCTAGGCTTAAGGCCTGGGCACAAGTGCGGGCTAGGCTTAAGGCCTGGGCACAAGTGCGGGCTAGGCTTAAGGCCTGGGCACTATTTCGGGCTAGGCTTAAGGCCTGGGCACTATTTCGGGCTAGGCTTAAGGCCTGGGCACAAGTGCGGGCTAGACTTAAGGCCGGGGCACAAGTGCGGGCTAGGCTTAAGGCCGGGGCACAAGTGCGGGCTAGGCTTAAGGCCTGGGCACAAGTGCGGGCTAGGCTTAAGGCCTGGGCACAAGTGCGGGCTAGGCTTAAGGCCTGGGCACAAGTGCAGTGCTGGCTAGGATCAAGGCAGGGGGCACAAGTGCTGGCTAGGCTTAAGGCATGGGCACAAGTGCTGGCTAGGCTTAAGACATACAGCCAACTCTTTGCACTCTTTGCATAAAGGGTTAAGCACCCATAGGGGTGAAGAGCTAGCTTTCACCCCTCTACTCTGTACTTGGACATTTAGGACTAGATCCTTTGTTGTACAGTGCGGAGCCTCTCCATAACCCCATGCTCCAAGCGACCAGGCACTTCTTGTCTGTCCTCCGTAAATGGGTAATGCCTTCTTCACCAATTACAGTCGTGCATGCGCATTCAGACGGGACAAGAGCGAAGAGCGTAAAGCTGGCCCTATGTGCATAACCAACATGAAGCTGAAGACAAAAACAAACAAACAAGCATTCAAGGGGCTCAAAAGTGCGGGCTAGGCTTAAGGCCTGGGCACAAGTGAGGGCTAGGCTTAAGGCCTGGGCACAAGTGCGGGCTGGGCTTAAGGCCTGGGCACAAGTGCAGGCTGGGCTTAAGGCCGGGGCACAAGTGCGGGCTGGGCTTAAGGCCGGGGCACAAGTGCGGGCTGGGCTTAAGGCCTGGGCACAAGTGCGGGCTGGGCTTAAGGCCTGGGCACAAGTGCGGGCTGGGCTTAAGGCCTGGGCACAAGTGCGGGCTGGGCTTAAGGCCTGGGCACAAGTGCGGGCTGGGCTTAAGGCCTGGGCACAAGTGCGGGCTGGGCTTAAGGCCTGGGCACAAGTGCGGGCTGGGCTTAAGGCCTGGGCACAAGTGCGGGCTGATCTTAAGGCCTGGGCACAAGTGCAGGCTGGGCTTAAGGCCTGGGCACAAGTGCGGGCTAGGCTTAAGGCCTGGGCACAAGTGCGGGCTAGGCTTAAGGCCTGGGCACAAGTGCGGGCTAGGCTTAAGGCCTGGGCACAAGTGCGGGTTAGGCTTAAGGCCTGGGCACAAGTGCGGGCTAGGCTTAAGGCCTGGGCACAAGTGCGGGCTAGGCTTAAGGCCTGGGCACAAGTGCGGGCTAGGCTTAAGGCCTGGGCACAAGTGCTGGCTAGGCTTAAGGCCTGGGCACAAGTGCGGGCTAGGCTTAAGGCCTGGGCACAAGTGCGGGCTAGGCTTAAGGCCTGGGCACAAGTGCGAGCTAGGCTTAAGGCCGGGGCACAAGTGCGGGCTAGGCTTAAGGCCGAGGCTTAAGGCCGGGGCACAAGTGCGGGCTAGGCTTAAGGCCGGGGCACAAGTGCGGGCTAGGCTTAAGGCCTGGGCACAAGTGCGGGCTAGGCTTAAGGCCTGGGCACAAGTGCGGGCTAGGCTTAAGGCCTGGGCACAAGTGCAGTGCTGGCTAGGATCAAGGGAGGGGGCACAAGTGCTGGCTAGGCTTAAGGCATGGGCACAAGTGCTGGCTAGGCTTAAGGCATACAGCTAACTCTTTGCACTCTTTGCATAAAGGGTTAGGCACCCATAGGGGTGAAGAGCTAGCTTTCACCCCTCTACTCTGTACTTGGACATTTAGGACTAGATCCTTTGTTGTACAGTGCGGAGCCTCTCCATAACCCCATGCTCCAAGCGACCAGGCACTTCTTGTCTGTCCTCCGTAAATGGGTAATGCCTTCTTCCCCAATTACAGTCGTGCATGCGCATTCAGACGGGACAAGAGCGAAGAGCGTAAAGCTGGCCCTGTGCATAACCAACATGAAGCTGAAGACAAAAACAAACAAGCATTCAAGGGGCTCAAAAGTGCGGGCTAGGCTTAAGGCCTGGGCACAAGTGCGGGCTAGGCTTAAGGCCTGGGCACAAGTGCGGGCTAGGCTTAAGGCCTGGGCACAAGTGCGGGCTAGGCTTAAGGCCTGGGCACAAGTGCGGGCTAGGCTTAACGCCTGGGCACAAGTGCGGGCTAGGCTTAAGGCCGGGGCACAAGTGCGGGCTAGGCTTAAGGCCGGGGCACAAGTGCGGGCTAGGCTTAATGCCTGGGCACAAGTGCGGGCTGGGCTTAAGGCCTGGGCACAAGTGCGGGCTGGGCTTAAGGCCTGGGCACAAGTGCGGGCTGGGCTTAAGGCCTGGGCACAAGTGCGGGCTGGGCTTAAGGCCTGGGCACAAGTGCGGGCTGGGCTTAAGGCCTGGGCACAAGTGCGGGCTGGGCTTAAGGCCTGGGCACAAGTGCGGGCTGGGCTTAAGGCCTGGGCACAAGTGCGGGCTGGGCTTAAGGCCTGGGCACAAGTGCGGGCTGGGCTTAAGGCCTGGGCACAAGTGCGGGCTGGGCTTAAGGCCTGGGCACAAGTGCGGGCTAGGCTTAAGGCCTGGGCACAAGTGCGGGCTAGGCTTAAGGCCTGGGCACAAGTGCGGGCTAGGCTTAAGGCCTGGGCACAAATGCGGGCTAGGCTTAAGGCCTGGGCACAATTGCGGGCTAGGCTTAAGGCCTGGGCACAAGTGCGGGCTAGGCTTAAGGCCTGGGCACAAGTGCGGGCTAGGCTTAAGGCCTGGGCACAATTGCGGGCTAGACTTAAGGCCTGGGCACAAGTGCGGGCTAGGCTTAAGGCCTGGGCACAAGTGCTGGCTAGGCTTAAGGCCTGGGCACAAGTGCGGGCTAGGCTTAAGGCCTGGGCACAAGTGCGGGCTAGGCTTAAGGCCGGGGCACAAGTGCGAGCTAGGCTTAAGGCCGGGGCACAAGTGCGGGCTAGGCTTAAGGCCTGGGCACAAGTGCGGGCTAGGCTTAAGGCCTGGGCACAAGTGCGGGCTAGGCTTAAGGCCTGGGCACAAGTGCGGGCTAGGCTTAAGGCCTGGGCACAAGTGCAGTGCTGGCTAGGATCAAGGCAGGGGGCACAAGTGCTGGCTAGGCTTAAGGCATGGGCACAAGTGCTGGCTAGGCTTAAGGCATACAGCTAACTCTTTGCACTCTTTGCATAAAGGGTTAGGCACCCTTAGGGGTGAAGAGCTAGCTTTCACCCCTCTACTCTGTACTTGGACATTTAGGACTAGATCCTTTGTTGTACAGTGCGGAGCCTCTCCATAACCCCATGCTCCAAGCGACCAGGCACTTCTTGTCTGTCCTCCGTAAATGGGTAATGCCTTCTTCCCCAATTACAGTCGTGCATGCGCATTCAGACGGGACAAGAGCGAAGAGCGTAAAGCTGGCCCTGTGCATAACCAACATGAAGCTGAAGACAAAAACAAACAAACAAGCATTCAAGGGGCTCAAAAGTGTGGGCTAGGCTTAAGGCCTGGGCACAAGTGCGGGCTAGGCTTAAGGCCTGGGCACAAGTGCGGGCTAGGCTTAAGGCCTGGGCACAAGTGCGGGCTAGGCTTAAGGCCTGGGCACAAGTGCGGGCTAGGCTTAAGGCCTGGGCACAAGTGCGGGCTAGGCTTAACGCCTGGGCACAAGTGCGGGCTAGGCTTAAGGCCGGGGCACAAGTGCGGGCTAGGCTTAAGGCCGGGGCACAAGTGCAGGCTAGGCTTAATGCCTGGGCACAAGTGCGGGCTGGGCTTAAGGCCTGGGCACAAGTGCGGGCTGGGCTTAAGGCCTGGGCACAAGTGCGGGCTGGGCTTAAGGCCTGGGCACAAGTGCGGGCTGGGCTTAAGGCCTGGGCACAAGTGCGGGCTGGGCTTAAGGCCTGGGCACAAGTGCGGGCTGGGCTTAAGGCCTTGGCACAAGTGCGGGCTGGGCTTAAGGCCTGGGCACAAGTGCGGGCTGGGCTTAAGGCCTGGGCACAAGTGCGGGCTAGGCTTAAGGCCTGGGCACAAGTGCGGGCTAGGCTTAAGGCCTGGGCACAAGTGCGGGCTAGGCTTAAGGCCTGGGCACAGGTGCGGGCTAGCCTTAAGGCCTGGGCACAAGTGCGGGCTAGGCTTAAGGCCTGGGCACAATTGCGGGCTAGGCTTAAGGCCTGGGCACAAGTGCGGGCTAGGCTTAAGGCCTGGGCACAAGTGCGGGCTAGGCTTAAGGCCTGGGCACAAGTGCGGGCTAGGCTTAAGGCCGGGGCACAAGTGCGGGCTAGGCTTAAGGCCGGGGCACAAGTGCGGGCTAGGCTTAAGGCCGGGGCACAAGTGCGGGCTAGGCTTAAGGCCGGGGCACAAGTGCGGGCTAGGCTTAAGGCCGGGGCACAAGTGCGGGCTAGGCTTAAGGCCGGGGCACAAGTGCGGGCTAGGCTTAAGGCCGGGGCACAAGTGCGGGCTAGGCTTAAGGCCGGGGCACAAGTACGGGCTAGGCTTAAGGCCTGGGCACAAGTGCGTCTAGGCTTAAGGCCTGGGCACAAGTGCGGGCTAGGCTTAAGGCCTGGGCACAAGTGCAGGCTAGGCTTAAGGCCTGGGCACAAGTGCGGGCTAGGCTTAAGGCCTGGGCACAAGTGCAGGCTAGGCTTAAGGCCGGGGCACAAGTGCTGGCTAGGCTTAAGGCATACAGCCAACTCTTTGAACTTTTTGCATAAAGGGTTAGGCACCCATAGGGGTGAAGAGCTATCTTTCACCCCTCTACTCTGTACTTGGACATTTAGGACTAGATCCTTTGTTGTACAGTGCGGAGCCTCTCCATAACCCCATGCTCCAAGCGACCAGGCACTTCTTGTCTGTCCTCCGTAAATGGGTAATGCCTTCTTCACCAATTACAGTCGTGCATGCGCATTCAGACGGGACAAGAGCGAAGAGCGTAAAGCTGGCCCTATGTGCATAACCTACATGAAGCTGAAGACAAAAACAAACAAACAAGCATTCAAGGGGCTCAAAAGTGCGGGCTAGGCTTAAGGCCTGGGCACAAGTGCGGGCTAGGCTTAAGGCCTGGGCACAAGTGCGGGCTGGGCTTAAGGCCTGGGCACAAGTGCGGGCTGGGCTTAAGGCCTGGGCACAAGTGCGGGCTGGGCTTAAGGCCTGGGCACAAGTGCGGGCTGGGCTTAAGGCCTGGGCACAAGTGCAGGCTGGGCTTAAGGCCTGGGCACAAGTGCGGGCTGGGCTTAAGGCCTGGGCACAAGTGCGGGCTGGGCTTAAGGCCTGGGCACAAGTGCGGGCTGGGCTTAAGGCCTGGGCACAAGTGCGGGCTGGGCTTAAGGCCTGGGCACAAGTGCGGGCTGGGCTTAAGGCCTGGGCACAAGTGCGGGCTAGGCTTAAGGCCTTGGCACAAGTGCGGGCTAGGCTTAAGGCCTGGGCACAAGTGCGGGCTAGGCTTAAGGCCTGGGCACAAGTGCGGGCTAGGCTTAAGGCCTGGGCACAATAGCGGGCTAGGCTTAAGGCCTGGGCACAAGTGCGGGCTAGGCTTAAGGCCTGGGCACAAGTGCGGGCTAGGCTTAAGGCCTGGGCACAATTGCGGGCTAGGCTTAAGGCCTGGGCACAAGTGCGGGCTAGGCTTAAGGCCTGGGCACAAGTGCGGGCTAGGCTTAAGGCCGGGGCACAAGTGCGGGCTAGGCTTAAAGCCGGGGCACAAGTGCGGGCTAGGCTTAAGGCCGGGGCACAAGTGCGGGCTAGGCTTAAGGCCGGGGCACAAGTGCGGGCTAGGCTTAAGGCCGGGGCACAAGTGCGGGCTAGGCTTAAGGCCGGGGCACAAGTGCGGGCTAGGCTTAAGGCCGGGGCACAAGTGCGGGCTAGGCTTAAGGCCGGGGCACAAGTGCGGGCTAGGCTTAAGGCCGGGGCACAAGTGCGGGCTAGGCTTAAGGCCGGGGCACAAGTATGGGCTAGGCTTAAGGCCTGGGCACAAGTGCGTCTAGGCTTAAGGCCTGGGCACAAGTGCGGGCTAGGCTTAAGGCCTGGGCACAAGTGCGGGCTAGGCTTAAGGCCTGGGCACAAGTGCGGGCTAGGCTTAAGGCTTGGGCACAAGTGCGGGCTAGGCTTAAGGCCTGGGCACAAGTGCGGGCTAGGCTTAAGGCCTGGGCACAAGTGCGGGCTAGGCTTAAGGCCTGGGCACTATTTCGGGCTAGGCTTAAGGCCTGGGCACTATTTCGGGCTAGGCTTAAGGCCTGGGCACAAGTGCGGGCTAGACTTAAGGTCGGGGCACAAGTGCGGGCTAGACTTAAGGCCTGGGCACAAGTGCGGGCTAGGCTTAAGGCCGGGGCACAAGTGCGGGCTAGGCTTAAGGCCTGGGCACAAGTGCGGGCTAGGCTTAAGGCCTGGGCACAAGTGCGGGCTAGGCTTAAGGCCTGGGCACAAGTGCAGTGCTGGCTAGGATCAAGGCAGGGGGCACAAGTGCTGGCTAGGCTTAAGGCATACAGCCAACTCTTTGCACTCTTTGCATAAAGGGTTAAGCACCCATAGGGGTGAAGAGCTAGCTTTCACCCCTCTACTCTGTACTTGGACATTTAGGACTAGATCCTTTGTTGTACAGTGCGGAGCCTCTCCATAACCCCATGCTCCAAGCGACCAGGCACTTCTTGTCTGTAATCCGTAAATGGGTAATGCCTTCTTCACCAATTACAGTCGTGCATGCGCATTCAGACGGGACAAGAGCGAAGAGCGTAAAGCTGGCCCTATGTGCATAACCAACATGAAGCTGAAGACAAAAACAAACAAACAAGCATTCAAGGGGCTCAAAAGTGCGGGCTAGGCTTAAGGCCTGGGCACAAGTGCGGGCTAGGCTTAAGGCCTGGGCACAAGTGCGGGCTGGGCTTAAGGCCTGGGCACAAGTGCGGGCTGGGCTTAAGGCCTGGGCACAAGTGCGGGCTGGGCTTAAGGCCTGGGCACAAGTGCGGGCTAGGCTTAAGGCCTGGGCACAAGTGCGGGCTGGGCTTAAGGCCTGGGCACAAGTGCGGGCTGGGCTTAAGGCCTGGGCACAAGTGCGGGCTGGGCTTAAGGCCTGGGCACAAGTGCGGGCTGGGCTTAAGGCCTGGGCACAAGTGCGGGCTGGGCTTAAGGCCTGGGCACAAGTGCGGGCTAGGCTTAAGGCCTGGGCACAAGTGCGGGCTAGGCTTAAGGCCTGGGCACAAGTGTGGGCTAGGCTTAAGGCCTGGGCACAAGTGCGGGCTAGGCTTAAGGCCTGGGCACAAGTGCGGGCTAGGCTTAAGGCCTGGGCACAATTGCGGGCTAGGCTTAAGGCCTGGGCACAAGTGCCGGCTAGGCTTAAGGCCTGGGCACAAGTGCGGGCTAGGCTTAAGGCCTGGGCACAATTGCGGGCTAGGCTTAAGGCCTGGGCACAAGTGCGGGCTAGGCTTAAGGCCTGGGCACAAGTGCGGGCTAGGCTTAAGGCCGGGGCACAAGTGCGGGCTAGGCTTAAAGCCGGGGCACAAGTGCGGGCTAGGCTTAAGGCCGGGGCACAAGTGCGGGCTAGGCTTAAGGCCGGGGCACAAGTGCGGGCTAGGCTTAAGGCCGGGGCACAAGTGCGGGCTAGGCTTAAGGCCGGGGCACAAGTGCGGGCTAGGCTTAAGGCCGGGGCACAAGTGCGGGCTAGGCTTAAGGCCGGGGCACAAGTGCGGGCTAGGCTTAAGGCCGGGGCACAAGTGCGGGCTAGGCTTAAGGCCGGGGCACAAGTGCGGGCTAAACTTAAGGCCGGGGCACAAGTATGGGCTAGGCTTAAGGCCTGGGCACAAGTGCGTCTAGGCTTAAGGCCTGGGCACAAGTGCGGGCTAGGCTTAAGGCCTGGGCACAAGTGCGGGCTAGGCTTAAGGCCTGGGCACAAGTGCGGGCTAGGCTTAAGGCTTGGGCACAAGTGCGGGCTAGGCTTAAGGCCTGGGCACAAGTGCGGGCTAGGCTTAAGGCCTGGGCACAAGTGCGGGCTAGGCTTAAGGCCTGGGCACTATTTCGGGCTAGGCTTAAGGCCTGGGCACTATTTCGGGCTAGGCTTAAGGCCTGGGCACAAGTGCGGGCTAGACTTAAGGCCGGGGCACAAGTGCGGGCTAGACTTAAGGCCTGGGCACAAGTGCGGGCTAGGCTTAAGGCCGGGGCACAAGTGCGGGCTAGGCTTAAGGCCTGGGCACAAGTGCGGGCTAGGCTTAAGGCCTGGGCACAAGTGCGGGCTAGGCTTAAGGCCTGGGCACAAGTGCAGTGCTGGCTAGGATCAAGGCAGGGGGCACAAGTGCTGGCTAGGCTTAAGGCATACAGCCAACTCTTTGCACTCTTTGCATAAAGGGTTAAGCACCCATAGGGGTGAAGAGCTAGCTTTCACCCCTCTACTCTGTACTTGGACATTTAGGACTAGATCCTTTGTTGTACAGTGCGGAGCCTCTCCATAACCCCATGCTCCAAGCGACCAGGCACTTCTTGTCTGTAATCCGTAAATGGGTAATGCCTTCTTCACCAATTACAGTCGTGCATGCGCATTCAGACGGGACAAGAGCGAAGAGCGTAAAGCTGGCCCTATGTGCATAACCAACATGAAGCTGAAGACAAAAACAAACAAACAAGCATTCAAGGGGCTCAAAAGTGCGGGCTAGGCTTAAGGCCTGGGCACAAGTGCGGGCTAGGCTTAAGGCCTGGGCACAAGTGCGGGCTGGGCTTAAGGCCTGGGCACAAGTGCGGGCTGGGCTTAAGGCCTGGGCACAAGTGCGGGCTGGGCTTAAGGCCTGGGCACAAGTGCGGGCTGGGCTTAAGGCCTGGGCACAAGTGCGGGCTGGGCTTAAGGCCTGGGCACAAGTGCGGGCTGGGCTTAAGGCCTGGGCACAAGTGCGGGCTGGGCTTAAGGCCTGGGCACAAGTGCGGGCTAGGCTTAAGGCCTGGGCACAAGTGCGGGCTAGGCTTAAGGCCTGGGCACAAGTGCGGGCTAGGCTTAAGGCCTGGGCACAAGTGCGGGCTAGGCTTAAGGCCTGGGCACAAGTGCGGGCTAGGCTTAAGGCCTGGGCACAATTGCGGGCTAGGCTTAAGGCCTGGGCACAAGTGCGGGCTAGGCTTAAGGCCTGGGCACAAGTGCGGGCTAGGCTTAAGGCCTGGGCACAAGTGCGGGCTAGGCTTAAGGCCGGGGCACAAGTGCGGGCTAGGCTTAAAGCCGGGGCACAAGTGCGAGCTAGGCTTAAGGCCGGGGCACAAGTGCGGGCTAGGCTTAAGGCCGGGGCACAAGTGCGGGCTAGGCTTAAGGCCGGGGCACAAGTGCGGGCTAGGCTTAAGGCCGGGGCACAAGTGCGGGCTAGGCTTAAGGCCGGGGCACAAGTGCGGGCTAGGCTTAAGGCCGGGGCACAAGTGCGGGCTAGGCTTAAGGCCGGGGCACAAGTGCGGGCTAGGCTTAAGGCCGGGGCACAAGTGCGGGCTAGGCTTAAGGCCGGGGCACAAGTATGGGCTAGGCTTAAGGCCTGGGCACAAGTGCGTCTAGGCTTAAGGCCTGGGCACAAGTGCGGGCTAGGCTTAAGGCCTGGGCACAAGTGCGGGCTAGGCTTAAGGCCTGGGCACAAGTGCGGGCTAGGCTTAAGGCTTGGGCACAAGTGCGGGCTAGGCTTAAGGCCTGGGCACAAGTGCGGGCTAGGCTTAAGGCCTGGGCACAAGTGCGGGCTAGGCTTAAGGCCTGGGCACTATTTCGGGCTAGGCTTAAGGCCTGGGCACTATTTCGGGCTAGGCTTAAGGCCTGGGCACAAGTGCGGGCTAGACTTAAGGCCGGGGCACAAGTGCGGGCTAGACTTAAGGCCTGGGCACAAGTGCGGGCTAGGCTTAAGGCCGGGGCACAAGTGCGGGCTAGGCTTAAGGCCTGGGCACAAGTGCGGGCTAGGCTTAAGGCCTGGGCACAAGTGCGGGCTAGGCTTAAGGCCTGGGCACAAGTGCAGTGCTGGCTAGGATCAAGGCAGGGGGCACAAGTGCTGGCTAGGCTTAAGGCATACAGCCAACTCTTTGCACTCTTTGCATAAAGGGTTAAGCACCCATAGGGGTGAAGAGCTAGCTTTCACCCCTCTACTCTGTACTTGGACATTTAGGACTAGATCCTTTGTTGTACAGTGCGGAGCCTCTCCATAACCCCATGCTCCAAGCGACCAGGCACTTCTTGTCTGTAATCCGTAAATGGGTAATGCCTTCTTCACCAATTACAGTCGTGCATGCGCATTCAGACGGGACAAGAGCGAAGAGCGTAAAGCTGGCCCTATGTGCATAACCAACATGAAGCTGAAGACAAAAACAAACAAACAAGCATTCAAGGGGCTCAAAAGTGCGGGCTAGGCTTAAGGCCTGGGCACAAGTGCGGGCTAGGCTTAAGGCCTGGGCACAAGTGCGGGCTGGGCTTAAGGCCTGGGCACAAGTGCAGGCTGGGCTTAAGGCCGGGGCACAAGTGCGGGCTGGGCTTAAGGCCGGGGCACAAGTGCGGGCTGGGCTTAAGGCCTGGGCACAAGTGCGGGCTGGGCTTAAGGCCTGGGCACAAGTGCGGGCTGGGCTTAAGGCCTGGGCACAAATGCGGGCTGGGCTTAAGGCCTGGGCACAAGTGCGGGCTGGGCTTAAGGCCTGGGCACAAGTGCGGGCTGGGCTTAAGGCCTGGGCACAAGTGCGGGCTGATCTTAAGGCCTGGGCACAAGTGCAGGCTGGGCTTAAGGCCTGGGCACAAGTGCAGGCTGGGCTTAAGGCCTGGGCACAAGTGAGGGCTAGGCTTAAGGCCTGGGCACAAGTGCGGGCTAGGCTTAAGGCCTGGGCACAAGTGCGGGCTAGGCTTAAGGCCTGGGCACAAGTGCGGGTTAGGCTTAAGGCCTGGGCACAAGTGCGGGCTAGGCTTAAGGCCTGGGCACAAGTGCGGGCTAGGCTTAAGGCCTGGGCACAAGTGCGGGCTAGGCTTAAGGCCTGGGCACAAGTGCTGGCTAGGCTTAAGGCCTGGGCACAAGTGCGGGCTAGGCTTAAGGCCTGGGCACAAGTGCGGGCTAGGCTTAAGGCCTGGGCACAAGTGAGGGCTAGGCTTAAGGCCTGGGCACAAGTGCGGGCTAGGCTTAAGGCCTGGGCACAAGTGCAGGCTGGGCTTAAGGCCTGGGCACAAGTGAGGGCTAGGCTTAAGGCCTGGGCACAAGTGCGGGCTAGGCTTAAGGCCTGGGCACAAGTGCGGGCTAGGCTTAAGGCCTGGGCACAAGTGCGGGTTAGGCTTAAGGCCTGGGCACAAGTGCGGGCTGGGCTTAAGGCCTGGGCACAAGTGCGGGCTGGGCTTAAGGCCTGGGCACAAGTGCGGGCTGGGCTTAAGGCCTGGGCACAAGTGCGGGCTGGGCTTAAGGCCTGGGCACAAGTGCGGGCTGGGCTTAAGGCCTGGGCACAAGTGCGGGCTGATCTTAAGGCCTGGGCACAAGTGCAGGCTGGGCTTAAGGCCTGGGCACAAGTGCGGGCTAGGCTTAAGGCCTGGGCACAAGTGCGGGCTAGGCTTAAGGCCTGGGCACAAGTGCGGGCTAGGCTTAAGGCCTGGGCACAAGTGCGGGTTAGGCTTAAGGCCTGGGCACAAGTGCGGGCTAGGCTTAAGGCCTGGGCACAAGTGCGGGCTAGGCTTAAGGCCTGGGCACAAGTGCGGGCTAGGCTTAAGGCCTGGGCACAAGTGCTGGCTAGGCTTAAGGCCTGGGCACAAGTGCGGGCTAGGCTTAAGGCCTGGGCACAAGTGCGGGCTAGGCTTAAGGCCTGGGCACAAGTGCGAGCTAGGCTTAAGGCCGGGGCACAAGTGCGGGCTAGGCTTAAGGCCGAGGCTTAAGGCCGGGGCACAAGTGCGGGCTAGGCTTAAGGCCGGGGCACAAGTGCGGGCTAGGCTTAAGGCCTGGGCACAAGTGCGGGCTAGGCTTAAGGCCTGGGCACAAGTGCGGGCTAGGCTTAAGGCCTGGGCACAAGTGCAGTGCTGGCTAGGATCAAGGGAGGGGGCACAAGTGCTGGCTAGGCTTAAGGCATGGGCACAAGTGCTGGCTAGGCTTAAGGCATACAGCTAACTCTTTGCACTCTTTGCATAAAGGGTTAGGCACCCATAGGGGTGAAGAGCTAGCTTTCACCCCTCTACTCTGTACTTGGACATTTAGGACTAGATCCTTTGTTGTACAGTGCGGAGCCTCTCCATAACCCCATGCTCCAAGCGACCAGGCACTTCTTGTCTGTCCTCCGTAAATGGGTAATGCCTTCTTCCCCAATTACAGTCGTGCATGCGCATTCAGACGGGACAAGAGCGAAGAGCGTAAAGCTGGCCCTGTGCATAACCAACATGAAGCTGAAGACAAAAACAAACAAGCATTCAAGGGGCTCAAAAGTGCGGGCTAGGCTTAAGGCCTGGGCACAAGTGCGGGCTAGGCTTAAGGCCTGGGCACAAGTGCGGGCTAGGCTTAAGGCCTGGGCACAAGTGCGGGCTAGGCTTAAGGCCTGGGCACAAGTGCGGGCTAGGCTTAACGCCTGGGCACAAGTGCGGGCTAGGCTTAAGGCCGGGGCACAAGTGCGGGCTAGGCTTAAGGCCGGGGCACAAGTGCGGGCTAGGCTTAATGCCTGGGCACAAGTGCGGGCTGGGCTTAAGGCCTGGGCACAAGTGCGGGCTGGGCTTAAGGCCTGGGCACAAGTGCGGGCTGGGCTTAAGGCCTGGGCACAAGTGCGGGCTGGGCTTAAGGCCTGGGCACAAGTGCGGGCTGGGCTTAAGGCCTGGGCACAAGTGCGGGCTGGGCTTAAGGCCTGGGCACAAGTGCGGGCTGGGCTTAAGGCCTGGGCACAAGTGCGGGCTAGGCTTAAGGCCGGGGCACAAGTGCGGGCTAGGCTTAAAGCCGGGGCACAAGTGCGGGCTAGGCTTAAGGCCGGGGCACAAGTGCAGGCTAGGCTTAAGGCCGAGGCACAAGTGCGGGCTAGGCTTAAGGCCGGGGCACAAGTGCGGGCTAGGCTTAAGGCCGGGGCACAAGTGCGGGCTAGGCTTAAGGCCGGGGCACAAGTGCGGGCTAGGCTTAAGGCCGGGGCACAAGTGCGGGCTAGGCTTAAGGCCGGGGCACAAGTGCGGGCTAGGCTTAAGGCCGGGGCACAAGTACGGGCTAGGCATAAGGCCTGGGCACAAGTGCGTCTAGGCTTAAGGCCTGGGCACAAGTGCGGGCTAGGCTTAAGGCCTGGGCACAAGTGCAGGCTAGGCTTAAGGCCTGGGCACAAGTTCGGGCTAGGCTTAAGGCCTGGGCACAAGTGCAGGCTAAGCTTAAGGCCGGGGCACAAGTGCTGGCTAGGCTTAAGGCATACAGCCAACTCTTTGAACTTTTTGCATAAAGGGATAGGCACCCATAGGGGTGAAGAGCTATCTTTCACCCCTCTACTCTGTACTTGGACATTTAGGACTAGATCCTTTGTTGTACAGTGCGGAGCCTCTCCATAACCCCATTCTCCAAGCGACCAGGCACTTCTTGTCTGTCCTCCGTAAATGGGTAATGCCTTCTTCACCAATTACAGTCGTGCATGCGCATTCAGACGGGACAAGAGCGAAGAGCGTAAAGCTGGCCCTATGTGCATAGCCAACATGAAGCTGAAGACAAAAACAAACAAACAAGCATTCAAGGGGCTCAAAAGTGCGGGCTAGGCTTAAGGCCTGGGCACAAGTGCGGGCTGGGCTTAAGGCCTGGGCACAAGTGCGGGCTGGGCTTAAGGCCTGGGCACAAGTGCGGGCTGGGCTTAAGGCCTGGGCACAAGTGCGGGCTGGGCTTAAGGCCTGGGCACAAGTGCGGGCTGGGCTTAAGGCCTGGGCACAAGTGCGGGCTGGGCTTAAGGCCTGGGCACAAGTGCGGGCTGGGCTTAAGGCCTGGGCACAAGTGCGGGCTGGGCTTAAGGCCTGGGCACAAGTGCGGGCTGGGCTTAAGGCCTGGGCACAAGTGCGGGCTGGGCTTAAGGCCTGGGCACAAGTGCGGGCTGGGCTTAAGGCCTGGGCACAAGTGCGGGCTAGGCTTAAGGCCTGGGCACAAGTGCGGGCTAGGCTTAAGGCCTGGGCACAAGTGCGGGCTAGGCTTAAGGCCTGGGCACAAGTGCGGGCTAGGCTTAAGGCCTGGGCACAAGTGCGGGCTAGGCTTAAGGCCTGGGCACAATTGCGGGCTAGGCTTAAGGCCTGGGCACAAGTGCGGGCTAGGCTTAAGGCCTGGGCACAAGTGCGGGCTAGGCTTAAGGCCTGGGCACAATTGCGGGCTAGGCTTAAGGCCTGGGCACAAGTGCGGGCTAGGCTTAAGGCCTGGGCACAAGTGCGGGCTAGGCTTAAGGCCGGGGCACAAGTGCGGGCTAGGCTTAAAGCCGGGGCGCAAGTGCGGGCTAGGCTTAAGGCCGGGGCACAAGTGCGGGCTAGGCTTAAGGCCGGGGCACAAGTGCGGGCTAGGCTTAAGGCCGGGGCACAAGTGCGGGCTAGGCTTAAGGCCGGGGCACAAGTGCGGGCTAGGCTTAAGGCCGGGGCACAAGTGCGGGCTAGGCTTAAGGCCGGGGCACAAGTGCGGGCTACGCTTAAGGCCGGGGCACAAGTACGGGCTAGGCTTAAGGCCTGGGCACAAGTGCGTCTAGGCTTAAGGCCTGGGCACAAGTGCGGGCTAGGCTTAAGGCCTGGGCACAAGTGCAGGCTAGGCTTAAGGCCTGGGCACAAGTGCGGGCTAGGCTTAAGGCTTGGGCACAAGTGCGGGCTAGGCTTAAGGCCTGGGCACAAGTGCGGGCTAGGCTTAAGGCCTGGGCACAAGTGCGGGCTAGGCTTAAGGCCTGGGCACTATTTCGGGCTAGGCTTAAGGCCTGGGCACTATTTCGGGCTAGGCTTAAGGCCTGGGCACAAGTGCGGGCTAGACTTAAGGCCGGGGCACAAGTGCGGGCTAGGCTTAAGGCTGGGGCACAAGTGCGGGCTAGGCTTAAGGCCTGGGCACAAGTGCGGGCTAGGCTTAAGGCCTGGGCACAAGTGCGGGCTAGGCTTAAGGCCTGGGCACAAGTGCAGTGCTGGCTAGGATCAAGGCAGGGGGCACAAGTGCTGGCTAGGCTTAAGGCATGGGCACAAGTGCTGGCTAGGCTTAAGACATACAGCCAACTCTTTGCACTCTTTGCATAAAGGGTTAAGCACCCATAGGGGTGAAGAGCTAGCTTTCACCCCTCTACTCTGTACTTGGACATTTAGGACTAGATCCTTTGTTGTACAGTGCGGAGCCTCTCCATAACCCCATGCTCCAAGCGACCAGGCACTTCTTGTCTGTCCTCCGTAAATGGGTAATGCCTTCTTCACCAATTACAGTCGTGCATGCGCATTCAGACGGGACAAGAGCGAAGAGCGTAAAGCTGGCCCTATGTGCATAACCAACATGAAGCTGAAGACAAAAACAAACAAACAAGCATTCAAGGGGCTCAAAAGTGCGGGCTAGGCTTAAGGCCTGGGCACAAGTGAGGGCTAGGCTTAAGGCCTGGGCACAAGTGCGGGCTGGGCTTAAGGCCTGGGCACAAGTGCAGGCTGGGCTTAAGGCCGGGGCACAAGTGCGGGCTGGGCTTAAGGCCGGGGCACAAGTGCGGGCTGGGCTTAAGGCCTGGGCACAAGTGCGGGCTGGGCTTAAGGCCTGGGCACAAGTGCGGGCTGGGCTTAAGGCCTGGGCACAAGTGCGGGCTGGGCTTAAGGCCTGGGCACAAGTGCGGGCTGGGCTTAAGGCCTGGGCACAAGTGCGGGCTGGGCTTAAGGCCTGGGCACAAGTGCGGGCTGGGCTTAAGGCCTGGGCACAAGTGCGGGCTGGGCTTAAGGCCTGGGCACAAGTGCGGGCTGATCTTAAGGCCTGGGCACAAGTGCAGGCTGGGCTTAAGGCCTGGGCACAAGTGCGGGCTAGGCTTAAGGCCTGGGCACAAGTGCGGGCTAGGCTTAAGGCCTGGGCACAAGTGCGGGCTAGGCTTAAGGCCTGGGCACAAGTGCGGGTTAGGCTTAAGGCCTGGGCACAAGTGCGGGCTAGGCTTAAGGCCTGGGCACAAGTGCGGGCTAGGCTTAAGGCCTGGGCACAAGTGCGGGCTAGGCTTAAGGCCTGGGCACAAGTGCTGGCTAGGCTTAAGGCCTGGGCACAAGTGCGGGCTAGGCTTAAGGCCTGGGCACAAGTGCGGGCTAGGCTTAAGGCCTGGGCACAAGTGCGAGCTAGGCTTAAGGCCGGGGCACAAGTGCGGGCTAGGCTTAAGGCCGAGGCTTAAGGCCGGGGCACAAGTGCGGGCTAGGCTTAAGGCCGGGGCACAAGTGCGGGCTAGGCTTAAGGCCTGGGCACAAGTGCGGGCTAGGCTTAAGGCCTGGGCACAAGTGCGGGCTAGGCTTAAGGCCTGGGCACAAGTGCAGTGCTGGCTAGGATCAAGGGAGGGGGCACAAGTGCTGGCTAGGCTTAAGGCATGGGCACAAGTGCTGGCTAGGCTTAAGGCATACAGCTAACTCTTTGCACTCTTTGCATAAAGGGTTAGGCACCCATAGGGGTGAAGAGCTAGCTTTCACCCCTCTACTCTGTACTTGGACATTTAGGACTAGATCCTTTGTTGTACAGTGCGGAGCCTCTCCATAACCCCATGCTCCAAGCGACCAGGCACTTCTTGTCTGTCCTCCGTAAATGGGTAATGCCTTCTTCCCCAATTACAGTCGTGCATGCGCATTCAGACGGGACAAGAGCGAAGAGCGTAAAGCTGGCCCTGTGCATAACCAACATGAAGCTGAAGACAAAAACAAACAAGCATTCAAGGGGCTCAAAAGTGCGGGCTAGGCTTAAGGCCTGGGCACAAGTGCGGGCTAGGCTTAAGGCCTGGGCACAAGTGCGGGCTAGGCTTAAGGCCTGGGCACAAGTGCGGGCTAGGCTTAAGGCCTGGGCACAAGTGCGGGCTAGGCTTAACGCCTGGGCACAAGTGCGGGCTAGGCTTAAGGCCGGGGCACAAGTGCGGGCTAGGCTTAAGGCCGGGGCACAAGTGCGGGCTAGGCTTAATGCCTGGGCACAAGTGCGGGCTGGGCTTAAGGCCTGGGCACAAGTGCGGGCTGGGCTTAAGGCCTGGGCACAAGTGCGGGCTGGGCTTAAGGCCTGGGCACAAGTGCGGGCTGGGCTTAAGGCCTGGGCACAAGTGCGGGCTGGGCTTAAGGCCTGGGCACAAGTGCGGGCTGGGCTTAAGGCCTGGGCACAAGTGCGGGCTGGGCTTAAGGCCTGGGCACAAGTGCGGGCTGGGCTTAAGGCCTGGGCACAAGTGCGGGCTGGGCTTAAGGCCTGGGCACAAGTGCGGGCTGGGCTTAAGGCCTGGGCACAAGTGCGGGCTAGGCTTAAGGCCTGGGCACAAGTGCGGGCTAGGCTTAAGGCCTGGGCACAAGTGCGGGCTAGGCTTAAGGCCTGGGCACAAATGCGGGCTAGGCTTAAGGCCTGGGCACAATTGCGGGCTAGGCTTAAGGCCTGGGCACAAGTGCGGGCTAGGCTTAAGGCCTGGGCACAAGTGCGGGCTAGGCTTAAGGCCTGGGCACAATTGCGGGCTAGACTTAAGGCCTGGGCACAAGTGCGGGCTAGGCTTAAGGCCTGGGCACAAGTGCTGGCTAGGCTTAAGGCCTGGGCACAAGTGCGGGCTAGGCTTAAGGCCTGGGCACAAGTGCGGGCTAGGCTTAAGGCCGGGGCACAAGTGCGAGCTAGGCTTAAGGCCGGGGCACAAGTGCGGGCTAGGCTTAAGGCCTGGGCACAAGTGCGGGCTAGGCTTAAGGCCTGGGCACAAGTGCGGGCTAGGCTTAAGGCCTGGGCACAAGTGCGGGCTAGGCTTAAGGCCTGGGCACAAGTGCAGTGCTGGCTAGGATCAAGGCAGGGGGCACAAGTGCTAGCTAGGCTTAAGGCATGGGCACAAGTGCTGGCTAGGCTTAAGGCATACAGCTAACTCTTTGCACTCTTTGCATAAAGGGTTAGGCACCCTTAGGGGTGAAGAGCTAGCTTTCACCCCTCTACTCTGTACTTGGACATTTAGGACTAGATCCTTTGTTGTACAGTGCGGAGCCTCTCCATAACCCCATGCTCCAAGCGACCAGGCACTTCTTGTCTGTCCTCCGTAAATGGGTAATGCCTTCTTCCCCAATTACAGTCGTGCATGCGCATTCAGACGGGACAAGAGCGAAGAGCGTAAAGCTGGCCCTGTGCATAACCAACATGAAGCTGAAGACAAAAACAAACAAACAAGCATTCAAGGGGCTCAAAAGTGTGGGCTAGGCTTAAGGCCTGGGCACAAGTGCGGGCTAGGCTTAAGGCCTGGGCACAAGTGCGGGCTAGGCTTAAGGCCTGGGCACAAGTGCGGGCTAGGCTTAAGGCCTGGGCACAAGTGCGGGCTAGGCTTAAGGCCTGGGCACAAGTGCGGGCTAGGCTTAACGCCTGGGCACAAGTGCGGGCTAGGCTTAAGGCCGGGGCACAAGTGCGGGCTAGGCTTAAGGCCGGGGCACAAGTGCAGGCTAGGCTTAATGCCTGGGCACAAGTGCGGGCTGGGCTTAAGGCCTGGGCACAAGTGCGGGCTGGGCTTAAGGCCTGGGCACAAGTGCGGGCTGGGCTTAAGGCCTGGGCACAAGTGCGGGCTGGGCTTAAGGCCTGGGCACAAGTGCGGGCTGGGCTTAAGGCCTGGGCACAAGTGCGGGCTGGGCTTAAGGCCTTGGCACAAGTGCGGGCTGGGCTTAAGGCCTGGGCACAAGTGCGGGCTGGGCTTAAGGCCTGGGCACAAGTGCGGGCTAGGCTTAAGGCCTGGGCACAAGTGCGGGCTAGGCTTAAGGCCTGGGCACAAGTGCGGGCTAGGCTTAAGGCCTGGGCACAGGTGCGGGCTAGCCTTAAGGCCTGGGCACAAGTGCGGGCTAGGCTTAAGGCCTGGGCACAATTGCGGGCTAGGCTTAAGGCCTGGGCACAAGTGCGGGCTAGGCTTAAGGCCTGGGCACAAGTGCGGGCTAGGCTTAAGGCCTGGGCACAAGTGCGGGCTAGGCTTAAGGCCGGGGCACAAGTGCGGGCTAGGCTTAAGGCCGGGGCACAAGTGCGGGCTAGGCTTAAGGCCGGGGCACAAGTGCGGGCTAGGCTTAAGGCCGGGGCACAAGTGCGGGCTAGGCTTAAGGCCGGGGCACAAGTGCGGGCTAGGCTTAAGGCCGGGGCACAAGTGCGGGCTAGGCTTAAGGCCGGGGCACAAGTGCGGGCTAGGCTTAAGGCCGGGGCACAAGTACGGGCTAGGCTTAAGGCCTGGGCACAAGTGCGTCTAGGCTTAAGGCCTGGGCACAAGTGCGGGCTAGGCTTAAGGCCTGGGCACAAGTGCAGGCTAGGCTTAAGGCCTGGGCACAAGTGCGGGCTAGGCTTAAGGCCTGGGCACAAGTGCAGGCTAGGCTTAAGGCCGGGGCACAAGTGCTGGCTAGGCTTAAGGCATACAGCCAACTCTTTGAACTTTTTGCATAAAGGGTTAGGCACCCATAGGGGTGAAGAGCTATCTTTCACCCCTCTACTCTGTACTTGGACATTTAGGACTAGATCCTTTGTTGTACAGTGCGGAGCCTCTCCATAACCCCATGCTCCAAGCGACCAGGCACTTCTTGTCTGTCCTCCGTAAATGGGTAATGCCTTCTTCACCAATTACAGTCGTGCATGCGCATTCAGACGGGACAAGAGCGAAGAGCGTAAAGCTGGCCCTATGTGCATAACCTACATGAAGCTGAAGACAAAAACAAACAAACAAGCATTCAAGGGGCTCAAAAGTGCGGGCTAGGCTTAAGGCCTGGGCACAAGTGCGGGCTAGGCTTAAGGCCTGGGCACAAGTGCGGGCTGGGCTTAAGGCCTGGGCACAAGTGCGGGCTGGGCTTAAGGCCTGGGCACAAGTGCGGGCTGGGCTTAAGGCCTGGGCACAAGTGCGGGCTGGGCTTAAGGCCTGGGCACAAGTGCGGGCTGGGCTTAAGGCCTGGGCACAAGTGCGGGCTGGGCTTAAGGCCTGGGCACAAGTGCGGGCTGGGCTTAAGGCCTGGGCACAAGTGCGGGCTGGGCTTAAGGCCTGGGCACAAGTGCGGGCTGGGCTTAAGGCCTGGGCACAAGTGCGGGCTGGGCTTAAGGCCTGGGCACAAGTGCGGGCTAGGCTTAAGGCCTTGGCACAAGTGCGGGCTAGGCTTAAGGCCTGGGCACAAGTGCGGGCTAGGCTTAAGGCCTGGGCACAAGTGCGGGCTAGGCTTAAGGCCTGGGCACAATAGCGGGCTAGGCTTAAGGCCTGGGCACAAGTGCGGGCTAGGCTTAAGGCCTGGGCACAAGTGCGGGCTAGGCTTAAGGCCTGGGCACAATTGCGGGCTAGGCTTAAGGCCTGGGCACAAGTGCGGGCTAGGCTTAAGGCCTGGGCACAAGTGCGGGCTAGGCTTAAGGCCGGGGCACAAGTGCGGGCTAGGCTTAAAGCCGGGGCACAAGTGCGGGCTAGGCTTAAGGCCGGGGCACAAGTGCGGGCTAGGCTTAAGGCCGGGGCACAAGTGCGGGCTAGGCTTAAGGCCGGGGCACAAGTGCGGGCTAGGCTTAAGGCCGGGGCACAAGTGCGGGCTAGGCTTAAGGCCGGGGCACAAGTGCGGGCTAGGCTTAAGGCCGGGGCACAAGTGCGGGCTAGGCTTAAGGCCGGGGCACAAGTGCGGGCTAGGCTTAAGGCCGGGGCACAAGTATGGGCTAGGCTTAAGGCCTGGGCACAAGTGCGTCTAGGCTTAAGGCCTGGGCACAAGTGCGGGCTAGGCTTAAGGCCTGGGCACAAGTGCGGGCTAGGCTTAAGGCCTGGGCACAAGTGCGGGCTAGGCTTAAGGCTTGGGCACAAGTGCGGGCTAGGCTTAAGGCCTGGGCACAAGTGCGGGCTAGGCTTAAGGCCTGGGCACAAGTGCGGGCTAGGCTTAAGGCCTGGGCACTATTTCGGGCTAGGCTTAAGGCCTGGGCACTATTTCGGGCTAGGCTTAAGGCCTGGGCACAAGTGCGGGCTAGACTTAAGGTCGGGGCACAAGTGCGGGCTAGACTTAAGGCCTGGGCACAAGTGCGGGCTAGGCTTAAGGCCGGGGCACAAGTGCGGGCTAGGCTTAAGGCCTGGGCACAAGTGCGGGCTAGGCTTAAGGCCTGGGCACAAGTGCGGGCTAGGCTTAAGGCCTGGGCACAAGTGCAGTGCTGGCTAGGATCAAGGCAGGGGGCACAAGTGCTGGCTAGGCTTAAGGCATACAGCCAACTCTTTGCACTCTTTGCATAAAGGGTTAAGCACCCATAGGGGTGAAGAGCTAGCTTTCACCCCTCTACTCTGTACTTGGACATTTAGGACTAGATCCTTTGTTGTACAGTGCGGAGCCTCTCCATAACCCCATGCTCCAAGCGACCAGGCACTTCTTGTCTGTAATCCGTAAATGGGTAATGCCTTCTTCACCAATTACAGTCGTGCATGCGCATTCAGACGGGACAAGAGCGAAGAGCGTAAAGCTGGCCCTATGTGCATAACCAACATGAAGCTGAAGACAAAAACAAACAAACAAGCATTCAAGGGGCTCAAAAGTGCGGGCTAGGCTTAAGGCCTGGGCACAAGTGCGGGCTAGGCTTAAGGCCTGGGCACAAGTGCGGGCTGGGCTTAAGGCCTGGGCACAAGTGCGGGCTGGGCTTAAGGCCTGGGCACAAGTGCGGGCTGGGCTTAAGGCCTGGGCACAAGTGCGGGCTAGGCTTAAGGCCTGGGCACAAGTGCGGGCTGGGCTTAAGGCCTGGGCACAAGTGCGGGCTGGGCTTAAGGCCTGGGCACAAGTGCGGGCTGGGCTTAAGGCCTGGGCACAAGTGCGGGCTGGGCTTAAGGCCTGGGCACAAGTGCGGGCTGGGCTTAAGGCCTGGGCACAAGTGCGGGCTAGGCTTAAGGCCTGGGCACAAGTGTGGGCTAGGCTTAAGGCCTGGGCACAAGTGCGGGCTAGGCTTAAGGCCTGGGCACAAGTGCGGGCTAGGCTTAAGGCCTGGGCACAATTGCGGGCTAGGCTTAAGGCCTGGGCACAAGTGCCGGCTAGGCTTAAGGCCTGGGCACAATTGCGGGCTAGGCTTAAGGCCTGGGCACAAGTGCGGGCTAGGCTTAAGGCCTGGGCACAAGTGCGGGCTAGGCTTAAGGCCGGGGCACAAGTGCGGGCTAGGCTTAAAGCCGGGGCACAAGTGCGGGCTAGGCTTAAGGCCGGGGCACAAGTGCGGGCTAGGCTTAAGGCCGGGGCACAAGTGCGGGCTAGGCTTAAGGCCGGGGCACAAGTGCGGGCTAGGCTTAAGGCCGGGGCACAAGTGCGGGCTAGGCTTAAGGCCGGGGCACAAGTGCGGGCTAGGCTTAAGGCCGGGGCACAAGTGCGGGCTAGGCTTAAGGCCGGGGCACAAGTGCGGGCTAGGCTTAAGGCCGGGGCACAAGTGCGGGCTAAACTTAAGGCCGGGGCACAAGTATGGGCTAGGCTTAAGGCCTGGGCACAAGTGCGTCTAGGCTTAAGGCCTGGGCACAAGTGCGGGCTAGGCTTAAGGCCTGGGCACAAGTGCGGGCTAGGCTTAAGGCCTGGGCACAAGTGCGGGCTAGGCTTAAGGCTTGGGCACAAGTGCGGGCTAGGCTTAAGGCCTGGGCACAAGTGCGGGCTAGGCTTAAGGCCTGGGCACAAGTGCGGGCTAGGCTTAAGGCCTGGGCACTATTTCGGGCTAGGCTTAAGGCCTGGGCACTATTTCGGGCTAGGCTTAAGGCCTGGGCACAAGTGCGGGCTAGACTTAAGGCCGGGGCACAAGTGCGGGCTAGACTTAAGGCCTGGGCACAAGTGCGGGCTAGGCTTAAGGCCGGGGCACAAGTGCGGGCTAGGCTTAAGGCCTGGGCACAAGTGCGGGCTAGGCTTAAGGCCTGGGCACAAGTGCGGGCTAGGCTTAAGGCCTGGGCACAAGTGCAGTGCTGGCTAGGATCAAGGCAGGGGGCACAAGTGCTGGCTAGGCTTAAGGCATACAGCCAACTCTTTGCACTCTTTGCATAAAGGGTTAAGCACCCATAGGGGTGAAGAGCTAGCTTTCACCCCTCTACTCTGTACTTGGACATTTAGGACTAGATCCTTTGTTGTACAGTGCGGAGCCTCTCCATAACCCCATGCTCCAAGCGACCAGGCACTTCTTGTCTGTAATCCGTAAATGGGTAATGCCTTCTTCACCAATTACAGTCGTGCATGCGCATTCAGACGGGACAAGAGCGAAGAGCGTAAAGCTGGCCCTATGTGCATAACCAACATGAAGCTGAAGACAAAAACAAACAAACAAGCATTCAAGGGGCTCAAAAGTGCGGGCTAGGCTTAAGGCCTGGGCACAAGTGCGGGCTAGGCTTAAGGCCTGGGCACAAGTGCGGGCTGGGCTTAAGGCCTGGGCACAAGTGCGGGCTGGGCTTAAGGCCTGGGCACAAGTGCGGGCTGGGCTTAAGGCCTGGGCACAAGTGCGGGCTGGGCTTAAGGCCTGGGCACAAGTGCGGGCTGGGCTTAAGGCCTGGGCACAAGTGCGGGCTGGGCTTAAGGCCTGGGCACAAGTGCGGGCTGGGCTTAAGGCCTGGGCACAAGTGCGGGCTAGGCTTAAGGCCTGGGCACAAGTGCGGGCTAGGCTTAAGGCCTGGGCACAAGTGCGGGCTGGGCTTAAGGCCTGGGCACAAGTGCGGGCTAGGCTTAAGGCCTGGGCACAAGTGTGGGCTAGGCTTAAGGCCTGGGCACAAGTGCGGGCTAGGCTTAAGGCCTGGGCACAAGTGCGGGCTAGGCTTAAGGCCTGGGCACAATTGCGGGCTAGGCTTAAGGCCTGGGCACAAGTGCCGGCTAGGCTTAAGGCCTGGGCACAATTGCGGGCTAGGCTTAAGGCCTGGGCACAAGTGCGGGCTAGGCTTAAGGCCTGGGCACAAGTGCGGGCTAGGCTTAAGGCCGGGGCACAAGTGCGGGCTAGGCTTAAAGCCGGGGCACAAGTGCGGGCTAGGCTTAAGGCCGGGGCACAAGTGCGGGCTAGGCTTAAGGCCGGGGCACAAGTGCGGGCTAGGCTTAAGGCCGGGGCACAAGTGCGGGCTAGGCTTAAGGCCGGGGCACAAGTGCGGGCTAGGCTTAAGGCCGGGGCACAAGTGCGGGCTAGGCTTAAGGCCGGGGCACAAGTGCGGGCTAGGCTTAAGGCCGGGGCACAAGTGCGGGCTAGGCTTAAGGCCGGGGCACAAGTGCGGGCTAAACTTAAGGCCGGGGCACAAGTATGGGCTAGGCTTAAGGCCTGGGCACAAGTGCGTCTAGGCTTAAGGCCTGGGCACAAGTGCGGGCTAGGCTTAAGGCCTGGGCACAAGTGCGGGCTAGGCTTAAGGCCTGGGCACAAGTGCGGGCTAGGCTTAAGGCTTGGGCACAAGTGCGGGCTAGGCTTAAGGCCTGGGCACAAGTGCGGGCTAGGCTTAAGGCCTGGGCACAAGTGCGGGCTAGGCTTAAGGCCTGGGCACTATTTCGGGCTAGGCTTAAGGCCTGGGCACTATTTCGGGCTAGGCTTAAGGCCTGGGCACAAGTGCGGGCTAGACTTAAGGCCGGGGCACAAGTGCGGGCTAGACTTAAGGCCTGGGCACAAGTGCGGGCTAGGCTTAAGGCCGGGGCACAAGTGCGGGCTAGGCTTAAGGCCTGGGCACAAGTGCGGGCTAGGCTTAAGGCCTGGGCACAAGTGCGGGCTAGGCTTAAGGCCTGGGCACAAGTGCAGTGCTGGCTAGGATCAAGGCAGGGGGCACAAGTGCTGGCTAGGCTTAAGGCATACAGCCAACTCTTTGCACTCTTTGCATAAAGGGTTAAGCACCCATAGGGGTGAAGAGCTAGCTTTCACCCCTCTACTCTGTACTTGGACATTTAGGACTAGATCCTTTGTTGTACAGTGCGGAGCCTCTCCATAACCCCATGCTCCAAGCGACCAGGCACTTCTTGTCTGTAATCCGTAAATGGGTAATGCCTTCTTCACCAATTACAGTCGTGCATGCGCATTCAGACGGGACAAGAGCGAAGAGCGTAAAGCTGGCCCTATGTGCATAACCAACATGAAGCTGAAGACAAAAACAAACAAACAAGCATTCAAGGGGCTCAAAAGTGCGGGCTAGGCTTAAGGCCTGGGCACAAGTGCGGGCTAGGCTTAAGGCCTGGGCACAAGTGCGGGCTGGGCTTAAGGCCTGGGCACAAGTGCGGGCTGGGCTTAAGGCCTGGGCACAAGTGCGGGCTGGGCTTAAGGCCTGGGCACAAGTGCGGGCTGGGCTTAAGGCCTGGGCACAAGTGCGGGCTGGGCTTAAGGCCTGGGCACAAGTGCGGGCTGGGCTTAAGGCCTGGGCACAAGTGCGGGCTGGGCTTAAGGCCTGGGCACAAGTGCGGGCTAGGCTTAAGGCCTGGGCACAAGTGCGGGCTAGGCTTAAGGCCTGGGCACAAGTGCGGGCTAGGCTTAAGGCCTGGGCACAAGTGCGGGCTAGGCTTAAGGCCTGGGCACAAGTGCGGGCTAGGCTTAAGGCCTGGGCACAATTGCGGGCTAGGCTTAAGGCCTGGGCACAAGTGCGGGCTAGGCTTAAGGCCTGGGCACAAGTGCGGGCTAGGCTTAAGGCCTGGGCACAAGTGCGGGCTAGGCTTAAGGCCGGGGCACAAGTGCGGGCTAGGCTTAAAGCCGGGGCACAAGTGCGAGCTAGGCTTAAGGCCGGGGCACAAGTGCGGGCTAGGCTTAAGGCCGGGGCACAAGTGCGGGCTAGGCTTAAGGCCGGGGCACAAGTGCGGGCTAGGCTTAAGGCCGGGGCACAAGTGCGGGCTAGGCTTAAGGCCGGGGCACAAGTGCGGGCTAGGCTTAAGGCCGGGGCACAAGTGCGGGCTAGGCTTAAGGCCGGGGCACAAGTGCGGGCTAGGCTTAAGGCCGGGGCACAAGTGCGGGCTAGGCTTAAGGCCGGGGCACAAGTATGGGCTAGGCTTAAGGCCTGGGCACAAGTGCGTCTAGGCTTAAGGCCTGGGCACAAGTGCGGGCTAGGCTTAAGGCCTGGGCACAAGTGCGGGCTAGGCTTAAGGCCTGGGCACAAGTGCGGGCTAGGCTTAAGGCTTGGGCACAAGTGCGGGCTAGGCTTAAGGCCTGGGCACAAGTGCGGGCTAGGCTTAAGGCCTGGGCACAAGTGCGGGCTAGGCTTAAGGCCTGGGCACTATTTCGGGCTAGGCTTAAGGCCTGGGCACTATTTCGGGCTAGGCTTAAGGCCTGGGCACAAGTGCGGGCTAGACTTAAGGCCGGGGCACAAGTGCGGGCTAGACTTAAGGCCTGGGCACAAGTGCGGGCTAGGCTTAAGGCCGGGGCACAAGTGCGGGCTAGGCTTAAGGCCTGGGCACAAGTGCGGGCTAGGCTTAAGGCCTGGGCACAAGTGCGGGCTAGGCTTAAGGCCTGGGCACAAGTGCAGTGCTGGCTAGGATCAAGGCAGGGGGCACAAGTGCTGGCTAGGCTTAAGGCATACAGCCAACTCTTTGCACTCTTTGCATAAAGGGTTAAGCACCCATAGGGGTGAAGAGCTAGCTTTCACCCCTCTACTCTGTACTTGGACATTTAGGACTAGATCCTTTGTTGTACAGTGCGGAGCCTCTCCATAACCCCATGCTCCAAGCGACCAGGCACTTCTTGTCTGTAATCCGTAAATGGGTAATGCCTTCTTCACCAATTACAGTCGTGCATGCGCATTCAGACGGGACAAGAGCGAAGAGCGTAAAGCTGGCCCTATGTGCATAACCAACATGAAGCTGAAGACAAAAACAAACAAACAAGCATTCAAGGGGCTCAAAAGTGCGGGCTAGGCTTAAGGCCTGGGCACAAGTGCGGGCTAGGCTTAAGGCCTGGGCACAAGTGCGGGCTGGGCTTAAGGCCTGGGCACAAGTGCAGGCTGGGCTTAAGGCCGGGGCACAAGTGCGGGCTGGGCTTAAGGCCGGGGCACAAGTGCGGGCTGGGCTTAAGGCCTGGGCACAAGTGCGGGCTGGGCTTAAGGCCTGGGCACAAGTGCGGGCTGGGCTTAAGGCCTGGGCACAAATGCGGGCTGGGCTTAAGGCCTGGGCACAAGTGCGGGCTGGGCTTAAGGCCTGGGCACAAGTGCGGGCTGGGCTTAAGGCCTGGGCACAAGTGCGGGCTGATCTTAAGGCCTGGGCACAAGTGCAGGCTGGGCTTAAGGCCTGGGCACAAGTGCAGGCTGGGCTTAAGGCCTGGGCACAAGTGAGGGCTAGGCTTAAGGCCTGGGCACAAGTGCGGGCTAGGCTTAAGGCCTGGGCACAAGTGCGGGCTAGGCTTAAGGCCTGGGCACAAGTGCGGGTTAGGCTTAAGGCCTGGGCACAAGTGCGGGCTAGGCTTAAGGCCTGGGCACAAGTGCGGGCTAGGCTTAAGGCCTGGGCACAAGTGCGGGCTAGGCTTAAGGCCTGGGCACAAGTGCTGGCTAGGCTTAAGGCCTGGGCACAAGTGCGGGCTAGGCTTAAGGCCTGGGCACAAGTGCGGGCTAGGCTTAAGGCCGGGGCACAAGTGCGAGCTAGGCTTAAGGCCGGGGCACAAGTGCGGGCTAGGCTTAAGGCCGGGGCACAAGTGCGGGCTAGGCTTAAGGCCGGGGCACAAGTGCGGGCTAGGCTTAAGGCCTGGGCACAAGTGCGGGCTAGGCTTAAGGCCTGGGCACAAGTGCAGTGCTGGCTAGGATCAAGGCAGGGGGCACAAGTGCTGGCTAGGCTTAAGGCATGGGCACAAGTGCTGGCTAGGCTTAAGGCATGGGCACAAGTGCTGGCTAGGCTTAAGGCATACAGCTAACTCTTTGCACTCTTTGCATAAAGGGTTAGGCACCCATAGGGGTGAAGAGCTAGCTTTCACCCCTCTACTCTGTACTTGGACATTTAGGACTAGATCCTTTGTTGTACAGTGCGGAGCCTCTCCATAACCCCATGCTCCAAGCGACCAGGCACTTCTTGTCTGTCCTCCGTAAATGGGTAATGTGTTGTGAATTCTGTGGCTGAGTTCACTTCTGTGGTCACAAGTGGTATTGCAGTCTCTGGGCTTCCTCCCTCAGGTGTTTTGGTGAGCTCGTTGGCTGCCTTGCTATTTAGCTCCACCTGAGTCTGTCTTCCTTGCTCCTTGTCAATGTTCCAGTGTTGGATCTGAGCTACTGCATCTTTCCTTGGGCCTGCTGCTCTGCTAGATAAGTGCTTCTAGTTTGTTTTCTGTTTTTTTCTGTCCAGCTTGCTATTGTCTTTTGCTGGAAGCTCTGAGAAGCAGAGGGGTGCACCGCCGTGCTGTTAGTTCGGCACGGTGGGTCTTTTTGCCCCTTTGCGTGGTTTTCGTTTTAGGGTTTTTTGTAGACTGCATAGTTCTCTTTGCTATCCTCGCTCTGTCTAGAATATCGGGCCTCACTTTGCTGAATCTATTTCATTCCTACGTTTGTCTTTTCATCTTGCTAACAGTCATTATATGTGGGGGCTGCCTATTCCTTTGGGGTATTTCTCTGAGGTAAGTCAGGCTTGTATTTCTATCTTCAGGCTAGTCAGCTCCTCAGGCAGTGCCGAGTTGCATAGGTAGTTGTTAGGCGCAATCCACTGCTGCTTATAGTTGTGTGAGGATAGATCAGGTACTGCAGTCTACAGAGATTCCACGTCTCAGAGCTCGTCCTATTGTTTTTGGTTATTGCCAGATCTCTGTATGTGCGCTGATTACTGCACGCTGTGTTGCCTGATTGCCAGCCATAACAGTGTGCAGTAATCAGCGCACATACAGAGATCTGGCAATAACCAAAAACAATAGGACGAGCTCTGAGATGTGGAATCTCTGTAGACTGCAGTACCTGATCTATCCTCACACAACTATAAGCAGCAGTGGATTGCGCCTAACAACTACCTATGCAACTCGGCACTGCCTGAGGAGCTGACTAGCCTGAAGATAGAAATACAAGCCTGACTTACCTCAGAGAAATACCCCAAAGGAATAGGCAGCCCCCACATATAATGACTGTTAGCAAGATGAAAAGACAAACGTAGGAATGAAATAGATTCAGCAAAGTGAGGCCCGATATTCTAGACAGAGCGAGGATAGCAAAGAGAACTATGCAGTCTACAAAAAACCCTAAAATGAAAACCACGCAAAGGGGCAAAAAGACCCACCGTGCCGAACTAACAGCACGGCGGTGCACCCCTCTGCTTCTCAGAGCTTCCAGCAAAAGACAATAGCAAGCTGGACAGAAAAAAACAGAAAACAAACTAGAAGCACTTATCTAGCAGAGCAGCAGGCCCAAGGAAAGATGCAGTAGCTCAGATCCAACACTGGAACATTGACAAGGAGCAAGGAAGACAGACTCAGGTGGAGCTAAATAGCAAGGCAGCCAACGAGCTCACCAAAACACCTGAGGGAGGAAGCCCAGAGACTGCAATACCACTTGTGACCACAGAAGTGAACTCAGCCACAGAATTCACAACAGTAATGCCTTCTTCCCCAATTACAGTCGTGCATGCGCATTCAGACGGGACAAGAGCGAAGAGCGTAAAGCTGGCCCTGTGCATAACCAACATGAAGCTGAAGACAAAAACAAACAAGCATTCAAGGGGCTCAAAAGTGCGGGCTAGGCTTAAGGCCTGGGCACAAGTGCGGGCTAGGCTTAAGGCCTGGGCACAAGTGCGGGCTAGGCTTAAGGCCTGGGCACAAGTGCGGGCTAGGCTTAAGGCCTGGGCACAAGTGCGGGCTAGGCTTAAGGCCTGGGCACAAGTGCGGGCTAGGCTTAACGCCTGGGCACAAGTGCGGGCTAGGCTTAAGGCCGGGGCACAAGTGCGGGCTAGGCTTAATGCCGGGGCACAAATGCGGGCTGGGATTAAGGCCGGGGCACAAGTGCGGGCTAGGCTTAAGGCCGGGGCACAAGTGCGGGCTAGGCTTAAGGCCTGGGCACAAGTGCGGGCTAGGCTTAATGCCTGGGCACAAGTGCGGGCTGGGCTTAAGGCCTGGGCACAAGTGCGGGCTAGGCTTAAGGCCTGGGCACAAGTGCGGGCTAGGCTTAAGGCCTGGGCACAAGTGCGGGCTAGGCTTAAGGCCTGGGCACAAGTGCGGGCTAGGCTTAAGGCCGGGGCACAAGTGCGGGCTAGGCTTAATGCCTGGGCACAAGTGCGGGCTGGGCTTAAGGCCTGGGCACAAGTGCGGGCTAGGCTTAAGGCCTGGGCACAAGTGCGGGCTAGGCTTAAGGCCTGGGCACAAGTGCGGGCTAGGCTTAAGGCCTGGGCACAAGTGCGGGCTAGGCTTAAGGCCTGGGCACAAGTGCGGGCTAGGCGTAAGGCCTGGGCACAAGTGCAGTGCTGGCTAGGATCAAGGCAGGGGGCACAAGTGCTGGCTAGGCTTAAGGCATGGGCACAAGTGCTGGCTAGGCTTAAGGCATACAGCTAACTCTTTGCACTCTTTGCATAAAGGGTTAGGCACCCATAGGGGTGAAGAGCTAGCTTTCACCCCTCTACTCTGTACTTGGACATTTAGGACTAGATCCTTTGTTGTACAGTGCGGAGCCTCTCCATAACCCCATGCTCCAAGCGACCAGGCACTTCTTGTCTGTCCTCCGTAAATGGGTAATGCCTTCTTCCCCAATTACAGTCGTGCATGCGCATTCAGACGGGACAAGAGCGAAGAGCGTAAAGCTGGCCCTGTGCATAACCAACATGAAGCTGAAGACAAAAACAAACAAGCATTCAAGGGGCTCAAAAGTGCGGGCTAGGCTTAAGGCCTGGGCACAAGTGCGGGCTAGGCTTAAGGCCTGGGCACAAGTGCGGGCTAGGCTTAAGGCCTGGGCACAAGTGCGGGCTAGGCTTAAGGCCTGGGCACAAGTGCGGGCTAGGCTTAAGGCCTGGGCACAAGTGCGGGCTAGGCTTAAGGCCTGGGCACAAGTGCGGGCTAGGCTTAACGCCTGGGCACAAGTGCGGGCTAGGCTTAAGGCCGGGGCACAAGTGCGGGCTAGGCTTAAGGCCGGGGCACAAGTGCAGGCTAGGCTTAATGCCGGGGCACAAGTGCGGGCTAGGATTAAGGCCGGGGCACAAGTGCGGGCTAGGCTTAAGGCCGGGGCACAAGTGCGGGCTAGGCTTAAGGCCTGGGCACAAGTGCGGGCTAGGCTTAAGGCCTGGGCACAAGTGCGGGCTAGGCTTAAGGCCTGGGCACAAGTGCGGGCTAGGCTTAAGGCCGGGGCACAAGTGCGGGCAAGGCTTAAGGCCGGGGCACAAGTGAGGGCAAGGCTTAAGGCCGGGGCACAAGTGCGGGCTAGGCTTAAGGCCGGGGCACAAGTGCGGGCTAGGCTTAAGGCCGGGGCACAAGTGCGGGCTAGGCTTAAGGCCGGGGCACAAGTGCGGGCAAGGCTTAAGGCCGGGGCACAAGTGCGGGCTAGGCTTAAGGCCGGGGCACAAGTGCTGGCTAGGCTTAAGGCCTGGGCACAAGTGCGGGCTAGGATTAAGGACTGGGCACAAGTGCGGGCTAGGCTTAAGGCCTGGGCACAAGTGCGGGCTAGGCTTAAGGCCTGGGCACAAGTGCGGGCTAGGCTTAAGGCCTGGGCACAAGTGCGGGCTAGGCTTAAGGCCGGGGCACAAGTGCGGGCTAGGCTTAAGGCCGGGGCACAAGTGCGGGCAAGGCTTAAGGCCGGGGCACAAGTGCGGGCTAGGCTTAAGGCATGGGCACAAGTGCGGGCTAGGCTTAAGGCCTGGGCACAAGTGCGGGCTAGGCTTAAGGCCTGGGCACAAGTGCGGGCTAGGCTTAAGGCCTGGGCACAAGTGCGGGCTAGGCTTAAGGCCTGGGCACAAGTGCGGGCTAGGCTTAAGGCCTGGGCACAAGTGCGGGCTAGGCTTAAGGCCTGGGCACAAGTGCGGGCTAGGCGTAAGGCCTGGGCACAAGTGCAGTGCTGGCTAGGATCAAGGCAGGGGGCACAAGTGCTGGCTAGGCTTAAGGCATGGGCACAAGTGCTGGCTAGGCTTAAGGCATACAGCTAACTCTTTGCACTCTTTGCATAAAGGGTTAGGCACCCATAGGGGTGAAGAGCTAGCTTTCACCCCTCTACTCTGTACTTGGACATTTAGGACTAGATCCTTTGTTGTACAGTGCGGAGCCTCTCCATAACCCCATGCTCCAAGCGACCAGGCACTTCTTGTCTGTCCTCCGTAAATGGGTAATGCCTTCTTCCACCAATTACAGTCGTGCATGCGCATTCAGACGGGACAAGAGCGAAAAGCGTAAAGCTGGCCCTATGTGCATAACCAACATGAAGCTGAAGACAAAAACAAACAAACAAGCATTCAAGGGGCTCAAAAGTGCGGGCTAGGCTTAAGGCCTGGGCACAAGTGCGGGCTAGGCTTAAGGCCTGGGCACAAGTGCGGGCTAGGCTTAAGGCCTGGGCACAAGTGCGGGCTAGGCTTAAGGCCGGGGCACAAGTGCGGGCTAGGCTTAAGGCCGGGGCACAAGTGCGGGCTAGGCTTAATGCCTGGGCACAAGTGCGGGCTGGGCTTAATGCCTGGGCACAAGTGCGGGCTGGGCTTAAGGCCTGGGCACAAGTGCGGGCTGGGCTTAAGGCCTGGGCACAAGTGCGGGCTGGGCTTAAGGCCTGGGCACAAGTGCGGGCTGGGCTTAAGGCCTGGGCACAAGTGCGGGCTGGGCTTAAGGCCTGGGCACAAGTGCGGGCTGGGCTTAAGGCCTGGGCACAAGTGCGGGCTGGGCTTAAGGCCTGGGCACAAGTGCGGGCTAGGCTTAAGGCCTGGGCACAAGTGCGGGCTAGGCTTAAGGCCTGGGCACAAGTGCGGGCTAGGCTTAAGGCCTGGGCACAAGTGCGGGCTAGGCTTAAGGCCTGGGCACAAGTGCGGGCTAGGCTTAAGGCCTGGGCACAATTGCGGGCTAGGCTTAAGGCCTGGGCACAAGTGCGGGCTAGGCTTAAGGCCTGGGCACAAGTGCGGGCTAGGCTTAAGGCCTGGGCACAATTGCGGGCTAGACTTAAGGCCTGGGCACAAGTGCGGGCTAGGCTTAATGCCTGGGCACAAGTGCGGGCTAGGCTTAAGGCCTGGGCACAAGTGCGGGCTAGGCTTACGGCCTGGGCACAAGTGCGGGCTAGGCTTAAAGCCGGGGCACAAGTGCGGGCTAGGCTTAAGGCCGGGGCACAAGTGCGGGCTAGGCTTAAGGCCGGGGCACAAGTGCGGGCTAGGCTTAAGGCCGGGGCACAAGTGCGGGCTAGGCTTAAGGCCGGGGCACAAGTGCGGGCTAGGCTTAAGGCCGGGGCACAAGTGCGGGCTAGGCTTAAGGCCGGGGCACAAGTGCGGGCTAGGCTTAAGGCCGGGGCACAAGTGCGGGCTAGGCTTAAGGCCGGGGCACAAGTGCGGGCTAGGCTTAAGGCCGGGGCACAAGTACGGGCTAGGCTTAAGGCCTGGGCACAAGTGCGTCTAGGCTTAAGGCCTGGGCACAAGTGCGGGCTAGGCTTAAGGCCTGGGCACAAGTGCGGGCTAGGCTTAAGGCCTGGGCACAAGTGCAGGCTAGGCTTAAGGCCTGGGCACAAGTGCGGGCTAGGCTTAAGGCCTGGGCACAAGTGCAGGCTAGGCTTAAGGCCGGGGCACAAGTGCTGGCTAGGCTTAAGGCATACAGCCAACTCTTTGAACTTTTTGCATAAAGGGTTAGGCACCCATAGGGGGTGAAGAGCTATCTTTCACCCCTCTACTCTGTACTTGGACATTTAGGACTAGATCCTTTGTTGTACAATGCGGAGCCTCTCCATAACCCCATGCTCCAAGCGACCAGGCACTTCTTGTCTGTCCTCCGTAAATGGGTAATGCCTTCTTCACCAATTACAGTCGTGCATGCGCATTCAGACGGGACAAGAGCGAAGAGCGTAAAGCTGGCCCTATGTGCATAACCTACATGAAGCTGAAGACAAAAACAAACAAACAAGCATTCAAGGGGCTCAAAAGTGCGGGCTAGGCTTAAGGCCTGGGCACAAGTGCGGGCTAGGCTTAAGGCCTGGGCACAAGTGCGGGCTGGGCTTAAGGCCTGGGCACAAGTGCGGGCTGGGCTTAAGGCCTGGGCACAAGTGCGGGCTGGGCTTAAGGCCTGGGCACAAGTGCGGGCTGGGCTTAAGGCCTGGGCACAAGTGCGGGCTGGGCTTAAGGCCTGGGCACAAGTGCGGGCTGGGCTTAAGGCCTGGGCACAAGTGCGGGCTGGGCTTAAGGCCTGGGCACAAGTGCGGGCTGGGCTTAAGGCCTGGGCACAAGTGCGGGCTAGGCTTAAGGCCTGGGCACAAGTGCGGGCTAGGCTTAAGGCCTGGGCACAAGTGCGGGCTAGGCTTAAGGCCTGGGCACAAGTGCGGGCTAGGCTTAAGGCCTGGGCACAAGTGCGGGCTAGGCTTAAGACCTGGGCACAATTGCGGGCTAGGCTTAAGGCCTGGGCACAAGTGCGGGCTAGGCTTAAGGCCTGGGCACAATTGCGGGCTAGGCTTAAGGCCTGGGCACAAGTGCGGGCTAGGCTTAAGGCCTGGGCACAAGTGCGGGCTAGGCTTAAGGCCGGGGCACAAGTGCGGGCTAGGCTTAAAGCCGGGGCACAAGTGCGGGCTAGGCTTAAGGCCGGGGCACAAGTGCGGGCTAGGCTTAAGGCCGGGGCACAAGTGCGGGCTAGGCTTAAGGCCGGGGCACAAGTGCGGGCTAGGCTTAAGGCCGGGGCACAAGTGCGGGCTAGGCTTAAGGCCGGGGCACAAGTGCGGGCTAGGCTTAAGGCCGGGGCACAAGTGCGGGCTAGGCTTAAGGCCTGGGCACAAGTGCGGGCTAGACTTAAGGCCGGGGCACAAGTGCGGGCTAGACTTAAGGCCTGGGCACAAGTGCGGGCTAGGCTTAAGGCCGGGGCACAAGTGCGGGCTAGGCTTAAGGCCTGGGCACAAGTGCGGGCTAGGCTTAAGGCCTGGGCACAAGTGCGGGCTAGGCTTAAGGCCTGGGCACAAGTGCAGTGCTGGCTAGGATCAAGGCAGGGGGCACAAGTGCTGGCTAGGCTTAAGGCATACAGCCAACTCTTTGCACTCTTTGCATAAAGGGTTAAGCACCCATAGGGGTGAAGAGCTAGCTTTCACCCCTCTACTCTGTACTTGGACATTTAGGACTAGATCCTTTGTTGTACAATGCGGAGCCTCTCCATAACCCCATGCTCCAAGCGACCAGGCACTTCTTGTCTGTAATCCGTAAATGGGTAATGCCTTCTTCACCAATTACAGTCGTGCATGCGCATTCAGACGGGACAAGAGCGAAGAGCGTAAAGCTGGCCCTATGTGCATAACCAACATGAAGCTGAAGACAAAAACAAACAAACAAGCATTCAAGGGGCTCAAAAGTGCGGGCTAGGCTTAAGGCCTGGGCACAAGTGCGGGCTAGGCTTAAGGCCTGGGCACAAGTGCGGGCTGGGCTTAAGGCCTGGGCACAAGTGCGGGCTGGGCTTAAGGCCGGGGCACAAGTGCGGGCTGGGCTTAAGGCCGGGGCACAAGTGCGGGCTGGGCTTAAGGCCGGGGCACAAGTGCGGGCTGGGCTTAAGGCCTGGGCACAAGTGCGGGCTGGGCTTAAGGCCTGGGCACAAGTGCGGGCTGGGCTTAAGGCCTGGGCACAAGTGCGGGCTGGGCTTAAGGCCTGGGCACAAGTGCGGGCTGGGCTTAAGGCCTGGGCACAAGTGCGGGCTGGGCTTAAGGCCTGGGCACAAGTGCGGGCTGATCTTAAGGCCTGGGCACAAGTGCAGGCTGGGCTTAAGGCCTGGGCACAAGTGCGGGCTAGGCTTAAGGCCTGGGCACAAGTGCGGGCTAGGCTTAAGGCCTGGGCACAAGTGCGGGCTAGGCTTAAGGCCTGGGCACAAGTGCGGGTTAGGCTTAAGGCCTGGGCACAAGTGCGGGCTAGGCTTAAGGCCTGGGCACAAGTGCGGGCTAGGCTTAAGGCCTGGGCACAAGTGCGGGCTAGGCTTAAGGCCTGGGCACAAGTGCTGGCTAGGCTTAAGGCCTGGGCACAAGTGCGGGCTAGGCTTAAGGCCTGGGCACAAGTGCTGGCTAGGCTTAAGGCCGGGGCACAAGTGCGAGCTAGGCTTAAGGCCGGGGCACAAGTGCGGGCTAGGCTTAAGGCCGGGGCACAAGTGCAGGCTAGGCTTAAGGCCGGGGCACAAGTGCGGGCTAGGCTTAAGGCCTGGGCACAAGTGCGGGCTAGGCTTAAGGCCTGGGCACAAGTGCGGGCTAGGCTTAAGGCCTGGGCACAAGTGCAGTGCTGGCTAGGATCAAGGCAGGGGGCACAAGTGCTGGCTAGGCTTAAGGCATGGGCACAAGTGCTGGCTAGGCTTAAGGCATACAGCTAACTCTTTGCACTCTTTGCATAAAGGGTTAGGCACCCATAGGGGTGAAGAGCTAGCTTTCACCCCTCTACTCTGTACTTGGACATTTAGGACTAGATCCTTTGTTGTACAGTGCGGAGCCTCTCCATAACCCCATGCTCCAAGCGACCAGGCACTTCTTGTCTGTCCTCCGTAAATGGGTAATGTGTTGTGAATTCTGTGGCTGAGTTCACTTCTGTGGTCACAAGTGGTATTGCAGTCTCTGGGCTTCCTCCCTCAGGTGTTTTGGTGAGCTCGTTGGCTGCCTTGCTATTTAGCTCCACCTGAGTCTGTCTTCCTTGCTCCTTGTCAATGTTCCAGTGTTGGATCTGAGCTACTGCATCTTTCCTTGGGCCTGCTGCTCTGCTAGATAAGTGCTTCTAGTTTGTTTTCTGTTTTTTTCTGTCCAGCTTGCTATTGTCTTTTGCTGGAAGCTCTGAGAAGCAGAGGGGTGCACCGCCGTGCTGTTAGTTCGGCACGGTGGGTCTTTTTGCCCCTTTGCGTGGTTTTCGTTTTAGGGTTTTTTGTAGACTGCATAGTTCTCTTTGCTATCCTCGCTCTGTCTAGAATATCGGGCCTCACTTTGCTGAATCTATTTCATTCCTACGTTTGTCTTTTCATCTTGCTAACAGTCATTATATGTGGGGGCTGCCTATTCCTTTGGGGTATTTCTCTGAGGTAAGTCAGGCTTGTATTTCTATCTTCAGGCTAGTCAGCTCCTCAGGCAGTGCCGAGTTGCATAGGTAGTTGTTAGGCGCAATCCACTGCTGCTTATAGTTGTGTGAGGATAGATCAGGTACTGCAGTCTACAGAGATTCCACGTCTCAGAGCTCGTCCTATTGTTTTTGGTTATTGCCAGATCTCTGTATGTGCGCTGATTACTGCACGCTGTGTTGCCTGATTGCCAGCCATAACAGTGTGCAGTAATCAGCGCACATACAGAGATCTGGCAATAACCAAAAACAATAGGACGAGCTCTGAGATGTGGAATCTCTGTAGACTGCAGTACCTGATCTATCCTCACACAACTATAAGCAGCAGTGGATTGCGCCTAACAACTACCTATGCAACTCGGCACTGCCTGAGGAGCTGACTAGCCTGAAGATAGAAATACAAGCCTGACTTACCTCAGAGAAATACCCCAAAGGAATAGGCAGCCCCCACATATAATGACTGTTAGCAAGATGAAAAGACAAACGTAGGAATGAAATAGATTCAGCAAAGTGAGGCCCGATATTCTAGACAGAGCGAGGATAGCAAAGAGAACTATGCAGTCTACAAAAAACCCTAAAACGAAAACCACGCAAAGGGGCAAAAAGAACCACCGTGCCGAACTAACAGCACGGCGGTGCACCCCTCTGCTTCTCAGAGCTTCCAGCAAAAGACAATAGCAAGCTGGACAGAAAAAAACAGAAAACAAACTAGAAGCACTTATCTAGCAGAGCAGCAGGCCCAAGGAAAGATGCAGTAGCTCAGATCCAACACTGGAACATTGACAAGGAGCAAGGAAGACAGACTCAGGTGGAGCTAAATAGCAAGGCAGCCAACGAGCTCACCAAAACACCTGAGGGAGGAAGCCCAGAGACTGCAATACCACTTGTGACCACAGAAGTGAACTCAGCCACAGAATTCACAACAGTAATGCCTTCTTCCCCAATTACAGTCGTGCATGCGCATTCAGACGGGACAAGAGCGAAGAGCGTAAAGCTGGCCCTGTGCATAACCAACATGAAGCTGAAGACAAAAACAAACAAGCATTCAAGGGGCTCAAAAGTGCGGGCTAGGCTTAAGGCCTGGGCACAAGTGCGGGCTAGGCTTAAGGCCTGGGCACAAGTGCGGGCTAGGCTTAAGGCCTGGGCACAAGTGCGGGCTAGGCTTAAGGCCTGGGCACAAGTGCGGGCTAGGCTTAAGGCCTGGGCACAAGTGCGGGCTAGGCTTAACGCCTGGGCACAAGTGCGGGCTAGGCTTAAGGCCGGGGCACAAGTGCGGGCTAGGCTTAATGCCGGGGCACAAATGCGGGCTGGGATTAAGGCCGGGGCACAAGTGCGGGCTAGGCTTAAGGCCGGGGCACAAGTGCGGGCTAGGCTTAAGGCCTGGGCACAAGTGCGGGCTAGGCTTAAGGCCTGGGCACAAGTGCGGGATAGGCTTAAGGCCGGGGCACAAGTGCGGGCAAGGCTTAAGGCCGGGGCACAAGTGCGGGCAAGGCTTAAGGCCGGGGCACAAGTGCGGGCTAGGCTTAAGGCCGGGGCACAAGTGCGGGCTAGGCTTAAGGCCGGGGCACAAGTGCGGGCTAGGCTTAAGGCCGGGGCACAAGTGCGGGCAAGGCTTAAGGCCGGGGCACAAGTGCGGGCTAGGCTTAAGGCCGGGGCACAAGTGCGGGCTAGGCTTAAGGCCTGGGCACAAGTGCGGGCTAGGATTAAGGACTGGGCACAAGTGCGGGCTAGGCTTAAGGCCTGGGCACAAGTGCGGGCTAGGCTTAAGGCCTGGGCACAAGTGCGGGCTAGGCTTAAGGCCTGGGCACAAGTGCGGGCTAGGCTTAAGGCCGGGGCACAAGTGCGGGCTAGGCTTAAGGCCGGGGCACAAGTGCGGGCAAGGCTTAAGGCCGGGGCACAAGTGCGGGCTAGGCTTAAGGCATGGGCACAAGTGCGGGCTAGGCTTAAGGCCTGGGCACAAGTGCGGGCTAGGCTTAAGGCCTGGGCACAAGTGCGGGCTAGGCTTAAGGCCTGGGCACAAGTGCGGGCTAGGCTTAAGGCCTGGGCACAAGTGCGGGCTAGGCTTAAGGCCTGGGCACAAGTGCGGGCTAGGCTTAAGGCCTGGGCACAAGTGCGGGCTAGGCTTAAGGCCTGGGCACAAGTGCGGGCTAGGCGTAAGGCCTGGGCACAAGTGCAGTGCTGGCTAGGATCAAGGCAGGGGGCACAAGTGCTGGCTAGGCTTAAGGCATGGGCACAAGTGCTGGCTAGGCTTAAGGCATACAGCTAACTCTTTGCACTCTTTGCATAAAGGGTTAGGCACCCATAGGGGTGAAGAGCTAGCTTTCACCCCTCTACTCTGTACTTGGACATTTAGGACTAGATCCTTTGTTGTACAGTGCGGAGCCTCTCCATAACCCCATGCTCCAAGCGACCAGGCACTTCTTGTCTGTCCTCCGTAAATGGGTAATGCCTTCTTCCCCAATTACAGTCGTGCATGCGCATTCAGACGGGACAAGAGCGAAAAGCGTAAAGCTGGCCCTATGTGCATAACCAACATGAAGCTGAAGACAAAAACAAACAAACAAGCATTCAAGGGGCTCAAAAGTGCGGGCTAGGCTTAAGGCCTGGGCACAAGTGCGGGCTAGGCTTAAGGCCTGGGCACAAGTGCGGGCTAGGCTTAAGGCCGGGGCACAAGTGCGGGCTAGGCTTAAGGCCGGGGCACAAGTGCGGGCTAGGCTTAAGGCCGGGGCACAAGTGCGGGCTAGGCTTAAGGCCGGGGCACAAGTGCGGGCTAGGCTTAAGGCCGGGGCACAAGTGCGGGCTAGGCTTAAGGCCTGGGCACAAGTGCGGGCTAGGCTTAAGCCCGGGGCACAAGTGCGGGCTGGGCTTAAGGCCGGGGCACAAGTGCGGGCTGGGCTTAAGGCCAGGGCACAAGTGCGGGCTGGGCTTAAGGCCGGGGCACAAGTGCGGGCTAGGCTTAAGGCCGGGGCACAAGTGCGGGCTAGGCTTAAGGCCGGGGCACAAGTGCGGGCTAGGCTTAAGGCCGGGGCACAAGTGCGGGCTAGGCTTAAGGCCGGGGCACAAGTGCGGGCTAGGCTTAAGGCCTGGGCACAAGTGCGGGCTAGGCTTAAGGCCTGGGCACAAGTGCGGGCTAGGCTTAAGGCCGGGGCACAAGTGCGGGCTAGGCTTAAGGCCGAAGCACAAGTGCGAGCTAGGCTTAAGGCCTGGGCACAAGTGCGGGCTAGGCTTAAGGCCTGGGCACAAGTGCGGGCTAGGCTTAAGGCCTGAGCACAAGTGCGGGCTAGGCTTAAGGCCTGGGCACAAGTGCGGGATAGGCTTAAGGCCTGGGCACAAGTGCGGGCTAGGCTTAAGGCCTGGGCACAAGTGCGGGCTAGGCTTAAGGCCGGGGCACAAGTGCGGGCTAGGCTTAAGGCCGAAGCACAAGTGCGGGAAAGGCTTAAGGCCTGGGCACAAGTGCGGGCTAGGCTTAAGGCCTGGGCACAAGTGCGGGCTAGGCTTAAGGCCTAGGCACAAGTGCGGGCTAGGCTTAAGGCTTGGGCACAAGTGCGGGCTAGGCTTAAGGCCTGGGCACAAGTGAAGGCTAGGCTTAAGGCCTGGGCACAAGTGCGGGCTAGGCTTAAGGCCTGGGCACAAGTGCGGGCTAGGCTTAAGGCCTGGGCACAAGTGCGGGCTAGGCTTAAGGCCTGGGCACAAGTGCGGGCTAGGCTTAAGGCCTGGGCACAAGTGCGGGCTAGGCTTAAGGCCTGGGCACAAGTGCGGGCTAGGCTTAAGGCCTGGGCACAAGTGCGGGCTAGGCTTAACGCCTGGGCACAAGTGCGGGCTAGGCTTAAGGCCTGGGCACAAGTGCGGGCTAGGCTTAAGGCCTGGGCACAAGTGCGGGCTAGGCTTAAGGCCTGGGCACAAGTGCGGGCTAGGCTTAAGGCCTGGGCACAAGTGCAGGTTAGGCTTAAGGCCGGGGCACAAGTGCGGGCTAGGCTTAAGGCCGGGGCACAAGTGCGGGCTAGGCTTAAGGCCTGGGCACTATTTCGGGCTAGGCTTAAGGCCTGGGCACTATTTCGGGCTAGGCTTAAGGCCTGGGCACAAGTGCGGGCTAGGCTTAAGGCCTGGGCACAAGTGCGGGCTAGGCTTAAGGCCTGGGCACAAGTGCGGGCTAGGCTTAAGGCCTGGGCACAAGTGCGGGCTAGGCTTAAGGCCTGGGCACAAGTGCGGGCTAGGCTTAAGGCCTGGGCACAAGTGCGGGCTAGGCTTAAGGCCGGGGCACAAGTGCGGGCTAGGCTTAAGGCCGGCGCACAAGTGCGGTCTAGGCTTAAGGCCGGGGCACAAGTGCGAGCTAGGCTTAAGGCCGGGGCACAAGTGCGGGCTAGGCTTAAGGCCGGAGCACAAGTGCGGGCTAGGCTTAAGGCCGGAGCACAAGTGCGGGCTAGGCTTAAGGCCGGGGCACAAGTGCGGGCTAGGCTTAAGGCCGGGGCACAAGTACGGGCTAGGCTTAAGGCCGGGGCACAAGTGCGGGCTAGGCTTAAGGCCGGGGCACAAGTGCGGGCTAGGCTTAAGGCCGGGGCACAAGTGCGGGCTAGGCTTAAGGCCGGGGCACAAGTGCCGGCTAGGCTTAAGGCCGGGGCACAAGTGCGGGCTAGGCTTAAGGCCGGGGCACAAGTGCGGGCTAGGCTTAAGGCCGGGGCACAAGTGCGGGCTAGGCTTAAGGCCGGGGCACAAGTGCGGGCTAGGCTTAAGGCCGGGGCACAAGTGCGGGCTAGGCTTAAGGCCGGGGCACAAGTGCGGGCTAGGCTTAAGGCCGGGGCACAAGTGCGGGCTAGGCTTAAGGCCGGGGCACAAGTGTGGGCTAGGCTTAAGGCCGGGGCACAAGTGCGGGCTAGGCTTAAGGCCGGGGCACAAGTGCAGGCTAGGCTTAAGGCCGGGGCACAAGTGCGGGCTAGGCTTAAGGCCGGGGCACAAGTGCGGGCTAGGCTTAAGGCCGGGGCACAATTGCGGGCTAGGCTTAAGGCCGGGGCACAAGTGCTGGCTAGGCTTAAGGCATACAGCCAACTCTTTGCACTTTTTGCATAAAGGGTTAGGCACCCATAGGGGTGAAGAGCTATCTTTCACCCCTCTACTCTGTACTTGGACATTTAGGACTAGATCCTTTGTTGTACAGTGCGGAGCCTCTCCATAACCCCATGCTCCAAGCGACCAGGCACTTCTTGTCTGTCCTCCGTAAATGGGTAATGCCTTCTTCACCAATTACAGTCGTGCATGCGCATTCAGACGGGACAAGAGCGAAGAGCGTAAAGCTGGCCCTATGTGCATAACCAACATGAAGCTGAAGACAAAAACAAACAAACAAGCATTCAAGGGGCTCAAAAGTGCGGGCTAGGCTTAAGGCCTGGGCACAAGTGCGGGCTAGGATTAAGGCCTGGGCACAAGTGCGGGCTGGGCTTAAGGCATGGGCACAAGTGCGGGCTGGGCTTAAGGCCTGGGCACAAGTGCGGGCTGGGCTTAAGGCCTGGGCACAAGTGCGGGCTGGGCTTAAGGCCTGGGCACAAGTGCGGGCTGGGCTTAAGGCCTGGGCACAAGTGCGGGCTGGGCTTAAGGCCTGGGCACAAGTGCGGGCTGGGCTTAAGGCCTGGGCACAAGTGCGGGCTGGGCTTAAGGCCTGGGCACAAGTGCGGGCTGGGCTTAAGGCCTGGGCACAAGTGCGGGCTGGGCTTAAGGCCTGGGCACAAGTGCGGGCTGGGCTTAAGGCCTGGGCACAAGTGCGGGCTAGGCTTAAGGCCTGGGCACAAGTGCGGGCTAGGCTTAAGGCCTGGGCACAAGTGCGGGCTAGGCTTAAGGCCTGGGCACAAGTGCGGGCTAGGCTTAAGGCCTGGGCACAAGTGCGGGCTAGGCTTAAGGCCTGGGCACAAGTCCGGGCTAGGCTTAAGGCCTGGGCACAAGTGCGGGCTAGGCTTAAGGCCGGGGCACAAGTGCGGGCTAGGCTTAAGGCCGGGGCACAAGTGCGGGCTAGGCTTAAGGCCGGGGCACAAGTGCGGGCTAGACTTAAGGCCGGGGCACAAGTGCGGGCTAGGCTTAAGGCCGGGGAACAAGTGCGGGCTAGGCTTAAGGCCGGGGCACAAGTGCGGACTAGGCTTAAGGCCGGGGCACAAGTGCGGGCTAGGCTTAAGGCCGGGACACAAGTGCGGGCTAGGCTTAAGGCCGGGGCACAAGTGCGGGCTAGGCTTAAGGCCGGGGCAAAATTGCGGGCTAGGCTTAAGGCCGGGGCACAATTGCGGGCTAGGCTTAAGGCCGGGGCACAAGTGCGGGCTAGGCTTAAGGCCTGGGCACAAGTGCGGGCTAGGCTTAAGGCCTGGGCACAAGTGCGGGCTAGGCTTAAGGCCTGGGCACTATTTCGGGCTAGGCTTAAGGCCTGGGCACAAGTGCGGGCTAGGCTTAAGGCCTGGGCACAAGTGCGGGCTAGGCTTAAGGCCGGGGCACAAGTGCGGGCTAGGCTTAAATCCGGGGCTCAAGTGCGGGCTAGGCTTAAGGCCGGGGCACAAGTGCGGGCTAGGCTTAAGGCATGGGCACAAGTGCAGGCTAAGCTTAAGGCCTGGGCACAATTGCGGGCTAGGCTTAAGGCCTGGGCACAAGTGCGGGCTAGGCTTAAGGCCTGGGCACAAGTGCGGGCTAGGCTGAAGGCCGGGGCACAAGTGCGGGCTAGGCTTAAAGCCGGGGCACAAGTGCGGGCTAGGCTTAAGGCCGGGGCACAAGTGCGGGCTAGGCTTAAGGCCGGGGCACAAGTGCGGGCTAGGCTTAAGGCCGGGGCACAAGTGCGGGCTAGGCTTAAGGCCGGGGCACAAGTGCGGGCTAGGCTTAAGGCCGGGGCACAAGTGCGGGCTAGGCTTAAGGCCGGGGCACAAGTGCGGGCTAGGCTTAAGGCCGGGGCACAAGTGCGGGCTAGGCTTAAGGCCGGGGTACAAGTGCGGGCTAGGCTTAAGGCCGGGGCACAAGTACGGGCTAGGCTTAAGGCTTGGGCACAAGTGCGTCTAGGCTTAAGGCCTGGGCACAAGTGCGGGCTAGGCTTAAGGCCGGGGCACAAGTGCGGGCTAGGCTTAAGGCCGGGGCACAAGTGCGGGCTAGGCTTAAGGCCGGGGCACAAGTGCGGGCTAGGCTTAAGGCCGGGGCACAAGTGCGGGCTAGGCTTAAGGCCGGGGCACAAGTGCGGGCTAGGCTTAAGGCCGGGGCACAAGTACGGGCTAGGCTTAAGGCCTGGGCACAAGTGCGTCTAGGCTTAAGGCCTGGGCACAAGTGCGGGCTAGGCTTAAGGCCTGGGCACAAGTGCGGGCTAGGCTTAAGGCTTGGGCACAAGTGCGGGCTAGGCTTAAGGCCTGGGCACAAGTGCGGGCTAGGCTTAAGGCCTGGGCACAAGTGCGGGCTAGGCTTAAGGCCTGGGCACTATTTCGGGCTAGGCTTAAGGCCTGGGCACTATTTCGGGCTAGGCTTAAGGCCTGGGCACAAGTGCGGGCTAGACTTAAGGCCGGGGCACAAGTGCAGGCTAGGCTTAAGGCCAGGGCACAAGTGCGGGCTAGGCTTAAGGCCGGGGCACAAGTGCAGGCTAGGCTTAAGGCCTGGGCACAAGTGCGGGCTAGGCTTAAGGCCTGGGCACAAGTGCGGGCTAGGCTTAAGGCCTGGGCACAAGTGCAGTGCTGGCTAGGATCAAGGCAGGGGGCACAAGTGCTGGCTAGGCTTAAGGCATGGGCACAAGTGCTGGCTAGGCTTAAGGCATACAGCCAACTCTTTGCACTCTTTGCATAAAGGGTTAAGCACCCATAGGGGTGAAGAGCTAGCTTTCACCCCTCTACTCTGTACTTGGACATTTAGGACTAGATCCTTTGTTGTACAGTGCGGAGCCTCTCCATAACCCCATGCTCCAAGCGACCAGGCACTTCTTGTCTGTCCTCCGTAAATGGGTAATGCCTTCTTCACCAATTACAGTCGTGCATGCGCATTCAGACGGGACAAGAGCGAAGAGCGTAAAGCTGGCCCTATGTGCATAACCAACATGAAGCTGAAGACAAAAACAAACAAACAAGCATTCAAGGGGCTCAAAAGTGCGGGCTATGCTTAAGGCCTGGGCACAAGTGCGGGCTAGGCTTAAGGCCTGGGCACAAGTGCGGGCTAGGCTTAAGGCCTGGGCACAAGTGCGGGCTAGGCTTAAGGCCTGGGCGCAAGTGCGGGCTGGGCTTAAGGCCGGGGCACAAGTGCGGGCTGGGCTTAAGGCCTGGGCACAAGTGCGGGCTGGGCTTAAGGCCTTGGCACAAGTGCGGGCTGGGCTTAAGGCCTGGGCACAAGTGCGGGCTGGGCATAAGGCCTGGGCACAAGTGCGGGCTGGGCTTAAGGCCTGGGCACAAGTGCGGGCTGGGCATAAGGCCTGGGCACAAGTGCGGGCTGGGCTTAAGGCCTGGGCACAAGTGCGGGCTGATCTTAAGGCCTGGGCACAAGTGCGGGCTGGGCTTAAGGCCTGGGCACAAGTGCGGGCTGGGCTTAAGGCCTGGGCACAAGTGCGGGCTAGGCTTAAGGCCTGGGCACAAGTGCGGGCTAGGCTTAAGGCCGGGGCACAAGTGCGGGCTAGGCTTAAGGCCGGGGCACAAGTGCGGGCTAGGCTTAAGGCCGGGGCACAAGTGCGGGCTAGGCTTAAGGCCGGGGCACAAGTGCGGGCTAGGCTTAGGGCCGGGGCACAAGTGCGGGCTAGGCTTAAGGCCGGGGCACAAGTGCGGGCTAGGCTTAAGGCCGGGGCACAAGTGCGGGCTAGGCTTAAGGCCGGGGCACAAGTGCGGGCTAGGCTTAAGGCCTGGGCACAAGTGCGGGCTAGGCTTAAGGCCGGGGCACAAGTGCGGGCTAGGCTTAAGGCCGGGGCACAAGTGCGGGCTAGGCTTAAGGCCGGGGCACAATTGCGGGCTAGGCTTAAGGCCGGGGCACAAGTGAGGGCTAGGCTTAAGGCCTGGGCACTATTTCGGGCTAGGCTTAAGGACTGGGCACAAGTGCGGGCTAGGCTTAAGGCCTGGGCACTATTTCAGGCTAGGCTTAAGGCCTGGGCACAAGTGCGGGCTAGGCTTAAGGCCTGGGCACAAGTGCGGGCTAGGCTTAAGGCCTGGGCACAAGTGCGGGCTAGGCTTAAGGCCTTGGCACAAGTGCGGGCTAGGCTTAAGGCCTGGGCACAAGTGCGGGCTAGGCTTAAGGCCTGGGCACAAGTGCGGGCTAGGCTTAAGGCCTGGGCACAAGTGCGGGCTAGGCTTAAGGCCGGGGCACAAGTGCGGGCTAGGCTTAAGGCCGGGGCACAAGTGCGGGCTAGGCTTAAGGCCGGGGCACAAGTGCGGGCTAGGCTTAAGGCCTGGGCACAAGTGCGGGCTAGGCTTAAGGCCTGGGCACAAGTGCGGGCTAGGCTTAAGGCCTGGGCACAAGTGCGGGCTAGGCTTAAGGCCTGGGCACAAGTGCGGGCTAGGCTTAAGGCCTGGGCACAAGTGCGGGCTAGGCTTAAGGCCTGGGCACAAGTGCGGGCTAGGCTTAATGCCTGGGCACAAGTGCGGGCTAGGCTTAAGGCCTGGGTAAAAGTGCAGTGCTGGCTAGGATCAAGGCAGGGGGCACTAGTGCTGGCTAGGCTTAAGGCATGGGCACAAGTGCGAGCTAGGCTTAAGGCCTGGGCACAAGTGCGGGCTAGGCTTAAGGCCTGGGCACAAGTGCGGGCTAGGCTTAAGGCCTGGGCAAAAGTGCGGGCTAGGCTTAACGCCTGGGCACAAGTGCGGGCTAGGCTTAAAGCCGGGGCACAAGTGCGGGCTAGGCTTAAGGCCTGGGCACAAGTGCGGGCTAGGCTTAAGGCCTGGGCACAAGTGCGGGCTAGGCTTAAGGCCTGGGCACAAGTGCGGGTTAGGCTTACGGCCTGGGCACAAGTGCGGGCTAGGCTTAAGGCCTGGGCACAAGTGCGGGCTAGGCTTAAGGCCTGGGCACAAGTGCTGGCTAGGCTTAAGGCCTGGGCACAAGTGCGGGCTAGGCTTAAAGCCGGGGCACAAGTGCGGGCTAGGCTTAAGGCCTGGGCACAAGTGCGGGCTAGGCTTAAGGCCTGGGCACAAGTGCGGGCTAGGCTTAAGGCCTGGGCACAAGTGCGGGTTAGGCTTAAGGCCTGGGCACAAGTGCGGGCTAGGCTTAAGGCCTGGGCACAAGTGCGGGCTAGGCTTAAGGCCTGGGCACAAGTGCTGGCTAGGCTTAAGGCCTGGGCACAAGTGCGGGCTAGGCTTAAGGCCTGGGCACAAGTGCGGGCTAGGCTTAAGGCCGGGGCACAAGTGCGGGCTAGGCTTAAGGCCGGAGCACAAGTGCGGGCTAGGCTTAAGGCCGGGGCACAAGTGCGGGCTAGGCTTAAGGCCTGGGCACAAGTGCTGGCTAGGCTTAAGGCCTGGGCACAAGTGCGGGCTAGGCTTAAGGCCTGGGCACAAGTGCGGGCTAGGCTTAAGGCCGGGGCACAAGTGCGGGCTAGGCTTAAGGCCGGGGCACAAGTGCGGGCTAGGCTTAAGGCCGGGGCACAAGTGCGGGCTAGGCTTAAGGACGGGGCACAAGTGCGGGCTAGGCTTAAGGCCTGGGCACAAGTGCGGGCTAGGCTTAAGGCCTGGGCACAAGTGCGGGCTAGGCTTAAGGCCTGGGCACAAGTGCAGTGCTGGCTAGGCTTAAGGCATGGGCACAAGTGCTGGCTAGGCTTAAGGCATACAGCTAACTCTTTGCACTCTTTGCATAAAGGGTTAGGCACCCATAGGGGTGAAGAGCTAGCTTTCACCCCTCTACTCTGTACTTGGACATTTAGGACTAGATCCTTTGTTGTACAGTGCGGAGCCTCTCCATAACCCCATGCTCCAAGCGACCAGGCACTTCTTGTCTGTCCTCCGTAAATGGGTAATGCCTTCTTCCCCAATTACAGTCGTGCATGCGCATTCAGACGGGACAAGAGCGAAGAGCGTAAAGCTGGCCCTGTGCATAACCAACATGAAGCTGAAGACAAAAACAAACAAACAAGCATTCAAGGGGCTCGAAAGTGCGGGCTAGGCTTAAGGCCTGGGCACAAGTGCGGGCTAGGCTTAAGGCCTGGGCACAAGTGCGGGCTAGGCTTAAGGCCTGGGCACAAGTGCGGGCTAGGCTTAAGGCCTGGGCACAAGTGCGGGCTAGGCTTAACGCCTGGGCACAAGTGCGGGCTAGGCTTAAGGCCTGGGCACAAGTGCGGGCTAGGCTTAAGGCCGGGGCACAAGTGCAGGCTAGGCTTAAGGCCGGGGCACAAGTGCGGGCTAGGCTTAAGGCCTGGGCACAAGTGCGGGCTAGGCTTAAGGCCGGGGCACAAGTGCGGGCAAGGCTTAAGGCCGGGGCACAAGTGCGGGCTAGGCTTAAGGCCGGGGCACAAGTGCGGGCTAGGCTTAAGGCCAGGGCACAAGTGCGGGCTAGGCTTAAGGCCGGGGCACAAGTGCGGGCAAGGCTTAAGGCCGGGGCACAAGTGCGGGCTAGGCTTAAGGCCGGGAAACAAGTGCGGGCTAGGCTTAAGGCCGGGGCACAAGTGAGGGCTAGGCTTAAGACTGGGGCACAAGTGCGGGCTAGGCTTAAGGCCTGGGCACAAGTGCGGGCTAGGATTAAGGACTGGGCACAAGTGCGGGCTAGGCTTAAGGCCTGGGCACAAGTGCGGGCTAGGCTTAAGGCCTGGGCACAAGTGCGGGCTAGGCTTAAGGCCTGGGCACAAGTGCGGGCTAGGCTTAAGGCCGGGGCACAAGTGCGGGCTAGGCTTAAGGCCGGGGCACAAGTGCGGGCAAGGCTTAAGGCCGGGGCACAAGTGCGGGCTAGGCTTAAGGCCTGGGCACAAGTGCGGGCTAGGCTTAAGGCCTGGGCACAAGTGCGGGCTAGGCTTAAGGCCTGGGCACAAGTGCGGGCTAGGCTTAAGGCCTGGGCACAAGTGCGGGCTAGGCTTAAGGCCTGGGCACAAGTGCGGGCTAGGCTTAAGGCCTGGGCACAAGTGCGGGCTAGGCTTAAGGCCTGGGCACAAGTGCGGGCTACGCTTAAGGCCTGGGCACAAGTGCGGGCTAGGCTTAAGGCCTGGGCACAAGTGCGGGCTAGGCTTAAGGCCTGGGCACAAGTGCAGTGCTGGCTAGGATAAGGCAGGGGGCACAAGTGCTGGCTAGGCTTAAGGCATGGGCACAAGTGCTGGCTAGGCTTAAGGCATACAGCTAACTCTTTGCACTCTTTGCATAAAGGGTTAGGCACCCATAGGGGTGAAGAGCTAGCTTTCACCCCTCTACTCTGTACTTGGACATTTAGGACTAGATCCTTTGTTGTACAGTGCGGAGCCTCTCCATAACCCCATGCTCCAAGCGACCAGGCACTTCTTGTCTGTCCTCCGTAAATGGGTAATGCCTTCTTCCCCAATTACAGTCGTGCATGCGCATTCAGACGGGACAAGAGCGAAGAGCGTAAAGCTGGCCCTATGTGCATAACCAACATGAAGCTGAAGACAAAAACAAACAAACAAGCATTCAAGGGGCTCAAAAGTGCGGGCTAGGCTTAAGGCCTGGGCACAAGTGCGGGCTAGGCTTAAGGCCTGGGCACAAGTGCGGGCTAGGCTTAAGGCCGGGGCACAAGTGCGGGCTAGGCTTAAGGCCGGGGCACAAGTGCGGGCTAGGCTTAAGGCCGGGGCACAAGTGCGGGCTAGGCTTAAGGCCGGGGCACAAGTGCGGGCTAGGCTTAAGGCCGGGGCACAAGTGCGGGCTAGGCTTAAGGCCGGTGCACAAGTGCGGGCTAGGCTTAAGGCCGAGCACAAGTGCAGGCTAGGCTTAAGGCCGGGGCACAAGTGCGGGCTAGGCTTAAGGCCTGGGCACAAGTGCGGGCTAGGCTTAAGGCCTGGGCACAAGTGCGGGCTAGGCTTAAGGCCTGGGAACAAGTGCGGGCTAGGCTTAAGGCCTGGGCACAAGTGCGGGCTAGGCTTAAGGCCGGGGCACAAGTGCGGGCTAGGTTTAAGGCCGGGGCACAAGTGCGGGCTAGGTTTAAGGCCGGGGCACAAGTGCGGGCTAGGCTTAAGGCCTGGGCACAAGTGCAGGCTAGGCTTAAGGCCTGGGCACAAGTGCGGGCTAGGCTTAAGGCCGGGGCACAAGTGCGGGCTAGGCTTAAGGCCGAAGCACAAGTGCGGGCTAGGCTTAAGGCCTGGGCACAAGTGCGGGCTAGGCTTAAGGCCTGGGCACAAGTGCGGGCTAGGCTTAAGGCCTGAGCACAAGTGCGGGCTAGGCATAAGGCCTGAGCACAAAAGCGGGCTAGGCTTAAGGCCTTGGCACAAGTGCGGGATAGGCTTAAGGCCTGGGCACAAGTGCGGGCTAGGCTTAAGGCCTGGGCACAAGTGCGGGCTAGGCTTAAGGCCGGGGCACAAGTGCGGGCTAGGCTTAAGGCCGAAGCACAAGTGCGGGCTAGGCTTAAGGCCTGGGCACAAGTGCGGGCTAGGCTTAAGGCCGGAGCACAAGTGCGGGCTAGGCTTAAGGCCGGGGCACAAGTGCGGGCTAGGCTTAAGGCCTGGGCACAAGTGCTGGCTAGGCTTAAGGCCTGGGCACAAGTGCGGGCTAGGCTTAAGGCCTGGGCACAAGTGCGGGCTAGGCTTAAGGCCGGGGCACAAGTGCGGGCTAGGCTTAAGGCCGGGGCACAAGTGCGGGCTAGGCTTAAGGCCGGGGCACAAGTGCGGGCTAGGCTTAAGGACGGGGCACAAGTGCGGGCTAGGCTTAAGGCCTGGGCACAAGTGCGGGCTAGGCTTAAGGCCTGGGCACAAGTGCGGGCTAGGCTTAAGGCCTGGGCACAAGTGCAGTGCTGGCTAGGCTTAAGGCATGGGCACAAGTGCTGGCTAGGCTTAAGGCATACAGCTAACTCTTTGCACTCTTTGCATAAAGGGTTAGGCACCCATAGGGGTGAAGAGCTAGCTTTCACCCCTCTACTCTGTACTTGGACATTTAGGACTAGATCCTTTGTTGTACAGTGCGGAGCCTCTCCATAACCCCATGCTCCAAGCGACCAGGCACTTCTTGTCTGTCCTCCGTAAATGGGTAATGCCTTCTTCCCCAATTACAGTCGTGCATGCGCATTCAGACGGGACAAGAGCGAAGAGCGTAAAGCTGGCCCTGTGCATAACCAACATGAAGCTGAAGACAAAAACAAACAAACAAGCATTCAAGGGGCTCGAAAGTGCGGGCTAGGCTTAAGGCCTGGGCACAAGTGCGGGCTAGGCTTAAGGCCTGGGCACAAGTGCGGGCTAGGCTTAAGGCCTGGGCACAAGTGCGGGCTAGGCTTAAGGCCTGGGCACAAGTGCGGGCTAGGCTTAACGCCTGGGCACAAGTGCGGGCTAGGCTTAAGGCCTGGGCACAAGTGCGGGCTAGGCTTAAGGCCGGGGCACAAGTGCAGGCTAGGCTTAAGGCCGGGGCACAAGTGCGGGCTAGGCTTAAGGCCTGGGCACAAGTGCGGGCTAGGCTTAAGGCCGGGGCACAAGTGCGGGCAAGGCTTAAGGCCGGGGCACAAGTGCGGGCTAGGCTTAAGGCCGGGGCACAAGTGCGGGCTAGGCTTAAGGCCGGGAAACAAGTGCGGGCTAGGCTTAAGGCCGGGGCACAAGTGAGGGCTAGGCTTAAGACTGGGGCACAAGTGCGGGCTAGGCTTAAGGCCTGGGCACAAGTGCGGGCTAGGATTAAGGACTGGGCACAAGTGCGGGCTAGGCTTAAGGCCTGGGCACAAGTGCGGGCTAGGCTTAAGGCCTGGGCACAAGTGCGGGCTAGGCTTAAGGCCTGGGCACAAGTGCGGGCTAGGCTTAAGGCCGGGGCACAAGTGCGGGCTAGGCTTAAGGCCGGGGCACAAGTGCGGGCAAGGCTTAAGGCCGGGGCACAAGTGCGGGCTAGGCTTAAGGCCTGGGCACAAGTGCGGGCTAGGCTTAAGGCCTGGGCACAAGTGCGGGCTAGGCTTAAGGCCTGGGCACAAGTGCGGGCTAGGCTTAAGGCCTGGGCACAAGTGCGGGCTAGGCTTAAGGCCTGGGCACAAGTGCGGGCTAGGCTTAAGGCCTGGGCACAAGTGCGGGCTAGGCTTAAGGCCTGGGCACAAGTGCGGGCTACGCTTAAGGCCTGGGCACAAGTGCGGGCTAGGCTTAAGGCCTGGGCACAAGTGCGGGCTAGGCTTAAGGCCTGGGCACAAGTGCAGTGCTGGCTAGGATAAGGCAGGGGGCACAAGTGCTGGCTAGGCTTAAGGCATGGGCACAAGTGCTGGCTAGGCTTAAGGCATACAGCTAACTCTTTGCACTCTTTGCATAAAGGGTTAGGCACCCATAGGGGTGAAGAGCTAGCTTTCACCCCTCTACTCTGTACTTGGACATTTAGGACTAGATCCTTTGTTGTACAGTGCGGAGCCTCTCCATAACCCCATGCTCCAAGCGACCAGGCACTTCTTGTCTGTCCTCCGTAAATGGGTAATGCCTTCTTCCCCAATTACAGTCGTGCATGCGCATTCAGACGGGACAAGAGCGAAGAGCGTAAAGCTGGCCCTATGTGCATAACCAACATGAAGCTGAAGACAAAAACAAACAAACAAGCATTCAAGGGGCTCAAAAGTGCGGGCTAGGCTTAAGGCCTGGGCACAAGTGCGGGCTAGGCTTAAGGCCTGGGCACAAGTGCGGGCTAGGCTTAAGGCCGGGGCACAAGTGCGGGCTAGGCTTAAGGCCGGGGCACAAGTGCGGGCTAGGCTTAAGGCCGGGGCACAAGTGCGGGCTAGGCTTAAGGCCGGGGCACAAGTGCGGGCTAGGCTTAAGGCCGGGGCACAAGTGCGGGCTAGGCTTAAGGCCGGTGCACAAGTGCGGGCTAGGCTTAAGGCCGAGCACAAGTGCGGGCTAGGCTTAAGGCCGGGGCACAAGTGCGGGCTAGGCTTAAGGCCTGGGCACAAGTGCGGGCTAGGCTTAAGGCCTGGGCACAAGTGCGGGCTAGGCTTAAGGCCTGGGAACAAGTGCGGGCTAGGCTTAAGGCCTGGGCACAAGTGCGGGCTAGGCTTAAGGCCGGGGCACAAGTGCGGGCTAGGTTTAAGGCCGGGGCACAAGTGCGGGCTAGGTTTAAGGCCGGGGCACAAGTGCGGGCTAGGCTTAAGGCCTGGGCACAAGTGCAGGCTAGGCTTAAGGCCTGGGCACAAGTGCGGGCTAGGCTTAAGGCCGGGGCACAAGTGCGGGCTAGGCTTAAGGCCGAAGCACAAGTGCGGGCTAGGCTTAAGGCCTGGGCACAAGTGCGGGCTAGGCTTAAGGCCTGGGCACAAGTGCGGGCTAGGCTTAAGGCCTGAGCACAAGTGCGGGCTAGGCATAAGGCCTGAGCACAAAAGCGGGCTAGGCTTAAGGCCTTGGCACAAGTGCGGGATAGGCTTAAGGCCTGGGCACAAGTGCGGGATAGGCTTAAGGCCTGGGCACAAGTGCGGGCTAGGCTTAAGGCCTGGGCACAAGTGCGGGCTAGGCTTAAGGCCGGGGCACAAGTGCGGGCTAGGCTTAAGGCCGAAGCACAAGTGCGGGCTAGGCTTAAGGCCTGGGCACAAGTGCGGGCTAGGCTTAAGGCCGGGGCACAAGTGCGGGCTAGGCTTAAGGCCTGGGCACAAGTGCGGGCAAGGCTTAAGGCCTGAGCACAAGTGCGGGCTAGACTTAAGGCCTGGGCACAAGTGCGGGATAGGCTTAAGGCCTGGGCACAAGTGCGGGCTAGGCTTAAGGCCTGGGCACAAGTGCGGGCTAGGCTTACGGCCTAGGCACAAGTGCGGGCTAGGCTTAAGGCCTGGGCACAAGTGCGGGCTAGGCTTAAGGCCTGGGCACAAGTGCGGGCTAGGCTTAAGGCCTGGGCACAAGTGCGGGCTAGGCTTAAGGCCAGAGCACAAGTGCGGGCTAGGCTTAAGGCCGGGGCACAAGTGCGGGCTAGGCTTAAGGCCGGGGCACAAGTACGGGCTAGGCTTAAGGCCGGGGCACAAGTGCGGGCTAGGCTTAAGGCCGGGGCACAAGTGCGGGCTAGGCTTAAGGCCGGGGCACAAGTGCGGGCTAGGCTTAAGGCCGGGGCACAAGTGCGGGCTAGGCTTAAGGCCGGGGCACAAGTGCGGGCTAGGCTTAAGGCCGGGGCACAAGTGCGGGCTAGGCTTAAGGCCGGGGCACAAGTGCGGGCTAGGCTTAAGGCCGGGGCACAAGTGCGGGCTAGGCTTAAGGCCGGGGCACAAGTGCGGGCTAGGCTTAAGGCCGGGGCACAAGTGCGGGCTAGGCTTAAGGCCGGGGCACAAGTGCGGGCTAGGCTTAAGGCCGGGGCACAAGTGCGGGCTAGGCTTAAGGCCGGGGCACAAGTGCGGGCTAGGCTTAAGGCCGGGGCACAAGTGCGGGCTAGGCTTAAGGCCGGGGCACAAGTGCGGGCTAGGCTTAAGGCCGGGGCACAAGTGCGGGCTAGGCTTAAGGCCGGGGCACAAGTGCGGGCTAGGCTTAAGGCCGGGGCACAAGTGCGGGCTAGGCTTAAGGCCGGGGCACAAGTGCGGGCTAGGCTTAAGGCCGGGGCACAAGTGCAGGCTAGGCTTAAGGCCGGGGCACAAGTGCGGGCTAGGCTTAAGGCCGGGGCACAAGTGCGGGCTAGGCTTAAGGCCGGGGCACAATTGCGGGCTAGGCTTAAGGCCGGGGCACAATTGCGGGCTAGGCTTAAGGCCGGGGCACAAGTGCTGGCTAGGCTTAAGGCATACAGCCAACTCTTTGCACTTTTTGCATAAAGGGTTAGGCACCCATAGGGGTGAAGAGCTATCTTTCACCCCTCTACTCTGTACTTGGACATTTAGGACTAGATCCTTTGTTGTACAGTGCGGAGCCTCTCCATAACCCCATGCTCCAAGCGACCAGGCACTTCTTGTCTGTCCTCCGTAAATGGGTAATGCCTTCTTCACCAATTACAGTCGTGCATGCGCATTCAGACGGGACAAGAGCGAAGAGCGTAAAGCTGGCCCTATGTGCATAACCAACATGAAGCTGAAGACAAAAACAAACAAACAAGCATTCAAGGGGCTCAAAAGTGCGGGCTAGGCTTAAGGCCTGGGCACAAGTGCGGGCTAGGATTAAGGCCTGGGCACAAGTGCGGGCTGGGCTTAAGGCCTGGGCACAAGTGCGGGCTGGGCTTAAGGCCTGGGCACAAGTGCGGGCTGGGCTTAAGGCCTGGGCACAAGTGCGGGCTGGGCTTAAGGCCTGGGCACAAATGCGGGCTGGGCTTAAGGCCTGGGCACAAGTGCGGGCTGGGCTTAAGGCCTGGGCACAAGTGCGGGCTGGGCTTAAGGCCTGGGCACAAGTGCGGGCTGGGCTTAAGGCCTGGGCACAAGTGCGGGCTGGGCTTAAGGCCTGGGCACAAGTGCGGGCTGATCTTAAGGCCTGGGCACAAGTGCGGGCTAGGCTTAAGGCCTGGGCACAAGTGCGGGCTAGGCTTAAGGCCTGGGCACAAGTGCGGGCTAGGCTTAAGGCCTGGGCACAAGTGCGAGCTAGGCTTAAGGCCGGGGCACAAGTGCGGGCTAGGCTTAAGGCCGGGGCACAAGTGCGGGCTAGGCTTAAGGCCTGGGCACTATTTCGGGCTAGGCTTAAGGCCTGGGCACAAGTGCTGGCTAGGCTTAAGGCATACAGCCAACTCTTTGCACTTTTTGCATAAAGGGTTAGGCACCCATAGGGGTGAAGAGCTATCTTTCACCCCTCTACTCTGTACTTGGACATTTAGGACTAGATCCTTTGTTGTACAGTGCGGAGCCTCTCCATAACCCCATGCTCCAAGCGACCAGGCACTTCTTGTCTGTCCTCCGTAAATGGGTAATGCCTTCTTCACCAATTACAGTCGTGCATGCGCATTCAGACGGGACAAGAGCGAAGAGCGTAAAGCTGGCCCTATGTGCATAACCAACATGAAGCTGAAGACAAAAACAAACAAACAAGCATTCAAGGGGCTCAAAAGTGCGGGCTAGGCTTAAGGCCTGGGCACAAGTGCGGGCTAGGATTAAGGCCTGGGCACAAGTGCGGGCTGGGCTTAAGGCCTGGGCACAAGTGCGGGCTAGGCTTAAGGCCTGGGCACAAGTGCGGGCTAGGCTTAAGGCCTGGGCACAAGTGCGGGCTAGGCTTAAGGCCTGGGCACAAGTGCGGGCTAGGCTTAAGGCCTGGGCACAAGTGCGGGCTAGGCTTAAGGCCGGGGCACAAGTGCGGGCTAGGCTTAAGGCCGGGGCACAAGTGCGGGCTAGGCTTAAGGCCGGGGCACAAGTGCGGGCTAGGCTTAAGGCCGGGGCACAAGTGCGGGCTAGGCTTAAGGCCGGGGCACAAGTGCGGGCTAGGCTTAAGGCCGGGGCACAAGTGCGGACTAGGCTTAAGGCCGGGGCACAAGTGCGGGCTAGGCTTAAGGCCGGGGCACAAGTGCGGGCTAGGCTTAAGGCCGGGGCAAAATTGCGGGCTAGGCTTAAGGCCAGGGCACAAGTGCGGGCTAGGCTTAAGGCCGGGGCACAATTGCGGGCTAGGCTTAAGGCCGGGGCACAATTGCGGGCTAGGCTTAAGGCCGGGGCACAATTGCGGGCTAGGCTTAAGGCCGGGGCACAAGTGCGGGCTAGGCTTAAGGCCTGGGCACTATTTCGGGCTAGGCTTAAGGCCTGGGCACAAGTGCGGGCTAGGCTTAAGGCCTGGGCACTATTTCGGGCTAGGCTTAAGTCCTGGGCACAAGTGCGGGCTAGGCTTAAGGCCTGGGCACAAGTGCGGGCTAGGCTTAAGGCCTGGGCACTATTTCGGGCTAGGCTTAAGGCCTGGGCACAAGTGCGGGCTAGGCTTAAGGCCTGGGCACAAGTGCGGGCTAGGCTTAAGGCCTGGGCACTATTTCGGGCTCGGCTTAAGGCCTGGGCACAAGTGCGGGCTAGGCTTAAGGCCTGGGCACAAGTGCGGGCTAGGCTTAAGGCCTGGGCACAAGTGCGGGCTAGGCTTAAGGCCGGGGCACAAGTGCGGGCTAGGCTTAAGGCCGGGGCACAAGTGCGGGCTAGGCTTAAGGCCGGGGCACAAGTGCGGGCTAGGATTAAGGCCGGGGCACAAGTGCGGGCTAGGCTTAAGGCCGGAGCACAAGTGCGGGCTAGGCTTAAGGCCGAGGCACAAGTGCGGGCTAGGCTTAAGGCCGGGGCACAAGTACGGGCTAGGATTAAGGCCGGGGCACAAGTGCGGGCTAGGCTTAAGGCCTGGGCACAAGTGCGGGCTAGGCTTAAGGCCGGGGCACAAGTGCGGGCTAGGCTTAAGGCCTGGGCACTATTTCGGGCTCGGCTTAAGGCCTGGGCACAAGTGCGGGCTAGGCTTAAGGCCTGGGCACAAGTGCGGGCTAGGCTTAAGGCCGGGGCACAAGTGCGGGCTAGGCTTAAGGCCGGGGCACAAGTGCGGGCTAGGCTTAAGGCCGGGGCACAAGTGCGGGCTAGGCTTAAGGCCGGAGCACAAGTGCGGGCTAGGCTTAAGGCCGGGGCACAATTGCGGGCTAGGCTTAAGGCCGGGGCACAAGTGCGGGCTAGGCTTAAGGCCTGGGCACTATTTCGGGCTAGGCTTAAGGCCTGGGCACAAGTGCGGGCTAGGCTTAAGTCCTGGGCACAAGTGCGGGCTAGGCTTAAGGCCTGGGCACAAGTGCGGGCTAGGCTTAAGGCCTGGGCACTATTTCGGGCTAGGCTTAAGGCCTGGGCACAAGTGCGGGCTAGGCTTAAGGCCTGGGCACAAGTGCGGGCTAGGCTTAAGGCCTGGGCACTATTTCGGGCTCGGCTTAAGGCCTGGGCACAAGTGCGGGCTAGGCTTAAGGCCTGGGCACAAGTGCGGGCTAGGCTTAAGGCCTGGGCACAAGTGCGGGCTAGGCTTAAGGCCGGGGCACAAGTGCGGGCTAGGCTTAAGGCCGGGGCACAAGTGCGGGCTAGGCTTAAGGCCGGGGCACAAGTGCGGGCTAGGATTAAGGCCGGGGCACAAGTGCGGGCTAGGCTTAAGGCCGGAGCACAAGTGCGGGCTAGGCTTAAGGCCGAGGCACAAGTGCGGGCTAGGCTTAAGGCCGGGGCACAAGTACGGGCTAGGATTAAGGCCGGGGCACAAGTGCGGGCTAGGCTTAAGGCCTGGGCACAAGTGCGGGCTAGGCTTAAGGCCGGGGCACAAGTGCGGGCTAGGCTTAAGGCCTGGGCACTATTTCGGGCTCGGCTTAAGGCCTGGGCACAAGTGCGGGCTAGGCTTAAGGCCTGGGCACAAGTGCGGGCTAGGCTTAAGGCCTGGGCACAAGTGCGGGCTAGGCTTAAGGCCGGGGCACAAGTGCGGGCTAGGCTTAAGGCCGGGGCACAAGTGCGGGCTAGGCTTAAGGCCGGGGCACAAGTGCGGGCTAGGCTTAAGGCCGGGGCACAAGTGCGGGCTAGGCTTAAGGCCGGAGCACAAGTGCGGGCTAGGCTTAAGGCCGAGGCACAAGTGCGGGCTAGGCTTAAGGCCGGGGCACAAGTACGGGCTAGGATTAAGGCCGGGGCACAAGTGCGGGCTAGGCTTAAGGCCTGGGCACAAGTGCGGGCTAGGCTTAAGGCCGGGGCACAAGTGCGGGCTAGGCTTAAAGCCGGGGCACAAGTGCGGGCTAGGCTTAAGGCCGGGGCACAAGTGCGGGCTAGGCTTAAGGCCGGGGCACAAGTGCGGGCTAGGCTTAAGGCCGGGGCACAAGTGCGGGCTAGGCTTAAGGCCGGGGCACAAGTGCGGGCTAGGCTTAAGGCCGGGGCACAAGTGCGGGCTAGGCTTAAGGCCGGGGCACAAGTGCGGGCTAGGCTTAAGGCCGGGGCACAAGTGCGGGCTAGGCTTAAGGCCGGGGCACAAGTGCGGGCTAGGCTTAAGGCCTGGGCACAAGTGCGGGCTAGGCTTAAGGCCTGGGCACAAGTGCGGGCTAGGCTTAAGGCCTGGGCACAAGTGCGGGCTAGGCTTAAGGCCTGGGCACAAGTGCGGGCTAGGCTTAAGGCCTGGGCACAAGTGCGGGCTAGGCTTAAGGCATGGGCACAAGTGCGGGCTAGGCTTAAGGCATGGGCACAAGTGCGGGCTAGGCTTAAGGCCTGGGCACAAGTGCGGGCTAGGCTTAAGGCCTGGGCACAAGTGCGGGCTAGGCTTAAGGCCTGGGCACAAGTGCGGGCTAGGCTTAAGGCCTGGGCACAAGTGCGGGCTAGGCTTAAGGCCTGGGCACAAGTGCGGGCTAGGCTTAAGGCCTGGGCACAAGTGCGGGCTAGGCTTAAGGCCTGGGCACAAGTGCGGGCTAGGCTTAAGGCCGGGGCACAAGTGCGGGCTAGGCTTAAGGCCGGGGCACAAGTGCGGGCTAGGCTTAAGGCCGGGGCACAAGTGCGGGCTAGGCTTAAGGCCGGGGCACAAGTGCGGGCTAGGCTTAAGGCCGGGGCACAAGTGCGGGCTAGGCTTAAGGCCGGGGCACAAGTGCGGGCTAGGCTTAAGGCCGGGGCACAACTGCGGGCTAGGCTTAAGGCCGGGGCACAAGTGCGGGCTAGGCTTAAGGCCGGGGCACAAGTGCGGGCTAGGCTTAAGGCCGGGGCACAAGTGCGGGCTAGGCTTAAGGCCGGGGCACAAGTGCTGGCTAGGCTTAAGGCATACAGCCAACTCTTTGCATAAAGGGTTAAGCACCCATAGGGGTGAAGAGCTAACTTTCACCCCTCTACTCTGTACTTGGACATTTAGGACTAGATCCTTTGTTGTACAGTGCAGAGCCTCTCCATAACCCCATGCTCCAAGCGACCAGGCACTTCTTGTCTGTCCTCCGTATATGGGTAATGCCTTCTTCACCAATTACAGTCTTGCATGCGCATTCAGACGGGACAAGAGCGAAGAGCGTAAAGCTGGCCCTATGTGCATAACCAACATGAAGCTGAAGACAAAAACAAACAAACAAGCATTCAAGGGGCTCAAAAGTGCGGGCTAGGCTTAAGGCCTGGGCACAAGTGCGGGCTAGGCTTAAGGCCTGGGCACAAGTGCGGGCTAGGCTTAAGGCCTGGGCACAAGTGCGGGCTAGGCTTAAGGCCGGGGCACAAGTGCGGGCTAGGCTTAAAGCCGGGGCACAAGTGCGGGCTAGGCTTAAGGCCAGGGCACAAGTGCGGGCTAGGCTTAAGGCCGGGGCACAAGTGCGGGCTAGGCTTAAGGCCGGGGCACAAGTGCGGGCTAGGCTTAAGGCCGGGGCACAAGTGCGGGCTAGGCTTAAGGCCGGGGCACAAGTGCAGGCTAGTCTTAAGGCCGGGGCACAAGTGCGGGCTAGTCTTAAGGCCGGGGCACAAGTGCGGGCTAGGCTTAAGGCCGGGGCACAAGTGCGGGCTATGCTTAAGGCCGGGGCACAAGTACGGGCTAGGCTTAAGGCCTGGGCACAAGTGCGTCTAGGCTTAAGGCCTGGGCACAAGTGCGGGCTAGGCTTAAGGCCTGGGCACAAGTGCGGGCTAGGCTTAAGGCCTGGGCACAAGTGCGGGCTAGGCTTAAGGCTTGGGCACAAGTGCGGGCTAGGCTTAAGGCCTGGGCACAAGTGCGGGCTAGGCTTAAGGCCTGGGCACAAGTGCGGGCTAGGCTTAAGGCCTGGGCACTATTTCGGGCTAGGCTTAAGGCCTGGGCACTATTTCGGGCTAGGCTTAAGGCCTGGGCACAAGTGCGGGCTAGACTTAAGGCCGGGGCACAAGTGCGGGCTAGACTTAAGGCCTGGGCACAAGTGCGGGCTAGGCTTAAGGCCGGGGCACAAGTGCGGGCTAGGCTTAAGGCCTGGGCACAAGTGCGGGCTAGGCTTAAGGCCTGGGCACAAGTGCGGGCTAGGCTTAAGGCCTGGGCACAAGTGCGGGCTAGGCTTAAGGCCTGGGCACAAGTGCGGGCTAGGCTTAAGGCCTGGGCACAAGTGCGGGCTAGGCTTAAGGCCTGGGCACAAGTGCGGGCTAGGCTTAAGGCCTGGGCACAAGTGCGGGCTAGGCTTAAGGCCGGGGCACAAGTGCGGGCTAGGCTTAAGGCCGGGGCACAAGTGCGGGCTAGGCTTAAGGCCGGGGCACAAGTGCGGGCTAGGCTTAAGGCCGGGGCACAAGTGCGGGCTAGGCTTAAGGCCGGGGCACAACTGCGGGCTAGGCTTAAGGCCGGGGCACAAGTGCGGGCTAGGCTTAAGGCCGGGGCACAAGTGCGGGCTAGGCTTAAGGCCGGGGCACAAGTGCGGGCTAGGCTTAAGGCATGGGCACAAGTGCTGGCTAGGCTTAAGGCATACAGCCAACTCTTTGCATAAAGGGTTAAGCACCCATAGGGGTGAAGAGCTAACTTTCACCCCTCTACTCTGTACTTGGACATTTAGGACTAGATCCTTTGTTGTACAGTGCAGAGCCTCTCCATAACCCCATGCTCCAAGCGACCAGGCACTTCTTGTCTGTCCTCCGTATATGGGTAATGCCTTCTTCACCAATTACAGTCGTGCATGCGCATTCAGACGGGACAAGAGCGAAGAGCGTAAAGCTGGCCCTATGTGCATAACCAACATGAAGCTGAAGACAAAAACAAACAAACAAGCATTCAAGGGGCTCAAAAGTGCGGGCTAGGCTTAAGGCCTGGGCACAAGTGCGGGCTAGGCTTAAGGCCTGGGCACAAGTGCGGGCTAGGCTTAAGGCCTGGGCACAAGTATGGGCTGGGCTTAAGGCCGGGGCACAAGTGCGGGCTGGGCTTAAGGCCTGGGCACAAGTGCGGGCTGGGCTTAAGGCCTGGGCACAAGTGCGGGCTGGGCTTAAGGCCTGGGCACAAGTGCGGGCTGGGCTTAAGGCCTGGGCACAAGTGCGGGCTGGGCTTAAGGCCTGGGCACAAGTGCGGGCTGGGCTTAAGGCCTGGGCACAAGTGCGGGCTGGGCTTAAGGCCTGGGCACAAGTGCGGGCTGGGCTTAAGGCCTGGGCACAAGTGCGGGCTGGGCTTAAGGCCTGGGCACAAGTGCGGGCTGGGCTTAAGGCCTGGGCACAAGTGCGGGCTAGGCTTAAGGCCTGGGCACAAGTGCGGGCTAGGCTTAAGGCCTGGGCACAAGTGCGGGCTAGGCTTAAGGCCTGGGCACAAGTGCGGGCTAGGCTTAAGGCCTGGGCACAAGTGCGGGCTGGGCTTAAGGCCTGGGCACAAGTGCGGGCTAGGCTTAAGGCCTGGGCACAAGTGCGGGCTAGGCTTAAGGCCTGGGCACAAGTGCGGGCTAGGCTTAAGGCCTGGGCACAAGTGCGGGCTAGGCTTAAGGCCTGGGCACAAGTGCGGGCTAGGCTTAAGGCCTGGGCACAAGTGCGGGCTAGGCTTAAGGCCTGGGCACAAGTGCGGGCTAGGCTTAAGGCCTGGGCACAAGTGCGGGCTAGGCTTAAGGCCTGGGCACAAGTGCGGGCTAGGCTTAAGGCCTGGGCACAAGTGCGGGCTAGGCTTAAGGCCTGGGCACAATTGCGGGCTAGGCTTAAGGCCTGGGCACAAGTGCGGGCTAGGCTTAAGGCCGGGGCACAAGTGCGGGCTAGGCTTAAAGCCGGGGCACAAGTGCGGGCTAGGCTTAAGGCCTGGGCACTATTTCGGGCTAGGCTTAAGGCCTGGGCACTATTTCAGGCTAGGCTTAAGGCCTGGGCACAAGTGCAGGCTAGGCTTAAGGCCGGGGCACAAGTGCGGGCTAGGCTTAAGGCCGGGGCACAAGTGCGGGCTAGGCTTAAGGCCTGGGCACAAGTGCGGGCTAGGCTTAAGGCCTGAGCACAAGTGCGGGCTAGGCTTAAGGCCTGGGCACAAGTGCGGGATAGGCTTAAGGCCGGGGCACAAGTGCGGGCTAGGCTTAAGGCCGGGGCACAAGTGCGGGCTAGGCTTAAGGCCGGGGCACAAGTGCGGGCTAGGCTTAAGGCCGGGGCACAAGTGCGGGCTAGGCTTAAGGCCTGGGCACAAGTGCGGGATAGGCTTAAGGCCGGGGCACAAGTGCGGGATAGGCTTAAGGCCGGGGCACAAGTGCGGGCTAGGCTTAAGGCCGGGGCACAAGTGCGGGCTAGGCTTAAGGCCGGGGCACAAGTGCGGGCTAGGCTTAAGGCCGGGGCACAAGTGCGGGCTAGGCTTAAGGCCTGGGCACAAGTGCGGGCTAGGCTTAAGGCCGGGGCACAAGTGCGGGCTAGGCTTAAGGCCGGGGCACAAGTGCGGGCTAGGCTTAAGGCCTGGGCACTATTTCGGGCTAGGCTTAAGGCCTGGGCACTATTTCGGGCTAGGCTTAAGGCCTGGGCACAAGTGCGGGCTAGGCTTAAGGCCTGGGCACAAGTGCGGGCTAGGCTTAAGGCCTGGGCACAAGTGCGGGCTAGGCTTAAGGCCTGGGCACAAGTGGGGGCTAGGCTTAAGGCCTGGGCACAAGTGCGGGCTAGGCTTAAGGCCTGGGCACAAGTGCGGGCTAGGCTTAAGGCCTGGGCACAAGTGCGGGCTAGGCTTAAGGGCTGGGCACAAGTGCGGGCTAGGCTTAAGACCTGGGCACAATTGCGGGCTAGGCTTAAGGCCTGGGCACAAGTGCGGGCTAGGCTTAAGGCCTGGGCACAAGTGCGGGCTAGGCTTAAGGCCTGGGCACAAGTGCGGGCTAGGCTTAAGGCCTGGGCACAAGTGCGGGCTAGGCTTAAGGCCGGGGCACAAGTGCGGGCTAGGCTTAAAGCCGGGGCACAAGTGCGGGCTAGGCTTAAGGCCGGGGCACAAGTGCGGGCTAGGCTTAAGGCCGGGGCACAAGTGCGGGCTAGGCTTAAGGCCGGGGCACAAGTGCGGGCTAGGCTTAAGGCCGGGGCACAAGTGCGGGCTAGGCTTAAGGCCGGGGCACAAGTGCGGGCTAGGCTTAAGGCCGGGGCACAAGTGCGGGCTAGGCTTAAGGCCGGGGCACAAGTGCGGGCTAGGCTTAAGGCCGGGGCACAAGTGCGGGCTAGGCTTAAGGCCGGGGCACAAGTGCGGGCTAGGCTTAAGGCCGGGGCACAAGTGCGGTCTAGGCTTAAGGCCGGGGCACAAGTGCGGGCTAGGCTTAAGGCCGGGGCACAAGTGCGGGCTAGGCTTAAGGCCGGGGCACAAGTGCGGGCTAGGCTTAAGGCCTGGGCACAAGTGCGGGCTAGGCTTAAGGCCTGGGCACAAGTGGGGGCTAGGCTTAAGGCCTGGGCACAAGTGCGGGCTAGGCTTAAGGCCTGGGCACAAGTGCGGGCTAGGCTTAAGGCCTGGGCACAAGTGCGGGCTAGGCTTAAGGGCTGGGCACAAGTGCGGGCTAGGCTTAAGGCCTGGGCACAATTGCGGGCTAGGCTTAAGGCCTGGGCACAAGTGCGGGCTAGGCTTAAGGCCTGGGCACAAGTGCGGGCTAGGCTTAAGGCCTGGGCACAAGTGCGGGCTAGGCTTAAGGCCTGGGCACAAGTGCGGGCTAGGCTTAAGGCCTGGGCACAAGTGCGGGCTAGGCTTAAGGCCGGGGCACAAGTGCGGGCTAGGCTTAAAGCCGGGGCACAAGTGCGGGCTAGGCTTAAGGCCGGGGCACAAGTGCGGGCTAGGCTTAAGGCCGGGGCACAAGTGCGGGCTAGGCTTAAGGCCGGGGCACAAGTGCGGGCTAGGCTTAAGGCCGGGGCACAAGTGCAGGCTAGGCTTAAGGCCGGGGCACAAGTGCGGGCTAGGCTTAAGGCCGGGGCACAAGTGCAGGCTAGGCTTAAGGCCGGGGCACAAGTGCGGGCTAGGCTTAAGGCCGGGGCACAAGTGCGGGCTAGGCTTAAGGCCGGGGCACAAGTGCGGGCTAGGCTTAAGGCCGGGGCACAAGTGCGGTCTAGGCTTAAGGCCGGGGCACAAGTGCGGGCTAGGCTTAAGGCCGGGGCACAAGTGCGGGCTAGGCTTAAGGCCAGGGCACAAGTGCGGGCTAGGCTTAAGGCCTGGGCACAAGTGCGGGCTAGGCTTAAGGCCTGGGCACAAGTGCGGGCTAGGCTTAAGGCCTGGGCACAAGTGCGGGCTAGGCTTAAGGCCTGGGCACAAGTGCGGGCTAGGCTTAAGGCCTGGGCACAAGTGCGGGCTAGGCTTAAGGCATGGGCACAAGTGCGGGCTAGGCTTAAGGCATGGGCACAAGTGCGGGCTAGGCTTAAGGCCTGGGCACAAGTGCGGGCTAGGCTTAAGGCCTGGGCACAAGTGCGGGCTAGGCTTAAGGCCTGGGCACAAGTGCGGGCTAGGCTTTAGGCCTGGGCACAAGTGCGGGCTAGGCTTAAGGCCTGGGCACAAGTGCGGGCTAGGCTTAAGGCCTGGGCACAAGTGCGGGCTAGGCTTAAGGCCTGGGCACAAGTGCGGGCTAGGCTTAAGGCCTGGGCACAAGTGCGGGCTAGGCTTAAGGCCGGGGCACAAGTGCGGGCTAGGCTTAAGGCCGGGGCACAAGTGCGGGCTAGGCTTAAGGCCGGGGCTCAAGTGCGGGCTAGACTTAAGGCCGGGGCACAAGTGCGGGCTAGGCTTAAGGCCGGGGCACAAGTGCGGGCTAGGCTTAAGGCCGGGGCACAAGTGCGGGCTAGGCTTAAGGCCGGGGCACAAGTGCGGGCTAGGCTTAAGGCCGGGGCACAAGTGCGGGCTAGGCTTAAGGCCGGGGCACAAGTGCGGGCTAGGCTTAAGGCCGGGGCACAAGTGCGGGCTAGGCTTAAGGCCGGGGCACAAGTGCGGGCTAGGCTTAAGGCCGGGGCACAACTGCGGGCTAGGCTTAAGGCCTGGGCACAAGTGCGGGCTAGGCTTTAGGCCGGGGCACAAGTGCGGGCTAGGCTTAAGGCCGGGGCACAAGTGCGGGCTAGGCTTAAGGCATGGGCACAAGTGCTGGCTAGGCTTAAGGCATACAGCCAACTCTTTGCATAAAGGGTTAAGCACCCATAGGGGTGAAGAGCTAACTTTCACCCCTCTACTCTGTACTTGGACATTTAGGACTAGATCCTTTGTTGTACAGTGCAGAGCCTCTCCATAACCCCATGCTCCAAGCGACCAGGCACTTCTTGTCTGTCCTCCGTATATGGGTAATGCCTTCTTCACCAATTACAGTCGTGCATGCGCATTCAGACGGGACAAGAGCGAAGAGCGTAAAGCTGGCCCTATGTGCATAACCAACATGAAGCTGAAGACAAAAACAAACAAACAAGCATTCAAGGGGCTCAAAAGTGCGGGCTAGGCTTAAGGCCTGGGCACAAGTGCGGGCTAGGCTTAAGGCCTGGGCACAAGTGCGGGCTAGGCTTAAGGCCTGGGCACAAGTATGGGCTGGGCTTAAGGCCGGGGCACAAGTGCGGGCTGGGCTTAAGGCCGGGGCACAAGTGCGGGCTGGGCTTAAGGCCGGGGCACAAGTGCGGGCTGGGCTTAAGGCCTGGGCACAAGTGCGGGCTGGGCTTAAGGCCTGGGCACAAGTGCGGGCTGGGCTTAAGGCCTGGGCACAAGTGCGGGCTGGGCTTAAGGCCTGGGCACAAGTGCGGGCTGGGCTTAAGGCCTGGGCACAAGTGCGGGCTGGGCTTAAGGCCTGGGCACAAGTGCGGGCTGGGCTTAAGGCCTGGGCACAAGTGCGGGCTCGGCTTAAGGCCTGGGCACAAGTGCGGGCTAGGCTTAAGGCCTGGGCACAAGTGCGGGCTAGGCTTAAGGCCTGGGCACAAGTGCGGGCTAGGCTTAAGGCCTGGGCACAAGTGCGGGCTAGGCTTAAGGCCTGGGCACAAGTGCGGGCTAGGCTTAAGGCCTGGGCACAAGTGCGGGCTAGGCTTAAGGCCTGGGCACAAGTGCGGGCTAGGCTTAAGGCCTGGGCACAAGTGCGGGCTAGGCTTAAGGCCTGGGCACAAGTGCGGGCTAGGCTTAAGGCCGGGGCACAAGTGCGGGCTAGGCTTAAGGCCGGGGCACAAGTGCGGGCTAGGCTTAAGGCCGGGGCACAAGTGCGGGCTAGGCTTAAGGCCGGGGCACAAGTGCGGGCTAGGCTTAAGGCCGGGGCACAACTGCGGGCTAGGCTTAAGGCCGGGGCACAAGTGCGGGCTAGGCTTAAGGCCGGGGCACAAGTGCGGGCTAGGCTTAAGGCCGGGGCACAAGTGCGGGCTAGGCTTAAGGCATGGGCACAAGTGCTGGCTAGGCTTAAGGCATACAGCCAACTCTTTGCATAAAGGGTTAAGCACCCATAGGGGTGAAGAGCTAACTTTCACCCCTCTACTCTGTACTTGGACATTTAGGACTAGATCCTTTGTTGTACAGTGCAGAGCCTCTCCATAACCCCATGCTCCAAGCGACCAGGCACTTCTTGTCTGTCCTCCGTATATGGGTAATGCCTTCTTCACCAATTACAGTCGTGCATGCGCATTCAGACGGGACAAGAGCGAAGAGCGTAAAGCTGGCCCTATGTGCATAACCAACATGAAGCTGAAGACAAAAACAAACAAACAAGCATTCAAGGGGCTCAAAAGTGCGGGCTAGGCTTAAGGCCTGGGCACTAGGGTTGAGCGAAACGGGTCGAACATTTTCAAAAGTCGCCGACTTTTGGCTAAGTCGGGGTTTCATGAAACCCGATCCGACCCCTGTGCGGGGTCGGCCATGCGGTACGCGACTTTCGCGCCAAAGTCGCGTTTCAATGACGCGAAAAGCGCCATTTCTCAGCCAATGAAGGTAAACGCAGAGTGTGGGCAGCGTGATGACATAGGTCCTGGTCCCCACCATCTTAGAGAAGGGCATTGCAGTGATTGGCTTGCTGTCTGCGACGTCACAGGGGCTATAAAGAGGCGTTCCCGCCGACCGCCATCTTACTGCTGCTGATCTGAGCTTAGGGAGAGGTTGCTGCCGCTTTGTCAGAAGCAGGGATAGCGTTAGGCAGGGTCCATTAACCACAAAACCGCTTGTGCTGCAGCGATTTGCACTGTCCAACACCACCCTCGGTGTGCAGGGACAGTGGAATTTTTTTTTTTTTTTTTTTTCCCCTCAGCGCTGTAGCTCATTGGGCTGCCCTAGAAGGCTCCCTGATAGCTGCATTGCTGTGTGTACGCCGCTGTGCAAACCAACTGCTTTTTTCAAAGCACAAATCCTCTTGTTCCTTCCTTTCTGCACAGCTATCTTTTTTGTTTGTCCACACTTTTTATTTCATTTGTGCATCAGTCCACTCCTTATTGCTGCCTGCCATACCTGGCTGAGATTACTGCAGGCAGGGAGATAGTAGCTGCCTGCCATACCTGGCTGAGATTACTGCAGGCAGGGAGATAGTAATTGTAGGACATTCCCTGTTTTTTTTTTTTTTTTTTTTTTGGTGGGAGATTAAGATTGGCAATTTGGCATTTCTGCTAGAGTGCCATCCCTGTGTGTGCCATCTCTCTCACATAGTGGGCCATAGAAAGCCTTTTCATTTTTCTGTATTTTTTTTTGTGGGGTGTATAAATTCTCCCTGATAAAAATACAGTGGGAGATTAATATTGGCCTTTGGGCTTGTGTGCCAGTCCTGAGTGTGCCATCTCTCTCACAAATAGTGGGCCATAGAAAGCCTATTTTATTTTTTTTTGGGTTTTATAAATTCTCCCTGAAAAAAAGGGAGATTAATATTGGCCTCTGGGCTTCTGTGCCAGTCCTGAGCGTGCCATCTGTGCCAGTCCTGAGCGTCCCATCTCTCTCACAAATAGTGGGCCATAGAAAGCCTATTTAATTTTTTTTTTGGTTTTATAAATTTTCCCTGAAAAAAGGGAGATTAATATTGGCCTCTGGGCTTGTGTGCCAGTTGTGAGCGTGCCATCTGTGCCAGTCCTGAGCGTGCCATCTCTCTCACAAATAGTGGGCCATAGAAAGCCTATTTAAATATTTTTTTGGTTTTATAAATTCTCCCAGAAAAAAAGGGAGATTAATATTGGCCTCTGGGCTTGTGTGCCAGTTGTGAGCGTGCCATCTGTGCCAGTCCTGAGCGTGCCATCTCTCTCACAAATAGTGGGCCATAGAAAGCCTATTTAAATATTTTTTTGGTTTTATAAATTCTCCCAGAAAAAAAGGGAGATTAATATTGGCCTCTGGGCTTCTGTGCCAGTTGTGAGCGTGCCATCTGTGCCAGTCCTGAGCGTGCCATCTCTCTCACAAATAGTGGGCCATAGAAAGCCTATTTAAATATTTTTTTGGTTTTATAAATTCTCCCAGAAAAAAAGGGAGATTAATATTGGCCTCTGGGCTTCTGTGCCAGTTGTGAGCGTGCCATCTGTGCCAGTCCTGAGCGTGCCATCTCTCTCACAAATAGTGGGCCATAGAAAGCCTATTTAAATATTTTTTTGGTTTTATAAATTCTCCCAGAAAAAAAGGGAGATTAATATTGGCCTCTGGGCTTCTGTGCCAGTCCTGAGCGTGCCATCTGTGCCAGTCCTGAGCGTCCCATCTCTCTCACAAATAGTGGGCCATAGAAAGCCTATTTTATTTTTTTTTTGGGTTTCAGAAATTCTCCCTGGAAAAAAAAAGGGAGATTAATATTGCCCTTTGGGCTTGTGTGCCAGTACTAAGCGTTCCATCTCTCTCTCTCTCTCAGTCAGTGGGCCATAGAACGCATATTTTTGGTTTTATTTGTTTTCTAAATTCTCCCTGAAAAAATCATTTTATTTTATTTGGTTTCTAAATTCTTCCTGATAAAATCATATTTTTTTTATTATTTTTATTTCTAAAGTCTCCCTGAAAAAAAAAAAAAAAAAAAACAACCAAAAAAACAGTGGGAGATTAATATTGGCCTTTCTGCTTGTGTGCCAGTCTTGACTCCTGGGTGTGCCATCTCTCTCTCTCTCTCTCTCTCTCTCTCTCTCTCTCTCTCTCTCTCTCTCCAATTGTGGTCCATAGAAAGCCTATATTTTTTTTCCTTGATTTGGGTTCTAAAATCTACCAGAGAAAATAACTACATCAATCATTGGTAGAAAAATATTGGCCTCTGGGTTTGTGTGCCACTCCTGACTCCTGTGTGCGTCATCTCTCAGTCAGTGGGCCATAGAACGCCTATTTTTGGTTTTATTTGTTTTCTAAATTCTCCCTGAAAAAATTATTTTATTTTATTTGGTTTCTAAATTCTTCCTGATAAAATCATATTTTTTTTATTATTTTTTTTTCTAAAGTCTCCCTGAAAAAAAAAAAAAAAAACAGTGGGAGATTAATATTGGCCTTTCTGCTTGTGTGCCAGTCTTGACTCCTGGGTGCGTCATCTCTCAGTCAGTGGGCCATAGAACGCCTATTTTTGGTTTTATTTGTTTTATAAATTCTCCCTGAAAAAATCATTTTATTTTATTTGGTTTCTAAATTCTTCCTGATAAAATCATATTTTTTTTATTATTTTTTTTTCTAAAGTCTCCCTGAAAAAAAAAAAAAAAAAAACAACCAAAAAAAACAGTGGGAGATTAATATTGGCCTTTCTGCTTGTGTGCCAGTCTTGACTCCTGGGTGCGTCATCTCTCAGTCAGTGGGCCATAGAACGCCTATTTTTGGTTTTATTTGTTTTCTAAATTCTCCCTGAAAAAATCATTTTATTTTATTTGGTTTCTAAATTCTTCCTGATAAAATCATATTTTTTTTATTATTTTTTTTTCTAAAGTCTCCCTGAAAAAAAAAAAAAAAAAAACAACCAAAAAAAACAGTGGGAGATTAATATTGGCCTTTCTGCTTGTGTGCCAGTCTTGACTCCTGGGTGCGTCATCTCTCAGTCAGTGGGCCATAGAACGCCTATTTTTGGTTTTATTTGTTTTATAAATTCTCCCTGAAAAAATCATTTTATTTTATTTGGTTTCTAAATTCTTCCTGATAAAATCATATTTTTTTTATTATTTTTTTTTCTAAAGTCTCCCTGAAAAAAAAAAAAAAAAAACAACCAAAAAAAACAGTGGGAGATTAATATTGGCCTTTCTGCTTGTGTGCCAGTCTTGACTCCTGGGTGCGTCATCTCTCAGTCAGTGGGCCATAGAACGCCTATTTTTGGTTTTATTTGTTTTCTAAATTCTCCCTGAAAAAATCATTTTATTTTATTTGGTTTCTAAATTCTTCCTGATAAAATCATATTTTTTTTATTATTTTTTTTTCTAAAGTCTCCCTGAAAAAAAAAAAAAAAAAAACAACCAAAAAAAACAGTGGGAGATTAATATTGGCCTTTCTGCTTGTGTGCCAGTCTTGACTCCTGGGTGCGTCATCTCTCAGTCAGTGGGCCATAGAACGCCTATTTTTGGTTTTATTTGTTTTCTAAATTCTCCCTGAAAAAATCATTTTATTTTATTTGGTTTCTAAATTCTTCCTGATAAAATCATATTTTTTTTATTATTTTTTTTTCTAAAGTCTCCCTGAAAAAAAAAAAAAAAAAAACAACCAAAAAAAACAGTGGGAGATTAATATTGGCCTTTCTGCTTGTGTGCCAGTCTTGACTCCTGGGTGTGCCATCTCTCTCTCTCTCTCTCTCCAATTGTGGTCCATAGAAAGCCTACATTTTTTTTCCTTGATTTGGGTTCCAAAATCTACCAGAGAAAATAACTCCATCAATCATTGGTAGAAAAATATTGGCCTCTGGGCTTGTGTGCCACTCCTGATTCCTGTGTGCGTCATCTCTCACTCAGTGGCCCATAGAAAGCATATAGTTTGTTACATTTGTTTTCTAAATTCTCCCTGCAAAAATCTATTTTTTTTTTTTTGGGGGGTTTCTAAAGTGTTCCTGAAAAAAATAAAAATAAAAAAAAAATAATAGTGTGACATTAATATTAACATTTGTGCTTCAGTGACAGTCCTGCGTGTGGGGCATCTCTCTAATTTGCAGCCACCAAAAAAAGAGTGTGTAACATTGGGCCTGATTTTCGCTGTGGTCTCACCAACCTGTAAAGGGGTAGCTAAATCATACAGAAGTTATAGCTCACCGTGTAAGTTGTGTGACTGCAACAAATAACGTTAGTTTGGTTACGTTTTTAAAACAATGAGGAAGTCTAGTGGAAGAGGTCGTGGCCGGGGGCGTTCATTGTCAGCTGGTAATGAGGGTAGTGGTAGTGGTGGAGCATCAGGTGGTCGTGGGGGAAAAAATATTGCACCTAAGTCTGGAGCTGTGGAGCCAGGTTCGTCGTCCGGCTACACAAGGCCTCGAACGCTCCCTTTTCTGGGATTAGGAAAACCGCTTTTAAAGCCGGAGCAGCAAGAGCAAGTTTTGGCTTATCTTGCTGACTCAGCCTCTAGCTCTTTTGCCTCATCTCGTGAAACTGGTAAAAGTAAAAGCAGCGCGTCGTTAGTGGATGTTCACGGTCAGGGACAAGTCACTTCCTTGTCCTCTTCAGCAAAAACAACAACAGAGAAGAATGCAGCAGGCGACACAACGGGTTACTCCATGGAGCTCTTTACACATACCGTCCCTGGCTTAGAAAGTGAAGCAGTTAACAGTCCATGCCCATTACAAATTGAATCTGACATGGAGTGCACTGACGCACAGCCACAGCCAGACTACTATGCTGGTCCTTTGACTCAGACCACAACATTGCCCTCGCAGGGTGCTGATCAAGAATCAGACCCTGATGAGACTATGTTGCCCCATCACGAACGCTATACCACCGAACGACACGGTGACACAGACGAAGTTGCGCAGGAGGTACAAGAAGAGTTATTAGATGACCCAGTTCTTGACCCCGATTGGCAGCCATTGGGGGAACAGGGTGCAGGCGGCAGCAGTTCTGAAGCAGAGGAGGAGGAGGGGCCGCAGCAGGCATCAACATCGCCACAGGTTCCATCTGCCGGGCCCGTATCTTGCCCAAAACGCGTGGCAAAGCCAAAACCTGGTGGAGGACAGCGTGGCCATCCGGTTAAAGCTCAGTCTGCAATGCCTGAAAAGGTATCCGATGCTAGAAAGAGTGCAGTCTGGCATTTTTTTAAACAACATCCAATTGATCAGCGCAAAGTCATCTGTCAAAAATGTTCTACTTCCTTAAGCAGAGGTCAGAATCTGAAAAGTCTCAATACTAGTTGCATGCATAGACATTTAACCACCATGCATTTGAAAGCTTGGACTAACTACCAAACGTCCCTTAAGGTTGTTGCACCCTCGGCCAATGAAGCTAGTCATCAACGCAACATCCCTTCCGGCAGTGTAGGACCACCATTTAGCGCACCACCTGCTGTATCTGTGCAGGTATCTTTGCCAGGCCAAAGCAGTCAGGGTCAGGGAATCACCAGTTTCGTAGTAGGAAACACTGCATCTAGGGCACCGGCGGCAACAATACCATCTCCCACCGTCTCTCAGTCTGCCATGTCCACCGGCACCCCCGCTAGTTCCACGATCTCCAGCTCTCCAGTCCAGCTCACCCTACATGAGACTATGGTTAGAAAAAGGAAATACTTAGCCTCGCATCCGCGTACACAGGGTTTGAACGCCCACATAGCTAGACTAATCTCGTTAGAGATGATGCCCTACCGGTTAGTTGAAAGCGAAGCTTTCAAAGACCTGATGGACTACGCTGTACCACGCTACGAGCTACCCAGTCGACACTTTTTTTCCAGAAAAGCCATCCCAGCCCTCCACCAGCATGTTAAAGAGCGCATCGTCCATGCACTCAGGCAATCTGTGAGCACAAAGGTGCACCTGACAACAGATGCATGGACCAGTAGGCATGGCCAGGGACGTTACGTGTCCATCACGGCACACTGGGTAAATGTGGTGGATTCAGGGTCCACAGGGGACAGCAAGTTTGGGACAGTTCTGCCTAGCCCACGGTCTAGTAAACAGTTGTCTGTAGCCGTTCGCACCCCCTCCTCCTCCTCCTCCTCGTCCTCCTGCAGAAGCAAGAGCTCGTCCACAGACCGCAGTCGCACAAACACTCCATCCGCACCTGCCACTGTTGCACACCAGGTCTCCCATTATGGGGCAGCTACTGGCATACGTCAGCAGGCTGTATTGGCTATGAAGTGTTTGGGCGACAATAGACACACCGCGGAAGTTCTGTCCGAGTTCTTGCAGCAAGAAACGCAGTCGTGGCTGGGCACTGTAGATCTTGAGGCAGGCAAGGTAGTGAGTGATAACGGAAGGAATTTCATGGCTGCCATCTCCCTTTCCCAACTGAAACACATTCCTTGCCTGGCTCACACCTTAAACCTGGTGGTGCAGTGCTTCCTGAAAAGTTATCCGGGGTTATCCGACCTGCTCCTCAAAGTGCGTGGACTTTGCGCACATATCCGCCGTTCGCCTGTACACTCCAGCCGTATGCAGACCTATCAGCGTTCTTTGAACCTTCCCCAGCATCGCCTAATCATAGACGTTGCAACAAGGTGGAACTCAACACTGCACATGCTTCAGAGACTGTGCGAACAGAGGCGGGCTGTTATGTTTTTGTGGGAGGATACACATACACGGGCAGGCAGTAGGATGGCAGACATGGAGTTGTCAGGTGTGCAGTGGTCGAAGATTCAAGACATGTGTCAAGTCCTTCAGTGTTTTGAGGAATGCACACGGCTGGTTAGTGCAGACAACGCCATAATAAGCATGAGCATCCCCCTAATGCGTCTGCTGATGCAAAGTTTGACGCACATAAAGGATCAGGCGTCTGCACCAGAGGAAGAGGAAAGCCTTGATGACAGTCAGCGATTGTCTGGTCAGGGCAGTGTACATGACGAGGTACCGGGCGAAGAGGAGGTGGAGGATGAGGAGGATGATGGGGATGAGTATATTTTTAATGAGGAAGCTTTCCCGGGGGCACGGGAAATTGGTGGCGTGGCAAGGCCGGGTTCTGGTTTTTTGAGGGACACAAGTGACGTAGATTTGCCTGCAACTGCCCCTCAACCAAGCACAACCGCAGATTTGACAACGGGAACTTTGGCCCACATGGCGGATTATGCCTTGCGTATCCTCAAAAGGGACACACGCATTACAAAAATGATGAACGATGACGATTACTGGTTGGCCTGCCTCCTTGATCCTCGCTATAAAGGCAAATTGCAAAATATTATGCCACATGAGAACTTGGAACTAATATTAGCAACAAAACAATCAACTCTTGTTGACCGTTTGCTTCTGGCATTCCCTGCACACAGCGCCCGTGATCGTTCTCACACGAGCTCCAGGGGCCAGCAGACCAGAGGTGTTAGAGGGGCAGAAATCAGAAGTGGCGTTGGACAGAGGGGTTTTCTGACCAGGTTGTGGAGTGATTTTTCTATGACCGCAGACAGGACAGGTACTGCAGCATCAATTCAAAGTGACAGGAGACAACATTTGTCCAGTATGGTTACAAACTATTTTTCATCCCTTATCGACGTTCTCCCTCAACCGTCATTCCCATTTGATTACTGGGCATCCAAATTAGACACCTGGCCAGAATTGGCAGAATATGCATTGCAGGAGCTTGCTTGCCCGGCAGCTAGTGTCCTATCAGAAAGAGTATTCAGTGCTGCAGGTTCAATACTAACAGAAAAAAGGACTCGTCTGGCTACCCAAAATGTAGATGATCTAACCTTCATTAAAATGAACCACAACTGGATTTCAAAATCTTTTGCCCCACCCTGCCCGGCTGACACCTAGCTTTCCTATGAAAAGGTCTTGCCTGTGGACTATTCTGAATGACTTTTCCAATCTCGTAATTTTCTTCACCTGATTGTCCAGCATACGACATGTTTCCACCTCACGAAATGGCCAAACTCCCCACACGGGGCCGTGCTATCGCCACTTTGCGCTTGGACCCTTGAGAGTGCTGTTTGTCTGAAGAGGTGGGTGTGGCCGCTTTTGGTCGACGGCACTGCCACTGGGTCCCTCATAGTACAATAAAGTGTCTCTGGCGGTGGTGGTGCGCACCCAACGTCAGACACACCGTTGTAATATGAGGGGCCCTGTGCCTGTACCGCCGGCCACAAGACAGTTCCCCCCCCCAGCTCAAACAGTGCTCTACCACTAGCAAAATTATCTCTCACAGCTTCACCAATGTGTAGTCTAGCCGCTGACATCCTTCAATGCCTGGCACTGACAATACCATTGTTTTGACATTTTTGTTATGTTAGGCCTTCGAAGCCTGTCTGCGGTCCCTTCTTTCTACAACTACTACACTGACCAGGCCACTGCTGGCCGTGTTACCCTGGAACCAATTTAAAAGTGCCTACAGTCAGCCCAATTTTGTTATGTTAGGCCTTCGAAGACTGTCTGCCGTCACTCCTTCCACTAGACTTCCACTGACCATACACTGCTGCCCATGTACCCCTGGAACCAATTTAAAGTGCCTACAGCCAGCCCAATTTTGTTATGTTAGGCCTTCGAAGCCTGTCTGCGGTCACTCCTTCCACTAGACTTCCACTGACCAGACCACTGCTGCCCGTGTACCCCTGGAACCAATTTAAAAGTGCCTACAGCCATGTGTTATTATTTTAGGCCTTCGATGCCTGTCTGCGGTCACTCCTTCCACTAGGCCTCCACTGACCACACCACTGCTGCCCGTGTACCCCTGGAACCAATTTAAAATTGCCTACAGCCAGCCCAATTTTTTTATTTTAGGCCTTCGATGCCTGTCTGCGGTCCATTCTTTCAACTACTACTACACTGACCAGGTCACTGCTGCCCGTGTACCCCTGGAACCAATTTAAAATTGCCTACAGCCAGCCCAATTTTTTTATTTTAGGCCTTCGATGCCTGTCTGCGGTCCATTCTTTCAACTACTACTACACTGACCAGGTCACTGCTGCCCGTGTACCCCTGGAACCAATTTAAAATTGCCTACAGCCAGCCCAATTTTTTTATTTTAGGCCTTCGATGCCTGTCTGCGGTCCATTCTTTCAACTACTACTACACTGACCAGGTCACTGCTGCCCGTGTACCCCTGGAACCAATTTAAAATTGCCTACAGCCAGCCCAATTTTTTTATTTTAGGCCTTCGATGCCTGTCTGCGGTCCATTCTTTCAACTACTACTACACTGACCAGGTCACTGCTGCCCGTGTACCCCTGGAACCAATTTAAAATTGCCTACAGCCATGTGTTATTATTTTAGGCCTTCGATGCCTGTCTGCGGTCACTCCTTCCACTAGGCCTCCACTGACCACACCACTGCTGTCCGTGTACCCCTGGAACCAATTTAAAATTGCCTACAGCCATGTGTTATTATTTTAGGCCTTCGATGCCTGTCTGCGGTCACTCCTTCCACTAGACTTCCACTGACCAGACCACTGCTGCCCGTGTACCCCTGGAACCAATTTAAAAGTGCCTACAGCCAGCCCAAGTTTGTTATGTTAGGCCTTCGATGCCTGTCTGCGGTCCATTCTTTCAACTACTACTACACTGACCAGGTCACTGCTGCCCGTGTACCCCTGGAACCAATTTAAAATTGCCTACAGCCAGCCCAATTTTTTTATTTTAGGCCTTCGATGCCTGTCTGCGGTCCATTCTTTCAACTACTACTACACTGACCAGGTCACTGCTGCCCGTGTACCCCTGGAACCAATTTAAAATTGCCTACAGCCATGTGTTATTATTTTAGGCCTTCGATGCCTGTCTGCGGTCACTCCTTCCACTAGGCCTCCACTGACCACACCACTGCTGCCCGTGTACCCCTGGAACCAATTTAAAATTGCCTACAGCCAGCCCAATTTTTTTATTTTAGGCCTTCGATGCCTGTCTGCGGTCCATTCTTTCAACTACTACTACACTGACCAGGTCACTGCTGCCCGTGTACCCCTGGAACCAATTTAAAATTGCCTACAGCCAGCCCAATTTTTTTATTTTAGGCCTTCGATGCCTGTCTGCGGTCCATTCTTTCAACTACTACTACACTGACCAGGTCACTGCTGCCCGTGTACCCCTGGAACCAATTTAAAATTGCCTACAGCCATGTGTTATTATTTTAGGCCTTCGATGCCTGTCTGCGGTCACTCCTTCCACTAGGCCTCCACTGACCACACCACTGCTGTCCGTGTACCCCTGGAACCAATTTAAAATTGCCTACAGCCATGTGTTATTATTTTAGGCCTTCGATGCCTGTCTGCGGTCCATTCTTTCAACTACTACTACACTGACCAGGGCACTGCTGGCCGTGTACCCCTGGAACCAACATCAGAAAATATAAAAATAAGTATTTTGCTTATAAAAAAGAAAATACTGGTGAGATATCAAATGCAGACATTTTAACATTAAAAACAAACACACAACTCTAATCTGGTACAGTACTAAAAATGGCCACCAGCTACAATTACTTTCTCCTGCAAGTAGTTAACTGAAAGTTTTTTTAAATTGAAAACACACATATGGCATCCACCGAGTGTTGTCCTGTCGCGTCTTCTTTATATTATTGCCGAGAAGATGCAAAATAATGAAAATAATAAAATCATTAATTACCAAAATAATAGAGAAAGTCAACACCACATTGCAAATAAACATTCATTCCAAATAAAGAAGCAGGGCGCGTCCGAGGGTGAGTATATACCTAATAAGAATATAATCACCCTCGGACGCGCAATGCTTATTTCCAACAGCCTTCCTTCCTAAGAATCAGCCCTTCCGTCGTGTAGAGAGACGTTGTGTTACACTCCAAGGTGTTCCCCAGGTTGCCTTTCCTGAGCTTCGATCTTCCGGCTCTCGTTTAGTAGTTCTTGGAAACTACTCTGCATTAGGCCTTCAAATTGGGTATGGGGTGTAGAGAGATGGTGTGTTCCACTCCAAGGTGTTCCCCAGGTTGCCTTTCCTGAGCTTCGATCTTCCGGCTCTCGTTTAGTAGTTGTTGGAAACTACGCTGCATTAGGCCTTCAAATTGGGTATGGGGTGTAGCGAGAGGGTGTGTTACACTCCAAGGTGTTCCCCAGGTTGCCTTTCCTGAGCTTCGATCTTCCGGCTCTCGTTTAGTAGTTCTTGGAAACTACACTGCATTAGGCCTTCAAATTGGGTATGGGGTGTAGAGAGAGGGTGTGTTACACTCCAAGGTGTTCCCCAGGTTGCCTTTCCTGAGCTTCGATCTTCCGGCTCTCGTTTAGTAGTTGTTGGAAACTACGCTGCATTAGGCCTTCAAATTGGGTATGGGGTGTAGCGAGAGGGTGTGTTACACTCCAAGGTGTTCCCCAGGTTGCCTTTCCTGAGCTTCGATCTTCCGGCTCTCGTTTAGTAGTTCTTGGAAACTACACTGCATTAGGCCTTCAAATTGGGTATGGGGTGTAGAGAGAGGGTGTGTTACACTCTAAGGTGTTCCCCAGGTTTCCTTGCCATTGCTTCGGTCTTCCGACTCTCGTTTAGTAGTTGTAGAAAAGTACACTGCATTAGGCCATACAAAATGGGTATGGGGTGGAGAGAGATGGTGTGTTACACTCCAAGGTGTTCCCCAGGTTGCCTTTCCTGAGCTTCTATCTTCAGGCTCTCATTAAATTGTGGTTAAATGGAACAACTGCATTTGGCGTACTAGTTGGTTTGGGGCCTACTATCGGTGTCTGCCACTCCTTGCTGTTCTCCTCCACTGAACAAAGCTGTGCCGCCTGTTTACTACGGTTGCCAATTTTGAACTGCATTTCGACTACTTACTGATTTGGCCCTACTCTCTGTGTCAGCCTCTCATTCCAGTTGTCCTCCACTGCAATGCCCCCTGGTTATTCCTGTGTTACCAATTTTGAACTGCATTTAGCCCACTTTCTTCTTTGGGCCTATATCTGTGTTTCCACTTCATCGTGCCCATTGCCCAGCCAGTGATAGATGAGTCTGCTGGTACATTGACCCATAACGCAACATTCCCCGTGCACGCTACACAACAACATTGTGACCCTGCTGAAAGTCAGGTTGCTCTTCCCGCATACCATACCACCTTACACGGGGACAAAGAGGAAGGTGCAGATGAAAGTGCAGGTTCCTTCATCAGGTGGGGGGAGGAATACTAGTTGGCGACGTCACTGGCACAGGGCCTCTCATAGTACGCAAAAGTGTTGCTGCCGGTGGGAGGCGCCCCCGCCGTGCAAACACACCGCTGTACTTTGAGGGGCCCTGTGCCAGTGCCAATGCCAACGAGTGGGCCCCCCCTGCTTGCTCAGGTTCACAGCACTTGCAAAGTTGAAATACTTACCTCTCCCTGCTCCACTGCCGTGACGTGGTCCAGATTTCCTGGGCCCACTAATTACTTGAACCAGCCCTACCCCCCACAACTTTAGCCAAATGACCCCCAATTTCAAATGCCTTCCAATTATTATAAGGTAAATTACGCTTGACAAGCTTCATTAAGAAGAATGGATGGTTTTGACATTAAAATGGCCACTCTAGGTGTTTTCCTGGCCCCCACTCACTGCCGACTATGCTGCCCCATTGACTTGCATTGGGTTTCGTGTTTCGGTCGATCCCGACTTTACGTCATAATCGGCCGATTTCACTCGACCCGACTTTGGACATAGTCGGGTTTCGCAAAACCCGGCTCGACTCTAAAAAGGTCAAGGTCGCTCAACTCTACTGGGCACAATTGCGGGCTAGGCTTAAGGCCTGGGCACAATTGCGGGCTAGGCTTAAGGCCTGGGCACAAGTGCGGGCTAGGCTTAAGGCCGGGGCACAAGTGCGGGCTAGGCTTAAAGCCGGGGCACAAGTGCGGGCTAGGCTTAAGGCCTGGGCACTATTTCGGGCTAGGCTTAAGGCCTGGGCACTATTTCAGGCTAGGCTTAAGGCCTGGGCACAAGTGCGGGCTAGGCTTAAGGCCGGGGCACAAGTGCGGGCTAGGCTTAAGGCCGGGGCACAAGTGCGGGCTAGGCTTAAGGCCTGGGCACAAGTGCGGGCTAGGCTTAAGGCCTGAGCACAAGTGCGGGCTAGGCTTAAGGCCTGGGCACAAGTGCGGGATAGGCTTAAGGCCGGGGCACAAGTGCGGGCTAGGCTTAAGGCCGGGGCACAAGTGCGGGCTAGGCTTAAGGCCGGGGCACAAGTGCGGGCTAGGCTTAAGGCCGGGGCACAAGTGCGGGCTAGGCTTAAGGCCTGGGCACAAGTGCGGGATAGGCTTAAGGCCGGGGCACAAGTGCGGGATAGGCTTAAGGCCGGGGCACAAGTGCGGGCTAGGCTTAAGGCCGGGGCACAAGTGCGGGCTAGGCTTAAGGCCGGGGCACAAGTGCGGGCTAGGCTTAAGGCCTGGGCACAAGTGCGGGCTAGGCTTAAGGGCTGGGCACAAGTGCGGGCTAGGCTTAAGGGCTGGGCACAAGTGCGGGCTAGGCTTAAGACCTGGGCACAATTGCGGGCTAGGCTTAAGGCCTGGGCACAAGTGCGGGCTAGGCTTAAGGCCTGGGCACAAGTGCGGGCTAGGCTTAAGGCCGGGGCACAAGTGCGGGCTAGGCTTAAAGCCGGGGCACAAGTGCGGGCTAGGCTTAAGACCGGGGCACAAGTGCGGGCTAGGCTTAAGGCCGGGGCACAAGTGCGGGCTAGGCTTAAGGCCGGGGCACAAGTGCGGGCTAGGCTTAAGGCCGGGGCACAAGTGCGGGCTAGGCTTAAGGCCGGGGCACAAGTGCGGGCTAGGCTTAAGGCCGGGGCACAAGTGCGGGCTAGGCTTAAGGCCGGGGCACAAGTGCGGGCTAGGCTTAAGGCCGGGGCACAAGTGCGGGCTAGGCTTAAGGCCGGGGCACAAGTGCGGGCTAGGCTTAAGGCCGGGGCACAAGTGCGGTCTAGGCTTAAGGCCGGGGCACAAGTGCGGGCTAGGCTTAAGGCCGGGGCACAAGTGCGGGCTAGGCTTAAGGCCGGGGCACAAGTGCGGGCTAGGCTTAAGGCCTGGGCACAAGTGCGGGCTAGGCTTAAGGCCTGGGCACAAGTGGGGGCTAGGCTTAAGGCCTGGGCACAAGTGCGGGCTAGGCTTAAGGCCTGGGCACAAGTGCGGGCTAGGCTTAAGGCCTGGGCACAAGTGCGGGCTAGGCTTAAGGGCTGGGCACAAGTGCGGGCTAGGCTTAAGGCCTGGGCACAATTGCGGGCTAGGCTTAAGGCCTGGGCACAAGTGCGGGCTAGGCTTAAGGCCTGGGCACAAGTGCGGGCTAGGCTTAAGGCCTGGGCACAAGTGCGGGCTAGGCTTAAGGCCTGGGCACAAGTGCGGGCTAGGCTTAAGGCCTGGGCACAAGTGCGGGCTAGGCTTAAGGCCGGGGCACAAGTGCGGGCTAGGCTTAAAGCCGGGGCACAAGTGCGGGCTAGGCTTAAGGCCGGGGCACAAGTGCGGGCTAGGCTTAAGGCCGGGGCACAAGTGCGGGCTAGGCTTAAGGCCGGGGCACAAGTGCGGGCTAGGCTTAAGGCCGGGGCACAAGTGCAGGCTAGGCTTAAGGCCGGGGCACAAGTGCGGGCTAGGCTTAAGGCCGGGGCACAAGTGCAGGCTAGGCTTAAGGCCGGGGCACAAGTGCAGGCTAGGCTTAAGGCCGGGGCACAAGTGCGGGCTAGGCTTAAGGCCGGGGCACAAGTGCGGGCTAGGCTTAAGGCCGGGGCACAAGTGCGGGCTAGGCTTAAGGCCGGGGCACAAGTGCGGGCTAGGCTTAAGGCATACAGCCAACTCTTTACACTTTTTGCATAAAGGGTTAGGCACCCATAGGGGTGAAGAGCTATCTTTCACCCCTCTACTCTGTACTTGGACATTTAGGACTAGATCCTTTGTTGTACAGTGCGGAGCCTCTCCATAACCCCATGCTCCAAGCGACCAGGCACTTCTTGTCTGTCCTCCGTAAATGGGTAATGCCTTCTTCACCAATTACAGTCGTGCATGCGCATTCAGACGGGACAAGAGCGAAGAGCGTAAAGCTGGCCCTATGTGCATAACCAACATGAAGCTGAAGACAAAAACAAACAAACAAGCATTCAAGGGGCTCAAAAGTGCGGGCTAGGCTTAAGGCCTGGGCACAAGTGCGGGCTAGGATTAAGGCCTGGGCACAAGTGCGGGCTAGGATTAAGGCCTGGGCACAAGTGCGGGCTGGGCTTAAGGCCTGGGCACAAGTGCGGGCTGGGCTTAAGGCCTGGGCACAAGTGCGGGCTAGGCTTAAGGCCTGGGCACAAGTGCGGGCTAGGCTTAAGGCCTGGGCACAAGTGCGGGCTAGGCTTAAGGCCGGGGCACAAGTGCGGGCTAGGCTTAAGGCCGGGGCACAAGTGCGGGCTAGGCTTAAGGCCGGGGCACAAGTGCGGGCTAGGCTTAAGGCCGGGGCACAAGTGCGGGCTAGGCTTAAGGCCGGGGCACAATTGCGGGCTAGGCTTAAGGCCGGGGCACAATTGCAAGCTAGGCTTAAGGCCGGGGCACAAGTGCGGGCTAGGCTTAAGGCCGGGGCACAAGTGCGGGCTAGGCTTAAGGCCGGGGCACAAGTGCGGGCTAGGCTTAAGGCCGGGGCACAAGTGCGGGCTAGGCTTAAGGCCTGGGCACAAGTGCGGGCTAGGCTTAAGGCCGGGGCACAAGTGCGGGCTAGGCTTAAGGCCGGGGCACAAGTGCGGGCTAGGCTTAAGGCCTGGGCACTATTTCGGGCTAGGCTTAAGGCCTGGGCACTATTTCGGGCTAGGCTTAAGGCCTGGGCACAAGTGCGGGCTAGGCTTAAGGCCTGGGCACAAGTGCGGGCTAGGCTTAAGGCCTGGGCACAAGTGCGGGCTAGGCTTAAAGCCTGGGCACAAGTGGGGGCTAGGCTTAAGGCCTGGGCACAAGTGCGGGCTAGGCTTAAGGCCTGGGCACAAGTGCGGGCTAGGCTTAAGGCCTGGGCACAAGTGCGGGCTAGGCTTAAGGGCTGGGCACAAGTGCGGGCTAGGCTTAAGACCTGGGCACAATTGCGGGCTAGGCTTAAGGCCTGGGCACAAGTGCGGGCTAGGCTTAAGGCCTGGGCACAAGTGCGGGCTAGGCTTAAGGCCTGGGCACAAGTGCGGGCTAGGCTTAAGGCCTGGGCACAAGTGCGGGCTAGGCTTAAGGCCGGGGCACAAGTGCGGGCTAGGCTTAAAGCCGGGGCACAAGTGCGGGCTAGGCTTAAGGCCGGGGCACAAGTGCGGGCTAGGCTTAAGGCCGGGGCACAAGTGCGGGCTAGGCTTAAGGCCGGGGCACAAGTGCGGGCTAGGCTTAAGGCCGGGGCACAAGTGCGGGCTAGGCTTAAGGCCGGGGCACAAGTGCGGGCTAGGCTTAAGGCCGGGGCACAAGTGCGGGCTAGGCTTAAGGCCGGGGCACAAGTGCGGGTTAGGCTTAAGGCCGGGGCACAAGTGCGGGCTAGGCTTAAGGCCGGGGCACAAGTGCGGGCTAGGCTTAAGGCCGGGGCACAAGTGCGGTCTAGGCTTAAGGCCGGGGCACAAGTGCGGGCTAGGCTTAAGGCCGGGGCACAAGTGCGGGCTAGGCTTAAGGCCGGGGCACAAGTGCGGGCTAGGCTTAAGGCCTGGGCACAAGTGCGGGCTAGGCTTAAGGCCTGGGCACAAGTGGGGGCTAGGCTTAAGGCCTGGGCACAAGTGCGGGCTAGGCTTAAGGCCTGGGCACAAGTGCGGGCTAGGCTTAAGGCCTGGGCACAAGTGCGGGCTAGGCTTAAGGGCTGGGCACAAGTGCGGGCTAGGCTTAAGGCCTGGGCACAATTGCGGGCTAGGCTTAAGGCCTGGGCACAAGTGCGGGCTAGGCTTAAGGCCTGGGCACAAGTGCGGGTAGGCTTAAGGCCTGGGCACAAGTGCGGGCTAGGCTTAAGGCCTGGGCACAAGTGCGGGCTAGGCTTAAGGCCTGGGCACAAGTGCGGGCTAGGCTTAAGGCCGGGGCACAAGTGCGGGCTAGGCTTAAAGCCGGGGCACAAGTGCGGGCTAGGCTTAAGGCCGGGGCACAAGTGCGGGCTAGGCTTAAGGCCGGGGCACAAGTGCGGGCTAGGCTTAAGGCCGGGGCACAAGTGCGGGCTAGGCTTAAGGCCGGGGCACAAGTGCAGGCTAGGCTTAAGGCCGGGGCACAAGTGCGGGCTAGGCTTAAGGCCGGGGCACAAGTGCGGGCTAGGCTTAAGGCCGGGGCACAAGTGCGGGCTAGGCTTAAGGCCGGGGCACAAGTGCGGGCTAGGCTTAAGGCCGGGGCACAAGTGCGGGCTAGGCTTAAGGCCGGGGCACAAGTGCGGTCTAGGCTTAAGGCCGGGGCACAAGTGCGGGCTAGGCTTAAGGCCGGGGCACAAGTGCGGGCTAGGCTTAAGGCCAGGGCACAAGTGCGGGCTAGGCTTAAGGCCTGGGCACAAGTGCGGGCTAGGCTTAAGGCCTGGGCACAAGTGCGGGCTAGGCTTAAGGCCTGGGCACAAGTGCGGGCTAGGCTTAAGGCCTGGGCACAAGTGCGGGCTAGGCTTAAGGCCTGGGCACAAGTGCGGGCTAGGCTTAAGGCATGGGCACAAGTGCGGGCTAGGCTTAAGGCATGGGCACAAGTGCGGGCTAGGCTTAAGGCCTGGGCACAAGTGCGGGCTAGGCTTAAGGCCTGGGCACAAGTGCGGGCTAGGCTTAAGGCCTGGGCACAAGTGCGGGCTAGGCTTTAGGCCTGGGCACAAGTGCGGGCTAGGCTTAAGGCCTGGGCACAAGTGCGGGCTAGGCTTAAGGCCTGGGCACAAGTGCGGGCTAGGCTTAAGGCCTGGGCACAAGTGCGGGCTAGGCTTAAGGCCTGGGCACAAGTGCGGGCTAGGCTTAAGGCCGGGGCACAAGTGCGGGCTAGGCTTAAGGCCGGGGCACAAGTGCGGGCTAGGCTTAAGGCCGGGGCTCAAGTGCGGGCTAGACTTAAGGCCGGGGCACAAGTGCGGGCTAGGCTTAAGGCCGGGGCACAAGTGCGGGCTAGGCTTAAGGCCGGGGCACAAGTGCGGGCTAGGCTTAAGGCCGGGGCACAAGTGCGGGCTAGGCTTAAGGCCGGGGCACAAGTGCGGGCTAGGCTTAAGGCCGGGGCACAAGTGCGGGCTAGGCTTAAGGCCGGGGCACAAGTGCGGGCTAGGCTTAAGGCCGGGGCACAAGTGCGGGCTAGGCTTAAGGCCGGGGCACAACTGCGGGCTAGGCTTAAGGCCTGGGCACAAGTGCGGGCTAGGCTTTAGGCCGGGGCACAAGTGCGGGCTAGGCTTAAGGCCGGGGCACAAGTGCGGGCTAGGCTTAAGGCATGGGCACAAGTGCTGGCTAGGCTTAAGGCATACAGCCAACTCTTTGCATAAAGGGTTAAGCACCCATAGGGGTGAAGAGCTAACTTTCACCCCTCTACTCTGTACTTGGACATTTAGGACTAGATCCTTTGTTGTACAGTGCAGAGCCTCTCCATAACCCCATGCTCCAAGCGACCAGGCACTTCTTGTCTGTCCTCCGTATATGGGTAATGCCTTCTTCACCAATTACAGTCGTGCATGCGCATTCAGACGGGACAAGAGCGAAGAGCGTAAAGCTGGCCCTATGTGCATAACCAACATGAAGCTGAAGACAAAAACAAACAAACAAGCATTCAAGGGGCTCAAAAGTGCGGGCTAGGCTTAAGGCCTGGGCACAAGTGCGGGCTAGGCTTAAGGCCTGGGCACAAGTGCGGGCTAGGCTTAAGGCCTGGGCACAAGTATGGGCTGGGCTTAAGGCCGGGGCACAAGTGCGGGCTGGGCTTAAGGCCGGGGCACAAGTGCGGGCTGGGCTTAAGGCCGGGGCACAAGTGCGGGCTGGGCTTAAGGCCTGGGCACAAGTGCGGGCTGGGCTTAAGGCCTGGGCACAAGTGCGGGCTGGGCTTAAGGCCTGGGCACAAGTGCGGGCTGGGCTTAAGGCCTGGGCACAAGTGCGGGCTGGGCTTAAGGCCTGGGCACAAGTGCGGGCTGGGCTTAAGGCCTGGGCACAAGTGCGGGCTGGGCTTAAGGCCTGGGCACAAGTGCGGGCTCGGCTTAAGGCCTGGGCACAAGTGCGGGCTAGGCTTAAGGCCTGGGCACAAGTGCGGGCTAGGCTTAAGGCCTGGGCACAAGTGCGGGCTAGGCTTAAGGCCTGGGCACAAGTGCGGGCTAGGCTTAAGGCCTGGGCACAAGTGCGGGCTAGGCTTAAGGCCTGGGCACAAGTGCGGGCTAGGCTTAAGGCCTGGGCACAAGTGCGGGCTAGGCTTAAGGCCTGGGCACAAGTGCGGGCTAGGCTTAAGGCCTGGGCACAAGTGCGGGCTAGGCTTAAGGCCGGGGCACAAGTGCGGGCTAGGCTTAAGGCCGGGGCACAAGTGCGGGCTAGGCTTAAGGCCGGGGCACAAGTGCGGGCTAGGCTTAAGGCCGGGGCACAAGTGCGGGCTAGGCTTAAGGCCGGGGCACAACTGCGGGCTAGGCTTAAGGCCGGGGCACAAGTGCGGGCTAGGCTTAAGGCCGGGGCACAAGTGCGGGCTAGGCTTAAGGCCGGGGCACAAGTGCGGGCTAGGCTTAAGGCATGGGCACAAGTGCTGGCTAGGCTTAAGGCATACAGCCAACTCTTTGCATAAAGGGTTAAGCACCCATAGGGGTGAAGAGCTAACTTTCACCCCTCTACTCTGTACTTGGACATTTAGGACTAGATCCTTTGTTGTACAGTGCAGAGCCTCTCCATAACCCCATGCTCCAAGCGACCAGGCACTTCTTGTCTGTCCTCCGTATATTGGTAATGCCTTCTTCACCAATTACAGTCGTGCATGCGCATTCAGACGGGACAAGAGCGAAGAGCGTAAAGCTGGCCCTATGTGCATAACCAACATGAAGCTGAAGACAAAAACAAACAAACAAGCATTCAAGGGGCTCAAAAGTGCGGGCTAGGCTTAAGGCCTGGGCACAATTGCGGGCTAGGCTTAAGGCCTGGGCACAATTGCGGGCTAGGCTTAAGGCCTGGGCACAAGTGCGGGCTAGGCTTAAGGCCGGGGCACAAGTGCGGGCTAGGCTTAAAGCCGGGGCACAAGTGCGGGCTAGGCTTAAGGCCTGGGCACTATTTCGGGCTAGGCTTAAGGCCTGGGCACTATTTCAGGCTAGGCTTAAGGCCTGGGCACAAGTGCGGGCTAGGCTTAAGGCCGGGGCACAAGTGCGGGCTAGGCTTAAGGCCGGGGCACAAGTGCGGGCTAGGCTTAAGGCCTGGGCACAAGTGCGGGCTAGGCTTAAGGCCTGAGCACAAGTGCGGGCTAGGCTTAAGGCCTGGGCACAAGTGCGGGATAGGCTTAAGGCCGGGGCACAAGTGCGGGCTAGGCTTAAGGCCGGGGCACAAGTGCGGGCTAGGCTTAAGGCCGGGGCACAAGTGCGGGCTAGGCTTAAGGCCGGGGCACAAGTGCGGGCTAGGCTTAAGGCCTGGGCACAAGTGCGGGATAGGCTTAAGGCCGGGGCACAAGTGCGGGATAGGCTTAAGGCCGGGGCACAAGTGCGGGCTAGGCTTAAGGCCGGGGCACAAGTGCGGGCTAGGCTTAAGGCCGGGGCACAAGTGCGGGCTAGGCTTAAGGCCTGGGCACAAGTGCGGGCTAGGCTTAAGGGCTGGGCACAAGTGCGGGCTAGGCTTAAGGGCTGGGCACAAGTGCGGGCTAGGCTTAAGACCTGGGCACAATTGCGGGCTAGGCTTAAGGCCTGGGCACAAGTGCGGGCTAGGCTTAAGGCCTGGGCACAAGTGCGGGCTAGGCTTAAGGCCGGGGCACAAGTGCGGGCTAGGCTTAAAGCCGGGGCACAAGTGCGGGCTAGGCTTAAGACCGGGGCACAAGTGCGGGCTAGGCTTAAGGCCGGGGCACAAGTGCGGGCTAGGCTTAAGGCCGGGGCACAAGTGCGGGCTAGGCTTAAGGCCGGGGCACAAGTGCGGGCTAGGCTTAAGCCCGGGGCACAAGTGCGGGCTAGGCTTAAGGCCGGGGCACAAGTGCGGGCTAGGCTTAAGGCCGGGGCACAAGTGCGGGCTAGGCTTAAGGCCGGGGCACAAGTGCGGGCTAGGCTTAAGGCCGGGGCACAAGTGCGGGCTAGGCTTAAGGCCGGGGCACAAGTGCGGTCTAGGCTTAAGGCCGGGGCACAAGTGCGGGCTAGGCTTAAGGCCGGGGCACAAGTGCGGGCTAGGCTTAAGGCCGGGGCACAAGTGCGGGCTAGGCTTAAGGCCTGGGCACAAGTGCGGGCTAGGCTTAAGGCCTGGGCACAAGTGGGGGCTAGGCTTAAGGCCTGGGCACAAGTGCGGGCTAGGCTTAAGGCCTGGGCACAAGTGCGGGCTAGGCTTAAGGCCTGGGCACAAGTGCGGGCTAGGCTTAAGGGCTGGGCACAAGTGCGGGCTAGGCTTAAGGCCTGGGCACAATTGCGGGCTAGGCTTAAGGCCTGGGCACAAGTGCGGGCTAGGCTTAAGGCCTGGGCACAAGTGCGGGCTAGGCTTAAGGCCTGGGCACAAGTGCGGGCTAGGCTTAAGGCCTGGGCACAAGTGCGGGCTAGGCTTAAGGCCTGGGCACAAGTGCGGGCTAGGCTTAAGGCCGGGGCACAAGTGCGGGCTAGGCTTAAAGCCGGGGCACAAGTGCGGGCTAGGCTTAAGGCCGGGGCACAAGTGCGGGCTAGGCTTAAGGCCGGGGCACAAGTGCGGGCTAGGCTTAAGGCCGGGGCACAAGTGCGGGCTAGGCTTAAGGCCGGGGCACAAGTGCAGGCTAGGCTTAAGGCCGGGGCACAAGTGCGGGCTAGGCTTAAGGCCGGGGCACAAGTGCAGGCTAGGCTTAAGGCCGGGGCACAAGTGCGGGCTAGGCTTAAGGCCGGGGCACAAGTGCGGGCTAGGCTTAAGGCCGGGGCACAAGTGCGGGCTAGGCTTAAGGCCGGGGCACAAGTGCGGTCTAGGCTTAAGGCCGGGGCACAAGTGCGGGCTAGGCTTAAGGCCGGGGCACAAGTGCGGGCTAGGCTTAAGGCCGGGGCACAAGTGCAGGCTAGGCTTAAGGCCGGGGCACAAGTGCGGGCTAGGCTTAAGGCCGGGGCACAAGTGCGGGCTAGGCTTAAGGCCGGGGCACAAGTGCGGGCTAGGCTTAAGGCCGGGGCACAATTGCGGGCTAGGCTTAAGGCATACAGCCAACTCTTTACACTTTTTGCATAAAGGGTTAGGCACCCATAGGGGTGAAGAGCTATCTTTCACCCCTCTACTCTGTACTTGGACATTTAGGACTAGATCCTTTGTTGTACAGTGCGGAGCCTCTCCATAACCCCATGCTCCAAGCGACCAGGCACTTCTTGTCTGTCCTCCGTAAATGGGTAATGCCTTCTTCACCAATTACAGTCGTGCATGCGCATTCAGACGGGACAAGAGCGAAGAGCGTAAAGCTGGCCCTATGTGCATAACCAACATGAAGCTGAAGACAAAAACAAACAAACAAGCATTCAAGGGGCTCAAAAGTGCGGGCTAGGCTTAAGGCCTGGGCACAAGTGCGGGCTAGGCTTAAGGCCGGGGCACAAGTGCGGGCTAGGCTTAAGGGCTGGGAACAAGTGCGGGCTAGGCTTAAGACCTGGGCACAATTGCGGGCTAGGCTTAAGGCCTGGGCACAAGTGCGGGCTAGGCTTAAGGCCTGGGCACAAGTGCGGGCTAGGCTTAAGGCCTGGGCACAAGTGCGGGCTAGGCTTAAGGCCTGGGCACAAGTGCGGGCTAGGCTTAAGGCCGGGGCACAAGTGCGGGCTAGGCTTAAGGCCGGGGCACAAGTGCGGGCTAGGCTTAAGGCCGGGGCACAAGTGCGGGCTAGGCTTAAGGCCGGGGCACAAGTGCGGGCTAGGCTTAAGGCCGGGGCACAAGTGCGGGCTAGGCTTAAGGCCGGGGCACAAGTGCGGGCTAGGCTTAAGGCCGGGGCACAAGTGCGGGCTAGGCTTAAGGCCGGGGCACAAGTGCGGGCTAGGCTTAAGGCCGGGGCACAAGTGCGGGCTAGGCTTAAGGCCGGGGCACAAGTGCGGGCTAGGCTTAAGGCCGGGGCACAAGTGCGGTCTAGGCTTAAGGCCGGGGCACAAGTGCGGGCTAGGCTTAAGGCCGGGGCACAAGTGCGGGCTAGGCTTAAGGCCGGGGCACAAGTGCGGGCTAGGCTTAAGGCCTGGGCACAAGTGCGGGCTAGGCTTAAGGCCTGGGCACAAGTGGGGGCTAGGCTTAAGGCCTGGGCACAAGTGCGGGCTAGGCTTAAGGCCTGGGCACAAGTGCGGGCTAGGCTTAAGGCCTGGGCACAAGTGCGGGCTAGGCTTAAGGGCTGGGCACAAGTGCGGGCTAGGCTTAAGGCCTGGGCACAATTGCGGGCTAGGCTTAAGGCCTGGGCACAAGTGCGGGCTAGGCTTAAGGCCTGGGCACAAGTGCGGGCTAGGCTTAAGGCCTGGGCACAAGTGCGGGCTAGGCTTAAGGCCTGGGCACAAGTGCGGGCTAGGCTTAAGGCCGGGGCACAAGTGCGGGCTAGGCTTAAGGCCGGGGCACAAGTGCGGGCTAGGCTTAAAGCCGGGGCACAAGTGCGGGCTAGGCTTAAGGCCGGGGCACAAGTGCGGGCTAGGCTTAAGGCCGGGGCACAAGTGCGGGCTAGGCTTAAGGCCGGGGCACAAGTGCGGGCTAGGCTTAAGGCCGGGGCACAAGTGCGGGCTAGGCTTAAGGCCGGGGCACAAGTGCGGGCTAGGCTTAAGGCCGGGGCACAAGTGCGGGCTAGGCTTAAGGCCGGGGCACAAGTGCGGGCTAGGCTTAAGGCCGGGGCACAAGTGCGGGCTAGGCTTAAGGCCGGGGCACAAGTGCGGGCTAGGCTTAAGGCCGGGGCACAAGTGCGGGCTAGGCTTAAGGCCGGGGCACAAGTGCGGTCTAGGCTTAAGGCCGGGGCACAAGTGCGGGCTAGGCTTAAGGCCGGGGCACAAGTGCGGGCTAGGCTTAAGGCCGGGGCACAAGTGCAGGCTAGGCTTAAGGCCGGGGCACAAGTGCAGGCTAGGCTTAAGGCCGGGGCACAAGTGCGGGCTAGGCTTAAGGCCGGGGCACAAGTGCGGGCTAGGCTTAAGGCCGGGGCACAAGTGCGGGCTAGGCTTAAGGCCGGGGCACAATTGCGGGCTAGGCTTAAGGCATACAGCCAACTCTTTACACTTTTTGCATAAAGGGTTAGGCACCCATAGGGGTGAAGAGCTATCTTTCACCCCTCTACTCTGTACTTGGACATTTAGGACTAGATCCTTTGTTGTACAGTGCGGAGCCTCTCCATAACCCCATGCTCCAAGCGACCAGGCACTTCTTGTCTGTCCTCCGTAAATGGGTAATGCCTTCTTCACCAATTACAGTCGTGCATGCGCATTCAGACGGGACAAGAGCGAAGAGCGTAAAGCTGGCCCTATGTGCATAACCAACATGAAGCTGAAGACAAAAACAAACAAACAAGCATTCAAGGGGCTCAAAAGTGCGGGCTAGGCTTAAGGCCTGGGCACAAGTGCGGGCTAGGATTAAGGCCTGGGCACAAGTGCGGGCTAGGATTAAGGCCTGGGCACAAGTGCGGGCTGGGCTTAAGGCCTGGGCACAAGTGCGGGCTGGGCTTAAGGCCTGGGCACAAGTGCGGGCTAGGCTTAAGGCCTGGGCACAAGTGCGGGCTAGGCTTAAGGCCTGGGCACAAGTGCGGGCTAGGCTTAAGGCCGGGGCACAAGTGCGGGCTAGGCTTAAGGCCGGGGCACAAGTGCGGGCTAGGCTTAAGGCCGGGGCACAAGTGCGGGCTAGGCTTAAGGCCGGGGCACAAGTGCGGGCTAGGCTTAAGGCCGGGGCACAATTGCGGGCTAGGCTTAAGGCCGGGGCACAATTGCAAGCTAGGCTTAAGGCCGGGGCACAAGTGCGGGCTAGGCTTAAGGCCTGGGCACTATTTCGGGCTAGGCTTAAGGCCTGGGCACAAGTGCGGGCTAGGCTTAAGGCCTGGGCACTATTTCGGGCTAGGCTTAAGTCCTGGGCACAAGTGCGGGCTAGGCTTAAGGCCTGGGCACAAGTGCGGGCTAGGCTTAAGGCCTGGGCACTATTTCGGGCTAGGCTTAAGGCCTGGGCACAAGTGCGGGCTAGGCTTAAGGCCTGGGCACAAGTGCGGGCTAGGCTTAAGGCCTGGGCACTATTTCGGGCTAGGCTTAAGGCCTGGGCACAAGTGCGGGCTAGGCTTAAGGCCGGGGCACAAGTGTGGGCTAGGCTTAAGGCCGGGGCACAAGTGCGGGCTAGGCTTAAGGCCGGGGCACAAGTGCGGGCTAGGCTTAAGGCCGGGGCACAAGTGCGGGCTAGGCTTAAGGTCGGGGCACAAGTGCGGTCTAGGCTTAAGGCCGGGGCACAAGTGCGGGCTAGGCTTAAGGCCGGGGCACAAGTGCGGGCTAGGCTTAAGGCCGGGGCACAAGTGCGGGCTAGGCTTAAGGCCGGGGCACAAGTGCGGGCTGGGCTTAAGGCCGGGGCACAAGTGCGGGCTGGGCTTAAGGCCGGGGCACAAGTGCGGGCTGGGCTTAAGGCCTGGGCACAAGTGCGGGCTGGGCTTAAGGCCTGGGCACAAGTGCGGGCTAGGCTTAAGGCCTGGGCACTATTTCGGGCTAGGCTTAAGGCCTGGGCACAAGTGCGGGCTAGGCTTAAGGCCGGGGCACAAGTGCGGGCTAGGCTTAAGGCCGGGGCACAAGTGCGGGCTAGGCTTAAGGCCGGGGCACAAGTGCGGGCTAGGCTTAAGGCCTGGGCACAAGTGCGGGCTAGGCTTAAGGCCTGGGCACAAGTGCGGGCTAGGCTTAAGGCCTGGGCACTATTTCGGGCTAGGCTTAAGGCCTGGGCACTATTTTGGGCTAGGCTTAAGGCCTGGGCACTATTTCGGGCTAGGCTTAAGGCCTGGGCACAAGTGCGGGCTAGGCTTAAGGCCTGGGCACAAGTGCGGGCTAGGCTTAAGGCCTGGGCACAAGTGCGGGCTAGGCTTAAGGCCTGGGCACAAGTGCGGGCTAGGCTTAAGGCCTGGGCACAAGTGCGGGCTAGGCTTAAGGCCTGGGCACAATTGCGGGCTAGGCTTAAGGCCTGGGCACAAGTGCGGGCTAGGCTTAAGGCCGGGGCACAAGTGCGGGCTAGGCTTAAGGCCGGGGCACAAGTGCGGGCTAGGCTTAAGGCCGGGGCACAAGTGCGGGCTAGGCTTAAGGCCTGGGCACAAGTGCGGGCTAGGCTTAAGGCCTGGGCACAAGTGCGGGCTAGGCTTAAGGCCTGGGCACAAGTGCGGGCTAGGCTTAAGGCCTGGGCACAAGTGCGGGCTAGGCTTAAGGCCTGGGCACAATTGCGGGCTAGGCTTAAGGCCTGGGCACAAGTGCGGGCTAGGCTTAAGGCCGGGACACAAGTGCGGGCTAGGCTTAAGGCCGGGGCACAAGTGCGGGCTAGGCTTAAGGCCTGGGCACAAGTGCGGGCTAGGCTTAAGGCCTGGGCACAAGTGCGGGCTAGGCTTAAGGCCTGGGCACAAGTGCGGGCTAGGCTTAAGGCCTGGGCACAAGTGCGGGCTAGGCTTAAGGCCTGGGCACAAGTGCGGGCTAGGCTTAAGGCCTGGGCACAAGTGCGGGCTAGGCTTAAGGCCTGGGCACAATTGCGGGCTAGGCTTAAGGCCTGGGCACAAGTGCGGGCTAGGCTTAAGGCCGGGGCACAAGTGCGGGCTAGGCTTAAAGCCGGGGCACAAGTGCGGGCTAGGCTTAAAGCCGGGGCACAAGTGCGGGCTAGGCTTAAAGCCGGGGCACAAGTGCGGGCTAGGCTTAAGGCCGGGGCACTATTTCGGGCTAGGCTTAAGGCCTGGGCACTATTTCAGGCTAGGCTTAAGGCCTGGGCACAAGTGCGGGCTAGGCTTAAGGCCGGGGCACAAGTGCGGGCTAGGCTTAAGGCCGGGGCACAAGTGCGGGCTAGGCTTAAGGCCTGGGCACAAGTGCGGGCTAGGCTTAAGGCCTGAGCACAAGTGCGGGCTAGGCTTAAGGCCTGGGCACAAGTGCGGGATAGGCTTAAGGCCGGGGCACAAGTGCGGGCTAGGCTTAAGGCCGGGGCACAAGTGCGGGCTAGGCTTAAGGCCGGGGCACAAATGCGGGCTAGGCTTAAGGCCGGGGCACAAGGGCGGGCTAGGCTTAAGGCCTGGGCACAAGTGCGGGATAGACTTAAGGCCGGGGCACAAGTGCGGGCTAGGCTTAAGGCCGGGGCACAAGTGCGGGCTAGGCTTAAGGCCGGGGCACAAGTGCGGGCTAGGCTTAAGGCCGGGGCACAAGTGCGGGCTAGGCTTAAGGCCTGGGCACAAGTGCGGGCTAGGCTTAAGGCCGGGGCACAAGTGCGGGCTAGGCTTAAGGCCGGGGCACAAGTGCGGGCTAGGCTTAAGGCCGGGGCACAAGTGCGGGCTAGGCTTAAGGCCTGGGCACTATTTCGGGCTAGGCTTAAGGCCTGGGCACTATTTCGGGCTAGGCTTAAGGCCTGGGCACTATTTCGGGCTAGGCTTAAGGCCTGGGCACAAGTGCGGGCTAGGCTTAAGGCCTGGGCACAAGTGCGGGCTAGGCTTAAGGCCTGGGCACAATTGCGGGCTAGGCTTAAGGCCTGGGCACAAGTGCGGGCTAGGCTTAAGGCCGGGGCACAAGTGCGGGCTAGGCTTAAAGCCGGGGCACAAGTGCGAGCTAGGCTTAAGGCCTGGGCACTATTTCGGGCTAGGCTTAAGGCCTGGGCACTATTTCAGGCTAGGCTTAAGGCCTGGGCACAAGTGCGGGCTAGGCTTAAGGCCGGGGCACAAGTGCGGGCTAGGCTTAAGGCCGGGGCACAAGTGCGGGCTAGGCTTAAGGCCTGGGCACAAGTGCGGGCTAGGCTTAAGGCCTGAGCACAAGTGCGGGCTAGGCTTAAGGCCTGGGCACAAGTGCGGGATAGGCTTAAGGCCGGAGCACAAGTGCGGGCTAGGCTTAAGGCCGGGGCACAAGTGCGGGCTAGGCTTAAGGCCGGGGCACAAGTGCGGGCTAGGCTTAAGGCCGGGGCACAAGTGCGGGCTAGGCTTAAGGCCTGGGCACAAGTGCGGGATAGGCTTAAGGCCGGGGCACAAGTGCGGGCTAGGCTTAAGGCCGGGGCACAAGTGCGAGCTAGGCTTAAGGCCGGGGCACAAGTGCGGGCTAGGCTTAAGGCCGGGGCACAAGTGCGGGCTAGGCTTAAGGCCTGGGCACAAGTGCGGGCTAGGCTTAAGGCCGGGGCACAAGTGCGGGCTAGGCTTAAGGCCGGGGCACAAGTGCGGGCTAGGCTTAAGGCCTGGGCACTATTTCGGGCTAGGCTTAAGGCCGGGGCACTATTTCGGGCTAGGCTTAAGGCCTGGGCACAAGTGCGGGCTAGGCTTAAGGCCTGGGCACAAGTGCGGGCTAGGCTTAAGGCCTGGGCACAAGTGCGGGCTAGGCTTAAGGCCTGGGCACAAGTGGGGGCTAGGCTTAAGGCCTGGGCACAAGTGCGGGCTAGGCTTAAGGCCTGGGCACAAGTGCGGGCTAGGCTTAAGGCCTGGGCACAAGTGCGGGCTAGGCTTAAGGGCTGGGCACAAGTGCGGGCTAGGCTTAAGGCCTGGGCACAATTGCGGGCTAGGCTTAAGGCCTGGGCACAAGTGCGGGCTGGGCTTAAGGCCTGGGCACAAGTGCGGGCTAGGCTTAAGGCCTGGGCACAAGTGCTGGCTAGGCTTAAGGCCTGGGCACAAGTGCGGGCTAGGCTTAAGGCCTGGGCACAAGTGCGGGCTAGGCTTAAGGCCGGGGCACAAGTGCGGGCTAGGCTTAAAGCCGGGGCACAAGTGCGGGCTAGGCTTAAGGCCGGGGCACAAGTGCGGGCTAGGCTTAAGGCCGGGGCACAAGTGCGGGCTAGGCTTAAGGCCGGGGCACAAGTGCGGGCTAGGCTTAAGGCCTGGGCACTATTTCGGGCTAGGCTTAAGGCCTGGGCACAAGTGCGGGCTAGGCTTAAGGCCTGGGCACAAGTGCGGGCTAGGCTTAAGGCCTGGGCACAAGTGCGGGCTAGGCTTAAGGCCTGGGCACAAGTGGGGGCTAGGCTTAAGGCCTGGGCACAAGTGCGGGCTAGGCTTAAGGCCTGGGCACAAGTGCGGGCTAGGCTTAAGGCCTGGGCACAAGTGCGGGCTAGGCTTAAGGGCTGGGCACAAGTGCGGGCTAGGCTTAAGGCCTGGGCACAATTGCGGGCTAGGCTTAAGGCCTGGGCACAAGTGCGGGCTGGGCTTAAGGCCTGGGCACAAGTGCGGGCTAGGCTTAAGGCCTGGGCACAAGTGCGGGCTAGGCTTAAGGCCGGGGCACAAGTGCGGGCTAGGCTTAAGGCCGGGGCACAAGTGCGGGCTAGGCTTAAGGCCTGGGCACTATTTCGGGCTAGGCTTAAGGCCTGGGCACTATTTCGGGCTAGGCTTAAGGCCTGGGCACTATTTCGGGCTAGGCTTAAGGCCTGGGCACTATTTCGGGCTAGGCTTAAGGCCTGGGCACTATTTCGGGCTAGGCTTAAGGCCTGGGCACTATTTCGGGCTAGGCTTAAGGCCTGGGCACTATTTCGGGCTAGGCTTAAGGCCTGGGCACAAGTGCGGGCTAGGCTTAAGGCCTGGGCACAAGTGCGGGCTAGGCTTAAGGCCTGGGCACAAGTGCGGGCTAGGCTTAAGGCCTGGGCACAAGTGGGGGCTAGGCTTAAGGCCTGGGCACAAGTGCGGGCTAGGCTTAAGGCCTGGGCACAAGTGCGGGCTAGGCTTAAGGCCTGGGCACAAGTGCGGGCTAGGCTTAAGGGCTGGGCACAAGTGCGGGCTAGGCTTAAGGCCTGGGCACAATTGCGGGCTAGGCTTAAGGCCTGGGCACAAGTGCGGGCTGGGCTTAAGGCCTGGGCACAAGTGCGGGCTAGGCTTAAGGCCTGGGCACAAGTGCTGGCTAGGCTTAAGGCCTGGGCACAAGTGCTGGCTAGGCTTAAGGCCTGGGCACAAGTGCGGGCTAGGCTTAAGGCCTGGGCACAAGTGCGGGCTAGGCTTAAGGCCGGGGCACAAGTGCGGGCTAGGCTTAAAGCCGGGGCACAAGTGCGGGCTAGGCTTAAGGCCGGGGCACAAGTGCGGGCTAGGCTTAAGGCCGGGGCACAAGTGCGGGCTAGGCTTAAGGCCGGGGCACAAGTGCGGGCTAGGCTTAAGGCCGGGGCACAAGTGCGGGCTAGGCTTAAGGCCGGGGCACAAGTGCAGGCTAGGCTTAAGGCCGGGGCACAAGTGCGGGCTAGGCTTAAGGCCGGGGCACAAGTGCAGGCTAGGCTTAAGGCCGGGGCACAAGTGCGGGCTAGGCTTAAGGCCGGGGCACAAGTGCGGGCTAGGCTTAAGGCCTGGGCACAAGTGCGGGCTAGGCTTAAGGCCTGGGCACAAGTGGGGGCTAGGCTTAAGGCCTGGGCACAAGTGCGGGCTAGGCTTAAGGCCTGGGCACAAGTGCGGGCTAGGCTTAAGGCCTGGGCACAAGTGCGGGCTAGGCTTAAGGCCGGGGCACAAGTGCGGGCTAGGCTTAAGGCCGGGGCACAATTGCGGGCTAGGCTTAAGGCATACAGCCAACTCTTTACACTTTTTGCATAAAGGGTTAGGCACCCATAGGGGTGAAGAGCTATCTTTCACCCCTCTACTCTGTACTTGGACATTTAGGACTAGATCCTTTGTTGTACAGTGCGGAGCCTCTCCATAACCCCATGCTCCAAGCGACCAGGCACTTCTTGTCTGTCCTCCGTAAATGGGTAATGCCTTCTTCACCAATTACAGTCGTGCATGCGCATTCAGACGGGACAAGAGCGAAGAGCGTAAAGCTGGCCCTATGTGCATAACCAACATGAAGCTGAAGACAAAAACAAACAAACAAGCATTCAAGGGGCTCAAAAGTGCGGGCTAGGCTTAAGGCCTGGGCACAAGTGCGGGCTAGGATTAAGGCCTGGGCACAAGTGCGGGCTAGGATTAAGGCCTGGGCACAAGTGCGGGCTGGGCTTAAGGCCTGGGCACAAGTGCGGGCTAGGCTTAAGGCCTGGGCACAAGTGCGGGCTAGGCTTAAGGCCTGGGCACAAGTGCGGGCTAGGCTTAAGGCCTGGGCACAAGTGCGGGCTAGGCTTAAGGCCGGGGCACAAGTGCGGGCTAGGCTTAAGGCCGGGGCACAAGTGCGGGCTAGGCTTAAGGCCGGGGCACAAGTGCGGGCTAGGCTTAAGGCCGGGGCACAAGTGCGGGCTAGGCTTAAGGCCGGGGCACAATTGCGGGCTAGGCTTAAGGCCGGGGCACAATTGCGGGCTAGGCTTAAGGCCGGGGCACAAGTGCGGGCTAGGCTTAAGGCCTGGGCACTATTTCGGGCTAGGCTTAAGGCCTGGGCACAAGTGCGGGCTAGGCTTAAGGCCTGGGCACTATTTCGGGCTAGGCTTAAGTCCTGGGCACAAGTGCGGGCTAGGCTTAAGGCCTGGGCACAAGTGCGGGCTAGGCTTAAGGCCTGGGCACTATTTCGGGCTAGGCTTAAGGCCTGGGCACAAGTGCGGGCTAGGCTTAAGGCCTGGGCACAAGTGCGGGCTAGGCTTAAGGCCTGGGCACTATTTCGGGCTAGGCTTAAGGCCTGGGCACAAGTGCGGGCTAGGCTTAAGGCCGGGGCACAAGTGCGGGCTAGGCTTAAGGCCGGGGCACAAGTGCGGGCTAGGCTTAAGGCCGGGGCACAAGTGCGGGCTAGGCTTAAGGCCGGGGCACAAGTGCGGGCTAGGCTTAAGGTCGGGGCACAAGTGCGGTCTAGGCTTAAGGCCGGGGCACAAGTGCGGGCTAGGCTTAAGGCCGGGGCACAAGTGCGGGCTAGGCTTAAGGCCGGGGCACAAGTGCGGGCTAGGCTTAAGGCCGGGGCACAAGTGCGGGCTGGGCTTAAGGCCGGGGCACAAGTGCGGGCTGGGCTTAAGGCCGGGGCACAAGTGCGGGCTGGGCTTAAGGCCTGGGCACAAGTGCGGGCTGGGCTTAAGGCCTGGGCACAAGTGCGGGCCGGGCTTAAGGCCTGGGCACAAGTGCGGGCTAGGCTTAAGGCCTGGGCACTATTTCGGGCTAGGCTTAAGGCCTGGGCACTATTTCGGGCTAGGCTTAAGGCCTGGGCACAAGTGCGGGCTAGGCTTAAGGCCGGGGCACAAGTGCGGGCTAGGCTTAAGGCCGGGGCACAAGTGCGGGCTAGGCTTAAGGCCGGGGCACAAGTGCGGGCTAGGCTTAAGGCCGGGGCACAAGTGCGGGCTAGGCTTAAGGTCGGGGCACAAGTGCGGTCTAGGCTTAAGGCCGGGGCACAAGTGCGGGCTAGGCTTAAGGCCGGGGCACAAGTGCGGGCTAGGCTTAAGGCCGGGGCACAAGTGCGGGCTAGGCTTAAGGCCGGGGCACAAGTGCGGGCTGGGCTTAAGGCCGGGGCACAAGTGCGGGCTGGGCTTAAGGCCGGGGCACAAGTGCGGGCTGGGCTTAAGGCCGGGGCACAAGTGCGGGCTGGGCTTAAGGCCTGGGCACAAGTGCGGGCTGGGCTTATGGCCTGGGCACAAGTGCGGGCTGGGCTTAAGGCCTGGGCACAAGTGCGGGCTGGACTTAAGGCCTGGGCACAAGTGCAGGCTGGGCTTAAGGCCTGGGCACAAGTGCGGGCTGGGCTTAAGGCCTGGGCACAAGTGCGGGCTGGGCTTAAGGCCTGGGCACAAGTGCGGGCTGTGCTTAAGGCCTGGGCACAAGTGCGGGCTGTGCTTAAGGCCTGGGCACAAGTGCGGGCTGTGCTTAAGGCCTGGGCACAAGTGCGGGCTAGGCTTAAGGCCTGGGCACAAGTGCGGGCTGTGCTTAAGGCCTGGGCACAAGTGCGGGCTGTGCTTAAGGCCTGGGCACAAGTGCGGGCTAGGCTTAAGGCCTGGGCACAAGTGCGGGCTAGGCTTAAGGCCTGGGCACAAGTGCGGGCTAGGCTTAAGGCCTGGGCACAAGTGCGGGCTAGGCTTAAGGCCTGGGCACAAGTGCGGGCTAGGCTTAAGGCCTGGGCACAAGTGCGGGCTAGGCTTAAGGCATGGGCACAAGTGCGGGCTAGGCTTAAGGCCTGGGCACAAGTGCGGGCTAGGCTTAAGGCCTGGGCACAAGTGCGGGCTAGGCTTAAGGCCTGGGCACAAGTGCGGGCTAGGCTTAAGGCCTGGGCACAAGTGCGGGCTAGGCTTAAGGCCTGGGCACAAGTGCGGGCTAGGCTTAAGGCCTGGGCACAAGTGCGGGCTAGGCTTAAGGCCTGGGCACAATTGCGGGCTAGGCTTAAGGCCTGGGCACAAGTGCGGGCTAGGCTTAAGGCCGGGGCACAAGTGCGGGCTAGGCTTAAGGCCGGGGCACAAGTGCGGGCTAGGCTTAAGGCCTGGGCACAAGTGCGGGCTAGGCTTAAGGCCTGGGCACAAGTGCGGGCTAGGCTTAAGGCCTGGGCACAAGTGCGGGCTAGGCTTAAGGCCTGGGCACAAGTGCGGGCTAGGCTTAAGGCCTGGGCACAAGTGCGGGCTAGGCTTAAGGCCTGGGCACAAGTGCGGGCTAGGCTTAAGGCCTGGGCACAATTGCGGGCTAGGCTTAAGGCCTGGGCACAAGTGCGGGCTAGGCTTAAGGCCGGGGCACAAGTGCGGGCTAGGCTTAAAGCCGGGGCACAAGTGCGGGCTAGGCTTAAAGCCGGGGCACAAGTGCGGGCTAGGCTTAAGGCCTGGGCACTATTTCGGGCTAGGCTTAAGGCCTGGGCACTATTTCAGGCTAGGCTTAAGGCCTGGGCACAAGTGCGGGCTAGGCTTAAGGCCGGGGCACAAGTGCGGGCTAGGCTTAAGGCCGGGGCACAAGTGCGGGCTAGGCTTAAGGCCTGGGCACAAGTGCGGGCTAGGCTTAAGGCCTGAGCACAAGTGCGGGCTAGGCTTAAGGCCTGGGCACAAGTGCGGGCTAGGCTTAAGGCCGGGGCACAAGTGCGGGCTAGGCTTAAGGCCGGGGCACAAGTGCGGGCTAGGCTTAAGGCCTGGGCACAAGTGCGGGATAGGCTTAAGGCCGGGGCACAAGTGCGGGCTAGGCTTAAGGCCGGGGCACAAGTGCGGGCTAGGCTTAAGGCCGGGGCACAAGTGCGGGCTAGGCTTAAGGCCGGGGCACAAGTGCGGGCTAGGCTTAAGGCCTGGGCACAAGTGCGGGCTAGGCTTAAGGCCGGGGCACAAGTGCGGGCTAGGCTTAAGGTCGGGGCACAAGTGCGGTCTAGGCTTAAGGCCGGGGCACAAGTGCGGGCTAGGCTTAAGGCCGGGGCACAAGTGCGGGCTAGGCTTAAGGCCGGGGCACAAGTGCGGGCTAGGCTTAAGGCCGGGGCACAAGTGCGGGCTGGGCTTAAGGCCGGGGCACAAGTGCGGGCTGGGCTTAAGGCCGGGGCACAAGTGCGGGCTGGGCTTAAGGCCGGGGCACAAGTGCGGGCTGGGCTTAAGGCCTGGGCACAAGTGCGGGCTGGGCTTATGGCCTGGGCACAAGTGCGGGCTGGGCTTAAGGCCTGGGCACAAGTGCGGGCTGGACTTAAGGCCTGGGCACAAGTGCAGGCTGGGCTTAAGGCCTGGGCACAAGTGCGGGCTGGGCTTAAGGCCTGGGCACAAGTGCGGGCTGGGCTTAAGGCCTGGGCACAAGTGCGGGCTGTGCTTAAGGCCTGGGCACAAGTGCGGGCTGTGCTTAAGGCCTGGGCACAAGTGCGGGCTGTGCTTAAGGCCTGGGCACAAGTGCGGGCTAGGCTTAAGGCCTGGGCACAAGTGTGGGCTGTGCTTAAGGCCTGGGCACAAGTGCGGGCTGTGCTTAAGGCCTGGGCACAAGTGCGGGCTAGGCTTAAGGCCTGGGCACAAGTGCGGGCTAGGCTTAAGGCCTGGGCACAAGTGCGGGCTAGGCTTAAGGCCTGGGCACAAGTGCGGGCTAGGCTTAAGGCCTGGGCACAAGTGCGGGCTAGGCTTAAGGCCTGGGCACAAGTGCGGGCTAGGCTTAAGGCATGGGCACAAGTGCGGGCTAGGCTTAAGGCCTGGGCACAAGTGCGGGCTAGGCTTAAGGCCTGGGCACAAGTGCGGGCTAGGCTTAAGGCCTGGGCACAAGTGCGGGCTAGGCTTAAGGCCTGGGCACAAGTGCGGGCTAGGCTTAAGGCCTGGGCACAAGTGCGGGCTAGGCTTAAGGCCTGGGCACAAGTGCGGGCTAGGCTTAAGGCCTGGGCACAATTGCGGGCTAGGCTTAAGGCCTGGGCACAAGTGCGGGCTAGGCTTAAGGCCGGGGCACAAGTGCGGGCTAGGCTTAAGGCCGGGGCACAAGTGCGGGCTAGGCTTAAGGCCTGGGCACAAGTGCGGGCTAGGCTTAAGGCCTGGGCACAAGTGCGGGCTAGGCTTAAGGCCTGGGCACAAGTGCGGGCTAGGCTTAAGGCCTGGGCACAAGTGCGGGCTAGGCTTAAGGCCTGGGCACAAGTGCGGGCTAGGCTTAAGGCCTGGGCACAAGTGCGGGCTAGGCTTAAGGCCTGGGCACAATTGCGGGCTAGGCTTAAGGCCTGGGCACAAGTGCGGGCTAGGCTTAAGGCCGGGGCACAAGTGCGGGCTAGGCTTAAAGCCGGGGCACAAGTGCGGGCTAGGCTTAAAGCCGGGGCACAAGTGCGGGCTAGGCTTAAGGCCTGGGCACTATTTCGGGCTAGGCTTAAGGCCTGGGCACTATTTCAGGCTAGGCTTAAGGCCTGGGCACAAGTGCGGGCTAGGCTTAAGGCCGGGGCACAAGTGCGGGCTAGGCTTAAGGCCGGGGCACAAGTGCGGGCTAGGCTTAAGGCCTGGGCACAAGTGCGGGCTAGGCTTAAGGCCTGGGCACAAGTGCGGGCTAGGCTTAAGGCCGGGGCACAAGTGCGGGCTAGGCTTAAGGCCGGGGCACAAGTGCGGGCTAGGCTTAAGGCCTGGGCACAAGTGCGGGATAGGCTTAAGGCCGGGGCACAAGTGCGGGCTAGGCTTAAGGCCGGGGCACAAGTGCGGGCTAGGCTTAAGGCCGGGGCACAAGTGCGGGCTAGGCTTAAGGCCGGGGCACAAGTGCGGGCTAGGCTTAAGGCCGGGGCACAAGTGCGGGCTAGGCTTAAGGCCTGGGCACAAGTGCGGGCTAGGCTTAAGGCCGGGGCACAACTGCGGGCTAGGCTTAAGGCCGGGGCACAAGTGCGGGCTAGGCTTAAGGCCGGGGCACAAGTGCGGGCTAGGCTTAAGGCCTGGGCACTATTTCGGGCTAGGCTTAAGGCCTGGGCACTATTTCGGGCTAGGCTTAAGGCCTGGGCACTATTTCGGGCTAGGCTTAAGGCCTGGGCACAAGTGCGGGCTAGGCTTAAGGCCTGGGCACAAGTGCGGGCTAGGCTTAAGGCCTGGGCACAAGTGCGGGCTAGGCTTAAGGCCTGGGCACAAGTGGGGGCTAGGCTTAAGGCCTGGGCACAAGTGCGGGCTAGGCTTAAGGCCTGGGCACAAGTGCGGGCTAGGCTTAAGGCCTGGGCACAAGTGCGGGCTAGGCTTAAGGGCTGGGCACAAGTGCGGGCTAGGCTTAAGGCCTGGGCACAATTGCGGGCTAGGCTTAAGGCCTGGGCACAAGTGCGGGCTAGGCTTAAGGCCTGGGCACAAGTGCGGGCTAGGCTTAAGGCCTGGGCACAAGTGCGGGCTAGGCTTAAGGCCTGGGCACAAGTGCGGGCTAGGCTTAAGGCCTGGGCACAAGTGCGGGCTAGGCTTAAGGCCGGGGCACAAGTGCGGGCTAGGCTTAAAGCCGGGGCACAAGTGTGGGCTAGGCTTAAGGCCGGGGCACAAGTGCGGGCTAGGCTTAAGGCCGGGGCACAAGTGCGGGCTAGGCTTAAGGCCGGGGCACAAGTGCGGGCTAGGCTTAAGGCCGGGGCACAAGTGCAGGCTAGGCTTAAGGCCGGGGCACAAGTGCGGGCTAGGCTTAAGGCCGGGGCACAAGTGCAGGCTAGGCTTAAGGCCGGGGCACAAGTGCGGGCTAGGCTTAAGGCCGGGGCACAAGTGCGGGCTAGGCTTAAGGCCGGGGCACAAGTGCGGGCTAGGCTTAAGGCCGGGGCACAAGTGCGGGCTAGGCTTAAGGCCGGGGCACAAGTGCGGTCTAGGCTTAAGGCCGGGGCACAAGTGCGGGCTAGGCTTAAGGCCGGGGCACAAGTGCGGGCTAGGCTTAAGGCCGGGGCACAAGTGCAGGCTAGGCTTAAGGCCGGGGCACAAGTGCGGGCTAGGCTTAAGGCCGGGGCACAAGTGCGGGCTAGGCTTAAGGCCGGGGCACAATTGCGGGCTAGGCTTAAGGCCGGGGCACAAGTGCTGGCTAGGCTTAAGGCATACAGCCAACTCTTTACACTTTTTGCATAAAGGGTTAGGCACCCATAGGGGTGAAGAGCTATCTTTCACCCCTCTACTCTGTACTTGGACATTTAGGACTAGATCCTTTGTTGTACAGTGCGGAGCCTCTCCATAACCCCATGCTCCAAGCGACCAGGCACTTCTTGTCTGTCCTCCGTAAATGGGTAATGCCTTCTTCACCAATTACAGTCGTGCATGCGCATTCAGACGGGACAAGAGCGAAGAGCGTAAAGCTGGCCCTATGTGCATAACCAACATGAAGCTGAAGACAAAAACAAACAAACAAGCATTCAAGGGGCTCAAAAGTGCGGGCTAGGCTTAAGGCCTGGGCACAAGTGCGGGCTAGGATTAAGGCCTGGGCACAAGTGCGGGCTAGGATTAAGGCCTGGGCACAAGTGCGGGCTGGGCTTAAGGCCTGGGCACAAGTGCGGGCTAGGCTTAAGGCCTGGGCACAAGTGCGGGCTAGGCTTAAGGCCTGGGCACAAGTGCGGGCTAGGCTTAAGGCCTGGGCACAAGTGCGGGCTAGGCTTAAGGCCGGGGCACAAGTGCGGGCTAGGCTTAAGGCCGGGGCACAAGTGCGGGCTAGGCTTAAGGCCGGGGCACAAGTGCGGGCTAGGCTTAAGGCCGGGGCACAATTGCGGGCTAGGCTTAAGGCCGGGGCACAATTGCGGGCTAGGCTTAAGGCCGGGGCACAAGTGCGGGCTAGGCTTAAGGCCTGGGCACTATTTCGGGCTAGGCTTAAGGCCTGGGCACAAGTGCGGGCTAGGCTTAAGGCCTGGGCACTATTTCGGGCTAGGCTTAAGTCCTGGGCACAAGTGCGGGCTAGGCTTAAGGCCTGGGCACAAGTGCGGGCTAGGCTTAAGGCCTGGGCACTATTTCGGGCTAGGCTTAAGGCCTGGGCACAAGTGTGGGCTAGGCTTAAGGCCTGGGCACAAGTGCGGGCTAGGCTTAAGGCCTGGGCACTATTTCGGGCTAGGCTTAAGGCCTGGGCACAAGTGCGGGCTAGGCTTAAGGCCGGGGCACAAGTGCGGGCTAGGCTTAAGGCCGGGGCACAAGTGCGGGCTAGGCTTAAGGCCGGGGCACAAGTGCGGGCGAGGCTTAAGGCCGGGGCACAAGTGCGGGCTAGGCTTAAGGCCGGGGCACAAGTGCGGGCGAGGCTTAAGGCCGGGGCACAAGTGCGGGCTAGGCTTAAGGTCGGGGCACAAGTGCGGTCTAGGCTTAAGGCCGGGGCACAAGTGCTGGCTAGGCTTAAGGCATACAGCCAACTCTTTGCACTTTTTGCATAAAGGGTTAGGCACCCATAGGGGTGAAGAGCTATCTTTCACCCCTCTACTCTGTACTTGGACATTTAGGACTAGATCCTTTGTTGTACAGTGCGGAGCCTCTCCATAACCCCATGCTCCAAGCGACCAGGCACTTCTTGTCTGTCCTCCGTAAATGGGTAATGCCTTCTTCACCAATTACAGTCGTGCATGCGCATTCAGACGGGACAAGAGCGAAGAGCGTAAAGCTGGCCCTATGTGCATAACCAACATGAAGCTGAAGACAAAAACAAACAAACAAGCATTCAAGGGGCTCAAAAGTGCGGGCTAGGCTTAAGGCCTGGGCACAAGTGCGGGCTGGGCTTAAGGCCTGGGCACAAGTGCGGGCTGGGCTTAAGGCCTGGGCACAAGTGCGGGCTGGGCTTAAGGCCTGGGCACAAGTGCGGGCTGGGCTTAAGGCCTGGGCACAAGTGCGGGCTGGGCTTAAGGCCTGGGCACAAGTGCGGGCTGGGCTTAAGGCCTGGGCACAAGTGCGGGCTGGGCTTAAGGCCTGGGCACAAGTGCGGGCTGGGCTTAAGGCCTGGGCACAAGTGCGGGCTGGGCTTAAGGCCTGGGCTTAAGGCCTGGGCACAAGTGCGGGCTGGGCTTAAGGCCTGGGCACAAGTCCGGGCTGGGCTTAAGGCCTGGGCACAAGTCCGGGCTGGGCTTAAGGCCTGGGCACAAGTCCGGGCTGTGCTTAAGGCCTGGGCACAAGTGCGGGCTAGGCTTAAGGCCTGGGCACAAGTGCGGGCTAGGCTTAAGGCCTGGGCACAAGTGCTGGCTAGGCTTAAGGCCTGGGCACAAGTGCGGGCTGGGCTTAAGGCCTGGGCACAAGTGCGGGCTAGGCTTAAGGCCTGGGCACAAGTGCGGGCTAGGCTTAAGGCCTGGGCACAAGTGCGGGCTAGGCTTAAGGCCTGGGCACAAGTGCGGGCTAGGCTTAAGGCCGGGGCACAAGTGCGGGCTAGGCTTAAGGCCGGGGCACAAGTGCGGGCTAGGCTTAAGGCCGGGGCACAAGTGCGGGCTAGGCTTAAGGCCGGGGCACAAGTGCGGGCTAGGCTTAAGGCCGGGGCACAAGTGCGGGCTAGGCTTAAGGCCGGGGCACAAGTGCGGGCTAGGCTTAAGGCCGGGGCACAATTGCGGGCTAGGCTTAAGGCCGGGGCACAATTGCGGGCTAGGCTTAAGGCCGGGGCACAAGTGCGGGCTAGGCTTAAGGCCTGGGCACTATTTCGGGCTAGGCTTAAGGCCTGGGCACAAGTGCGGGCTAGGCTTAAGGCCTGGGCACTATTTCGGGCTAGGCTTAAGGCCTGGGCACAAGTGCGGGCTAGGCTTAAGGCCTGGGCACAAGTGCGGGCTAGGCTTAAGGCCTGGGCACAAGTGCGGGTTAGGCTTACGGCCTGGGCACAAGTGCGGGCTAGGCTTAAGGCCTGGGCACAAGTGCGGGCTAGGCTTAAGGCCTGGGCACAAGTGCTGGCTAGGCTTAAGGCCTGGGCACAAGTGCGGGCTAGGCTTAAAGCCGGGGCACAAGTGCGGGCTAGGCTTAAGGCCTGGGCACAAGTGCGGGCTAGGCTTAAGGCCTGGGCACAAGTGCGGGCCAGGCTTAAGGCCTGGGCACAAGTGCGGGTTATGCTTAAGTCCTGGGCACAAGTGCGGGCTAGGCTTAAGGCCTGGGCACAAGTGCGGGCTAGGCTTAAGGCCTGGGCACAAGTGCTGGCTAGGCTTAAGGCCTGGGCACAAGTGCGGGCTAGGCTTAAGGCCTGGGCACAAGTGCGGGCTAGGCTTAAGGCCGGGGCACAAGTGCGGGCTAGGCTTAAGGCCGGGGCACAAGTGCGGGCTAGGCTTAAGGCCGGGGCACAAGTGCGGGCTAGGCTTAAGGCCTGGGCACAAGTGCTGGCTAGGCTTAAGGCCTGGGCACAAGTGCGGGCTAGGCTTAAGGCCTGGGCACAAGTGCGGGCTAGGCTTAAGGCCGGGGCACAAGTGCGGGCTAGGCTTAAGGCCGGGGCACAAGTGCGGGCTAGGCTTAAGGCCGGGGCACAAGTGCGGGCTAGGCTTAAGGACGGGGCACAAGTGCGGGCTAGGCTTAAGGCCGGGGCACAAGTGCGGGCTAGGCTTAAGGCCTGGGCACAAGTGCAGTGCTGGCTAGGCTTAAGGCATGGGCACAAGTGCTGGCTAGGCTTAAGGCATACAGCTAACTCTTTGCACTCTTTGCATAAAGGGTTAGGCACCCATAGGGGTGAAGAGCTAGCTTTCACCCCTCTACTCTGTACTTGGACATTTAGGACTAGATCCTTTGTTGTACAGTGCGGAGCCTCTCCATAACCCCATGCTCCAAGCGACCAGGCACTTCTTGTCTGTCCTCCGTAAATGGGTAATGCCTTCTTCCCCAATTACAGTCGTGCATGCGCATTCAGACGGGACAAGAGCGAAGAGCGAAGAGCGTAAAGCTGGCCCTGTGCATAACCAACATGAAGCTGAAGACAAAAACAAACAAACAAGCATTCAAGGGGCTCGAAAGTGCGGGCTAGGCTTAAGGCCTGGGCACAAGTGCGGGCTAGGCTTAAGGCCTGGGCACAAGTGCGGGCTAGGCTTAAGGCCTGGGCACAAGTGCGGGCTAGGCTTAAGGCCTGGGCACAAGTGCGGGCTAGGCTTAATGCCTGGGCACAAGTGCGGGCTAGGCTTAAGGCCTGGGCACAAGTGCGGGCTAGGCTTAAGGCCGGGGCACAAGTGCGGGCTAGGCTTAAGGCCTGGGCACAAGTGCGGGCTAGGCTTAAGGCCGGGGCACAAGTGCGGGCAAGGCTTAAGGCCGGGGCACAAGTGCGGGCTAGGCTTAAGGCCGGGGCACAAGTGCGGGCTAGGCTTAAGGCCGGGGCACAAGTGCGGGCTAGGCTTAAGGCCGGGGCACAAGTGCGGGCAAGGCTTAAGGCCGGGGCACAAGTGCGGGCTAGGCTTAAGGCCGGGAAACAAGTGCGGGCTAGGCTTAAGGCCGGGGCACAAGTGAGGGCTAGGCTTAAGACTGGGGCACAAGTGCGGGCTAGGCTTAAGGCCTGGGCACAAGTGCGGGCTAGGATTAAGGACTGGGCACAAGTGCGGGCTAGGCTTAAGGCCTGGGCACAAGTGCGGGCTAGGCTTAAGGCCTGGGCACAAGTGCGGGCTAGGCTTAAGGCCTGGGCACAAGTGCGGGCTAGGCTTAAGGCCGGGGCACAAGTGCGGGCTAGGCTTAAGGCCGGGGCACAAGTGCGGGCAAGGCTTAAGGCCGGGGCACAAGTGCGGGCTAGGCTTAAGGCCTGGGCACAAGTGCGGGCTAGGCTTAAGGCCTGGGCACAAGTGCGGGCTAGGCTTAAGGCCTGGGCACAAGTGCGGGCTAGGCTTAAGGCCTGGGCACAAGTGCGGGCTAGGCTTAAGGCCTGGGCACAAGTGCGGGCTAGGCTTAAGGCCTGGGCACAAGTGCGGGCTACGCTTAAGGCCTGGGCACAAGTGCGGGCTAGGCTTAAGGCCTGGGCACAAGTGCGGGCTAGGCTTAAGGCCTGGGCACAAGTGCAGTGCTGGCTAGGATAAGGCAGGGGGCACAAGTGCTGGCTAGGCTTAAGGCATGGGCACAAGTGCTGGCTAGGCTTAAGGCATACAGCTAACTCTTTGCACTCTTTGCATAAAGGGTTAGGCACCCATAGGGGTGAAGAGCTAGCTTTCACCCCTCTACTCTGTACTTGGACATTTAGGACTAGATCCTTTGTTGTACAGTGCGGAGCCTCTCCATAACCCCATGCTCCAAGCGACCAGGCACTTCTTGTCTGTCCTCCGTAAATGGGTAATGCCTTCTTCCCCAATTACAGTCGTGCATGCGCATTCAGACGGGACAAGAGCGAAGAGCGAAGAGCGTAAAGCTGGCCCTGTGCATAACCAACATGAAGCTGAAGACAAAAACAAACAAACAAGCATTCAAGGGGCTCGAAAGTGCGGGCTAGGCTTAAGGCCTGGGCACAAGTGCGGGCTAGGCTTAAGGCCTGGGCACAAGTGCGGGCTAGGCTTAAGGCCTGGGCACAAGTGCGGGCTAGGCTTAAGGCCTGGGCACAAGTGCGGGCTAGGCTTAATGCCTGGGCACAAGTGCGGGCTAGGCTTAAGGCCTGGGCACAAGTGCGGGCTAGGCTTAAGGCCGGGGCACAAGTGCGGGCTAGGCTTAAGGCCTGGGCACAAGTGCGGGCTAGGCTTAAGGCCGGGGCACAAGTGCGGGCAAGGCTTAAGGCCGGGGCACAAGTGCGGGCTAGGCTTAAGGCCGGGGCACAAGTGCGGGCTAGGCTTAAGGCCGGGGCACAAGTTCGGGCTAGGCTTAAGGCCGGGGCACAAGTGCGGGCAAGGCTTAAGGCCGGGGCACAAGTGCGGGCTAGGCTTAAGGCCGGGAAACAAGTGCGGGCTAGGCTTAAGGCCGGGGCACAAGTGAGGGCTAGGCTTAAGACTGGGGCACAAGTGCGGGCTAGGCTTAAGGCCTGGGCACAAGTGCGGGCTAGGATTAAGGACTGGGCACAAGTGCGGGCTAGGCTTAAGGCCTGGGCACAAGTGCGGGCTAGGCTTAAGGCCTGGGCACAAGTGCGGGCTAGGCTTAAGGCCTGGGCACAAGTGCGGGCTAGGCTTAAGGCCGGGGCACAAGTGCGGGCTAGGCTTAAGGCCGGGGCACAAGTGCGGGCAAGGCTTAAGGCCGGGGCACAAGTGCGGGCTAGGCTTAAGGCCTGGGCACAAGTGCGGGCTAGGCTTAAGGCCTGGGCACAAGTGCGGGCTAGGCTTAAGGCCTGGGCACAAGTGCGGGCTAGGCTTAAGGCCTGGGCACAAGTGCGGGCTAGGCTTAAGGCCTGGGCACAAGTGCGGGCTAGGCTTAAGGCCTGGGCACAAGTGCGGGCTACGCTTAAGGCCTGGGCACAAGTGCGGGCTAGGCTTAAGGCCTGGGCACAAGTGCGGGCTAGGCTTAAGGCCTGGGCACAAGTGCAGTGCTGGCTAGGATAAGGCAGGGGGCACAAGTGCTGGCTAGGCTTAAGGCATGGGCACAAGTGCTGGCTAGGCTTAAGGCCTGGGCACAAGTGCGGGCAAGGCTTAAGGCCGGGGCACAAGTGCGGGCTAGGCTTAAGGCCGGGGCACAAGTGCGGGCTAGGCTTAAGGCGTACAGCTAACTCTTTGCACTCTTTGCATAAAGGGTTAGGCACCCATAGGGGTGAAGAGCTAGCTTTCACCCCTCTACTCTGTACTTGGACATTTAGGACTAGATCCTTTGTTGTACAGTGCGGAGCCTCTCCATAACCCCATGCTCCAAGCGACCAGGCACTTCTTGTCTGTCCTCCGTAAATGGGTAATGCCTTCTTCCCCAATTACAGTCGTGCATGCGCATTCAGACGGGACAAGAGCGAAGAGCGTAAAGCTGCCCCTATGTGCATAACCAACATGAAGCTTTAGACAAAAACAAACAAACAAGCATTCAAGGGGCTCAAAAGTGCGGGCTAGGCTTAAGGCCAGGGCACAAGTGCGGGCTAGGCTTAAGGCCTGGGCACAAGTGCGGGCTAGGCTTAAGGCCTGGGCACAAGTGCGGGCTAGGCTTAAGGCCTGGGCACAAGTGCGGGCTAGGCTTAAGGCCGGGGCACAAGTGCGGGCTAGGCTTAAGGCCGGGGCACAAGTGCGGGCTAGGCTTAAGGCCGGGGCACAAGTGCGGGCTAGGCTTAAGGCCGGGGCACAAGTGCGGGCTAGGCTTAAGGCCTGGGCACAAGTGCGGGCTAGGCTTAAGGCCGGGGCACAAGTGCGGGCTGGGCTTAAGGCCGGGGCACAAGTGCGGGCTGGGCTTAAGGTCGGGGCACAAGTGCGGGCTAGGCTTAAGGCCGGGGCACAGGTGCGGGCTAGGCTTAAGGCCGGGGCACAGGTGCGGGCTAGGCTTAAGGCCGGGGCACAGGTGCGGGCTAGGCTTAAGGCCGGGGCACAGGTGCGGGCTAGGATTCAGGACTGGGCACAAGTGCGGGCTAGGCTTAAGGCCGGGGCACAAGTGCGGGCTAGGCTTAAGGCCGGGGCACAGGTGCGGGCTAGGCTTAAGGCCGGGGCACAGGTGCGGGCTAGGCTTAAGGCCGGGGCACAGGTGCGGGCTAGGCTTAAGGCCTGGGCACAAGTGCGGGCTAGGCTTAAGGCCTGGGCACAAGTGCGGGCTAAACTTAAGGCCTGGGCACAAGTGCGGGCTAGGCTTAATGCCGGGGCACAAGTGCGGGCTAGGCTTAAGGCCGGGGCACAAGTGCGGGCTAGGCTTAAGGCCGGGGCACAAGTGCGGTCAAGGCTTAAGGCCGGGGCACAAGGGCGGGCTAGGCTTAAGGCCTGGGCACAAGTGCGGGCTAGGCTTAAGGCCTGGGCACAAGTGCGGGCTAGGCTTAAGGCCTGGGCACAAGTGCGGGCTAGGCTTAAGGCCTGGGCACAAGTGCGGGCTAGGCTTAAGGCCTGGGCATAAGTGCGGGCTAGGCTTAAGGCCTGGGCACAAGTGCGGGCTAGGCTTAAGGCCTGGGCACAAGTGCGGGCTAGGCTTAAGGCCTGGGCACAAGTGCGGGCTAGGCTTAAGGGCTGGGCACAAGTGCGGGCTAGGCTTAAGGCCGGGAAACAAGTGCGGGCTAGGCTTAAGGCCTGGGCACAAGTGCGGGCTAGGCTTAAGGCCTGGGCACAAGTGCGGGCTAGGCTTAAGGCCTGGGCACAAGTGCGGGCTAGGCTTAAGGCCTGGGCACAAGTGCGGGCTAGGCTTAAGGCCTGGGCACAAGTGCGGGCTAGGCTTAAGGCCTGGGCACAAGTGCGGGCTAGGCTTAAGGCCTGGGCACAAGTGCGGGCTAGGCTTAAGGCCTGGGCACAAGTGCGGGCTAGGCTTAAGGCCTGGGCACAAGTGCGGGCTAGGCTTAAGGCCTGGGCACAAGTGCGGGCTAGGCTTAAGGCCTGGGCACAAGTGCGGGCTAGGCTTAAGGCCTGGGCACAAGTGCGGGCTAGGCTTAAGGCCTGGGCACAAGTGCGGGCTAGGCTTAAGGGCTGGGCACAAGTGCGGGCTAGGCTTAAGGCCTGGGCACAAGTGCGGGCTAGGCTTAAGGCCTGGGCACAAGTGCGGGCTAGGCTTAAGGGCTGGGCACAAGTGCGGGCTAGGCTTAAGGCCGGGAAACAAGTGCAGGCTAGGCTTAAGGCCTGGGCACAAGTGCGGGCTAGGCTTAAGGCCTGGGCACAAGTGCGGGCTAGGCTTAAGGCCTGGGCACAAGTGCGGGCTAGGCTTAAGGCCTGGGCACAAGTGCGGGCTAGGCTTAAGGCCTGGGCACAAGTGCGGGCTAGGCTTAAGGCCTGGGCACAAGTGCGGGCTAGGCTTAAGGCCGGGGCACAAGTGCTGGCTAGGCTTAAGGCATACAGCCAACTCTTTGCACTTTTTGCATAAAGGGTTAGGCACCCATAGGGGTGAAGAGCTATCTTTCACCCCTCTACTCTGTACTTGGACATTTAGGACTAGATCCTTTGTTGTACAGTGCGGAGCCTCTCCATAACCCCATGCTCCAAGCGACCAGGCACTTCTTGTCTGTCCTCCGTAAATGGGTAATGCCTTCTTCACCAATTACAGTCGTGCATGCGCATTCAGACGGGACAAGAGCGAAGAGCGTAAAGCTGGCCCTATGTGCATAACCAACATGAAGCTGAAGACAAAAACAAACAAGCATTCAAGGGGCTCAAAAGTGCGGGCTAGGCTTAAGGCCTGGGCACAAGTGCGGGCTGGGCTTAAGGCCTGGGCACAAGTGCGGGCTGGGCTTAAGGCCTGGGCACAAGTGCGGGCTGGGCTTAAGGCCTGGGCACAAGTGCGGGCTGGGCTTAAGGCCTGGGCACAAGTGCGGGCTGGGCTTAAGGCCTGGGCACAAGTGCGGGCTGGGCTTAAGGCCTGGGCACAAGTGCGGGCTGGGCTTAAGGCCTGGGCACAAGTGCGGGCTGGGCTTAAGGCCTGGGCACAAGTGCGGGCTGGGCTTAAGGCCTGGGCACAAGTGCGGGCTAGGCTTAAGGCCTGGGCACAAGTGCGGGCTAGGCTTAAGGCCTGGGCACAAGTGCGGGCTAGGCTTAAGGCCTGGGCACAAGTGCGGGCTAGGCTTAAGGCCTGGGCACAATTGCGGGCTAGGCTTAAGGCCTGGGCACAAGTGCGGGCTAGGCTTAAGGCCTGGGCACAAGTGCGGGCTAGGCTTAAGGCCTGGGCACAATTGCGGGCTAGACTTAAGGCCTGGGCACAAGTGCGGGCTAGGCTTAAGGCCTGGGCACAAGTGCGGGCTAGGCTTAAGGCCGGGGCACAAGTGCGGGCTAGGCTTAAAGCCGGGGCACAAGTGCGGGCTAGGCTTAAGGCCGGGGCACAAGTGCGGGCTAGGCTTAAGGCCGGGGCACAAGTGCGGGCTAGGCTTAAGGCCGGGGCACAAGTGCGGGCTAGGCTTAAGGCCGGGGCACAAGTGCGGGCTAGGCTTAAGGCCGGGGCACAAGTGCGGGCTAGGCTTAAGGCCGGGGCACAAGTGCGGGCTAGGCTTAAGGCCGGGGCACAAGTGCGGGCTAGGCTTAAGGCCGGGGCACAAGTGCGGGCTAGGCTTAAGGCCGGGGCACAAGTGCGGGCTAGGCTTAAGGCCGGGGCACAAGTACGGGCTAGGCATAAGGCCTGGGCACAAGTGCGTCTAGGCTTAAGGCCTGGGCACAAGTGCGGGCTAGGCTTAAGGCCTGGGCACAAGTGCGGGCTAGGCTTAAGGCCTGGGCACAAGTGCAGGCTAGGCTTAAGGCCTGGGCACAAGTGCGGGCTAGGCTTAAGGCCTGGGCACAAGTGCAGGCTAGGCTTAAGGCCGGGGCACAAGTGCAGGCTAGGCTTAAGGCCGGGGCACAAGTGCTGGCTAGGCTTAAGGCATACAGCCAACTCTTTGAACTTTTTGCATAAAGGGTTAGGCACCCATAGGGGTGAAGAGCTAGCTTTCACCCCTCTACTCTGTACTTGGACATTTAGGACTAGATCCTTTGTTGTACAGTGCGGAGCCTCTCCATAACCCCATGCTCCAAGCTACCAGGCACTTCTTGTCTGTCCTCCGTAAATGGGTAATGCCTTCTTCACCAATTACAGTCGTGCATGCGCATTCAGACGGGACAAGAGCGAAGAGCGTAAAGCTGGCCCTATGTGCATAGCCAACATGAAGCTGAAGACAAAAACAAACAAACAAGCATTCAAGGGGCTCAAAAGTGCGGGCTAGGCTTAAGGCCTGGGCACAAGTGCGGGCTGGGCTTAAGGCCTGGGCACAAGTGTGGGCTGGGCTTAAGGCCTGGGCACAAGTGCGGGCTGGGCTTAAGGCCTGGGCACAAGTGCGGGCTGGGCTTAAGGCCTGGGCACAAGTGCGGGCTGGGCTTAAGGCCTGGGCACAAGTGCGGGCTGGGCTTAAGGCCTGGGCACAAGTGCGGGCTGGGCTTAAGGCCTGGGCACAAGTGCGGGCTGGGCTTAAGGCCTGGGCACAAGTGCGGGCTAGGCTTAAGGCCTGGGCACAATTGCGGGCTAGGCTTAAGGCCTGGGCACAAGTGCGGGCTAGGCTTAAGGCCTGGGCACAAGTGCGGGCTAGGCTTAAGGCCTGGGCACAATTGCGGGCTAGGCTTAAGGCCTGGGCACAAGTGCGGGCTAGGCTTAAGGCCTGGGCACAAGTGCGGGCTAGGCTTAAGGCCGGGGCACAAGTGCGGGCTAGGCTTAAAGCCGGGGCACAAGTGCGGGCTAGGTTTAAGGCCGGGGCACAAGTGCGGGCTAGGCTTAAGGCCGGGGCACAAGTGCGGGCTAGGCTTAAGGCCGGGGCACAAGTGCGGGCTAGGCTTAAGGCCGGGGCACAAGTGCGGGCTAGGCTTAAGGCCGGGGCACAAGTGCGGGCTAGGCTTAAGGCCGGGGCACAAGTGCAGGCTACGCTTAAGGCTGGGGCACAAGTACGGGCTAGGCTTAAGGCCTGGGCACAAGTGCGTCTAGGCTTAAGGCCTGGGCACAAGTGCGGGCTAGGCTTAAGGCCTGGGCACAAGTGCAGGCTAGGCTTAAGGCCTGGGCACAAGTGCGGGCTAGGCTTAAGGCTTGGGCACAAGTGCGGGCTAGGCTTAAGGCCTGGGCACAAGTGCGGGCTAGGCTTAAGGCCTGGGCACAAGTGCGGGCTAGGCTTAAGGCCTGGGCACAAGTGCGGGCTAGGCTTAAGGCCTGGGCACTATTTCGGGCTAGGCTTAAGGCCTGGGCACAAGTGCGGGCTAGACTTAAGGCCGGGGCACAAGTGCGGGCTAGGCTTAAGGCCGGGGCACAAGTGCGGGCTAGGCTTAAGGCCTGGGCACAAGTGCGGGCTAGGCTTAAGGCCTGGGCACAAGTGCGGGCTAGGCTTAAGGCCTGGGCACAAGTGCAGTGCTGGCTAGGATCAAGGCAGGGGGCACAAGTGCTGGCTAGGCTTAAGGCATGGGCACAAGTGCTGGCTAGGCTTAAGACATACAGCCAACTCTTTGCACTCTTTGCATAAAGGGTTAAGCACCCATAGGGGTGAAGAGCTAGCTTTCACCCCTCTACTCTGTACTTGGACATTTAGGACTAGATCCTTTGTTGTACAGTGAGGAGCCTCTCCATAACCCCATGCTCCAAGCGACCAGGCACTTCTTGTCTGTCCTCCGTAAATGGGTAATGCCTTCTTCACCAATTAGTCGTGCATGCGCATTCAGACGGGACAAGAGCGAAGAGCGTAAAGCTGGCCCTATGTGCATAACCAACATGAAGCTGAAGACAAAAACAAACAAACAAGCATTCAAGGGGCTCAAAAGTGCGGGCTAGGCTTAAGGCCTGGGCACAAGTGCGGGCTAGGCTTAAGGCCTGGGCACAAGTGCGGGCTGGGCTTAAGGCCTGGGCACAAGTGCAGGCTGGGCTTAAGGCTGGGGCACAAGTGCGGGCTGGGCTTAAGGCCGGGGCACAAGTGCGGGCTGGGCTTAAGGCCTGGGCACAAGTGCGGGCTGGGCTTAAGGCCTGGGCACAAGTGCGGGCTGGGCTTAAGGCCTGGGCACAAGTGCGGGCTGGGCTTAAGGCCTGGGCACAAGTGCGGGCTGGGCTTAAGGCCTGGGCACAAGTGCGGGCTGGGCTTAAGGCCTGGGCACAAGTGCGGGCTGGGCTTAAGGCCTGGGCACAAGTGCGGGCTGGGCTTAAGGCCTGGGCACAAGTGCGGGCTGATCTTAAGGCCTGGGCACAAGTGCAGGCTGGGCTTAAGGCCTGGGCACAAGTGCGGGCTAGGCTTAAGGCCTGGGCACAAGTGCGGGCTAGGCTTAAGGCCTGGGCACAAGTGCGGGCTAGGCTTAAGGCCTGGGCACAAGTGCGGGTTAGGCTTAAGGCCTGGGCACAAGTGCGGGCTAGGCTTAAGGCCTGGGCACAAGTGCGGGCTAGGCTTAAGGCCTGGGCACAAGTGCGGGCTAGGCTTAAGGCCTGGGCACAAGTGCTGGCTAGGCGTAAGGCCTGGGCACAAGTGCGGGCTAGGCTTAAGGCCTGGGCACAAGTGCGGGCTAGGCTTAAGGCCGGGGCACAAGTGCGAGCTAGGCTTAAGGCCGGGGCACAAGTGCGGGCTAGGCTTAAGGCCGGGGCACAAGTGCGGGCTAGGCTTAAGGCCGGGGCACAAGTGCGGGCTAGGCTTAAGGCCGGGGCACAAGTGCGGGCTAGGCTTAAGGCCGGGGCACAAGTGCGGGCTAGGCTTAAGGCCTGGGCACAAGTGCGGGCTAGGCTTAAGGCCTGGGCACAAGTGCGGGCTAGGCTTAAGGCCTGGGCACAAGTGCAGTGCTGGCTAGGATCAAGGGAGGGGGCACAAGTGCTGGCTAGGCTTAAGGCATGGGCACAAGTGCTGGCTAGGCTTAAGGCATACAGCTAACTCTTTGCACTCTTTGCATAAAGGGTTAGGCACCCATAGGGGTGAAGAGCTAGCTTTCACCCCTCTACTCTGTACTTGGACATTTAGGACTAGATCCTTTGTTGTACAGTGCGGAGCCTCTCCATAACCCCATGCTCCAAGCGACCAGGCACTTCTTGTCTGTCCTCCGTAAATGGGTAATGCCTTCTTCCCCAATTACAGTCGTGCATGCGCATTCAGACGGGACAAGAGCGAAGAGCGTAAAGCTGGCCCTGTGCATAACCAACATGAAGCTGAAGACAAAAACAAACAAGCATTCAAGGGGCTCAAAAGTGCGGGCTAGGCTTAAGGCCTGGGCACAAGTGCGGGCTAGGCTTAAGGCCTGGGCACAAGTGCGGGCTAGGCTTAAGGCCTGGGCACAAGTGCGGGCTAGGCTTAAGGCCTGGGCACAAGTGCGGGCTAGGCTTAACGCCTGGGCACAAGTGCGGGCTAGGCTTAAGGCCGGGGCACAAGTGCGGGCTAGGCTTAAGGCCGGGGCACAAGTGCGGGCTAGGCTTAATGCCTGGGCACAAGTGCGGGCTGGGCTTAAGGCCTGGGCACAAGTGCGGGCTGGGCTTAAGGCCTGGGCACAAGTGCGGGCTGGGCTTAAGGCCTGGGCACAAGTGCGGGCTGGGCTTAAGGCCTGGGCACAAGTGCGGGCTGGGCTTAAGGCCTGGGCACAAGTGCGGGCTGGGCTTAAGGCCTGGGCACAAGTGCGGGCTGGGCTTAAGGCCTGGGCACAAGTGCGGGCTGGGCTTAAGGCCTGGGCACAAGTGCGGGCTAGGCTTAAGGCCTGGGCACAAGTGCGGGCTAGGCTTAAGGCCTGGGCACAAGTGCGGGCTAGGCTTAAGGCCTGGGCACAAGTGCGGGCTAGGCTTAAGGCCTGGGCACAAGTGCGGGCTAGGCTTAAGGCCTGGGCACAATTGCGGGCTAGGCTTAAGGCCTGGGCACAAGTGCGGGCTAGGCTTAAGGCCTGGGCACAAGTGCGGGCTAGGCTTAAGGCCTGGGCACAAGTGCGGGCTAGGCTTAAGGCCTGGGCACAATTGCGGGCTAGACTTAAGGCCTGGGCACAAGTGCGGGCTAGGCTTAAGGCCTGGGCACAAGTGCGGGCTAGGCTTAAGGCCTGGGCACAAGTGCGGGCTAGGCTTAAGGCCTGGGCACAAGTGCGGGCTAGGCTTAAGGCCGGGGCACAAGTGCGAGCTAGGCTTAAGGCCGGGGCACAAGTGCGGGCTAGGCTTAAGGCCGGGGCACAAGTGCGGGCTAGGCTTAAGGCCGGGGCACAAGTGCGGGCTAGGCTTAAGGCCTGGGCACAAGTGCGGGCTAGGCTTAAGGCCTGGGCACAAGTGCGGGCTAGGCTTAAGGCCTGGGCACAAGTGCGGGCTAGGCTTAAGGCCTGGGCACAAGTGCAGTGCTGGCTAGGATCAAGGCAGGGGGCACAAGTGCTGGCTAGGCTTAAGGCATGGGCACAAGTGCTGGCTAGGCTTAAGGCATACAGCTAACTCTTTGCACTCTTTGCATAAAGGGTTAGGCACCCATAGGGGTGAAGAGCTAGCTTTCACCCCTCTACTCTGTACTTGGACATTTAGGACTAGATCCTTTGTTGTACAGTGCGGAGCCTCTCCATAACCCCATGCTCCAAGCGACCAGGCACTTCTTGTCTGTCCTCCGTAAATGGGTAATGCCTTCTTCCCCAATTACAGTCGTGCATGCGCATTCAGACGGGACAAGAGCGAAGAGCGTAAAGCTGGCCCTGTGCATAACCAACATGAAGCTGAAGACAAAAACAAACAAACAAGCATTCAAGGGGCTCAAAAGTGCGGGCTAGGCTTAAGGGCTGGGCACAAGTGCGGGCTAGGCTTAAGGCCTGGGCACAAGTGCGGGCTAGGCTTAAGGCCTGGGCACAAGTGCGGGCTAGGCTTAAGGCCTGGGCACAAGTGCGGGCTAGGCTTAACGCCTGGGCACAAGTGCGGGCTAGGCTTAAGGCCGGGGCACAAGTGCGGGCTAGGCTTAAGGCCGGGGCACAAGTGCGGGCTAGGCTTAATGCCTGGGCACAAGTGCGGGCTGGGCTTAAGGCCTGGGCACAAGTGCGGGCTGGGCTTAAGGCCTGGGCACAAGTGCGGGCTGGGCTGAAGGCCTGGGCACAAGTGCGGGCTGGGCTTAAGGCCTGGGCACAAGTGCGGGCTGGGCTTAAGGCCTGGGCACAAGTGCGGGCTGGGCTTAAGGCCTGGGCACAAGTGCGGGCTGGGCTTAAGGCCTGGGCACAAGTGCGGGCTGGGCTTAAGGCCTGGGCACAAGTGCGGGCTAGGCTTAAGGCCTGGGCACAAGTGCGGGCTAGGCTTAAGGCCTGGGCACAAGTGCGGGCTAGGCTTAAGGCCTGGGCACAAGTGCGGGCTAGGCTTAAGGCCTGGGCACAAGTGCGGGCTAGGCTTAAGGCCTGGGCACAATTGCGGGCTAGGCTTAAGGCCTGGGCACAATTGCGGGCTAGGCTTAAGGCCTGGGCACAAGTGCGGGCTAGGCTTAAGGCCTGGGCACAAGTGCGGGCTAGGCTTAAGGCCTGGGCACAAGTGCGGGCTAGGCTTAAGGCCTGGGCACAATTGCGGGCTAGACTTAAGGCCTGGGCACAAGTGCGGGCTAGGCTTAAGGCCTGGGCACAAGTGCGGGCTAGGCTTAAGGCCGGGGCACAAGTGCGGGCTAGGCTTAAAGCCGGGGCACAAGTGCGGGCTAGGCTTAAGGCCGGGGCACAAGTGCGGGCTAGGCTTAAGGCCGGGGCACAAGTGCGGGCTAGGCTTAAGGCCGGGGCACAAGTGCGGGCTAGGCTTAAGGCCGGGGCACAAGTGCGGGCTAGGCTTAAGGCCGGGGCACAAGTGCGGGCTAGGCTTAAGGCCGGGGCACAAGTGCGGGCTAGGCTTAAGGCCGGGGCACAAGTGCGGGCTAGGCTTAAGGCCGGGGCACAAGTGCGGGCTAGGCTTAAGGCCGGGGCACAAGTGCGGGCTAGGCTTAAGGCCGGGGCACAAGTACGGGCTAGGCTTAAGGCCTGGGCACAAGTGCGTCTAGGCTTAAGGCCTGGGCACAAGTGCGGGCTAGGCTTAAGGCCTGGGCACAAGTGCAGGCTAGGCTTAAGGCCTGGGCACAAGTGCGGGCTAGGCTTAAGGCCTGGGCACAAGTGCAGGCTAGGCTTAAGGCCGGGGCACAAGTGCTGGCTAGGCTTAAGGCATACAGCCAACTCTTTGAACTTTTTGCATAAAGGGTTAGGCACCCATAGGGGTGAAGAGCTATCTTTCACCCCTCTACTCTGTACTTGGACATTTAGGACTAGATCCTTTGTTGTACAGTGCGGAGCCTCTCCATAACCCCATGCTCCAAGCGACCAGGCACTTCTTGTCTGTCCTCCGTAAATGGGTAATGCCTTCTTCACCAATTACAGTCGTGCATGCGCATTCAGACAGGACAAGAGCGAAGAGCGTAAAGCTGGCCCTATGTGCATAACCTACATGAAGCTGAAGACAAAAACAAACAAACAAGCATTCAAGGGGCTCAAAAGTGCGGGCTAGGCTTAAGGCCTGGGCACAAGTGCGGGCTAGGCTTAAGGCCTGGGCACAAGTGCGGGCTGGGCTTAAGGCCTGGGCACAAGTGCGGGCTGGGCTTAAGGCCTGGGCACAAGTGCGGGCTGGGCTTAAGGCCTGGGCACAAGTGCGGGCTGGGCTTAAGGCCTGGGCACAAGTGCGGGCTGGGCTTAAGGCCTGGGCACAAGTGCGGGCTGGGCTTAAGGCCTGGGCACAAGTGCGGGCTGGGCTTAAGGCCTGGGCACAAGTGCGGGCTGGGCTTAAGGCCTGGGCACAAGTGCGGGCTAGGCTTAAGGCCTGGGCACAAGTGCGGGCTAGGCTTAAGGCCTGGGCACAAGTGCGGGCTAGGCTTAAGGCCTGGGCACAAGTGCGGGCTAGGCTTAAGGCCTGGGCACAATTGCGGGCTAGGCTTAAGGCCTGGGCACAAGTGCAGGCTAGGCTTAAGGCCTGGGCACAAGTGTGGGCTAGGCTTAAGGCCTGGGCACAATTGCGGGCTAGGCTTAAGGCCTGGGCACAAGTGCGGGCTAGGCTTAAGGCCTGGGCACAAGTGCGGGCTAGGCTTAAGGCCGGGGCACAAGTGCGGGCTAGGCTTAAAGCCGGGGCACAAGTGCGGGCTAGGCTTAAGGCCGGGGCACAAGTGCGGGCTAGGCTTAAGGCCGGGGCACAAGTGCGGGCTAGGCTTAAGGCCGGGGCACAAGTGCGGGCTAGGCTTAAGGCCGGGGCACAAGTGCGGGCTAGGCTTAAGGCCGGGGCACAAGTGCGGGCTAGGCTTAAGGCCGGGGCACAAGTGCGGGCTAGGCTTAAGGCCGGGGCACAAGTGCGGGCTAGGCTTAAGGCCGGGGCACAAGTGCGGGCTAGGCTTAAGGCCGGGGCACAAGTGCGGGCTAGGCTTAAGGCCGGGGCACAAGTGCGGGCTAGGCTTAAGGCCGGGGCACAAGTGCGGGCTAGGCTTAAGGCCGGGGCACAAGTGCGGGCTAGGCTTAAGGCCGGGGCACAAGTGCGGGCTAGGCTTAAGGCCGGGGCACAAGTGCGGGCTAGGCTTAAGGCCGGGGCACAAGTGCGGGCTAGGCTTAAGGCCGGGGCACAAGTGCGGGCTAGGCTTAAGGCCGGGGCACAAGTACGGGCTAGGCTTAAGGCCTGGGCACAAGTGCGTCTAGGCTTAAGGCCTGGGCACAAGTGCGGGCTAGGCTTAAGGCCTGGGCACAAGTGCAGGCTAGGCTTAAGGCCTGGGCACAAGTGCGGGCTAGGCTTAAGGCCTGGGCACAAGTGCAGGCTAGGCTTAAGGCCGGGGCACAAGTGCTGGCTAGGCTTAAGGCATACAGCCAACTCTTTGAACTTTTTGCATAAAGGGTTAGGCACCCATAGGGGTGAAGAGCTATCTTTCACCCCTCTACTCTGTACTTGGACATTTAGGACTAGATCCTTTGTTGTACAGTGCGGAGCCTCTCCATAACCCCATGCTCCAAGCGACCAGGCACTTCTTGTCTGTCCTCCGTAAATGGGTAATGCCTTCTTCACCAATTACAGTCGTGCATGCGCATTCAGACAGGACAAGAGCGAAGAGCGTAAAGCTGGCCCTATGTGCATAACCTACATGAAGCTGAAGACAAAAACAAACAAACAAGCATTCAAGGGGCTCAAAAGTGCGGGCTAGGCTTAAGGCCTGGGCACAAGTGCGGGCTAGGCTTAAGGCCTGGGCACAAGTGCGGGCTGGGCTTAAGGCCTGGGCACAAGTGCGGGCTGGGCTTAAGGCCTGGGCACAAGTGCGGGCTGGGCTTAAGGCCTGGGCACAAGTGCGGGCTGGGCTTAAGGCCTGGGCACAAGTGCGGGCTGGGCTTAAGGCCTGGGCACAAGTGCGGGCTGGGCTTAAGGCCTGGGCACAAGTGCGGGCTGGGCTTAAGGCCTGGGCACAAGTGCGGGCTGGGCTTAAGGCCTGGGCACAAGTGCGGGCTAGGCTTAAGGCCTGGGCACAAGTGCGGGCTAGGCTTAAGGCCTGGGCACAAGTGCGGGCTAGGCTTAAGGCCTGGGCACAAGTGCGGGCTAGGCTTAAGGCCTGGGCACAATTGCGGGCTAGGCTTAAGGCCTGGGCACAAGTGCAGGCTAGGCTTAAGGCCTGGGCACAAGTGTGGGCTAGGCTTAAGGCCTGGGCACAATTGCGGGCTAGGCTTAAGGCCTGGGCACAAGTGCGGGCTAGGCTTAAGGCCTGGGCACAAGTGCGGGCTAGGCTTAAGGCCGGGGCACAAGTGCGGGCTAGGCTTAAAGCCGGGGCACAAGTGCGGGCTAGGCTTAAGGCCGGGGCACAAGTGCGGGCTAGGCTTAAGGCCGGGGCACAAGTGCGGGCTAGGCTTAAGGCCGGGGCACAAGTGCGGGCTAGGCTTAAGGCCGGGGCACAAGTGCGGGCTAGGCTTAAGGCCGGGGCACAAGTGCGGGCTAGGCTTAAGGCCGGGGCACAAGTGCGGGCTAGGCTTAAGGCCGGGGCACAAGTGCGGGCTAGGCTTAAGGCCGGGGCACAAGTGCGGGCTAGGCTTAAGGCTGGGGCACAAGTGCGGGCTAGGCTTAAGGCCTGGGCACAAGTGCGTCTAGGCTTAAGGCCTGGGCACAAGTGCGGGCTAGGCTTAAGGCCTGGGCACAAGTGCAGGCTAGGCTTAAGGCCTGGGCACAAGTGCGGGCTAGGCTTAAGGCTTGGGCACAAGTGCGGGCTAGGCTTAAGGCCTGGGCACAAGTGCGGGCTAGGCTTAAGGCCTGGGCACAAGTGCGGGCTAGGCTTAAGGCCTGGGCACAAGTGCGGGCTAGGCTTAAGGCCTGGGCACTATTTCGGGCTAGGCTTAAGGCCTGGGCACAAGTGCGGGCTAGACTTAAGGCCGGGGCACAAGTGCGGGCTAGGCTTAAGGCCGGGGCACAAGTGCGGGCTAGGCTTAAGGCCTGGGCACAAGTGCGGGCTAGGCTTAAGGCCTGGGCACAAGTGCGGGCTAGGCTTAAGGCCTGGGCACAAGTGCAGTGCTGGCTAGGATCAAGGCAGGGGGCACAAGTGCTGGCTAGGCTTAAGGCATGGGCACAAGTGCTGGCTAGGCTTAAGACATACAGCCAACTCTTTGCACTCTTTGCATAAAGGGTTAAGCACCCATAGGGGTGAAGAGCTAGCTTTCACCCCTCTACTCTGTACTTGGACATTTAGGACTAGATCCTTTGTTGTACAGTGAGGAGCCTCTCCATAACCCCATGCTCCAAGCGACCAGGCACTTCTTGTCTGTCCTCCGTAAATGGGTAATGCCTTCTTCACCAATTAGTCGTGCATGCGCATTCAGACGGGACAAGAGCGAAGAGCGTAAAGCTGGCCCTATGTGCATAACCAACATGAAGCTGAAGACAAAAACAAACAAACAAGCATTCAAGGGGCTCAAAAGTGCGGGCTAGGCTTAAGGCCTGGGCACAAGTGCGGGCTGGGCTTAAGGCCTGGGCACAAGTGCGGGCTGGGCTTAAGGCCTGGGCACAAGTGCAGGCTGGGCTTAAGGCCGGGGCACAAGTGCGGGCTGGGCTTAAGGCCGGGGCACAAGTGCGGGCTGGGCTTAAGGCCTGGGCACAAGTGCGGGCTGGGCTTAAGGCCTGGGCACAAGTGCGGGCTGGGCTTAAGGCCTGGGCACAAGTGCGGGCTGGGCTTAAGGCCTGGGCACAAGTGCGGGCTGGGCTTAAGGCCTGGGCACAAGTGCGGGCTGGGCTTAAGGCCTGGGCACAAGTGCGGGCTGGGCTTAAGGCCTGGGCACAAGTGCGGGCTGATCTTAAGGCCTGGGCACAAGTGCAGGCTGGGCTTAAGGCCTGGGCACAAGTGCGGGCTAGGCTTAAGGCCTGGGCACAAGTGCGGGCTAGGCTTAAGGCCTGGGCACAAGTGCGGGCTAGGCTTAAGGCCTGGGCACAAGTGCGGGTTAGGCTTAAGGCCTGGGCACAAGTGCGGGCTAGGCTTAAGGCCTGGGCACAAGTGCGGGCTAGGCTTAAGGCCTGGGCACAAGTGCGGGCTAGGCTTAAGGCCTGGGCACAAGTGCTGGCTAGGCGTAAGGCCTGGGCACAAGTGCGGGCTAGGCTTAAGGCCTGGGCACAAGTGCGGGCTAGGCTTAAGGCCGGGGCACAAGTGCGAGCTAGGCTTAAGGCCGGGGCACAAGTGCGGGCTAGGCTTAAGGCCGGGGCACAAGTGCGGGCTAGGCTTAAGGCCGGGGCACAAGTGCGGGCTAGGCTTAAGGCCGGGGCACAAGTGCGGGCTAGGCTTAAGGCCGGGGCACAAGTGCGGGCTAGGCTTAAGGCCTGGGCACAAGTGCGGGCTAGGCTTAAGGCCTGGGCACAAGTGCGGGCTAGGCTTAAGGCCTGGGCACAAGTGCAGTGCTGGCTAGGATCAAGGGAGGGGGCACAAGTGCTGGCTAGGCTTAAGGCATGGGCACAAGTGCTGGCTAGGCTTAAGGCATACAGCTAACTCTTTGCACTCTTTGCATAAAGGGTTAGGCACCCATAGGGGTGAAGAGCTAGCTTTCACCCCTCTACTCTGTACTTGGACATTTAGGACTAGATCCTTTGTTGTACAGTGCGGAGCCTCTCCATAACCCCATGCTCCAAGCGACCAGGCACTTCTTGTCTGTCCTCCGTAAATGGGTAATGCCTTCTTCCCCAATTACAGTCGTGCATGCGCATTCAGACGGGACAAGAGCGAAGAGCGTAAAGCTGGCCCTGTGCATAACCAACATGAAGCTGAAGACAAAAACAAACAAGCATTCAAGGGGCTCAAAAGTGCGGGCTAGGCTTAAGGCCTGGGCACAAGTGCGGGCTAGGCTTAAGGCCTGGGCACAAGTGCGGGCTAGGCTTAAGGCCTGGGCACAAGTGCGGGCTAGGCTTAAGGCCTGGGCACAAGTGCGGGCTAGGCTTAACGCCTGGGCACAAGTGCGGGCTAGGCTTAAGGCCGGGGCACAAGTGCGGGCTAGGCTTAAGGCCGGGGCACAAGTGCGGGCTAGGCTTAATGCCTGGGCACAAGTGCGGGCTGGGCTTAAGGCCTGGGCACAAGTGCGGGCTGGGCTTAAGGCCTGGGCACAAGTGCGGGCTGGGCTTAAGGCCTGGGCACAAGTGCGGGCTGGGCTTAAGGCCTGGGCACAAGTGCGGGCTGGGCTTAAGGCCTGGGCACAAGTGCGGGCTGGGCTTAAGGCCTGGGCACAAGTGCGGGCTGGGCTTAAGGCCTGGGCACAAGTGCGGGCTGGGCTTAAGGCCTGGGCACAAGTGCGGGCTAGGCTTAAGGCCTGGGCACAAGTGCGGGCTAGGCTTAAGGCCTGGGCACAAGTGCGGGCTAGGCTTAAGGCCTGGGCACAAGTGCGGGCTAGGCTTAAGGCCTGGGCACAAGTGCGGGCTAGGCTTAAGGCCTGGGCACAATTGCGGGCTAGGCTTAAGGCCTGGGCACAAGTGCGGGCTAGGCTTAAGGCCTGGGCACAAGTGCGGGCTAGGCTTAAGGCCTGGGCACAATTGCGGGCTAGACTTAAGGCCTGGGCACAAGTGCGGGCTAGGCTTAAGGCCTGGGCACAAGTGCGGGCTAGGCTTAAGGCCTGGGCACAAGTGCGGGCTAGGCTTAAGGCCTGGGCACAAGTGCGGGCTAGGCTTAAGGCCGGGGCACAAGTGCGAGCTAGGCTTAAGGCCGGGGCACAAGTGCGGGCTAGGCTTAAGGCCGGGGCACAAGTGCGGGCTAGGCTTAAGGCCGGGGCACAAGTGCGGGCTAGGCTTAAGGCCTGGGCACAAGTGCGGGCTAGGCTTAAGGCCTGGGCACAAGTGCGGGCTAGGCTTAAGGCCTGGGCACAAGTGCGGGCTAGGCTTAAGGCCTGGGCACAAGTGCAGTGCTGGCTAGGATCAAGGCAGGGGGCACAAGTGCTGGCTAGGCTTAAGGCATGGGCACAAGTGCTGGCTAGGCTTAAGGCATACAGCTAACTCTTTGCACTCTTTGCATAAAGGGTTAGGCACCCATAGGGGTGAAGAGCTAGCTTTCACCCCTCTACTCTGTACTTGGACATTTAGGACTAGATCCTTTGTTGTACAGTGCGGAGCCTCTCCATAACCCCATGCTCCAAGCGACCAGGCACTTCTTGTCTGTCCTCCGTAAATGGGTAATGCCTTCTTCCCCAATTACAGTCGTGCATGCGCATTCAGACGGGACAAGAGCGAAGAGCGTAAAGCTGGCCCTGTGCATAACCAACATGAAGCTGAAGACAAAAACAAACAAACAAGCATTCAAGGGGCTCAAAAGTGCGGGCTAGGCTTAAGGGCTGGGCACAAGTGCGGGCTAGGCTTAAGGCCTGGGCACAAGTGCGGGCTAGGCTTAAGGCCTGGGCACAAGTGCGGGCTAGGCTTAAGGCCTGGGCACAAGTGCGGGCTAGGCTTAACGCCTGGGCACAAGTGCGGGCTAGGCTTAAGGCCGGGGCACAAGTGCGGGCTAGGCTTAAGGCCGGGGCACAAGTGCGGGCTAGGCTTAATGCCTGGGCACAAGTGCGGGCTGGGCTTAAGGCCTGGGCACAAGTGCGGGCTGGGCTTAAGGCCTGGGCACAAGTGCGGGCTGGGCTTAAGGCCTGGGCACAAGTGCGGGCTGGGCTTAAGGCCTGGGCACAAGTGCGGGCTGGGCTTAAGGCCTGGGCACAAGTGCGGGCTGGGCTTAAGGCCTGGGCACAAGTGCGGGCTGGGCTTAAGGCCTGGGCACAAGTGCGGGCTGGGCTTAAGGCCTGGGCACAAGTGCGGGCTAGGCTTAAGGCCTGGGCACAAGTGCGGGCTAGGCTTAAGGCCTGGGCACAAGTGCGGGCTAGGCTTAAGGCCTGGGCACAAGTGCGGGCTAGGCTTAAGGCCTGGGCACAAGTGCGGGCTAGGCTTAAGGCCTGGGCACAATTGCGGGCTAGGCTTAAGGCCTGGGCACAATTGCGGGCTAGGCTTAAGGCCTGGGCACAAGTGCGGGCTAGGCTTAAGGCCTGGGCACAAGTGCGGGCTAGGCTTAAGGCCTGGGCACAAGTGCGGGCTAGGCTTAAGGCCTGGGCACAATTGCGGGCTAGACTTAAGGCCTGGGCACAAGTGCGGGCTAGGCTTAAGGCCTGGGCACAAGTGCGGGCTAGGCTTAAGGCCGGGGCACAAGTGCGGGCTAGGCTTAAAGCCGGGGCACAAGTGCGGGCTAGGCTTAAGGCCGGGGCACAAGTGCGGGCTAGGCTTAAGGCCGGGGCACAAGTGCGGGCTAGGCTTAAGGCCGGGGCACAAGTGCGGGCTAGGCTTAAGGCCGGGGCACAAGTGCGGGCTAGGCTTAAGGCCGGGGCACAAGTGCGGGCTAGGCTTAAGGCCGGGGCACAAGTGCGGGCTAGGCTTAAGGCCGGGGCACAAGTGCGGGCTAGGCTTAAGGCCGGGGCACAAGTGCGGGCTAGGCTTAAGGCCGGGGCACAAGTGCGGGCTAGGCTTAAGGCCGGGGCACAAGTACGGGCTAGGCTTAAGGCCTGGGCACAAGTGCGTCTAGGCTTAAGGCCTGGGCACAAGTGCGGGCTAGGCTTAAGGCCTGGGCACAAGTGCAGGCTAGGCTTAAGGCCTGGGCACAAGTGCGGGCTAGGCTTAAGGCCTGGGCACAAGTGCAGGCTAGGCTTAAGGCCGGGGCACAAGTGCTGGCTAGGCTTAAGGCATACAGCCAACTCTTTGAACTTTTTGCATAAAGGGTTAGGCACCCATAGGGGTGAAGAGCTATCTTTCACCCCTCTACTCTGTACTTGGACATTTAGGACTAGATCCTTTGTTGTACAGTGCGGAGCCTCTCCATAACCCCATGCTCCAAGCGACCAGGCACTTCTTGTCTGTCCTCCGTAAATGGGTAATGCCTTCTTCACCAATTACAGTCGTGCATGCGCATTCAGACGGGACAAGAGCGAAGAGCGTAAAGCTGGCCCTATGTGCATAACCTACATGAAGCTGAAGACAAAAACAAACAAACAAGCATTCAAGGGGCTCAAAAGTGCGGGCTAGGCTTAAGGCCTGGGCACAAGTGCGGGCTAGGCTTAAGGCCTGGGCACAAGTGCGGGCTGGGCTTAAGGCCTGGGCACAAGTGCGGGCTGGGCTTAAGGCCTGGGCACAAGTGCGGGCTGGGCTTAAGGCCTGGGCACAAGTGCGGGCTGGGCTTAAGGCCTGGGCACAAGTGCGGGCTGGGCTTAAGGCCTGGGCACAAGTGCGGGCTGGGCTTAAGGCCTGGGCACAAGTGCGGGCTGGGCTTAAGGCCTGGGCACAAGTGCGGGCTGGGCTTAAGGCCTGGGCACAAGTGCGGGCTAGGCTTAAGGCCTGGGCACAAGTGCGGGCTAGGCTTAAGGCCTGGGCACAAGTGCGGGCTAGGCTTAAGGCCTGGGCACAAGTGCGGGCTAGGCTTAAGGCCTGGGCACAATTGCGGGCTAGGCTTAAGGCCTGGGCACAAGTGCAGGCTAGGCTTAAGGCCTGGGCACAAGTGCGGGCTAGGCTTAAGGCCTGGGCACAATTGCGGGCTAGGCTTAAGGCCTGGGCACAAGTGCGGGCTAGGCTTAAGGCCTGGGCACAAGTGCGGGCTAGGCTTAAGGCCGGGGCACAAGTGCGGGCTAGGCTTAAAGCCGGGGCACAAGTGCGGGCTAGGCTTAAGGCCGGGGCACAAGTGCGGGCTAGGCTTAAGGCCGGGGCACAAGTGCGGGCTAGGCTTAAGGCCGGGGCACAAGTGTGGGCTAGGCTTAAGGCCGGGGCACAAGTGCGGGCTAGGCTTAAGGCCGGGGCACAAGTGCGGGCTAGGCTTAAGGCCGGGGCACAAGTGCGGGCTAGGCTTAAGGCCGGGGCACAAGTGCGGGCTAGGCTTAAGGCCGGGGCACAAGTGCGGGCTAGGCTTAAGGCCGGGGCACAAGTGCGGGCTAGGCTTAAGGCCTGGGCACAAGTGCGTCTAGGCTTAAGGCCTGGGCACAAGTGCGGGCTAGGCTTAAGGCCTGGGCACAAGTGCGGGCTAGGCTTAAGGCCTGGGCACAAGTGCGGGCTAGGCTTAAGGCTTGGGCACAAGTGCGGGCTAGGCTTAAGGCCTGGGCACAAGTGCGGGCTAGGCTTAAGGCCTGGGCACAAGTGCGGGCTAGGCTTAAGGCCTGGGCACTATTTCGGGCTAGGCTTAAGGCCTGGGCACTATTTCGGGCTAGGCTTAAGGCCTGGGCACAAGTGCGGGCTAGACTTAAGGCCGGGGCACAAGTGCGGGCTAGACTTAAGGCCTGGGCACAAGTGCGGGCTAGGCTTAAGGCCGGGGCACAAGTGCGGGCTAGGCTTAAGGCCTGGGCACAAGTGCGGGCTAGGCTTAAGGCCTGGGCACAAGTGCGGGCTAGGCTTAAGGCCTGGGCACAAGTGCAGTGCTGGCTAGGATCAAGGCAGGGGGCACAAGTGCTGGCTAGGCTTAAGGCATACAGCCAACTCTTTGCACTCTTTGCATAAAGGGTTAAGCACCCATAGGGGTGAAGAGCTAGCTTTCACCCCTCTACTCTGTACTTGGACATTTAGGACTAGATCCTTTGTTGTACAGTGCGGAGCCTCTCCATAACCCCATGCTCCAAGCGACCAGGCACTTCTTGTCTGTAATCCGTAAATGGGTAATGCCTTCTTCACCAATTACAGTCATGCATGCGCATTCAGACGGGACAAGAGCGAAGAGCGTAAAGCTGGCCCTATGTGCATAACCAACATGAAGCTGAAGACAAAAACAAACAAACAAGCATTCAAGGGGCTCAAAAGTGCGGGCTAGGCTTAAGGCCTGGGCACAAGTGCGGGCTAGGCTTAAGGCCTGGGCACAAGTGCGGGCTAGGCTTAAGGCCTGGGCACAAGTGCGGGCTGGGCTTAAGGCCTGGGCACAAGTGCAGGCTGGGCTTAAGGCCGGGGCACAAGTGCGGGCTGGGCTTAAGGCCGGGGCACAAGTGCGGGCTGGGCTTAAGGCCTGGGCACAAGTGCGGGCTGGGCTTAGGGCCTGGGCACAAGTGCGGGCTGGGCTTAAGGCCTGGGCACAAGTGCGGGCTGGGCTTAAGGCCTGGGCACAAGTGCGGGCTGGGCTTAAGGCCTGGGCACAAGTGCGGGCTGATCTTAAGGCCTGGGCACAAGTGCAGGCTGGGCTTAAGGCCTGGGCACAAGTGCGGGCTAGGCTTAAGGCCTGGGCACAAGTGCGGGCTAGGCTTAAGGCCTGGGCACAAGTGCGGGCTAGGCTTAAGGCCTGGGCACAAGTGCGGGCTAGGCTTAAGGCCTGGGCACAAGTGCGGGTTAGGCTTGAGGCCTGGGCACAAGTGCGGGCTAGGCTTAAGGCCTGGGCACAAGTGCGGGCTAGGCTTAAGGCCTGGGCACAAGTGCGGGCTAGGCTTAAGGCCTGGGCACAAGTGCGGGCTAGGCTTAAGGCCTGGGCACAAGTGCTGGCTAGGCTTAAGGCCTGGGCACAAGTGCGGGCTAGGCTTAAGGCCTGGGCACAAGTGCGGGCTAGGCTTAAGGCCGGGGCACAAGTGCGAGCTAGGCTTAAGGCCGGGGCACAAGTGCGGGCTAGGCTTAAGGCCGGGGCACAAGTGCGGGCTAGGCTTAAGGCCGGGGCACAAGTGCGGGCTAGGCTTAAGGCCGGGGCACAAGTGCGGGCTAGGCTTAAGGCCTGGGCACAAGTGCGGGCTAGGCTTAAGGCCTGGGCACAAGTGCGGGCTAGGCTTAAGGCCTGGGCACAAGTGCGGGCTAGGCTTAAGGCCTGGGCACAAGTGCAGTGCTGGCTAGGATCAAGGCAGGGGGCACAAGTGCTGGCTAGGCTTAAGGCATGGGCACAAGTGCTGGCTAGGCTTAAGGCATACAGCTAACTCTTTGCACTCTTTGCATAAAGGGTTAGGCACCCATAGGGGTGAAGAGCTAGCTTTCACCCCTCTACTCTGTACTTGGACATTTAGGACTAGATCCTTTGTTGTACAGTGCGGAGCCTCTCCATAACCCCATGCTCCAAGCGACCAGGCACTTCTTGTCTGTCCTCCGTAAATGGGTAATGCCTTCTTCCCCAATTACAGTCGTGCATGCGCATTCAGACGGGACAAGAGCGAAGAGCGTAAAGCTGGCCCTGTGCATAACCAACATGAAGCTGAAGACAAAAACAAACAAACAAGCATTCAAGGGGCTCAAAAGTGCGGGCTAGGCTTAAGGCCTGGGCACAAGTGCGGGCTAGGCTTAAGGCCTGGGCACAAGTGCGGGCTAGGCTTAAGGCCTGGGCACAAGTGCGGGCTAGGCTTAAGGCCTGGGCACAAGTGCGGGCTAGGCTTAAGGCCTGGGCACAAGTGCGGGCTAGGCTTAACGCCTGGGCACAAGTGCGGGCTAGGCTTAAGGCCGGGGCACAAGTGCGGGCTAGGCTTAAGGCCGGGGCACAAGTGCGGGCTAGGCTTAAGGCCGGGGCACAAGTGCGGGCTAGGCTTAATGCCGGGGCACAAGTGCGGGCTAGGATTAAGGCCGGGGCACAAGTGCGGGCTAGGCTTAAGGCCAGGGCACAAGTGCGGGCTAGGCTTAAGGCCTGGGCACAAGTGCGGGCTAGGCTTAAGGCCTGGGCACAAGTGCGGGCTAGGCTTAAGGCCGGGGCACAAGTGCGGGCAAGGCTTAAGGCCGGGGCACAAGTGCGGGCAAGGCTTAAGGCCGGGGCACAAGTGCGGGCAAGGCTTAAGGCCGGGGCACAAGTGCGGGCTAGGCTTAAGACCGGGGCACAAGTGCGGGCTAGGCTTAAGGCCGGGGCACAAGTGCGGGCTAGGCTTAAGGCCGGGGCACAAGTGCGGGCAAGGCTTAAGGCCGGGGCACAAGTGCGGGCTAGGCTTAAGGCCGGGGCACAAGTGCGGGCTAGGCTTAAGGCCTGGGCACAAGTGCGGGCTAGGATTAAGGACTGGGCACAAGTGCGGGCTAGGCTTAAGGCCTGGGCACAAGTGCGGGCTAGGCTTAAGGCCTGGGCACAAGTGCGGGCTAGGCTTAAGGCCTGGGCACAAGTGCGGGCTAGGCTTAGGGCCGGGGCACAAGTGCGGGCTAGGCTTAAGGCCGGGGCACAAGTGCGGGCAAGGCTTAAGGCCGGGGCACAAGTGCGGGCTAGGCTTAAGGCATGGGCACAAGTGCGGGCTAGGCTTAAGGCCTGGGCACAAGTGCGGGCTAGGCTTAAGGCCTGGGCACAAGTGCGGGCTGGGCTTAAGGCCTGGGCACAAGTGCAGGCTAGGCTTAAGGCCTGGGCACAAGTGCGGGCTAGGCTTAAGGCCTGGGCACAAGTGCGGGCTAGGCTTAAGGCCTGGGCACAAGTGCGGGCTAGGCTTAAGGCCTGGGCACAAGTGCGGGCTAGGCTTAAGGCCTGGGCACAAGTGCGGGCTAGGCTTAAGGCCTGGGCACAAGTGCGGGCTAGGCTTAAGGCCTGGGCACAAGTGCGGGCTAGGCGTAAGGCCTGGGCACAAGTGCAGTGCTGGCTAGGATCAAGGCAGGGGGCACAAGTGCTGGCTAGGCTTAAGGCATGGGCACAAGTGCTGGCTAGGCTTAAGGCATACAGCTAACTCTTTGCACTCTTTGCATAAAGGGTTAGGCACCCATAGGGGTGAAGAGCTAGCTTTCACCCCTCTACTCTGTACTTGGACATTTAGGACTAGATCCTTTGTTGTACAGTGCGGAGCCTCTCCATAACCCCATGCTCCAAGCGACCAGGCACTTCTTGTCTGTCCTCCGTAAATGGGTAATGCCTTCTTCCCCAATTACAGTCGTGCATGCGCATTCAGACGGGACAAGAGCGAAGAGCGTAAAGCTGGCCCTATGTGCATAACCAACATGAAGCTGAAGACAAAAACAAACAAACAAGCATTCAAGGGGCTCAAAAGTGCGGGCTAGGCTTAAGGCCTGGGCACAAGTGTGGGCTAGGCTTAAGGCCTGGGCACAAGTGCGGGCTAGGCTTAAGGCCGGGGCACAAGTGCGGGCTAGGCTTAAGGCCGGGGCACAAGTGCGGGCTAGGCTTAAGGCCGGGGCACAAGTGCGGGCTAGGCTTAAGGCCGGGGCACAAGTGCGGGCTGGGCTTAAGGCCTGGGCACAAGTGCGGGCTGGGCTTAAGCCCGGGGCACAAGTGCGGGCTGGGCTTAAGGCCGGGGCACAAGTGTGGGCTGGGCTTAAGGCCGGGGCACAAGTGCGGGCTGGGCTTAAGGCCGGGGCACAAGTGCGGGCTGGGCTTAAGGCCGGGGCACAAGTGCGGGCTAGGCTTAAGGCCTGGGCACAAGTGCGGGCTAGGCTTAAGGCCTGGGCACAAGTGCGGGCTAGGCTTAAGGCCTGGGCACAAGTGCGGGCTAGGCTTAAGGCCTGGGAACAAGTGCGGGCTAGGCTTAAGGCCTGGGCACAAGTGCGGGCTAGGCTTAAGGCCGGGGCACAAGTGCGGGCTAGGTTTAAGGCCGGGGCACAAGTGCGGGCTAGGTTTAAGGCCGGGGCACAAGTGCGGGCTAGGCTTAAGGCCTGGGCACAAGTGCGGGCTAGGCTTAAGGCCTGGGCACAAGTGCGGGCTAGGCTTAAGGCCGGGGCACAAGTGCGGGCTAGGCTTAAGGCCGAAGCACAAGTGCGGGCTAGGCTTAAGGCCTGGGCACAAGTGCGGGCTAGGCTTAAGGCCTGGGCACAAGTGCGGGCTAGGCTTAAGGCCTGAGCACAAGTGCGGGCTAGGCTTAAGGCCTGGGCACAAGTGCGGGATAGGCTTAAGGCCTGGGCACAAGTGCGGGCTAGGCTTAAGGCCTGGGCACAAGTGCGGGCTAGGCTTAAGGCCGGGGCACAAGTGCGGGCTAGGCTTAAGGCCGAAGCACAAGTGCGGGCTAGGCTTAAGGCCTGGGCACAAGTGCGGGCTAGGCTTAAGGCCGGGGCACAAGTGCGGGCTAGGCTTAAGGCCTGGGCACAAGTGCGGGCTAGGCTTAAGGCCTGAGCACAAGTGCGGGCTAGACTTAAGGCCTGGGCACAAGTGCGGGATAGACTTAAGGCCTGGGCACAAGTGCGGGATAGGCTTAAGGCCTGGGCACAAGTGCGGGCTAGGCTTAAGGCCTGGGCACAAGTGCGGGCTAGGCTTAAGGCCTAGGCACAAGTGCGGGCTAGGCTTAAGGCTTGGGCACAAGTGCGGGCTAGGCTTAAGGCCTGGGCACAAGTGCGGGCTAGGCTTAAGGCCAGAGCACAAGTGCGGGCTAGGCTTAAGGCCGGGGCACAAGTGCGGGCTAGGCTTAAGGCCGGGGCACAAGTACGGGCTAGGCTTAAGGCCGGGGCACAAGTGCGGGCTAGGCTTAAGGCCGGGGCACAAGTGCGGGCTAGGCTTAAGGCCGGGGCACAAGTGCGGGCTAGGCTTAAGGCCGGGGCACAAGTGCGGGCTAGGCTTAAGGCCGGGGCACAAGTGCGGGCTAGGCTTAAGGCCGGGGCACAAGTGCGGGCTAGGCTTAAGGCCGGGGCACAAGTGCGGGCTAGGCTTAAGGCCGGGGCACAAGTGCGGGCTAGGCTTAAGGCCGGGGCACAAGTGCGGGCTAGGCTTAAGGCCGGGGCACAAGTGCGGGCTAGGCTTAAGGCCGGGGCACAAGTGCGGGCTAGGCTTAAGGCCGGGGCACAAGTGCGGGCTAGGCTTAAGGCCGGGGCACAAGTGCGGGCTAGGCTTAAGGCCGGGGCACAAGTGCGGGCTAGGCTTAAGGCCGGGGCACAAGTGCGGGCTAGGCTTAAGGCCGGGGCACAAGTGCGGGCTAGGCTTAAGGCCGGGGCACAAGTGCGGGCTAGGCTTAAGGCCGGGGCACAAGTGCGGGCTAGGCTTAAGGCCGGGGCACAAGTGCGGGCTAGGCTTAAGGCCGGGGCACAAGTGCGGGCTAGGCTTAAGGCCGGGGCACAAGTGCAGGCTAGGCTTAAGGCCGGGGCACAAGTGCGGGCTAGGCTTAAGGCCGGGGCACAAGTGCGGGCTAGGCTTAAGGCCGGGGCACAATTGCGGGCTAGGCTTAAGGCCGGGGCACAAGTGCTGGCTAGGCTTAAGGCATACAGCCAACTCTTTGCACTTTTTGCATAAAGGGTTAGGCACCCATAGGGGTGAAGAGCTATCTTTCACCCCTCTACTCTGTACTTGGACATTTAGGACTAGATCCTTTGTTGTACAGTGCGGAGCCTCTCCATAACTCCATGCTCCAAGCGACCAGGCACTTCTTGTCTGTCCTCCGTAAATGGGTAATGCCTTCTTCACCAATTACAGTCGTGCATGCGCATTCAGACGGGACAAGAGCGAAGAGCGTAAAGCTGGCCCTATGTGCATAACCAACATGAAGCTGAAGACAAAAACAAACAAACAAGCATTCAAGGGGCTCAAAAGTGCGGGCTAGGCTTAAGGCCTGGGCACAAGTGCGGGCTAGGATTAAGGCCTGGGCACAAGTGCGGGCTAGGTTTAAGGCCGGGGCACAAGTGCGGGCTAGGTTTAAGGCCGGGGCACAAGTGCGGGCTAGGCTTAAGGCCTGGGCACAAGTGCAGGCTAGGCTTAAGGCCTGGGCACAAGTGCGGGCTAGGCTTAAGGCCGGGGCACAAGTGCGGGCTAGGCTTAAGGCCTGGGCACAAGTGCGGGCTAGGCTTAAGGCCTGGGCACAAGTGCGGGCTAGGCTTAAGGCCTGGGCACAAGTGCGGGCTAGGCTTAAGGCCTGAGCACAAGTGCGGGCTAGGCTTAAGGCCTGGGCACAAGTGCGGGATAAGCTTAAGGCCTGGGCACAAGTGCGGGCTAGGCTTAAGGCCTGGGCACAAGTGCGGGCTAGGCTTAAGGCCGGGGCACAAGTGCGGGCTAGGCTTAAGGCCGAAGCACAAGTGCGGGCTAGGCTTAAGGCCTGGGCACAAGTGCGGGCTAGGCTTAAGGCCGGGGCACAAGTGCGGGCTAGGCTTAAGGCCTGGGCACAAGTGCGGGCTAGGCTTAAGGCCTGAGCACAAGTGCGGGCTAGACTTAAGGCCTGGGCACAAGTGCGGGATAGACTTAAGGCCTGGGCACAAGTGCGGGATAGGCTTAAGGCCTGGGCACAAGTGCGGGCTAGGCTTAAGGCCTGGGCACAAGTGCGGGCTAGGCTTAAGGCCTAGGCACAAGTGCGGGCTAGGCTTAAGGCTTGGGCACAAGTGCGGGCTAGGCTTAAGGCCTGGGCACAAGTGCGGGCTAGGCTTAAGGCCAGAGCACAAGTGCGGGCTAGGCTTAAGGCCGGGGCACAAGTGCGGGCTAGGCTTAAGGCCGGGGCACAAGTACGGGCTAGGCTTAAGGCCGGGGCACAAGTACGGGCTAGGCTTAAGGCCGGGGCACAAGTGCGGGCTAGGCTTAAGGCCGGGGCACAAGTGCGGGCTAGGCTTAAGGCCGGGGCACAAGTGCGGGCTAGGCTTAAGGCCGGGGCACAAGTGCGGGCTAGGCTTAAGGCCGGGGCACAAGTGCGGGCTAGGCTTAAGGCCAGGGCACAAGTGCGGGCTAGGCTTAAGGCCGGGGCACAAGTGCGGGCTAGGCTTAAGGCCGGGGCACAAGTGCGGGCTAGGCTTAAGGCCGGGGCACAAGTGCGGGCTAGGCTTAAGGCCGGGGCACAAGTGCGGGCTAGGCTTAAGGCCGGGGCACAAGTGCGGGCTAGGCTTAAGGCCGGGGCACAAGTGCGGGCTAGGCTTAAGGCCGGGGCACAAGTGCGGGCTAGGCTTAAGGCCGGGGCACAAGTGCGGGCTAGGCTTAAGGCCGGGGCACAAGTGCGGGCTAGGCTTAAGGCCGGGGCACAAGTGCGGGCTAGGCTTAAGGCCGGGGCACAAGTGCGGGCTAGGCTTAAGGCCGGGGCACAAGTGCGGGCTAGGCTTAAGGCCGGGGCACAAGTGCAGGCTAGGCTTAAGGCCGGGGCACAAGTGCGGGCTAGGCTTAAGGCCGGGGCACAAGTGCGGGCTAGGCTTAAGGCCGGGGCACAATTGCGGGCTAGGCTTAAGGCCGGGGCACAAGTGCTGGCTAGGCTTAAGGCATACAGCCAACTCTTTGCACTTTTTGCATAAAGGGTTAGGCACCCATAGGGGTGAAGAGCTATCTTTCACCCCTCTACTCTGTACTTGGACATTTAGGACTAGATCCTTTGTTGTACAGTGCGGAGCCTCTCCATAACTCCATGCTCCAAGCGACCAGGCACTTCTTGTCTGTCCTCCGTAAATGGGTAATGCCTTCTTCACCAATTACAGTCGTGCATGCGCATTCAGACGGGACAAGAGCGAAGAGCGTAAAGCTGGCCCTATGTGCATAACCAACATGAAGCTGAAGACAAAAACAAACAAACAAGCATTCAAGGGGCTCAAAAGTGCGGGCTAGGCTTAAGGCCTGGGCACAAGTGCGGGCTAGGATTAAGGCCTGGGCACAAGTGCGGGCTGGGCTTAAGGCCTGGGCACAAGTGCGGGCTGGGCTTAAGGCCTGGGCACAAGTGCGGGCTGGGCTTAAGGCCTGGGCACAAGTGCGGGCTGGGCTTAAGGCCTGGGCACAAATGCGGGCTGGGCTTAAGGCCTGGGCACAAGTGCGGGCTGGGCTTAAGGCCTGGGCACAAGTGCGGGCTGGGCTTAAGGCCTGGGCACAAGTGCGGGCTGGGCTTAAGGCCTGGGCACAAGTGCGGGCTGGGCTTAAGGCCTGGGCACAAGTGCGGGCTGGGCTTAAGGCCTGGGCACAAGTGCGGGCTAGGCTTAAGGCCTGGGCACAAGTGCGGGCTAGGCTTAAGGCCTGGGCACAAGTGCGGGCTAGGCTTAAGGCCTGGGCACAAGTGCGGGCTAGGCTTAAGGCCTGGGCACAAGTGCGGGCTAGGCTTAAGGCCTGGGCACAAGTGCGGGCTAGGCTTAAGGCCGGGGCACAAGTGCGGGCTAGGCTTAAGGCCGGGGCACAAGTGCGGGCTAGGCTTAAGGCCGGGGCACAAGTGCGGGCTAGGCTTAAGGCCGGGGCACAAGTGCGGGCTAGGCTTAAGGCCGGGGCACAAGTGCGGGCTAGGCTTAAGGCCAGGGCACAAGTGCGGACTAGGCTTAAGGCCGGGGCACAAGTGCGGGCTAGGCTTAAGGCCGGGGCACAAGTGCGGGCTAGGCTTAAGGCCGGGGCAAAATTGCGGGCTAGGTTTAAGGCCGGGGCACAATTGCGGGCTAGGCTTAAGGCCGGGGCACAAGTGCGGGCTAGGCTTAAGGCCTGGGCACAAGTGCGGGCTAGGCTTAAGGCCTGGGCACAAGTGCGGGCTAGGCTTAAGGCCTGGGCACTATTTCGGGCTAGGCTTAAGGCCTGGGCACAAGTGCGGGCTAGGCTTAAGGCCTGGGCACAAGTGCGGGCTAGGCTTAAGGCCGGGGCACAAGTGCGGGCTAGGCTTAAATCCGGGGCTCAAGTGCGGGCTAGGCTTAAGGCCGGGGCACAAGTGCGGGCTAGGCTTAAGGCATGGGCACAAGTGCAGGCTAAGCTTAAGGCCTGGGCACAATTGCGGGCTAGGCTTAAGGCCTGGGCACAAGTGCGGGCTAGGCTTAAGGCCTGGGCACAAGTGCGGGCTAGGCTGAAGGCCGGGGCACAAGTGCGGGCTAGGCTTAAAGCTGGGGCACAAGTGCGGGCTAGGCTTAAGGCCGGGGCACAAGTGCGGGCTAGGCTTAAGGCCGGGGCACAAGTGCGGGCTAGGCTTAAGGCCGGGGCACAAGTGCGGGCTAGGCTTAAGGCCGGGGCACAAGTGCGGGCTAGGCTTAAGGCCGGGGCACAAGTGCGGCCTAGGCTTAAGGCCGGGGCACAAGTGCGGGCTAGGCTTAAGGCCGGGGCACAAGTGCGGGCTAGGCTTAAGGCCGGGGCACAAGTACGGGCTAGGCTTAAGGCCTGGGCACAAGTGCGTCTAGGCTTAAGGCCTGGGCACAAGTGCGGGCTAGGCTTAAGGCCTGGGCACAAGTGCGGGCTAGGCTTAAGGCTTGGGCACAAGTGCGGGCTAGGCTTAAGGCCTGGGCACAAGTGCGGGCTAGGCTTAAGGCCTGGGCACAAGTGCGGGCTAGGCTTAAGGCCTGGGCACTATTTCGGGCTAGGCTTAAGGCCTGGGCACTATTTCGGGCTAGGCTTAAGGCCTGGGCACAAGTGCGGGCTAGACTTAAGGCCGGGGCACAAGTGCGGGCTAGGCTTAAGGCCAGGGCACAAGTGTGGGCTAGGCTTAAGGCCGGGGCACAAGTGCGGGCTAGGCTTAAGGCCTGGGCACAAGTGCGGGCTAGGCTTAAGGCCTGGGCACAAGTGCGGGCTAGGCTTAAGGCCTGGGCACAAGTGCAGTGCTGGCTAGGATCAAGGCAGGGGGCACAAGTGCTGGCTAGGCTTAAGGCATGGGCACAAGTGCTGGCTAGGCTTAAGGCATACAGCCAACTCTTTGCACTCTTTGCATAAAGGGTTAAGCACCCATAGGGGTGAAGAGCTAGCTTTCACCCCTCTACTCTGTACTTGGACATTTAGGACTAGATCCTTTGTTGTACAGTGCGGAGCCTCTCCATAACCCCATGCTCCAAGCGACCAGGCACTTCTTGTCTGTCCTCCGTAAATGGGTAATGCCTTCTTCACCAATTACAGTCGTGCATGCGCATTCAGATGGGACAAGAGCGAAGAGCGTAAAGCTGGCCCTATGTGCATAACCAACATGAAGCTGAAGACAAAAACAAACAAACAAGCATTCAAGGGGCTCAAAAGTGCGGGCTATGCTTAAGGCCTGGGCACAAGTGCGGGCTAGGCTTAAGGCCAGGGCACAAGTGCGGGCTAGGCTTAAGGCCTGGGCACAAGTGCGGGCTAGGCTTAAGGCCTGGGCACAAGTGCGGGCTAGGCTTAAGGCCTGGGCACAAGTGCGGGCTGGGCTTAAGGCCGGGGCACAAGTGCGGGCTGGGCTTAAGGCCGGGGCACAAGTGCGGGCTGGGCTTAAGGCCTGGGCACAAGTGCGGGCTGGGCTTAAGGCCTGGGCACAAGTGCGGGCTGGGCATAAGGCCTGGGCACAAGTGCGGGCTGGGCTTAAGGCCTGGGCACAAGTGCGGGCTGGGCTTAAGGCCTGGGCACAAGTGCGGGCTGATCTTAAGGCCTGGGCACAAGTGCGGGCTGGGCTTAAGGCCTGGGCACAAGTGCGGGCTGGGCTTAAGGCCTGGGCACAAGTGCGGGCTAGGCTTAAGGCCTGGGCACAAGTGCGGGCTAGGCTTAAGGCCGGGGCACAAGTGCGGGCTAGGCTTAAGGCCGGGGCACAAGTGCGGGCTAGGCTTAAGGCCGGGGCACAAGTGCGGGCTAGGCTTAAGGCCGGGGCACAAGTGCGGGCTAGGCTTAGGGCCGGGGCACAAGTGCGGGCTAGGCTTAAGGCCGGGGCACAAGTGCGGGCTAGGCTTAAGGCCGGGGCACAAGTGCGGGCTAGGCTTAAGGCCGGGGCACAAGTGCGGGCTAGGCTTAAGGCCTGGGCACAAGTGCGGGCTAGGCTTAAGGCCGGGGCACAAGTGCGGGCTAGGCTTAAGGCCGGGGCACAAGTGCGGGCTAGGCTTAAGGCCGGGGCACAATTGCGGGCTAGGCTTAAGGCCGGGGCACAAGTGAGGGCTAGGCTTAAGGCCTGGGCACTATTTCGGGCTAGGCTTAAGGACTGGGCACAAGTGCGGGCTAGGCTTAAGGCCTGGGCACTATTTCAGGCTAGGCTTAAGGCCTGGGCACAAGTGCGGGCTAGGCTTAAGGCCTGGGCACAAGTGCGGGCTAGGCTTAAGGCCTGGGCACAAGTGCGGGCTAGGCTTAAGGCCTTGGCACAAGTGCGGGCTAGGCTTAAGGCCTGGGCACAAGTGCGGGCTAGGCTTAAGGCCTGGGCACAAGTGCGGGCTAGGCTTAAGGCCTGGGCACAAGTGCGGGCTAGGCTTAAGGCCGGGGCACAAGTGCGGGCTAGGCTTAAGGCCGGGGCACAAGTGCGGGCTAGGCTTAAGGCCTGGGCACAAGTGCGGGCTAGGCTTAAGGCCTGGGCACAAGTGCGGGCTAGGCTTAAAGCCTGGGCACAAGTGCGGGCTAGGCTTAAGGCCTGGGCACAAGTGCGGGCTAGGCTTAAGGCCTGGGCACAAGTGCGGGCTAGGCTTAAGGCCTGGGCACAAGTGCGGGCTAGGCTTAAGGCCTGGGCACAAGTGCGGGCTAGGCTTAAGGCCTGGGCACAAGTGCGGGCTAGGCTTAATGCCTGGGCACAAGTGCGGGCTAGGCTTAAGGCCTGGGTAAAAGTGCAGTGCTGGCTAGGATCAAGGCAGGGGGCACTAGTGCTGGCTAGGCTTAAGGCATGGGCACAATTGCGAGCTAGGCTTAAGGCCTGGGCACAAGTGCGGGCTAGGCTTAAGGCCTGGGCACAAGTGCGGGCTAGGCTTAAGGCCTGGGCAAAAGTGTGGGCTAGGCTTAACGCCTGGGCACAAGTGCGGGCTAGGCTTAAAGCCGGGGCACAAGTGCGGGCTAGGCTTAAGGCCTGGGCACAAGTGCGGGCTAGGCTTAAGGCCTGGGCACAAGTGCGGGCTAGGCTTAAGGCCTGGGCACAAGTGCGGGCTAGGCTTAAGGCCTGGGCACAAGTGCGGGTTAGGCTTACGGCCTGGGCACAAGTGCGGGCTAGGCTTAAGGCCTGGGCACAAGTGCGGGCTAGGCTTAAGACCTGGGCACAAGTGCTGGCTAGGCTTAAGGCCTGGGCACAAGTGCGGGCTAGGCTTAAAGCCGGGGCACAAGTGCGGGCTAGGCTTAAGGCCTGGGCACAAGTGCGGGCTAGGCTTAAGGCCTGGGCACAAGTGCGGGCTAGGCTTAAGGCCTGGGCACAAGTGCGGGTTAGGCTTAAGGCCTGGGCACAAGTGCGGGCTAGGCTTAAGGCCTGGGCACAAGCGCGGGCTAGGCTTAAGGCCTGGGCACAAGTGCGGGCTAGGCTTAAGGCCTGGGCACAAGTGCGGGCTAGGCTTAAGGCCTGGGCACAAGTGCGGGCTAGGCTTAATGCCTGGGCACAAGTGCGGGCTAGGCTTAAGGCCTGGGTAAAAGTGCAGTGCTGGCTAGGATCAAGGCAGGGGGCACTAGTGCTGGCTAGGCTTAAGGCATGGGCACAATTGCGAGCTAGGCTTAAGGCCTGGGCACAAGTGCGGGCTAGGCTTAAGGCCTGGGCACAAGTGCGGGCTAGGCTTAAGGCCTGGGCAAAAGTGTGGGCTAGGCTTAACGCCTGGGCACAAGTGCGGGCTAGGCTTAAAGCCGGGGCACAAGTGCGGGCTAGGCTTAAGGCCTGGGCACAAGTGCGGGCTAGGCTTAAGGCCTGGGCACAAGTGCGGGCTAGGCTTAAGGCCTGGGCACAAGTGCGGGCTAGGCTTAAGGCCTGGGCACAAGTGCGGGTTAGGCTTACGGCCTGGGCACAAGTGCGGGCTAGGCTTAAGGCCTGGGCACAAGTGCGGGCTAGGCTTAAGGCCTGGGCACAAGTGCTGGCTAGGCTTAAGGCCTGGGCACAAGTGCGGGCTAGGCTTAAAGCCGGGGCACAAGTGCGGGCTAGGCTTAAGGCCTGGGCACAAGTGCGGGCTAGGCTTAAAGCCTGGGCACAAGTGCGGGCTAGGCTTAAGGCCTGGGCACAAGTGCGGGTTAGGCTTAAGGCCTGGGCACAAGTGCGGGCTAGGCTTAAGGCCTGGGCACAAGTGCGGGCTAGGCTTAAGGCCTGGGCACAAGTGCTGGCTAGGCTTAAGGCCTGGGCACAAGTGCGGGCTAGGCTTAAGGCCTGGGCACAAGTGCGGGCTAGGCTTAAGGCCGGGGCACAAGTGCGGGCTAGGCTTAAGGCCGGGGCACAAGTGCGGGCTAGGCTTAAGGCCGGGGCACAAGTGCGGGCTAGGCTTAAGGCCGGGGCACAAGTGCGGGCTAGGCTTAAGGCCTGGGCACAAGTGCTGGCTAGGCTTAAGGCCTGGGCACAAGTGCGGGCTAGGCTTAAGGCCTGGGCACAAGTGCGGGCTAGACTTAAGGCCGGGGCACAAGTGCGGGCTAGGCTTAAGGCCGGGGCACAAGTGCGGGCTAGGCTTAAGGCCGGGGCACAAGTGCGGGCTAGGCTTAAGGACGGGGCACAAGTGCGGGCTAGGCTTAAGGCCTGGGCACAAGTGCGGGCTAGGCTTAAGGCCTGGGCACAAGTGCGGGCTAGGCTTAAGGCCTGGGCACAAGTGCAGTGCTGGCTAGGCTTAAGGCATGGGCACAAGTGCTGGCTAGGCTTAAGGCATACAGCTAACTCTTTGCACTCTTTGCATAAAGGGTTAGGCACCCATAGGGGTGAAGAGCTAGCTTTCACCCCTCTACTCTGTACTTGGACATTTAGGACTAGATCCTTTGTTGTACAGTGCGGAGCCTCTCCATAACCCCATGCTCCAAGCGACCAGGCACTTCTTGTCTGTCCTCCGTAAATGGGTAATGCCTTCTTCCCCAATTACAGTCGTGCATGCGCATTCAGACGGGACAAGAGCGAAGAGCGTAAAGCTGGCCCTGTGCATAACCAACATGAAGCTGAAGACAAAAACAAACAAACAAGCATTCAAGGGGCTCGAAAGTGCGGGCTAGGCTTAAGGCCTGGGCACAAGTGCGGGCTAGGCTTAAGGCCTGGGCACAAGTGCGGGCTAGGCTTAAGGCCTGGGCACAAGTGCGGGCTAGGCTTAAGGCCTGGGCACAAGTGCGGGCTAGGCTTAACGCCTGGGCACAAGTGCGGGCTAGGCTTAAGGCCTGGGCACAAGTGCGGGCTAGGCTTAAGGCCGGGGCACAAGTGCGGGCTAGGCTTAAGGCCGGGGCACAAGTGCGGGCTAGGCTTAAGGCCTGGGCACAAGTGCGGGCTAGGCTTAAGGCCGGGGCACAAGTGCGGGCAAGGCTTAAGGCCTGGGCACAAGTGCGGGCTAGGCTTAAGGCCGGGGCACAAGTGCGGGCAAGGCTTAAGGCCGGGGCACAAGTGCGGGCTAGGCTTAAGGCCGGGGCACAAGTGCGGGCTAGGCTTAAGGCCTGGGCACAAGTGCGGGCTAGGCTTAAGGCCTGGGCACAAGTGCGGGCTAGGCTTAAGGCCTGGGCACAAGTGCGGGCTAGGCGTAAGGCCTGGGCACAAGTGCAGTGCTGGCTAGGATCAAGGCAGGGGGCACAAGTGCTGGCTAGGCTTAAGGCATGGGCACAAGTGCTGGCTAGGCTTAAGGCATACAGCTAACTCTTTGCACTCTTTGCATAAAGGGTTAGGCACCCATAGGGGTGAAGAGCTAGCTTTCACCCCTCTACTCTGTACTTGGACATTTAGGACTAGATCCTTTGTTGTACAGTGCGGAGCCTCTCCATAACCCCATGCTCCAAGCGACCAGGCACTTCTTGTCTGTCCTCCGTAAATGGGTAATGCCTTCTTCCCCAATTACAGTCGTGCATGCGCATTCAGACGGGACAAGAGCGAAGAGCGTAAAGCTGGCCCTATGTGCATAACCAACATGAAGCTGAAGACAAAAACAAACAAACAAGCATTCAAGGGGCTCAAAAGTGCGGGCTAGGCTTAAGGCCTGGGCACAAGTGTGGGCTAGGCTTAAGGCCTGGGCACAAGTGCGGGCTAGGCTTAAGGCCGGGGCACAAGTGCGGGCTAGGCTTAAGGCCGGGGCACAAGTGCGGGCTAGGCTTAAGGCCGGGGCACAAGTGCGGGCTGGGCTTAAGGCCGGGGCACAAGTGCGGGCTGGGCTTAAGGCCTGGGCACAAGTGCGGGCTGGGCTTAAGCCCGGGGCACAAGTGCGGGCTGGGCTTAAGGCCGGGGCACAAGTGCGGGCTGGGCTTAAGGCCGGGGCACAAGTGCGGGCTGGGCTTAAGGCCGGGGCACAAGTGCGGGCTGGGCTTAAGGCCGGGGCACAAGTGCGGGCTAGGCTTAAGGCCGGGGCACAAGTGCGGGCTAGGCTTAAGGCCGGGGCACAAGTGCGGGCTAGGCTTAAGGCCGGTGCACAAGTGCGGGCTAGGCTTAAGGCCGAGCACAAGTGCGGGCTAGGCTTAAGGCCGGGGCACAAGTGCGGGCTAGGCTTAAGGCCTGGGCACAAGTGCGGGCTAGGCTTAAGGCCTGGGCACAAGTGCGGGCTAGGCTTAAGGCCTGGGAACAAGTGCGGGCTAGGCTTAAGGCCTGGGCACAAGTGCGGGCTAGGCTTAAGGCCGGGGCACAAGTGCGGGCTAGGTTTAAGGCCGGGGCACAAGTGCGGGCTAGGTTTAAGGCCGGGGCACAAGTGCGGGCTAGGCTTAAGGCCTGGGCACAAGTGCAGGCTAGGCTTAAGGCCTGGGCACAAGTGCGGGCTAGGCTTAAGGCCGGGGCACAAGTGCGGGCTAGGCTTAAGGCCGAAGCACAAGTGCGGGCTAGGCTTAAGGCCTGGGCACAAGTGCGGGCTAGGCTTAAGGCCTGGGCACAAGTGCGGGCTAGGCTTAAGGCCTGAGCACAAGTGCGGGCTAGGCTTAAGGCCTGGGCACAAGTGCGGGATAGGCTTAAGGCCTGGGCACAAGTGCGGGCTAGGCTTAAGGCCTGGGCACAAGTGCGGGCTAGGCTTAAGGCCGGGGCACAAGTGCGGGCTAGGCTTAAGGCCGAAGCACAAGTGCGGGCTAGGCTTAAGGCCTGGGCACAAGTGCGGGCTAGGCTTAAGGCCGGGGCACAAGTGCGGGCTAGGCTTAAGGCCTGGGCACAAGTGCGGGCTAGGCTTAAGGCCTGAGCACAAGTGCGGGCTAGACTTAAGGCCTGGGCACAAGTGCGGGATAGACTTAAGGCCTGGGCACAAGTGCGGGATAGGCTTAAGGCCTGGGCACAAGTGCGGGCTAGGCTTAAGGCCTGGGCACAAGTGCGGGCTAGGCTTAAGGCCTAGGCACAAGTGCGGGCTAGGCTTAAGGCTTGGGCACAAGTGCGGGCTAGGCTTAAGGCCTGGGCACAAGTGCGGGCTAGGCTTAAGGCCAGAGCACAAGTGCGGGCTAGGCTTAAGGCCGGGGCACAAGTGCGGGCTAGGCTTAAGGCCGGGGCACAAGTACGGGCTAGGCTTAAGGCCGGGGCACAAGTGCGGGCTAGGCTTAAGGCCGGGGCACAAGTGCGGGCTAGGCTTAAGGCCGGGGCACAAGTGCGGGCTAGGCTTAAGGCCGGGGCACAAGTGCGGGCTAGGCTTAAGGCCGGGGCACAAGTGCGGGCTAGGCTTAAGGCCGGGGCACAAGTGCGGGCTAGGCTTAAGGCCGGGGCACAAGTGCGGGCTAGGCTTAAGGCCGGGGCACAAGTGCGGGCTAGGCTTAAGGCCGGGGCACAAGTGCGGGCTAGGCTTAAGGCCGGGGCACAAGTGCGGGCTAGGCTTAAGGCCGGGGCACAAGTGCGGGCTAGGCTTAAGGCCGGGGCACAAGTGCGGGCTAGGCTTAAGGCCGGGGCACAAGTGCGGGCTAGGCTTAAGGCCGGGGCACAAGTGCGGGCTAGGCTTAAGGCCGGGGCACAAGTGCGGGCTAGGCTTAAGGCCGGGGCACAAGTGCGGGCTAGGCTTAAGGCCGGGGCACAAGTGCGGGCTAGGCTTAAGGCCGGGGCACAAGTGCGGGCTAGGCTTAAGGCCGGGGCACAAGTGCGGGCTAGGCTTAAGGCCGGGGCACAAGTGCAGGCTAGGCTTAAGGCCGGGGCACAAGTGCGGGCTAGGCTTAAGGCCGGGGCACAAGTGCGGGCTAGGCTTAAGGCCGGGGCACAATTGCGGGCTAGGCTTAAGGCCGGGGCACAAGTGCTGGCTAGGCTTAAGGCATACAGCCAACTCTTTGCACTTTTTGCATAAAGGGTTAGGCACCCATAGGGGTGAAGAGCTATCTTTCACCCCTCTACTCTGTACTTGGACATTTAGGACTAGATCCTTTGTTGTACAGTGCGGAGCCTCTCCATAACTCCATGCTCCAAGCGACCAGGCACTTCTTGTCTGTCCTCCGTAAATGGGTAATGCCTTCTTCACCAATTACAGTCGTGCATGCGCATTCAGACGGGACAAGAGCGAAGAGCGTAAAGCTGGCCCTATGTGCATAACCAACATGAAGCTGAAGACAAAAACAAACAAACAAGCATTCAAGGGGCTCAAAAGTGCGGGCTAGGCTTAAGGCCTGGGCACAAGTGCGGGCTAGGATTAAGGCCTGGGCACAAGTGCGGGCTGGGCTTAAGGCCTGGGCACAAGTGCGGGCTGGGCTTAAGGCCTGGGCACAAGTGCGGGCTGGGCTTAAGGCCTGGGCACAAGTGCGGGCTGGGCTTAAGGCCTGGGCACAAATGCGGGCTGGGCTTAAGGCCTGGGCACAAGTGCGGGCTGGGCTTAAGGCCTGGGCACAAGTGCGGGCTGGGCTTAAGGCCTGGGCACAAGTGCGGGATGGGCTTAAGGCCTGGGCACAAGTGCGGGCTGGGCTTAAGGCCTGGGCACAAGTGCGGGCTAGGCTTAAGGCCTGGGCACAAGTGCGGGCTAGGCTTAAGGCCTGGGCACAAGTGCGGGCTAGGCTTAAGGCCTGGGCACAAGTGCGGGCTAGGCTTAAGGCCTGGGCACAAGTGCGGGCTAGGCTTAAGGCCTGGGCACAAGTGCGGGCTAGGCTTAAGGCCTGGGCACAAGTGCGGGCTAGGCTTAAGGCCGGGGCACAAGTGCGGGCTAGGCTTAAGGCCGGGGCACAAGTGCGGGCTAGGCTTAAGGCCGGGGCACAAGTGCGGGCTAGGCTTAAGGCCGGGGCACAAGTGCGGGCTAGGCTTAAGGCCGGGCACAAGTGCGGGCTAGGCTTAAGGCCGGGGCACAAGTGCGGGCTAGGCTTAAGGCCGGGGCACAAGTGCGGGCTAGGCTTAAGGCCGGGGCACAAGTGCGGACTAGGCTTAAGGCCGGGGCACAAGTGCGGGCTAGGCTTAAGGCCGGGGCACAAGTGCGGGCTAGGCTTAAGGCCGGGGCAAAATTGCGGGCTAGGTTTAAGGCCGGGGCACAATTGCGGGCTAGGCTTAAGGCCGGGGCACAAGTGCGGGCTAGGCTTAAGGCCTGGGCACAAGTGCGGGCTAGGCTTAAGGCCTGGGCACAAGTGCGGGCTAGGCTTAAGGCCTGGGCACTATTTCGGGCTAGGCTTAAGGCCTGGGCACAAGTGCGGGCTAGGCTTAAGGCCTGGGCACAAGTGCGGGCTAGGCTTAAGGCCGGGGCACAAGTGCGGGCTAGGCTTAAATCCGGGGCTCAAGTGCGGGCTAGGCTTAAGGCCGGGGCACAAGTGCGGGCTAGGCTTAAGGCATGGGCACAAGTGCAGGCTAAGCTTAAGGCCTGGGCACAATTGCGGGCTAGGCTTAAGGCCTGGGCACAAGTGCGGGCTAGGCTTAAGGCCTGGGCACAAGTGCGGGCTAGGCTGAAGGCCGGGGCACAAGTGCGGGCTAGGCTTAAAGCTGGGGCACAAGTGCGGGCTAGGCTTAAGGCCGGGGCACAAGTGCGGGCTAGGCTTAAGGCCGGGGCACAAGTGCGGGCTAGGCTTAAGGCCGGGGCACAAGTGCGGGCTAGGCTTAAGGCCGGGGCACAAGTGCGGCCTAGGCTTAAGGCCGGGGCACAAGTGCGGCCTAGGCTTAAGGCCGGGGCACAAGTGCGGGCTAGGCTTAAGGCCGGGGCACAAGTGCGGGCTAGGCTTAAGGCCGGGGCACAAGTACGGGCTAGGCTTAAGGCCTGGGCACAAGTGCGTCTAGGCTTAAGGCCTGGGCACAAGTGCGGGCTAGGCTTAAGGCTTGGGCACAAGTGCGGGCTAGGCTTAAGGCCTGGGCACAAGTGCGGGCTAGGCTTAAGGCCTGGGCACAAGTGCGGGCTAGGCTTAAGGCCTGGGCACTATTTCGGGCTAGGCTTAAGGCCTGGGCACTATTTCGGGCTAGGCTTAAGGCCTGGGCACAAGTGCGGGCTAGACTTAAGGCCGGGGCACAAGTGCGGGCTAGGCTTAAGGCCAGGGCACAAGTGTGGGCTAGGCTTAAGGCCGGGGCACAAGTGCGGGCTAGGCTTAAGGCCTGGGCACAAGTGCGGGCTAGGCTTAAGGCCTGGGCACAAGTGCGGGCTAGGCTTAAGGCCTGGGCACAAGTGCAGTGCTGGCTAGGATCAAGGCAGGGGGCACAAGTGCTGGCTAGGCTTAAGGCATGGGCACAAGTGCTGGCTAGGCTTAAGGCATACAGCCAACTCTTTGCACTCTTTGCATAAAGGGTTAAGCACCCATAGGGGTGAAGAGCTAGCTTTCACCCCTCTACTCTGTACTTGGACATTTAGGACTAGATCCTTTGTTGTACAGTGCGGAGCCTCTCCATAACCCCATGCTCCAAGCGACCAGGCACTTCTTGTCTGTCCTCCGTAAATGGGTAATGCCTTCTTCACCAATTACAGTCGTGCATGCGCATTCAGATGGGACAAGAGCGAAGAGCGTAAAGCTGGCCCTATGTGCATAACCAACATGAAGCTGAAGACAAAAACAAACAAACAAGCATTCAAGGGGCTCAAAAGTGCGGGCTATGCTTAAGGCCTGGGCACAAGTGCGGGCTAGGCTTAAGGCCTGGGCACAAGTGCGGGCTAGGCTTAAGGCCTGGGCACAAGTGCGGGCTAGGCTTAAGGCCTGGGCACAAGTGCGGGCTAGGCTTAAGGCCTGGGCACAAGTGCGGGCTGGGCTTAAGGCCGGGGCACAAGTGCGGGCTGGGCTTAAGGCCTGGGCACAAGTGCGGGCTGGGCTTAAGGCCTGGGCACAAGTGCGGGCTGGGCATAAGGCCTGGGCACAAGTGCGGGCTGGGCTTAAGGCCTGGGCACAAGTGCGGGCTGGGCTTAAGGCCTGGGCACAAGTGCGGGCTGATCTTAAGGCCTGGGCACAAGTGCGGGCTGGGCTTAAGGCCTGGGCACAAGTGCGGGCTGGGCTTAAGGCCTGGGCACAAGTGCGGGCTAGGCTTAAGGCCTGGGCACAAGTGCGGGCTAGGCTTAAGGCCGGGGCACAAGTGCGGGCTAGGCTTAAGGCCGGGGCACAAGTGCGGGCTAGGCTTAAGGCCGGGGCACAAGTGCGGGCTAGGCTTAAGGCCGGGGCACAAGTGCGGGCTAGGCTTAGGGCCGGGGCACAAGTGCGGGCTAGGCTTAAGGCCGGGGCACAAGTGCGGGCTAGGCTTAAGGCCGGGGCACAAGTGCGGGCTAGGCTTAAGGCCGGGGCACAAGTGCGGGCTAGGCTTAAGGCCTGGGCACAAGTGCGGGCTAGGCTTAAGGCCGGGGCACAAGTGCGGGCTAGGCTTAAGGCCGGGGCACAAGTGCGGGCTAGGCTTAAGGCCGGGGCACAATTGCGGGCTAGGCTTAAGGCCGGGGCACAAGTGAGGGCTAGGCTTAAGGCCTGGGCACTATTTCGGGCTAGGCTTAAGGACTGGGCACAAGTGCGGGCTAGGCTTAAGGCCTGGGCACTATTTCAGGCTAGGCTTAAGGCCTGGGCACAAGTACGGGCTAGGCTTAAGGCCTGGGCACAAGTGCGGGCTAGGCTTAAGGCCTGGGCACAAGTGCGGGCTAGGCTTAAGGCCTTGGCACAAGTGCGGGCTAGGCTTAAGGCCTGGGCACAAGTGCGGGCTAGGCTTAAGGCCTGGGCACAAGTGCGGGCTAGGCTTAAGGCCTGGGCACAAGTGCGGGCTAGGCTTAAGGCCGGGGCACAAGTGCGGGCTAGGCTTAAGGCCGGGGCACAAGTGCGGGCTAGGCTTAAGGCCTGGGCACAAGTGCGGGCTAGGCTTAAGGCCTGGGCACAAGTGCGGGCTAGGCTTAAAGCCTGGGCACAAGTGCGGGCTAGGCTTAAGGCCTGGGCACAAGTGCGGGCTAGGCTTAAGGCCTGGGCACAAGTGCGGGCTAGGCTTAAGGCCTGGGCACAAGTGCGGGCTAGGCTTAAGGCCTGGGCACAAGTGCGGGCTAGGCTTAAGGCCTGGGCACAAGTGCGGGCTAGGCTTAATGCCTGGGCACAAGTGCGGGCTAGGCTTAAGGCCTGGGTAAAAGTGCAGTGCTGGCTAGGATCAAGGCAGGGGGCACTAGTGCTGGCTAGGCTTAAGGCATGGGCACAATTGCGAGCTAGGCTTAAGGCCTGGGCACAAGTGCGGGCTAGGCTTAAGGCCTGGGCACAAGTGCGGGCTAGGCTTAAGGCCTGGGCAAAAGTGTGGGCTAGGCTTAACGCCTGGGCACAAGTGCGGGCTAGGCTTAAAGCCGGGGCACAAGTGCGGGCTAGGCTTAAGGCCTGGGCACAAGTGCGGGCTAGGCTTAAGGCCTGGGCACAAGTGCGGGCTAGGCTTAAGGCCTGGGCACAAGTGCGGGCTAGGCTTAAGGCCTGGGCACAAGTGCGGGTTAGGCTTACGGCCTGGGCACAAGTGCGGGCTAGGCTTAAGGCCTGGGCACAAGTGCGGGCTAGGCTTAAGGCCTGGGCACAAGTGCTGGCTAGGCTTAAGGCCTGGGCACAAGTGCGGGCTAGGCTTAAAGCCGGGGCACAAGTGCGGGCTAGGCTTAAGGCCTGGGCACAAGTGCGGGCTAGGCTTAAGGCCTGGGCACAAGTGCGGGCTAGGCTTAAGGCCTGGGCACAAGTGCGGGTTAGGCTTAAGGCCTGGGCACAAGTGCGGGCTAGGCTTAAGGCCTGGGCACAAGTGCGGGCTAGGCTTAAGGCCTGGGCACAAGTGCTGGCTAGGCTTAAGGCCTGGGCACAAGTGCGGGCTAGGCTTAAGGCCTGGGCACAAGTGCGGGCTAGGCTTAAGGCCGGGGCACAAGTGCGGGCTAGGCTTAAGGCCGGGGCACAAGTGCGGGCTAGGCTTAAGGCCGGGGCACAAGTGCGGGCTAGGCTTAAGGCCGGGGCACAAGTGCGGGCTAGGCTTAAGGCCTGGGCACAAGTGCTGGCTAGGCTTAAGGCCTGGGCACAAGTGCGGGCTAGGCTTAAGGCCTGGGCACAAGTGCGGGCTAGGCTTAAGGCCGGGGCACAAGTGCGGGCTAGGCTTAAGGCCGGGGCACAAGTGCGGGCTAGGCTTAAGGCCGGGGCACAAGTGCGGGCTAGGCTTAAGGCCGGGGCACAAGTGCGGGCTAGGCTTAAGGCCTGGGCACAAGTGCGGGCTAGGCTTAAGGCCTGGGCACAAGTGCGGGCTAGGCTTAAGACCTGGGCACAAGTGCGGGCTAGGCTTAAGGCCTGGGCACAAGTGCAGTGCTGGCTAGGCTTAAGGCATGGGCACAAGTGCTGGCTAGGCTTAAGGCATACAGCTAACTCTTTGCACTCTTTGCATAAAGGGTTAGGCACCCATAGGGGTGAAGAGCTAGCTTTCACCCCTCTACTCTGTACTTGGACATTTAGGACTAGATCCTTTGTTGTACAGTGCGGAGCCTCTCCATAACCCCATGCTCCAAGCGACCAGGCACTTCTTGTCTGTCCTCCGTAAATGGGTAATGCCTTCTTCCCCAATTACAGTCGTGCATGCGCATTCAGACGGGACAAGAGCGAAGAGCGTAAAGCTGGCCCTGTGCATAACCAACATGAAGCTGAAGACAAAAACAAACAAACAAGCATTCAAGGGGCTCGAAAGTGCGGGCTAGGCTTAAGGCCTGGGCACAAGTGCGGGCTAGGCTTAAGGCCTGGGCACAAGTGCGGGCTAGGCTTAAGGCCTGGGCACAAGTGCGGGCTAGGCTTAAGGCCTGGGCACAAGTGCGGGCTAGGCTTAACGCCTGGGCACAAGTGCGGGCTAGGCTTAAGGCCTGGGCACAAGTGCTGGCTAGGCTTAAGGCCGGGGCACAAGTGCGGGCTAGGCTTAAGGCCGGGGCACAAGTGCGGGCTAGGCTTAAGGCCTGGGCACAAGTGCGGGCTAGGCTTAAGGCCGGGGCACAAGTGCGGGCAAGGCTTAAGGCCGGGGCACAAGTGCGGGCTAGGCTTAAGGCCGGGGCACAAGTGCGGGCTAGGCTTAAGGCCGGGGCACAAGTGCGGGCTAGGCTTAAGGCCAGGGCACAAGTGCGGGCTAGGCTTAAGGCCGGGGCACAAGTACGGGCAAGGCTTAAGGCCGGGGCACAAGTGCGGGCTAGGCTTAAGGCCGGGAAACAAGTGCGGGCTAGGCTTAAGGCCGGGGCACAAGTGAGGGCTAGGCTTAAGACTGGGGCACAAGTGCGGGCTAGGCTTAAGGCCTGGGCACAAGTGCGGGCTAGGCTTAAGGCCTGGGCACAAGTGCGGGCTAGGCTTAAGGCCTGGGCACAAGTGCGGGCTACGCTTAAGGCCTGGGCACAAGTGCGGGCTAGGCTTAAGGCCTGGGCACAAGTGCGGGCTAGGCTTAAGGCCTGGGCACAAGTGCAGTGCTGGCTAGGATAAGGCAGGGGGCACAAGTGCTGGCTAGGCTTAAGGCATGGGCACAAGTGCTGGCTAGGCTTAAGGCATACAGCTAACTCTTTGCACTCTTTGCATAAAGGGTTAGGCACCCATAGGGGTGAAGAGCTAGCTTTCACCCCTCTACTCTGTACTTGGACATTTAGGACTAGATCCTTTGTTGTACAGTGCGGAGCCTCTCCATAACCCCATGCTCCAAGCGACCAGGCACTTCTTGTCTGTCCTCCGTAAATGGGTAATGCCTTCTTCCCCAATTACAGTCGTGCATGCGCATTCAGACGGGACAAGAGCGAAGAGCGTAAAGCTGGCCCTATGTGCATAACCAACATGAAGCTGAAGACAAAAACAAACAAACAAGCATTCAAGGGGCTCAAAAGTGCGGGCTAGGCTTAAGGCCAGGGCACAAGTGCGGGCTAGGCTTAAGGCCTGGGCACAAGTGCGGGCTAGGCTTAAGGCCTGGGCACAAGTGCGGGCTAGGCTTAAGGCCGGGGCACAAGTGCGGGCTAGGCTTAAGGCCGGGGCACAAGTGCGGGCTAGGCTTAAGGCCGGGGCACAAGTGCGGGCTAGGCTTAAGGCCGGGGCACAAGTGCGGGCTAGGCTTAAGTGCGGGCTAGGCTTAAGGCCGGGGCACAAGTGCGGGCTGGGCTTAAGGCCGGGGCACAAGTGCGTGCTGGGCTTAAGGTCGGGGCACAAGTGCGGGCTAGGCTTAAGGCCGGGGCACAGGTGCGGGCTAGGCTTAAGGCCGGGGCACAGGTGCGGGCTAGGATTCAGGACTGGGCACAAGTGCGGGCTAGGCTTAAGGCCGGGGCACAGGTGCGGGCTAGGCTTAAGGCCGGGGCACAGGTGCGGGCTAGGCTTAAGGCCGGGGCACAGGTGCGGGCTAGGCTTAAGGCCTGGGCACAAGTGCGGGCTAGGCTTAAGGCCTGGGCACAAGTGCGGGCTAAACTTAAGGCCTGGGCACAAGTGCGGGCTAGGCTTAAGGCCGGGGCACAAGTGCGGGCTAGGCTTAAGGCCGGGGCACAAGTGCGGTCAAGGCTTAAGGCCGGGGCACAAGGGCGGGCTAGGCTTAAGGCCTGGGCACAAGTGCGGGCTAGGCTTAAGGCCTGGGCACAAGTGCGGGCTAGGCTTAAGGCCTGGGCACAAGTGCGGGCTAGGCTTAAGGCCTGGGCACAAGTGCGGGCTAGGCTTAAGGCCTGGGCACAAGTGCGGGCTAGGCTTAAGGCCTGGGCACAAGTGCGGGCTAGGCTTAAGGCCTGGGCACAAGTGCGGGCTAGGCTTAAGGCCGGGGCACAAGTGCGGTCAAGGCTTAAGGCCGGGGCACAAGGGCGGGCTAGGCTTAAGGCCTGGGCAAAAGTGCGGGCTAGGCTTAAGGCCTGGGCACAAGTGCGGGCTAGGCTTAAGGCCTGGGCACAAGTGCGGGCTAGGCTTAAGGCCTGGGCACAAGTGCGGGCTAGGCTTAAGGCCTGGGCACAAGTGCGGGCTAGGCTTAAGGCCTGGGCACAAGTGCGGGCTAGGCTTAAGGCCTGGGCACAAGTGCGGGCTAGGCTTAAGGCCTGGGCACAAGTGCGGGCTAGGCTTAAGGCCTGGGCACAAGTGCGGGCTAGGCTTAAGGCCTGGGCACAAGTGCGGGCTAGGCTTAAGGGCTGGGCACAAGTGCGGGCTAGGCTTAAGGCCGGGAAACAAGTGCGGGCTAGGCTTAAGGCCTGGGCACAAGTGCGGGCTAGGCTTAAGGCCTGGGCACAAGTGCGGGCTAGGCTTAAGGCCTGGGCACAAGTGCGGGCTAGGCTTAAGGCCTGGGCACAAGTGCGGGCTAGGCTTAAGGCCTGGGCACAAGTGCGGGCTAGGCTTAAGGCCTGGGCACAAGTGCGGGCTAGGCTTAAGGCCTGGGCACAAGTGCGGGCTAGGCTTAAGGCCTGGGCACAAGTGCGGGCTAGGCTTAAGGCCTGGGCACAAGTGCGGGCTAGGCTTAAGGCCTGGGCACAAGTGCGGGCTAGGCTTAAGGCCTGGGCACAAGTGCGGGCTAGGCTTAAGGCCTGGGCACAAGTGCGGGCTAGGCTTAAGGGCTGGGCACAAGTGCGGGCTAGGCTTAAGGCCGGGAAACAAGTGCGGGCTAGGCTTAAGTCCGGGGCACAAGTGCGGGCTAGGCTTAAGGCCGGGGCACAAGTGCGGGCTAGGCTTAAGGCCGGGGCACAAGTGCGGGCTAGGCTTAAGGCCGGGGCACAAGTGCGGGCTAGGCTTAAGGCCTGGGCACAAGTGCGGTCTAGGCTTAAGGCCTGGGCACAAGTGCGGGCTAGGCTTAAGGCCTGGGCACAAGTGCGGGCTAGGCTTAAGGCCTGGGCACAAGTGCGGGCTAGGCTTAAGGCCTGGGCACAAGTGCGGGCTAGGCTTAAGGCCTGGGCACAAGTGCGGGCTAGGCTTAAGGCCTGGGCACAAGTGCGGGCTAGGCTTAAGGCCTGGGCACAAGTGCGGGCTAGGCTTAAGGCCTGGGCACAAGTGCGGGCTAGGCTTAAGGCCTGGGCACAAGTGCGGGCTAGGCTTAAGGCCTGGGCACAAGTGCGGGCTAGGCTTAAGGCCTGGGCACAAGTGCGGGCTAGGCTTAAAGCCTGGGCACAAGTGCGGGCTAGGATTAAGGACTGGGCACAAGTGCGGGCTAGGCTTTAGGCCTGGGCACAAGTGCGGGCTAGGCTTAAGGCCTGGGCACAAGTGCGGGCTAGGCTTAAGGCCTGGGCACAAGTGCGGGCTAGGCTTAAGGCCGGGGCACAAGTGCGGGCTAGGCTTAAGGCCGGGGCACAAGTGCGGGCAAGGCTTAAGGCCGGGGCACAAGTGCGGGCAAGGCTTAAGGCCGGGGCACAAGTGCGGGCAAGGCTTAAGGCCGGGGCACAAGTGCGGGCTAGGCTTAAGGCCGGGAAACAAGTGCGGGCTAGGCTTAAGGCCGGGGCACAAGTGAGGGCTAGGCTTAAGACTGGGGCACAAGTGCGGGCTAGGCTTAAGGCCTGGGCACAAGTGCGGGCTAGGATTAAGGACTGGGCACAAGTGCGGGCTAGGCTTAAGGCCTGGGCACAAGTGCGGGCTAGGCTTAAGGCCTGGGCACAAGTGCGGGCTAGGCTTAAGGCCTGGGCACAAGTGCGGGCTAGGCTTAAGGCCGGGGCACAAGTGCGGGCTAGGCTTAAGGCCGGGGCACAAGTGCGGGCAAGGCTTAAGGCCGGGGCACAAGTGCGGGCTAGGCTTAAGGCCTGGGCACAAGTGCGGGCTAGGCTTAAGGCCTGGGCACAAGTGCGGGCTAGGCTTAAGGCCTTGGCACAAGTGCGGGCTAGGCTTAAGGCCTGGGCACAAGTGCGGGCTAGGCTTAAGGCCTGGGCACAAGTGCGGGCTAGGCTTAAGGCCTGGGCACAAGTGCGGGCTACGCTTAAGGCCTGGGCACAAGTGCGGGCTAGGCTTAAGGCCTGGGCACAAGTGCGGGCTAGGCTTAAGGCCTGGGCAAAAGTGCAGTGCTGGCTAGGATAAGGCAGGGGGCACAAGTGCTGGCTAGGCTTAAGGCATGGGCACAAGTGCTGGCTAGGCTTAAGGCATACAGCTAACTCTTTGCACTCTTTGCATAAAGGGTTAGGCACCCATAGGGGTGAAGAGCTAGCTTTCACCCCTCTACTCTGTACTTGGACATTTAGGACTAGATCCTTTGTTGTACAGTGCGGAGCCTCTCCATAACCCCATGCTCCAAGCGACCAGGCACTTCTTGTCTGTCCTCCGTAAATGGGTAATGCCTTCTTCCCCAATTACAGTCGTGCATGCGCATTCAGACGGGACAAGAGCGAAGAGCGTAAAGCTGGCCCTATGTGCATAACCAACATGAAGCTGAAGACAAAAACAAACAAACAAGCATTCAAGGGGCTCAAAAGTGCGGGCTAGGCTTAAGGCCAGGGCACAAGTGCGGGCTAGGCTTAAGGCCTGGGCACAAGTGCGGGCTAGGCTTAAGGCCTGGGCACAAGTGCGGGCTAGGCTTAAGGCCGGGGCACAAGTGCGGGCTAGGCTTAAGGCCGGGGCACAAGTGCGGGCTAGGCTTAAGGCCGGGGCACAAGTGCGGGCTAGGCTTAAGGCCGGGGCACAAGTGCGGGCTAGGCTTAAGGCCGGGGCACAAGTGCGGGCTAGGCTTAAGGCCTGGGCACAAGTGCGGGCTAGGCTTAAGGCCTGGGCACAAGTGCGGGCTAGGCTTAAGGCCTGGGCACAAGTGCGGGCTAGGCTTAAGGCCTGGGCACAAGTGCGGGATAGGCTTAAGGCCTGGGCACAAGTGCGGGCTAGGCTTAAGGCCTGGGCACAAGTGCGGGCTAGGCTTAAGGCCTGGGCACAAGTGCGGGCTAGGCTTAAGGCCTGGGCACAAGTGCGGGCTAGGCTTAAGGCCTGGGCACAAGTGCGGGCTAGGCTTAAGGCCTGGGCACAAGTGCGGGCTAGGCTTAAGGCCTGGGCACAAGTGCGGGCTAGGCTTAAGGCCTGGGCACAAGTGCGGGCTAGGCTTAAGGCCTGGGCACAAGTGCGGGCTAGGCTTAAGGCCTGGGCACAAGTGCGGGCTAGGCTTAAGGCCTGGGCACAAGTGCGGCCTAGGCTTAAAGCCTGGGCACAAGTGCGGGCTAGGCTTAAGGCCTGGGCACAAGTGCGGGCTAGGCTTAAGGCCGGGGCACAAGTGCGGGCTAGGCTTAAGGCCGGGGCACAAGTGCGGGCTAGGCTTAAGGCCTGGGCACAAGTGCAGGCTAGGCTTAAGGCCGGGGCACAAGTGCGGGCTAGGCTTAAGGCCGGGGCACAAGTGCGGGCAAGGCTTAAGGCCGGGGCACAAGTGACACGCGTTGGGCTTTCCCTCCGGTCATCACTGCCCTGCGGTAGCTTAGCCTCATAGCTGAGTCGCGGCCTCTTGGTGCCTCTTTAGTACATACCCTTGGGTCCTTGTATATCCTTGGCTCACGATCTTACTGGGTATGTTGGTTCATTGTGGACACACTTGCTTTTTTGTCTAAGATATTATTCCACTATGCACTCCCTGGATCCATAGGGATATTGTGCGGGGGCTATGCATTATGTAGGGGTGGCTTTTGCTACCAGGTTTTCATTATTTTGTATTGTGCACAACATGTTAGTATATGATATGGTGTCTTGTATATTATACTGATATTGTACTTAGGATTCATGCACGGTTGTGTATGCGTTCCATTATTGTATGGTTCTTTGCTGCACGCAGTGGGCATAACTATAACTATGTATGTACGGAGGGTGTTGTACACGATTTTAAATGCTTTTAAATTATGTTACCAATAAAGCTTTTGTAATTTTTACATATTATCTTGGTGGTGTGCGGACATCTCTGGTGGCTTCTGTTTCTTATGTGTCGCTGGCCCTATGTGCATAACCAACATGAAGCTGAAGACAAAAACAAACAAACAAGCATTCAAGGGGCTCAAAAGTGCGGGCTAGGCTTAAGGCCTGGGCACAAGTGCGGGCTAGGCTTAAGGCCTTGGCACAAGTGAGGGCTAGGCTTAAGGCCTGGGCAAGAGTGCGGGCTAGGCTTAAGGCCGGGGCACAAGTGCGGGCTAGGCTTAAGGCCGGGGCACAAGTGCGGGCTAGGCTTAAGGCCGGGGCACAAGTGCGGGCTAGGCTTAAGGCCGGGGCACAAGTGCCGGCTAGGCTTAAGGCCGGGGCACAAGTGCCGGCTAGGCTTAAGGCCGGGGCACAAGTGCGGGCTAGGCTTAAGGCCGGGGCACAAGTGCCGGCTAGGCTTAAGGCCGGGGCACAAGTGCGGGCTAGGCTTAAGGCCGGGGCACAAGTGCGGGCTAGGCTTAAGGCCTGAGCACAAGTGCGGGCTAGGCTTAAGGCCTGGGCACAAGTGCGGGCTAGGCTTAAGGCCTGGGCACAAGTGCGGGCTAGGCTTAAGGCCTGGGCACAAGTGCGGGCTAGCCTTAAGGCCTGGGCACAAGTGTGGGCTAGGCTTAAGGCCTGGGCACAAGTGCGGGCTAGGCTTAAGGCCTGGGCACAAGTGCGGGCTAGGCTTAAGGCCTGGGCACAAGTGCGGGCTAGGCTTAAGGCCTGGGCACAAGTGCGGGCTAGGCTTAAGGCCTGGGCACAAGTGCGGGCTAGGCTTAAGGCCTGGGCACAAGTGCGGGCTAGGCTTAAGGCCTGGGCACAAGTGCGGGCTAGGCTTAAGGCCTGGGCACAAGTGCGGGCTAGGCTTAAGGCCTGGGCACAAGTGCGGGCTAAGCTTAAAGCCTGGGCACAAGTGCGGGCTAGGCTTAAGACCTGGGCACAAGTGCGGGCTAGGCTTAAGGCCGGGGCACAAGTGCGGGCTAGGCTTAAGGCCGGGGCACAAGTGCGGGCTAGGCTTAAGGCCTGGGCACAAGTGCGGGCTAGGCTTAAGGCCGGGGCACAAGTGCGGGCTAGGCTTAAGGCCGGGGCACAAGTGCGGGCAAGGCTTAAGGCCGGGGCACAAGTGACACGCGTTGGGCTTTCCCTCCGGTCATCACTGCCCTGCGGTAGCTTAGCCTCATAGCTGAGTCGCGGCCTCTTGGTGCCTCTTTAGTACATACCCTTGGGTCCTTGTATATCCTTGGCTCACGATCTTACTGGGTATGTTGGTTCATTGTGGACACACTTGCTTTTTTGGCTCAGATATTATTCCACTACGCACTCCCTGGATCCATAGGGATATTGTGCGGGGGCTATGCATTATGTAGGGGTGGCTTTTGCTACCAGGTTTTCATTATTTTGTATTGTGCACAACATGTTAGTATATATGGTGTCTTGTATATTATACTGATATTGTACTTAGGATTCATGCACGGTTGTGTATGCGTTCCATTATTGTATGGTTCTTTGCTGCACGCAGTGGGCATAACTATAACTATGTATGTACGGAGGGTGTTGTACACGATTTTAAATGCTTTTAAATTATGTTACCAATAAAGCTTTTGTAATTTTTACATATTATCTTGGTGGTGTGCGGACATCTCTGGTGGCTTCTGTTTCTTATGTGTCGCTGGCCCTATGTGCATAACCAACATGAAGCTGAAGACAAAAACAAACAAACAAGCATTCAAGGGGCTCAAAAGTGCGGGCTAGGCTTAAGGCCTGGGCACAAGTGAGGGCTAGGCTTAAGGCCTGGGCACAAGTGCGGGCTAGGCTTAAGGCCTGGGCACAAGTGCGGGCTAGGCTTAAGGCCTGGGCACAAGTGCGGGCTAGGCTTAAGGCCTGGGCACAAGTGTGGGCTAGGCTTAAGGCCGGGGAACAAGTGCCGGCTAGGCTTAAGGCCGGGGCACAAGTGCCGGCTAGGCTTAAGGCCGGGGCACAAGTGCGGGCTAGGCTTAAGGCCGGGGCACAAGTGCGGGCTAGGCTTAAGGCCGGGGCACAATTGCGGGCTAGGCTTAAGGCCGGGGCACAAGTGCGGGCTAGGCTTAAGGCCGGGGCACAAGTGCGGGCTAGGCTTAAGGCCGGGGCACAAGTGCGGGCTAGGCTTAAGGCCGGGGCACAAGTGCGGGCTAGGCTTAAGGCCGGGGCACAAGTGCGGGCTAGGCTTAAGGCCGGGGCACAAGTGCGGGCTAGGCTTAAGGCCTGGGCACAAGTGCGGGCTAGGCTTAAGGCCTGGGCACAAGTGCAGTGCTGGCTAGGCTTAAGGCATGGGCACAAGTGCTGGCTAGGCTTAAGGCATACAGCCAACTCTTTGCACAAAGGGTTAAGCACCCATAGGGGTGAAGAGCTAGCTTTCACCCCTCTACTCTGTACTTGGACATTTAGGACTAGATCCTTTGTTGTACAGTGCAGAGCCTCTCCATAACCCCATGCTCCAAGCGACCAGGCACTTCTTGTCTGTCCTCCGTAAATGGGTAATGCCTTCTTCACCAATTACAGTCGTGCATGCGCATTCAGACGGGACAAGAGCGAAGAGCCTAAAGCTGGCCCTATGTGCATAACCAACATGAAGCTGAAGACAAAAACAAACAAACAAGCATTCAAGGGGCTCAAAAGTGTGGGCTAGGCTTAAGGCCTGGGCACAAGTGCGGGCTAGGCTTAAGGCCTGGGCACAAGTGCGGGCTAGGCTTAAGGCCTGGGCACAAGTGCGGGCTAGGCTTAAGGCCTGGGCACAAGTGCGGGCTGGGCTTAAGGCCTGGGCACAAGTACGGGCTGGGCTTAAGGCCGGGGCACAAGTGCGGGCTAGGCTTAAGGCCTGGGCACAAGTGCGGGCTAGGCTTAAGGCCTGGGCACAAGTGCGGGCTAGGCTTAAGGCCTGGGCACAAGTGCGGGCTAGGCTTAAGGCCTGGGCACAAGTGCGGGCTAGGCTTAAGGCCTGGGCACAAGTGCGGGCTAGGCTTAAGGCCTGGGCACAAGTGCGGGCTAGGCTTAAGGCCTGGGCACAAGTGCGGGCTAGGCTTAAGGCCTGGGCACAAGTGCGGGCTAGGCTTAAGGCCTGGGCACAAGTGCGGGCTAGGCTTAAGGCCTGGGCACAAGTGCGGGCTAGGCTTTAGGCCTGGGCACAAGTGGGGGCTAGGCTTAAGGCATTGGCACAAGTGCGGGCTAGGCTTAAGGCCTGGGCACAATTGCGGGCTAGGCTTAAGGCCTGGGCACAATTGCGGGCTAGGCTTAAGGCCTGGGCACAAGTGCGGGCTAGGCTTAAAGCCGGGGCACAAGTGCGGGCTAGGCTTAAGGCCTGGGCACTATTTCGGGCTAGGCTTAAGGCCTGGGCACTATTTCAGGCTAGGCTTAAGGCCTGGGCACAAGTGCGGGCTAGGCTTAAGGCCGGGGCACAAGTGCGGGCTAGGCTTAAGGCCGGGGCACAAGTGCGGGCTAGGCTTAAGGCCGGGGCACAAGTGCGGGCTAGGCTTAAGGCCTGGGCACAAGTGCGGGCTAGGCTTAAGGCCTGAGCACAAGTGCGGGCTAGGCTTAAGGCCTGGGCACAAGTGCGGGATAGGCTTAAGGCCGGGGCACAAGTGCGGGCTAGGCTTAAGGCCGGGGCACAAGTGCGGGCTAGGCTTAAGGCCGGGGCACAAGTGCGGGCTAGGCTTAAGGCCGGGGCACAAGTGCGGGCTAGGCTTAAGGCCTGGGCACAAGTGCGGGATAGGCTTAAGGCCGGGGCACAAGTGCGGCCTAGGCTTAAGGCCGGGGCACAAGTGCGGGCTAGGCTTAAGGCCGGGGCACAAGTGCGGGCTAGGCTTAAGGCCGGGGCACAAGTGCGGGCTAGGCTTAAGGCCTGGGCACAAGTGCGGGCTAGGCTTAAGGCCGGGGCACAAGTGCGGGCTAGTCTTAAGGCCGGGGCACAAGTGCGGGCTAGGCTTAAGGCCTGGGCACTATTTCGGGCAAGGCTTAAGGCCTGGGCACTATTTCGGGCTAGGCTTAAGGCCTGAGCACAAGTGCGGGCTAGGCTTAAGGCCTGGGCACAAGTGCGGGCTAGGCTTAAGGCCTGGGCACAAGTGCGGGCTAGGCTTAAGGCCTGGGCACAAGTGGGGGCTAGGCTTAAGGCCTGGGCACAAGTGCGGGCTAGGCTTAAGGCCTGGGCACAAGTGCGGGCTAGGCTTAAGGCCTGGGCACAAGTGCGGGCTAGGCTTAAGGCCTGGGCACAAGTGCGGGCTAGGCTTAAGGCTGGGGCACAAGTGCGGGCTAGGCTTAAGGCCGGGGCACAAGTGCGGGCTAGGCTTAAGGCCGGGGCACAAGTGCGGGCTAGGCTTAAGGCCGGGGCACAAGTGCGGGCTAGGCTTAAGGCCGGGGCACAAGTGCGGGCTAGGCTTAAGGCCTGGGCACAAGTGCGGGCTAGGCTTAAGGCCGGGACACAAGTGCGGGCTAGGCTTAAGGCCGGGACACAAGTGCGGGCTAGGCTTAAGGCCTGGGCACTATTTCGGGCTAGGCTTAAGGCCTGGGCACAAGTGCGGGCTAGGCTTAAGGCCTGGGCACTATTTCGGGCTAGGCTTAAGGCCTGGGCACAAGTGCGGGCTAGGCTTAAGGCCTGGGCACTATTTCGGGCTAGGCTTAAGGCCTGGGCACAAGTGCGGGCTAGGCTTAAGGCCGGGGCACAAGTGCGGGCTAGGCTTAAGGCTGGGGCACAAGTGCGGGCTAGGCTTAAGGCCGGGGCACAAGTGCGGGCTAGGCTTAAGGCCTGGGCACAAGTGCGGGCTAGGCTTAAGGCCTGGGCACAAGTGCCGGCTAGGCTTAAGGCCGGGGCACAAGTGCGGGCTAGGCTTAAGGCCGGGGCACAAGTGCGGGCTAGGCTTAAGGCCGGGGCACAAGTGCCGGCTAGGCTTAAGGCCGGGGCACAATTGCGGGCTAGGCTTAAGGCCGGGGCACAAGTGCTGGCTAGGCTTAAGGCATACAGCCAACTCTTTGCACTTTTTGCATAAAGGGTTAGGCACCCATAGGGGTGAAGAGCTATCTTTCACCCCTCTACTCTGTACTTGGACATTTAGGACTAGATCCTTTGTTGTACAGTGCGGAGCCTCTCCATAACCCCATGCTCCAAGCGACCAGGCACTTCTTGTCTGTCCTCCGTAAATGGGTAATGCCTTCTTCACCAATTACAGTCGTGCATGCGCATTCAGACGGGACAAGAGCGAAGAGCGTAAAGCTGGCCCTATGTGCATAACCAACATGAAGCTGAAGACAAAAACAAACAAGCATTCAAGGGGCTCAAAAGTGCGGGCTAGGCTTAAGGCCTGGGCACAAGTGCGGGCTGGGCTTAAGGCCTGGGCACAAGTGCGGGCTGGGCTTAAGGCCTGGGCACAAGTGCGGGCTGGGCTTAAGGCCTGGGCACAAGTGCGGGCTGGGCTTAAGGCCGGGGCACAAGTGCGGGCTAGGCTTAAGGCCGGGGCACAAGTGCGGGCTAGGCTTAAAGCCGGGGCACAAGTGCGGGCTAGGCTTAAGGCCGGGGCACAAGTGCGGGCTAGGCTTAAGGCCGGGGCACAAGTGCGGGCTAGGCTTAAGGCCGGGGCACAAGTGCGGGCTAGGCTTAAGGCCGGGGCACAAGTGCGGGCTAGGCTTAAGGCCGGGGCACAAGTGCGGGCTAGGCTTAAGGCCGGGGCACAAGTGCGGGCTAGGCTTAAGGCCGGGGCACAAGTGCGGGCTAGGCTTAAGGCCGGGGCACAAGTGCGGGCTAGGCTTAAGGCCGGGGCACAAGTGCGGGCTAGGCTAAGGCCGGGGCACAAGTGCGGGCTAGGCTTAAGGCCGGGGCACAAGTGCGGGCTAGGCTTAAGGCCGGGGCACAAGTACGGGCTAGGCATAAGGCCTGGGCACAGTGCGTCTAGGCTTAAGGCCTGGGCACAAGTGCGGGCTAGGCTTAAGGCCTGGGCACAAGTGTGGGCTAGGCTTAAGGCCTGGGCACAAGTGCAGGCTAGGCTTAAGGCCGGGGCACAAGTGCTGGCTAGGCTTAAGGCATACAGCCAACTCTTTGAACTTTTTGCATAAAGGGTTAGGCACCCATAGGGGTGAAGAGCTATCTTTCACCCCTCTACTCTGTACTTGGACATTTAGGACTAGATCCTTTGTTGTACAGTGCGGAGCCTCTCCATAACCCCATGCTCCAAGCGACCAGGCACTTCTTGTCTGTCCTCCGTAAATGGGTAATGCCTTCTTCACCAATTACAGTCGTGCATGCGCATTCAGACGGGACAAGAGCGAAGAGCGTAAAGCTGGCCCTATGTGCATAGCCAACATGAAGCTGAAGACAAAAACAAACAAACAAGCATTCAAGGGGCTCAAAAGTGCGGGCTAGGCTTAAGGCCTGGGCACAAGTGCGGGCTGGGCTTAAGGCCTGGGCACAAGTGCGGGCTGGGCTTAAGGCCTGGGCACAAGTGCGGGCTGGGCTTAAGGCCTGGGCACAAGTGCGGGCTGGGCTTAAGGCCTGGGCACAAGTGCGGGCTGGGCTTAAGGCCTGGGCACAAGTGCGGGCTGGGCTTAAGGCCTGGGCACAAGTGCGGGCTGGGCTTAAGGCCTGGGCACAAGTGCGGGCTGGGCTTAAGGCCTGGGCACAAGTGCGGGCTAGGCTTAAGGCCTGGGCACAAGTGCGGGCTAGGCTTAAGGCCTGGGCACAAGTGCGGGCTAGGCTTAAGGCCTGGGCACAAGTGCGGGCTAGGCTTAAGGCCTGGGCACAAGTGCGGGCTAGGCTTAAGGCCTGGGCACAATTGCGGGCTAGGCTTAAGGCCTGGGCACAAGTGCGGGCTAGGCTTAAGGCCTGGGCACAAGTGCGGGCTAGGCTTAAGGCCTGGGCACAATTGCGGGCTAGGCTTAAGGCCTGGGCACAAGTGCGGGCTAGGCTTAAGGCCTGGGCACAAGTGCGGGCTAGGCTTAAGGCCGGGGCACAAGTGCGGGCTAGGCTTAAAGCCGGGGCACAAGTGCGGGCTAGGCTTAAGGCCGGGGCACAAGTGCGGGCTAGGCTTAAGGCCGGGGCACAAGTGCGGGCTAGGCTTAAGGCCGGGGCACAAGTGCGGGCTAGGCTTAAGGCCGGGGCACAAGTGCAGGCTACGCTTAAGGCCGGGGCACAAGTACGGGCTAGGCTTAAGGCCTGGGCACAAGTGCGTCTAGGCTTAAGGCCTGGGCACAAGTGCGGGCTAGGCTTAAGGCCTGGGCACAAGTGCAGGCTAGGCTTAAGGCCTGGGCACAAGTGCGGGCTAGGCTTAAGGCTTGGGCACAAGTGCGGGCTAGGCTTAAGGCCTGGGCACAAGTGCGGGCTAGGCTTAAGGCCTGGGCACAAGTGCGGGCTAGGCTTAAGGCCTGGGCACAAGTGCGGGCTAGGCTTAAGGCCTGGGCACTATTTCGGGCTAGGCTTAAGGCCTGGGCACTATTTCGGGCTAGGCTTAAGGCCTGGGCACAAGTGCGGGCTAGACTTAAGGCCGGGGCACAAGTGCGGGCTAGGCTTAAGGCCTGGGCACAAGTGCGGGCTAGGCTTAAGGCCTGGGCACAAGTGCGGGCTAGGCTTAAGGCCTGGGCACAAGTGCAGTGCTGGCTAGGATCAAGGCAGGGGGCACAAGTGCTGGCTAGGCTTAAGGCATGGGCACAAGTGCTGGCTAGGCTTAAGGCATACAGCTAACTCTTTGCACTCTTTGCATAAAGGGTTAGGCACCCATAGGGGTGAAGAGCTAGCTTTCACCCCTCTACTCTGTACTTGGACATTTAGGACTAGATCCTTTGTTGTACAGTGCGGAGCCTCTCCATAACCCCATGCTCCAAGCGACCAGGCACTTCTTGTCTGTCCTCCGTAAATGGGTAATGCCTTCTTCACCAATTACAGTCGTGCATGCGCATTCAGACGGGACAAGAGCGAAGAGCGTAAAGCTGGCCCTATGTGCATAACCAACATGAAGCTGAAGACAAAAACAAACAAACAAGCATTCAAGGGGCTCAAAAGTGTGGGCTAGGCTTAAGGCCTGGGCACAAGTGCGGGCTAGGCTTAAGGCCTGGGCACAAGTGCGGGCTAGGCTTAAGGCCTGGGCACAAGTGCGGGCTAGGCTTAAGGCCTGGGCACAAGTGCGGGCTGGGCTTAAGGCCTGGGCACAAGTGCGGGCTGGGCTTAAGGCCGGGGCACAAGTGCGGGCTGGGCTTAAGGCCTGGGCACAAGTGCAGGCTAGGCTTAAAGCCGGGGCACAAGTGCGGGCTAGGCTTAAGGCCTGGGCACTATTTCGGGCTAGGCTTAAGGCCTGGGCACTATTTCAGGCTAGGCTTAAGGCCTGGGCACAAGTGCGGGCTAGGCTTAAGGCCGGGGCACAAGTGCGGGCTAGGCTTAAGGCCGGGGCACAAGTGCGGGCTAGGCTTAAGGCCGGGGCACAAGTGCAGGCTAGGCTTAAGGCCTGGGCACAAGTGCGGGCTAGGCTTAAGGCCTGAGCACAAGTGCGGGCTAGGCTTAAGGCCTGGGCACAAGTGCGGGATAGGCTTAAGGCCGGGGCACAAGTGCGGGATAGGCTTAAGGCCGGGGCACTATTTCAGGCTAGGCTTAAGGCCTGGGCACAAGTGCGGGCTAGGCTTAAGGCCGGGGCACAAGTGCGGGCTAGGCTTAAGGCCGGGGCACAAGTGCGGGCTAGGCTTAAGGCCGGGGCACAAGTGCAGGCTAGGCTTAAGGCCTGGGCACAAGTGCGGGCTAGGCTTAAGGCCTGAGCACAAGTGCGGGCTAGGCTTAAGGCCTGGGCACAAGTGCGGGATAGGCTTAAGGCCGGGGCACAAGTGCGGGATAGGCTTAAGGCCGGGGCACAAGTGCGGGCTAGGCTTAAGGCCGGGGCACAAGTGCGGGCTAGGCTTAAGGCCGGGGCACAAGTGCGGGCTAGGCTTAAGGCCGGGGCACAAGTGCGGGCTAGGCTTAAGGCCTGGGCACAAGTGCGGGATAGGCTTAAGGCCGGGGCACAAGTGCGGCCTAGGCTTAAGGCCGGGGCACAAGTGCGGGCTAGGCTTAAGGCCGGGGCACAAGTGCGGGCTAGGCTTAAGGCCGGGGCACAAGTGCGGGCTAGGCTTAAGGCCTGGGCACAAGTGCGGGCTAGGCTTAAGGCCGGGGCACAAGTGCGGGCTAGTCTTAAGGCCGGGGCACAAGTGCGGGCTAGGCTTAAGGCCTGGGCACTATTTCGGGCAAGGCTTAAGGCCTGGGCACTATTTCGGGCTAGGCTTAAGGCCTGAGCACAAGTGCGGGCTAGGCTTAAGGCCTGGGCACAAGTGCGGGCTAGGCTTAAGGCCTGGGCACAAGTGCGGGCTAGGCTTAAGGCCTGGGCACAAGTGGGGGCTAGGCTTAAGGCCTGGGCACAAGTGCGGGCTAGGCTTAAGGCCTGGGCACAAGTGCGGGCTAGGCTTAAGGCCTGGGCACAAGTGCGGGCTAGGCTTAAGGCCTGGGCACAAGTGCGGGCTAGGCTTAAGGCTGGGGCACAAGTGCGGGCTAGGCTTAAGGCCGGGGCACAAGTGCGGGCTAGGCTTAAGGCCAGGGCACAAGTGCGGGCTAGGCTTAAGGCCGGGGCACAAGTGCGGGCTAGGCTTAAGGCCGGGGCACAAGTGCGGGCTAGGCTTAAGGCCGGGGCACAAGTGCGGGCTAGGCTTAAGGCCGGGACACAAGTGCGGGCTAGGCTTAAGGCCGGGACACAAGTGCGGGCTAGGCTTAAGGCCTGGGCACTATTTCGGGCTAGGCTTAAGGCCTTGGCACAAGTGCGGGCTAGGCTTAAGGCCTGGGCACTATTTCGGGCTAGGCTTAAGGCCTGGGCACAAGTGCGGGCTAGGCTTAAGGCCTGGGCACTATTTCGGGCTAGGCTTAAGGCCTGGGCACAAGTGCGGGCTAGGCTTAAGGCCGGGGCACAAGTGCGGGCTAGGCTTAAGGCTGGGGCACAAGTGCGGGCTAGGCTTAAGGCCGGGGCACAAGTGCGGGCTAGGCTTAAGGCCTGGGCACAAGTGCGGGCTAGGCTTAAGGCCTGGGCACAAGTGCCGGCTAGGCTTAAGGCCGGGGCACAAGTGCGGGCTAGGCTTAAGGCCGGGGCACAAGTGCGGGCTAGGCTTAAGGCCGGGGCACAAGTGCCGGCTAGGCTTAAGGCCGGGGCACAATTGCGGGCTAGGCTTAAGGCCGGGGCACAAGTGCTGGCTAGGCTTAAGGCATACAGCCAACTCTTTGCACTTTTTGCATAAAGGGTTAGGCACCCATAGGGGTGAAGAGCTATCTTTCACCCCTCTACTCTGTACTTGGACATTTAGGACTAGATCCTTTGTTGTACAGTGCGGAGCCTCTCCATAACCCCATGCTCCAAGCGACCAGGCACTTCTTGTCTGTCCTCCGTAAATGGGTAATGCCTTCTTCACCAATTACAGTCGTGCATGCGCATTCAGACGGGACAAGAGCGAAGAGCGTAAAGCTGGCCCTATGTGCATAACCAACATGAAGCTGAAGACAAAAACAAACAAGCATTCAAGGGGCTCAAAAGTGCGGGCTAGGCTTAAGGCCTGGGCACAAGTGCGGGCTGGGCTTAAGGCCTGGGCACAAGTGCGGGCTGGGCTTAAGGCCTGGGCACAAGTGCGGGCTGGGCTTAAGGCCTGGGCACAAGTGCGGGCTGGGCTTAAGGCCGGGGCACAAGTGCGGGCTAGGCTTAAGGCCGGGGCACAAGTGCGGGCTAGGCTTAAGGCCTGGGCACAAGTGCGGGCTAGGCTTAAGGCCTGGGCACAAGTGCGGGCTAGGCTTAAGGCCTGGGCACAATTGCGGGCTAGGCTTAAGGCCTGGGCACAAGTGCGGGCTAGGCTTAAGGCCTGGGCACAAGTGCGGGCTAGGCTTAAGGCCTGGGCACAATTGCGGGCTAGGCTTAAGGCCTGGGCACAAGTGCGGGCTAGGCTTAAGGCCTGGGCACAAGTGCGGGCTAGGCTTAAGGCCGGGGCACAAGTGCGGGCTAGGCTTAAAGCCGGGGCACAAGTGCGGGCTAGGCTTAAGGCCGGGGCACAAGTGCGGGCTAGGCTTAAGGCCGGGGCACAAGTGCGGGCTACGCTTAAGGCCGGGGCACAAGTACGGGCTAGGCTTAAGGCCTGGGCACAAGTGCGTCTAGGCTTAAGGCCTGGGCACAAGTGCGGGCTAGGCTTAAGGCCTGGGCACAAGTGCAGGCTAGGCTTAAGGCCTGGGCACAAGTGCGGGCTAGGCTTAAGGCTTGGGCACAAGTGCGGGCTAGGCTTAAGGCCTGGGCACAAGTGTGGGCTAGGCTTAAGGCCTGGGCACAAGTGCGGGCTAGGCTTAAGGCCTGGGCACTATTTCGGGCTAGGCTTAAGGCCTGGGCACTATTTCGGGCTAGGCTTAAGGCCTGGGCACAAGTGCGGGCTAGACTTAAGGCCGGGGCACAAGTGCGGGCTAGGCTTAAGGCCGGGGCACAAGTGCGGGCTAGGCTTAAGGCCTGGGCACAAGTGCGGGCTAGGCTTAAGGCCTGGGCACAAGTGCGGGCTAGGCTTAAGGCCTGGGCACAAGTGCAGTGCTGGCTAGGATCAAGGCAGGGGGCACAAGTGCTGGCTAGGCTTAAGGCATGGGCACAAGTGCTGGCTAGGCTTAAGGCATACAGCTAACTCTTTGCACTCTTTGCATAAAGGGTTAGGCACCCATAGGGGTGAAGAGCTAGCTTTCACCCCTCTACTCTGTACTTGGACATTTAGGACTAGATCCTTTGTTGTACAGTGCGGAGCCTCTCCATAACCCCATGCTCCAAGCGACCAGGCACTTCTTGTCTGTCCTCCGTAAATGGGTAATGCCTTCTTCCCCAATTACAGTCGTGCATGCGCATTCAGACGGGACAAGAGCGAAGAGCGTAAAGCTGGCCCTGTGCATAACCAACATGAAGCTGAAGACAAAAACAAACAAACAAGCATTCAAGGGGCTCAAAAGTGCGGGCTAGGCTTAAGGCCTGGGCACAAGTGCGGGCTAGGCTTAAGGCCTGGGCACAAGTGCGGGCTAGGCTTAAGGCCTGGGCACAAGTGCGGACTAGGCTTAAGGCCTGGGCACAAGTGCGGGCTAGGCTTAAGGCCTGGGCACAAGTGCGGGCTAGGCTTAACGCCTGGGCACAAGTGCGGGCTAGGCTTAAGGCCGGGGCACAAGTGCGGGCTAGGCTTAAGGCCGGGGCACAAGTGCGGGCTAGGCTTAAGGCCGGGGCACAAGTGCGGGCTAGGCTTAATGCCTGGGCACAAGTGCGGGCTGGGCTTAAGGCCTGGGCACAAGTGCGGGCTGGGCTTAAGGCCTGGGCACAAGTGCGGGGCTGGGCTTAAGGCCTGGGCACAAGTGCGGGCTGGGCTTAAGGCCTGGGCACAAGTGCGGGCTGGGCTTAAGGCCTGGGCAAAAGTGCGGGCTGGGCTTAAGGCCTGGGCACAAGTGCGGGCTGGGCTTAAGGCCTGGGCACAAGTGCGGGCTGGGCTTAAGGCCTGGGCACAAGTGCGGGCTGGGCTTAAGGCCTGGGCACAAGTGCGGGCTAGGCTTAAGGCCTGGGCACAAGTGCGGGCTAGGCTTAAGGCCTGGGCACAAGTGCGGGCTAGGCTTAAGGCCTGGGCACAAGTGCGGGCTAGGCTTAAGGCCTGGGCACAAGTGCGGGCTAGGCTTAAGGCCTGGGCACAAGTGCGGGCTAGGCTTAAGGCCTGGGCACAATTGCGGGCTAGGCTTAAGGCCTGGGCACAAGTGCGGGCTAGGCTTAAGGCCTGGGCACAAGTGCGGGCTAGGCTTAAGGCCTGGGCACAATTGCGGGCTAGACTTAAGGCCTGGGCACAAGTGCGGGCTAGGCTTAAGGCCTGGGCACAAGTGCGGGCTAGGCTTAAGGCCGGGGCACAAGTGCGGGCTAGGCTTAAAGCCGGGGCACAAGTGCGGGCTAGGCTTAAGGCCGGGGCACAAGTGCGGGCTAGGCTTAAGGCCGGGGCACAAATGCGGGCTAGGCTTAAGGCCGGGGCACAAGTGCGGGCTAGGCTTAAGGCCGGGGCACAAGTGCGGGCTAGGCTTAAGGCCGGGGCACAAGTGCGGGCTAGGCTTAAGGCCGGGGCACAAGTGCGGGCTAGGCTTAAGGCCGGGGCACAAGTGCGGGCTAGGCTTAAGGCCGGGGCACAAGTGCGGGCTAGGCTTAAGGCCTGGGCACAAGTGCGGGCTAGGCTTAAGGCCTGGGCACAAGTGCGGGCTAGGCTTAAGGCCTGGGCACAAGTGCGGGCTAGGCTTAAGGCCTGGGCACAAGTGCGGGCTAGGCTTAAGGCCTGGGCACAAGTGCGGGCTAGGCTTAAGGCCTGGGCACAAGTGCGGGCTAGGCTTAAGGCCGGGGCACAAGTGCTGGCTAGGCTTAAGGCATACAGCCAACTCTTTGAACTTTTTGCATAAAGGGTTAGGCACCCATAGGGGTGAAGAGCTATCTTTCACCCCTCTACTCTGTACTTGGACATTTAGGACTAGATCCTTTGTTGTACAGTGCGGAGCCTCTCCATAACCCCATGCTCCAAGCGACCAGGCACTTCTTGTCTGTCCTCCGTAAATGGGTAATGCCTTCTTCACCAATTACAGTCGTGCATGCGCATTCAGATGGGACAAGAGCGAAGAGCGTAAAGCTGGCCCTATGTGCATAACCTACATGAAGCTGAAGACAAAAACAAACAAACAAGCATTCAAGGGGCTCAAAAGTGCGGGCTAGGCTTAAGGCCTGGGCACAAGTGCGGGCTAGGCTTAAGGCCTGGGCACAAGTGCGGGCTGGGCTTAAGGCCTGGGCACAAGTGCGGGCTGGGCTTAAGGCCTGGGCACAAGTGCGGGCTGGGCTTAAGGCCTGGGCACAAGTGCGGGCTGGGCTTAAGGCCTGGGCACAAGTGCGGACTAGGCTTAAGGCCGGGGCACAAGTGCGGGCTAGGCTTAAGGCCGGGGCACAAGTACGGGCTAGGCTTAAGGCCTGGGCACAAGTGCGGGCTAGGCTTAAGGCCTGGGCACAAGTGCGGGCTAGGCTTAAGGCCTGGGCACAAGTGCGGGCTAGGCTTAAGGCTTGGGCACAAGTGCGGGCTAGGCTTAAGGCCTGGGCACAAGTGCGGGCTAGGCTTAAGGCCTGGGCACAAGTGCGGGCTAGGCTTAAGGCCTGGGCACTATTTCGGGCTAGGCTTAAGGCCTGGGCACTATTTCGGGCTAGGCTTAAGGCCTGGGCACAAGTGCGGGCTAGACTTAAGGCCGGGGCACAAGTGCGGGCTAGACTTAAGGCCTGGGCACAAGTGCGGGCTAGGCTTAAGGCCGGGGCACAAGTGCGGGCTAGGCTTAAGGCCTGGGCACAAGTGCGGGCTAGGCTTAAGGCCTGGGCACAAGTGCGGGCTAGGCTTAAGGCCTGGGCACAAGTGCTGGCTAGGCTTAAGGCCTGGGCACAAGTGCGGGCTAGGCTTAAGGCCTGGGCACAAGTGCGGGCTAGGCTTAAGGCCTGGGCACAAGTGCGGGCTAGGCTTAAGGCCGGGGCACAAGTGCGAGCTAGGCTTAAGGCCGGGGCACAAGTGCGGGCTAGGCTTAAGGCCGGGGCACAAGTGCGGGCTAGGCTTAAGGCCGGGGCACAAGTGCGGGCTAGGCTTAAGGCCGGGGCACAAGTGCGGGCTAGGCTTAAGGCCTGGGCACAAGTGCGGGCTAGGCTTAAGGCCTGGGCACAAGTGCGGGCTAGGCTTAAGGCCTGGGCACAAGTGCAGTGCTGGCTAGGATCAAGGCAGGGGGCACAAGTGCTGGCTAGGCTTAAGGCATGGGCACAAGTGCTGGCTAGGCTTAAGGCATACAGCTAACTCTTTGCACTCTTTGCATAAAGGGTTAGGCACCCATAGGGGTGAAGAGCTAGCTTTCACCCCTCTACTCTGTACTTGGACATTTAGGACTAGATCCTTTGTTGTACAGTGCGGAGCCTCTCCATAACCCCATGCTCCAAGCGACCAGGCACTTCTTGTCTGTCCTCCGTAAATGGGTAATGCCTTCTTCCCCAATTACAGTCGTGCATGCGCATTCAGACGGGACAAGAGCGAAGAGCGTAAAGCTGGCCCTGTGCATAACCAACATGAAGCTGAAGACAAAAACAAACAAACAAGCATTCAAGGGGCTCAAAAGTGCGGGCTAGGCTTAAGGCCTGGGCACAAGTGCGGGCTAGGCTTAAGGCCTGGGCACAAGTGCGGGCTAGGCTTAAGGCCTGGGCACAAGTGCGGGCTAGGCTTAAGGCCTGGGCACAAGTGCGGGCTAGGCTTAAGGCCTGGGCACAAGTGCGGGCTAGGCTTAACGCCTGGGCACAAGTGCGGGCTAGGCTTAAGGCCGGGGCACAAGTGCGGGCTAGGCTTAAGGCCTGGGCACAAGTGCGGGCTAGGCTTAATGCCGGGGCACAAGTGCGGGCTAGGATTAAGGCCGGGGCACAAGTGCGGGCTAGGCTTAAGGCCGGGGCACAAGTGCGGGCTAGGCTTAAGGCCGGGGCACAAGTGCGGGCTAGGCTTAAGGCCTGGGCACAAGTGCGGGCTAGGCTTAAGGCCTGGGCACAAGTGCGGGCTAGGATTAAGGACTGGGCACAAGTGCGGGCTAGGATTAAGGACTGGGCACAAGTGCGGGCTAGGCTTAAGGCCTGGGCACAAGTGCGGGCTAGGCTTAAGGCCTGGGCACAAGTGCGGGCTAGGCTTAAGGCCTGGGCACAAGTGCGGGCTAGGCTTAAGGCCGGGCCACAAGTGCGGGCTAGGCTTAAGGCCGGGGCACAAGTGCGGGCAAGGCTTAAGGCCGGGGCACAAGTGCGGGCTAGGCTTAAGGCATGGGCACAAGTGCGGGCTAGGCTTAAGGCCTGGGCACAAGTGCGGGCTAGGCTTAAGGCCTGGGCACAAGTGCGGGCTAGGCTTAAGGCCTGGGCACAAGTGCGGGCTAGGCTTAAGGCCTGGGCACAAGTGCGGGCTAGGCTTAAGGCCTGGGCACAAGTGCGGGCTAGGCTTAAGGCCTGGGCACAAGTGCGGGCTAGGCTTAAGGCCTGGGCACAAGTGCGGGCTAGGCTTAAGGCCTGGGCACAAGTGCGGGCTAGGCGTAAGGCCTGGGCACAAGTGCAGTGCTGGCTAGGATCAAGGCAGGGGGCACAAGTGCTGGCTAGGCTTAAGGCATGGGCACAAGTGCTGGCTAGGCTTAAGGCATACAGCTAACTCTTTGCACTCTTTGCATAAAGGGTTAGGCACCCATAGGGGTGAAGAGCTAGCTTTCACCCCTCTACTCTGTACTTGGACATTTAGGACTAGATCCTTTGTTGTACAGTGCGGAGCCTCTCCATAACCCCATGCTCCAAGCGACCAGGCACTTCTTGTCTGTCCTCCGTAAATGGGTAATGCCTTCTTCCCCAATTACAGTCGTGCATGCGCATTCAGACGGTACAAGAGCGAAGAGCGTAAAGCTGGCCCTATGTGCATAACCAACATGAAGCTGAAGACAAAAACAAACAAACAAGCATTCAAGGGGCTCAAAAGTGCGGGCTAGGCTTAAGGCCTGGGCACAAGTGCGGGCTAGGCTTAAGGCCTGGGCACAAGTGCGGGCTAGTCTTAAGGCCGGGGCACAAGTGCGGGCTAGGCTTAAGGCCGGGGCACAAGTGCGGGCTAGGCTTAAGGCCGGGGCACAAGTGCGGGCTAGGCTTAAGGCCGGGGCACAAGTGCGGGCTAGGCTTAAGGCCTGGGCACAAGTGCGGGCTAGGCTTAAGCCCGGGGCACAAGTGCGGGCTGGGCTTAAGGCCGGGGCACAAGTGCGGGCTGGGCTTAAGGCCGGGGCACAAGTGCGGGCTGGGCTTAAGGCCGGGGCACAAGTGCGGGCTAGGCTTAAGGCCGGGGCACAAGTGCGGGCTAGGCTTAAGGCCGGGGCACAAGTGCGGGCTAGGCTTAAGGCCGGGGCACAAGTGCGGGCTAGGCTTAAGGCCGGGGCACAAGTGCGGGCTAGGCTTAAGGCCGGTGCACAAGTGCGGGCTAGGCTTAAGGCCGAGCACAAGTGCGGGCTAGGCTTAAGGCCGGGGCACAAGTGCGGGCTAGGCTTAAGGCCTAGGCACAAGTGCGGGCTAGGCTTAAGGCCTGGGCACAAGTGCGGGCTAGGCTTAAGGCCTGGGAACAAGTGCGGGCTAGGCTTAAGGCCTGGGCACAAGTGCGGGCTAGGCTTAAGGCCGGGGCACAAGTGCGGGCTAGGTTTAAGGCCGGGGCACAAGTGCGGGCTAGGCTTAAGGCCTGGGCACAAGTGCAGGCTAGGCTTAAGGCCTGGGCACAAGTGCGGGCTAGGCTTAAGGCCTGGGCACAAGTGCGGGCTAGGCTTAAGGCCGGGGCACAAGTGCGGGCTAGGCTTAAGGCCGAAGCACAAGTGCGGGCTAGGCTTAAGGCCTGGGCACAAGTGCGGGCTAGGCTTAAGGCCTGGGCACAAGTGCGGGCTAGGCTTAAGGCCTGAGCACAAGTGCGGGCTAGGCTTAAGGCCTGGGCACAAGTGCGGGATAGGCTTAAGGCCTGGGCACAAGTGCGGGCTAGGCTTAAGGCCTGGGCACAAGTGCGGGCTAGGCTTAAGGCCGGGGCACAAGTGCGGGCTAGGCTTAAGGCCGAAGCACAAGTGCGGGCTAGGCTTAAGGCCTGGGCACAAGTGCGGGCTAGGCTTAAGGCCGGGGCACAAGTGCGGGCTAGGCTTAAGGCCTGGGCACAAGTGCGGGCTAGGCTTAAGGCCTGAGCACAAGTGCGGGCTAGACTTAAGGCCTGGGCACAAGTGCGGGATAGGCTTAAGGCCTGGGCACAAGTGCGGGATAGGCTTAAGGCCTGGGCACAAGTGCGGGCTAGGCTTAAGGCCTAGGCACAAGTGCGGGCTAGGCTTAAGGCTTGGGCACAAGTGCGGGCTAGGCTTAAGGCCTGGGCACAAGTGCGGGCTAGGCTTAAGGCCAGAGCACAAGTGCGGGCTAGGCTTAAGGCCGGGGCACAAGTGCGGGCTAGGCTTAAGGCCGGGGCACAAGTACGGGCTAGGCTTAAGGCCGGGGCACAAGTGCGGGCTAGGCTTAAGGCCGGGGCACAAGTGCGGGCTAGGCTTAAGGCCGGGGCACAAGTGCGGGCTAGGCTTAAGGCCGGGGCACAAGTGCGGGCTAGGCTTAAGGCCGGGGCACAAGTGCGGGCTAGGCTTAAGGCCGGGGCACAAGTGCGGGCTAGGCTTAAGGCCGGGGCACAAGTGCGGGCTAGGCTTAAGGCCGGGGCACAAGTGCGGGCTAGGCTTAAGGCCGGGGCACAAGTGCGGGCTAGGCTTAAGGCCGGGGCACAAGTGCGGGCTAGGCTTAAGGCCGGGGCACAAGTGCGGGCTAGGCTTAAGGCCGGGGCACAAGTGCGGGCTAGGCTTAAGGCCGGGGCACAAGTGCGGGCTAGGCTTAAGGCCGGGGCACAAGTGCGGGCTAGGCTTAAGGCCTGGGCACAAGTGCGGGCTAGGCTTAAGGCCGGGGCACAAGTGCGGGCTAGGCTTAAGGCCGGGGCACAAGTACGGGCTAGGCTTAAGGCCGGGGCACAAGTGCGGGCTAGGCTTAAGGCCGGGGCACAAGTGCGGGCTGGGCTTAAGGCCTGGGCACAAGTGCGGGCTGGGCATAAGGCCTGGGCACAAGTGCGGGCTGGGCTTAAGGCCTGGGCACAAGTGCGGGCTGGGCTTAAGGCCTGGGCACAAGTGCGGGCTGATCTTAAGGCCTGGGCACAAGTGCGGGCTGGGCTTAAGGCCTGGGCACAAGTGCGGGCTGGGCTTAAGGCCTGGGCACAAGTGCGGGCTAGGCTTAAGGCCTGGGCACAAGTGCGGGCTAGGCTTAAGGCCGGGGCACAAGTGCGGGCTAGGCTTAAGGCCGGGGCACAAGTGCGGGCTAGGCTTAAGGCCGGGGCACAAGTGCGGGCTAGGCTTAAGGCCGGGGCACAAGTGCGGGCTAGGCTTAGGGCCGGGGCACAAGTGCGGGCTAGGCTTAAGGCCGGGGCACAAGTGCGGGCTAGGCTTAAGGCCTGGGCACAAGTGCGGGCTAGGCTTAAGGCCTGGGCACAAGTGCGGGCTAGGCTTAATGCCTGGGCACAAGTGCGGGCTAGGCTTAAGGCCTGGGTAAAAGTGCAGTGCTGGCTAGGATCAAGGCAGGGGGCACTAGTGCTGGCTAGGCTTAAGGCATGGGCACAAGTGCGAGCTAGGCTTAAGGCCTGGGCACAAGTGCGGGATAGGCTTAAGGCCTGGGCACAAGTGCGGGCTAGGCTTAAGGCCTGGGCAAAAGTGCGGGCTAGGCTTAACGCCTGGGCACAAGTGCGGGCTAGGCTTAAAGCCGGGGTACAAGTGCGGGCTAGGCTTAAGGCCTGGGCACAAGTGCGGGCTAGGCTTAAGGCCTGGGCACAAGTGCGGGCTAGGCTTAAGGCCTGGGCACAAGTGCGGGTTAGGCTTACGGCCTGGGCACAAGTGCGGGCTAGGCTTAAGGCCTGGGCACAAGTGCGGGCTAGGCTTAAGGCCTGGGCACAAGTGCTGGCTAGGCTTAAGGCCTGGGCACAAGTGCGGGCTAGGCTTAAAGCCGGGGCACAAGTGCGGGCTAGGCTTAAGGCCTGGGCACAAGTGCGGGCTAGGCTTAAGGCCTGGGCACAAGTGCGGGCTAGGCTTAACGCCTGGGCACAAGTGCGGGCTAGGCTTAAGGCCGGGGCACAAGTGCAGGCTAGGCTTAAGGCCGGGGCACAAGTGCGGGCTAGGCTTAATGCCGGGGCACAAGTGCGGGCTAGGATTAAGGCCGGGGCACAAGTGCGGGCTAGGCTTAAGGCCGGGGCACAAGTGCGGGCTAGGCTTAAGGCCTGGGCACAAGTGCGGGCTAGGCTTAAGGCCTGGGCACAAGTGCGGGCTAGGATTAAGGACTGGGCACAAGTGCGGGCTAGGATTAAGGACTGGGCACAAGTGCGGGCTAGGCTTAAGGCCTGGGCACAAGTGCGGGCTAGGCTTAAGGCCTGGGCACAAGTGCGGGCTAGGCTTAAGGCCTGGGCACAAGTGCGGGCTAGGCTTAAGGCCGGGCCACAAGTGCGGGCTAGGCTTAAGGCCGGGGCACAAGTGCGGGCAAGGCTTAAGGCCGGGGCACAAGTGCGGGCTAGGCTTAAGGCCTGGGCACAAGTGCGGGCTAGGCTTAAGGCCTGGGCACAAGTGCGGGCTAGGCTTAAGGCCTGGGCACAAGTGCGGGCTAGGCTTAAGGCCTGGGCACAAGTGCGGGCTAGGCTTAAGGCCTGGGCACAAGTGCGGGCTAGGCTTAAGGCCTGGGCACAAGTGCGGGCTAGGCTTAAGGCCTGGGCACAAGTGCGGGCTAGGCTTAAGGCCTGGGCACAAGTGCGGGCTAGGCGTAAGGCCTGGGCACAAGTGCAGTGCTGGCTAGGATCAAGGCAGGGGGCACAAGTGCTGGCTAGGCTTAAGGCATGGGCACAAGTGCTGGCTAGGCTTAAGGCATACAGCTAACTCTTTGCACTCTTTGCATAAAGGGTTAGGCACCCATAGGGGTGAAGAGCTAGCTTTCACCCCTCTACTCTGTACTTGGACATTTAGGACTAGATCCTTTGTTGTACAGTGCGGAGCCTCTCCATAACCCCATGCTCCAAGCGACCAGGCACTTCTTGTCTGTCCTCCGTAAATGGGTAATGCCTTCTTCCCCAATTACAGTCGTGCATGCGCATTCAGACGGTACAAGAGCGAAGAGCGTAAAGCTGGCCCTATGTGCATAACCAACATGAAGCTGAAGACAAAAACAAACAAACAAGCATTCAAGGGGCTCAAAAGTGCGGGCTAGGCTTAAGGCCTGGGCACAAGTGCGGGCTAGGCTTAAGGCCTGGGCACAAGTGCGGGCTAGTCTTAAGGCCGGGGCACAAGTGCGGGCTAGGCTTAAGGCCGGGGCACAAGTGCGGGCTAGGCTTAAGGCCGGGGCACAAGTGCGGGCTAGGCTTAAGGCCGGGGCACAAGTGCGGGCTAGGCTTAAGGCCTGGGCACAAGTGCGGGCTAGGCTTAAGCCCGGGGCACAAGTGCGGGCTGGGCTTAAGGCCAGGGCACAAGTGCGGGCTGGGCTTAAGGCCGGGGCACAAGTGCGGGCTAGGCTTAAGGCCGGGGCACAAGTGCGGGCTAGGCTTAAGGCCGGGGCACAAGTGCGGGCTAGGCTTAAGGCCGGGGCACAAGTGCGGGCTAGGCTTAAGGCCGGGGCACAAGTGCGGGCTAGGCTTAAGGCCGGGGCACAAGTGCGGGCTAGGCTTAAGGCCTGGGCACAAGTGCGGGCTAGGCTTAAGGCCTGGGCACAAGTGCGGGCTAGGCTTAAGGCCTGGGAACAAGTGCGGGCTAGGCTTAAGGCCTGGGCACAAGTGCGGGCTAGGCTTAAGGCCGGGGCACAAGTGCGGGCTAGGTTTAAGGCCGGGGCACAAGTGCGGGCTAGGCTTAAGGCCTGGGCACAAGTGCAGGCTAGGCTTAAGGCCTGGGCACAAGTGCGGGCTAGGCTTAAGGCCTGGGCACAATTGCGGGCTAGGCTTAAGGCCTGGGCACAAGTGCGGGCTAGGCTTAAGGCCTGGGCACAAGTGCGGGCTAGGCTTAAGGCCTGGGCACAATTGCGGGCTAGACTTAAGGCCTGGGCACAAGTGCGGGCTAGGCTTAAGGCCTGGGCACAAGTGCGGGCTAGGCTTAAGGCCGGGGCACAAGTGCGGGCTAGGCTTAAAGCCGGGGCACAAGTGCGGGCTAGGCTTAAGGCCGGGGCACAAGTGCGGGCTAGGCTTAAGGCCGGGGCACAAGTGTGGGCTAGGCTTAAGGCCGGGGCACAAGTGCGGGCTAGGCTTAAGGCCGGGGCACAAGTGCGGGCTAGGCTTAAGGCCGGGGCACAAGTGCGGGCTAGGCTTAAGGCCGGGGCACAAGTGCGGGCTAGGCTTAAGGCCGGGGCACAAGTGCGGGCTAGGCTTAAGGCCTGGGCACAAGTGCGGGCTAGGCTTAAGGCCTGGGCACAAGTGCGGGCTAGACTTAAGGCCTGGGCACAAGTGCGGGCTAGGCTTAAGGCCTGGGCACAAGTGCGGGCTAGGCTTAAGGCCTGGGCACAAGTGCGGGCTAGGCTTAAGGCCGGGGCACAAGTGCTGGCTAGGCTTAAGGCATACAGCCAACTCTTTGAACTTTTTGCATAAAGGGTTAGGCACCCATAGGGGTGAAGAGCTATCTTTCACCCCTCTACTTTGTACTTGGACATTTAGGACTAGATCCTTTGTTGTACAGTGCGGAGCCTCTCCATAACCCCATGCTCCAATTGACCAGGCACTTCTTGTCTGTCCTCCGTAAATGGGTAATGCCTTCTTCACCAATTACAGTCGTGCATGCGCATTCAGACGGGACAAGAGCGAAGAGCGTAAAGCTGGCCCTATGTGCATAACCTACATGAAGCTGAAGACAAAAACAAACAAACAAGCATTCAAGGGGCTCAAAAGTGCGGGCTAGGCTTAAGGCCTGGGCACAAGTGCGGGCTAGGCTTAAGGCCTGGGCACAAGTGCGGGCTGGGCTTAAGGCCTGGGCACAAGTGCGGGCTGGGCTTAAGGCCTGGGCACAAGTGCGGGCTGGGCTTAAGGCCTGGGCACAAGTGCGGGCTGGGCTTAAGGCCTGGGCACAAGTGCGGGCTAGGCTTAAGGCCGGGGCACAAGTGCGGGCTAGGCTTAAGGCCGGGGCACAAGTACGGGCTAGGCTTAAGGCCTGGGCACAAGTGCGGGCTAGGCTTAAGGCCTGGGCACAAGTGCGGGCTAGGCTTAAGGCCTGGGCACAAGTGCGGGCTAGGCTTAAGGCTTGGGCACAAGTGCGGGCTAGGCTTAAGGCCTGGGCACAAGTGCGGGCTAGGCTTAAGGCCTGGGCACAAGTGCGGGCTAGGCTTAAGGCCTGGGCACTATTTCGGGCTAGGCTTAAGGCCTGGGCACTATTTCGGGCTAGGCTTAAGGCCTGGGCACAAGTGCGGGCTAGACTTAAGGTCGGGGCACAAGTGCGGGCTAGACTTAAGGCCTGGGCACAAGTGCGGGCTAGGCTTAAGGCCGGGGCACAAGTGCGGGCTAGGCTTAAGGCCTGGGCACAAGTGCGGGCTAGGCTTAAGGCCGGGGCACAAGTGCGGGCTAGGCTTAAGGCCTGGGCACAAGTGCTGGCTAGGCTTAAGGCCTGGGCACAAGTGCGGGCTAGGCTTAAGGCCTGGGCACAAGTGCGGGCTAGGCTTAAGGCCTGGGCACAAGTGCGGGCTAGGCTTAAGGCCGGGGCACAAGTGCGAGCTAGGCTTAAGGCCGGGGCACAAGTGCGGGCTAGGCTTAAGGCCGGGGCACAAGTGCGGGCTAGGCTTAAGGCCGGGGCACAAGTGCGGGCTAGGCTTAAGGCCTGGGCACAAGTGCGGGCTAGGCTTAAGGCCTGGGCACAAGTGCGGGCTAGGCTTAAGGCCTGGGCACAAGTGCAGTGCTGGCTAGGATCAAGGCAGGGGGCACAAGTGCTGGCTAGGCTTAAGGCATGGGCACAAGTGCTGGCTAGGCTTAAGGCATACAGCTAACTCTTTGCACTCTTTGCATAAAGGGTTAGGCACCCATAGGGGTGAAGAGCTAGCTTTCACCCCTCTACTCTGTACTTGGACATTTAGGACTAGATCCTTTGTTGTACAGTACGGAGCCTCTCCATAACCCCATGCTCCAAGCGACCAGGCACTTCTTGTCTGTCCTCCGTAAATGGGTAATGCCTTCTTCCCCAATTACAGTCGTGCATGCGCATTCAGACGGGACAAGAGCGAAGAGCGTAAAGCTGGCCCTGTGCATAACCAACATGAAGCTGAAGACAAAAACAAACAAACAAGCATTCAAGGGGCTCAAAAGTGCGGGCTAGGCTTAAGGCCTGGGCACAAGTGCGGGCTAGGCTTAAGGCCTGGGCACAAGTGCGGGCTAGGCTTAAGGCCTGGGCACAAGTGCGGGCTAGGCTTAAGGCCTGGGCACAAGTGCGGGCTAGGCTTAAGGCCTGGGCACAAGTGCGGGCTAGGCTTAACGCCTGGGCACAAGTGCGGGCTAGGCTTAAGGCCGGGGCACAAGTGCGGGCTAGGCTTAAGGCCGGGGCACAAGTGCGGGCTAGGCTTAATGCCGGGGCACAAGTGCGGGCTAGGATTAAGGCCGGGGCACAAGTGCGGGCTAGGCTTAAGGCCGGGGCACAAGTGCGGGCTAGGCTTAAGGCCTGGGCACAAGTGCGGGCTAGGCTTAAGGCCTGGGCACAAGTGCGGGCTAGGATTAAGGACTGGGCACAAGTGCGGGCTAGGATTAAGGACTGGGCACAAGTGCGGGCTAGGCTTAAGGCCTGGGCACAAGTGCGGGCTAGGCTTAAGGCCTGGGCACAAGTGCGGGCTAGGCTTAAGGCCTGGGCACAAGTGCGGGCTAGGCTTAAGGCCGGGCCACAAGTGCGGGCTAGGCTTAAGGCCGGGGCACAAGTGCGGGCAAGGCTTAAGGCCGGGGCACAAGTGCGGGCTAGGCTTAAGGCATGGGCACAAGTGCGGGCTAGGCTTAAGGCCTGGGCACAAGTGCGGGCTAGGCTTAAGGCCTGGGCACAAGTGCGGGCTAGGCTTAAGGCCTGGGCACAAATGCGGGCTAGGCTTAAGGCCTGGGCACAAGTGCGGGCTAGGCTTAAGGCCTGGGCACAAGTGCGGGCTAGGCTTAAGGCCTGGGCACAAGTGCGGGCTAGGCTTAAGGCCTGGGCACAAGTGCGGGCTAGGCTTAAGGCCTGGGCACAAGTGCGGGCTAGGCTTAAGGCCTGGGCACAAGTGCGGGCTAGGCGTAAGGCCTGGGCACAAGTGCAGTGCTGGCTAGGATCAAGGCAGGGGGCACAAGTGCTGGCTAGGCTTAAGGCATGGGCACAAGTGCTGGCTAGGCTTAAGGCATACAGCTAACTCTTTGCACTCTTTGCATAAAGGGTTAGGCACCCATAGGGGTGAAGAGCTAGCTTTCACCCCTCTACTCTGTACTTGGACATTTAGGACTAGATCCTTTGTTGTACAGTGCGGAGCCTCTCCATAACCCCATGCTCCAAGCGACCAGGCACTTCTTGTCTGTCCTCCTTAAATGGGTAATGCCTTCTTCCCCAATTACAGTCGTGCATGCGCATTCAGACGGTACAAGAGCGAAGAGCGTAAAGCTGGCCCTATGTGCATAACCAACATGAAGCTGAAGACAAAAACAAACAATCAAGCATTCAAGGGGCTCAAAAGTGCGGGCTAGGCTTAAGGCCTGGGCACAAGTGCGGGCTAGGCTTAAGGCCTGGGCACAAGTGCGGGCTAGTCTTAAGGCCGGGGCACAAGTGCGGGCTAGGCTTAAGGCCGGGGCACAAGTGCGGGCTAGGCTTAAGGCCGGGGCACAAGTGCGGGCTAGGCTTAAGGCCGGGGCACAAGTGCGGGCTAGGCTTAAGGCCTGGGCACAAGTGCGGGCTAGGCTTAAGCCCGGGGCACAAGTGCGGGCTGGGCTTAAGGCCGGGGCACAAGTGCGGGCTGGGCTTAAGGCCGGGCCACAAGTGCGGGCTAGGCTTAAGGCCGGGGCACAAGTGCGGGCTAGGCTTAAGGCCGGGGCACAAGTGCGGGCTAGGCTTAAGGCCGGGGCACAAGTGCGGGCTAGGCTTAAGGCCGGGGCACAAGTGCGGGCTAGGCTTAAGGCCGGGGCACAAGTGCGGGCAAGGCTTAAGGCCGGTGCACAAGTGCGGGCTAGGCTTAAGGCCGAGCACAAGTGCGGGCTAGGCTTAAGGCCGGGGCACAAGTGCGGGCTAGGCTTAAGGCCTGGGCACAAGTGCGGGCTAGGCTTAAGGCCTGGGCACAAGTGCGGGCTAGGCTTAAGGCCTGGGAACAAGTGCGGGCTAGGCTTAAGGCCTGGGCACAAGTGCGGGCTAGGCTTAAGGCCGGGGCACAAGTGCGGGCTAGGTTTAAGGCCGGGGCACAAGTGCGGGCTAGGCTTAAGGCCTGGGCACAAGTGCAGGCTAGGCTTAAGGCCTGGGCACAAGTGCGGGCTAGGCTTAAGGCCTGGGCACAAGTGCGGGCTAGGCTTAAGGCCGGGGCACAAGTGCGGGCTAGGCTTAAGGCCGAAGCACAAGTGCGGGCTAGGCTTAAGGCCTGGGCACAAGTGCAGGCTAGGCTTAAGGCCTGGGCACAAGTGCGGGCTAGGCTTAAGGCCTGAGCACAAGTGCGGGCTAGGCTTAAGGCCTGGGCACAAGTGCGGGATAGGCTTAAGGCCTGGGCACAAGTGCGGGCTAGGCTTAAGGCCTGGGCACAAGTGCGGGCTAGGCTTAAGGCCGGGGCACAAGTGCGGGCTAGGCTTAAGGCCGAAGCACAAGTGCGGGCTAGGCTTAAGGCCTGGGCACAAGTGCGGGCTAGGCTTAAGGCCGGGGCACAAGTGCGGGCTAGGCTTAAGGCCTGGGCACAAGTGCGGGCTAGGCTTAAGGCCTGAGCACAAGTGCGGGCTAGACTTAAGGCCTGGGCACAAGTGCGGGATAGGCTTAAGGCCTGGGCACAAGTGCGGGCTAGGCTTAAGGCCTGGGCACAAGTGCGGGCTAGGCTTAAGGCCTAGGCACAAGTGCGGGCTAGGCTTAAGGCTTGGGCACAAGTGCGGGCTAGGCTTAAGGCCTGGGCACAAGTGCGGGCTAGGCTTAAGGCCAGAGCACAAGTGCGGGCTAGGCTTAAGGCCGGGGCACAAGTGCGGGCTAGGCTTAAGGCCGGGGCACAAGTACGGGCTAGGCTTAAGGCCGGGGCACAAATGCGGGCTAGGCTTAAGGCCGGGGCACAAGTGCGGGCTAGGCTTAAGGCCGGGGCACAAGTGCGGGCTAGGCTTAAGGCCGGGGCACAAGTGCGGGCTAGGCTTAAGGCCGGGGCACAAGTGCGGGCTAGGCTTAAGGCCGGGGCACAAGTGCGGGCTAGGCTTAAGGCCGGGGCACAAGTGCGGGCTAGGCTTAAGGCCGGGGCACAAGTGCGGGCTAGGCTTAAGGCCGGGGCACAAGTGCGGGCTAGGCTTAAGGCCGGGGCACAAGTGCGGGCTAGGCTTAAGGCCGGGGCACAAGTGCGGGCTAGGCTTAAGGCCGGGGCACAAGTGCGGGCTAGGCTTAAGGCCGGGGCACAAGTGCGGGCTAGGCTTAAGGCCGGGGCACAAGTGCGGGCTAGGCTTAAGGCCTGGGCACAAGTGCGGGCTAGGCTTAAGGCCTGGGCACAAGTGCGGGCTAGGCTTAAGGCCTGGGCACAAGTGCGGGCTAGGCTTAAGGCCGGGGCACAAGTGCGGGCTAGGCTTAAGGCCGGGGCACAAGTGCGGGCTAGGCTTAAGGCCGGGGCACAAGTGCGGGCTAGGCTTAAGGCCGGGGCACAAGTGCGGGCTGGGCTTAAGGCCTGGGCACAAGTGCGGGCTGGGCATAAGGCCTGGGCACAAGTGCGGGCTGGGCTTAAGGCCTGGGCACAAGTGCGGGCTGGGCTTAAGGCCTGGGCACAAGTGCGGGCTGGGCTTAAGGCCTGGGCACAAGTGCGGGCTGGGCTTAAGGCCTGGGCACAAGTGCGGGCTGGGCTTAAGGCCTGGGCACAAGTGCGGGCTAGGCTTAAGGCCTGGGCACAAGTGCGGGCTAGGCTTAAGGCCGGGGCACAAGTGCGGGCTAGGCTTAAGGCCGGGGCACAAGTGCGGGCTAGGCTTAAGGCCGGGGCACAAGTGCGGGCTAGGCTTAAGGCCGGGGCACAAGTGCGGGCTAGGCTTAGGGCCGGGGCACAAGTGCGGGCTAGGCTTAAGGCCGGGGCACAAGTGCGGGCTAGGCTTAAGGCCTGGGCACAAGTGCGGGCTAGGCTTAAGGCCTGGGCACAAGTGCGGGCTAGGCTTAATGCCTGGGCACAAGTGCGGGCTAGGCTTAAGGCCTGGGTAAAAGTGCAGTGCTGGCTAGGATCAAGGCAGGGGGCACTAGTGCTGGCTAGGCTGAAGGCATGGGCACAAGTGCGAGCTAGGCTTAAGGCCTGGGCACAAGTGCGGGATAGGCTTAAGGCCTGGGCACAAGTGCGGGCTAGGCTTAAGGCCTGGGCAAAAGTGCGGGCTAGGCTTAACGCCTGGGCACAAGTGCGGGCTAGGCTTAAAGCCGGGGCACAAGTGCGGGCTAGGCTTAAGGCCTGGGCACAAGTGCGGGCTAGGCTTAAGGCCTGGGCACAAGTGCGGGCTAGGCTTAAGGCCTGGGCACAAGTGCGGGCTAGGCTTAAGGCCTGGGCACAAGTGCGGGTTAGGCTTACGGCCTGGGCACAAGTGCGGGCTAGGCTTAAGGCCTGGGCACAAGTGCGGGCTAGGCTTAAGGCCTGGGCACAAGTGCTGGCTAGGCTTAAGGCCTGGGCACAAGTGCGGGCTAGGCTTAAAGCCGGGGCACAAGTGCGGGCTAGGCTTAAGGCCTGGGCACAAGTGCGGGCTAGGCTTAAGGCCTGGGCACAAGTGCGGGCTAGGCTTAACGCCTGGGCACAAGTGCGGGCTAGGCTTAAGGCCGGGGCACAAGTGCGGGCTAGGCTTAAGGCCGGGGCACAAGTGCGGGCTAGGCTTAATGCCGGGGCACAAGTGCGGGCTAGGATTAAGGCCGGGGCACAAGTGCGGGCTAGGCTTAAGGCCGGGGCACAAGTGCGGGCTAGGCTTAAGGCCTGGGCACAAGTGCGGGCTAGGCTTAAGGCCTGGGCACAAGTGCGGGCTAGGATTAAGGACTGGGCACAAGTGCGGGCTAGGATTAAGGACTGGGCACAAGTGCGGGCTAGGCTTAAGGCCTGGGCACAAGTGCGGGCTAGGCTTAAGGCCTGGGCACAAGTGCGGGCTAGGCTTAAGGCCTGGGCACAAGTGCGGGCTAGGCTTAAGGCCGGGCCACAAGTGCGGGCTAGGCTTAAGGCCGGGGCACAAGTGCGGGCAAGGCTTAAGGCCGGGGCACAAGTGCGGGCTAGGCTTAAGGCATGGGCACAAGTGCGGGCTAGGCTTAAGGCCTGGGCACAAGTGCGGGCTAGGCTTAAGGCCTGGGCACAAGTGCGGGCTAGGCTTAAGGCCTGGGCACAAGTGCGGGCTAGGCTTAAGGCCTGGGCACAAGTGCGGGCTAGGCTTAAGGCCTGGGCACAAGTGCGGGCTAGGCTTAAGGCCTGGGCACAAGTGCGGGCTAGGCTTAAGGCCTGGGCACAAGTGCGGGCTAGGCTTAAGGCCTGGGCACAAGTGCGGGCTAGGCTTAAGGCCTGGGCACAAGTGCGGGCTAGGCTTAAGGCCTGGGCACAAGTGCGGGCTAGGCTTAAGGCCTGGGCACAAGTGCGGGCTAGGCGTAAGGCCTGGGCACAAGTGCAGTGCTGGCTAGGATCAAGGCAGGGGGCACAAGTGCTGGCTAGGCTTAAGGCATGGGCACAAGTGCTGGCTAGGCTTAAGGCATACAGCTAACTCTTTGCACTCTTTGCATAAAGGGTTAGGCACCCATAGGGGTGAAGAGCTAGCTTTCACCCCTCTACTCTGTACTTGGACATTTAGGACTAGATCCTTTGTTGTACAGTGCGGAGCCTCTCCATAACCCCATGCTCCAAGCGACCAGGCACTTCTTGTCTGTCCTCCGTAAATGGGTAATGCCTTCTTCCCCAATTACAGTCGTGCATGCGCATTCAGACGGTACAAGAGCGAAGAGCGTAAAGCTGGCCCTATGTGCATAACCAACATGAAGCTGAAGACAAAAACAAACAAACAAGCATTCAAGGGGCTCAAAAGTGCGGGCTAGGCTTAAGGCCTGGGCACAAGTGCGGGCTAGGCTTAAGGCCTGGGCACAAGTGCGGGCTAGTCTTAAGGCCGGGGCACAAGTGCGGGCTAGGCTTAAGGCCGGGGCACAAGTGTGGGCTAGGCTTAAGGCCGGGGCACAAGTGCGGGCTAGGCTTAAGGCCGGGGCACAAGTGCGGGCTAGGCTTAAGGCCTGGGCACAAGTGCGGGCTAGGCTTAAGCCCGGGGCACAAGTGCGGGCTGGGCTTAAGGCCGGGGCACAAGTGCGGGCTGGGCTTAAGGCCGGGGCACAAGTGCGGGCTAGGCTTAAGGCCGGGGCACAAGTGCGGGCTAGGCTTAAGGCCGGGGCACAAGTGCGGGCTAGGCTTAAGGCCGGGGCACAAGTGCGGGCTAGGCTTAAGGCCGGGGCACAAGTGCGGGCTAGGCTTAAGGCCGGGGCACAAGTGCGGGCTAGGCTTAAGGCCGAGCACAAGTGCGGGCTAGGCTTAAGGCCTGGGCACAAGTGCGGGCTAGGCTTAAGGCCTGGGCACAAGTGCGGGCTAGGCTTAAGGCCTGGGCACAAGTGCGGGCTAGGCTTAAGGCCTGGGCACAAGTGCGGGCTAGGCGTAAGGCCTGGGCACAAGTGCAGTGCTGGCTAGGATCAAGGCAGGGGGCACAAGTGCTGGCTAGGCTTAAGGCATGGGCACAAGTGCTGGCTAGGCTTAAGGCATACAGCTAACTCTTTGCACTCTTTGCATAAAGGGTTAGGCACCCATAGGGGTGAAGAGCTAGCTTTCACCCCTCTACTCTGTACTTGGACATTTAGGACTAGATCCTTTGTTGTACAGTGCGGAGCCTCTCCATAACCCCATGCTCCAAGCGACCAGGCACTTCTTGTCTGTCCTCCGTAAATGGGTAATGCCTTCTTCCCCAATTACAGTCGTGCATGCGCATTCAGACGGTACAAGAGCGAAGAGCGTAAAGCTGGCCCTATGTGCATAACCAACATGAAGCTGAAGACAAAAACAAACAAACAAGCATTCAAGGGGCTCAAAAGTGCGGGCTAGGCTTAAGGCCTGGGCACAAGTGCGGGCTAGGCTTAAGGCCTGGGCACAAGTGCGGGCTAGTCTTAAGGCCGGGGCACAAGTGCGGGCTAGGCTTAAGGCCGGGGCACAAGTGCGGGCTAGGCTTAAGGCCGGGGCACAAGTGCGGGCTAGGCTTAAGGCCGGGGCACAAGTGCGGGCTAGGCTTAAGGCCTGGGCACAAGTGCGGGCTAGGCTTAAGCCCGGGGCACAAGTGCGGGCTGGGCTTAAGGCCGGGGCACAAGTGCGGGCTGGGCTTAAGGCCGGGCCACAAGTGCGGGCTAGGCTTAAGGCCGGGGCACAAGTGCGGGCTAGGCTTAAGGCCGGGGCACAAGTGCGGGCTAGGCTTAAGGCCGGGGCACAAGTGCGGGCTAGGCTTAAGGCCGGGGCACAAGTGCGGGCTAGGCTTAAGGCCGGGGCACAAGTGCGGGCAAGGCTTAAGGCCGGTGCACAAGTGCGGGCTAGGCTTAAGGCCGAGCACAAGTGCGGGCTAGGCTTAAGGCCGGGGCACAAGTGCGGGCTAGGCTTAAGGCCTGGGCACAAGTGCGGGCTAGGCTTAAGGCCTGGGCACAAGTGCGGGCTAGGCTTAAGGCCTGGGAACAAGTGCGGGCTAGGCTTAAGGCCTGGGCACAAGTGCGGGCTAGGCTTAAGGCCGGGGCACAAGTGCGGGCTAGGTTTAAGGCCGGGGCACAAGTGCGGGCTAGGCTTAAGGCCTGGGCACAAGTGCAGGCTAGGCTTAAGGCCTGGGCACAAGTGCGGGCTAGGCTTAAGGCCTGGGCACAAGTGCGGGCTAGGCTTAAGGCCGGGGCACAAGTGCGGGCTAGGCTTAAGGCCGAAGCACAAGTGCGGGCTAGGCTTAAGGCCTGGGCACAAGTGCAGGCTAGGCTTAAGGCCTGGGCACAAGTGCGGGCTAGGCTTAAGGCCTGAGCACAAGTGCGGGCTAGGCTTAAGGCCTGGGCACAAGTGCGGGATAGGCTTAAGGCCTGGGCACAAGTGCGGGCTAGGCTTAAGGCCTGGGCACAAGTGCGGGCTAGGCTTAAGGCCGGGGCACAAGTGCGGGCTAGGCTTAAGGCCGAAGCACAAGTGCGGGCTAGGCTTAAGGCCTGGGCACAAGTGCGGGCTAGGCTTAAGGCCGGGGCACAAGTGCGGGCTAGGCTTAAGGCCTGGGCACAAGTGCGGGCTAGGCTTAAGGCCTGAGCACAAGTGCGGGCTAGACTTAAGGCCTGGGCACAAGTGCGGGATAGGCTTAAGGCCTGGGCACAAGTGCGGGCTAGGCTTAAGGCCTGGGCACAAGTGCGGGCTAGGCTTAAGGCCTAGGCACAAGTGCGGGCTAGGCTTAAGGCTTGGGCACAAGTGCGGGCTAGGCTTAAGGCCTGGGCACAAGTGCGGGCTAGGCTTAAGGCCAGAGCACAAGTGCGGGCTAGGCTTAAGGCCGGGGCACAAGTGCGGGCTAGGCTTAAGGCCGGGGCACAAGTACGGGCTAGGCTTAAGGCCGGGGCACAAGTGCGGGCTAGGCTTAAGGCCGGGGCACAAGTGCGGGCTAGGCTTAAGGCCGGGGCACAAGTGCGGGCTAGGCTTAAGGCCGGGGCACAAGTGCGGGCTAGGCTTAAGGCCGGGGCACAAGTGCGGGCTAGGCTTAAGGCCGGGGCACAAGTGCGGGCTAGGCTTAAGGCCGGGGCACAAGTGCGGGCTAGGCTTAAGGCCGGGGCACAAGTGCGGGCTAGGCTTAAGGCCGGGGCACAAGTGCGGGCTAGGCTTAAGGCCGGGGCACAAGTGCGGGCTAGGCTTAAGGCCGGGGCACAAGTGCGGGCTAGGCTTAAGGCCGGGGCACAAGTGCGGGCTAGGCTTAAGGCCTGGGCACAAGTGCGGGCTAGGCTTAAGGCCTGGGCACAAGTGCGGGCTAGGCTTAAGGCCGGGGCACAAGTGCGGGCTAGGCTTAAGGCCGGGGCACAAGTGCGGGCTAGGCTTAAGGCCGGGGCACAAGTGCGGGCTAGGCTTAAGGCCGGGGCACAAGTGCGGGCTAGGCTTAAGGCCGGGGCACAAGTGCGGGCTGGGCTTAAGGCCTGGGCACAAGTGCGGGCTGGGCATAAGGCCTGGGCACAAGTGCGGGCTGGGCTTAAGGCCTGGGCACAAGTGCGGGCTGGGCTTAAGGCCTGGGCACAAGTGCGGGCTGATCTTAAGGCCTGGGCACAAGTGCGGGCTGGGCTTAAGGCCTGGGCACAAGTGCGGGCTGGGCTTAAGGCCTGGGCACAAGTGCGGGCTGGGCTTAAGGCCTGGGCACAAGTGCGGGCTAGGCTTAAGGCCTGGGCACAAGTGCGGGCTAGGCTTAAGGCCGGGGCACAAGTGCGGGCTAGGCTTAAGGCCGGGGCACAAGTGCGGGCTAGGCTTAAGGCCGGGGCACAAGTGCGGGCTAGGCTTAAGGCCGGGGCACAAGTGCGGGCTAGGCTTAGGGCCGGGGCACAAGTGCGGGCTAGGCTTAAGGCCGGGGCACAAGTGCGGGCTAGGCTTACGGCCTGGGCACAAGTGCGGGCTAGGCTTAAGGCCTGGGCACAAGTGCGGGCTAGGCTTAATGCCTGGGCACAAGTGCGGGCTAGGCTTAAGGCCTGGGTAAAAGTGCAGTGCTGGCTAGGATCAAGGCAGGGGGCACTAGTGCTGGCTAGGCTGAAGGCATGGGCACAAGTGCGAGCTAGGCTTAAGGCCTGGGCACAAGTGCGGGATAGGCTTAAGGCCTGGGCACAAGTGCGGGCTAGGCTTAAGGCCTGGGCAAAAGTGCGGGCTAGGCTTAACGCCTGGGCACAAGTGCGGGCTAGGCTTAAAGCCGGGGCACAAGTGCGGGCTAGGCTTAAGGCCTGGGCACAAGTGCGGGCTAGGCTTAAGGCCTGGGCACAAGTGCGGGCTAGGCTTAAGGCCTGGGCACAAGTGCGGGCTAGGCTTAAGGCCTGGGCACAAGTGCGGGTTAGGCTTACGGCCTGGGCACAAGTGCGGGCTAGGCTTAAGGCCTGGGCACAAGTGCGGGCTAGGCTTAAGGCCTGGGCACAAGTGCTGGCTAGGCTTAAGGCCTGGGCACAAGTGCGGGCTAGGCTTAAAGCCGGGGCACAAGTGCGGGCTAGGCTTAAGGCCTGGGCACAAGTGCGGGCTAGGCTTAAGGCCTGGGCACAAGTGCGGGCTAGGCTTAACGCCTGGGCACAAGTGCGGGCTAGGCTTAAGGCCGGGGCACAAGTGCGGGCTAGGCTTAAGGCCGGGGCACAAGTGCGGGCTAGGCTTAATGCCGGGGCACAAGTGCGGGCTAGGATTAAGGCCGGGGCACAAGTGCGGGCTAGGCTTAAGGCCGGGGCACAAGTGCGGGCTAGGCTTAAGGCCTGGGCACAAGTGCGGGCTAGGCTTAAGGCCTGGGCACAAGTGCGGGCTAGGATTAAGGACTGGGCACAAGTGCGGGCTAGGATTAAGGACTGGGCACAAGTGCGGGCTAGGCTTAAGGCCTGGGCACAAGTGCGGGCTAGGCTTAAGGCCTGGGCACAAGTGCGGGCTAGGCTTAAGGCCTGGGCACAAGTGCGGGCTAGGCTTAAGGCCGGGCCACAAGTGCGGGCTAGGCTTAAGGCCGGGGCACAAGTGCGGGCAAGGCTTAAGGCCGGGGCACAAGTGCGGGCTAGGCTTAAGGCCTGGGCACAAGTGCGGGCTAGGCTTAAGGCCTGGGCACAAGTGCGGGCTAGGCTTAAGGCCTGGGCACAAGTGCGGGCTAGGCTTAAGGCCTGGGCACAAGTGCGGGCTAGGCTTAAGGCCTGGGCACAAGTGCGGGCTAGGCTTAAGGCCTGGGCACAAGTGCGGGCTAGGCTTAAGGCCTGGGCACAAGTGCGGGCTAGGCTTAAGGCCTGGGCACAAGTGCGGGCTAGGCTTAAGGCCTGGGCACAAGTGCGGGCTAGGCTTAAGGCCTGGGCACAAGTGCGGGCTAGGCTTAAGGCCTGGGCACAAGTGCGGGCTAGGCGTAAGGCCTGGGCACAAGTGCAGTGCTGGCTAGGATCAAGGCAGGGGGCACAAGTGCTGGCTAGGCTTAAGGCATGGGCACAAGTGCTGGCTAGGCTTAAGGCATACAGCTAACTCTTTGCACTCTTTGCATAAAGGGTTAGGCACCCATAGGGGTGAAGAGCTAGCTTTCACCCCTCTACTCTGTACTTGGACATTTAGGACTAGATCCTTTGTTGTACAGTGCGGAGCCTCTCCATAACCCCATGCTCCAAGCGACCAGGCACTTCTTGTCTGTCCTCCGTAAATGGGTAATGCCTTCTTCCCCAATTACAGTCGTGCATGCGCATTCAGACGGTACAAGAGCGAAGAGCGTAAAGCTGGCCCTATGTGCATAACCAACATGAAGCTGAAGACAAAAACAAACAAACAAGCATTCAAGGGGCTCAAAAGTGCGGGCTAGGCTTAAGGCCTGGGCACAAGTGCGGGCTAGGCTTAAGGCCTGGGCACAAGTGCGGGCTAGTCTTAAGGCCGGGGCACAAGTGCGGGCTAGGCTTAAGGCCGGGGCACAAGTGTGGGCTAGGCTTAAGGCCGGGGCACAAGTGCGGGCTAGGCTTAAGGCCGGGGCACAAGTGCGGGCTAGGCTTAAGGCCTGGGCACAAGTGCGGGCTAGGCTTAAGCCCGGGGCACAAGTGCGGGCTGGGCTTAAGGCCGGGGCACAAGTGCGGGCTGGGCTTAAGGCCGGGGCACAAGTGCGGGCTAGGCTTAAGGCCGGGGCACAAGTGCGGGCTAGGCTTAAGGCCGGGGCACAAGTGCGGGCTAGGCTTAAGGCCGGGGCACAAGTGCGGGCTAGGCTTAAGGCCGGGGCACAAGTGCGGGCTAGGCTTAAGGCCGGGGCACAAGTGCGGGCTAGGCTTAAGGCCGAGCACAAGTGCGGGCTAGGCTTAAGGCCTGGGCACAAGTGCGGGCTAGGCTTAAGGCCTGGGCACAAGTGCGAGCTAGGCTTAAGGCCTGGGCACAAGTGCGGGCTAGGCTTAAGGCCTGGGAACAAGTGCGGGCTAGGCTTAAGGCCTGGGCACAAGTGCGGGCTAGGCTTAAGGCCGGGGCACAAGTGCGGGCTAGGTTTAAGGCCGGGGCACAAGTGCGGGCTAGGCTTAAGGCCTGGGCACAAGTGCAGGCTAGGCTTAAGGCCTGGGCACAAGTGCGGGCTAGGCTTAAGGCCTGGGCACAAGTGCGGGCTAGGCTTAAGGCCGGGGCACAAGTGCGGGCTAGGCTTAAGGCCGAAGCACAAGTGCGGGCTAGGCTTAAGGCCTGGGCACAAGTGCGGGCTAGGCTTAAGGCCTGGGCACAAGTGCGGGCTAGGCTTAAGGCCTGAGCACAAGTGCGGGCTAGGCTTAAGGCCTGGGCACAAGTGCGGGATAGGCTTAAGGCCTGGGCACAAGTGCGGGCTAGGCTTAAGGCCTGGGCACAAGTGCGGGCTAGGCTTAAGGCCGGGGCACAAGTGCGGGCTAGGCTTAAGGCCGAAGCACAAGTGCGGGCTAGGCTTAAGGCCTGGGCACAAGTGCGGGCTAGGCTTAAGGCCGGGGCACAAGTGCGGGCTAGGCTTAAGGCCTGGGCACAAGTGCGGGCTAGGCTTAAGGCCTGAGCATAAGTGCGGGCTAGACTTAAGGCCTGGGCACAAGTGCGGGATAGGCTTAAGGCCTGGGCACAAGTGCGGGCTAGGCTTAAGGCCTGGGCACAAGTGCGGGCTAGGCTTAAGGCCTAGGCACAAGTGCGGGCTAGGCTTAAGGCTTGGGCACAAGTGCGGGCTAGGCTTAAGGCCTGGGCACAAGTGCGGGCTAGGCTTAAGGCCGGGGCACAAGTGCGGGCTAGGCTTAAGGCCGGGGCACAAGTGCGGGCTAGGCTTAAGGCCGGGGCACAAGTGCGGGCTAGGCTTAAGGCCGGGGCACAAGTGCGGGCTAGGCTTAAGGCCGGGGCACAAGTGCGGGCTAGGCTTAAGGCCGGGGCACAAGTGCGGGCTAGGCTTAAGGCCGGGGCACAAGTGCGGGCTAGGCTTAAGGCCGGGGCACAAGTGCGGGCTAGGCTTAAGGCCGGGGCACAAGTGCGGGCTAGGCTTAAGGCCGAGCACAAGTGCGGGCTAGGCTTAAGGCCTGGGCACAAGTGCGGGCTAGGCTTAAGGCCTGGGCACAAGTGCGGGCTAGGCTTAAGGCCTGGGCACAAGTGCGGGCTAGGCTTAAGGCCTGGGAACAAGTGCGGGCTAGGCTTAAGGCCTGGGCACAAGTGCGGGCTAGGCTTAAGGCCGGGGCACAAGTGCGGGCTAGGTTTAAGGCCGGGGCACAAGTGCGGGCTAGGCTTAAGGCCTGGGCACAAGTGCAGGCTAGGCTTAAGGCCTGGGCACAAGTGCGGGCTAGGCTTAAGGCCTGGGCACAAGTGCGGGCTAGGCTTAAGGCCGGGGCACAAGTGCGGGCTAGGCTTAAGGCCGAAGCACAAGTGCGGGCTAGGCTTAAGGCCTGGGCACAAGTGCGGGCTAGGCTTAAGGCCTGGGCACAAGTGCGGGCTAGGCTTAAGGCCTGAGCACAAGTGCGGGCTAGGCTTAAGGCCTGGGCACAAGTGCGGGATAGGCTTAAGGCCTGGGCACAAGTGCGGGCTAGGCTTAAGGCCTGGGCACAAGTGCGGGCTAGGCTTAAGGCCGGGGCACAAGTGCGGGCTAGGCTTAAGGCCGAAGCACAAGTGCGGGCTAGGCTTAAGGCCTGGGCACAAGTGCGGGCTAGGCTTAAGGCCGGGGCACAAGTGCGGGCTAGGCTTAAGGCCTGGGCACAAGTGCGGGCTAGGCTTAAGGCCTGAGCATAAGTGCGGGCTAGACTTAAGGCCTGGGCACAAGTGCGGGATAGGCTTAAGGCCTGGGCACAAGTGCGGGCTAGGCTTAAGGCCTGGGCACAAGTGCGGGCTAGGCTTAAGGCCTAGGCACAAGTGCGGGCTAGGCTTAAGGCTTGGGCACAAGTGCGGGCTAGGCTTAAGGCCTGGGCACAAGTGCGGGCTAGGCTTAAGGCCAGAGCACAAGTGCGGGCTAGGCTTAAGGCCGGGGCACAAGTGCGGGCTAGGCTTAAGGCCGGGGCACAAATACGGGCTAGGCTTAAGGCCGGGGCACAAGTGCGGGCTAGGCTTAAGGCCGGGGCACAAGTGCGGGCTAGGCTTAAGGCCGGGGCACAAGTGCGGGCTAGGCTTAAGGCCGGGGCACAAGTGCGGGCTAGGCTTAAGGCCGGGGCACAAGTGCGGGCTAGGCTTAAGGCCGGGGCACAAGTGCGGGCTAGGCTTAAGGCCGGGGCACAAGTGCGGGCTAGGCTTAAGGCCGGGGCACAAGTGCGGGCTAGGCTTAAGGCCAGGGCACAAGTGCGGGCTAGGCTTAAGGCCGGGGCACAAGTGCGGGCTAGGCTTAAGGCCGGGGCACAAGTGCGGGCTAGGCTTAAGGCCTGGGCACAAGTGCGGGCTAGGCTTAAGGCCTGGGCACAAGTGCGGGCTAGGCTTAAGGCCGGGGCACAAGTGCGGGCTAGGCTTAAGGCCGGGGCACAAGTGCGGGCTAGGCTTAAGGCCGGGGCACAAGTGCGGGCTAGGCTTAAGGCCGGGGCACAAGTGCGGGCTGGGCTTAAGGCCTGGGCACAAGTGCGGGCTGGGCATAAGGCCTGGGCACAAGTGCGGGCTGGGCTTAAGGCCTGGGCACAAGTGCGGGCTGGGCTTAAGGCCTGGGCACAAGTGCGGGCTGATCTTAAGGCCTGGGCACAAGTGCGGGCTGGGCTTAAGGCCTGGGCACAAGTGCGGGCTGGGCTTAAGGCCTGGGCACAAGTGCAGGCTAGGCTTAAGGCCTGGGCACAAGTGCGGGCTAGGCTTAAGGCCGGGGCACAAGTGCGGGCTAGGCTTAAGGCCGGGGCACAAGTGCGGGCTAGGCTTAAGGCCGGGGCACAAGTGCGGGCTAGGCTTAAGGCCGGGGCACAAGTGCGGGCTAGGCTTAAGGCCGGGGCACAAGTGCGGGCTAGGCTTAGGGCCGGGGCACAAGTGCGGGCTAGGCTTAAGGCCGGGGCACAAGTGCGGGCTAGGCTTAAGGCCGGGGCACAAGTGCGGGCTAGGCTTAAGGCCGGGGCACAAGTGCGGGCTAGGCTTAAGGCCTGGGCACAAGTGCGGGCTAGGCTTAAGGCCGGGGCACAAGTGCGGGCTAGGCTTAAGGCCGGGGCACAAGTGCGGGCTAGGCTTAAGGCCGGGGCACAAGTGCGGGCTAGGCTTAAGGCCGGGGCACAATTGCGGGCTAGGCTTAAGGCCGGGGCACAAGTGAGGGCTAGGCTTAAGGCCTGGGCACTATTTCAGGCTAGGCTTAAGGACTGGGCACAAGTGCGGGCTAGGCTTAAGGCCTGGGCACTATTTCAGGCTAAACTTAAGGCCTGGGCACAAGTGCGGGCTAGGCTTAAGGCCTGGGCACAAGTGCGGGCTAGGCTTAAGGCCTGGGCACAAGTGCGGGCTAGGCTTAAGGCCTGGGCACAAGTGCGGGCTAGGCTTAACGCCTGGGCACAAGTGCGGGCTAGGCTTAACGCCTGGGCACAAGTGCGGGCTAGGCTTAAGGCCGGGGCACAAGTGCGGGCTAGGCTTAAGGCCGGGGCACAAGTGCGGGCAAGGCTTAAGGCCGGGGCACAAGTGCGGGCTAGGCTTAAGGCCGGGGCACAAGTGCGGGCTAGGCTTAAGGCCAGGGCACAAGTGCGGGCTGGGCTTAAGGCCTGGGCACAAGTGCGGGCTGGGCTTAAGGCCTGGGCACAAGTGCGGGCTGATCTTAAGGCCTGGGCACAAGTGCGGGCTGGGCTTAAGGCCTGGGCACAAGTGCGGGCTGGGCTTAAGGCCTGGGCACAAGTGCGGGCTAGGCTTAAGGCCTGGGCACAAGTGCGGGCTAGGCTTAAGGCCGGGGCACAAGTGCGGGCTAGGCTTAAGGCCGGGGCACAAGTGCGGGCTAGGCTTAAGGCCGGGGCACAAGTGCGGGCTAGGCTTAGGGCCGGGGCACAAGTGCGGGCTAGGCTTAAGGCCGGGGCACAAGTGCGGGCTAGGCTTAAGGCCGGGGCACAAGTGCGGGCTAGGCTTAAGGCCGGGGCACAAGTGCGGGCTAGGCTTAAGGCCTGGGCACAAGTGCGGGCTAGGCTTAAGGCCGGGGCACAAGTGCGGGCTAGGCTTAAGGCCGGGGCACAAGTGCGGGCTAGGCTTAAGGCCGGGGCACAATTGCGGGCTAGGCTTAAGGCCGGGGCACAAGTGAGGGCTAGGCTTAAGGCCTGGGCACTATTTCGGGCTAGGCTTAAGGACTGGGCACAAGTGCGGGCTAGGCTTAAGGCCTGGGCACTATTTCAGGCTAGGCTTAAGGCCTGGGCACAAGTGCGGGCTAGGCTTAAGGCCTGGGCACAAGTGCGGGCTAGGCTTAAGGCCTGGGCACAAGTGCGGGCTAGGCTTAAGGCCTTGGCACAAGTGCGGGCTAGGCTTAAGGCCTGGGCACAAGTGCGGGCTAGGCTTAAGGCCTGGGCACAAGTGCGGGCTAGGCTTAAGGCCTGGGCACAAGTGCGGGCTAGGCTTAAGGCCGGGGCACAAGTGCGGGCTAGGCTTAAGGCCGGGGCACAAGTGCGGGCTAGGCTTAAGGCCTGGGCACAAGTGCGGGCTAGGCTTAAGGCCTGGGCACAAGTGCGGGCTAGGCTTAAAGCCTGGGCACAAGTGCGGGCTAGGCTTAAGGCCTGGGCACAAGTGCGGGCTAGGCTTAAGGCCTGGGCACAAGTGCGGGCTAGGCTTAAGGCCTGGGCACAAGTGCGGGCTAGGCTTAAGGCCTGGGCACAAGTGCGGGCTAGGCTTAAGGCCTGGGCACAAGTGCGGGCTAGGCTTAATGCCTGGGCACAAGTGCGGGCTAGGCTTAAGGCCTGGGTAAAAGTGCAGTGCTGGCTAGGATCAAGGCAGGGGGCACTAGTGCTGGCTAGGCTTAAGGCATGGGCACAATTGCGAGCTAGGCTTAAGGCCTGGGCACAAGTGCGGGCTAGGCTTAAGGCCTGGGCACAAGTGCGGGCTAGGCTTAAGGCCTGGGCAAAAGTGTGGGCTAGGCTTAACGCCTGGGCACAAGTGCGGGCTAGGCTTAAAGCCGGGGCACAAGTGCGGGCTAGGCTTAAGGCCTGGGCACAAGTGCGGGCTAGGCTTAAGGCCTGGGCACAAGTGCGGGCTAGGCTTAAGGCCTGGGCACAAGTGCGGGCTAGGCTTAAGGCCTGGGCACAAGTGCGGGTTAGGCTTACGGCCTGGGCACAAGTGCGGGCTAGGCTTAAGGCCTGGGCACAAGTGCGGGCTAGGCTTAAGACCTGGGCACAAGTGCTGGCTAGGCTTAAGGCCTGGGCACAAGTGCGGGCTAGGCTTAAAGCCGGGGCACAAGTGCGGGCTAGGCTTAAGGCCTGGGCACAAGTGCGGGCTAGGCTTAAGGCCTGGGCACAAGTGCGGGCTAGGCTTAAGGCCTGGGCACAAGTGCGGGTTAGGCTTAAGGCCTGGGCACAAGTGCGGGCTAGGCTTAAGGCCTGGGCACAAGTGCGGGCTAGGCTTAAGGCCTGGGCACAAGTGCGGGCTAGGCTTAAGGCCTGGGCACAAGTGCGGGCTAGGCTTAAGGCCTGGGCACAAGTGCGGGCTAGGCTTAAGGCCTGGGCACAAGTGCGGGCTAGGCTTAAGGCCTGGGCACAAGTGCGGGCTAGGCTTAATGCCTGGGCACAAGTGCGGGCTAGGCTTAAGGCCTGGGTAAAAGTGCAGTGCTGGCTAGGATCAAGGCAGGGGGCACTAGTGCTGGCTAGGCTTAAGGCATGGGCACAATTGCGAGCTAGGCTTAAGGCCTGGGCACAAGTGCGGGCTAGGCTTAAGGCCTGGGCACAAGTGCGGGCTAGGCTTAAGGCCTGGGCAAAAGTGTGGGCTAGGCTTAACGCCTGGGCACAAGTGCGGGCTAGGCTTAAAGCCGGGGCACAAGTGCGGGCTAGGCTTAAGGCCTGGGCACAAGTGCGGGCTAGGCTTAAGGCCTGGGCACAAGTGCGGGCTAGGCTTAAGGCCTGGGCACAAGTGCGGGCTAGGCTTAAGGCCTGGGCACAAGTGCGGGTTAGGCTTACGGCCTGGGCACAAGTGCGGGCTAGGCTTAAGGCCTGGGCACAAGTGCGGGCTAGGCTTAAGGCCTGGGCACAAGTGCTGGCTAGGCTTAAGGCCTGGGCACAAGTGCGGGCTAGGCTTAAAGCCGGGGCACAAGAGCGGGCTAGGCTTAAGGCCTGGGCACAAGTGCGGGCTAGGCTTAAGGCCTGGGCACAAGTGCGGGCTAGGCTTAAGGCCTGGGCACAAGTGCGGGTTAGGCTTAAGGCCTGGGCACAAGTGCGGGCTAGGCTTAAGGCCTGGGCACAAGTGCGGGCTAGGCTTAAGGCCTGGGCACAAGTGCTGGCTAGGCTTAAGGCCTGGGCACAAGTGCGGGCTAGGCTTAAGGCCTGGGCACAAGTGCGGGCTAGGCTTAAGGCCGGGGCACAAGTGCGGGCTAGGCTTAAGGCCGGGGCACAAGTGCGGGCTAGGCTTAAGGCCGGGGCACAAGTGCGGGCTAGGCTTAAGGCCGGGGCACAAGTGCGGGCTAGGCTTAAGGCCTGGGCACAAGTGCTGGCTAGGCTTAAGGCCTGGGCACAAGTGCGGGCTAGGCTTAAGGCCTGGGCACAAGTGCGGGCTAGGCTTAAGGCCGGGGCACAAGTGCGGGCTAGGCTTAAGGCCGGGGCACAAGTGCGGGCTAGGCTTAAGGCCGGGGCACAAGTGCGGGCTAGGCTTAAGGACGGGGCACAAGTGCGGGCTAGGCTTAAGGCCTGGGCACAAGTGCGGGCTAGGCTTAAGGCCTGGGCACAAGTGCGGGCTAGGCTTAAGGCCTGGGCACAAGTGCAGTGCTGGCTAGGCTTAAGGCATGGGCACAAGTGCTGGCTAGGCTTAAGGCATACAGCTAACTCTTTGCACTCTTTGCATAAAGGGTTAGGCACCCATAGGGGTGAAGAGCTAGCTTTCACCCCTCTACTCTGTACTTGGACATTTAGGACTAGATCCTTTGTTGTACAGTGCGGAGCCTCTCCATAACCCCATGCTCCAAGCGACCAGGCACTTCTTGTCTGTCCTCCGTAAATGGGTAATGCCTTCTTCCCCAATTACAGTCGTGCATGCGCATTCAGACGGGACAAGAGCGAAGAGCGTAAAGCTGGCCCTGTGCATAACCAACATGAAGCTGAAGACAAAAACAAACAAACAAGCATTCAAGGGGCTCGAAAGTGCGGGCTAGGCTTAAGGCCTGGGCACAAGTGCGGGCTAGGCTTAAGGCCTGGGCACAAGTGCGGGCTAGGCTTAAGGCCTGGGCACAAGTGCGGGCTAGGCTTAAGGCCTGGGCACAAGTGCGGGCTAGGCTTAACGCCTGGGCACAAGTGCGGGCTAGGCTTAAGGCCTGGGCACAAGTGCGGGCTAGGCTTAAGGCCGGGGCACAAGTGCGGGCTAGGCTTAAGGCCGGGGCACAAGTGCGGGCTAGGCTTAAGGCCTGGGCACAAGTGCGGGCTAGGCTTAAGGCCGGGGCACAAGTGCGGGCAAGGCTTAAGGCCTGGGCACAAGTGCGGGCTAGGCTTAAGGCCGGGGCACAAGTGCGGGCAAGGCTTAAGGCCGGGGCACAAGTGCGGGCTAGGCTTAAGGCCGGGGCACAAGTGCGGGCTAGGCTTAAGGCCTGGGCACAAGTGCGGGCTAGGCTTAAGGCCTGGGCACAAGTGCGGGCTAGGCTTAAGGCCTGGGCACAAGTGCGGGCTAGGCGTAAGGCCTGGGCACAAGTGCAGTGCTGGCTAGGATCAAGGCAGGGGGCACAAGTGCTGGCTAGGCTTAAGGCATGGGCACAAGTGCTGGCTAGGCTTAAGGCATACAGCTAACTCTTTGCACTCTTTGCATAAAGGGTTAGGCACCCATAGGGGTGAAGAGCTAGCTTTCACCCCTCTACTCTGTACTTGGACATTTAGGACTAGATCCTTTGTTGTACAGTGCGGAGCCTCTCCATAACCCCATGCTCCAAGCGACCAGGCACTTCTTGTCTGTCCTCCGTAAATGGGTAATGCCTTCTTCCCCAATTACAGTCGTGCATGCGCATTCAGACGGGACAAGAGCGAAGAGCGTAAAGCTGGCCCTATGTGCATAACCAACATGAAGCTGAAGACAAAAACAAACAAACAAGCATTCAAGGGGCTCAAAAGTGCGGGCTAGGCTTAAGGCCTGGGCACAAGTGTGGGCTAGGCTTAAGGCCTGGGCACAAGTGCGGGCTAGGCTTAAGGCCGGGGCACAAGTGCGGGCTAGGCTTAAGGCCGGGGCACAAGTGCGGGCTAGGCTTAAGGCCGGGGCACAAGTGCGGGCTAGGCTTAAGGCCGGGGCACAAGTGCGGGCTGGGCTTAAGGCCTGGGCACAAGTGCGGGCTGGGCTTAAGCCCGGGGCACAAGTGCGGGCTGGGCTTAAGGCCGGGGCACAAGTGCGGGCTGGGCTTAAGGCCGGGGCACAAGTGCGGGCTGGGCTTAAGGCCGGGGCACAAGTGCGGGCTAGGCTTAAGGCCGGGGCACAAGTGCGGGCTAGGCTTAAGGCCGGGGCACAAGTGCGGGCTAGGCTTAAGGCCGGGGCACAAGTGCGGGCTAGGCTTAAGGCCGGTGCACAAGTGCGGGCTAGGCTTAAGGCCGAGCACAAGTGCGGGCTAGGCTTAAGGCCGGGGCACAAGTGCGGGCTAGGCTTAAGGCCTGGGCACAAGTGCGGGCTAGGCTTAAGGCCTGGGCACAAGTGCGGGCTAGGCTTAAGGCCTGGGAACAAGTGCGGGCTAGGCTTAAGGCCTGGGCACAAGTGCGGGCTAGGCTTAAGGCCGGGGCACAAGTGCGGGCTAGGTTTAAGGCCGGGGCACAAGTGCGGGCTAGGTTTAAGGCCGGGGCACAAGTGCGGGCTAGGTTTAAGGCCGGGGCACAAGTGCGGGCTAGGCTTAAGGCCTGGGCACAAGTGCAGGCTAGGCTTAAGGCCTGGGCACAAGTGCGGGCTAGGCTTAAGGCCGGGGCACAAGTGCGGGCTAGGCTTAAGGCCGAAGCACAAGTGCGGGCTAGGCTTAAGGCCTGGGCACAAGTGCGGGCTAGGCTTAAGGCCTGGGCACAAGTGCGGGCTAGGCTTAAGGCCTGAGCACAAGTGCGGGCTAGGCTTAAGGCCTGGGCACAAGTGCGGGATAGGCTTAAGGCCTGGGCACAAGTGCGGGCTAGGCTTAAGGCCTGGGCACAAGTGCGGGCTAGGCTTAAGGCCGGGGCACAAGTGCGGGCTAGGCTTAAGGCCGAAGCACAAGTGCGGGCTAGGCTTAAGGCCTGGGCACAAGTGCGGGCTAGGCTTAAGGCCGGGGCACAAGTGCGGGCTAGGCTTAAGGCCTGGGCACAAGTGCGGGCTAGGCTTAAGGCCTGAGCACAAGTGCGGGCTAGACTTAAGGCCTGGGCACAAGTGCGGGATAGACTTAAGGCCTGGGCACAAGTGCGGGATAGGCTTAAGGCCTGGGCACAAGTGCGGGCTAGGCTTAAGGCCTGGGCACAAGTGCGGGCTAGGCTTAAGGCCTAGGCACAAGTGCGGGCTAGGCTTAAGGCTTGGGCACAAGTGCGGGCTAGGCTTAAGGCCTGGGCACAAGTGCGGGCTAGGCTTAAGGCCAGAGCACAAGTGCGGGCTAGGCTTAAGGCCGGGGCACAAGTGCGGGCTAGGCTTAAGGCCGGGGCACAAGTACGGGCTAGGCTTAAGGCCGGGGCACAAGTGCGGGCTAGGCTTAAGGCCGGGGCACAAGTGCGGGCTAGGCTTAAGGCCGGGGCACAAGTGCGGGCTAGGCTTAAGGCCGGGGCACAAGTGCGGGCTAGGCTTAAGGCCGGGGCACAAGTGCGGGCTAGGCTTAAGGCCGGGGCACAAGTGCGGGCTAGGCTTAAGGCCGGGGCACAAGTGCGGGCTAGGCTTAAGGCCGGGGCACAAGTGCGGGCTAGGCTTAAGGCCGGGGCACAAGTGCGGGCTAGGCTTAAGGCCGGGGCACAAGTGCGGGCTAGGCTTAAGGCCGGGGCACAAGTGCGGGCTAGGCTTAAGGCCGGGGCACAAGTGCGGGCTAGGCTTAAGGCCGGGGCACAAGTGCGGGCTAGGCTTAAGGCCGGGGCACAAGTGCGGGCTAGGCTTAAGGCCGGGGCACAAGTGCGGGCTAGGCTTAAGGCCGGGGCACAAGTGCGGGCTAGGCTTAAGGCCGGGGCACAAGTGCGGGCTAGGCTTAAGGCCGGGGCACAAGTGCGGGCTAGGCTTAAGGCCGGGGCACAAGTGCGGGCTAGGCTTAAGGCCGGGGCACAAGTGCGGGCTAGGCTTAAGGCCGGGGCACAAGTGCAGGCTAGGCTTAAGGCCGGGGCACAAGTGCGGGCTAGGCTTAAGGCCGGGGCACAAGTGCGGGCTAGGCTTAAGGCCGGGGCACAATTGCGGGCTAGGCTTAAGGCCGGGGCACAAGTGCTGGCTAGGCTTAAGGCATACAGCCAACTCTTTGCACTTTTTGCATAAAGGGTTAGGCACCCATAGGGGTGAAGAGCTATCTTTCACCCCTCTACTCTGTACTTGGACATTTAGGACTAGATCCTTTGTTGTACAGTGCGGAGCCTCTCCATAACTCCATGCTCCAAGCGACCAGGCACTTCTTGTCTGTCCTCCGTAAATGGGTAATGCCTTCTTCACCAATTACAGTCGTGCATGCGCATTCAGACGGGACAAGAGCGAAGAGCGTAAAGCTGGCCCTATGTGCATAACCAACATGAAGCTGAAGACAAAAACAAACAAACAAGCATTCAAGGGGCTCAAAAGTGCGGGCTAGGCTTAAGGCCTGGGCACAAGTGCGGGCTAGGATTAAGGCCTGGGCACAAGTGCGGGCTGGGCTTAAGGCCTGGGCACAAGTGCGGGCTGGGCTTAAGGCCTGGGCACAAGTGCGGGCTGGGCTTAAGGCCTGGGCACAAGTGCGGGCTGGGCTTAAGGCCTGGGCACAAATGCGGGCTGGGCTTAAGGCCTGGGCACAAGTGCGGGCTGGGCTTAAGGCCTGGGCACAAGTGCGGGCTGGGCTTAAGGCCTGGGCACAAGTGCGGGATGGGCTTAAGGCCTGGGCACAAGTGCGGGATGGGCTTAAGGCCTGGGCACAAGTGCGGGCTCGGCTTAAGGCCTGGGCACAAGTGCGGGCTAGGCTTAAGGCCTGGGCACAAGTGCGGGCTAGGCTTAAGGCCTGGGCACAAGTGCGGGCTAGGCTTAAGGCCTGGGCACAAGTGCGGGCTAGGCTTAAGGCCTGGGCACAAGTGCGGGCTAGGCTTAAGGCCTGGGCACAAGTGCGGGCTAGGCTTAAGGCCGGGGCACAAGTGCGGGCTAGGCTTAAGGCCGGGGCACAAGTGCGGGCTAGGCTTAAGGCCGGGGCACAAGTGCGGGCTAGGCTTAAGGCCGGGCACAAGTGCGGGCTAGGCTTAAGGCCGGGGCACAAGTGCGGGCTAGGCTTAAGGCCGGGGCACAAGTGCGGGCTAGGCTTAAGGCCGGGGCACAAGTGCGGACTAGGCTTAAGGCCGGGGCACAAGTGCGGGCTAGGCTTAAGGCCGGGGCACAAGTGCGGGCTAGGCTTAAGGCCGGGGCACAAGTGCGGGCTAGGCTTAAGGCCGGGGCAAAATTGCGGGCTAGGTTTAAGGCCGGGGCACAATTGCGGGCTAGGCTTAAGGCCGGGGCACAAGTGCGGGCTAGGCTTAAGGCCTGGGCACAAGTGCGGGCTAGGCTTAAGGCCTGGGCACAAGTGCGGGCTAGGCTTAAGGCCTGGGCACTATTTCGGGCTAGGCTTAAGGCCTGGGCACAAGTGTGGGCTAGGCTTAAGGCCTGGGCAAAAGTGCGGGCTAGGCTTAAGGCCGGGGCACAAGTGCGGGCTAGGCTTAAATCCGGGGCTCAAGTGCGGGCTAGGCTTAAGGCCGGGGCACAAGTGCGGGCTAGGCTTAAGGCATGGGCACAAGTGCAGGCTAAGCTTAAGGCCTGGGCACAATTGCGGGCTAGGCTTAAGGCCTGGGCACAAGTGCGGGCTAGGCTTAAGGCCTGGGCACAAGTGCGGGCTAGGCTGAAGGCCGGGGCACAAGTGCGGGCTAGGCTTAAAGCTGGGGCACAAGTGCGGGCTAGGCTTAAGGCCGGGGCACAAGTGCGGGCTAGGCTTAAGGCCGGGGCACAAGTGCGGGCTAGGCTTAAGGCCGGGGCACAAGTGCGGGCTAGGCTTAAGGCCGGGGCACAAGTGCGGGCTAGGCTTAAGGCCGGGGCACAAGTGCGGCCTAGGCTTAAGGCCGGGGCACAAGTGCGGGCTAGGCTTAAGGCCGGGGCACAAGTGCGGGCTAGGCTTAAGGCCGGGGCACAAGTACGGGCTAGGCTTAAGGCCTGGGCACAAGTGCGTCTAGGCTTAAGGCCTGGGCACAAGTGCGGGCTAGGCTTAAGGCCTGGGCACAAGTGCGGGCTAGGCTTAAGGCTTGGGCACAAGTGCGGGCTAGGCTTAAGGCCTGGGCACAAGTGCGGGCTAGGCTTAAGGCCTGGGCACAAGTGCGGGCTAGGCTTAAGGCCTGGGCACTATTTCGGGCTAGGCTTAAGGCCTGGGCACTATTTCGGGCTAGGCTTAAGGCCTGGGCACAAGTGCGGGCTAGACTTAAGGCCGGGGCACAAGTGCGGGCTAGGCTTAAGGCCAGGGCACAAGTGTGGGCTAGGCTTAAGGCCGGGGCACAAGTGCGGGCTAGGCTTAAGGCCTGGGCACAAGTGCGGGCTAGGCTTAAGGCCTGGGCACAAGTGCGGGCTAGGCTTAAGGCCTGGGCACAAGTGCAGTGCTGGCTAGGATCAAGGCAGGGGGCACAAGTGCTGGCTAGGCTTAAGGCATGGGCACAAGTGCTGGCTAGGCTTAAGGCATACAGCCAACTCTTTGCACTCTTTGCATAAAGGGTTAAGCACCCATAGGGGTGAAGAGCTAGCTTTCACCCCTCTACTCTGTACTTGGACATTTAGGACTAGATCCTTTGTTGTACAGTGCGGAGCCTCTCCATAACCCCATGCTCCAAGCGACCAGGCACTTCTTGTCTGTCCTCCGTAAATGGGTAATGCCTTCTTCACCAATTACAGTCGTGCATGCGCATTCAGATGGGACAAGAGCGAAGAGCGTAAAGCTGGCCCTATGTGCATAACCAACATGAAGCTGAAGACAAAAACAAACAAACAAGCATTCAAGGGGCTCAAAAGTGCGGGCTATGCTTAAGGCCTGGGCACAAGTGCGGGCTAGGCTTAAGGCCTGGGCACAAGTGCGGGCTAGGCTTAAGGCCTGGGCACAAGTGCGGGCTAGGCTTAAGGCCTGGGCACAAGTGCGGGCTAGGCTTAAGGCCTGGGCACAAGTGCGGGCTAGGCTTAAGGCCTGGGCACAAGTGCGGGCTGGGCTTAAGGCCGGGGCACAAGTGCGGGCTGGGCTTAAGGCCTGGGCACAAGTGCGGGCTGGGCTTAAGGCCTGGGCACAAGTGCGGGCTGGGCTTAAGGCCTGGGCACAAGTGCGGGCTGGGCATAAGGCCTGGGCACAAGTGCGGGCTGGGCTTAAGGCCTGGGCACAAGTGCGGGCTGGGCTTAAGGCCTGGGCACAAGTGCGGGCTGATCTTAAGGCCTGGGCACAAGTGCGGGCTGGGCTTAAGGCCTGGGCACAAGTGCGGGCTGGGCTTAAGGCCTGGGCACAAGTGCGGGCTAGGCTTAAGGCCTGGGCACAAGTGCGGGCTAGGCTTAAGGCCGGGGCACAAGTGCGGGCTAGGCTTAAGGCCGGGGCACAAGTGCGGGCTAGGCTTAAGGCCGGGGCACAAGTGCGGGCTAGGCTTAAGGCCGGGGCACAAGTGCGGGCTAGGCTTAGGGCCGGGGCACAAGTGCGGGCTAGGCTTAAGGCCGGGGCACAAGTGCGGGCTAGGCTTAAGGCCGGGGCACAAGTGCGGGCTAGGCTTAAGGCCGGGGCACAAGTGCGGGCTAGGCTTAAGGCCTGGGCACAAGTGCGGGCTAGGCTTAAGGCCGGGGCACAAGTGCGGGCTAGGCTTAAGGCCGGGGCACAAGTGCGGGCTAGGCTTAAGGCCGGGGCACAATTGCGGGCTAGGCTTAAGGCCGGGGCACAAGTGAGGGCTAGGCTTAAGGCCTGGGCACTATTTCGGGCTAGGCTTAAGGACTGGGCACAAGTGCGGGCTAGGCTTAAGGCCTGGGCACTATTTCAGGCTAGGCTTAAGGCCTGGGCACAAGTGCGGGCTAGGCTTAAGGCCTGGGCACAAGTGCGGGCTAGGCTTAAGGCCTGGGCACAAGTGCGGGCTAGGCTTAAGGCCTTGGCACAAGTGCGGGCTAGGCTTAAGGCCTGGGCACAAGTGCGGGCTAGGCTTAAGGCCTGGGCACAAGTGCGGGCTAGGCTTAAGGCCTGGGCACAAGTGCGGGCTAGGCTTAAGGCCGGGGCACAAGTGCGGGCTAGGCTTAAGGCCGGGGCACAAGTGCGGGCTAGGCTTAAGGCCTGGGCACAAGTGCGGGCTAGGCTTAAGGCCTGGGCACAAGTGCGGGCTAGGCTTAAAGCCTGGGCACAAGTGCGGGCTAGGCTTAAGGCCTGGGCACAAGTGCGGGCTAGGCTTAAGGCCTGGGCACAAGTGCGGGCTAGGCTTAAGGCCTGGGCACAAGTGCGGGCTAGGCTTAAGGCCTGGGCACAAGTGCGGGCTAGGCTTAAGGCCTGGGCACAAGTGCGGGCTAGGCTTAATGCCTGGGCACAAGTGCGGGCTAGGCTTAAGGCCTGGGTAAAAGTGCAGTGCTGGCTAGGATCAAGGCAGGGGGCACTAGTGCTGGCTAGGCTTAAGGCATGGGCACAATTGCGAGCTAGGCTTAAGGCCTGGGCACAAGTGCGGGCTAGGCTTAAGGCCTGGGCACAAGTGCGGGCTAGGCTTAAGGCCTGGGCAAAAGTGTGGGCTAGGCTTAACGCCTGGGCACAAGTGCGGGCTAGGCTTAAGGCCGGGGCACAAGTGCGGGCTAGGCTTAAGGCCGGGGCACAAGTGCGGGCTAGGCTTAAGGCCTGGGCACAAGTGCGGGCTAGGCTTAAGGCCTGGGCACAAGTGCGGGCTAGGCTTAAGGCCTGGGCACAAGTGCGGGTTAGGCTTACGGCCTGGGCACAAGTGCGGGCTAGGCTTAAGGCCTGGGTACAAGTGCGGGCTAGGCTTAAGGCCTGGGCACAAGTGCTGGCTAGGCTTAAGGCCTGGGCACAAGTGCGGGCTAGGCTTAAGGCCGGGGCACAAGTGCGGGCTAGGCTTAAGGCCGGGGCACAAGTGCGGGCTAGGCTTAAGGCCGGGGCACAAGTGCGGGCTAGGCTTAAGGCCGGGGCACAAGTGCGGGCTAGGCTTAAGGCCGGGGCACAAGTGCGGGCTAGGCTTAAGGCCGGGGCACAAGTGCGGGCTAGGCTTAAGGCCGGGGCACAAGTGCGGGCTAGGCTTAAGGCCGGGGCACAAGTGCGGGCTAGGCTTAAGGCCGGGGCACAAGTGCGGGCTAGGCTTAAGGCCGGGGCACAAGTGCGGGCTAGGCTTAAGGCCGGGGCACAAGTGCGGGCTAGGCTTAAGGCCGGGGCACAAGTGCGGGCTAGGCTTAAGGCCGGGGCACAAGTGCGGGCTAGGCTTAAGGCCGGGGCACAAGTGCGGGCTAGGCTTAAGGCCGGGGCACAAGTGCGGGCTAGGCTTAAGGCCGGGGCACAAGTGCGGGCTAGGCTTAAGGCCGGGGCACAAGTGCGGGCTAGGCTTAAGGCCGGGGCACAAGTGCGGGCTAGGCTTAAGGCCGGGGCACAAGTGCAGGCTAGGCTTAAGGCCGGGGCACAAGTGCGGGCTAGGCTTAAGGCCGGGGCACAAGTGCGGGCTAGGCTTAAGGCCGGGGCACAATTGCGGGCTAGGCTTAAGGCCGGGGCACAAGTGCTGGCTAGGCTTAAGGCATACAGCCAACTCTTTGCACTTTTTGCATAAAGGGTTAGGCACCCATAGGGGTGAAGAGCTATCTTTCACCCCTCTACTCTGTACTTGGACATTTAGGACTAGATCCTTTGTTGTACAGTGCGGAGCCTCTCCATAACTCCATGCTCCAAGCGACCAGGCACTTCTTGTCTGTCCTCCGTAAATGGGTAATGCCTTCTTCACCAATTACAGTCGTGCATGCGCATTCAGACGGGACAAGAGCGAAGAGCGTAAAGCTGGCCCTATGTGCATAACCAACATGAAGCTGAAGACAAAAACAAACAAACAAGCATTCAAGGGGCTCAAAAGTGCGGGCTAGGCTTAAGGCCTGGGCACAAGTGCGGGCTAGGATTAAGGCCTGGGCACAAGTGCGGGCTGGGCTTAAGGCCTGGGCACAAGTGCGGGCTGGGCTTAAGGCCTGGGCACAAGTGCGGGCTGGGCTTAAGGCCTGGGCACAAGTGCGGGCTGGGCTTAAGGCCTGGGCACAAATGCGGGCTGGGCTTAAGGCCTGGGCACAAGTGCGGGCTGGGCTTAAGGCCTGGGCACAAGTGCGGGCTGGGCTTAAGGCCTGGGCACAAGTGCGGGATGGGCTTAAGGCCTGGGCACAAGTGCGGGATGGGCTTAAGGCCTGGGCACAAGTGCGGGCTCGGCTTAAGGCCTGGGCACAAGTGCGGGCTAGGCTTAAGGCCTGGGCACAAGTGCGGGCTAGGCTTAAGGCCTGGGCACAAGTGCGGGCTAGGCTTAAGGCCTGGGCACAAGTGCGGGCTAGGCTTAAGGCCTGGGCACAAGTGCGGGCTAGGCTTAAGGCCTGGGCACAAGTGCGGGCTAGGCTTAAGGCCGGGGCACAAGTGCGGGCTAGGCTTAAGGCCGGGGCACAAGTGCGGGCTAGGCTTAAGGCCGGGGCACAAGTGCGGGCTAGGCTTAAGGCCGGGCACAAGTGCGGGCTAGGCTTAAGGCCGGGGCACAAGTGCGGGCTAGGCTTAAGGCCGGGGCACAAGTGCGGGCTAGGCTTAAGGCCGGGGCACAAGTGCGGACTAGGCTTAAGGCCGGGGCACAAGTGCGGGCTAGGCTTAAGGCCGGGGCACAAGTGCGGGCTAGGCTTAAGGCCGGGGCACAAGTGCGGGCTAGGCTTAAGGCCGGGGCAAAATTGCGGGCTAGGTTTAAGGCCGGGGCACAATTGCGGGCTAGGCTTAAGGCCGGGGCACAAGTGCGGGCTAGGCTTAAGGCCTGGGCACAAGTGCGGGCTAGGCTTAAGGCCTGGGCACAAGTGCGGGCTAGGCTTAAGGCCTGGGCACTATTTCGGGCTAGGCTTAAGGCCTGGGCACAAGTGTGGGCTAGGCTTAAGGCCTGGGCAAAAGTGCGGGCTAGGCTTAAGGCCGGGGCACAAGTGCGGGCTAGGCTTAAATCCGGGGCTCAAGTGCGGGCTAGGCTTAAGGCCGGGGCACAAGTGCGGGCTAGGCTTAAGGCATGGGCACAAGTGCAGGCTAAGCTTAAGGCCTGGGCACAATTGCGGGCTAGGCTTAAGGCCTGGGCACAAGTGCGGGCTAGGCTTAAGGCCTGGGCACAAGTGCGGGCTAGGCTGAAGGCCGGGGCACAAGTGCGGGCTAGGCTTAAAGCTGGGGCACAAGTGCGGGCTAGGCTTAAGGCCGGGGCACAAGTGCGGGCTAGGCTTAAGGCCGGGGCACAAGTGCGGGCTAGGCTTAAGGCCGGGGCACAAGTGCGGGCTAGGCTTAAGGCCGGGGCACAAGTGCGGGCTAGGCTTAAGGCCGGGGCACAAGTGCGGCCTAGGCTTAAGGCCGGGGCACAAGTGCGGGCTAGGCTTAAGGCCGGGGCACAAGTGCGGGCTAGGCTTAAGGCCGGGGCACAAGTACGGGCTAGGCTTAAGGCCTGGGCACAAGTGCGTCTAGGCTTAAGGCCTGGGCACAAGTGCGGGCTAGGCTTAAGGCCTGGGCACAAGTGCGGGCTAGGCTTAAGGCTTGGGCACAAGTGCGGGCTAGGCTTAAGGCCTGGGCACAAGTGCGGGCTAGGCTTAAGGCCTGGGCACAAGTGCGGGCTAGGCTTAAGGCCTGGGCACTATTTCGGGCTAGGCTTAAGGCCTGGGCACTATTTCGGGCTAGGCTTAAGGCCTGGGCACAAGTGCGGGCTAGACTTAAGGCCGGGGCACAAGTGCGGGCTAGGCTTAAGGCCAGGGCACAAGTGTGGGCTAGGCTTAAGGCCGGGGCACAAGTGCGGGCTAGGCTTAAGGCCTGGGCACAAGTGCGGGCTAGGCTTAAGGCCTGGGCACAAGTGCGGGCTAGGCTTAAGGCCTGGGCACAAGTGCAGTGCTGGCTAGGATCAAGGCAGGGGGCACAAGTGCTGGCTAGGCTTAAGGCATGGGCACAAGTGCTGGCTAGGCTTAAGGCATACAGCCAACTCTTTGCACTCTTTGCATAAAGGGTTAAGCACCCATAGGGGTGAAGAGCTAGCTTTCACCCCTCTACTCTGTACTTGGACATTTAGGACTAGATCCTTTGTTGTACAGTGCGGAGCCTCTCCATAACCCCATGCTCCAAGCGACCAGGCACTTCTTGTCTGTCCTCCGTAAATGGGTAATGCCTTCTTCACCAATTACAGTCGTGCATGCGCATTCAGATGGGACAAGAGCGAAGAGCGTAAAGCTGGCCCTATGTGCATAACCAACATGAAGCTGAAGACAAAAACAAACAAACAAGCATTCAAGGGGCTCAAAAGTGCGGGCTATGCTTAAGGCCTGGGCACAAGTGCGGGCTAGGCTTAAGGCCTGGGCACAAGTGCGGGCTAGGCTTAAGGCCTGGGCACAAGTGCGGGCTAGGCTTAAGGCCTGGGCACAAGTGCGGGCTAGGCTTAAGGCCTGGGCACAAGTGCGGGCTAGGCTTAAGGCCTGGGCACAAGTGCGGGCTGGGCTTAAGGCCGGGGCACAAGTGCGGGCTGGGCTTAAGGCCTGGGCACAAGTGCGGGCTGGGCTTAAGGCCTGGGCACAAGTGCGGGCTGGGCTTAAGGCCTGGGCACAAGTGCGGGCTGGGCATAAGGCCTGGGCACAAGTGCGGGCTGGGCTTAAGGCCTGGGCACAAGTGCGGGCTGGGCTTAAGGCCTGGGCACAAGTGCGGGCTGATCTTAAGGCCTGGGCACAAGTGCGGGCTGGGCTTAAGGCCTGGGCACAAGTGCGGGCTGGGCTTAAGGCCTGGGCACAAGTGCGGGCTAGGCTTAAGGCCTGGGCACAAGTGCGGGCTAGGCTTAAGGCCGGGGCACAAGTGCGGGCTAGGCTTAAGGCCGGGGCACAAGTGCGGGCTAGGCTTAAGGCCGGGGCACAAGTGCGGGCTAGGCTTAAGGCCTGGGCACAAGTGCGGGCTAGGCTTAGGGCCGGGGCACAAGTGCGGGCTAGGCTTAAGGCCGGGGCACAAGTGCGGGCTAGGCTTAAGGCCGGGGCACAAGTGCGGGCTAGGCTTAAGGCCGGGGCACAAGTGCGGGCTAGGCTTAAGGCCTGGGCACAAGTGCGGGCTAGGCTTAAGGCCGGGGCACAAGTGCGGGCTAGGCTTAAGGCCGGGGCACAAGTGCGGGCTAGGCTTAAGGCCGGGGCACAATTGCGGGCTAGGCTTAAGGCCGGGGCACAAGTGAGGGCTAGGCTTAAGGCCTGGGCACTATTTCGGGCTAGGCTTAAGGACTGGGCACAAGTGCGGGCTAGGCTTAAGGCCTGGGCACTATTTCAGGCTAGGCTTAAGGCCTGGGCACAAGTGCGGGCTAGGCTTAAGGCCTGGGCACAAGTGCGGGCTAGGCTTAAGGCCTGGGCACAAGTGCGGGCTAGGCTTAAGGCCTTGGCACAAGTGCGGGCTAGGCTTAAGGCCTGGGCACAAGTGCGGGCTAGGCTTAAGGCCTGGGCACAAGTGCGGGCTAGGCTTAAGGCCTGGGCACAAGTGCGGGCTAGGCTTAAGGCCGGGGCACAAGTGCGGGCTAGGCTTAAGGCCGGGGCACAAGTGCGGGCTAGGCTTAAGGCCTGGGCACAAGTGCGGGCTAGGCTTAAGGCCTGGGCACAAGTGCGGGCTAGGCTTAAAGCCTGGGCACAAGTGCGGGCTAGGCTTAAGGCCTGGGCACAAGTGCGGGCTAGGCTTAAGGCCTGGGCACAAGTGCGGGCTAGGCTTAAGGCCTGGGCACAAGTGCGGGCTAGGCTTAAGGCCTGGGCACAAGTGCGGGCTAGGCTTAAGGCCTGGGCACAAGTGCGGGCTAGGCTTAATGCCTGGGCACAAGTGCGGGCTAGGCTTAAGGCCTGGGTAAAAGTGCAGTGCTGGCTAGGATCAAGGCAGGGGGCACTAGTGCTGGCTAGGCTTAAGGCATGGGCACAATTGCGAGCTAGGCTTAAGGCCTGGGCACAAGTGCGGGCTAGGCTTAAGGCCTGGGCACAAGTGCGGGCTAGGCTTAAGGCCTGGGCAAAAGTGTGGGCTAGGCTTAACGCCTGGGCACAAGTGCGGGCTAGGCTTAAAGCCGGGGCACAAGTGCGGGCTAGGCTTAAGGCCTGGGCACAAGTGCGGGCTAGGCTTAAGGCCTGGGCACAAGTGCGGGCTAGGCTTAAGGCCTGGGCACAAGTGCGGGCTAGGCTTAAGGCCTGGGCACAAGTGCGGGTTAGGCTTACGGCCTGGGCACAAGTGCGGGCTAGGCTTAAGGCCTGGGTACAAGTGCGGGCTAGGCTTAAGGCCTGGGCACAAGTGCTGGCTAGGCTTAAGGCCTGGGCACAAGTGCGGGCTAGGCTTAAAGCCGGGGCACAAGTGCGGGCTAGGCTTAAGGCCTGGGCACAAGTGCGGGCTAGGCTTAAGGCCTGGGCACAAGTGCGGGCTAGGCTTAAGGCCTGGGCACAAGTGCGGGTTAGGCTTAAGGCCTGGGCACAAGTGCGGGCTAGGCTTAAGGCCTGGGCACAAGTGCGGGCTAGGCTTAAGGCCTGGGCACAAGTGCTGGCTAGGCTTAAGGCCTGGGCACAAGTGCGGGCTAGGCTTAAGGCCTGGGCACAAGTGCGGGCTAGGCTTAAGGCCGGGGCACAAGTGCGGGCTAGGCTTAAGGCCGGGGCACAAGTGCGGGCTAGGCTTAAGGCCGGGGCACAAGTGCGGGCTAGGCTTAAGGCCGGGGCACAAGTGCGGGCTAGGCTTAAGGCCTGGGCACAAGTGCTGGCTAGGCTTAAGGCCTGGGCACAAGTGCGGGCTAGGCTTAAGGCCTGGGCACAAGTGCGGGCTAGGCTTAAGGCCGGGGCACAAGTGCGGGCTAGGCTTAAGGCCGGGGCACAAGTGCGGGCTAGGCTTAAGGCCGGGGCACAAGTGCGGGCTAGGCTTAAGGACGGGGCACAAGTGCGGGCTAGGCTTAAGGCCTGGGCACAAGTGCGGGCTAGGCTTAAGGCCTGGGCACAAGTGCGGGCTAGGCTTAAGGCCTGGGCACAAGTGCAGTGCTGGCTAGGCTTAAGGCATGGGCACAAGTGCTGGCTAGGCTTAAGGCATACAGCTAACTCTTTGCACTCTTTGCATAAAGGGTTAGGCACCCATAGGGGTGAAGAGCTAGCTTTCACCCCTCTACTCTGTACTTGGACATTTAGGACTAGATCCTTTGTTGTACAGTGCGGAGCCTCTCCATAACCCCATGCTCCAAGCGACCAGGCACTTCTTGTCTGTCCTCCGTAAATGGGTAATGCCTTCTTCCCCAATTACAGTCGTGCATGCGCATTCAGACGGGACAAGAGCGAAGAGCGTAAAGCTGGCCCTGTGCATAACCAACATGAAGCTGAAGACAAAAACAAACAAACAAGCATTCAAGGGGCTCGAAAGTGCGGGCTAGGCTTAAGGCCTGGGCACAAGTGCGGGCTAGGCTTAAGGCCTGGGCACAAGTGCGGGCTAGGCTTAAGGCCTGGGCACAAGTGCGGGCTAGGCTTAAGGCCTGGGCACAAGTGCGGGCTAGGCTTAACGCCTGGGCACAAGTGCGGGCTAGGCTTAAGGCCTGGGCACAAGTGCGGGCTAGGCTTAAGGCCGGGGCACAAGTGCGGGCTAGGCTTAAGGCCGGGGCACAAGTGCGGGCTAGGCTTAAGGCCTGGGCACAAGTGCGGGCTAGGCTTAAGGCCGGGGCACAAGTGCGGGCAAGGCTTAAGGCCTGGGCACAAGTGCGGGCTAGGCTTAAGGCCGGGGCACAAGTGCGGGCAAGGCTTAAGGCCGGGGCACAAGTGCGGGCTAGGCTTAAGGCCGGGGCACAAGTGCGGGCTAGGCTTAAGGCCTGGGCACAAGTGCGGGCTAGGCTTAAGGCCTGGGCACAAGTGCGGGCTAGGCTTAAGGCCTGGGCACAAGTGCGGGCTAGGCGTAAGGCCTGGGCACAAGTGCAGTGCTGGCTAGGATCAAGGCAGGGGGCACAAGTGCTGGCTAGGCTTAAGGCATGGGCACAAGTGCTGGCTAGGCTTAAGGCATACAGCTAACTCTTTGCACTCTTTGCATAAAGGGTTAGGCACCCATAGGGGTGAAGAGCTAGCTTTCACCCCTCTACTCTGTACTTGGACATTTAGGACTAGATCCTTTGTTGTACAGTGCGGAGCCTCTCCATAACCCCATGCTCCAAGCGACCAGGCACTTCTTGTCTGTCCTCCGTAAATGGGTAATGCCTTCTTCCCCAATTACAGTCGTGCATGCGCATTCAGACGGGACAAGAGCGAAGAGCGTAAAGCTGGCCCTATGTGCATAACCAACATGAAGCTGAAGACAAAAACAAACAAACAAGCATTCAAGGGGCTCAAAAGTGCGGGCTAGGCTTAAGGCCTGGGCACAAGTGTGGGCTAGGCTTAAGGCCTGGGCACAAGTGCGGGCTAGGCTTAAGGCCGGGGCACAAGTGCGGGCTAGGCTTAAGGCCGGGGCACAAGTGCGGGCTAGGCTTAAGGCCGGGGCACAAGTGCGGGCTAGGCTTAAGGCCGGGGCACAAGTGCGGGCTGGGCTTAAGGCCTGGGCACAAGTGCGGGCTGGGCTTAAGCCCGGGGCACAAGTGCGGGCTGTGCTTAAGGCCGGGGCACAAGTGCGGGCTGGGCTTAAGGCCGGGGCACAAGTGCGGGCTGGGCTTAAGGCCGGGGCACAAGTGCGGGCTGGGCTTAAGGCCGGGGCACAAGTGCGGGCTAGGCTTAAGGCCGGGGCACAAGTGCGGGCTAGGCTTAAGGCCGGGGCACAAGTGCGGGCTAGGCTTAAGGCAGGTGCACAAGTGCGGGCTAGGCTTAAGGCCGAGCACAAGTGCGGGCTAGGCTTAAGGCCTGGGCACAAGTGCGGGCTAGGCTTAAGGCCTGGGCACAAGTGCGGGCTAGGCTTAAGGCCTGGGAACAAGTGCGGGCTAGGCTTAAGGCCTGGGCACAAGTGCGGGCTAGGCTTAAGGCCGGGGCACAAGTGCGGGCTAGGTTTAAGGCCGGGGCACAAGTGCGGGCTAGGTTTAAGGCCGGGGCACAAGTGCGGGCTAGGTTTAAGGCCGGGGCACAAGTGCGGGCTAGGCTTAAGGCCTGGGCACAAGTGCGGGCTAGGCTTAAGGCCTGGGCACAAGTGCGGGCTAGGCTTAAGGCCGGGGCACAAGTGCGGGCTAGGCTTAAGGCCGAAGCACAAGTGCGGGCTAGGCTTAAGGCCTGGGCACAAGTGCGGGCTAGGCTTAAGGCCTGGGCACAAGTGCGGGCTAGGCTTAAGGCCTGAGCACAAGTGCGGGCTAGGCTTAAGGCCTGGGCACAAGTGCGGGATAGGCTTAAGGCCTGGGCACAAGTGCGGGCTAGGCTTAAGGCCTGGGCACAAGTGCGGGCTAGGCTTAAGGCCGGGGCACAAGTGCGGGCTAGGCTTAAGGCCGAAGCACAAGTGCGGGCTAGGCTTAAGGCCTGGGCACAAGTGCGGGCTAGGCTTAAGGCCGGGGCACAAGTGCGGGCTAGGCTTAAGGCCTGGGCACAAGTGCGGGCTAGGCTTAAGGCCTGAGCACAAGTGCGGGCTAGACTTAAGGCCTGGGCACAAGTGCGGGATAGACTTAAGGCCTGGGCACAAGTGCGAGATAGGCTTAAGGCCTGGGCACAAGTGCGGGCTAGGCTTAAGGCCTGGGCACAAGTGCGGGCTAGGCTTAAGGCCTAGGCACAAGTGCGGGCTAGGCTTAAGGCTTGGGCACAAGTGCGGGCTAGGCTTAAGGCCTGGGCACAAGTGCGGGCTAGGCTTAAGGCCAGAGCACAAGTGCGGGCTAGGCTTAAGGCCAGAGCACAAGTGCGGGCTAGGCTTAAGGCCGGGGCACAAGTGCGGGCTAGGCTTAAGGCCGGGGCACAAGTACGGGCTAGGCTTAAGGCCGGGGCACAAGTGCGGGCTAGGCTTAAGGCCGGGGCACAAGTGCGGGCTAGGCTTAAGGCCGGGGCACAAGTGCGGGCTAGGCTTAAGGCCGGGGCACAAGTGCGGGCTAGGCTTAAGGCCGGGGCACAAGTGCGGGCTAGGCTTAAGGCCGGGGCACAAGTGCGGGCTAGGCTTAAGGCCGGGGCACAAGTGCGGGCTAGGCTTAAGGCCGGGGCACAAGTGCGGGCTAGGCTTAAGGCCGGGGCACAAGTGCGGGCTAGGCTTAAGGCCGGGGCACAAGTGCGGGCTAGGCTTAAGGCCGGGGCACAAGTGCGGGCTAGGCTTAAGGCCGGGGCACAAGTGCGGGCTAGGCTTAAGGCCGGGGCACAAGTGCGGGCTAGGCTTAAGGCCGGGGCACAAGTGCGGGCTAGGCTTAAGGCCGGGGCACAAGTGCGGGCTAGGCTTAAGGCCGGGGCACAAGTGCGGGCTAGGCTTAAGGCCGGGGCACAAGTGCGGGCTAGGCTTAAGGCCGGGGCACAAGTGCGGGCTAGGCTTAAGGCCGGGGCACAAGTGCGGGCTAGGCTTAAGGCCGGGGCACAAGTGCGGGCTAGGCTTAAGGCCGGGGCACAAGTGCAGGCTAGGCTTAAGGCCGGGGCACAAGTGCGGGCTAGGCTTAAGGCCGGGGCACAAGTGCGGGCTAGGCTTAAGGCCGGGGCACAATTGCGGGCTAGGCTTAAGGCCGGGGCACAAGTGCTGGCTAGGCTTAAGGCATACAGCCAACTCTTTGCACTTTTTGCATAAAGGGTTAGGCACCCATAGGGGTGAAGAGCTATCTTTCACCCCTCTACTCTGTACTTGGACATTTAGGACTAGATCCTTTGTTGTACAGTGCGGAGCCTCTCCATAACTCCATGCTCCAAGCGACCAGGCACTTCTTGTCTGTCCTCCGTAAATGGGTAATGCCTTCTTCACCAATTACAGTCGTGCATGCGCATTCAGACGGGACAAGAGCGAAGAGCGTAAAGCTGGCCCTATGTGCATAACCAACATGAAGCTGAAGACAAAAACAAACAAACAAGCATTCAAGGGGCTCAAAAGTGCGGGCTAGGCTTAAGGCCTGGGCACAAGTGCGGGCTAGGATTAAGGCCTGGGCACAAGTGCGGGCTGGGCTTAAGGCCTGGGCACAAGTGCGGGCTGGGCTTAAGGCCTGGGCACAAGTGCGGGCTGGGCTTAAGGCCTGGGCACAAGTGCGGGCTGGGCTTAAGGCCTGGGCACAAATGCGGGCTGGGCTTAAGGCCTGGGCACAAGTGCGGGCTGGGCTTAAGGCCTGGGCACAAGTGCGGGCTGGGCTTAAGGCCTGGGCACAAGTGCGGGATGGGCTTAAGGCCTGGGCACAAGTGCGGGATGGGCTTAAGGCCTGGGCACAAGTGCGGGCTAGGCTTAAGGCCTGGGCACAAGTGCGGGCTAGGCTTAAGGCCTGGGCACAAGTGCGGGCTAGGCTTAAGGCCTGGGCACAAGTGCGGGCTAGGCTTAAGGCCTGGGCACAAGTGCGGGCTAGGCTTAAGGCCTGGGCACAAGTGCGGGCTAGGCTTAAGGCCTGGGCACAAGTGCGGGCTAGGCTTAAGGCCGGGGCACAAGTGCGGGCTAGGCTTAAGGCCGGGGCACAAGTGCGGGCTAGGCTTAAGGCCGGGGCACAAGTGCGGGCTAGGCTTAAGGCCGGGCACAAGTGCGGGCTAGGCTTAAGGCCGGGGCACAAGTGCGGGCTAGGCTTAAGGCCGGGGCACAAGTGCGGGCTAGGCTTAAGGCCGGGGCACAAGTGCGGACTAGGCTTAAGGCCGGGGCACAAGTGCGGGCTAGGCTTAAGGCCGGGGCACAAGTGCGGGCTAGGCTTAAGGCCGGGGCACAAGTGCGGGCTAGGCTTAAGGCCGGGGCAAAATTGCGGGCTAGGTTTAAGGCCGGGGCACAATTGCGGGCTAGGCTTAAGGCCGGGGCACAAGTGCGGGCTAGGCTTAAGGCCGGGGCACAATTGCGGGCTAGGCTTAAGGCCGGGGCACAAGTGCTGGCTAGGCTTAAGGCATACAGCCAACTCTTTGCACTTTTTGCATAAAGGGTTAGGCACCCATAGGGGTGAAGAGCTATCTTTCACCCCTCTACTCTGTACTTGGACATTTAGGACTAGATCCTTTGTTGTACAGTGCGGAGCCTCTCCATAACTCCATGCTCCAAGCGACCAGGCACTTCTTGTCTGTCCTCCGTAAATGGGTAATGCCTTCTTCACCAATTACAGTCGTGCATGCGCATTCAGACGGGACAAGAGCGAAGAGCGTAAAGCTGGCCCTATGTGCATAACCAACATGAAGCTGAAGACAAAAACAAACAAACAAGCATTCAAGGGGCTCAAAAGTGCGGGCTAGGCTTAAGGCCTGGGCACAAGTGCGGGCTAGGATTAAGGCCTGGGCACAAGTGCGGGCTGGGCTTAAGGCCTGGGCACAAGTGCGGGCTGGGCTTAAGGCCTGGGCACAAGTGCGGGCTGGGCTTAAGGCCTGGGCACAAGTGCGGGCTGGGCTTAAGGCCTGGGCACAAATGCGGGCTGGGCTTAAGGCCTGGGCACAAGTGCGGGCTGGGCTTAAGGCCTGGGCACAAGTGCGGGCTGGGCTTAAGGCCTGGGCACAAGTGCGGGATGGGCTTAAGGCCTGGGCACAAGTGCGGGATGGGCTTAAGGCCTGGGCACAAGTGCGGGCTAGGCTTAAGGCCTGGGCACAAGTGCGGGCTAGGCTTAAGGCCTGGGCACAAGTGCGGGCTAGGCTTAAGGCCTGGGCACAAGTGCGGGCTAGGCTTAAGGCCTGGGCACAAGTGCGGGCTAGGCTTAAGGCCTGGGCACAAGTGCGGGCTAGGCTTAAGGCCTGGGCACAAGTGCGGGCTAGGCTTAAGGCCGGGGCACAAGTGCGGGCTAGGCTTAAGGCCGGGGCACAAGTGCGGGCTAGGCTTAAGGCCGGGGCACAAGTGCGGGCTAGGCTTAAGGCCGGGCACAAGTGCGGGCTAGGCTTAAGGCCGGGGCACAAGTGCGGGCTAGGCTTAAGGCCGGGGCACAAGTGCGGGCTAGGCTTAAGGCCGGGGCACAAGTGCGGACTAGGCTTAAGGCCGGGGCACAAGTGCGGGCTAGGCTTAAGGCCGGGGCACAAGTGCGGGCTAGGCTTAAGGCCGGGGCACAAGTGCGGGCTAGGCTTAAGGCCGGGGCACAAGTGCGGGCTAGGCTTAAGGCCGGGGCACAAGTGCGGGCTAGGTTTAAGGCCGGGGCACAATTGCGGGCTAGGCTTAAGGCCGGGGCACAAGTGCGGGCTAGGCTTAAGGCCTGGGCACAAGTGCGGGCTAGGCTTAAGGCCTGGGCACAAGTGCGGGCTAGGCTTAAGGCCTGGGCACTATTTCGGGCTAGGCTTAAGGCCTGGGCACAAGTGTGGGCTAGGCTTAAGGCCTGGGCACAAGTGCGGGCTAGGCTTAAGGCCGGGGCACAAGTGCGGGCTAGGCTTAAATCCGGGGCTCAAGTGCGGGCTAGGCTTAAGGCCGGGGCACAAGTGCGGGCTAGGCTTAAGGCATGGGCACAAGTGCAGGCTAAGCTTAAGGCCTGGGCACAATTGCGGGCTAGGCTTAAGGCCTGGGCACAAGTGCGGGCTAGGCTTAAGGCCTGGGCACAAGTGCGGGCTAGGCTGAAGGCCGGGGCACAAGTGCGGGCTAGGCTTAAAGCTGGGGCACAAGTGCGGGCTAGGCTTAAGGCCGGGGCACAAGTGCGGGCTAGGCTTAAGGCCGGGGCACAAGTGCGGGCTAGGCTTAAGGCCGGGGCACAAGTGCGGGCTAGGCTTAAGGCCGGGGCACAAGTGCGGGCTAGGCTTAAGGCCGGGGCACAAGTGCGGCCTAGGCTTAAGGCCGGGGCACAAGTGCGGGCTAGGCTTAAGGCCGGGGCACAAGTGCGGGCTAGGCTTAAGGCCGGGGCACAAGTACGGGCTAGGCTTAAGGCCTGGGCACAAGTGCGTCTAGGCTTAAGGCCTGGGCACAAGTGCGGGCTAGGCTTAAGGCCTGGGCACAAGTGCGGGCTAGGCTTAAGGCTTGGGCACAAGTGCGGGCTAGGCTTAAGGCCTGGGCACAAGTGCGGGCTAGGCTTAAGGCCTGGGCACAAGTGCGGGCTAGGCTTAAGGCCTGGGCACTATTTCGGGCTAGGCTTAAGGCCTGGGCACTATTTCGGGCTAGGCTTAAGGCCTGGGCACAAGTGCGGGCTAGACTTAAGGCCGGGGCACAAGTGCGGGCTAGGCTTAAGGCCAGGGCACAAGTGTGGGCTAGGCTTAAGGCCGGGGCACAAGTGCGGGCTAGGCTTAAGGCCTGGGCACAAGTGCGGGCTAGGCTTAAGGCCTGGGCACAAGTGCGGGCTAGGCTTAAGGCCTGGGCACAAGTGCAGTGCTGGCTAGGATCAAGGCAGGGGGCACAAGTGCTGGCTAGGCTTAAGGCATGGGCACAAGTGCTGGCTAGGCTTAAGGCATACAGCCAACTCTTTGCACTCTTTGCATAAAGGGTTAAGCACCCATAGGGGTGAAGAGCTAGCTTTCACCCCTCTACTCTGTACTTGGACATTTAGGACTAGATCCTTTGTTGTACAGTGCGGAGCCTCTCCATAACCCCATGCTCCAAGCGACCAGGCACTTCTTGTCTGTCCTCCGTAAATGGGTAATGCCTTCTTCACCAATTACAGTCGTGCATGCGCATTCAGATGGGACAAGAGCGAAGAGCGTAAAGCTGGCCCTATGTGCATAACCAACATGAAGCTGAAGACAAAAACAAACAAACAAGCATTCAAGGGGCTCAAAAGTGCGGGCTATGCTTAAGGCCTGGGCACAAGTGCGGGCTAGGCTTAAGGCCTGGGCACAAGTGCGGGCTAGGCTTAAGGCCTGGGCACAAGTGCGGGCTAGGCTTAAGGCCTGGGCACAAGTGCGGGCTAGGCTTAAGGCCTGGGCACAAGTGCGGGCTGGGCTTAAGGCCGGGGCACAAGTGCGGGCTGGGCTTAAGGCCTGGGCACAAGTGCGGGCTGGGCTTAAGGCCTGGGCACAAGTGCGGGCTGGGCATAAGGCCTGGGCACAAGTGCGGGCTGGGCTTAAGGCCTGGGCACAAGTGCGGGCTGGGCTTAAGGCCTGGGCACAAGTGCGGGCTGATCTTAAGGCCTGGGCACAAGTGCGGGCTGGGCTTAAGGCCTGGGCACAAGTGCGGGCTGGGCTTAAGGCCTGGGCACAAGTGCGGGCTAGGCTTAAGGCCTGGGCACAAGTGCGGGCTAGGCTTAAGGCCGGGGCACAAGTGCGGGCTAGGCTTAAGGCCGGGGCACAAGTGCGGGCTAGGCTTAAGGCCGGGGCACAAGTGCGGGCTAGGCTTAAGGCCGGGGCACAAGTGCGGGCTAGGCTTAAGGCCGGGGCACAAGTGCGGGCTAGGCTTAGGGCCGGGGCACAAGTGCGGGCTAGGCTTAAGGCCGGGGCACAAGTGCGGGCTAGGCTTAAGGCCGGGGCACAAGTGCGGGCTAGGCTTAAGGCCGGGGCACAAGTGCGGGCTAGGCTTAAGGCCTGGGCACAAGTGCGGGCTAGGCTTAAGGCCGGGGCACAAGTGCGGGCTAGGCTTAAGGCCGGGGCACAAGTGCGGGCTAGGCTTAAGGCCGGGGCACAATTGCGGGCTAGGCTTAAGGCCGGGGCACAAGTGAGGGCTAGGCTTAAGGCCTGGGCACTATTTCGGGCTAGGCTTAAGGACTGGGCACAAGTGCGGGCTAGGCTTAAGGCCTGGGCACTATTTCAGGCTAGGCTTAAGGCCTGGGCACAAGTGCGGGCTAGGCTTAAGGCCTGGGCACAAGTGCGGGCTAGGCTTAAGGCCTGGGCACAAGTGCGGGCTAGGCTTAAGGCCTTGGCACAAGTGCGGGCTAGGCTTAAGGCCTGGGCACAAGTGCGGGCTAGGCTTAAGGCCTGGGCACAAGTGCGGGCTAGGCTTAAGGCCTGGGCACAAGTGCGGGCTAGGCTTAAGGCCGGGGCACAAGTGCGGGCTAGGCTTAAGGCCGGGGCACAAGTGCGGGCTAGGCTTAAGGCCTGGGCACAAGTGCGGGCTAGGCTTAAGGCCTGGGCACAAGTGCGGGCTAGGCTTAAAGCCTGGGCACAAGTGCGGGCTAGGCTTAAGGCCTGGGCACAAGTGCGGGCTAGGCTTAAGGCCTGGGCACAAGTGCGGGCTAGGCTTAAGGCCTGGGCACAAGTGCGGGCTAGGCTTAAGGCCTGGGCACAAGTGCGGGCTAGGCTTAAGGCCTGGGCACAAGTGCGGGCTAGGCTTAATGCCTGGGCACAAGTGCGGGCTAGGCTTAAGGCCTGGGTAAAAGTGCAGTGCTGGCTAGGATCAAGGCAGGGGGCACTAGTGCTGGCTAGGCTTAAGGCATGGGCACAATTGCGAGCTAGGCTTAAGGCCTGGGCACAAGTGCGGGCTAGGCTTAAGGCCTGGGCACAAGTGCGGGCTAGGCTTAAGGCCTGGGCAAAAGTGTGGGCTAGGCTTAACGCCTGGGCACAAGTGCGGGCTAGGCTTAAAGCCGGGGCACAAGTGCGGGCTAGGCTTAAGGCCTGGGCACAAGTGCGGGCTAGGCTTAAGGCCTGGGCACAAGTGCGGGCTAGGCTTAAGGCCTGGGCACAAGTGCGGGCTAGGCTTAAGGCCTGGGCACAAGTGCGGGTTAGGCTTACGGCCTGGGCACAAGTGCGGGCTAGGCTTAAGGCCTGGGCACAAGTGCGGGCTAGGCTTAAGGCCTGGGCACAAGTGCTGGCTAGGCTTAAGGCCTGGGCACAAGTGCGGGCTAGGCTTAAAGCCGGGGCACAAGTGCGGGCTAGGCTTAAGGCCTGGGCACAAGTGCGGGCTAGGCTTAAGGCCTGGGCACAAGTGCGGGCTAGGCTTAAGGCCTGGGCACAAGTGCGGGTTAGGCTTAAGGCCTGGGCACAAGTGCGGGCTAGGCTTAAGGCCTGGGCACAAGTGCGGGCTAGGCTTAAGGTCTGGGCACAAGTGCTGGCTAGGCTTAAGGCCTGGGCACAAGTGCGGGCTAGGCTTAAGGCCTGGGCACAAGTGCGGGCTAGGCTTAAGGCCGGGGCACAAGTGCGGGCTAGGCTTAAGGCCGGGGCACAAGTGCGGGCTAGGCTTAAGGCCGGGGCACAAGTGCGGGCTAGGCTTAAGGCCGGGGCACAAGTGCGGGCTAGGCTTAAGGCCTGGGCACAAGTGCTGGCTAGGCTTAAGGCCTGGGCACAAGTGCGGGCTAGGCTTAAGGCCTGGGCACAAGTGCGGGCTAGGCTTAAGGCCGGGGCACAAGTGCGGGCTAGGCTTAAGGCCGGGGCACAAGTGCGGGCTAGGCTTAAGGCCGGGGCACAAGTGCGGGCTAGGCTTAAGGCCGGGGCACAAGTGCGGGCTAGGCTTAAGGCCTGGGCACAAGTGCGGGCTAGGCTTAAGGCCTGGGCACAAGTGCGGGCTAGGCTTAAGGCCTGGGCACAAGTGCAGTGCTGGCTAGGCTTAAGGCATGGGCACAAGTGCTGGCTAGGCTTAAGGCATACAGCTAACTCTTTGCACTCTTTGCATAAAGGGTTAGGCACCCATAGGGGTGAAGAGCTAGCTTTCACCCCTCTACTCTGTACTTGGACATTTAGGACTAGATCCTTTGTTGTACAGTGCGGAGCCTCTCCATAACCCCATGCTCCAAGCGACCAGGCACTTCTTGTCTGTCCTCCGTAAATGGGTAATGCCTTCTTCCCCAATTACAGTCGTGCATGCGCATTCAGACGGGACAAGAGCGAAGAGCGTAAAGCTGGCCCTGTGCATAACCAACATGAAGCTGAAGACAAAAACAAACAAACAAGCATTCAAGGGGCTCGAAAGTGCGGGCTAGGCTTAAGGCCTGGGCACAAGTGCGGGCTAGGCTTAAGGCCTGGGCACAAGTGCGGGCTAGGCTTAAGGCCTGGGCACAAGTGCGGGCTAGGCTTAAGGCCTGGGCACAAGTGCGGGCTAGGCTTAACGCCTGGGCACAAGTGCGGGCTAGGCTTAAGGCCTGGGCACAAGTGCTGGCTAGGCTTAAGGCCGGGGCACAAGTGCGGGCTAGGCTTAAGGCCGGGGCACAAGTGCGGGCTAGGCTTAAGGCCTGGGCACAAGTGCGGGCTAGGCTTAAGGCCGGGGCACAAGTGCGGGCAAGGCTTAAGGCCGGGGCACAAGTGCGGGCTAGGCTTAAGGCCGGGGCACAAGTGCGGGCTAGGCTTAAGGCCAGGGCACAAGTGCGGGCTAGGCTTAAGGCCGGGGCACAAGTACGGGCAAGGCTTAAGGCCGGGGCACAAGTGCGGGCTAGGCTTAAGGCCGGGAAACAAGTGCGGGCTAGGCTTAAGGCCGGGGCACAAGTGAGGGCTAGGCTTAAGACTGGGGCACAAGTGCGGGCTAGGCTTAAGGCCTGGGCACAAGTGCGGGCTAGGCTTAAGGCCTGGGCACAAGTGCGGGCTAGGCTTAAGGCCTGGGCACAAGTGCGGGCTACGCTTAAGGCCTGGGCACAAGTGCGGGCTAGGCTTAAGGCCTGGGCACAAGTGCGGGCTAGGCTTAAGGCCTGGGCACAAGTGCAGTGCTGGCTAGGATAAGGCAGGGGGCACAAGTGCTGGCTAGGCTTAAGGCATGGGCACAAGTGCTGGCTAGGCTTAAGGCATACAGCTAACTCTTTGCACTCTTTGCATAAAGGGTTAGGCACCCATAGGGGTGAAGAGCTAGCTTTCACCCCTCTACTCTGTACTTGGACATTTAGGACTAGATCCTTTGTTGTACAGTGCGGAGCCTCTCCATAACCCCATGCTCCAAGCGACCAGGCACTTCTTGTCTGTCCTCCGTAAATGGGTAATGCCTTCTTCCCCAATTACAGTCGTGCATGCGCATTCAGACGGGACAAGAGCGAAGAGCGTAAAGCTGGCCCTATGTGCATAACCAACATGAAGCTGAAGACAAAAACAAACAAACAAGCATTCAAGGGGCTCAAAAGTGCGGGCTAGGCTTAAGGCCAGGGCACAAGTGCGGGCTAGGCTTAAGGCCTGGGCACAAGTGCGGGCTAGGCTTAAGGCCTGGGCACAAGTGCGGGCTAGGCTTAAGGCCTGGGCACAAGTGCGGGCTAGGCTTAAGGCCGGGGCACAAGTGCGGGCTAGGCTTAAGGCCGGGGCACAAGTGCGGGCTAGGCTTAAGGCCGGGGCACAAGTGCGGGCTAGGCTTAAGGCCGGGGCACAAGTGCGGGCTAGGCTTAAGTGCGGGCTAGGCTTAAGGCCGGGGCACAAGTGCGGGCTGGGCTTAAGGCCGGGGCACAAGTGCGTGCTGGGCTTAAGGTCGGGGCACAAGTGCGGGCTAGGCTTAAGGCCGGGGCACAGGTGCGGGCTAGGCTTAAGGCCGGGGCACAGGTGCGGGCTAGGATTCAGGACTGGGCACAAGTGCGGGCTAGGCTTAAGGCCGGGGCACAGGTGCGGGCTAGGCTTAAGGCCGGGGCACAGGTGCGGGCTAGGCTTAAGGCCGGGGCACAGGTGCGGGCTAGGCTTAAGGCCTGGGCACAAGTGCGGGCTAGGCTTAAGGCCTGGGCACAAGTGCGGGCTAAACTTAAGGCCTGGGCACAAGTGCGGGCTAGGCTTAAGGCCTGGGCACAAGTGCGGGCTAGGCTTAAGGCCTGGGCACAAGTGCGGGCTAGGCTTAAGGCCTGGGCACAAGTGCGGGCTAGGCTTAAGGCCTGGGCACAAGTGCGGGCTAGGCTTAAGGCCTGGGCACAAGTGCGGGCTAGGCTTAAGGCCGGGGCACAAGTGCGGTCAAGGCTTAAGGCCGGGGCACAAGGGCGGGCTAGGCTTAAGGCCTGGGCACAAGTGCGGGCTAGGCTTAAGGCCTGGGCACAAGTGCGGGCTAGGCTTAAGGCCTGGGCACAAGTGCGGGCTAGGCTTAAGGCCTGGGCACAAGTGCGGGCTAGGCTTAAGGCCTGGGCACAAGTGCGGGCTAGGCTTAAGGCCTGGGCACAAGTGCGGGCTAGGCTTAAGGCCTGGGCACAAGTGCGGGCTAGGCTTAAGGCCTGGGCACAAGTGCGGGCTAGGCTTAAGGCCTGGGCACAAGTGCGGGCTAGGCTTAAGGGCTGGGCACAAGTGCGGGCTAGGCTTAAGGGCTGGGCACAAGTGCGGGCTAGGCTTAAGGCCGGGAAACAAGTGCGGGCTAGGCTTAAGGCCTGGGCACAAGTGCGGGCTAGGCTTAAGGCCTGGGCACAAGTGCGGGCTAGGCTTAAGGCCTGGGCACAAGTGCGGGCTAGGCTTAAGGCCTGGGCACAAGTGCGGGCTAGGCTTAAGGCCTGGGCACAAGTGCGGGCTAGGCTTAAGGCCTGGGCACAAGTGCGGGCTAGGCTTAAGGCCTGGGCACAAGTGCGGGCTAGGCTTAAGGCCTGGGCACAAGTGCGGGCTAGGCTTAAGGCCTGGGCACAAGTGCGGGCTAGGCTTAAGGCCTGGGCACAAGTGCGGGCTAGGCTTAAGGCCTGGGCACAAGTGCGGGCTAGGCTTAAGGCCTGGGCACAAGTGCGGGCTAGGCTTAAGGGCTGGGCACAAGTGCGGGCTAGGCTTAAGGCCGGGAAACAAGTGCGGGCTAGGCTTAAGTCCGGGGCACAAGTGCGGGCTAGGCTTAAGGCCGGGGCACAAGTGCGGGCTAGGCTTAAGGCCGGGGCACAAGTGCGGGCTAGGCTTAAGGCCGGGGCACAAGTGCGGGCTAGGCTTAAGGCCTGGGCACAAGTGCGGTCTAGGCTTAAGGCCTGGGCACAAGTGCGGGCTAGGCTTAAGGCCTGGGCACAAGTGCGGGCTAGGCTTAAGGCCTGGGCACAAGTGCGGGCTAGGCTTAAGGCCTGGGCACAAGTGCGGGCTAGGCTTAAGGCCTGGGCACAAGTGCGGGCTAGGCTTAAGGCCTGGGCACAAGTGCGGGCTAGGCTTAAGGCCTGGGCACAAGTGCGGGCTAGGCTTAAGGCCTGGGCACAAGTGCGGGCTAGGCTTAAGGCCTGGGCACAAGTGCGGGCTAGGCTTAAGGCCTGGGCACAAGTGCGGGCTAGGCTTAAGGCCTGGGCACAAGTGCGGGCTAGGCTTAAAGCCTGGGCACAAGTGCGGGCTAGGATTAAGGACTGGGCACAAGTGCGGGCTAGGCTTAAGGCCTGGGCACAAGTGCGGGCTAGGCTTAAGGCCTGGGCACAAGTGCGGGCTAGGCTTAAGGCCTGGGCACAAGTGCGGGCTAGGCTTAAGGCCGGGGCACAAGTGCGGGCTAGGCTTAAGGCCGGGGCACAAGTGCGGGCAAGGCTTAAGGCCGGGGCACAAGTGCGGGCAAGGCTTAAGGCCGGGGCACAAGTGCGGGCAAGGCTTAAGGCCGGGGCACAAGTGCGGGCTAGGCTTAAGGCCGGGAAACAAGTGCGGGCTAGGCTTAAGGCCGGGGCACAAGTGAGGGCTAGGCTTAAGACTGGGGCACAAGTGCGGGCTAGGCTTAAGGCCTGGGCACAAGTGCGGGCTAGGATTAAGGACTGGGCACAAGTGCGGGCTAGGCTTAAGGCCTGGGCACAAGTGCGGGCTAGGCTTAAGGCCTGGGCACAAGTGCGGGCTAGGCTTAAGGCCTGGGCACAAGTGCGGGCTAGGCTTAAGGCCGGGGCACAAGTGCGGGCTAGGCTTAAGGCCGGGGCACAAGTGCGGGCAAGGCTTAAGGCCGGGGCACAAGTGCGGGCTAGGCTTAAGGCCTGGGCACAAGTGCGGGCTAGGCTTAAGGCCTGGGCACAAGTGCGGGCTAGGCTTAAGGCCTTGGCACAAGTGCGGGCTAGGCTTAAGGCCTGGGCACAAGTGCGGGCTAGGCTTAAGGCCTGGGCACAAGTGCGGGCTAGGCTTAAGGCCTGGGCACAAGTGCGGGCTACGCTTAAGGCCTGGGCACAAGTGCGGGCTAGGCTTAAGGCCTGGGCACAAGTGCGGGCTAGGCTTAAGGCCTGGGCAAAAGTGCAGTGCTGGCTAGGATAAGGCAGGGGGCACAAGTGCTGGCTAGGCTTAAGGCATGGGCACAAGTGCTGGCTAGGCTTAAGGCATACAGCTAACTCTTTGCACTCTTTGCATAAAGGGTTAGGCACCCATAGGGGTGAAGAGCTAGCTTTCACCCCTCTACTCTGTACTTGGACATTTAGGACTAGATCCTTTGTTGTACAGTGCGGAGCCTCTCCATAACCCCATGCTCCAAGCGACCAGGCACTTCTTGTCTGTCCTCCGTAAATGGGTAATGCCTTCTTCCCCAATTACAGTCGTGCATGCGCATTCAGACGGGACAAGAGCGAAGAGCGTAAAGCTGGCCCTATGTGCATAACCAACATGAAGCTGAAGACAAAAACAAACAAACAAGCATTCAAGGGGCTCAAAAGTGCGGGCTAGGCTTAAGGCCAGGGCACAAGTGCGGGCTAGGCTTAAGGCCTGGGCACAAGTGCGGGCTAGGCTTAAGGCCTGGGCACAAGTGCGGGCTAGGCTTAAGGCCGGGGCACAAGTGCGGGCTAGGCTTAAGGCCGGGGCACAAGTGCGGGCTAGGCTTAAGGCCGGGGCACAAGTGCGGGCTAGGCTTAAGGCCGGGGCACAAGTGCGGGCTAGGCTTAAGGCCGGGGCACAAGTGCGGGCTAGGCTTAAGGCCTGGGCACAAGTGCAGGCTAGGCTTAAGGCCTGGGCACAAGTGCGGGCTAGGCTTAAGGCCTGGGCACAAGTGCGGGCTAGGCTTAAGGCCTGGGCACAAGTGCGGGATAGGCTTAAGGCCTGGGCACAAGTGCGGGCTAGGCTTAAGGCCTGGGCACAAGTGCGGGCTAGGCTTAAGGCCTGGGCACAAGTGCGGGCTAGGCTTAAGGCCTGGGCACAAGTGCGGGCTAGGCTTAAGGCCTGGGCACAAGTGCGGGCTAGGCTTAAGGCCTGGGCACAAGTGCGGGCTAGGCTTAAGGCCTGGGCACAAGTGCGGGCTAGGCTTAAGGCCTGGGCACAAGTGCGGGCTAGGCTTAAGGCCTGGGCACAAGTGCGGGCTAGGCTTAAGGCCTGGGCACAAGTGCGGCCTAGGCTTAAAGCCTGGGCACAAGTGCGGGCTAGGCTTAAGGCCTGGGCACAAGTGCGGGCTAGGCTTAAGGCCGGGGCACAAGTGCGGGCTAGGCTTAAGGCCGGGGCACAAGTGCGGGCTAGGCTTAAGGCCTGGGCACAAGTGCAGGCTAGGCTTAAGGCCGGGGCACAAGTGCGGGCTAGGCTTAAGGCCGGGGCACAAGTGCGGGCAAGGCTTAAGGCCGGGGCACAAGTGACACGCGTTGGGCTTTCCCTCCGGTCATCACTGCCCTGCGGTAGCTTAGCCTCATAGCTGAGTCGCGGCCTCTTGGTGCCTCTTTAGTACATACCCTTGGGTCCTTGTATATCCTTGGCTCACGATCTTACTGGGTATGTTGGTTCATTGTGGACACACTTGCTTTTTTGTCTAAGATATTATTCCACTATGCACTCCCTGGATCCATAGGGATATTGTGCGGGGGCTATGCATTATGTAGGGGTGGCTTTTGCTACCAGGTTTTCATTATTTTGTATTGTGCACAACATGTTAGTATATGATATGGTGTCTTGTATATTATACTGATATTGTACTTAGGATTCATGCACGGTTGTGTATGCGTTCCATTATTGTATGGTTCTTTGCTGCACGCAGTGGGCATAACTATAACTATGTATGTACGGAGGGTGTTGTACACGATTTTAAATGCTTTTAAATTATGTTACCAATAAAGCTTTTGTAATTTTTACATATTATCTTGGTGGTGTGCGGACATCTCTGGTGGCTTCTGTTTCTTATGTGTCGCTGGCCCTATGTGCATAACCAACATGAAGCTGAAGACAAAAACAAACAAACAAGCATTCAAGGGGCTCAAAAGTGCGGGCTAGGCTTAAGGCCTGGGCACAAGTGCGGGCTAGGCTTAAGGCCTTGGCACAAGTGAGGGCTAGGCTTAAGGCCTGGGCAAGAGTGCGGGCTAGGCTTAAGGCCGGGGCACAAGTGCGGGCTAGGCTTAAGGCCGGGGCACAAGTGCGGGCTAGGCTTAAGGCCGGGGCACAAGTGCGGGCTAGGCTTAAGGCCGGGGCACAAGTGCCGGCTAGGCTTAAGGCCGGGGCACAAGTGCCGGCTAGGCTTAAGGCCGGGGCACAAGTGCGGGCTAGGCTTAAGGCCGGGGCACAAGTGCCGGCTAGGCTTAAGGCCGGGGCACAAGTGCGGGCTAGGCTTAAGGCCGGGGCACAAGTGCGGGCTAGGCTTAAGGCCTGAGCACAAGTGCGGGCTAGGCTTAAGGCCTGGGCACAAGTGCGGGCTAGGCTTAAGGCCTGGGCACAAGTGCGGGCTAGGCTTAAGGCCTGGGCACAAGTGCGGGCTAGCCTTAAGGCCTGGGCACAAGTGTGGGCTAGGCTTAAGGCCTGGGCACAAGTGCGGGCTAGGCTTAAGGCCTGGGCACAAGTGCGGGCTAGGCTTAAGGCCTGGGCACAAGTGCGGGCTAGGCTTAAGGCCTGGGCACAAGTGCGGGCTAGGCTTAAGGCCTGGGCACAAGTGCGGGCTAGGCTTAAGGCCTGGGCACAAGTGCGGGCTAGGCTTAAGGCCTGGGCACAAGTGCGGGCTAGGCTTAAGGCCTGGGCACAAGTGCGGGCTAGGCTTAAGGCCTGGGCACAAGTGCGGGCTAAGCTTAAAGCCTGGGCACAAGTGCGGGCTAGGCTTAAGACCTGGGCACAAGTGCGGGCTAGGCTTAAGGCCGGGGCACAAGTGCGGGCTAGGCTTAAGGCCGGGGCACAAGTGCGGGCTAGGCTTAAGGCCTGGGCACAAGTGCGGGCTAGGCTTAAGGCCGGGGCACAAGTGCGGGCTAGGCTTAAGGCCGGGGCACAAGTGCGGGCAAGGCTTAAGGCCGGGGCACAAGTGACACGCGTTGGGCTTTCCCTCCGGTCATCACTGCCCTGCGGTAGCTTAGCCTCATAGCTGAGTCGCGGCCTCTTGGTGCCTCTTTAGTACATACCCTTGGGTCCTTGTATATCCTTGGCTCACGATCTTACTGGGTATGTTGGTTCATTGTGGACACACTTGCTTTTTTGGCTCAGATATTATTCCACTACGCACTCCCTGGATCCATAGGGATATTGTGCGGGGGCTATGCATTATGTAGGGGTGGCTTTTGCTACCAGGTTTTCATTATTTTGTATTGTGCACAACATGTTAGTATATATGGTGTCTTGTATATTATACTGATATTGTACTTAGGATTCATGCACGGTTGTGTATGCGTTCCATTATTGTATGGTTCTTTGCTGCACGCAGTGGGCATAACTATAACTATGTATGTACGGAGGGTGTTGTACACGATTTTAAATGCTTTTAAATTATGTTACCAATAAAGCTTTTGTAATTTTTACATATTATCTTGGTGGTGTGCGGACATCTCTGGTGGCTTCTGTTTCTTATGTGTCGCTGGCCCTATGTGCATAACCAACATGAAGCTGAAGACAAAAACAAACAAACAAGCATTCAAGGGGCTCAAAAGTGCGGGCTAGGCTTAAGGCCTGGGCACAAGTGAGGGCTAGGCTTAAGGCCTGGGCACAAGTGCGGGCTAGGCTTAAGGCCTGGGCACAAGTGCGGGCTAGGCTTAAGGCCTGGGCACAAGTGCGGGCTAGGCTTAAGGCCTGGGCACAAGTGCGGGCTAGGCTTAAGGCCGGGGAACAAGTGCCGGCTAGGCTTAAGGCCAGGGCACAAGTGCCGGCTAGGCTTAAGGCCGGGGCACAAGTGCGGGCTAGGCTTAAGGCCGGGGCACAAGTGCGGGCTAGGCTTAAGGCCGGGGCACAATTGCGGGCTAGGCTTAAGGCCGGGGCACAAGTGCGGGCTAGGCTTAAGGCCGGGGCACAAGTGCGGGCTAGGCTTAAGGCCGGGGCACAAGTGCGGGCTAGGCTTAAGGCCGGGGCACAAGTGCGGGCTAGGCTTAAGGCCGGGGCACAAGTGCGGGCTAGGCTTAAGGCCGGGGCACAAGTGCGGGCTAGGCTTAAGGCCGGGGCACAAGTGCGGGCTAGTCTTAAGGCCGGGGCACAAGTGCGGGCTAGGCTTAAGGCCGGGGCACAAGTGCGGGCTAGGCTTAAGGCCGGGGCACAAGTGCGGGCTAGGCTTAAGGCCTGGGCACAAGTGCGGGCTAGGTTTAAGGCCGGGGCACAAGTGCGGGCTAGGCTTAAGGCCTGGGCACAAGTGCGGGCTAGGCTTAAGGCCTGGGCACAAGTGCGGGCTAGGCTTAAGGCCTGGGCACAAGTGCGGGCTAGGCTTAAGGCCTGGGCACAAGTGCGGGCTAGGCTTAAGGCCTGGGCACAAGTGCGGGCTAGGCTTAAGGCCTGGGCACAAGTGCGGGCTAGGCTTAAGGCCTGGGCACAAGTGCGGGCTAGGCTTAAGGCCTGGGCACAAGTGCGGGCTAGGCTTAAGGCCTGGGCACAAGTGCGGGCTAGGCTTAAGGCCTGGGCACAAGTGCGGGCTAGGCTTAAGGCCTGGGCACAAGTGCGGGCTAGGCTTAAGGCCTGGGCACAAGTGCGGGCTAGGCTTAAGGCCTGGGCACAAGTGCGGGCTAGGCTTAAGGCCGGGGCACAAGTGCGGGCTAGGCTTAAGGCCGGGGCACAAGTGCGGGCTAGGCTTAAGGCCTGGGCACAAGTGCGGGCTAGGCTTAAGGCCTGGGCACAAGTGCAGTGCTGGCTAGGCTTAAGGCATGGGCACAAGTGCTGGCTAGGCTTAAGGCATACAGCCAACTCTTTGCACAAAGGGTTAAGCACCCATAGGGGTGAAGAGCTAGCTTTCACCCCTCTACTCTGTACTTGGACATTTAGGACTAGATCCTTTGTTGTACAGTGCAGAGCCTCTCCATAACCCCATGCTCCAAGCGACCAGGCACTTCTTGTCTGTCCTCCGTAAATGGGTAATGCCTTCTTCACCAATTACAGTCGTGCATGCGCATTCAGACGGGACAAGAGCGAAGAGCCTAAAGCTGGCCCTATGTGCATAACCAACATGAAGCTGAAGACAAAAACAAACAAACAAGCATTCAAGGGGCTCAAAAGTGTGGGCTAGGCTTAAGGCCTGGGCACAAGTGCGGGCTAGGCTTAAGGCCTGGGCACAAGTGCGGGCTAGGCTTAAGGCCTGGGCACAAGTGCGGGCTAGGCTTAAGGCCTGGGCACAAGTGCGGGCTGGGCTTAAGGCCTGGGCACAAGTACGGGCTGGGCTTAAGGCCGGGGCACAAGTGCGGGCTAGGCTTAAGGCCTGGGCACAAGTGCGGGCTAGGCTTAAGGCCTGGGCACAAGTGCGGGCTAGGCTTAAGGCCTGGGCACAAGTGCGGGCTAGGCTTAAGGCCTGGGCACAAGTGCGGGCTAGGCTTAAGGCCTGGGCACAAGTGCGGGCTAGGCTTAAGGCCTGGGCACAAGTGCGGGCTAGGCTTAAGGCCTGGGCACAAGTGCGGGCTAGGCTTAAGGCCTGGGCACAAGTGCGGGCTAGGCTTAAGGCCTGGGCACAAGTGCGGGCTAGGCTTAAGGCCTGGGCACAAGTGCGGGCTAGGCTTTAGGCCTGGGCACAAGTGGGGGCTAGGCTTAAGGCATTGGCACAAGTGCGGGCTAGGCTTAAGGCCTGGGCACAATTGCGGGCTAGGCTTAAGGCCTGGGCACAATTGCGGGCTAGGCTTAAGGCCTGGGCACAAGTGCGGGCTAGGCTTAAAGCCGGGGCACAAGTGCGGGCTAGGCTTAAGGCCTGGGCACTATTTCGGGCTAGGCTTAAGGCCTGGGCACTATTTCAGGCTAGGCTTAAGGCCTGGGCACAAGTGCGGGCTAGGCTTAAGGCCGGGGCACAAGTGCGGGCTAGGCTTAAGGCCGGGGCACAAGTGCGGGCTAGGCTTAAGGCCGGGGCACAAGTGCGGGCTAGGCTTAAGGCCTGGGCACAAGTGCGGGCTAGGCTTAAGGCCTGAGCACAAGTGCGGGCTAGGCTTAAGGCCTGGGCACAAGTGCGGGATAGGCTTAAGGCCGGGGCACAAGTGCGGGCTAGGCTTAAGGCCGGGGCACAAGTGCGGGCTAGGCTTAAGGCCGGGGCACAAGTGCGGGCTAGGCTTAAGGCCGGGGCACAAGTGCGGGCTAGGCTTAAGGCCTGGGCACAAGTGCGGGATAGGCTTAAGGCCGGGGCACAAGTGCGGCCTAGGCTTAAGGCCGGGGCACAAGTGCGGGCTAGGCTTAAGGCCGGGGCACAAGTGCGGGCTAGGCTTAAGGCCGGGGCACAAGTGCGGGCTAGGCTTAAGGCCTGGGCACAAGTGCGGGCTAGGCTTAAGGCCGGGGCACAAGTGCGGGCTAGTCTTAAGGCCGGGGCACAAGTGCGGGCTAGGCTTAAGGCCTGGGCACTATTTCGGGCAAGGCTTAAGGCCTGGGCACTATTTCGGGCTAGGCTTAAGGCCTGAGCACAAGTGCGGGCTAGGCTTAAGGCCTGGGCACAAGTGCGGGCTAGGCTTAAGGCCTGGGCACAAGTGCGGGCTAGGCTTAAGGCCTGGGCACAAGTGGGGGCTAGGCTTAAGGCCTGGGCACAAGTGCGGGCTAGGCTTAAGGCCTGGGCACAAGTGCGGGCTAGGCTTAAGGCCTGGGCACAAGTGCGGGCTAGGCTTAAGGCCTGGGCACAAGTGCGGGCTAGGCTTAAGGCTGGGGCACAAGTGCGGGCTAGGCTTAAGGCCGGGGCACAAGTGCGGGCTAGGCTTAAGGCCGGGGCACAAGTGCGGGCTAGGCTTAAGGCCGGGGCACAAGTGCGGGCTAGGCTTAAGGCCGGGGCACAAGTGCGGGCTAGGCTTAAGGCCTGGGCACAAGTGCGGGCTAGGCTTAAGGCCGGGACACAAGTGCGGGCTAGGCTTAAGGCCGGGACACAAGTGCGGGCTAGGCTTAAGGCCTGGGCACTATTTCGGGCTAGGCTTAAGGCCTGGGCACAAGTGCGGGCTAGGCTTAAGGCCTGGGCACTATTTCGGGCTAGGCTTAAGGCCTGGGCACAAGTGCGGGCTAGGCTTAAGGCCTGGGCACTATTTCGGGCTAGGCTTAAGGCCTGGGCACAAGTGCGGGCTAGGCTTAAGGCCGGGGCACAAGTGCGGGCTAGGCTTAAGGCTGGGGCACAAGTGCGGGCTAGGCTTAAGGCCGGGGCACAAGTGCGGGCTAGGCTTAAGGCCTGGGCACAAGTGCGGGCTAGGCTTAAGGCCTGGGCACAAGTGCCGGCTAGGCTTAAGGCCGGGGCACAAGTGCGGGCTAGGCTTAAGGCCGGGGCACAAGTGCGGGCTAGGCTTAAGGCCGGGGCACAAGTGCCGGCTAGGCTTAAGGCCGGGGCACAATTGCGGGCTAGGCTTAAGGCCGGGGCACAAGTGCTGGCTAGGCTTAAGGCATACAGCCAACTCTTTGCACTTTTTGCATAAAGGGTTAGGCACCCATAGGGGTGAAGAGCTATCTTTCACCCCTCTACTCTGTACTTGGACATTTAGGACTAGATCCTTTGTTGTACAGTGCGGAGCCTCTCCATAACCCCATGCTCCAAGCGACCAGGCACTTCTTGTCTGTCCTCCGTAAATGGGTAATGCCTTCTTCACCAATTACAGTCGTGCATGCGCATTCAGACGGGACAAGAGCGAAGAGCGTAAAGCTGGCCCTATGTGCATAACCAACATGAAGCTGAAGACAAAAACAAACAAGCATTCAAGGGGCTCAAAAGTGCGGGCTAGGCTTAAGGCCTGGGCACAAGTGCGGGCTGGGCTTAAGGCCTGGGCACAAGTGCGGGCTGGGCTTAAGGCCTGGGCACAAGTGCGGGCTGGGCTTAAGGCCTGGGCACAAGTGCGGGCTGGGCTTAAGGCCGGGGCACAAGTGCGGGCTAGGCTTAAGGCCGGGGCACAAGTGCGGGCTAGGCTTAAAGCCGGGGCACAAGTGCGGGCTAGGCTTAAGGCCGGGGCACAAGTGCGGGCTAGGCTTAAGGCCGGGGCACAAGTGCGGGCTAGGCTTAAGGCCGGGGCACAAGTGCGGGCTAGGCTTAAGGCCGGGGCACAAGTGCGGGCTAGGCTTAAGGCCGGGGCACAAGTGCGGGCTAGGCTTAAGGCCGGGGCACAAGTGCGGGCTAGGCTTAAGGCCGGGGCACAAGTGCGGGCTAGGCTTAAGGCCGGGGCACAAGTGCGGGCTAGGCTTAAGGCCGGGGCACAAGTGCGGGCTAGGCTAAGGCCGGGGCACAAGTGCGGGCTAGGCTTAAGGCCGGGGCACAAGTGCGGGCTAGGCTTAAGGCCGGGGCACAAGTACGGGCTAGGCATAAGGCCTGGGCACAGTGCGTCTAGGCTTAAGGCCTGGGCACAAGTGCGGGCTAGGCTTAAGGCCTGGGCACAAGTGTGGGCTAGGCTTAAGGCCTGGGCACAAGTGCAGGCTAGGCTTAAGGCCGGGGCACAAGTGCTGGCTAGGCTTAAGGCATACAGCCAACTCTTTGAACTTTTTGCATAAAGGGTTAGGCACCCATAGGGGTGAAGAGCTATCTTTCACCCCTCTACTCTGTACTTGGACATTTAGGACTAGATCCTTTGTTGTACAGTGCGGAGCCTCTCCATAACCCCATGCTCCAAGCGACCAGGCACTTCTTGTCTGTCCTCCGTAAATGGGTAATGCCTTCTTCACCAATTACAGTCGTGCATGCGCATTCAGACGGGACAAGAGCGAAGAGCGTAAAGCTGGCCCTATGTGCATAGCCAACATGAAGCTGAAGACAAAAACAAACAAACAAGCATTCAAGGGGCTCAAAAGTGCGGGCTAGGCTTAAGGCCTGGGCACAAGTGCGGGCTGGGCTTAAGGCCTGGGCACAAGTGCGGGCTGGGCTTAAGGCCTGGGCACAAGTGCGGGCTGGGCTTAAGGCCTGGGCACAAGTGCGGGCTGGGCTTAAGGCCTGGGCACAAGTGCGGGCTGGGCTTAAGGCCTGGGCACAAGTGCGGGCTGGGCTTAAGGCCTGGGCACAAGTGCGGGCTGGGCTTAAGGCCTGGGCACAAGTGCGGGCTGGGCTTAAGGCCTGGGCACAAGTGCGGGCTGGGCTTAAGGCCTGGGCACAAGTGCGGGCTAGGCTTAAGGCCTGGGCACAAGTGCGGGCTAGGCTTAAGGCCTGGGCACAAGTGCGGGCTAGGCTTAAGGCCTGGGCACAAGTGCGGGCTAGGCTTAAGGCCTGGGCACAAGTGCGGGCTAGGCTTAAGGCCTGGGCACAATTGCGGGCTAGGCTTAAGGCCTGGGCACAAGTGCGGGCTAGGCTTAAGGCCTGGGCACAAGTGCGGGCTAGGCTTAAGGCCTGGGCACAATTGCGGGCTAGGCTTAAGGCCTGGGCACAAGTGCGGGCTAGGCTTAAGGCCTGGGCACAAGTGCGGGCTAGGCTTAAGGCCGGGGCACAAGTGCGGGCTAGGCTTAAAGCCGGGGCACAAGTGCGGGCTAGGCTTAAGGCCGGGGCACAAGTGCGGGCTAGGCTTAAGGCCGGGGCACAAGTGCGGGCTAGGCTTAAGGCCGGGGCACAAGTGCGGGCTAGGCTTAAGGCCGGGGCACAAGTGCAGGCTACGCTTAAGGCCGGGGCACAAGTACGGGCTAGGCTTAAGGCCTGGGCACAAGTGCGTCTAGGCTTAAGGCCTGGGCACAAGTGCGGGCTAGGCTTAAGGCCTGGGCACAAGTGCAGGCTAGGCTTAAGGCCTGGGCACAAGTGCGGGCTAGGCTTAAGGCTTGGGCACAAGTGCGGGCTAGGCTTAAGGCCTGGGCACAAGTGCGGGCTAGGCTTAAGGCCTGGGCACAAGTGCGGGCTAGGCTTAAGGCCTGGGCACAAGTGCGGGCTAGGCTTAAGGCCTGGGCACTATTTCGGGCTAGGCTTAAGGCCTGGGCACTATTTCGGGCTAGGCTTAAGGCCTGGGCACAAGTGCGGGCTAGACTTAAGGCCGGGGCACAAGTGCGGGCTAGGCTTAAGGCCTGGGCACAAGTGCGGGCTAGGCTTAAGGCCTGGGCACAAGTGCGGGCTAGGCTTAAGGCCTGGGCACAAGTGCAGTGCTGGCTAGGATCAAGGCAGGGGGCACAAGTGCTGGCTAGGCTTAAGGCATGGGCACAAGTGCTGGCTAGGCTTAAGGCATACAGCTAACTCTTTGCACTCTTTGCATAAAGGGTTAGGCACCCATAGGGGTGAAGAGCTAGCTTTCACCCCTCTACTCTGTACTTGGACATTTAGGACTAGATCCTTTGTTGTACAGTGCGGAGCCTCTCCATAACCCCATGCTCCAAGCGACCAGGCACTTCTTGTCTGTCCTCCGTAAATGGGTAATGCCTTCTTCACCAATTACAGTCGTGCATGCGCATTCAGACGGGACAAGAGCGAAGAGCGTAAAGCTGGCCCTATGTGCATAACCAACATGAAGCTGAAGACAAAAACAAACAAACAAGCATTCAAGGGGCTCAAAAGTGTGGGCTAGGCTTAAGGCCTGGGCACAAGTGCGGGCTAGGCTTAAGGCCTGGGCACAAGTGCGGGCTAGGCTTAAGGCCTGGGCACAAGTGCGGGCTAGGCTTAAGGCCTGGGCACAAGTGCGGGCTGGGCTTAAGGCCTGGGCACAAGTGCGGGCTGGGCTTAAGGCCGGGGCACAAGTGCGGGCTGGGCTTAAGGCCTGGGCACAAGTGCAGGCTAGGCTTAAAGCCGGGGCACAAGTGCGGGCTAGGCTTAAGGCCTGGGCACTATTTCGGGCTAGGCTTAAGGCCTGGGCACTATTTCAGGCTAGGCTTAAGGCCTGGGCACAAGTGCGGGCTAGGCTTAAGGCCGGGGCACAAGTGCGGGCTAGGCTTAAGGCCGGGGCACAAGTGCGGGCTAGGCTTAAGGCCGGGGCACAAGTGCAGGCTAGGCTTAAGGCCTGGGCACAAGTGCGGGCTAGGCTTAAGGCCTGAGCACAAGTGCGGGCTAGGCTTAAGGCCTGGGCACAAGTGCGGGATAGGCTTAAGGCCGGGGCACAAGTGCGGGATAGGCTTAAGGCCGGGGCACTATTTCAGGCTAGGCTTAAGGCCTGGGCACAAGTGCGGGCTAGGCTTAAGGCCGGGGCACAAGTGCGGGCTAGGCTTAAGGCCGGGGCACAAGTGCGGGCTAGGCTTAAGGCCGGGGCACAAGTGCAGGCTAGGCTTAAGGCCTGGGCACAAGTGCGGGCTAGGCTTAAGGCCTGAGCACAAGTGCGGGCTAGGCTTAAGGCCTGGGCACAAGTGCGGGATAGGCTTAAGGCCGGGGCACAAGTGCGGGATAGGCTTAAGGCCGGGGCACAAGTGCGGGCTAGGCTTAAGGCCGGGGCACAAGTGCGGGCTAGGCTTAAGGCCGGGGCACAAGTGCGGGCTAGGCTTAAGGCCGGGGCACAAGTGCGGGCTAGGCTTAAGGCCTGGGCACAAGTGCGGGATAGGCTTAAGGCCGGGGCACAAGTGCGGCCTAGGCTTAAGGCCGGGGCACAAGTGCGGGCTAGGCTTAAGGCCGGGGCACAAGTGCGGGCTAGGCTTAAGGCCGGGGCACAAGTGCGGGCTAGGCTTAAGGCCTGGGCACAAGTGCGGGCTAGGCTTAAGGCCGGGGCACAAGTGCGGGCTAGTCTTAAGGCCGGGGCACAAGTGCGGGCTAGGCTTAAGGCCTGGGCACTATTTCGGGCAAGGCTTAAGGCCTGGGCACTATTTCGGGCTAGGCTTAAGGCCTGAGCACAAGTGCGGGCTAGGCTTAAGGCCTGGGCACAAGTGCGGGCTAGGCTTAAGGCCTGGGCACAAGTGCGGGCTAGGCTTAAGGCCTGGGCACAAGTGGGGGCTAGGCTTAAGGCCTGGGCACAAGTGCGGGCTAGGCTTAAGGCCTGGGCACAAGTGCGGGCTAGGCTTAAGGCCTGGGCACAAGTGCGGGCTAGGCTTAAGGCCTGGGCACAAGTGCGGGCTAGGCTTAAGGCTGGGGCACAAGTGCGGGCTAGGCTTAAGGCCGGGGCACAAGTGCGGGCTAGGCTTAAGGCCAGGGCACAAGTGCGGGCTAGGCTTAAGGCCGGGGCACAAGTGCGGGCTAGGCTTAAGGCCGGGGCACAAGTGCGGGCTAGGCTTAAGGCCGGGGCACAAGTGCGGGCTAGGCTTAAGGCCGGGACACAAGTGCGGGCTAGGCTTAAGGCCGGGACACAAGTGCGGGCTAGGCTTAAGGCCTGGGCACTATTTCGGGCTAGGCTTAAGGCCTTGGCACAAGTGCGGGCTAGGCTTAAGGCCTGGGCACTATTTCGGGCTAGGCTTAAGGCCTGGGCACAAGTGCGGGCTAGGCTTAAGGCCTGGGCACTATTTCGGGCTAGGCTTAAGGCCTGGGCACAAGTGCGGGCTAGGCTTAAGGCCGGGGCACAAGTGCGGGCTAGGCTTAAGGCTGGGGCACAAGTGCGGGCTAGGCTTAAGGCCGGGGCACAAGTGCGGGCTAGGCTTAAGGCCTGGGCACAAGTGCGGGCTAGGCTTAAGGCCTGGGCACAAGTGCCGGCTAGGCTTAAGGCCGGGGCACAAGTGCGGGCTAGGCTTAAGGCCGGGGCACAAGTGCGGGCTAGGCTTAAGGCCGGGGCACAAGTGCCGGCTAGGCTTAAGGCCGGGGCACAATTGCGGGCTAGGCTTAAGGCCGGGGCACAAGTGCTGGCTAGGCTTAAGGCATACAGCCAACTCTTTGCACTTTTTGCATAAAGGGTTAGGCACCCATAGGGGTGAAGAGCTATCTTTCACCCCTCTACTCTGTACTTGGACATTTAGGACTAGATCCTTTGTTGTACAGTGCGGAGCCTCTCCATAACCCCATGCTCCAAGCGACCAGGCACTTCTTGTCTGTCCTCCGTAAATGGGTAATGCCTTCTTCACCAATTACAGTCGTGCATGCGCATTCAGACGGGACAAGAGCGAAGAGCGTAAAGCTGGCCCTATGTGCATAACCAACATGAAGCTGAAGACAAAAACAAACAAGCATTCAAGGGGCTCAAAAGTGCGGGCTAGGCTTAAGGCCTGGGCACAAGTGCGGGCTGGGCTTAAGGCCTGGGCACAAGTGCGGGCTGGGCTTAAGGCCTGGGCACAAGTGCGGGCTGGGCTTAAGGCCTGGGCACAAGTGCGGGCTGGGCTTAAGGCCGGGGCACAAGTGCGGGCTAGGCTTAAGGCCGGGGCACAAGTGCGGGCTAGGCTTAAGGCCTGGGCACAAGTGCGGGCTAGGCTTAAGGCCTGGGCACAAGTGCGGGCTAGGCTTAAGGCCTGGGCACAATTGCGGGCTAGGCTTAAGGCCTGGGCACAAGTGCGGGCTAGGCTTAAGGCCTGGGCACAAGTGCGGGCTAGGCTTAAGGCCTGGGCACAATTGCGGGCTAGGCTTAAGGCCTGGGCACAAGTGCGGGCTAGGCTTAAGGCCTGGGCACAAGTGCGGGCTAGGCTTAAGGCCGGGGCACAAGTGCGGGCTAGGCTTAAAGCCGGGGCACAAGTGCGGGCTAGGCTTAAGGCCGGGGCACAAGTGCGGGCTAGGCTTAAGGCCGGGGCACAAGTGCGGGCTAGGCTTAAGGCCGGGGCACAAGTGCGGGCTAGGCTTAAGGCCGGGGCACAAGTGCAGGCTACGCTTAAGGCCGGGGCACAAGTACGGGCTAGGCTTAAGGCCTGGGCACAAGTGCGTCTAGGCTTAAGGCCTGGGCACAAGTGCGGGCTAGGCTTAAGGCCTGGGCACAAGTGCAGGCTAGGCTTAAGGCCTGGGCACAAGTGCGGGCTAGGCTTAAGGCTTGGGCACAAGTGCGGGCTAGGCTTAAGGCCTGGGCACAAGTGTGGGCTAGGCTTAAGGCCTGGGCACAAGTGCGGGCTAGGCTTAAGGCCTGGGCACTATTTCGGGCTAGGCTTAAGGCCTGGGCACTATTTCGGGCTAGGCTTAAGGCCTGGGCACAAGTGCGGGCTAGACTTAAGGCCGGGGCACAAGTGCGGGCTAGGCTTAAGGCCGGGGCACAAGTGCGGGCTAGGCTTAAGGCCTGGGCACAAGTGCGGGCTAGGCTTAAGGCCTGGGCACAAGTGCGGGCTAGGCTTAAGGCCTGGGCACAAGTGCAGTGCTGGCTAGGATCAAGGCAGGGGGCACAAGTGCTGGCTAGGCTTAAGGCATGGGCACAAGTGCTGGCTAGGCTTAAGGCATACAGCTAACTCTTTGCACTCTTTGCATAAAGGGTTAGGCACCCATAGGGGTGAAGAGCTAGCTTTCACCCCTCTACTCTGTACTTGGACATTTAGGACTAGATCCTTTGTTGTACAGTGCGGAGCCTCTCCATAACCCCATGCTCCAAGCGACCAGGCACTTCTTGTCTGTCCTCCGTAAATGGGTAATGCCTTCTTCCCCAATTACAGTCGTGCATGCGCATTCAGACGGGACAAGAGCGAAGAGCGTAAAGCTGGCCCTGTGCATAACCAACATGAAGCTGAAGACAAAAACAAACAAACAAGCATTCAAGGGGCTCAAAAGTGCGGGCTAGGCTTAAGGCCTGGGCACAAGTGCGGGCTAGGCTTAAGGCCTGGGCACAAGTGCGGGCTAGGCTTAAGGCCTGGGCACAAGTGCGGACTAGGCTTAAGGCCTGGGCACAAGTGCGGGCTAGGCTTAAGGCCTGGGCACAAGTGCGGGCTAGGCTTAACGCCTGGGCACAAGTGCGGGCTAGGCTTAAGGCCGGGGCACAAGTGCGGGCTAGGCTTAAGGCCGGGGCACAAGTGCGGGCTAGGCTTAAGGCCGGGGCACAAGTGCGGGCTAGGCTTAATGCCTGGGCACAAGTGCGGGCTGGGCTTAAGGCCTGGGCACAAGTGCGGGCTGGGCTTAAGGCCTGGGCACAAGTGCGGGGCTGGGCTTAAGGCCTGGGCACAAGTGCGGGCTGGGCTTAAGGCCTGGGCACAAGTGCGGGCTGGGCTTAAGGCCTGGGCAAAAGTGCGGGCTGGGCTTAAGGCCTGGGCACAAGTGCGGGCTGGGCTTAAGGCCTGGGCACAAGTGCGGGCTGGGCTTAAGGCCTGGGCACAAGTGCGGGCTGGGCTTAAGGCCTGGGCACAAGTGCGGGCTAGGCTTAAGGCCTGGGCACAAGTGCGGGCTAGGCTTAAGGCCTGGGCACAAGTGCGGGCTAGGCTTAAGGCCTGGGCACAAGTGCGGGCTAGGCTTAAGGCCTGGGCACAAGTGCGGGCTAGGCTTAAGGCCTGGGCACAAGTGCGGGCTAGGCTTAAGGCCTGGGCACAATTGCGGGCTAGGCTTAAGGCCTGGGCACAAGTGCGGGCTAGGCTTAAGGCCTGGGCACAAGTGCGGGCTAGGCTTAAGGCCTGGGCACAATTGCGGGCTAGACTTAAGGCCTGGGCACAAGTGCGGGCTAGGCTTAAGGCCTGGGCACAAGTGCGGGCTAGGCTTAAGGCCGGGGCACAAGTGCGGGCTAGGCTTAAAGCCGGGGCACAAGTGCGGGCTAGGCTTAAGGCCGGGGCACAAGTGCGGGCTAGGCTTAAGGCCGGGGCACAAATGCGGGCTAGGCTTAAGGCCGGGGCACAAGTGCGGGCTAGGCTTAAGGCCGGGGCACAAGTGCGGGCTAGGCTTAAGGCCGGGGCACAAGTGCGGGCTAGGCTTAAGGCCGGGGCACAAGTGCGGGCTAGGCTTAAGGCCGGGGCACAAGTGCGGGCTAGGCTTAAGGCCGGGGCACAAGTGCGGGCTAGGCTTAAGGCCTGGGCACAAGTGCGGGCTAGGCTTAAGGCCTGGGCACAAGTGCGGGCTAGGCTTAAGGCCTGGGCACAAGTGCGGGCTAGGCTTAAGGCCTGGGCACAAGTGCGGGCTAGGCTTAAGGCCTGGGCACAAGTGCGGGCTAGGCTTAAGGCCTGGGCACAAGTGCGGGCTAGGCTTAAGGCCGGGGCACAAGTGCTGGCTAGGCTTAAGGCATACAGCCAACTCTTTGAACTTTTTGCATAAAGGGTTAGGCACCCATAGGGGTGAAGAGCTATCTTTCACCCCTCTACTCTGTACTTGGACATTTAGGACTAGATCCTTTGTTGTACAGTGCGGAGCCTCTCCATAACCCCATGCTCCAAGCGACCAGGCACTTCTTGTCTGTCCTCCGTAAATGGGTAATGCCTTCTTCACCAATTACAGTCGTGCATGCGCATTCAGATGGGACAAGAGCGAAGAGCGTAAAGCTGGCCCTATGTGCATAACCTACATGAAGCTGAAGACAAAAACAAACAAACAAGCATTCAAGGGGCTCAAAAGTGCGGGCTAGGCTTAAGGCCTGGGCACAAGTGCGGGCTAGGCTTAAGGCCTGGGCACAAGTGCGGGCTGGGCTTAAGGCCTGGGCACAAGTGCGGGCTGGGCTTAAGGCCTGGGCACAAGTGCGGGCTGGGCTTAAGGCCTGGGCACAAGTGCGGGCTGGGCTTAAGGCCTGGGCACAAGTGCGGACTAGGCTTAAGGCCGGGGCACAAGTGCGGGCTAGGCTTAAGGCCGGGGCACAAGTACGGGCTAGGCTTAAGGCCTGGGCACAAGTGCGGGCTAGGCTTAAGGCCTGGGCACAAGTGCGGGCTAGGCTTAAGGCCTGGGCACAAGTGCGGGCTAGGCTTAAGGCTTGGGCACAAGTGCGGGCTAGGCTTAAGGCCTGGGCACAAGTGCGGGCTAGGCTTAAGGCCTGGGCACAAGTGCGGGCTAGGCTTAAGGCCTGGGCACTATTTCGGGCTAGGCTTAAGGCCTGGGCACTATTTCGGGCTAGGCTTAAGGCCTGGGCACAAGTGCGGGCTAGACTTAAGGCCGGGGCACAAGTGCGGGCTAGACTTAAGGCCTGGGCACAAGTGCGGGCTAGGCTTAAGGCCGGGGCACAAGTGCGGGCTAGGCTTAAGGCCTGGGCACAAGTGCGGGCTAGGCTTAAGGCCTGGGCACAAGTGCGGGCTAGGCTTAAGGCCTGGGCACAAGTGCTGGCTAGGCTTAAGGCCTGGGCACAAGTGCGGGCTAGGCTTAAGGCCTGGGCACAAGTGCGGGCTAGGCTTAAGGCCTGGGCACAAGTGCGGGCTAGGCTTAAGGCCGGGGCACAAGTGCGAGCTAGGCTTAAGGCCGGGGCACAAGTGCGGGCTAGGCTTAAGGCCGGGGCACAAGTGCGGGCTAGGCTTAAGGCCGGGGCACAAGTGCGGGCTAGGCTTAAGGCCGGGGCACAAGTGCGGGCTAGGCTTAAGGCCTGGGCACAAGTGCGGGCTAGGCTTAAGGCCTGGGCACAAGTGCGGGCTAGGCTTAAGGCCTGGGCACAAGTGCAGTGCTGGCTAGGATCAAGGCAGGGGGCACAAGTGCTGGCTAGGCTTAAGGCATGGGCACAAGTGCTGGCTAGGCTTAAGGCATACAGCTAACTCTTTGCACTCTTTGCATAAAGGGTTAGGCACCCATAGGGGTGAAGAGCTAGCTTTCACCCCTCTACTCTGTACTTGGACATTTAGGACTAGATCCTTTGTTGTACAGTGCGGAGCCTCTCCATAACCCCATGCTCCAAGCGACCAGGCACTTCTTGTCTGTCCTCCGTAAATGGGTAATGCCTTCTTCCCCAATTACAGTCGTGCATGCGCATTCAGACGGGACAAGAGCGAAGAGCGTAAAGCTGGCCCTGTGCATAACCAACATGAAGCTGAAGACAAAAACAAACAAACAAGCATTCAAGGGGCTCAAAAGTGCGGGCTAGGCTTAAGGCCTGGGCACAAGTGCGGGCTAGGCTTAAGGCCTGGGCACAAGTGCGGGCTAGGCTTAAGGCCTGGGCACAAGTGCGGGCTAGGCTTAAGGCCTGGGCACAAGTGCGGGCTAGGCTTAAGGCCTGGGCACAAGTGCGGGCTAGGCTTAACGCCTGGGCACAAGTGCGGGCTAGGCTTAAGGCCGGGGCACAAGTGCGGGCTAGGCTTAAGGCCTGGGCACAAGTGCGGGCTAGGCTTAATGCCGGGGCACAAGTGCGGGCTAGGATTAAGGCCGGGGCACAAGTGCGGGCTAGGCTTAAGGCCGGGGCACAAGTGCGGGCTAGGCTTAAGGCCGGGGCACAAGTGCGGGCTAGGCTTAAGGCCTGGGCACAAGTGCGGGCTAGGCTTAAGGCCTGGGCACAAGTGCGGGCTAGGATTAAGGACTGGGCACAAGTGCGGGCTAGGATTAAGGACTGGGCACAAGTGCGGGCTAGGCTTAAGGCCTGGGCACAAGTGCGGGCTAGGCTTAAGGCCTGGGCACAAGTGCGGGCTAGGCTTAAGGCCTGGGCACAAGTGCGGGCTAGGCTTAAGGCCGGGCCACAAGTGCGGGCTAGGCTTAAGGCCGGGGCACAAGTGCGGGCAAGGCTTAAGGCCGGGGCACAAGTGCGGGCTAGGCTTAAGGCATGGGCACAAGTGCGGGCTAGGCTTAAGGCCTGGGCACAAGTGCGGGCTAGGCTTAAGGCCTGGGCACAAGTGCGGGCTAGGCTTAAGGCCTGGGCACAAGTGCGGGCTAGGCTTAAGGCCTGGGCACAAGTGCGGGCTAGGCTTAAGGCCTGGGCACAAGTGCGGGCTAGGCTTAAGGCCTGGGCACAAGTGCGGGCTAGGCTTAAGGCCTGGGCACAAGTGCGGGCTAGGCTTAAGGCCTGGGCACAAGTGCGGGCTAGGCGTAAGGCCTGGGCACAAGTGCAGTGCTGGCTAGGATCAAGGCAGGGGGCACAAGTGCTGGCTAGGCTTAAGGCATGGGCACAAGTGCTGGCTAGGCTTAAGGCATACAGCTAACTCTTTGCACTCTTTGCATAAAGGGTTAGGCACCCATAGGGGTGAAGAGCTAGCTTTCACCCCTCTACTCTGTACTTGGACATTTAGGACTAGATCCTTTGTTGTACAGTGCGGAGCCTCTCCATAACCCCATGCTCCAAGCGACCAGGCACTTCTTGTCTGTCCTCCGTAAATGGGTAATGCCTTCTTCCCCAATTACAGTCGTGCATGCGCATTCAGACGGTACAAGAGCGAAGAGCGTAAAGCTGGCCCTATGTGCATAACCAACATGAAGCTGAAGACAAAAACAAACAAACAAGCATTCAAGGGGCTCAAAAGTGCGGGCTAGGCTTAAGGCCTGGGCACAAGTGCGGGCTAGGCTTAAGGCCTGGGCACAAGTGCGGGCTAGTCTTAAGGCCGGGGCACAAGTGCGGGCTAGGCTTAAGGCCGGGGCACAAGTGCGGGCTAGGCTTAAGGCCGGGGCACAAGTGCGGGCTAGGCTTAAGGCCGGGGCACAAGTGCGGGCTAGGCTTAAGGCCTGGGCACAAGTGCGGGCTAGGCTTAAGCCCGGGGCACAAGTGCGGGCTGGGCTTAAGGCCGGGGCACAAGTGCGGGCTGGGCTTAAGGCCGGGGCACAAGTGCGGGCTGGGCTTAAGGCCGGGGCACAAGTGCGGGCTAGGCTTAAGGCCGGGGCACAAGTGCGGGCTAGGCTTAAGGCCGGGGCACAAGTGCGGGCTAGGCTTAAGGCCGGGGCACAAGTGCGGGCTAGGCTTAAGGCCGGGGCACAAGTGCGGGCTAGGCTTAAGGCCGGTGCACAAGTGCGGGCTAGGCTTAAGGCCGAGCACAAGTGCGGGCTAGGCTTAAGGCCGGGGCACAAGTGCGGGCTAGGCTTAAGGCCTAGGCACAAGTGCGGGCTAGGCTTAAGGCCTGGGCACAAGTGCGGGCTAGGCTTAAGGCCTGGGAACAAGTGCGGGCTAGGCTTAAGGCCTGGGCACAAGTGCGGGCTAGGCTTAAGGCCGGGGCACAAGTGCGGGCTAGGTTTAAGGCCGGGGCACAAGTGCGGGCTAGGCTTAAGGCCTGGGCACAAGTGCAGGCTAGGCTTAAGGCCTGGGCACAAGTGCGGGCTAGGCTTAAGGCCTGGGCACAAGTGCGGGCTAGGCTTAAGGCCGGGGCACAAGTGCGGGCTAGGCTTAAGGCCGAAGCACAAGTGCGGGCTAGGCTTAAGGCCTGGGCACAAGTGCGGGCTAGGCTTAAGGCCTGGGCACAAGTGCGGGCTAGGCTTAAGGCCTGAGCACAAGTGCGGGCTAGGCTTAAGGCCTGGGCACAAGTGCGGGATAGGCTTAAGGCCTGGGCACAAGTGCGGGATAGGCTTAAGGCCTGGGCACAAGTGCGGGCTAGGCTTAAGGCCTGGGCACAAGTGCGGGCTAGGCTTAAGGCCGGGGCACAAGTGCGGGCTAGGCTTAAGGCCGAAGCACAAGTGCGGGCTAGGCTTAAGGCCTGGGCACAAGTGCGGGCTAGGCTTAAGGCCGGGGCACAAGTGCGGGCTAGGCTTAAGGCCTGGGCACAAGTGCGGGCTAGGCTTAAGGCCTGAGCACAAGTGCGGGCTAGACTTAAGGCCTGGGCACAAGTGCGGGATAGGCTTAAGGCCTGGGCACAAGTGCGGGATAGGCTTAAGGCCTGGGCACAAGTGCGGGCTAGGCTTAAGGCCTAGGCACAAGTGCGGGCTAGGCTTAAGGCTTGGGCACAAGTGCGGGCTAGGCTTAAGGCCTGGGCACAAGTGCGGGCTAGGCTTAAGGCCAGAGCACAAGTGCGGGCTAGGCTTAAGGCCGGGGCACAAGTGCGGGCTAGGCTTAAGGCCGGGGCACAAGTACGGGCTAGGCTTAAGGCCGGGGCACAAGTGCGGGCTAGGCTTAAGGCCGGGGCACAAGTGCGGGCTAGGCTTAAGGCCGGGGCACAAGTGCGGGCTAGGCTTAAGGCCGGGGCACAAGTGCGGGCTAGGCTTAAGGCCGGGGCACAAGTGCGGGCTAGGCTTAAGGCCGGGGCACAAGTGCGGGCTAGGCTTAAGGCCGGGGCACAAGTGCGGGCTAGGCTTAAGGCCGGGGCACAAGTGCGGGCTAGGCTTAAGGCCAGGGCACAAGTGCGGGCTAGGCTTAAGGCCGGGGCACAAGTGCGGGCTAGGCTTAAGGCCTGGGCACAAGTGCGGGCTAGGCTTAAGGCTGGGGCACAAGTGCGGGCTAGGCTTAAGGCCGGGGCACAAGTGCGGGCTAGGCTTAAGGCCGGGGCACAAGTGCGGGCTAGGCTTAAGGCCGGGGCACAAGTGCGGGCTAGGCTTAAGGCCGGGACACAAGTGCGGGCTAGGCTTAAGGCCGGGACACAAGTGCGGGCTAGGCTTAAGGCCTGGGCACTATTTCGGGCTAGGCTTAAGGCCTTGGCACAAGTGCGGGCTAGGCTTAAGGCCTGGGCACTATTTCGGGCTAGGCTTAAGGCCTGGGCACAAGTGCGGGCTAGGCTTAAGGCCTGGGCACTATTTCGGGCTAGGCTTAAGGCCTGGGCACAAGTGCGGGCTAGGCTTAAGGCCGGGGCACAAGTGCGGGCTAGGCTTAAGGCTGGGGCACAAGTGCGGGCTAGGCTTAAGGCCGGGGCACAAGTGCGGGCTAGGCTTAAGGCCTGGGCACAAGTGCGGGCTAGGCTTAAGGCCTGGGCACAAGTGCCGGCTAGGCTTAAGGCCGGGGCACAAGTGCGGGCTAGGCTTAAGGCCGGGGCACAAGTGCGGGCTAGGCTTAAGGCCGGGGCACAAGTGCCGGCTAGGCTTAAGGCCGGGGCACAATTGCGGGCTAGGCTTAAGGCCGGGGCACAAGTGCTGGCTAGGCTTAAGGCATACAGCCAACTCTTTGCACTTTTTGCATAAAGGGTTAGGCACCCATAGGGGTGAAGAGCTATCTTTCACCCCTCTACTCTGTACTTGGACATTTAGGACTAGATCCTTTGTTGTACAGTGCGGAGCCTCTCCATAACCCCATGCTCCAAGCGACCAGGCACTTCTTGTCTGTCCTCCGTAAATGGGTAATGCCTTCTTCACCAATTACAGTCGTGCATGCGCATTCAGACGGGACAAGAGCGAAGAGCGTAAAGCTGGCCCTATGTGCATAACCAACATGAAGCTGAAGACAAAAACAAACAAGCATTCAAGGGGCTCAAAAGTGCGGGCTAGGCTTAAGGCCTGGGCACAAGTGCGGGCTGGGCTTAAGGCCTGGGCACAAGTGCGGGCTGGGCTTAAGGCCTGGGCACAAGTGCGGGCTGGGCTTAAGGCCTGGGCACAAGTGCGGGCTGGGCTTAAGGCCGGGGCACAAGTGCGGGCTAGGCTTAAGGCCGGGGCACAAGTGCGGGCTAGGCTTAAGGCCTGGGCACAAGTGCGGGCTAGGCTTAAGGCCTGGGCACAAGTGCGGGCTAGGCTTAAGGCCTGGGCACAATTGCGGGCTAGGCTTAAGGCCTGGGCACAAGTGCGGGCTAGGCTTAAGGCCTGGGCACAAGTGCGGGCTAGGCTTAAGGCCTGGGCACAATTGCGGGCTAGGCTTAAGGCCTGGGCACAAGTGCGGGCTAGGCTTAAGGCCTGGGCACAAGTGCGGGCTAGGCTTAAGGCCGGGGCACAAGTGCGGGCTAGGCTTAAAGCCGGGGCACAAGTGCGGGCTAGGCTTAAGGCCGGGGCACAAGTGCGGGCTAGGCTTAAGGCCGGGGCACAAGTGCGGGCTAGGCTTAAGGCCGGGGCACAAGTGCGGGCTAGGCTTAAGGCCGGGGCACAAGTGCAGGCTACGCTTAAGGCCGGGGCACAAGTACGGGCTAGGCTTAAGGCCTGGGCACAAGTGCGTCTAGGCTTAAGGCCTGGGCACAAGTGCGGGCTAGGCTTAAGGCCTGGGCACAAGTGCAGGCTAGGCTTAAGGCCTGGGCACAAGTGCGGGCTAGGCTTAAGGCTTGGGCACAAGTGCGGGCTAGGCTTAAGGCCTGGGCACAAGTGTGGGCTAGGCTTAAGGCCTGGGCACAAGTGCGGGCTAGGCTTAAGGCCTGGGCACTATTTCGGGCTAGGCTTAAGGCCTGGGCACTATTTCGGGCTAGGCTTAAGGCCTGGGCACAAGTGCGGGCTAGACTTAAGGCCGGGGCACAAGTGCGGGCTAGGCTTAAGGCCGGGGCACAAGTGCGGGCTAGGCTTAAGGCCTGGGCACAAGTGCGGGCTAGGCTTAAGGCCTGGGCACAAGTGCGGGCTAGGCTTAAGGCCTGGGCACAAGTGCAGTGCTGGCTAGGATCAAGGCAGGGGGCACAAGTGCTGGCTAGGCTTAAGGCATGGGCACAAGTGCTGGCTAGGCTTAAGGCATACAGCTAACTCTTTGCACTCTTTGCATAAAGGGTTAGGCACCCATAGGGGTGAAGAGCTAGCTTTCACCCCTCTACTCTGTACTTGGACATTTAGGACTAGATCCTTTGTTGTACAGTGCGGAGCCTCTCCATAACCCCATGCTCCAAGCGACCAGGCACTTCTTGTCTGTCCTCCGTAAATGGGTAATGCCTTCTTCCCCAATTACAGTCGTGCATGCGCATTCAGACGGGACAAGAGCGAAGAGCGTAAAGCTGGCCCTGTGCATAACCAACATGAAGCTGAAGACAAAAACAAACAAACAAGCATTCAAGGGGCTCAAAAGTGCGGGCTAGGCTTAAGGCCTGGGCACAAGTGCGGGCTAGGCTTAAGGCCTGGGCACAAGTGCGGGCTAGGCTTAAGGCCTGGGCACAAGTGCGGACTAGGCTTAAGGCCTGGGCACAAGTGCGGGCTAGGCTTAAGGCCTGGGCACAAGTGCGGGCTAGGCTTAACGCCTGGGCACAAGTGCGGGCTAGGCTTAAGGCCGGGGCACAAGTGCGGGCTAGGCTTAAGGCCGGGGCACAAGTGCGGGCTAGGCTTAAGGCCGGGGCACAAGTGCGGGCTAGGCTTAATGCCTGGGCACAAGTGCGGGCTGGGCTTAAGGCCTGGGCACAAGTGCGGGCTGGGCTTAAGGCCTGGGCACAAGTGCGGGGCTGGGCTTAAGGCCTGGGCACAAGTGCGGGCTGGGCTTAAGGCCTGGGCACAAGTGCGGGCTGGGCTTAAGGCCTGGGCAAAAGTGCGGGCTGGGCTTAAGGCCTGGGCACAAGTGCGGGCTGGGCTTAAGGCCTGGGCACAAGTGCGGGCTGGGCTTAAGGCCTGGGCACAAGTGCGGGCTGGGCTTAAGGCCTGGGCACAAGTGCGGGCTAGGCTTAAGGCCTGGGCACAAGTGCGGGCTAGGCTTAAGGCCTGGGCACAAGTGCGGGCTAGGCTTAAGGCCTGGGCACAAGTGCGGGCTAGGCTTAAGGCCTGGGCACAAGTGCGGGCTAGGCTTAAGGCCTGGGCACAAGTGCGGGCTAGGCTTAAGGCCTGGGCACAATTGCGGGCTAGGCTTAAGGCCTGGGCACAAGTGCGGGCTAGGCTTAAGGCCTGGGCACAAGTGCGGGCTAGGCTTAAGGCCTGGGCACAATTGCGGGCTAGACTTAAGGCCTGGGCACAAGTGCGGGCTAGGCTTAAGGCCTGGGCACAAGTGCGGGCTAGGCTTAAGGCCGGGGCACAAGTGCGGGCTAGGCTTAAAGCCGGGGCACAAGTGCGGGCTAGGCTTAAGGCCGGGGCACAAGTGCGGGCTAGGCTTAAGGCCGGGGCACAAATGCGGGCTAGGCTTAAGGCCGGGGCACAAGTGCGGGCTAGGCTTAAGGCCGGGGCACAAGTGCGGGCTAGGCTTAAGGCCGGGGCACAAGTGCGGGCTAGGCTTAAGGCCGGGGCACAAGTGCGGGCTAGGCTTAAGGCCGGGGCACAAGTGCGGGCTAGGCTTAAGGCCGGGGCACAAGTGCGGGCTAGGCTTAAGGCCTGGGCACAAGTGCGGGCTAGGCTTAAGGCCTGGGCACAAGTGCGGGCTAGGCTTAAGGCCTGGGCACAAGTGCGGGCTAGGCTTAAGGCCTGGGCACAAGTGCGGGCTAGGCTTAAGGCCTGGGCACAAGTGCGGGCTAGGCTTAAGGCCTGGGCACAAGTGCGGGCTAGGCTTAAGGCCGGGGCACAAGTGCTGGCTAGGCTTAAGGCATACAGCCAACTCTTTGAACTTTTTGCATAAAGGGTTAGGCACCCATAGGGGTGAAGAGCTATCTTTCACCCCTCTACTCTGTACTTGGACATTTAGGACTAGATCCTTTGTTGTACAGTGCGGAGCCTCTCCATAACCCCATGCTCCAAGCGACCAGGCACTTCTTGTCTGTCCTCCGTAAATGGGTAATGCCTTCTTCACCAATTACAGTCGTGCATGCGCATTCAGATGGGACAAGAGCGAAGAGCGTAAAGCTGGCCCTATGTGCATAACCTACATGAAGCTGAAGACAAAAACAAACAAACAAGCATTCAAGGGGCTCAAAAGTGCGGGCTAGGCTTAAGGCCTGGGCACAAGTGCGGGCTAGGCTTAAGGCCTGGGCACAAGTGCGGGCTGGGCTTAAGGCCTGGGCACAAGTGCGGGCTGGGCTTAAGGCCTGGGCACAAGTGCGGGCTGGGCTTAAGGCCTGGGCACAAGTGCGGGCTGGGCTTAAGGCCTGGGCACAAGTGCGGACTAGGCTTAAGGCCGGGGCACAAGTGCGGGCTAGGCTTAAGGCCGGGGCACAAGTACGGGCTAGGCTTAAGGCCTGGGCACAAGTGCGGGCTAGGCTTAAGGCCTGGGCACAAGTGCGGGCTAGGCTTAAGGCCTGGGCACAAGTGCGGGCTAGGCTTAAGGCTTGGGCACAAGTGCGGGCTAGGCTTAAGGCCTGGGCACAAGTGCGGGCTAGGCTTAAGGCCTGGGCACAAGTGCGGGCTAGGCTTAAGGCCTGGGCACTATTTCGGGCTAGGCTTAAGGCCTGGGCACTATTTCGGGCTAGGCTTAAGGCCTGGGCACAAGTGCGGGCTAGACTTAAGGCCGGGGCACAAGTGCGGGCTAGACTTAAGGCCTGGGCACAAGTGCGGGCTAGGCTTAAGGCCGGGGCACAAGTGCGGGCTAGGCTTAAGGCCTGGGCACAAGTGCGGGCTAGGCTTAAGGCCTGGGCACAAGTGCGGGCTAGGCTTAAGGCCTGGGCACAAGTGCTGGCTAGGCTTAAGGCCTGGGCACAAGTGCGGGCTAGGCTTAAGGCCTGGGCACAAGTGCGGGCTAGGCTTAAGGCCTGGGCACAAGTGCGGGCTAGGCTTAAGGCCGGGGCACAAGTGCGAGCTAGGCTTAAGGCCGGGGCACAAGTGCGGGCTAGGCTTAAGGCCGGGGCACAAGTGCGGGCTAGGCTTAAGGCCGGGGCACAAGTGCGGGCTAGGCTTAAGGCCGGGGCACAAGTGCGGGCTAGGCTTAAGGCCTGGGCACAAGTGCGGGCTAGGCTTAAGGCCTGGGCACAAGTGCGGGCTAGGCTTAAGGCCTGGGCACAAGTGCAGTGCTGGCTAGGATCAAGGCAGGGGGCACAAGTGCTGGCTAGGCTTAAGGCATGGGCACAAGTGCTGGCTAGGCTTAAGGCATACAGCTAACTCTTTGCACTCTTTGCATAAAGGGTTAGGCACCCATAGGGGTGAAGAGCTAGCTTTCACCCCTCTACTCTGTACTTGGACATTTAGGACTAGATCCTTTGTTGTACAGTGCGGAGCCTCTCCATAACCCCATGCTCCAAGCGACCAGGCACTTCTTGTCTGTCCTCCGTAAATGGGTAATGCCTTCTTCCCCAATTACAGTCGTGCATGCGCATTCAGACGGGACAAGAGCGAAGAGCGTAAAGCTGGCCCTGTGCATAACCAACATGAAGCTGAAGACAAAAACAAACAAACAAGCATTCAAGGGGCTCAAAAGTGCGGGCTAGGCTTAAGGCCTGGGCACAAGTGCGGGCTAGGCTTAAGGCCTGGGCACAAGTGCGGGCTAGGCTTAAGGCCTGGGCACAAGTGCGGGCTAGGCTTAAGGCCTGGGCACAAGTGCGGGCTAGGCTTAAGGCCTGGGCACAAGTGCGGGCTAGGCTTAACGCCTGGGCACAAGTGCGGGCTAGGCTTAAGGCCGGGGCACAAGTGCGGGCTAGGCTTAAGGCCTGGGCACAAGTGCGGGCTAGGCTTAATGCCGGGGCACAAGTGCGGGCTAGGATTAAGGCCGGGGCACAAGTGCGGGCTAGGCTTAAGGCCGGGGCACAAGTGCGGGCTAGGCTTAAGGCCGGGGCACAAGTGCGGGCTAGGCTTAAGGCCTGGGCACAAGTGCGGGCTAGGCTTAAGGCCTGGGCACAAGTGCGGGCTAGGATTAAGGACTGGGCACAAGTGCGGGCTAGGATTAAGGACTGGGCACAAGTGCGGGCTAGGCTTAAGGCCTGGGCACAAGTGCGGGCTAGGCTTAAGGCCTGGGCACAAGTGCGGGCTAGGCTTAAGGCCTGGGCACAAGTGCGGGCTAGGCTTAAGGCCGGGCCACAAGTGCGGGCTAGGCTTAAGGCCGGGGCACAAGTGCGGGCAAGGCTTAAGGCCGGGGCACAAGTGCGGGCTAGGCTTAAGGCATGGGCACAAGTGCGGGCTAGGCTTAAGGCCTGGGCACAAGTGCGGGCTAGGCTTAAGGCCTGGGCACAAGTGCGGGCTAGGCTTAAGGCCTGGGCACAAGTGCGGGCTAGGCTTAAGGCCTGGGCACAAGTGCGGGCTAGGCTTAAGGCCTGGGCACAAGTGCGGGCTAGGCTTAAGGCCTGGGCACAAGTGCGGGCTAGGCTTAAGGCCTGGGCACAAGTGCGGGCTAGGCTTAAGGCCTGGGCACAAGTGCGGGCTAGGCGTAAGGCCTGGGCACAAGTGCAGTGCTGGCTAGGATCAAGGCAGGGGGCACAAGTGCTGGCTAGGCTTAAGGCATGGGCACAAGTGCTGGCTAGGCTTAAGGCATACAGCTAACTCTTTGCACTCTTTGCATAAAGGGTTAGGCACCCATAGGGGTGAAGAGCTAGCTTTCACCCCTCTACTCTGTACTTGGACATTTAGGACTAGATCCTTTGTTGTACAGTGCGGAGCCTCTCCATAACCCCATGCTCCAAGCGACCAGGCACTTCTTGTCTGTCCTCCGTAAATGGGTAATGCCTTCTTCCCCAATTACAGTCGTGCATGCGCATTCAGACGGTACAAGAGCGAAGAGCGTAAAGCTGGCCCTATGTGCATAACCAACATGAAGCTGAAGACAAAAACAAACAAACAAGCATTCAAGGGGCTCAAAAGTGCGGGCTAGGCTTAAGGCCTGGGCACAAGTGCGGGCTAGGCTTAAGGCCTGGGCACAAGTGCGGGCTAGTCTTAAGGCCGGGGCACAAGTGCGGGCTAGGCTTAAGGCCGGGGCACAAGTGCGGGCTAGGCTTAAGGCCGGGGCACAAGTGCGGGCTAGGCTTAAGGCCGGGGCACAAGTGCGGGCTAGGCTTAAGGCCTGGGCACAAGTGCGGGCTAGGCTTAAGCCCGGGGCACAAGTGCGGGCTGGGCTTAAGGCCGGGGCACAAGTGCGGGCTGGGCTTAAGGCCGGGGCACAAGTGCGGGCTGGGCTTAAGGCCGGGGCACAAGTGCGGGCTAGGCTTAAGGCCGGGGCACAAGTGCGGGCTAGGCTTAAGGCCGGGGCACAAGTGCGGGCTAGGCTTAAGGCCGGGGCACAAGTGCGGGCTAGGCTTAAGGCCGGGGCACAAGTGCGGGCTAGGCTTAAGGCCGGTGCACAAGTGCGGGCTAGGCTTAAGGCCGAGCACAAGTGCGGGCTAGGCTTAAGGCCGGGGCACAAGTGCGGGCTAGGCTTAAGGCCTAGGCACAAGTGCGGGCTAGGCTTAAGGCCTGGGCACAAGTGCGGGCTAGGCTTAAGGCCTGGGAACAAGTGCGGGCTAGGCTTAAGGCCTGGGCACAAGTGCGGGCTAGGCTTAAGGCCGGGGCACAAGTGCGGGCTAGGTTTAAGGCCGGGGCACAAGTGCGGGCTAGGCTTAAGGCCTGGGCACAAGTGCAGGCTAGGCTTAAGGCCTGGGCACAAGTGCGGGCTAGGCTTAAGGCCTGGGCACAAGTGCGGGCTAGGCTTAAGGCCGGGGCACAAGTGCAGGCTAGGCTTAAGGCCGAAGCACAAGTGCGGGCTAGGCTTAAGGCCTGGGCACAAGTGCGGGCTAGGCTTAAGGCCTGGGCACAAGTGCGGGCTAGGCTTAAGGCCTGAGCACAAGTGCGGGCTAGGCTTAAGGCCTGGGCACAAGTGCGGGATAGGCTTAAGGCCTGGGCACAAGTGCGGGATAGGCTTAAGGCCTGGGCACAAGTGCGGGCTAGGCTTAAGGCCTGGGCACAAGTGCGGGCTAGGCTTAAGGCCGGGGCACAAGTGCGGGCTAGGCTTAAGGCCGAAGCACAAGTGCGGGCTAGGCTTAAGGCCTGGGCACAAGTGCGGGCTAGGCTTAAGGCCGGGGCACAAGTGCGGGCTAGGCTTAAGGCCTGGGCACAAGTGCGGGCTAGGCTTAAGGCCTGAGCACAAGTGCGGGCTAGACTTAAGGCCTGGGCACAAGTGCGGGATAGGCTTAAGGCCTGGGCACAAGTGCGGGATAGGCTTAAGGCCTGGGCACAAGTGCGGGCTAGGCTTAAGGCCTAGGCACAAGTGCGGGCTAGGCTTAAGGCTTGGGCACAAGTGCGGGCTAGGCTTAAGGCCTGGGCACAAGTGCGGGCTAGGCTTAAGGCCAGAGCACAAGTGCGGGCTAGGCTTAAGGCCGGGGCACAAGTGCGGGCTAGGCTTAAGGCCGGGGCACAAGTACGGGCTAGGCTTAAGGCCGGGGCACAAGTGCGGGCTAGGCTTAAGGCCGGGGCACAAGTGCGGGCTAGGCTTAAGGCCGGGGCACAAGTGCGGGCTAGGCTTAAGGCCGGGGCACAAGTGCGGGCTAGGCTTAAGGCCGGGGCACAAGTGCGGGCTAGGCTTAAGGCCGGGGCACAAGTGCGGGCTAGGCTTAAGGCCGGGGCACAAGTGCGGGCTAGGCTTAAGGCCGGGGCACAAGTGCGGGCTAGGCTTAAGGCCGGGGCACAAGTGCGGGCTAGGCTTAAGGCCGGGGCACAAGTGCGGGCTAGGCTTAAGGCCGGGGCACAAGTGCGGGCTAGGCTTAAGGCCGGGGCACAAGTGCGGGCTAGGCTTAAGGCCGGGGCACAAGTGCGGGCTAGGCTTAAGGCCGGGGCACAAGTGCGGGCTAGGCTTAAGGCCGGGGCACAAGTGCGGGCTAGGCTTAAGGCCGGGGCACAAGTGCGGGCTAGGCTTAAGGCCGGGGCACAAGTGCGGGCTAGGCTTAAGGCCTGGGCACAAGTGCGGGCTAGGCTTAAGGCCGGGGCACAAGTGCGGGCTAGGCTTAAGGCCGGGGCACAAGTACGGGCTAGGCTTAAGGCCGGGGCACAAGTGCGGGCTAGGCTTAAGGCCGGGGCACAAGTGCGGGCTGGGCTTAAGGCCTGGGCACAAGTGCGGGCTGGGCATAAGGCCTGGGCACAAGTGCGGGCTGGGCTTAAGGCCTGGGCACAAGTGCGGGCTGGGCTTAAGGCCTGGGCACAAGTGCGGGCTGATCTTAAGGCCTGGGCACAAGTGCGGGCTGGGCTTAAGGCCTGGGCACAAGTGCGGGCTGGGCTTAAGGCCTGGGCACAAGTGCGGGCTAGGCTTAAGGCCTGGGCACAAGTGCGGGCTAGGCTTAAGGCCGGGGCACAAGTGCGGGCTAGGCTTAAGGCCGGGGCACAAGTGCGGGCTAGGCTTAAGGCCGGGGCACAAGTGCGGGCTAGGCTTAAGGCCGGGGCACAAGTGCGGGCTAGGCTTAGGGCCGGGGCACAAGTGCGGGCTAGGCTTAAGGCCTGGGCACAAGTGCGGGCTAGGCTTAAGGCCTGGGCACAAGTGCGGGCTAGGCTTAATGCCTGGGCACAAGTGCGGGCTAGGCTTAAGGCCTGGGTAAAAGTGCAGTGCTGGCTAGGATCAAGGCAGGGGGCACTAGTGCTGGCTAGGCTTAAGGCATGGGCACAAGTGCGAGCTAGGCTTAAGGCCTGGGCACAAGTGCGGGATAGGCTTAAGGCCTGGGCACAAGTGCGGGCTAGGCTTAAGGCCTGGGCAAAAGTGCGGGCTAGGCTTAACGCCTGGGCACAAGTGCGGGCTAGGCTTAAAGCCGGGGTACAAGTGCGGGCTAGGCTTAAGGCCTGGGCACAAGTGCGGGCTAGGCTTAAGGCCTGGGCACAAGTGCGGGCTAGGCTTAAGGCCTGGGCACAAGTGCGGGTTAGGCTTACGGCCTGGGCACAAGTGCGGGCTAGGCTTAAGGCCTGGGCACAAGTGCGGGCTAGGCTTAAGGCCTGGGCACAAGTGCTGGCTAGGCTTAAGGCCTGGGCACAAGTGCGGGCTAGGCTTAAAGCCGGGGCACAAGTGCGGGCTAGGCTTAAGGCCTGGGCACAAGTGCGGGCTAGGCTTAAGGCCTGGGCACAAGTGCGGGCTAGGCTTAACGCCTGGGCACAAGTGCGGGCTAGGCTTAAGGCCGGGGCACAAGTGCGGGCTAGGCTTAAGGCCGGGGCACAAGTGCGGGCTAGGCTTAATGCCGGGGCACAAGTGCGGGCTAGGATTAAGGCCGGGGCACAAGTGCGGGCTAGGCTTAAGGCCGGGGCACAAGTGCGGGCTAGGCTTAAGGCCTGGGCACAAGTGCGGGCTAGGCTTAAGGCCTGGGCACAAGTGCGGGCTAGGATTAAGGACTGGGCACAAGTGCGGGCTAGGATTAAGGACTGGGCACAAGTGCGGGCTAGGCTTAAGGCCTGGGCACAAGTGCGGGCTAGGCTTAAGGCCTGGGCACAAGTGCGGGCTAGGCTTAAGGCCTGGGCACAAGTGCGGGCTAGGCTTAAGGCCGGGCCACAAGTGCGGGCTAGGCTTAAGGCCGGGGCACAAGTGCGGGCAAGGCTTAAGGCCGGGGCACAAGTGCGGGCTAGGCTTAAGGCCTGGGCACAAGTGCGGGCTAGGCTTAAGGCCTGGGCACAAGTGCGGGCTAGGCTTAAGGCCTGGGCACAAGTGCGGGCTAGGCTTAAGGCCTGGGCACAAGTGCGGGCTAGGCTTAAGGCCTGGGCACAAGTGCGGGCTAGGCTTAAGGCCTGGGCACAAGTGCGGGCTAGGCTTAAGGCCTGGGCACAAGTGCGGGCTAGGCTTAAGGCCTGGGCACAAGTGCGGGCTAGGCTTAAGGCCTGGGCACAAGTGCGGGCTAGGCGTAAGGCCTGGGCACAAGTGCAGTGCTGGCTAGGATCAAGGCAGGGGGCACAAGTGCTGGCTAGGCTTAAGGCATGGGCACAAGTGCTGGCTAGGCTTAAGGCATACAGCTAACTCTTTGCACTCTTTGCATAAAGGGTTAGGCACCCATAGGGGTGAAGAGCTAGCTTTCACCCCTCTACTCTGTACTTGGACATTTAGGACTAGATCCTTTGTTGTACAGTGCGGAGCCTCTCCATAACCCCATGCTCCAAGCGACCAGGCACTTCTTGTCTGTCCTCCGTAAATGGGTAATGCCTTCTTCCCCAATTACAGTCGTGCATGCGCATTCAGACGGTACAAGAGCGAAGAGCGTAAAGCTGGCCCTATGTGCATAACCAACATGAAGCTGAAGACAAAAACAAACAAACAAGCATTCAAGGGGCTCAAAAGTGCGGGCTAGGCTTAAGGCCTGGGCACAAGTGCGGGCTAGGCTTAAGGCCTGGGCACAAGTGCGGGCTAGTCTTAAGGCCGGGGCACAAGTGCGGGCTAGGCTTAAGGCCGGGGCACAAGTGCGGGCTAGGCTTAAGGCCGGGGCACAAGTGCGGGCTAGGCTTAAGGCCGGGGCACAAGTGCGGGCTAGGCTTAAGGCCTGGGCACAAGTGCGGGCTAGGCTTAAGCCCGGGGCACAAGTGCGGGCTGGGCTTAAGGCCAGGGCACAAGTGCGGGCTGGGCTTAAGGCCGGGGCACAAGTGCGGGCTAGGCTTAAGGCCGGGGCACAAGTGCGGGCTAGGCTTAAGGCCGGGGCACAAGTGCGGGCTAGGCTTAAGGCCGGGGCACAAGTGCGGGCTAGGCTTAAGGCCGGGGCACAAGTGCGGGCTAGGCTTAAGGCCGGGGCACAAGTGCGGGCTAGGCTTAAGGCCTGGGCACAAGTGCGGGCTAGGCTTAAGGCCTGGGCACAAGTGCGGGCTAGGCTTAAGGCCTGGGAACAAGTGCGGGCTAGGCTTAAGGCCTGGGCACAAGTGCGGGCTAGGCTTAAGGCCGGGGCACAAGTGCGGGCTAGGTTTAAGGCCGGGGCACAAGTGCGGGCTAGGCTTAAGGCCTGGGCACAAGTGCAGGCTAGGCTTAAGGCCTGGGCACAAGTGCGGGCTAGGCTTAAGGCCTGGGCACAATTGCGGGCTAGGCTTAAGGCCTGGGCACAAGTGCGGGCTAGGCTTAAGGCCTGGGCACAAGTGCGGGCTAGGCTTAAGGCCTGGGCACAATTGCGGGCTAGACTTAAGGCCTGGGCACAAGTGCGGGCTAGGCTTAAGGCCTGGGCACAAGTGCGGGCTAGGCTTAAGGCCGGGGCACAAGTGCGGGCTAGGCTTAAAGCCGGGGCACAAGTGCGGGCTAGGCTTAAGGCCGGGGCACAAGTGCGGGCTAGGCTTAAGGCCGGGGCACAAGTGCGGGCTAGGCTTAAGGCCGGGGCACAAGTGCGGGCTAGGCTTAAGGCCGGGGCACAAGTGCGGGCTAGGCTTAAGACCGGGGCACAAGTGCGGGCTAGGCTTAAGGCCGGGGCACAAGTGCGGGCTAGGCTTAAGGCCGGGGCACAAGTGCGGGCTAGGCTTAAGGCCTGGGCACAAGTGCGGGCTAGGCTTAAGGCCTGGGCACAAGTGCGGGCTAGACTTAAGGCCTGGGCACAAGTGCGGGCTAGGCTTAAGGCCTGGGCACAAGTGCGGGCTAGGCTTAAGGCCTGGGCACAAGTGCGGGCTAGGCTTAAGGCCGGGGCACAAGTGCTGGCTAGGCTTAAGGCATACAGCCAACTCTTTGAACTTTTTGCATAAAGGGTTAGGCACCCATAGGGGTGAAGAGCTATCTTTCACCCCTCTACTTTGTACTTGGACATTTAGGACTAGATCCTTTGTTGTACAGTGCGGAGCCTCTCCATAACCCCATGCTCCAATTGACCAGGCACTTCTTGTCTGTCCTCCGTAAATGGGTAATGCCTTCTTCACCAATTACAGTCGTGCATGCGCATTCAGACGGGACAAGAGCGAAGAGCGTAAAGCTGGCCCTATGTGCATAACCTACATGAAGCTGAAGACAAAAACAAACAAACAAGCATTCAAGGGGCTCAAAAGTGCGGGCTAGGCTTAAGGCCTGGGCACAAGTGCGGGCTAGGCTTAAGGCCTGGGCACAAGTGCGGGCTGGGCTTAAGGCCTGGGCACAAGTGCGGGCTGGGCTTAAGGCCTGGGCACAAGTGCGGGCTGGGCTTAAGGCCTGGGCACAAGTGCGGGCTGGGCTTAAGGCCTGGGCACAAGTGCGGGCTAGGCTTAAGGCCGGGGCACAAGTGCGGGCTAGGCTTAAGGCCGGGGCACAAGTACGGGCTAGGCTTAAGGCCTGGGCACAAGTGCGGGCTAGGCTTAAGGCCTGGGCACAAGTGCGGGCTAGGCTTAAGGCCTGGGCACAAGTGCGGGCTAGGCTTAAGGCTTGGGCACAAGTGCGGGCTAGGCTTAAGGCCTGGGCACAAGTGCGGGCTAGGCTTAAGGCCTGGGCACAAGTGCGGGCTAGGCTTAAGGCCTGGGCACTATTTCGGGCTAGGCTTAAGGCCTGGGCACTATTTCGGGCTAGGCTTAAGGCCTGGGCACAAGTGCGGGCTAGACTTAAGGTCGGGGCACAAGTGCGGGCTAGACTTAAGGCCTGGGCACAAGTGCGGGCTAGGCTTAAGGCCGGGGCACAAGTGCGGGCTAGGCTTAAGGCCTGGGCACAAGTGCGGGCTAGGCTTAAGGCCGGGGCACAAGTGCGGGCTAGGCTTAAGGCCTGGGCACAAGTGCTGGCTAGGCTTAAGGCCTGGGCACAAGTGCGGGCTAGGCTTAAGGCCTGGGCACAAGTGCGGGCTAGGCTTAAGGCCTGGGCACAAGTGCGGGCTAGGCTTAAGGCCGGGGCACAAGTGCGAGCTAGGCTTAAGGCCGGGGCACAAGTGCGGGCTAGGCTTAAGGCCGGGGCACAAGTGCGGGCTAGGCTTAAGGCCGGGGCACAAGTGCGGGCTAGGCTTAAGGCCTGGGCACAAGTGCGGGCTAGGCTTAAGGCCTGGGCACAAGTGCGGGCTAGGCTTAAGGCCTGGGCACAAGTGCAGTGCTGGCTAGGATCAAGGCAGGGGGCACAAGTGCTGGCTAGGCTTAAGGCATGGGCACAAGTGCTGGCTAGGCTTAAGGCATACAGCTAACTCTTTGCACTCTTTGCATAAAGGGTTAGGCACCCATAGGGGTGAAGAGCTAGCTTTCACCCCTCTACTCTGTACTTGGACATTTAGGACTAGATCCTTTGTTGTACAGTACGGAGCCTCTCCATAACCCCATGCTCCAAGCGACCAGGCACTTCTTGTCTGTCCTCCGTAAATGGGTAATGCCTTCTTCCCCAATTACAGTCGTGCATGCGCATTCAGACGGGACAAGAGCGAAGAGCGTAAAGCTGGCCCTGTGCATAACCAACATGAAGCTGAAGACAAAAACAAACAAACAAGCATTCAAGGGGCTCAAAAGTGCGGGCTAGGCTTAAGGCCTGGGCACAAGTGCGGGCTAGGCTTAAGGCCTGGGCACAAGTGCGGGCTAGGCTTAAGGCCTGGGCACAAGTGCGGGCTAGGCTTAAGGCCTGGGCACAAGTGCGGGCTAGGCTTAAGGCCTGGGCACAAGTGCGGGCTAGGCTTAACGCCTGGGCACAAGTGCGGGCTAGGCTTAAGGCCGGGGCACAAGTGCGGGCTAGGCTTAAGGCCGGGGCACAAGTGCGGGCTAGGCTTAATGCCGGGGCACAAGTGCGGGCTAGGATTAAGGCCGGGGCACAAGTGCGGGCTAGGCTTAAGGCCGGGGCACAAGTGCGGGCTAGGCTTAAGGCCTGGGCACAAGTGCGGGCTAGGCTTAAGGCCTGGGCACAAGTGCGGGCTAGGATTAAGGACTGGGCACAAGTGCGGGCTAGGATTAAGGACTGGGCACAAGTGCGGGCTAGGCTTAAGGCCTGGGCACAAGTGCGGGCTAGGCTTAAGGCCTGGGCACAAGTGCGGGCTAGGCTTAAGGCCTGGGCACAAGTGCGGGCTAGGCTTAAGGCCTGGGCACAAGTGCGGGCTAGGCTTAAGGCCGGGCCACAAGTGCGGGCTAGGCTTAAGGCCGGGGCACAAGTGCGGGCAAGGCTTAAGGCCGGGGCACAAGTGCGGGCTAGGCTTAAGGCATGGGCACAAGTGCGGGCTAGGCTTAAGGCCTGGGCACAAGTGCGGGCTAGGCTTAAGGCCTGGGCACAAGTGCGGGCTAGGCTTAAGGCCTGGGCACAAATGCGGGCTAGGCTTAAGGCCTGGGCACAAGTGCGGGCTAGGCTTAAGGCCTGGGCACAAGTGCGGGCTAGGCTTAAGGCCTGGGCACAAGTGCGGGCTAGGCTTAAGGCCTGGGCACAAGTGCGGGCTAGGCTTAAGGCCTGGGCACAAGTGCGGGCTAGGCTTAAGGCCTGGGCACAAGTGCGGGCTAGGCGTAAGGCCTGGGCACAAGTGCAGTGCTGGCTAGGATCAAGGCAGGGGGCACAAGTGCTGGCTAGGCTTAAGGCATGGGCACAAGTGCTGGCTAGGCTTAAGGCATACAGCTAACTCTTTGCACTCTTTGCATAAAGGGTTAGGCACCCATAGGGGTGAAGAGCTAGCTTTCACCCCTCTACTCTGTACTTGGACATTTAGGACTAGATCCTTTGTTGTACAGTGCGGAGCCTCTCCATAACCCCATGCTCCAAGCGACCAGGCACTTCTTGTCTGTCCTCCTTAAATGGGTAATGCCTTCTTCCCCAATTACAGTCGTGCATGCGCATTCAGACGGTACAAGAGCGAAGAGCGTAAAGCTGGCCCTATGTGCATAACCAACATGAAGCTGAAGACAAAAACAAACAAACAAGCATTCAAGGGGCTCAAAAGTGCGGGCTAGGCTTAAGGCCTGGGCACAAGTGCGGGCTAGGCTTAAGGCCTGGGCACAAGTGCGGGCTAGTCTTAAGGCCGGGGCACAAGTGCGGGCTAGGCTTAAGGCCGGGGCACAAGTGCGGGCTAGGCTTAAGGCCGGGGCACAAGTGCGGGCTAGGCTTAAGGCCGGGGCACAAGTGCGGGCTAGGCTTAAGGCCTGGGCACAAGTGCGGGCTAGGCTTAAGCCCGGGGCACAAGTGCGGGCTGGGCTTAAGGCCGGGGCACAAGTGCGGGCTGGGCTTAAGGCCGGGCCACAAGTGCGGGCTAGGCTTAAGGCCGGGGCACAAGTGCGGGCTAGGCTTAAGGCCGGGGCACAAGTGCGGGCTAGGCTTAAGGCCGGGGCACAAGTGCGGGCTAGGCTTAAGGCCGGGGCACAAGTGCGGGCTAGGCTTAAGGCCGGGGCACAAGTGCGGGCTAGGCTTAAGGCCGGGGCACAAGTGCGGGCTAGGCTTAAGGCCGGGGCACAAGTGCGGGCTAGGCTTAAGGCCGGGGCACAAGTGCGGGCTAGGCTTAAGGCCGGGGCACAAGTGCGGGCTAGGCTTAAGGCCGGGGCACAAGTGCGGGCTAGGCTTAAGGCCGGGGCACAAGTGCGGGCTAGGCTTAAGGCCGGGGCACAAGTGCGGGCTAGGCTTAAGGCCTGGGCACAAGTGCGGGCTAGGCTTAAGGCCTGGGCACAAGTGCGGGCTAGGCTTAAGGCCTGGGCACAAGTGCGGGCTAGGCTTAAGGCCTGGGCACAAGTGCGGGCTAGGCTTAAGGCCTGGGCACAAGTGCGGGCTAGGCTTAAGGCCTGGGCACAAGTGCGGGCTAGGCTTAAGGCCGGGGCACAAGTGCTGGCTACGCTTAAGGCATACAGCCAACTCTTTGAACTTTTTGCATAAAGGGTTAGGCACCCATAGGGGTGAAGAGCTATCTTTCACCCCTCTACTCTGTACTTGGACATTTAGGACTAGATCCTTTGTTGTACAGTGCGGAGCCTCTCCATAACCCCATGCTCCAAGCGACCAGGCACTTCTTGTCTGTCCTCCGTAAATGGGTAATGCCTTCTTCACCAATTACAGTCGTGCATGCGCATTCAGATGGGACAAGAGCGAAGAGCGTAAAGCTGGCCCTATGTGCATAACCTACATGAAGCTGAAGACAAAAACAAACAAACAAGCATTCAAGGGGCTCAAAAGTGCGGGCTAGGCTTAAGGCCTGGGCACAAGTGCGGGCTAGGCTTAAGGCCTGGGCACAAGTGCGGGCTGGGCTTAAGGCCTGGGCACAAGTGCGGGCTGGGCTTAAGGCCTGGGCACAAGTGCGGGCTGGGCTTAAGGCCTGGGCACAAGTGCGGGCTGGGCTTAAGGCCTGGGCACAAGTGCGGACTAGGCTTAAGGCCGGGGCACAAGTGCGGGCTAGGCTTAAGGCCGGGGCACAAGTACGGGCTAGGCTTAAGGCCTGGGCACAAGTGCGGGCTAGGCTTAAGGCCTGGGCACAAGTGCGGGCTAGGCTTAAGGCCTGGGCACAAGTGCGGGCTAGGCTTAAGGCTTGGGCACAAGTGCGGGCTAGGCTTAAGGCCTGGGCACAAGTGCGGGCTAGGCTTAAGGCCTGGGCACAAGTGCGGGCTAGGCTTAAGGCCTGGGCACTATTTCGGGCTAGGCTTAAGGCCTGGGCACTATTTCGGGCTAGGCTTAAGGCCTGGGCACAAGTGCGGGCTAGACTTAAGGCCGGGGCACAAGTGCGGGCTAGACTTAAGGCCTGGGCACAAGTGCGGGCTAGGCTTAAGGCCGGGGCACAAGTGCGGGCTAGGCTTAAGGCCTGGGCACAAGTGCGGGCTAGGCTTAAGGCCTGGGCACAAGTGCGGGCTAGGCTTAAGGCCTGGGCACAAGTGCTGGCTAGGCTTAAGGCCTGGGCACAAGTGCGGGCTAGGCTTAAGGCCTGGGCACAAGTGCGGGCTAGGCTTAAGGCCTGGGCACAAGTGCGGGCTAGGCTTAAGGCCGGGGCACAAGTGCGAGCTAGGCTTAAGGCCGGGGCACAAGTGCGGGCTAGGCTTAAGGCCGGGGCACAAGTGCGGGCTAGGCTTAAGGCCGGGGCACAAGTGCGGGCTAGGCTTAAGGCCGGGGCACAAGTGCGGGCTAGGCTTAAGGCCTGGGCACAAGTGCGGGCTAGGCTTAAGGCCTGGGCACAAGTGCGGGCTAGGCTTAAGGCCTGGGCACAAGTGCAGTGCTGGCTAGGATCAAGGCAGGGGGCACAAGTGCTGGCTAGGCTTAAGGCATGGGCACAAGTGCTGGCTAGGCTTAAGGCATACAGCTAACTCTTTGCACTCTTTGCATAAAGGGTTAGGCACCCATAGGGGTGAAGAGCTAGCTTTCACCCCTCTACTCTGTACTTGGACATTTAGGACTAGATCCTTTGTTGTACAGTGCGGAGCCTCTCCATAACCCCATGCTCCAAGCGACCAGGCACTTCTTGTCTGTCCTCCGTAAATGGGTAATGCCTTCTTCCCCAATTACAGTCGTGCATGCGCATTCAGACGGGACAAGAGCGAAGAGCGTAAAGCTGGCCCTGTGCATAACCAACATGAAGCTGAAGACAAAAACAAACAAACAAGCATTCAAGGGGCTCAAAAGTGCGGGCTAGGCTTAAGGCCTGGGCACAAGTGCGGGCTAGGCTTAAGGCCTGGGCACAAGTGCGGGCTAGGCTTAAGGCCTGGGCACAAGTGCGGGCTAGGCTTAAGGCCTGGGCACAAGTGCGGGCTAGGCTTAAGGCCTGGGCACAAGTGCGGGCTAGGCTTAACGCCTGGGCACAAGTGCGGGCTAGGCTTAAGGCCGGGGCACAAGTGCGGGCTAGGCTTAAGGCCTGGGCACAAGTGCGGGCTAGGCTTAATGCCGGGGCACAAGTGCGGGCTAGGATTAAGGCCGGGGCACAAGTGCGGGCTAGGCTTAAGGCCGGGGCACAAGTGCGGGCTAGGCTTAAGGCCGGGGCACAAGTGCGGGCTAGGCTTAAGGCCGGGGCACAAGTGCGGGCTAGGCTTAAGGCCTGGGCACAAGTGCGGGCTAGGCTTAAGGCCTGGGCACAAGTGCGGGCTAGGATTAAGGACTGGGCACAAGTGCGGGCTAGGATTAAGGACTGGGCACAAGTGCGGGCTAGGCTTAAGGCCTGGGCACAAGTGCGGGCTAGGCTTAAGGCCTGGGCACAAGTGCGGGCTAGGCTTAAGGCCTGGGCACAAGTGCGGGCTAGGCTTAAGGCCGGGCCACAAGTGCGGGCTAGGCTTAAGGCCGGGGCACAAGTGCGGGCAAGGCTTAAGGCCGGGGCACAAGTGCGGGCTAGGCTTAAGGCATGGGCACAAGTGCGGGCTAGGCTTAAGGCCTGGGCACAAGTGCGGGCTAGGCTTAAGGCCTGGGCACAAGTGCGGGCTAGGCTTAAGGCCTGGGCACAAGTGCGGGCTAGGCTTAAGGCCTGGGCACAAGTGCGGGCTAGGCTTAAGGCCTGGGCACAAGTGCGGGCTAGGCTTAAGGCCTGGGCACAAGTGCGGGCTAGGCTTAAGGCCTGGGCACAAGTGCGGGCTAGGCTTAAGGCCTGGGCACAAGTGCGGGCTAGGCGTAAGGCCTGGGCACAAGTGCAGTGCTGGCTAGGATCAAGGCAGGGGGCACAAGTGCTGGCTAGGCTTAAGGCATGGGCACAAGTGCTGGCTAGGCTTAAGGCATACAGCTAACTCTTTGCACTCTTTGCATAAAGGGTTAGGCACCCATAGGGGTGAAGAGCTAGCTTTCACCCCTCTACTCTGTACTTGGACATTTAGGACTAGATCCTTTGTTGTACAGTGCGGAGCCTCTCCATAACCCCATGCTCCAAGCGACCAGGCACTTCTTGTCTGTCCTCCGTAAATGGGTAATGCCTTCTTCCCCAATTACAGTCGTGCATGCGCATTCAGACGGTACAAGAGCGAAGAGCGTAAAGCTGGCCCTATGTGCATAACCAACATGAAGCTGAAGACAAAAACAAACAAACAAGCATTCAAGGGGCTCAAAAGTGCGGGCTAGGCTTAAGGCCTGGGCACAAGTGCGGGCTAGGCTTAAGGCCTGGGCACAAGTGCGGGCTAGTCTTAAGGCCGGGGCACAAGTGCGGGCTAGGCTTAAGGCCGGGGCACAAGTGCGGGCTAGGCTTAAGGCCGGGGCACAAGTGCGGGCTAGGCTTAAGGCCGGGGCACAAGTGCGGGCTAGGCTTAAGGCCTGGGCACAAGTGCGGGCTAGGCTTAAGCCCGGGGCACAAGTGCGGGCTGGGCTTAAGGCCGGGGCACAAGTGCGGGCTGGGCTTAAGGCCGGGGCACAAGTGCGGGCTGGGCTTAAGGCCGGGGCACAAGTGCGGGCTAGGCTTAAGGCCGGGGCACAAGTGCGGGCTAGGCTTAAGGCCGGGGCACAAGTGCGGGCTAGGCTTAAGGCCGGGGCACAAGTGCGGGCTAGGCTTAAGGCCGGGGCACAAGTGCGGGCTAGGCTTAAGGCCGGTGCACAAGTGCGGGCTAGGCTTAAGGCCGAGCACAAGTGCGGGCTAGGCTTAAGGCCGGGGCACAAGTGCGGGCTAGGCTTAAGGCCTAGGCACAAGTGCGGGCTAGGCTTAAGGCCTGGGCACAAGTGCGGGCTAGGCTTAAGGCCTGGGAACAAGTGCGGGCTAGGCTTAAGGCCTGGGCACAAGTGCGGGCTAGGCTTAAGGCCGGGGCACAAGTGCGGGCTAGGTTTAAGGCCGGGGCACAAGTGCGGGCTAGGCTTAAGGCCTGGGCACAAGTGCAGGCTAGGCTTAAGGCCTGGGCACAAGTGCGGGCTAGGCTTAAGGCCTGGGCACAAGTGCGGGCTAGGCTTAAGGCCGAAGCACAAGTGCGGGCTAGGCTTAAGGCCTGGGCACAAGTGCGGGCTAGGCTTAAGGCCTGGGCACAAGTGCGGGCTAGGCTTAAGGCCTGAGCACAAGTGCGGGCTAGGCTTAAGGCCTGGGCACAAGTGCGGGATAGGCTTAAGGCCTGGGCACAAGTGCGGGCTAGGCTTAAGGCCTGGGCACAAGTGCGGGCTAGGCTTAAGGCCGGGGCACAAGTGCGGGCTAGGCTTAAGGCCGAAGCACAAGTGCGGGCTAGGCTTAAGGCCTGGGCACAAGTGCGGGCTAGGCTTAAGGCCGGGGCACAAGTGCGGGCTAGGCTTAAGGCCTGGGCACAAGTGCGGGCTAGGCTTAAGGCCTGAGCACAAGTGCGGGCTAGACTTAAGGCCTGGGCACAAGTGCGGGATAGGCTTAAGGCCTGGGCACAAGTGCGGGATAGGCTTAAGGCCTGGGCACAAGTGCGGGCTAGGCTTAAGGCCTAGGCACAAGTGCGGGCTAGGCTTAAGGCTTGGGCACAAGTGCGGGCTAGGCTTAAGGCCTGGGCACAAGTGCGGGCTAGGCTTAAGGCCAGAGCACAAGTGCGGGCTAGGCTTAAGGCCGGGGCACAAGTGCGGGCTAGGCTTAAGGCCGGGGCACAAGTACGGGCTAGGCTTAAGGCCGGGGCACAAGTGCGGGCTAGGCTTAAGGCCGGGGCACAAGTGCGGGCTAGGCTTAAGGCCGGGGCACAAGTGCGGGCTGGGCTTAAGGCCGGGGCACAAGTGCGGGCTAGGCTTAAGGCCGGGGCACAAGTGCGGGCTAGGCTTAAGGCCGGGGCACAAGTGCGGGCTAGGCTTAAGGCCGGGGCACAAGTGCGGGCTAGGCTTAAGGCCGGGGCACAAGTGCGGGCTAGGCTTAAGGCCGGGGCACAAGTGCGGGCTAGGCTTAAGGCCGGGGCACAAGTGCGGGCTAGGCTTAAGGCCGGGGCACAAGTGCGGGCTAGGCTTAAGGCCGGGGCACAAGTGCGGGCTAGGCTTAAGGCCGGGGCACAAGTGCGGGCTAGGCTTAAGGCCGGGGCACAAGTGCGGGCTAGGCTTAAGGCCGGGGCACAAGTGCGGGCTAGGCTTAAGGCCGGGGCACAAGTGCGGGCTAGGCTTAAGGCCGGGGCACAAGTGCGGGCTAGGCTTAAGGCCTGGGCACAAGTGCGGGCTAGGCTTAAGGCCGGGGCACAAGTGCGGGCTAGGCTTAAGGCCGGGGCACAAGTACGGGCTAGGCTTAAGGCCGGGGCACAAGTGCGGGCTAGGCTTAAGGCCGGGGCACAAGTGCGGGCTGGGCTTAAGGCCTGGGCACAAGTGCGGGCTGGGCATAAGGCCTGGGCACAAGTGCGGGCTGGGCTTAAGGCCTGGGCACAAGTGCGGGCTGGGCTTAAGGCCTGGGCACAAGTGCGGGCTGATCTTAAGGCCTGGGCACAAGTGCGGGCTGGGCTTAAGGCCTGGGCACAAGTGCGGGCTGGGCTTAAGGCCTGGGCACAAGTGCGGGCTAGGCTTAAGGCCTGGGCACAAGTGCGGGCTAGGCTTAAGGCCGGGGCACAAGTGCGGGCTAGGCTTAAGGCCGGGGCACAAGTGCGGGCTAGGCTTAAGGCCGGGGCACAAGTGCGGGCTAGGCTTAAGGCCGGGGCACAAGTGCGGGCTAGGCTTAGGGCCGGGGCACAAGTGCGGGCTAGGCTTAAGGCCTGGGCACAAGTGCGGGCTAGGCTTAAGGCCTGGGCACAAGTGCGGGCTAGGCTTAATGCCTGGGCACAAGTGCGGGCTAGGCTTAAGGCCTGGGTAAAAGTGCAGTGCTGGCTAGGATCAAGGCAGGGGGCACTAGTGCTGGCTAGGCTTAAGGCATGGGCACAAGTGCGAGCTAGGCTTAAGGCCTGGGCACAAGTGCGGGATAGGCTTAAGGCCTGGGCACAAGTGCGGGCTAGGCTTAAGGCCTGGGCAAAAGTGCGGGCTAGGCTTAACGCCTGGGCACAAGTGCGGGCTAGGCTTAAAGCCGGGGTACAAGTGCGGGCTAGGCTTAAGGCCTGGGCACAAGTGCGGGCTAGGCTTAAGGCCTGGGCACAAGTGCGGGCTAGGCTTAAGGCCTGGGCACAAGTGCGGGTTAGGCTTACGGCCTGGGCACAAGTGCGGGCTAGGCTTAAGGCCTGGGCACAAGTGCGGGCTAGGCTTAAGGCCTGGGCACAAGTGCTGGCTAGGCTTAAGGCCTGGGCACAAGTGCGGGCTAGGCTTAAAGCCGGGGCACAAGTGCGGGCTAGGCTTAAGGCCTGGGCACAAGTGCGGGCTAGGCTTAAGGCCTGGGCACAAGTGCGGGCTAGGCTTAACGCCTGGGCACAAGTGCGGGCTAGGCTTAAGGCCGGGGCACAAGTGCGGGCTAGGCTTAAGGCCGGGGCACAAGTGCGGGCTAGGCTTAATGCCGGGGCACAAGTGCGGGCTAGGATTAAGGCCGGGGCACAAGTGCGGGCTAGGCTTAAGGCCGGGGCACAAGTGCGGGCTAGGCTTAAGGCCTGGGCACAAGTGCGGGCTAGGCTTAAGGCCTGGGCACAAGTGCGGGCTAGGATTAAGGACTGGGCACAAGTGCGGGCTAGGATTAAGGACTGGGCACAAGTGCGGGCTAGGCTTAAGGCCTGGGCACAAGTGCGGGCTAGGCTTAAGGCCTGGGCACAAGTGCGGGCTAGGCTTAAGGCCTGGGCACAAGTGCGGGCTAGGCTTAAGGCCGGGCCACAAGTGCGGGCTAGGCTTAAGGCCGGGGCACAAGTGCGGGCAAGGCTTAAGGCCGGGGCACAAGTGCGGGCTAGGCTTAAGGCCTGGGCACAAGTGCGGGCTAGGCTTAAGGCCTGGGCACAAGTGCGGGCTAGGCTTAAGGCCTGGGCACAAGTGCGGGCTAGGCTTAAGGCCTGGGCACAAGTGCGGGCTAGGCTTAAGGCCTGGGCACAAGTGCGGGCTAGGCTTAAGGCCTGGGCACAAGTGCGGGCTAGGCTTAAGGCCTGGGCACAAGTGCGGGCTAGGCTTAAGGCCTGGGCACAAGTGCGGGCTAGGCGTAAGGCCTGGGCACAAGTGCAGTGCTGGCTAGGATCAAGGCAGGGGGCACAAGTGCTGGCTAGGCTTAAGGCATGGGCACAAGTGCTGGCTAGGCTTAAGGCATACAGCTAACTCTTTGCACTCTTTGCATAAAGGGTTAGGCACCCATAGGGGTGAAGAGCTAGCTTTCACCCCTCTACTCTGTACTTGGACATTTAGGACTAGATCCTTTGTTGTACAGTGCGGAGCCTCTCCATAACCCCATGCTCCAAGCGACCAGGCACTTCTTGTCTGTCCTCCGTAAATGGGTAATGCCTTCTTCCCCAATTACAGTCGTGCATGCGCATTCAGACGGTACAAGAGCGAAGAGCGTAAAGCTGGCCCTATGTGCATAACCAACATGAAGCTGAAGACAAAAACAAACAAACAAGCATTCAAGGGGCTCAAAAGTGCGGGCTAGGCTTAAGGCCTGGGCACAAGTGCGGGCTAGGCTTAAGGCCTGGGCACAAGTGCGGGCTAGTCTTAAGGCCGGGGCACAAGTGCGGGCTAGGCTTAAGGCCGGGGCACAAGTGCGGGCTAGGCTTAAGGCCGGGGCACAAGTGCGGGCTAGGCTTAAGGCCGGGGCACAAGTGCGGGCTAGGCTTAAGGCCTGGGCACAAGTGCGGGCTAGGCTTAAGCCCGGGGCACAAGTGCGGGCTGGGCTTAAGGCCAGGGCACAAGTGCGGGCTGGGCTTAAGGCCGGGGCACAAGTGCGGGCTAGGCTTAAGGCCGGGGCACAAGTGCGGGCTAGGCTTAAGGCCGGGGCACAAGTGCGGGCTAGGCTTAAGGCCGGGGCACAAGTGCGGGCTAGGCTTAAGGCCGGGGCACAAGTGCGGGCTAGGCTTAAGGCCGGGGCACAAGTGCGGGCTAGGCTTAAGGCCTGGGCACAAGTGCGGGCTAGGCTTAAGGCCTGGGCACAAGTGCGGGCTAGGCTTAAGGCCTGGGAACAAGTGCGGGCTAGGCTTAAGGCCTGGGCACAAGTGCGGGCTAGGCTTAAGGCCGGGGCACAAGTGCGGGCTAGGTTTAAGGCCGGGGCACAAGTGCGGGCTAGGCTTAAGGCCTGGGCACAAGTGCAGGCTAGGCTTAAGGCCTGGGCACAAGTGCGGGCTAGGCTTAAGGCCTGGGCACAATTGCGGGCTAGGCTTAAGGCCTGGGCACAAGTGCGGGCTAGGCTTAAGGCCTGGGCACAAGTGCGGGCTAGGCTTAAGGCCTGGGCACAATTGCGGGCTAGACTTAAGGCCTGGGCACAAGTGCGGGCTAGGCTTAAGGCCTGGGCACAAGTGCGGGCTAGGCTTAAGGCCGGGGCACAAGTGCGGGCTAGGCTTAAAGCCGGGGCACAAGTGCGGGCTAGGCTTAAGGCCGGGGCACAAGTGCGGGCTAGGCTTAAGGCCGGGGCACAAGTGCGGGCTAGGCTTAAGGCCGGGGCACAAGTGCGGGCTAGGCTTAAGGCCGGGGCACAAGTGCGGGCTAGGCTTAAGGCCGGGGCACAAGTGCGGGCTAGGCTTAAGGCCGGGGCACAAGTGCGGGCTAGGCTTAAGGCCGGGGCACAAGTGCGGGCTAGGCTTAAGGCCTGGGCACAAGTGCGGGCTAGGCTTAAGGCCTGGGCACAAGTGCGGGCTAGACTTAAGGCCTGGGCACAAGTGCGGGCTAGGCTTAAGGCCTGGGCACAAGTGCGGGCTAGGCTTAAGGCCTGGGCACAAGTGCGGGCTAGGCTTAAGGCCGGGGCACAAGTGCTGGCTAGGCTTAAGGCATACAGCCAACTCTTTGAACTTTTTGCATAAAGGGTTAGGCACCCATAGGGGTGAAGAGCTATCTTTCACCCCTCTACTTTGTACTTGGACATTTAGGACTAGATCCTTTGTTGTACAGTGCGGAGCCTCTCCATAACCCCATGCTCCAATTGACCAGGCACTTCTTGTCTGTCCTCCGTAAATGGGTAATGCCTTCTTCACCAATTACAGTCGTGCATGCGCATTCAGACGGGACAAGAGCGAAGAGCGTAAAGCTGGCCCTATGTGCATAACCTACATGAAGCTGAAGACAAAAACAAACAAACAAGCATTCAAGGGGCTCAAAAGTGCGGGCTAGGCTTAAGGCCTGGGCACAAGTGCGGGCTAGGCTTAAGGCCTGGGCACAAGTGCGGGCTGGGCTTAAGGCCTGGGCACAAGTGCGGGCTGGGCTTAAGGCCTGGGCACAAGTGCGGGCTGGGCTTAAGGCCTGGGCACAAGTGCGGGCTGGGCTTAAGGCCTGGGCACAAGTGCGGGCTAGGCTTAAGGCCGGGGCACAAGTGCGGGCTAGGCTTAAGGCCGGGGCACAAGTACGGGCTAGGCTTAAGGCCTGGGCACAAGTGCGGGCTAGGCTTAAGGCCTGGGCACAAGTGCGGGCTAGGCTTAAGGCCTGGGCACAAGTGCGGGCTAGGCTTAAGGCTTGGGCACAAGTGCGGGCTAGGCTTAAGGCCTGGGCACAAGTGCGGGCTAGGCTTAAGGCCTGGGCACAAGTGCGGGCTAGGCTTAAGGCCTGGGCACTATTTCGGGCTAGGCTTAAGGCCTGGGCACTATTTCGGGCTAGGCTTAAGGCCTGGGCACAAGTGCGGGCTAGACTTAAGGTCGGGGCACAAGTGCGGGCTAGACTTAAGGCCTGGGCACAAGTGCGGGCTAGGCTTAAGGCCGGGGCACAAGTGCGGGCTAGGCTTAAGGCCTGGGCACAAGTGCGGGCTAGGCTTAAGGCCGGGGCACAAGTGCGGGCTAGGCTTAAGGCCTGGGCACAAGTGCTGGCTAGGCTTAAGGCCTGGGCACAAGTGCGGGCTAGGCTTAAGGCCTGGGCACAAGTGCGGGCTAGGCTTAAGGCCTGGGCACAAGTGCGGGCTAGGCTTAAGGCCGGGGCACAAGTGCGAGCTAGGCTTAAGGCCGGGGCACAAGTGCGGGCTAGGCTTAAGGCCGGGGCACAAGTGCGGGCTAGGCTTAAGGCCGGGGCACAAGTGCGGGCTAGGCTTAAGGCCTGGGCACAAGTGCGGGCTAGGCTTAAGGCCTGGGCACAAGTGCGGGCTAGGCTTAAGGCCTGGGCACAAGTGCAGTGCTGGCTAGGATCAAGGCAGGGGGCACAAGTGCTGGCTAGGCTTAAGGCATGGGCACAAGTGCTGGCTAGGCTTAAGGCATACAGCTAACTCTTTGCACTCTTTGCATAAAGGGTTAGGCACCCATAGGGGTGAAGAGCTAGCTTTCACCCCTCTACTCTGTACTTGGACATTTAGGACTAGATCCTTTGTTGTACAGTACGGAGCCTCTCCATAACCCCATGCTCCAAGCGACCAGGCACTTCTTGTCTGTCCTCCGTAAATGGGTAATGCCTTCTTCCCCAATTACAGTCGTGCATGCGCATTCAGACGGGACAAGAGCGAAGAGCGTAAAGCTGGCCCTGTGCATAACCAACATGAAGCTGAAGACAAAAACAAACAAACAAGCATTCAAGGGGCTCAAAAGTGCGGGCTAGGCTTAAGGCCTGGGCACAAGTGCGGGCTAGGCTTAAGGCCTGGGCACAAGTGCGGGCTAGGCTTAAGGCCTGGGCACAAGTGCGGGCTAGGCTTAAGGCCTGGGCACAAGTGCGGGCTAGGCTTAAGGCCTGGGCACAAGTGCGGGCTAGGCTTAACGCCTGGGCACAAGTGCGGGCTAGGCTTAAGGCCGGGGCACAAGTGCGGGCTAGGCTTAAGGCCGGGGCACAAGTGCGGGCTAGGCTTAATGCCGGGGCACAAGTGCGGGCTAGGATTAAGGCCGGGGCACAAGTGCGGGCTAGGCTTAAGGCCGGGGCACAAGTGCGGGCTAGGCTTAAGGCCTGGGCACAAGTGCGGGCTAGGCTTAAGGCCTGGGCACAAGTGCGGGCTAGGATTAAGGACTGGGCACAAGTGCGGGCTAGGATTAAGGACTGGGCACAAGTGCGGGCTAGGCTTAAGGCCTGGGCACAAGTGCGGGCTAGGCTTAAGGCCTGGGCACAAGTGCGGGCTAGGCTTAAGGCCTGGGCACAAGTGCGGGCTAGGCTTAAGGCCGGGCCACAAGTGCGGGCTAGGCTTAAGGCCGGGGCACAAGTGCGGGCAAGGCTTAAGGCCGGGGCACAAGTGCGGGCTAGGCTTAAGGCATGGGCACAAGTGCGGGCTAGGCTTAAGGCCTGGGCACAAGTGCGGGCTAGGCTTAAGGCCTGGGCACAAGTGCGGGCTAGGCTTAAGGCCTGGGCACAAGTGCGGGCTAGGCTTAAGGCCTGGGCACAAGTGCGGGCTAGGCTTAAGGCCTGGGCACAAGTGCGGGCTAGGCTTAAGGCCTGGGCACAAGTGCGGGCTAGGCTTAAGGCCTGGGCACAAGTGCGGGCTAGGCTTAAGGCCTGGGCACAAGTGCGGGCTAGGCTTAAGGCCTGGGCACAAGTGCGGGCTAGGCGTAAGGCCTGGGCACAAGTGCAGTGCTGGCTAGGATCAAGGCAGGGGGCACAAGTGCTGGCTAGGCTTAAGGCATGGGCACAAGTGCTGGCTAGGCTTAAGGCATACAGCTAACTCTTTGCACTCTTTGCATAAAGGGTTAGGCACCCATAGGGGTGAAGAGCTAGCTTTCACCCCTCTACTCTGTACTTGGACATTTAGGACTAGATCCTTTGTTGTACAGTGCGGAGCCTCTCCATAACCCCATGCTCCAAGCGACCAGGCACTTCTTGTCTGTCCTCCTTAAATGGGTAATGCCTTCTTCCCCAATTACAGTCGTGCATGCGCATTCAGACGGTACAAGAGCGAAGAGCGTAAAGCTGGCCCTATGTGCATAACCAACATGAAGCTGAAGACAAAAACAAACAAACAAGCATTCAAGGGGCTCAAAAGTGCGGGCTAGGCTTAAGGCCTGGGCACAAGTGCGGGCTAGGCTTAAGGCCTGGGCACAAGTGCGGGCTAGTCTTAAGGCCGGGGCACAAGTGCGGGCTAGGCTTAAGGCCGGGGCACAAGTGCGGGCTAGGCTTAAGGCCGGGGCACAAGTGCGGGCTAGGCTTAAGGCCGGGGCACAAGTGCGGGCTAGGCTTAAGGCCTGGGCACAAGTGCGGGCTAGGCTTAAGCCCGGGGCACAAGTGCGGGCTGGGCTTAAGGCCGGGGCACAAGTGCGGGCTGGGCTTAAGGCCGGGCCACAAGTGCGGGCTAGGCTTAAGGCCGGGGCACAAGTGCGGGCTAGGCTTAAGGCCGGGGCACAAGTGCGGGCTAGGCTTAAGGCCGGGGCACAAGTGCGGGCTAGGCTTAAGGCCGGGGCACAAGTGCGGGCTAGGCTTAAGGCCGGGGCACAAGTGCGGGCAAGGCTTAAGGCCGGTGCACAAGTGCGGGCTAGGCTTAAGGCCGAGCACAAGTGCGGGCTAGGCTTAAGGCCGGGGCACAAGTGCGGGCTAGGCTTAAGGCCTGGGCACAAGTGCGGGCTAGGCTTAAGGCCTGGGCACAAGTGCGGGCTAGGCTTAAGGCCTGGGAACAAGTGCGGGCTAGGCTTAAGGCCTGGGCACAAGTGCGGGCTAGGCTTAAGGCCGGGGCACAAGTGCGGGCTAGGTTTAAGGCCGGGGCACAAGTGCGGGCTAGGCTTAAGGCCTGGGCACAAGTGCAGGCTAGGCTTAAGGCCTGGGCACAAGTGCGGGCTAGGCTTAAGGCCTGGGCACAAGTGCGGGCTAGGCTTAAGGCCGGGGCACAAGTGCGGGCTAGGCTTAAGGCCGAAGCACAAGTGCGGGCTAGGCTTAAGGCCTGGGCACAAGTGCAGGCTAGGCTTAAGGCCTGGGCACAAGTGCGGGCTAGGCTTAAGGCCTGAGCACAAGTGCGGGCTAGGCTTAAGGCCTGGGCACAAGTGCGGGATAGGCTTAAGGCCTGGGCACAAGTGCGGGCTAGGCTTAAGGCCTGGGCACAAGTGCGGGCTAGGCTTAAGGCCTGGGCACAAGTGCGGGCTAGGCTTAAGGCCGGGGCACAAGTGCGGGCTAGGCTTAAGGCCGAAGCACAAGTGCGGGCTAGGCTTAAGGCCTGGGCACAAGTGCGGGCTAGGCTTAAGGCCGGGGCACAAGTGCGGGCTAGGCTTAAGGCCTGGGCACAAGTGCGGGCTAGGCTTAAGGCCTGAGCACAAGTGCGGGCTAGACTTAAGGCCTGGGCACAAGTGCGGGATAGGCTTAAGGCCTGGGCACAAGTGCGGGCTAGGCTTAAGGCCTGGGCACAAGTGCGGGCTAGGCTTAAGGCCTAGGCACAAGTGCGGGCTAGGCTTAAGGCTTGGGCACAAGTGCGGGCTAGGCTTAAGGCCTGGGCACAAGTGCGGGCTAGGCTTAAGGCCAGAGCACAAGTGCGGGCTAGGCTTAAGGCCGGGGCACAAGTGCGGGCTAGGCTTAAGGCCGGGGCACAAGTACGGGCTAGGCTTAAGGCCGGGGCACAAGTGCGGGCTAGGCTTAAGGCCGGGGCACAAGTGCGGGCTAGGCTTAAGGCCGGGGCACAAGTGCGGGCTAGGCTTAAGGCCGGGGCACAAGTGCGGGCTAGGCTTAAGGCCGGGGCACAAGTGCGGGCTAGGCTTAAGGCCGGGGCACAAGTGCGGGCTAGGCTTAAGGCCGGGGCACAAGTGCGGGCTAGGCTTAAGGCCGGGGCACAAGTGCGGGCTAGGCTTAAGGCCGGGGCACAAGTGCGGGCTAGGCTTAAGGCCGGGGCACAAGTGCGGGCTAGGCTTAAGGCCGGGGCACAAGTGCGGGCTAGGCTTAAGGCCGGGGCACAAGTGCGGGCTAGGCTTAAGGCCGGGGCACAAGTGCGGGCTAGGCTTAAGGCCGGGGCACAAGTGCGGGCTAGGCTTAAGGCCTGGGCACAAGTGCGGGCTAGGCTTAAGGCCTGGGCACAAGTGCGGGCTAGGCTTAAGGCCTGGGCACAAGTGCGGGCTAGGCTTAAGGCCGGGGCACAAGTGCGGGCTAGGCTTAAGGCCGGGGCACAAGTGCGGGCTAGGCTTAAGGCCGGGGCACAAGTGCGGGCTAGGCTTAAGGCCGGGGCACAAGTGCGGGCTGGGCTTAAGGCCTGGGCACAAGTGCGGGCTGGGCATAAGGCCTGGGCACAAGTGCGGGCTGGGCTTAAGGCCTGGGCACAAGTGCGGGCTGGGCTTAAGGCCTGGGCACAAGTGCGGGCTGATCTTAAGGCCTGGGCACAAGTGCGGGCTGGGCTTAAGGCCTGGGCACAAGTGCGGGCTGGGCTTAAGGCCTGGGCACAAGTGCGGGCTGGGCTTAAGGCCTGGGCACAAGTGCGGGCTAGGCTTAAGGCCTGGGCACAAGTGCGGGCTAGGCTTAAGGCCGGGGCACAAGTGCGGGCTAGGCTTAAGGCCGGGGCACAAGTGCGGGCTAGGCTTAAGGCCGGGGCACAAGTGCGGGCTAGGCTTAAGGCCGGGGCACAAGTGCGGGCTAGGCTTAGGGCCGGGGCACAAGTGCGGGCTAGGCTTAAGGCCGGGGCACAAGTGCGGGCTAGGCTTAAGGCCTGGGCACAAGTGCGGGCTAGGCTTAAGGCCTGGGCACAAGTGCGGGCTAGGCTTAATGCCTGGGCACAAGTGCGGGCTAGGCTTAAGGCCTGGGTAAAAGTGCAGTGCTGGCTAGGATCAAGGCAGGGGGCACTAGTGCTGGCTAGGCTGAAGGCATGGGCACAAGTGCGAGCTAGGCTTAAGGCCTGGGCACAAGTGCGGGATAGGCTTAAGGCCTGGGCACAAGTGCGGGCTAGGCTTAAGGCCTGGGCAAAAGTGCGGGCTAGGCTTAACGCCTGGGCACAAGTGCGGGCTAGGCTTAAAGCCGGGGCACAAGTGCGGGCTAGGCTTAAGGCCTGGGCACAAGTGCGGGCTAGGCTTAAGGCCTGGGCACAAGTGCGGGCTAGGCTTAAGGCCTGGGCACAAGTGCGGGCTAGGCTTAAGGCCTGGGCACAAGTGCGGGTTAGGCTTACGGCCTGGGCACAAGTGCGGGCTAGGCTTAAGGCCTGGGCACAAGTGCGGGCTAGGCTTAAGGCCTGGGCACAAGTGCTGGCTAGGCTTAAGGCCTGGGCACAAGTGCGGGCTAGGCTTAAAGCCGGGGCACAAGTGCGGGCTAGGCTTAAGGCCTGGGCACAAGTGCGGGCTAGGCTTAAGGCCTGGGCACAAGTGCGGGCTAGGCTTAACGCCTGGGCACAAGTGCGGGCTAGGCTTAAGGCCGGGGCACAAGTGCGGGCTAGGCTTAAGGCCGGGGCACAAGTGCGGGCTAGGCTTAATGCCGGGGCACAAGTGCGGGCTAGGATTAAGGCCGGGGCACAAGTGCGGGCTAGGCTTAAGGCCGGGGCACAAGTGCGGGCTAGGCTTAAGGCCTGGGCACAAGTGCGGGCTAGGCTTAAGGCCTGGGCACAAGTGCGGGCTAGGATTAAGGACTGGGCACAAGTGCGGGCTAGGATTAAGGACTGGGCACAAGTGCGGGCTAGGCTTAAGGCCTGGGCACAAGTGCGGGCTAGGCGTAAGGCCTGGGCACAAGTGCGGGCTAGGCTTAAGGCCTGGGCACAAGTGCGGGCTAGGCTTAAGGCCGGGCCACAAGTGCGGGCTAGGCTTAAGGCCGGGGCACAAGTGCGGGCAAGGCTTAAGGCCGGGGCACAAGTGCGGGCTAGGCTTAAGGCATGGGCACAAGTGCGGGCTAGGCTTAAGGCCTGGGCACAAGTGCGGGCTAGGCTTAAGGCCTGGGCACAAGTGCGGGCTAGGCTTAAGGCCTGGGCACAAGTGCGGGCTAGGCTTAAGGCCTGGGCACAAGTGCGGGCTAGGCTTAAGGCCTGGGCACAAGTGCGGGCTAGGCTTAAGGCCTGGGCACAAGTGCGGGCTAGGCTTAAGGCCTGGGCACAAGTGCGGGCTAGGCTTAAGGCCTGGGCACAAGTGCGGGCTAGGCTTAAGGCCTGGGCACAAGTGCGGGCTAGGCTTAAGGCCTGGGCACAAGTGCGGGCTAGGCTTAAGGCCTGGGCACAAGTGCGGGCTAGGCGTAAGGCCTGGGCACAAGTGCAGTGCTGGCTAGGATTAAGGCAGGGGGCACAAGTGCTGGCTAGGCTTAAGGCATGGGCACAAGTGCTGGCTAGGCTTAAGGCATACAGCTAACTCTTTGCACTCTTTGCATAAAGGGTTAGGCACCCATAGGGGTGAAGAGCTAGCTTTCACCCCTCTACTCTGTACTTGGACATTTAGGACTAGATCCTTTGTTGTACAGTGCGGAGCCTCTCCATAACCCCATGCTCCAAGCGACCAGGCACTTCTTGTCTGTCCTCCGTAAATGGGTAATGCCTTCTTCCCCAATTACAGTCGTGCATGCGCATTCAGACGGTACAAGAGCGAAGAGCGTAAAGCTGGCCCTATGTGCATAACCAACATGAAGCTGAAGACAAAAACAAACAAACAAGCATTCAAGGGGCTCAAAAGTGCGGGCTAGGCTTAAGGCCTGGGCACAAGTGCGGGCTAGGCTTAAGGCCTGGGCACAAGTGCGGGCTAGTCTTAAGGCCGGGGCACAAGTGCGGGCTAGGCTTAAGGCCGGGGCACAAGTGTGGGCTAGGCTTAAGGCCGGGGCACAAGTGCGGGCTAGGCTTAAGGCCGGGGCACAAGTGCGGGCTAGGCTTAAGGCCTGGGCACAAGTGCGGGCTAGGCTTAAGCCCGGGGCACAAGTGCGGGCTGGGCTTAAGGCCGGGGCACAAGTGCGGGCTGGGCTTAAGGCCGGGGCACAAGTGCGGGCTAGGCTTAAGGCCGGGGCACAAGTGCGGGCTAGGCTTAAGGCCGGGGCACAAGTGCGGGCTAGGCTTAAGGCCGGGGCACAAGTGCGGGCTAGGCTTAAGGCCGGGGCACAAGTGCGGGCTAGGCTTAAGGCCGGGGCACAAGTGCGGGCTAGGCTTAAGGCCGAGCACAAGTGCGGGCTAGGCTTAAGGCCTGGGCACAAGTGCGGGCTAGGCTTAAGGCCTGGGCACAAGTGCGGGCTAGGCTTAAGGCCTGGGCACAAGTGCGGGCTAGGCTTAAGGCCTGGGCACAAGTGCGGGCTAGGCGTAAGGCCTGGGCACAAGTGCAGTGCTGGCTAGGATCAAGGCAGGGGGCACAAGTGCTGGCTAGGCTTAAGGCATGGGCACAAGTGCTGGCTAGGCTTAAGGCATACAGCTAACTCTTTGCACTCTTTGCATAAAGGGTTAGGCACCCATAGGGGTGAAGAGCTAGCTTTCACCCCTCTACTCTGTACTTGGACATTTAGGACTAGATCCTTTGTTGTACAGTGCGGAGCCTCTCCATAACCCCATGCTCCAAGCGACCAGGCACTTCTTGTCTGTCCTCCGTAAATGGGTAATGCCTTCTTCCCCAATTACAGTCGTGCATGCGCATTCAGACGGTACAAGAGCGAAGAGCGTAAAGCTGGCCCTATGTGCATAACCAACATGAAGCTGAAGACAAAAACAAACAAACAAGCATTCAAGGGGCTCAAAAGTGCGGGCTAGGCTTAAGGCCTGGGCACAAGTGCGGGCTAGGCTTAAGGCCTGGGCACAAGTGCGGGCTAGTCTTAAGGCCGGGGCACAAGTGCGGGCTAGGCTTAAGGCCGGGGCACAAGTGCGGGCTAGGCTTAAGGCCGGGGCACAAGTGCGGGCTAGGCTTAAGGCCGGGGCACAAGTGCGGGCTAGGCTTAAGGCCTGGGCACAAGTGCGGGCTAGGCTTAAGCCCGGGGCACAAGTGCGGGCTGGGCTTAAGGCCGGGGCACAAGTGCGGGCTGGGCTTAAGGCCGGGCCACAAGTGCGGGCTAGGCTTAAGGCCGGGGCACAAGTGCGGGCTAGGCTTAAGGCCGGGGCACAAGTGCGGGCTAGGCTTAAGGCCGGGGCACAAGTGCGGGCTAGGCTTAAGGCCGGGGCACAAGTGCGGGCTAGGCTTAAGGCCGGGGCACAAGTGCGGGCAAGGCTTAAGGCCGGTGCACAAGTGCGGGCTAGGCTTAAGGCCGAGCACAAGTGCGGGCTAGGCTTAAGGCCGGGGCACAAGTGCGGGCTAGGCTTAAGGCCTGGGCACAAGTGCGGGCTAGGCTTAAGGCCTGGGCACAAGTGCGGGCTAGGCTTAAGGCCTGGGAACAAGTGCGGGCTAGGCTTAAGGCCTGGGCACAAGTGCGGGCTAGGCTTAAGGCCGGGGCACAAGTGCGGGCTAGGTTTAAGGCCGGGGCACAAGTGCGGGCTAGGCTTAAGGCCTGGGCACAAGTGCAGGCTAGGCTTAAGGCCTGGGCACAAGTGCGGGCTAGGCTTAAGGCCTGGGCACAAGTGCGGGCTAGGCTTAAGGCCGGGGCACAAGTGCGGGCTAGGCTTAAGGCCGAAGCACAAGTGCGGGCTAGGCTTAAGGCCTGGGCACAAGTGCAGGCTAGGCTTAAGGCCTGGGCACAAGTGCGGGCTAGGCTTAAGGCCTGAGCACAAGTGCGGGCTAGGCTTAAGGCCTGGGCACAAGTGCGGGATAGGCTTAAGGCCTGGGCACAAGTGCGGGCTAGGCTTAAGGCCTGGGCACAAGTGCGGGCTAGGCTTAAGGCCTGGGCACAAGTGCGGGCTAGGCTTAAGGCCGGGGCACAAGTGCGGGCTAGGCTTAAGGCCGAAGCACAAGTGCGGGCTAGGCTTAAGGCCTGGGCACAAGTGCGGGCTAGGCTTAAGGCCGGGGCACAAGTGCGGGCTAGGCTTAAGGCCTGGGCACAAGTGCGGGCTAGGCTTAAGGCCTGAGCACAAGTGCGGGCTAGACTTAAGGCCTGGGCACAAGTGCGGGATAGGCTTAAGGCCTGGGCACAAGTGCGGGCTAGGCTTAAGGCCTGGGCACAAGTGCGGGCTAGGCTTAAGGCCTAGGCACAAGTGCGGGCTAGGCTTAAGGCTTGGGCACAAGTGCGGGCTAGGCTTAAGGCCTGGGCACAAGTGCGGGCTAGGCTTAAGGCCAGAGCACAAGTGCGGGCTAGGCTTAAGGCCGGGGCACAAGTGCGGGCTAGGCTTAAGGCCGGGGCACAAGTACGGGCTAGGCTTAAGGCCGGGGCACAAGTGCGGGCTAGGCTTAAGGCCGGGGCACAAGTGCGGGCTAGGCTTAAGGCCGGGGCACAAGTGCGGGCTAGGCTTAAGGCCGGGGCACAAGTGCGGGCTAGGCTTAAGGCCGGGGCACAAGTGCGGGCTAGGCTTAAGGCCGGGGCACAAGTGCGGGCTAGGCTTAAGGCCGGGGCACAAGTGCGGGCTAGGCTTAAGGCCGGGGCACAAGTGCGGGCTAGGCTTAAGGCCGGGGCACAAGTGCGGGCTAGGCTTAAGGCCGGGGCACAAGTGCGGGCTAGGCTTAAGGCCGGGGCACAAGTGCGGGCTAGGCTTAAGGCCGGGGCACAAGTGCGGGCTAGGCTTAAGGCCTGGGCACAAGTGCGGGCTAGGCTTAAGGCCTGGGCACAAGTGCGGGCTAGGCTTAAGGCCGGGGCACAAGTGCGGGCTAGGCTTAAGGCCGGGGCACAAGTGCGGGCTAGGCTTAAGGCCGGGGCACAAGTGCGGGCTAGGCTTAAGGCCGGGGCACAAGTGCGGGCTGGGCTTAAGGCCTGGGCACAAGTGCGGGCTGGGCATAAGGCCTGGGCACAAGTGCGGGCTGGGCTTAAGGCCTGGGCACAAGTGCGGGCTGGGCTTAAGGCCTGGGCACAAGTGCGGGCTGATCTTAAGGCCTGGGCACAAGTGCGGGCTGGGCTTAAGGCCTGGGCACAAGTGCGGGCTGGGCTTAAGGCCTGGGCACAAGTGCGGGCTGGGCTTAAGGCCTGGGCACAAGTGCGGGCTAGGCTTAAGGCCTGGGCACAAGTGCGGGCTAGGCTTAAGGCCGGGGCACAAGTGCGGGCTAGGCTTAAGGCCGGGGCACAAGTGCGGGCTAGGCTTAAGGCCGGGGCACAAGTGCGGGCTAGGCTTAAGGCCGGGGCACAAGTGCGGGCTAGGCTTAGGGCCGGGGCACAAGTGCGGGCTAGGCTTAAGGCCGGGGCACAAGTGCGGGCTAGGCTTACGGCCTGGGCACAAGTGCGGGCTAGGCTTAAGGCCTGGGCACAAGTGCGGGCTAGGCTTAATGCCTGGGCACAAGTGCGGGCTAGGCTTAAGGCCTGGGTAAAAGTGCAGTGCTGGCTAGGATCAAGGCAGGGGGCACTAGTGCTGGCTAGGCTGAAGGCATGGGCACAAGTGCGAGCTAGGCTTAAGGCCTGGGCACAAGTGCGGGATAGGCTTAAGGCCTGGGCACAAGTGCGGGCTAGGCTTAAGGCCTGGGCAAAAGTGCGGGCTAGGCTTAACGCCTGGGCACAAGTGCGGGCTAGGCTTAAAGCCGGGGCACAAGTGCGGGCTAGGCTTAAGGCCTGGGCACAAGTGCGGGCTAGGCTTAAGGCCTGGGCACAAGTGCGGGCTAGGCTTAAGGCCTGGGCACAAGTGCGGGCTAGGCTTAAGGCCTGGGCACAAGTGCGGGTTAGGCTTACGGCCTGGGCACAAGTGCGGGCTAGGCTTAAGGCCTGGGCACAAGTGCGGGCTAGGCTTAAGGCCTGGGCACAAGTGCTGGCTAGGCTTAAGGCCTGGGCACAAGTGCGGGCTAGGCTTAAAGCCGGGGCACAAGTGCGGGCTAGGCTTAAAGCCGGGGCACAAGTGCGGGCTAGGCTTAAGGCCTGGGCACAAGTGCGGGCTAGGCTTAAGGCCTGGGCACAAGTGCGGGCTAGGCTTAACGCCTGGGCACAAGTGCGGGCTAGGCTTAAGGCCGGGGCACAAGTGCGGGCTAGGCTTAAGGCCGGGGCACAAGTGCGGGCTAGGCTTAATGCCGGGGCACAAGTGCGGGCTAGGATTAAGGCCGGGGCACAAGTGCGGGCTAGGCTTAAGGCCGGGGCACAAGTGCGGGCTAGGCTTAAGGCCTGGGCACAAGTGCGGGCTAGGCTTAAGGCCTGGGCACAAGTGCGGGCTAGGATTAAGGACTGGGCACAAGTGCGGGCTAGGATTAAGGACTGGGCACAAGTGCGGGCTAGGCTTAAGGCCTGGGCACAAGTGCGGGCTAGGCTTAAGGCCTGGGCACAAGTGCGGGCTAGGCTTAAGGCCTGGGCACAAGTGCGGGCTAGGCTTAAGGCCGGGCCACAAGTGCGGGCTAGGCTTAAGGCCGGGGCACAAGTGCGGGCAAGGCTTAAGGCCGGGGCACAAGTGCGGGCTAGGCTTAAGGCCTGGGCACAAGTGCGGGCTAGGCTTAAGGCCTGGGCACAAGTGCGGGCTAGGCTTAAGGCCTGGGCACAAGTGCGGGCTAGGCTTAAGGCCTGGGCACAAGTGCGGGCTAGGCTTAAGGCCTGGGCACAAGTGCGGGCTAGGCTTAAGGCCTGGGCACAAGTGCGGGCTAGGCTTAAGGCCTGGGCACAAGTGCGGGCTAGGCTTAAGGCCTGGGCACAAGTGCGGGCTAGGCTTAAGGCCTGGGCACAAGTGCGGGCTAGGCTTAAGGCCTGGGCACAAGTGCGGGCTAGGCTTAAGGCCTGGGCACAAGTGCGGGCTAGGCGTAAGGCCTGGGCACAAGTGCAGTGCTGGCTAGGATCAAGGCAGGGGGCACAAGTGCTGGCTAGGCTTAAGGCATGGGCACAAGTGCTGGCTAGGCTTAAGGCATACAGCTAACTCTTTGCACTCTTTGCATAAAGGGTTAGGCACCCATAGGGGTGAAGAGCTAGCTTTCACCCCTCTACTCTGTACTTGGACATTTAGGACTAGATCCTTTGTTGTACAGTGCGGAGCCTCTCCATAACCCCATGCTCCAAGCGACCAGGCACTTCTTGTCTGTCCTCCGTAAATGGGTAATGCCTTCTTCCCCAATTACAGTCGTGCATGCGCATTCAGACGGTACAAGAGCGAAGAGCGTAAAGCTGGCCCTATGTGCATAACCAACATGAAGCTGAAGACAAAAACAAACAAACAAGCATTCAAGGGGCTCAAAAGTGCGGGCTAGGCTTAAGGCCTGGGCACAAGTGCGGGCTAGGCTTAAGGCCTGGGCACAAGTGCGGGCTAGTCTTAAGGCCGGGGCACAAGTGCGGGCTAGGCTTAAGGCCGGGGCACAAGTGTGGGCTAGGCTTAAGGCCGGGGCACAAGTGCGGGCTAGGCTTAAGGCCGGGGCACAAGTGCGGGCTAGGCTTAAGGCCTGGGCACAAGTGCGGGCTAGGCTTAAGCCCGGGGCACAAGTGCGGGCTGGGCTTAAGGCCGGGGCACAAGTGCGGGCTGGGCTTAAGGCCGGGGCACAAGTGCGGGCTAGGCTTAAGGCCGGGGCACAAGTGCGGGCTAGGCTTAAGGCCGGGGCACAAGTGCGGGCTAGGCTTAAGGCCGGGGCACAAGTGCGGGCTAGGCTTAAGGCCGGGGCACAAGTGCGGGCTAGGCTTAAGGCCGGGGCACAAGTGCGGGCTAGGCTTAAGGCCGAGCACAAGTGCGGGCTAGGCTTAAGGCCTGGGCACAAGTGCGGGCTAGGCTTAAGGCCTGGGCACAAGTGCGGGCTAGGCTTAAGGCCTGGGCACAAGTGCGGGCTAGGCTTAAGGCCTGGGAACAAGTGCGGGCTAGGCTTAAGGCCTGGGCACAAGTGCGGGCTAGGCTTAAGGCCGGGGCACAAGTGCGGGCTAGGTTTAAGGCCGGGGCACAAGTGCGGGCTAGGCTTAAGGCCTGGGCACAAGTGCAGGCTAGGCTTAAGGCCTGGGCACAAGTGCGGGCTAGGCTTAAGGCCTGGGCACAAGTGCGGGCTAGGCTTAAGGCCGGGGCACAAGTGCGGGCTAGGCTTAAGGCCGAAGCACAAGTGCGGGCTAGGCTTAAGGCCTGGGCACAAGTGCGGGCTAGGCTTAAGGCCTGGGCACAAGTGCGGGCTAGGCTTAAGGCCTGAGCACAAGTGCGGGCTAGGCTTAAGGCCTGGGCACAAGTGCGGGATAGGCTTAAGGCCTGGGCACAAGTGCGGGCTAGGCTTAAGGCCTGGGCACAAGTGCGGGCTAGGCTTAAGGCCGGGGCACAAGTGCGGGCTAGGCTTAAGGCCGAAGCACAAGTGCGGGCTAGGCTTAAGGCCTGGGCACAAGTGCGGGCTAGGCTTAAGGCCGGGGCACAAGTGCGGGCTAGGCTTAAGGCCTGGGCACAAGTGCGGGCTAGGCTTAAGGCCTGAGCATAAGTGCGGGCTAGACTTAAGGCCTGGGCACAAGTGCGGGATAGGCTTAAGGCCTGGGCACAAGTGCGGGCTAGGCTTAAGGCCTGGGCACAAGTGCGGGCTAGGCTTAAGGCCTAGGCACAAGTGCGGGCTAGGCTTAAGGCTTGGGCACAAGTGCGGGCTAGGCTTAAGGCCTGGGCACAAGTGCGGGCTAGGCTTAAGGCCGGGGCACAAGTGCGGGCTAGGCTTAAGGCCGGGGCACAAGTGCGGGCTAGGCTTAAGGCCGGGGCACAAGTGCGGGCTAGGCTTAAGGCCGGGGCACAAGTGCGGGCTAGGCTTAAGGCCGGGGCACAAGTGCGGGCTAGGCTTAAGGCCGGGGCACAAGTGCGGGCTAGGCTTAAGGCCGGGGCACAAGTGCGGGCTAGGCTTAAGGCCGGGGCACAAGTGCGGGCTAGGCTTAAGGCCGGGGCACAAGTGCGGGCTAGGCTTAAGGCCGAGCACAAGTGCGGGCTAGGCTTAAGGCCTGGGCACAAGTGCGGGCTAGGCTTAAGGCCTGGGCACAAGTGCGGGCTAGGCTTAAGGCCTGGGCACAAGTGCGGGCTAGGCTTAAGGCCTGGGAACAAGTGCGGGCTAGGCTTAAGGCCTGGGCACAAGTGCGGGCTAGGCTTAAGGCCGGGGCACAAGTGCGGGCTAGGTTTAAGGCCGGGGCACAAGTGCGGGCTAGGCTTAAGGCCTGGGCACAAGTGCAGGCTAGGCTTAAGGCCTGGGCACAAGTGCGGGCTAGGCTTAAGGCCTGGGCACAAGTGCGGGCTAGGCTTAAGGCCGGGGCACAAGTGCGGGCTAGGCTTAAGGCCTGGGCACAAGTGCGGGCTAGGCTTAAGGCCTGGGCACAAGTGCGGGCTAGGCTTAAGGCCTGGGCACAAGTGCGGGCTAGGCTTAAGGCCTGAGCACAAGTGCGGGCTAGGCTTAAGGCCTGGGCACAAGTGCGGGATAGGCTTAAGGCCTGGGCACAAGTGCGGGCTAGGCTTAAGGCCTGGGCACAAGTGCGGGCTAGGCTTAAGGCCGGGGCACAAGTGCGGGCTAGGCTTAAGGCCGAAGCACAAGTGCGGGCTAGGCTTAAGGCCTGGGCACAAGTGCGGGCTAGGCTTAAGGCCGGGGCACAAGTGCGGGCTAGGCTTAAGGCCTGGGCACAAGTGCGGGCTAGGCTTAAGGCCTGAGCATAAGTGCGGGCTAGACTTAAGGCCTGGGCACAAGTGCGGGATAGGCTTAAGGCCTGGGCACAAGTGCGGGCTAGGCTTAAGGCCTGGGCACAAGTGCGGGCTAGGCTTAAGGCCTAGGCACAAGTGCGGGCTAGGCTTAAGGCTTGGGCACAAGTGCGGGCTAGGCTTAAGGCCTGGGCACAAGTGCGGGCTAGGCTTAAGGCCAGAGCACAAGTGCGGGCTAGGCTTAAGGCCGGGGCACAAGTGCGGGCTAGGCTTAAGGCCGGGGCACAAATACGGGCTAGGCTTAAGGCCGGGGCACAAGTGCGGGCTAGGCTTAAGGCCGGGGCACAAGTGCGGGCTAGGCTTAAGGCCGGGGCACAAGTGCGGGCTAGGCTTAAGGCCGGGGCACAAGTGCGGGCTAGGCTTAAGGCCGGGGCACAAGTGCGGGCTAGGCTTAAGGCCGGGGCACAAGTGCGGGCTAGGCTTAAGGCCGGGGCACAAGTGCGGGCTAGGCTTAAGGCCGGGGCACAAGTGCGGGCTAGGCTTAAGGCCGGGGCACAAGTGCGGGCTAGGCTTAAGGCCAGGGCACAAGTGCGGGCTAGGCTTAAGGCCGGGGCACAAGTGCGGGCTAGGCTTAAGGCCGGGGCACAAGTGCGGGCTAGGCTTAAGGCCTGGGCACAAGTGCGGGCTAGGCTTAAGGCCTGGGCACAAGTGCGGGCTAGGCTTAAGGCCGGGGCACAAGTGCGGGCTAGGCTTAAGGCCGGGGCACAAGTGCGGGCTAGGCTTAAGGCCGGGGCACAAGTGCGGGCTAGGCTTAAGGCCGGGGCACAAGTGCGGGCTGGGCTTAAGGCCTGGGCACAAGTGCGGGCTGGGCATAAGGCCTGGGCACAAGTGCGGGCTGGGCTTAAGGCCTGGGCACAAGTGCGGGCTGGGCTTAAGGCCTGGGCACAAGTGCGGGCTGATCTTAAGGCCTGGGCACAAGTGCGGGCTGGGCTTAAGGCCTGGGCACAAGTGCGGGCTGGGCTTAAGGCCTGGGCACAAGTGCAGGCTAGGCTTAAGGCCTGGGCACAAGTGCGGGCTAGGCTTAAGGCCGGGGCACAAGTGCGGGCTAGGCTTAAGGCCGGGGCACAAGTGCGGGCTAGGCTTAAGGCCGGGGCACAAGTGCGGGCTAGGCTTAAGGCCGGGGCACAAGTGCGGGCTAGGCTTAGGGCCGGGGCACAAGTGCGGGCTAGGCTTAAGGCCGGGGCACAAGTGCGGGCTAGGCTTAAGGCCGGGGCACAAGTGCGGGCTAGGCTTAAGGCCGGGGCACAAGTGCGGGCTAGGCTTAAGGCCTGGGCACAAGTGCGGGCTAGGCTTAAGGCCGGGGCACAAGTGCGGGCTAGGCTTAAGGCCGGGGCACAAGTGCGGGCTAGGCTTAAGGCCGGGGCACAAGTGCGGGCTAGGCTTAAGGCCGGGGCACAATTGCGGGCTAGGCTTAAGGCCGGGGTACAAGTGAGGGCTAGGCTTAAGGCCTGGGCACTATTTCAGGCTAGGCTTAAGGACTGGGCACAAGTGCGGGCTAGGCTTAAGGCCTGGGCACTATTTCAGGCTAAACTTAAGGCCTGGGCACAAGTGCGGGCTAGGCTTAAGGCCTGGGCACAAGTGCGGGCTAGGCTTAAGGCCTGGGCACAAGTGCGGGCTAGGCTTAAGGCCTGGGCACAAGTGCGGGCTAGGCTTAACGCCTGGGCACAAGTGCGGGCTAGGCTTAACGCCTGGGCACAAGTGCGGGCTAGGCTTAAGGCCGGGGCACAAGTGCGGGCTAGGCTTAAGGCCGGGGCACAAGTGCGGGCAAGGCTTAAGGCCGGGGCACAAGTGCGGGCTAGGCTTAAGGCCGGGGCACAAGTGCGGGCTAGGCTTAAGGCCAGGGCACAAGTGCGGGCTGGGCTTAAGGCCTGGGCACAAGTGCGGGCTGGGCTTAAGGCCTGGGCACAAGTGCGGGCTGATCTTAAGGCCTGGGCACAAGTGCGGGCTGGGCTTAAGGCCTGGGCACAAGTGCGGGCTGGGCTTAAGGCCTGGGCACAAGTGCGGGCTAGGCTTAAGGCCTGGGCACAAGTGCGGGCTAGGCTTAAGGCCGGGGCACAAGTGCGGGCTAGGCTTAAGGCCGGGGCACAAGTGCGGGCTAGGCTTAAGGCCGGGGCACAAGTGCGGGCTAGGCTTAGGGCCGGGGCACAAGTGCGGGCTAGGCTTAAGGCCGGGGCACAAGTGCGGGCTAGGCTTAAGGCCGGGGCACAAGTGCGGGCTAGGCTTAAGGCCGGGGCACAAGTGCGGGCTAGGCTTAAGGCCTGGGCACAAGTGCGGGCTAGGCTTAAGGCCGGGGCACAAGTGCGGGCTAGGCTTAAGGCCGGGGCACAAGTGCGGGCTAGGCTTAAGGCCGGGGCACAATTGCGGGCTAGGCTTAAGGCCGGGGCACAAGTGAGGGCTAGGCTTAAGGCCTGGGCACTATTTCGGGCTAGGCTTAAGGACTGGGCACAAGTGCGGGCTAGGCTTAAGGCCTGGGCACTATTTCAGGCTAGGCTTAAGGCCTGGGCACAAGTGCGGGCTAGGCTTAAGGCCTGGGCACAAGTGCGGGCTAGGCTTAAGGCCTGGGCACAAGTGCGGGCTAGGCTTAAGGCCTTGGCACAAGTGCGGGCTAGGCTTAAGGCCTGGGCACAAGTGCGGGCTAGGCTTAAGGCCTGGGCACAAGTGCGGGCTAGGCTTAAGGCCTGGGCACAAGTGCGGGCTAGGCTTAAGGCCGGGGCACAAGTGCGGGCTAGGCTTAAGGCCGGGGCACAAGTGCGGGCTAGGCTTAAGGCCTGGGCACAAGTGCGGGCTAGGCTTAAGGCCTGGGCACAAGTGCGGGCTAGGCTTAAAGCCTGGGCACAAGTGCGGGCTAGGCTTAAGGCCTGGGCACAAGTGCGGGCTAGGCTTAAGGCCTGGGCACAAGTGCGGGCTAGGCTTAAGGCCTGGGCACAAGTGCGGGCTAGGCTTAAGGCCTGGGCACAAGTGCGGGCTAGGCTTAAGGCCTGGGCACAAGTGCGGGCTAGGCTTAAGGCCTGGGCACAAGTGCGGGCTAGGCTTAATGCCTGGGCACAAGTGCGGGCTAGGCTTAAGGCCTGGGTAAAAGTGCAGTGCTGGCTAGGATCAAGGCAGGGGGCACTAGTGCTGGCTAGGCTTAAGGCATGGGCACAATTGCGAGCTAGGCTTAAGGCCTGGGCACAAGTGCGGGCTAGGCTTAAGGCCTGGGCACAAGTGCGGGCTAGGCTTAAGGCCTGGGCAAAAGTGTGGGCTAGGCTTAACGCCTGGGCACAAGTGCGGGCTAGGCTTAAAGCCGGGGCACAAGTGCGGGCTAGGCTTAAGGCCTGGGCACAAGTGCGGGCTAGGCTTAAGGCCTGGGCACAAGTGCGGGCTAGGCTTAAGGCCTGGGCACAAGTGCGGGCTAGGCTTAAGGCCTGGGCACAAGTGCGGGTTAGGCTTACGGCCTGGGCACAAGTGCGGGCTAGGCTTAAGGCCTGGGCACAAGTGCGGGCTAGGCTTAAGACCTGGGCACAAGTGCTGGCTAGGCTTAAGGCCTGGGCACAAGTGCGGGCTAGGCTTAAAGCCGGGGCACAAGTGCGGGCTAGGCTTAAGGCCTGGGCACAAGTGCGGGCTAGGCTTAAGGCCTGGGCACAAGTGCGGGCTAGGCTTAAGGCCTGGGCACAAGTGCGGGTTAGGCTTAAGGCCTGGGCACAAGTGCGGGCTAGGCTTAAGGCCTGGGCACAAGTGCGGGCTAGGCTTAAGGCCTGGGCACAAGTGCGGGCTAGGCTTAAGGCCTGGGCACAAGTGCGGGCTAGGCTTAAGGCCTGGGCACAAGTGCGGGCTAGGCTTAAGGCCTGGGCACAAGTGCGGGCTAGGCTTAAGGCCTGGGCACAAGTGCGGGCTAGGCTTAATGCCTGGGCACAAGTGCGGGCTAGGCTTAAGGCCTGGGTAAAAGTGCAGTGCTGGCTAGGATCAAGGCAGGGGGCACTAGTGCTGGCTAGGCTTAAGGCATGGGCACAATTGCGAGCTAGGCTTAAGGCCTGGGCACAAGTGCGGGCTAGGCTTAAGGCCTGGGCACAAGTGCGGGCTAGGCTTAAGGCCTGGGCAAAAGTGTGGGCTAGGCTTAACGCCTGGGCACAAGTGCGGGCTAGGCTTAAAGCCGGGGCACAAGTGCGGGCTAGGCTTAAGGCCTGGGCACAAGTGCGGGCTAGGCTTAAGGCCTGGGCACAAGTGCGGGCTAGGCTTAAGGCCTGGGCACAAGTGCGGGCTAGGCTTAAGGCCTGGGCACAAGTGCGGGTTAGGCTTACGGCCTGGGCACAAGTGCGGGCTAGGCTTAAGGCCTGGGCACAAGTGCGGGCTAGGCTTAAGGCCTGGGCACAAGTGCTGGCTAGGCTTAAGGCCTGGGCACAAGTGCGGGCTAGGCTTAAAGCCGGGGCACAAGTGCGGGCTAGGCTTAAGGCCTGGGCACAAGTGCGGGCTAGGCTTAAGGCCTGGGCACAAGTGCGGGCTAGGCTTAAGGCCTGGGCACAAGTGCGGGTTAGGCTTAAGGCCTGGGCACAAGTGCGGGCTAGGCTTAAGGCCTGGGCACAAGTGCGGGCTAGGCTTAAGGCCTGGGCACAAGTGCTGGCTAGGCTTAAGGCCTGGGCACAAGTGCGGGCTAGGCTTAAGGCCTGGGCACAAGTGCGGGCTAGGCTTAAGGCCGGGGCACAAGTGCGGGCTAGGCTTAAGGCCGGGGCACAAGTGCGGGCTAGGCTTAAGGCCGGGGCACAAGTGCGGGCTAGGCTTAAGGCCGGGGCACAAGTGCGGGCTAGGCTTAAGGCCTGGGCACAAGTGCTGGCTAGGCTTAAGGCCTGGGCACAAGTGCGGGCTAGGCTTAAGGCCTGGGCACAAGTGCGGGCTAGGCTTAAGGCCGGGGCACAAGTGCGGGCTAGGCTTAAGGCCGGGGCACAAGTGCGGGCTAGGCTTAAGGCCGGGGCACAAGTGCGGGCTAGGCTTAAGGACGGGGCACAAGTGCGGGCTAGGCTTAAGGCCTGGGCACAAGTGCGGGCTAGGCTTAAGGCCTGGGCACAAGTGCGGGCTAGGCTTAAGGCCTGGGCACAAGTGCAGTGCTGGCTAGGCTTAAGGCATGGGCACAAGTGCTGGCTAGGCTTAAGGCATACAGCTAACTCTTTGCACTCTTTGCATAAAGGGTTAGGCACCCATAGGGGTGAAGAGCTAGCTTTCACCCCTCTACTCTGTACTTGGACATTTAGGACTAGATCCTTTGTTGTACAGTGCGGAGCCTCTCCATAACCCCATGCTCCAAGCGACCAGGCACTTCTTGTCTGTCCTCCGTAAATGGGTAATGCCTTCTTCCCCAATTACAGTCGTGCATGCGCATTCAGACGGGACAAGAGCGAAGAGCGTAAAGCTGGCCCTGTGCATAACCAACATGAAGCTGAAGACAAAAACAAACAAACAAGCATTCAAGGGGCTCGAAAGTGCGGGCTAGGCTTAAGGCCTGGGCACAAGTGCGGGCTAGGCTTAAGGCCTGGGCACAAGTGCGGGCTAGGCTTAAGGCCTGGGCACAAGTGCGGGCTAGGCTTAAGGCCTGGGCACAAGTGCGGGCTAGGCTTAACGCCTGGGCACAAGTGCGGGCTAGGCTTAAGGCCTGGGCACAAGTGCGGGCTAGGCTTAAGGCCGGGGCACAAGTGCGGGCTAGGCTTAAGGCCGGGGCACAAGTGCGGGCTAGGCTTAAGGCCTGGGCACAAGTGCGGGCTAGGCTTAAGGCCGGGGCACAAGTGCGGGCAAGGCTTAAGGCCTGGGCACAAGTGCGGGCTAGGCTTAAGGCCGGGGCACAAGTGCGGGCAAGGCTTAAGGCCGGGGCACAAGTGCGGGCTAGGCTTAAGGCCGGGGCACAAGTGCGGGCTAGGCTTAAGGCCTGGGCACAAGTGCGGGCTAGGCTTAAGGCCTGGGCACAAGTGCGGGCTAGGCTTAAGGCCTGGGCACAAGTGCGGGCTAGGCGTAAGGCCTGGGCACAAGTGCAGTGCTGGCTAGGATCAAGGCAGGGGGCACAAGTGCTGGCTAGGCTTAAGGCATGGGCACAAGTGCTGGCTAGGCTTAAGGCATACAGCTAACTCTTTGCACTCTTTGCATAAAGGGTTAGGCACCCATAGGGGTGAAGAGCTAGCTTTCACCCCTCTACTCTGTACTTGGACATTTAGGACTAGATCCTTTGTTGTACAGTGCGGAGCCTCTCCATAACCCCATGCTCCAAGCGACCAGGCACTTCTTGTCTGTCCTCCGTAAATGGGTAATGCCTTCTTCCCCAATTACAGTCGTGCATGCGCATTCAGACGGGACAAGAGCGAAGAGCGTAAAGCTGGCCCTATGTGCATAACCAACATGAAGCTGAAGACAAAAACAAACAAACAAGCATTCAAGGGGCTCAAAAGTGCGGGCTAGGCTTAAGGCCTGGGCACAAGTGTGGGCTAGGCTTAAGGCCTGGGCACAAGTGCGGGCTAGGCTTAAGGCCGGGGCACAAGTGCGGGCTAGGCTTAAGGCCGGGGCACAAGTGCGGGCTAGGCTTAAGGCCGGGGCACAAGTGCGGGCTAGGCTTAAGGCCGGGGCACAAGTGCGGGCTGGGCTTAAGGCCTGGGCACAAGTGCGGGCTGGGCTTAAGCCCGGGGCACAAGTGCGGGCTGGGCTTAAGGCCGGGGCACAAGTGCGGGCTGGGCTTAAGGCCGGGGCACAAGTGCGGGCTGGGCTTAAGGCCGGGGCACAAGTGCGGGCTGGGCTTAAGGCCGGGGCACAAGTGCGGGCTAGGCTTAAGGCCGGGGCACAAGTGCGGGCTAGGCTTAAGGCCGGGGCACAAGTGCGGGCTAGGCTTAAGGCCGGTGCACAAGTGCGGGCTAGGCTTAAGGCCGAGCACAAGTGCGGGCTAGGCTTAAGGCCGGGGCACAAGTGCGGGCTAGGCTTAAGGCCTGGGCACAAGTGCGGGCTAGGCTTAAGGCCTGGGCACAAGTGCGGGCTAGGCTTAAGGCCTGGGAACAAGTGCGGGCTAGGCTTAAGGCCTGGGCACAAGTGCGGGCTAGGCTTAAGGCCGGGGCACAAGTGCGGGCTAGGTTTAAGGCCGGGGCACAAGTGCGGGCTAGGTTTAAGGCCGGGGCACAAGTGCGGGCTAGGTTTAAGGCCGGGGCACAAGTGCGGGCTAGGCTTAAGGCCTGGGCACAAGTGCAGGCTAGGCTTAAGGCCTGGGCACAAGTGCGGGCTAGGCTTAAGGCCGGGGCACAAGTGCGGGCTAGGCTTAAGGCCGAAGCACAAGTGCGGGCTAGGCTTAAGGCCTGGGCACAAGTGCGGGCTAGGCTTAAGGCCTGGGCACAAGTGCGGGCTAGGCTTAAGGCCTGAGCACAAGTGCGGGCTAGGCTTAAGGCCTGGGCACAAGTGCGGGATAGGCTTAAGGCCTGGGCACAAGTGCGGGCTAGGCTTAAGGCCTGGGCACAAGTGCGGGCTAGGCTTAAGGCCGGGGCACAAGTGCGGGCTAGGCTTAAGGCCGAAGCACAAGTGCGGGCTAGGCTTAAGGCCTGGGCACAAGTGCGGGCTAGGCTTAAGGCCGGGGCACAAGTGCGGGCTAGGCTTAAGGCCTGGGCACAAGTGCGGGCTAGGCTTAAGGCCTGAGCACAAGTGCGGGCTAGACTTAAGGCCTGGGCACAAGTGCGGGATAGACTTAAGGCCTGGGCACAAGTGCGGGATAGGCTTAAGGCCTGGGCACAAGTGCGGGCTAGGCTTAAGGCCTGGGCACAAGTGCGGGCTAGGCTTAAGGCCTAGGCACAAGTGCGGGCTAGGCTTAAGGCTTGGGCACAAGTGCGGGCTAGGCTTAAGGCCTGGGCACAAGTGCGGGCTAGGCTTAAGGCCAGAGCACAAGTGCGGGCTAGGCTTAAGGCCGGGGCACAAGTGCGGGCTAGGCTTAAGGCCGGGGCACAAGTACGGGCTAGGCTTAAGGCCGGGGCACAAGTGCGGGCTAGGCTTAAGGCCGGGGCACAAGTGCGGGCTAGGCTTAAGGCCGGGGCACAAGTGCGGGCTAGGCTTAAGGCCGGGGCACAAGTGCGGGCTAGGCTTAAGGCCGGGGCACAAGTGCGGGCTAGGCTTAAGGCCGGGGCACAAGTGCGGGCTAGGCTTAAGGCCGGGGCACAAGTGCGGGCTAGGCTTAAGGCCGGGGCACAAGTGCGGGCTAGGCTTAAGGCCGGGGCACAAGTGCGGGCTAGGCTTAAGGCCTGGGCACAAGTGCGGGCTAGGCTTAAGGCCTAGGCACAAGTGCGGGCTAGGCTTAAGGCTTGGGCACAAGTGCGGGCTAGGCTTAAGGCCTGGGCACAAGTGCGGGCTAGGCTTAAGGCCAGAGCACAAGTGCGGGCTAGGCTTAAGGCCGGGGCACAAGTGCGGGCTAGGCTTAAGGCCGGGGCACAAGTACGGGCTAGGCTTAAGGCCGGGGCACAAGTGCGGGCTAGGCTTAAGGCCGGGGCACAAGTGCGGGCTAGGCTTAAGGCCGGGGCACAAGTGCGGGCTAGGCTTAAGGCCGGGGCACAAGTGCGGGCTAGGCTTAAGGCCGGGGCACAAGTGCGGGCTAGGCTTAAGGCCGGGGCACAAGTGCGGGCTAGGCTTAAGGCCGGGGCACAAGTGCGGGCTAGGCTTAAGGCCGGGGCACAAGTGCGGGCTAGGCTTAAGGCCGGGGCACAAGTGCGGGCTAGGCTTAAGGCCGGGGCACAAGTGCGGGCTAGGCTTAAGGCCGGGGCACAAGTGCGGGCTAGGCTTAAGGCCGGGGCACAAGTGCGGGCTAGGCTTAAGGCCGGGGCACAAGTGCGGGCTAGGCTTAAGGCCGGGGCACAAGTGCGGGCTAGGCTTAAGGCCGGGGCACAAGTGCGGGCTAGGCTTAAGGCCGGGGCACAAGTGCGGGCTAGGCTTAAGGCCGGGGCACAAGTGCGGGCTAGGCTTAAGGCCGGGGCACAAGTGCGGGCTAGGCTTAAGGCCGGGGCACAAGTGCGGGCTAGGCTTAAGGCCGGGGCACAAGTGCGGGCTAGGCTTAAGGCCGGGGCACAAGTGCGGGCTAGGCTTAAGGCCGGGGCACAAGTGCAGGCTAGGCTTAAGGCCGGGGCACAAGTGCGGGCTAGGCTTAAGGCCGGGGCACAAGTGCGGGCTAGGCTTAAGGCCGGGGCACAATTGCGGGCTAGGCTTAAGGCCGGGGCACAAGTGCTGGCTAGGCTTAAGGCATACAGCCAACTCTTTGCACTTTTTGCATAAAGGGTTAGGCACCCATAGGGGTGAAGAGCTATCTTTCACCCCTCTACTCTGTACTTGGACATTTAGGACTAGATCCTTTGTTGTACAGTGCGGAGCCTCTCCATAACTCCATGCTCCAAGCGACCAGGCACTTCTTGTCTGTCCTCCGTAAATGGGTAATGCCTTCTTCACCAATTACAGTCGTGCATGCGCATTCAGACGGGACAAGAGCGAAGAGCGTAAAGCTGGCCCTATGTGCATAACCAACATGAAGCTGAAGACAAAAACAAACAAACAAGCATTCAAGGGGCTCAAAAGTGCGGGCTAGGCTTAAGGCCTGGGCACAAGTGCGGGCTAGGATTAAGGCCTGGGCACAAGTGCGGGCTGGGCTTAAGGCCTGGGCACAAGTGCGGGCTGGGCTTAAGGCCTGGGCACAAGTGCGGGCTGGGCTTAAGGCCTGGGCACAAGTGCGGGCTGGGCTTAAGGCCTGGGCACAAATGCGGGCTGGGCTTAAGGCCTGGGCACAAGTGCGGGCTGGGCTTAAGGCCTGGGCACAAGTGCGGGCTGGGCTTAAGGCCTGGGCACAAGTGCGGGATGGGCTTAAGGCCTGGGCACAAGTGCGGGATGGGCTTAAGGCCTGGGCACAAGTGCGGGCTCGGCTTAAGGCCTGGGCACAAGTGCGGGCTAGGCTTAAGGCCTGGGCACAAGTGCGGGCTAGGCTTAAGGCCTGGGCACAAGTGCGGGCTAGGCTTAAGGCCTGGGCACAAGTGCGGGCTAGGCTTAAGGCCTGGGCACAAGTGCGGGCTAGGCTTAAGGCCTGGGCACAAGTGCGGGCTAGGCTTAAGGCCGGGGCACAAGTGCGGGCTAGGCTTAAGGCCGGGGCACAAGTGCGGGCTAGGCTTAAGGCCGGGGCACAAGTGCGGGCTAGGCTTAAGGCCGGGCACAAGTGCGGGCTAGGCTTAAGGCCGGGGCACAAGTGCGGGCTAGGCTTAAGGCCGGGGCACAAGTGCGGGCTAGGCTTAAGGCCGGGGCACAAGTGCGGACTAGGCTTAAGGCCGGGGCACAAGTGCGGGCTAGGCTTAAGGCCGGGGCACAAGTGCGGGCTAGGCTTAAGGCCGGGGCACAAGTGCGGGCTAGGCTTAAGGCCGGGGCAAAATTGCGGGCTAGGTTTAAGGCCGGGGCACAATTGCGGGCTAGGCTTAAGGCCGGGGCACAAGTGCGGGCTAGGCTTAAGGCCTGGGCACAAGTGCGGGCTAGGCTTAAGGCCTGGGCACAAGTGCGGGCTAGGCTTAAGGCCTGGGCACTATTTCGGGCTAGGCTTAAGGCCTGGGCACAAGTGTGGGCTAGGCTTAAGGCCTGGGCACAAGTGCGGGCTAGGCTTAAGGCCGGGGCACAAGTGCGGGCTAGGCTTAAATCCGGGGCTCAAGTGCGGACTAGGCTTAAGGCCGGGGCACAAGTGCGGGCTAGGCTTAAGGCATGGGCACAAGTGCAGGCTAAGCTTAAGGCCTGGGCACAATTGCGGGCTAGGCTTAAGGCCTGGGCACAAGTGCGGGCTAGGCTTAAGGCCTGGGCACAAGTGCGGGCTAGGCTGAAGGCCGGGGCACAAGTGCGGGCTAGGCTTAAAGCTGGGGCACAAGTGCGGGCTAGGCTTAAGGCCGGGGCACAAGTGCGGGCTAGGCTTAAGGCCGGGGCACAAGTGCGGGCTAGGCTTAAGGCCGGGGCACAAGTGCGGGCTAGGCTTAAGGCCGGGGCACAAGTGCGGGCTAGGCTTAAGGCCGGGGCACAAGTGCGGCCTAGGCTTAAGGCCGGGGCACAAGTGCGGGCTAGGCTTAAGGCCGGGGCACAAGTGCGGGCTAGGCTTAAGGCCGGGGCACAAGTACGGGCTAGGCTTAAGGCCTGGGCACAAGTGCGTCTAGGCTTAAGGCCTGGGCACAAGTGCGGGCTAGGCTTAAGGCCTGGGCACAAGTGCGGGCTAGGCTTAAGGCCTGGGCACAAGTGCGGGCTAGGCTTAAGGCTTGGGCACAAGTGCGGGCTAGGCTTAAGGCCTGGGCACAAGTGCGGGCTAGGCTTAAGGCCTGGGCACAAGTGCGGGCTAGGCTTAAGGCCTGGGCACTATTTCGGGCTAGGCTTAAGGCCTGGGCACTATTTCGGGCTAGGCTTAAGGCCTGGGCACAAGTGCGGGCTAGACTTAAGGCCGGGGCACAAGTGCGGGCTAGGCTTAAGGCCAGGGCACAAGTGTGGGCTAGGCTTAAGGCCGGGGCACAAGTGCGGGCTAGGCTTAAGGCCTGGGCACAAGTGCGGGCTAGGCTTAAGGCCTGGGCACAAGTGCGGGCTAGGCTTAAGGCCTGGGCACAAGTGCAGTGCTGGCTAGGATCAAGGCAGGGGGCACAAGTGCTGGCTAGGCTTAAGGCATGGGCACAAGTGCTGGCTAGGCTTAAGGCATACAGCCAACTCTTTGCACTCTTTGCATAAAGGGTTAAGCACCCATAGGGGTGAAGAGCTAGCTTTCACCCCTCTACTCTGTACTTGGACATTTAGGACTAGATCCTTTGTTGTACAGTGCGGAGCCTCTCCATAACCCCATGCTCCAAGCGACCAGGCACTTCTTGTCTGTCCTCCGTAAATGGGTAATGCCTTCTTCACCAATTACAGTCGTGCATGCGCATTCAGATGGGACAAGAGCGAAGAGCGTAAAGCTGGCCCTATGTGCATAACCAACATGAAGCTGAAGACAAAAACAAACAAACAAGCATTCAAGGGGCTCAAAAGTGCGGGCTATGCTTAAGGCCTGGGCACAAGTGCGGGCTAGGCTTAAGGCCTGGGCACAAGTGCGGGCTAGGCTTAAGGCCTGGGCACAAGTGCGGGCTAGGCTTAAGGCCTGGGCACAAGTGCGGGCTAGGCTTAAGGCCTGGGCACAAGTGCGGGCTGGGCTTAAGGCCGGGGCACAAGTGCGGGCTGGGCTTAAGGCCTGGGCACAAGTGCGGGCTGGGCTTAAGGCCTGGGCACAAGTGCGGGCTGGGCTTAAGGCCTGGGCACAAGTGCGGGCTGGGCATAAGGCCTGGGCACAAGTGCGGGCTGGGCTTAAGGCCTGGGCACAAGTGCGGGCTGGGCTTAAGGCCTGGGCACAAGTGCGGGCTGGGCTTAAGGCCTGGGCACAAGTGCGGGCTGATCTTAAGGCCTGGGCACAAGTGCGGGCTGGGCTTAAGGCCTGGGCACAAGTGCGGGCTGGGCTTAAGGCCTGGGCACAAGTGCGGGCTAGGCTTAAGGCCTGGGCACAAGTGCGGGCTAGGCTTAAGGCCGGGGCACAAGTGCGGGCTAGGCTTAAGGCCGGGGCACAAGTGCGGGCTAGGCTTAAGGCCGGGGCACAAGTGCGGGCTAGGCTTAAGGCCGGGGCACAAGTGCGGGCTAGGCTTAGGGCCGGGGCACAAGTGCGGGCTAGGCTTAAGGCCGGGGCACAAGTGCGGGCTAGGCTTAAGGCCGGGGCACAAGTGCGGGCTAGGCTTAAGGCCGGGGCACAAGTGCGGGCTAGGCTTAAGGCCTGGGCACAAGTGCGGGCTAGGCTTAAGGCCGGGGCACAAGTGCGGGCTAGGCTTAAGGCCGGGGCACAAGTGCGGGCTAGGCTTAAGGCCGGGGCACAATTGCGGGCTAGGCTTAAGGCCGGGGCACAAGTGAGGGCTAGGCTTAAGGCCTGGGCACTATTTCGGGCTAGGCTTAAGGACTGGGCACAAGTGCGGGCTAGGCTTAAGGCCTGGGCACTATTTCAGGCTAGGCTTAAGGCCTGGGCACAAGTGCGGGCTAGGCTTAAGGCCTGGGCACAAGTGCGGGCTAGGCTTAAGGCCTGGGCACAAGTGCGGGCTAGGCTTAAGGCCTTGGCACAAGTGCGGGCTAGGCTTAAGGCCTGGGCACAAGTGCGGGCTAGGCTTAAGGCCTGGGCACAAGTGCGGGCTAGGCTTAAGGCCTGGGCACAAGTGCGGGCTAGGCTTAAGGCCGGGGCACAAGTGCGGGCTAGGCTTAAGGCCGGGGCACAAGTGCGGGCTAGGCTTAAGGCCTGGGCACAAGTGCGGGCTAGGCTTAAGGCCTGGGCACAAGTGCGGGCTAGGCTTAAAGCCTGGGCACAAGTGCGGGCTAGGCTTAAGGCCTGGGCACAAGTGCGGGCTAGGCTTAAGGCCTGGGCACAAGTGCGGGCTAGGCTTAAGGCCTGGGCACAAGTGCGGGCTAGGCTTAAGGCCTGGGCACAAGTGCGGGCTAGGCTTAAGGCCTGGGCACAAGTGCGGGCTAGGCTTAAGGCCTGGGCACAAGTGCGGGCTAGGCTTAAGGCCTGGGTAAAAGTGCAGTGCTGGCTAGGATCAAGGCAGGGGGCACTAGTGCTGGCTAGGCTTAAGGCATGGGCACAATTGCGAGCTAGGCTTAAGGCCTGGGCACAAGTGCGGGCTAGGCTTAAGGCCTGGGCACAAGTGCGGGCTAGGCTTAAGGCCTGGGCAAAAGTGTGGGCTAGGCTTAACGCCTGGGCACAAGTGCGGGCTAGGCTTAAAGCCGGGGCACAAGTGCGGGCTAGGCTTAAGGCCTGGGCACAAGTGCGGGCTAGGCTTAAGGCCTGGGCACAAGTGCGGGCTAGGCTTAAGGCCTGGGCACAAGTGCGGGCTAGGCTTAAGGCCTGGGCACAAGTGCGGGTTAGGCTTACGGCCTGGGCACAAGTGCGGGCTAGGCTTAAGGCCTGGGCACAAGTGCGGGCTAGGCTTAAGGCCTGGGCACAAGTGCTGGCTAGGCTTAAGGCCTGGGCACAAGTGCGGGCTAGGCTTAAAGCCGGGGCACAAGTGCGGGCTAGGCTTAAGGCCTGGGCACAAGTGCGGGCTAGGCTTAAGGCCTGGGCACAAGTGCGGGCTAGGCTTAAGGCCTGGGCACAAGTGCGGGTTAGGCTTAAGGCCTGGGCACAAGTGCGGGCTAGGCTTAAGGCCTGGGCACAAGTGCGGGCTAGGCTTAAGGCCTGGGCACAAGTGCTGGCTAGGCTTAAGGCCTGGGCACAAGTGCGGGCTAGGCTTAAGGCCTGGGCACAAGTGCGGGCTAGGCTTAAGGCCGGGGCACAAGTGCGGGCTAGGCTTAAGGCCGGGGCACAAGTGCGGGCTAGGCTTAAGGCCGGGGCACAAGTGCGGGCTAGGCTTAAGGCCGGGGCACAAGTGCGGGCTAGGCTTAAGGCCTGGGCACAAGTGCTGGCTAGGCTTAAGGCCTGGGCACAAGTGCGGGCTAGGCTTAAGGCCTGGGCACAAGTGCGGGCTAGGCTTAAGGCCGGGGCACAAGTGCGGGCTAGGCTTAAGGCCGGGGCACAAGTGCGGGCTAGGCTTAAGGCCGGGGCACAAGTGCGGGCTAGGCTTAAGGACGGGGCACAAGTGCGGGCTAGGCTTAAGGCCTGGGCACAAGTGCGGGCTAGGCTTAAGGCCTGGGCACAAGTGCGAGCTAGGCTTAAGGCCTGGGCACAAGTGCAGTGCTGGCTAGGCTTAAGGCATGGGCACAAGTGCTGGCTAGGCTTAAGGCATACAGCTAACTCTTTGCACTCTTTGCATAAAGGGTTAGGCACCCATAGGGGTGAAGAGCTAGCTTTCACCCCTCTACTCTGTACTTGGACATTTAGGACTAGATCCTTTGTTGTACAGTGCGGAGCCTCTCCATAACCCCATGCTCCAAGCGACCAGGCACTTCTTGTCTGTCCTCCGTAAATGGGTAATGCCTTCTTCCCCAATTACAGTCGTGCATGCGCATTCAGACGGGACAAGAGCGAAGAGCGTAAAGCTGGCCCTGTGCATAACCAACATGAAGCTGAAGACAAAAACAAACAAACAAGCATTCAAGGGGCTCGAAAGTGCGGGCTAGGCTTAAGGCCTGGGCACAAGTGCGGGCTAGGCTTAAGGCCTGGGCACAAGTGCGGGCTAGGCTTAAGGCCTGGGCACAAGTGCGGGCTAGGCTTAAGGCCTGGGCACAAGTGCGGGCTAGGCTTAACGCCTGGGCACAAGTGCGGGCTAGGCTTAAGGCCTGGGCACAAGTGCGGGCTAGGCTTAAGGCCGGGGCACAAGTGCGGGCTAGGCTTAAGGCCGGGGCACAAGTGCGGGCTAGGCTTAAGGCCTGGGCACAAGTGCGGGCTAGGCTTAAGGCCGGGGCACAAGTGCGGGCAAGGCTTAAGGCCTGGGCACAAGTGCGGGCTAGGCTTAAGGCCGGGGCACAAGTGCGGGCAAGGCTTAAGGCCGGGGCACAAGTGCGGGCTAGGCTTAAGGCCGGGGCACAAGTGCGGGCTAGGCTTAAGGCCTGGGCACAAGTGCGGGCTAGGCTTAAGGCCTGGGCACAAGTGCGGGCTAGGCTTAAGGCCTGGGCACAAGTGCGGGCTAGGCTTAAGGCCTGGGCACAAGTGCGGGCTAGGCGTAAGGCCTGGGCACAAGTGCAGTGCTGGCTAGGATCAAGGCAGGGGGCACAAGTGCTGGCTAGGCTTAAGGCATGGGCACAAGTGCTGGCTAGGCTTAAGGCATACAGCTAACTCTTTGCACTCTTTGCATAAAGGGTTAGGCACCCATAGGGGTGAAGAGCTAGCTTTCACCCCTCTACTCTGTACTTGGACATTTAGGACTAGATCCTTTGTTGTACAGTGCGGAGCCTCTCCATAACCCCATGCTCCAAGCGACCAGGCACTTCTTGTCTGTCCTCCGTAAATGGGTAATGCCTTCTTCCCCAATTACAGTCGTGCATGCGCATTCAGACGGGACAAGAGCGAAGAGCGTAAAGCTGGCCCTATGTGCATAACCAACATGAAGCTGAAGACAAAAACAAACAAACAAGCATTCAAGGGGCTCAAAAGTGCGGGCTAGGCTTAAGGCCTGGGCACAAGTGTGGGCTAGGCTTAAGGCCTGGGCACAAGTGCGGGCTAGGCTTAAGGCCGGGGCACAAGTGCGGGCTAGGCTTAAGGCCGGGGCACAAGTGCGGGCTAGGCTTAAGGCCGGGGCACAAGTGCGGGCTAGGCTTAAGGCCGGGGCACAAGTGCGGGCTGGGCTTAAGGCCTGGGCACAAGTGCGGGCTGGGCTTAAGCCCGGGGCACAAGTGCGGGCTGTGCTTAAGGCCGGGGCACAAGTGCGGGCTGGGCTTAAGGCCGGGGCACAAGTGCGGGCTGGGCTTAAGGCCGGGGCACAAGTGCGGGCTGGGCTTAAGGCCGGGGCACAAGTGCGGGCTAGGCTTAAGGCCGGGGCACAAGTGCGGGCTAGGCTTAAGGCCGGGGCACAAGTGCGGGCTAGGCTTAAGGCCGGTGCACAAGTGCGGGCTAGGCTTAAGGCCGAGCACAAGTGCGGGCTAGGCTTAAGGCCTGGGCACAAGTGCGGGCTAGGCTTAAGGCCTGGGCACAAGTGCGGGCTAGGCTTAAGGCCTGGGAACAAGTGCGGGCTAGGCTTAAGGCCTGGGCACAAGTGCGGGCTAGGCTTAAGGCCGGGGCACAAGTGCGGGCTAGGTTTAAGGCCGGGGCACAAGTGCGGGCTAGGTTTAAGGCCGGGGCACAAGTGCGGGCTAGGTTTAAGGCCGGGGCACAAGTGCGGGCTAGGCTTAAGGCCTGGGCACAAGTGCGGGCTAGGCTTAAGGCCTGGGCACAAGTGCGGGCTAGGCTTAAGGCCGGGGCACAAGTGCGGGCTAGGCTTAAGGCCGAAGCACAAGTGCGGGCTAGGCTTAAGGCCTGGGCACAAGTGCGGGCTAGGCTTAAGGCCTGGGCACAAGTGCGGGCTAGGCTTAAGGCCTGAGCACAAGTGCGGGCTAGGCTTAAGGCCTGGGCACAAGTGCGGGATAGGCTTAAGGCCTGGGCACAAGTGCGGGCTAGGCTTAAGGCCTGGGCACAAGTGCGGGCTAGGCTTAAGGCCGGGGCACAAGTGCGGGCTAGGCTTAAGGCCGAAGCACAAGTGCGGGCTAGGCTTAAGGCCTGGGCACAAGTGCGGGCTAGGCTTAAGGCCGGGGCACAAGTGCGGGCTAGGCTTAAGGCCTGGGCACAAGTGCGGGCTAGGCTTAAGGCCTGAGCACAAGTGCGGGCTAGACTTAAGGCCTGGGCACAAGTGCGGGATAGACTTAAGGCCTGGGCACAAGTGCGGGATAGGCTTAAGGCCTGGGCACAAGTGCGGGCTAGGCTTAAGGCCTGGGCACAAGTGCGGGCTAGGCTTAAGGCCTAGGCACAAGTGCGGGCTAGGCTTAAGGCTTGGGCACAAGTGCGGGCTAGGCTTAAGGCCTGGGCACAAGTGCGGGCTAGGCTTAAGGCCAGAGCACAAGTGCGGGCTAGGCTTAAGGCCGGGGCACAAGTGCGGGCTAGGCTTAAGGCCGGGGCACAAGTACGGGCTAGGCTTAAGGCCGGGGCACAAGTGCGGGCTAGGCTTAAGGCCGGGGCACAAGTGCGGGCTAGGCTTAAGGCCGGGGCACAAGTGCGGGCTAGGCTTAAGGCCGGGGCACAAGTGCGGGCTAGGCTTAAGGCCGGGGCACAAGTGCGGGCTAGGCTTAAGGCCGGGGCACAAGTGCGGGCTAGGCTTAAGGCCGGGGCACAAGTGCGGGCTAGGCTTAAGGCCGGGGCACAAGTGCGGGCTAGGCTTAAGGCCGGGGCACAAGTGCGGGCTAGGCTTAAGGCCGGGGCACAAGTGCGGGCTAGGCTTAAGGCCGGGGCACAAGTGCGGGCTAGGCTTAAGGCCGGGGCACAAGTGCGGGCTAGGCTTAAGGCCGGGGCACAAGTGCGGGCTAGGCTTAAGGCCGGGGCACAAGTGCGGGCTAGGCTTAAGGCCGGGGCACAAGTGCGGGCTAGGCTTAAGGCCGGGGCACAAGTGCGGGCTAGGCTTAAGGCCGGGGCACAAGTGCGGGCTAGGCTTAAGGCCGGGGCACAAGTGCGGGCTAGGCTTAAGGCCGGGGCACAAGTGCGGGCTAGGCTTAAGGCCGGGGCACAAGTGCGGGCTAGGCTTAAGGCCGGGGCACAAGTGCAGGCTAGGCTTAAGGCCGGGGCACAAGTGCGGGCTAGGCTTAAGGCCGGGGCACAAGTGCGGGCTAGGCTTAAGGCCGGGGCACAATTGCGGGCTAGGCTTAAGGCCGGGGCACAAGTGCTGGCTAGGCTTAAGGCATACAGCCAACTCTTTGCACTTTTTGCATAAAGGGTTAGGCACCCATAGGGGTGAAGAGCTATCTTTCACCCCTCTACTCTGTACTTGGACATTTAGGACTAGATCCTTTGTTGTACAGTGCGGAGCCTCTCCATAACTCCATGCTCCAAGCGACCAGGCACTTCTTGTCTGTCCTCCGTAAATGGGTAATGCCTTCTTCACCAATTACAGTCGTGCATGCGCATTCAGACGGGACAAGAGCGAAGAGCGTAAAGCTGGCCCTATGTGCATAACCAACATGAAGCTGAAGACAAAAACAAACAAACAAGCATTCAAGGGGCTCAAAAGTGCGGGCTAGGCTTAAGGCCTGGGCACAAGTGCGGGCTAGGATTAAGGCCTGGGCACAAGTGCGGGCTGGGCTTAAGGCCTGGGCACAAGTGCGGGCTGGGCTTAAGGCCTGGGCACAAGTGCGGGCTGGGCTTAAGGCCTGGGCACAAGTGCGGGCTGGGCTTAAGGCCTGGGCACAAATGCGGGCTGGGCTTAAGGCCTGGGCACAAGTGCGGGCTGGGCTTAAGGCCTGGGCACAAGTGCGGGCTGGGCTTAAGGCCTGGGCACAAGTGCGGGATGGGCTTAAGGCCTGGGCACAAGTGCGGGATGGGCTTAAGGCCTGGGCACAAGTGCGGGCTAGGCTTAAGGCCTGGGCACAAGTGCGGGCTAGGCTTAAGGCCTGGGCACAAGTGCGGGCTAGGCTTAAGGCCTGGGCACAAGTGCGGGCTAGGCTTAAGGCCTGGGCACAAGTGCGGGCTAGGCTTAAGGCCTGGGCACAAGTGCGGGCTAGGCTTAAGGCCTGGGCACAAGTGCGGGCTAGGCTTAAGGCCGGGGCACAAGTGCGGGCTAGGCTTAAGGCCGGGGCACAAGTGCGGGCTAGGCTTAAGGCCGGGGCACAAGTGCGGGCTAGGCTTAAGGCCGGGCACAAGTGCGGGCTAGGCTTAAGGCCGGGGCACAAGTGCGGGCTAGGCTTAAGGCCGGGGCACAAGTGCGGGCTAGGCTTAAGGCCGGGGCACAAGTGCGGACTAGGCTTAAGGCCGGGGCACAAGTGCGGGCTAGGCTTAAGGCCGGGGCACAAGTGCGGGCTAGGCTTAAGGCCGGGGCACAAGTGCGGGCTAGGCTTAAGGCCGGGGCAAAATTGCGGGCTAGGTTTAAGGCCGGGGCACAATTGCGGGCTAGGCTTAAGGCCGGGGCACAAGTGCGGGCTAGGCTTAAGGCCTGGGCACAAGTGCGGGCTAGGCTTAAGGCCTGGGCACAAGTGCGGGCTAGGCTTAAGGCCTGGGCACTATTTCGGGCTAGGCTTAAGGCCTGGGCACAAGTGTGGGCTAGGCTTAAGGCCTGGGCACAAGTGCGGGCTAGGCTTAAGGCCGGGGCACAAGTGCGGGCTAGGCTTAAATCCGGGGCTCAAGTGCGGGCTAGGCTTAAGGCCGGGGCACAAGTGCGGGCTAGGCTTAAGGCATGGGCACAAGTGCAGGCTAAGCTTAAGGCCTGGGCACAATTGCGGGCTAGGCTTAAGGCCTGGGCACAAGTGCGGGCTAGGCTTAAGGCCTGGGCACAAGTGCGGGCTAGGCTGAAGGCCGGGGCACAAGTGCGGGCTAGGCTTAAAGCTGGGGCACAAGTGCGGGCTAGGCTTAAGGCCGGGGCACAAGTGCGGGCTAGGCTTAAGGCCGGGGCACAAGTGTGGGCTAGGCTTAAGGCCGGGGCACAAGTGCGGGCTAGGCTTAAGGCCGGGGCACAAGTGCGGGCTAGGCTTAAGGCCGGGGCACAAGTGCGGCCTAGGCTTAAGGCCGGGGCACAAGTGCGGGCTAGGCTTAAGGCCGGGGCACAAGTGCGGGCTAGGCTTAAGGCCGGGGCACAAGTACGGGCTAGGCTTAAGGCCTGGGCACAAGTGCGTCTAGGCTTAAGGCCTGGGCACAAGTGCGGGCTAGGCTTAAGGCCTGGGCACAAGTGCGGGCTAGGCTTAAGGCTTGGGCACAAGTGCGGGCTAGGCTTAAGGCCTGGGCACAAGTGCGGGCTAGGCTTAAGGCCTGGGCACAAGTGCGGGCTAGGCTTAAGGCCTGGGCACTATTTCGGGCTAGGCTTAAGGCCTGGGCACTATTTCGGGCTAGGCTTAAGGCCTGGGCACAAGTGCGGGCTAGACTTAAGGCCGGGGCACAAGTGCGGGCTAGGCTTAAGGCCAGGGCACAAGTGTGGGCTAGGCTTAAGGCCGGGGCACAAGTGCGGGCTAGGCTTAAGGCCTGGGCACAAGTGCGGGCTAGGCTTAAGGCCTGGGCACAAGTGCGGGCTAGGCTTAAGGCCTGGGCACAAGTGCAGTGCTGGCTAGGATCAAGGCAGGGGGCACAAGTGCTGGCTAGGCTTAAGGCATGGGCACAAGTGCTGGCTAGGCTTAAGGCATACAGCCAACTCTTTGCACTCTTTGCATAAAGGGTTAAGCACCCATAGGGGTGAAGAGCTAGCTTTCACCCCTCTACTCTGTACTTGGACATTTAGGACTAGATCCTTTGTTGTACAGTGCGGAGCCTCTCCATAACCCCATGCTCCAAGCGACCAGGCACTTCTTGTCTGTCCTCCGTAAATGGGTAATGCCTTCTTCACCAATTACAGTCGTGCATGCGCATTCAGATGGGACAAGAGCGAAGAGCGTAAAGCTGGCCCTATGTGCATAACCAACATGAAGCTGAAGACAAAAACAAACAAACAAGCATTCAAGGGGCTCAAAAGTGCGGGCTATGCTTAAGGCCTGGGCACAAGTGCGGGCTAGGCTTAAGGCCTGGGCACAAGTGCGGGCTAGGCTTAAGGCCTGGGCACAAGTGCGGGCTAGGCTTAAGGCCTGGGCACAAGTGCGGGCTAGGCTTAAGGCCTGGGCACAAGTGCGGGCTGGGCTTAAGGCCGGGGCACAAGTGCGGGCTGGGCTTAAGGCCTGGGCACAAGTGCGGGCTGGGCTTAAGGCCTGGGCACAAGTGCGGGCTGGGCATAAGGCCTGGGCACAAGTGCGGGCTGGGCTTAAGGCCTGGGCACAAGTGCGGGCTGGGCTTAAGGCCTGGGCACAAGTGCGGGCTGATCTTAAGGCCTGGGCACAAGTGCGGGCTGGGCTTAAGGCCTGGGCACAAGTGCGGGCTGGGCTTAAGGCCTGGGCACAAGTGCGGGCTAGGCTTAAGGCCTGGGCACAAGTGCGGGCTAGGCTTAAGGCCGGGGCACAAGTGCGGGCTAGGCTTAAGGCCGGGGCACAAGTGCGGGCTAGGCTTAAGGCCGGGGCACAAGTGCGGGCTAGGCTTAAGGCCGGGGCACAAGTGCGGGCTAGGCTTAGGGCCGGGGCACAAGTGCGGGCTAGGCTTAAGGCCGGGGCACAAGTGCGGGCTAGGCTTAAGGCCGGGGCACAAGTGCGGGCTAGGCTTAAGGCCGGGGCACAAGTGCGGGCTAGGCTTAAGGCCTGGGCACAAGTGCGGGCTAGGCTTAAGGCCGGGGCACAAGTGCGGGCTAGGCTTAAGGCCGGGGCACAAGTGCGGGCTAGGCTTAAGGCCGGGGCACAATTGCGGGCTAGGCTTAAGGCCGGGGCACAAGTGAGGGCTAGGCTTAAGGCCTGGGCACTATTTCGGGCTAGGCTTAAGGACTGGGCACAAGTGCGGGCTAGGCTTAAGACCTGGGCACTATTTCAGGCTAGGCTTAAGGCCTGGGCACAAGTGCGGGCTAGGCTTAAGGCCTGGGCACAAGTGCGGGCTAGGCTTAAGGCCTGGGCACAAGTGCGGGCTAGGCTTAAGGCCTTGGCACAAGTGCGGGCTAGGCTTAAGGCCTGGGCACAAGTGCGGGCTAGGCTTAAGGCCTGGGCACAAGTGCGGGCTAGGCTTAAGGCCTGGGCACAAGTGCGGGCTAGGCTTAAGGCCGGGGCACAAGTGCGGGCTAGGCTTAAGGCCGGGGCACAAGTGCGGGCTAGGCTTAAGGCCTGGGCACAAGTGCGGGCTAGGCTTAAGGCCTGGGCACAAGTGCGGGCTAGGCTTAAAGCCTGGGCACAAGTGCGGGCTAGGCTTAAGGCCTGGGCACAAGTGCGGGCTAGGCTTAAGGCCTGGGCACAAGTGCGGGCTAGGCTTAAGGCCTGGGCACAAGTGCGGGCTAGGCTTAAGGCCTGGGCACAAGTGCGGGCTAGGCTTAAGGCCTGGGCACAAGTGCGGGCTAGGCTTAATGCCTGGGCACAAGTGCGGGCTAGGCTTAAGGCCTGGGTAAAAGTGCAGTGCTGGCTAGGATCAAGGCAGGGGGCACTAGTGCTGGCTAGGCTTAAGGCATGGGCACAATTGCGAGCTAGGCTTAAGGCCTGGGCACAAGTGCGGGCTAGGCTTAAGGCCTGGGCACAAGTGCGGGCTAGGCTTAAGGCCTGGGCAAAAGTGTGGGCTAGGCTTAACGCCTGGGCACAAGTGCGGGCTAGGCTTAAAGCCGGGGCACAAGTGCGGGCTAGGCTTAAGGCCTGGGCACAAGTGCGGGCTAGGCTTAAGGCCTGGGCACAAGTGCGGGCTAGGCTTAAGGCCTGGGCACAAGTGCGGGCTAGGCTTAAGGCCTGGGCACAAGTGCGGGTTAGGCTTACGGCCTGGGCACAAGTGCGGGCTAGGCTTAAGGCCTGGGCACAAGTGCGGGCTAGGCTTAAGGCCTGGGCACAAGTGCTGGCTAGGCTTAAGGCCTGGGCACAAGTGCGGGCTAGGCTTAAAGCCGGGGCACAAGTGCGGGCTAGGCTTAAGGCCTGGGCACAAGTGCGGGCTAGGCTTAAGGCCTGGGCACAAGTGCGGGCTAGGCTTAAGGCCTGGGCACAAGTGCGGGTTAGGCTTAAGGCCTGGGCACAAGTGCGGGCTAGGCTTAAGGCCTGGGCACAAGTGCGGGCTAGGCTTAAGGCCTGGGCACAAGTGCTGGCTAGGCTTAAGGCCTGGGCACAAGTGCGGGCTAGGCTTAAGGCCTGGGCACAAGTGCGGGCTAGGCTTAAGGCCGGGGCACAAGTGCGGGCTAGGCTTAAGGCCGGGGCACAAGTGCGGGCTAGGCTTAAGGCCGGGGCACAAGTGCGGGCTAGGCTTAAGGCCGGGGCACAAGTGCGGGCTAGGCTTAAGGCCTGGGCACAAGTGCTGGCTAGGCTTAAGGCCTGGGCACAAGTGCGGGCTAGGCTTAAGGCCTGGGCACAAGTGCGGGCTAGGCTTAAGGCCGGGGCACAAGTGCGGGCTAGGCTTAAGGCCGGGGCACAAGTGCGGGCTAGGCTTAAGGCCGGGGCACAAGTGCGGGCTAGGCTTAAGGCCGGGGCACAAGTGCGGGCTAGGCTTAAGGCCTGGGCACAAGTGCGGGCTAGGCTTAAGGCCTGGGCACAAGTGCGGGCTAGGCTTAAGGCCTGGGCACAAGTGCAGTGCTGGCTAGGCTTAAGGCATGGGCACAAGTGCTGGCTAGGCTTAAGGCATACAGCTAACTCTTTGCACTCTTTGCATAAAGGGTTAGGCACCCATAGGGGTGAAGAGCTAGCTTTCACCCCTCTACTCTGTACTTGGACATTTAGGACTAGATCCTTTGTTGTACAGTGCGGAGCCTCTCCATAACCCCATGCTCCAAGCGACCAGGCACTTCTTGTCTGTCCTCCGTAAATGGGTAATGCCTTCTTCCCCAATTACAGTCGTGCATGCGCATTCAGACGGGACAAGAGCGAAGAGCGTAAAGCTGGCCCTGTGCATAACCAACATGAAGCTGAAGACAAAAACAAACAAACAAGCATTCAAGGGGCTCGAAAGTGCGGGCTAGGCTTAAGGCCTGGGCACAAGTGCGGGCTAGGCTTAAGGCCTGGGCACAAGTGCGGGCTAGGCTTAAGGCCTGGGCACAAGTGCGGGCTAGGCTTAATGCCTGGGCACAAGTGCGGGCTAGGCTTAACGCCTGGGCACAAGTGCGGGCTAGGCTTAAGGCCTGGGCACAAGTGCTGGCTAGGCTTAAGGCCGGGGCACAAGTGCGGGCTAGGCTTAAGGCCGGGGCACAAGTGCGGGCTAGGCTTAAGGCCGGGGCACAAGTGCGGACTAGGCTTAAGGCCGGGGCACAAGTGCGGGCTAGGCTTAAGGCCGGGGCACAAGTGCGGGCTAGGCTTAAGGCCGGGGCACAAGTGCGGGCTAGGCTTAAGGCCGGGGCAAAATTGCGGGCTAGGTTTAAGGCCGGGGCACAATTGCGGGCTAGGCTTAAGGCCGGGGCACAAGTGCGGGCTAGGCTTAAGGCCTGGGCACAAGTGCGGGCTAGGCTTAAGGCCTGGGCACAAGTGCGGGCTAGGCTTAAGGCCTGGGCACTATTTCGGGCTAGGCTTAAGGCCTGGGCACAAGTGCGGGCTAGGCTTAAGGCCTGGGCACAAGTGCGGGCTAGGCTTAAGGCCGGGGCACAAGTGCGGGCTAGGCTTAAATCCGGGGCTCAAGTGCGGGCTAGGCTTAAGGCCGGGGCACAAGTGCGGGCTAGGCTTAAGGCATGGGCACAAGTGCAGGCTAAGCTTAAGGCCTGGGCACAATTGCGGGCTAGGCTTAAGGCCTGGGCACAAGTGCGGGCTAGGCTTAAGGCCTGGGCACAAGTGCGGGCTAGGCTGAAGGCCGGGGCACAAGTGCGGGCTAGGCTTAAAGCTGGGGCACAAGTGCGGGCTAGGCTTAAGGCCGGGGCACAAGTGCGGGCTAGGCTTAAGGCCGGGGCACAAGTGCGGGCTAGGCTTAAGGCCGGGGCACAAGTGCGGGCTAGGCTTAAGGCCGGGGCACAAGTGCGGGCTAGGCTTAAGGCCGGGGCACAAGTGCGGCCTAGGCTTAAGGCCGGGGCACAAGTGCGGGCTAGGCTTAAGGCCGGGGCACAAGTGCGGGCTAGGCTTAAGGCCGGGGCACAAGTACGGGCTAGGCTTAAGGCCTGGGCACAAGTGCGTCTAGGCTTAAGGCCTGGGCACAAGTGCGGGCTAGGCTTAAGGCCTGGGCACAAGTGCGGGCTAGGCTTAAGGCTTGGGCACAAGTGCGGGCTAGGCTTAAGGCCGGGGCACAAGTGCGGGCTAGGCTTAAGGCCTGGGCACAAGTGCGGGCTAGGCTTAAGGCCTGGGCACTATTTCGGGCTAGGCTTAAGGCCTGGGCACTATTTCGGGCTAGGCTTAAGGCCTGGGCACAAGTGCGGGCTAGACTTAAGGCCGGGGCACAAGTGCGGGCTAGGCTTAAGGCCAGGGCACAAGTGTGGGCTAGGCTTAAGGCCGGGGCACAAGTGCGGGCTAGGCTTAAGGCCTGGGCACAAGTGCGGGCTAGGCTTAAGGCCTGGGCACAAGTGCGGGCTAGGCTTAAGGCCTGGGCACAAGTGCAGTGCTGGCTAGGATCAAGGCAGGGGGCACAAGTGCTGGCTAGGCTTAAGGCATGGGCACAAGTGCTGGCTAGGCTTAAGGCATACAGCCAACTCTTTGCACTCTTTGCATAAAGGGTTAAGCACCCATAGGGGTGAAGAGCTAGCTTTCACCCCTCTACTCTGTACTTGGACATTTAGGACTAGATCCTTTGTTGTACAGTGCGGAGCCTCTCCATAACCCCATGCTCCAAGCGACCAGGCACTTCTTGTCTGTCCTCCGTAAATGGGTAATGCCTTCTTCACCAATTACAGTCGTGCATGCGCATTCAGATGGGACAAGAGCGAAGAGCGTAAAGCTGGCCCTATGTGCATAACCAACATGAAGCTGAAGACAAAAACAAACAAACAAGCATTCAAGGGGCTCAAAAGTGCGGGCTATGCTTAAGGCCTGGGCACAAGTGCGGGCTAGGCTTAAGGCCTGGGCACAAGTGCGGGCTAGGCTTAAGGCCTGGGCACAAGTGCGGGCTAGGCTTAAGGCCTGGGCACAAGTGCGGGCTAGGCTTAAGGCCTGGGCACAAGTGCGGGCTGGGCTTAAGGCCGGGGCACAAGTGCGGGCTGGGCTTAAGGCCTGGGCACAAGTGCGGGCTGGGCTTAAGGCCTGGGCACAAGTGCGGGCTGGGCATAAGGCCTGGGCACAAGTGCGGGCTGGGCTTAAGGCCTGGGCACAAGTGCGGGCTGGGCTTAAGGCCTGGGCACAAGTGCGGGCTGATCTTAAGGCCTGGGCACAAGTGCGGGCTGGGCTTAAGGCCTGGGCACAAGTGCGGGCTGGGCTTAAGGCCTGGGCACAAGTGCGGGCTGGGCTTAAGGCCTGGGCACAAGTGCGGGCTAGGCTTAAGGCCGGGGCACAAGTGCGGGCTAGGCTTAAGGCCGGGGCACAAGTGCAGGCTAGGCTTAAGGCCGGGGCACAAGTGCGGGCTAGGCTTAAGGCCGGGGCACAAGTGCGGGCTAGGCTTAAGGCCGGGGCACAAGTGCGGGCTAGGCTTAGGGCCGGGGCACAAGTGCGGGCTAGGCTTAAGGCCGGGGCACAAGTGCGGGCTAGGCTTAAGGCCGGGGCACAAGTGCGGGCTAGGCTTAAGGCCGGGGCACAAGTGCGGGCTAGGCTTAAGGCCTGGGCACAAGTGCGGGCTAGGCTTAAGGCCGGGGCACAAGTGCGGGCTAGGCTTAAGGCCGGGGCACAAGTGCGGGCTAGGCTTAAGGCCGGGGCACAATTGCGGGCTAGGCTTAAGGCCGGGGCACAAGTGAGGGCTAGGCTTAAGGCCTGGGCACTATTTCGGGCTAGGCTTAAGGACTGGGCACAAGTGCGGGCTAGGCTTAAGGCCTGGGCACTATTTCAGGCTAGGCTTAAGGCCTGGGCACAAGTGCGGGCTAGGCTTAAGGCCTGGGCACAAGTGCGGGCTAGGCTTAAGGCCTGGGCACAAGTGCGGGCTAGGCTTAAGGCCTTGGCACAAGTGCGGGCTAGGCTTAAGGCCTGGGCACAAGTGCGGGCTAGGCTTAAGGCCTGGGCACAAGTGCGGGCTAGGCTTAAGGCCTGGGCACAAGTGCGGGCTAGGCTTAAGGCCGGGGCACAAGTGCGGGCTAGGCTTAAGGCCGGGGCACAAGTGCGGGCTAGGCTTAAGGCCTGGGCACAAGTGCGGGCTAGGCTTAAGGCCTGGGCACAAGTGCGGGCTAGGCTTAAAGCCTGGGCACAAGTGCGGGCTAGGCTTAAGGCCTGGGCACAAGTGCGGGCTAGGCTTAAGGCCTGGGCACAAGTGCGGGCTAGGCTTAAGGCCTGGGCACAAGTGCGGGCTAGGCTTAAGGCCTGGGCACAAGTGCGGGCTAGGCTTAAGGCCTGGGCACAAGTGCGGGCTAGGCTTAATGCCTGGGCACAAGTGCGGGCTAGGCTTAAGGCCTGGGTAAAAGTGCAGTGCTGGCTAGGATCAAGGCAGGGGGCACTAGTGCTGGCTAGGCTTAAGGCATGGGCACAATTGCGAGCTAGGCTTAAGGCCTGGGCACAAGTGCGGGCTAGGCTTAAGGCCTGGGCACAAGTGCGGGCTAGGCTTAAGGCCTGGGCAAAAGTGTGGGCTAGGCTTAACGCCTGGGCACAAGTGCGGGCTAGGCTTAAAGCCGGGGCACAAGTGCGGGCTAGGCTTAAGGCCTGGGCACAAGTGCGGGCTAGGCTTAAGGCCTGGGCACAAGTGCGGGCTAGGCTTAAGGCCTGGGCACAAGTGCGGGCTAGGCTTAAGGCCTGGGCACAAGTGCGGGTTAGGCTTACGGCCTGGGCACAAGTGCGGGCTAGGCTTAAGGCCTGGGCACAAGTGCGGGCTAGGCTTAAGGCCTGGGCACAAGTGCTGGCTAGGCTTAAGGCCTGGGCACAAGTGCGGGCTAGGCTTAAAGCCGGGGCACAAGTGCGGGCTAGGCTTAAGGCCTGGGCACAAGTGCGGGCTAGGCTTAAGGCCTGGGCACAAGTGCGGGCTAGGCTTAAGGCCTGGGCACAAGTGCGGGTTAGGCTTAAGGCCTGGGCACAAGTGCGGGCTAGGCTTAAGGCCTGGGCACAAGTGCGGGCTAGGCTTAAGGTCTGGGCACAAGTGCTGGCTAGGCTTAAGGCCTGGGCACAAGTGCGGGCTAGGCTTAAGGCCTGGGCACAAGTGCGGGCTAGGCTTAAGGCCGGGGCACAAGTGCGGGCTAGGCTTAAGGCCGGGGCACAAGTGCGGGCTAGGCTTAAGGCCGGGGCACAAGTGCGGGCTAGGCTTAAGGCCGGGGCACAAGTGCGGGCTAGGCTTAAGGCCTGGGCACAAGTGCTGGCTAGGCTTAAGGCCTGGGCACAAGTGCGGGCTAGGCTTAAGGCCTGGGCACAAGTGCGGGCTAGGCTTAAGGCCGGGGCACAAGTGCGGGCTAGGCTTAAGGCCGGGGCACAAGTGCGGGCTAGGCTTAAGGCCGGGGCACAAGTGCGGGCTAGGCTTAAGGCCGGGGCACAAGTGCGGGCTAGGCTTAAGGCCTGGGCACAAGTGCGGGCTAGGCTTAAGGCCTGGGCACAAGTGCGGGCTAGGCTTAAGGCCTGGGCACAAGTGCAGTGCTGGCTAGGCTTAAGGCATGGGCACAAGTGCTGGCTAGGCTTAAGGCATACAGCTAACTCTTTGCACTCTTTGCATAAAGGGTTAGGCACCCATAGGGGTGAAGAGCTAGCTTTCACCCCTCTACTCTGTACTTGGACATTTAGGACTAGATCCTTTGTTGTACAGTGCGGAGCCTCTCCATAACCCCATGCTCCAAGCGACCAGGCACTTCTTGTCTGTCCTCCGTAAATGGGTAATGCCTTCTTCCCCAATTACAGTCGTGCATGCGCATTCAGACGGGACAAGAGCGAAGAGCGTAAAGCTGGCCCTGTGCATAACCAACATGAAGCTGAAGACAAAAACAAACAAACAAGCATTCAAGGGGCTCGAAAGTGCGGGCTAGGCTTAAGGCCTGGGCACAAGTGCGGGCTAGGCTTAAGGCCTGGGCACAAGTGCGGGCTAGGCTTAAGGCCTGGGCACAAGTGCGGGCTAGGCTTAAGGCCTGGGCACAAGTGCGGGCTAGGCTTAACGCCTGGGCACAAGTGCGGGCTAGGCTTAAGGCCTGGGCACAAGTGCTGGCTAGGCTTAAGGCCGGGGCACAAGTGCGGGCTAGGCTTAAGGCCGGGGCACAAGTGCGGGCTAGGCTTAAGGCCTGGGCACAAGTGCGGGCTAGGCTTAAGGCCGGGGCACAAGTGCGGGCAAGGCTTAAGGCCGGGGCACAAGTGCGGGCTAGGCTTAAGGCCGGGGCACAAGTGCGGGCTAGGCTTAAGGCCAGGGCACAAGTGCGGGCTAGGCTTAAGGCCGGGGCACAAGTACGGGCAAGGCTTAAGGCCGGGGCACAAGTGCGGGCTAGGCTTAAGGCCGGGAAACAAGTGCGGGCTAGGCTTAAGGCCGGGGCACAAGTGAGGGCTAGGCTTAAGACTGGGGCACAAGTGCGGGCTAGGCTTAAGGCCTGGGCACAAGTGCGGGCTAGGCTTAAGGCCTGGGCACAAGTGCGGGCTAGGCTTAAGGCCTGGGCACAAGTGCGGGCTACGCTTAAGGCCTGGGCACAAGTGCGGGCTAGGCTTAAGGCCTGGGCACAAGTGCGGGCTAGGCTTAAGGCCTGGGCACAAGTGCAGTGCTGGCTAGGATAAGGCAGGGGGCACAAGTGCTGGCTAGGCTTAAGGCATGGGCACAAGTGCTGGCTAGGCTTAAGGCATACAGCTAACTCTTTGCACTCTTTGCATAAAGGGTTAGGCACCCATAGGGGTGAAGAGCTAGCTTTCACCCCTCTACTCTGTACTTGGACATTTAGGACTAGATCCTTTGTTGTACAGTGCGGAGCCTCTCCATAACCCCATGCTCCAAGCGACCAGGCACTTCTTGTCTGTCCTCCGTAAATGGGTAATGCCTTCTTCCCCAATTACAGTCGTGCATGCGCATTCAGACGGGACAAGAGCGAAGAGCGTAAAGCTGGCCCTATGTGCATAACCAACATGAAGCTGAAGACAAAAACAAACAAACAAGCATTCAAGGGGCTCAAAAGTGCGGGCTAGGCTTAAGGCCAGGGCACAAGTGCGGGCTAGGCTTAAGGCCTGGGCACAAGTGCGGGCTAGGCTTAAGGCCTGGGCACAAGTGCGGGCTAGGCTTAAGGCCTGGGCACAAGTGCGGGCTAGGCTTAAGGCCGGGGCACAAGTGCGGGCTAGGCTTAAGGCCGGGGCACAAGTGCGGGCTAGGCTTAAGGCCGGGGCACAAGTGCGGGCTAGGCTTAAGGCCGGGGCACAAGTGCGGGCTAGGCTTAAGTGCGGGCTAGGCTTAAGGCCGGGGCACAAGTGCGGGCTGGGCTTAAGGCCGGGGCACAAGTGCGTGCTGGGCTTAAGGTCGGGGCACAAGTGCGGGCTAGGCTTAAGGCCGGGGCACAGGTGCGGGCTAGGCTTAAGGCCGGGGCACAGGTGCGGGCTAGGATTCAGGACTGGGCACAAGTGCGGGCTAGGCTTAAGGCCGGGGCACAGGTGCGGGCTAGGCTTAAGGCCGGGGCACAGGTGCGGGCTAGGCTTAAGGCCTGGGCACAAGTGCGGGCTAGGCTTAAGGCCTGGGCACAAGTGCGGGCTAAACTTAAGGCCTGGGCACAAGTGCGGGCTAGGCTTAAGGCCGGGGCACAAGTGCGGGCTAGGCTTAAGGCCGGGGCACAAGTGCGGTCAAGGCTTAAGGCCGGGGCACAAGGGCGGGCTAGGCTTAAGGCCTGGGCACAAGTGCGGGCTAGGCTTAAGGCCTGGGCACAAGTGCGGGCTAGGCTTAAGGCCTGGGCACAAGTGCGGGCTAGGCTTAAGGCCTGGGCACAAGTGCGGGCTAGGCTTAAGGCCTGGGCACAAGTGCGGGCTAGGCTTAAGGCCTGGGCACAAGTGCGGGCTAGGCTTAAGGCCTGGGCACAAGTGCGGGCTAGGCTTAAGGCCGGGGCACAAGTGCGGTCAAGGCTTAAGGCCGGGGCACAAGGGCGGGCTAGGCTTAAGGCCTGGGCACAAGTGCGGGCTAGGCTTAAGGCCTGGGCACAAGTGCGGGCTAGGCTTAAGGCCTGGGCACAAGTGCGGGCTAGGCTTAAGGCCTGGGCACAAGTGCGGGCTAGGCTTAAGGCCTGGGCACAAGTGCGGGCTAGGCTTAAGGCCTGGGCACAAGTGCGGGCTAGGCTTAAGGCCTGGGCACAAGTGCGGGCTAGGCTTAAGGCCTGGGCACAAGTGCGGGCTAGGCTTAAGGCCTGGGCACAAGTGCGGGCTAGGCTTAAGGCCTGGGCACAAGTGCGGGCTAGGCTTAAGGGCTGGGCACAAGTGCGGGCTAGGCTTAAGGCCGGGAAACAAGTGCGGGCTAGGCTTAAGGCCTGGGCACAAGTGCGGGCTAGGCTTAAGGCCTGGGCACAAGTGCGGGCTAGGCTTAAGGCCTGGGCACAAGTGCGGGCTAGGCTTAAGGCCTGGGCACAAGTGCGGGCTAGGCTTAAGGCCTGGGCACAAGTGCGGGCTAGGCTTAAGGCCTGGGCACAAGTGCGGGCTAGGCTTAAGGCCTGGGCACAAGTGCGGGCTAGGCTTAAGGCCTGGGCACAAGTGCGGGCTAGGCTTAAGGCCTGGGCACAAGTGCGGGCTAGGCTTAAGGCCTGGGCACAAGTGCGGGCTAGGCTTAAGGCCTGGGCACAAGTGCGGGCTAGGCTTAAGGCCTGGGCACAAGTGCGGGCTAGGCTTAAGGCCTGGGCACAAGTGCGGGCTAGGCTTAAGGGCTGGGCACAAGTGCGGGCTAGGCTTAAGGCCGGGAAACAAGTGCGGGCTAGGCTTAAGTCCGGGGCACAAGTGCGGGCTAGGCTTAAGGCCGGGGCACAAGTGCGGGCTAGGCTTAAGGCCGGGGCACAAGTGCGGGCTAGGCTTAAGGCCGGGGCACAAGTGCGGGCTAGGCTTAAGGCCTGGGCACAAGTGCGGTCTAGGCTTAAGGCCTGGGCACAAGTGCGGGCTAGGCTTAAGGCCTGGGCACAAGTGCGGGCTAGGCTTAAGGCCTGGGCACAAGTGCGGGCTAGGCTTAAGGCCTGGGCACAAGTGCGGGCTAGGCTTAAGGCCTGGGCACAAGTGCGGGCTAGGCTTAAGGCCTGGGCACAAGTGCGGGCTAGGCTTAAGGCCTGGGCACAAGTGCGGGCTAGGCTTAAGGCCTGGGCACAAGTGCGGGCTAGGCTTAAGGCCTGGGCACAAGTGCGGGCTAGGCTTAAGGCCTGGGCACAAGTGCAGGCTAGGCTTAAGGCCTGGGCACAAGTGCGGGCTAGGCTTAAAGCCTGGGCACAAGTGCGGGCTAGGATTAAGGACTGGGCACAAGTGCGGGCTAGGCTTAAGGCCTGGGCACAAGTGCGGGCTAGGCTTAAGGCCTGGGCACAAGTGCGGGCTAGGCTTAAGGCCTGGGCACAAGTGCGGGCTAGGCTTAAGGCCGGGGCACAAGTGCGGGCTAGGCTTAAGGCCGGGGCACAAGTGCGGGCAAGGCTTAAGGCCGGGGCACAAGTGCGGGCAAGGCTTAAGGCCGGGGCACAAGTGCGGGCAAGGCTTAAGGCCGGGGCACAAGTGCGGGCTAGGCTTAAGGCCGGGAAACAAGTGCGGGCTAGGCTTAAGGCCGGGGCACAAGTGAGGGCTAGGCTTAAGACTGGGGCACAAGTGCGGGCTAGGCTTAAGGCCTGGGCACAAGTGCGGGCTAGGATTAAGGACTGGGCACAAGTGCGGGCTAGGCTTAAGGCCTGGGCACAAGTGCGGGCTAGGCTTAAGGCCTGGGCACAAGTGCGGGCTAGGCTTAAGGCCTGGGCACAAGTGCGGGCTAGGCTTAAGGCCGGGGCACAAGTGCGGGCTAGGCTTAAGGCCGGGGCACAAGTGCGGGCAAGGCTTAAGGCCGGGGCACAAGTGCGGGCTAGGCTTAAGGCCTGGGCACAAGTGCGGGCTAGGCTTAAGGCCTGGGCACAAGTGCGGGCTAGGCTTAAGGCCTTGGCACAAGTGCGGGCTAGGCTTAAGGCCTGGGCACAAGTGCGGGCTAGGCTTAAGGCCTGGGCACAAGTGCGGGCTAGGCTTAAGGCCTGGGCACAAGTGCGGGCTAGGCTTAAGGCCTGGGCACAAGTGCGGGCTACGCTTAAGGCCTGGGCACAAGTGAGGGCTAGGCTTAAGGCCTGGGCACAAGTGCGGGCTAGGCTTAAGGCCTGGGCACAAGTGCAGTGCTGGCTAGGATAAGGCAGGGGGCACAAGTGCTGGCTAGGCTTAAGGCATGGGCACAAGTGCTGGCTAGGCTTAAGGCATACAGCTAACTCTTTGCACTCTTTGCATAAAGGGTTAGGCACCCATAGGGGTGAAGAGCTAGCTTTCACCCCTCTACTCTGTACTTGGACATTTAGGACTAGATCCTTTGTTGTACAGTGCGGAGCCTCTCCATAACCCCATGCTCCAAGCGACCAGGCACTTCTTGTCTGTCCTCCGTAAATGGGTAATGCCTTCTTCCCCAATTACAGTCGTGCATGCGCATTCAGACGGGACAAGAGCGAAGAGCGTAAAGCTGGCCCTATGTGCATAACCAACATGAAGCTGAAGACAAAAACAAACAAACAAGCATTCAAGGGGCTCAAAAGTGCGGGCTAGGCTTAAGGCCAGGGCACAAGTGCGGGCTAGGCTTAAGGCCTGGGCACAAGTGCGGGCTAGGCTTAAGGCCTGGGCACAAGTGCGGGCTAGGCTTAAGGCCGGGGCACAAGTGCGGGCTAGGCTTAAGGCCGGGGCACAAGTGCGGGCTAGGCTTAAGGCCGGGGCACAAGTGCGGGCTAGGCTTAAGGCCGGGGCACAAGTGCGGGCTAGGCTTAAGGCCGGGGCACAAGTGCGGGCTAGGCTTAAGGCCTGGGCACAAGTGCGGGCTAGGCTTAAGGCCTGGGCACAAGTGCGGGCTAGGCTTAAGGCCTGGGCACAAGTGCGGGCTAGGCTTAAGGCCTGGGCACAAGTGCGGGATAGGCTTAAGGCCTGGGCACAAGTGCGGGCTAGGCTTAAGGCCTGGGCACAAGTGCGGGCTAGGCTTAAGGCCTGGGCACAAGTGCGGGCTAGGCTTAAGGCCTGGGCACAAGTGCGGGCTAGGCTTAAGGCCTGGGCACAAGTGCGGGCTAGGCTTAAGGCCTGGGCACAAGTGCGGGCTAGGCTTAAGGCCTGGGCACAAGTGCGGGCTAGGCTTAAGGCCTGGGCACAAGTGCGGGCTAGGCTTAAGGCCTGGGCACAAGTGCGGGCTAGGCTTAAGGCCTGGGCACAAGTGCGGCCTAGGCTTAAAGCCTGGGCACAAGTGCGGGCTAGGCTTAAGGCCTGGGCACAAGTGCGGGCTAGGCTTAAGGCCGGGGCACAAGTGCGGGCTAGGCTTAAGGCCGGGGCACAAGTGCGGGCTAGGCTTAAGGCCTGGGCACAAGTGCGGGCTAGGCTTAAGGCCGGGGCACAAGTGCGGGCTAGGCTTAAGGCCGGGGCACAAGTGCGGGCAAGGCTTAAGGCCGGGGCACAAGTGACACGCGTTGGGCTTTCCCTCCGGTCATCACTGCCCTGCGGTAGCTTAGCCTCATAGCTGAGTCGCGGCCTCTTGGTGCCTCTTTAGTACATACCCTTGGGTCCTTGTATATCCTTGGCTCACGATCTTACTGGGTATGTTGGTTCATTGTGGACACACTTGCTTTTTTGTCTAAGATATTATTCCACTATGCACTCCCTGGATCCATAGGGATATTGTGCGGGGGCTATGCATTATGTAGGGGTGGCTTTTGCTACCAGGTTTTCATTATTTTGTATTGTGCACAACATGTTAGTATATGATATGGTGTCTTGTATATTATACTGATATTGTACTTAGGATTCATGCACGGTTGTGTATGCGTTCCATTATTGTATGGTTCTTTGCTGCACGCAGTGGGCATAACTATAACTATGTATGTACGGAGGGTGTTGTACACGATTTTAAATGCTTTTAAATTATGTTACCAATAAAGCTTTTGTAATTTTTACATATTATCTTGGTGGTGTGCGGACATCTCTGGTGGCTTCTGTTTCTTATGTGTCGCTGGCCCTATGTGCATAACCAACATGAAGCTGAAGACAAAAACAAACAAACAAGCATTCAAGGGGCTCAAAAGTGCGGGCTAGGCTTAAGGCCTGGGCACAAGTGCGGGCTAGGCTTAAGGCCTTGGCACAAGAGAGGGCTAGGCTTAAGGCCTGGGCAAGAGTGCGGGCTAGGCTTAAGGCCGGGGCACAAGTGCGGGCTAGGCTTAAGGCCGGGGCACAAGTGCGGGCTAGGCTTAAGGCCGGGGCACAAGTGCGGGCTAGGCTTAAGGCCGGGGCACAAGTGCCGGCTAGGCTTAAGGCCGGGGCACAAGTGCCGGCTAGGCTTAAGGCCGGGGCACAAGTGCGGGCTAGGCTTAAGGCCGGGGCACAAGTGCCGGCTAGGCTTAAGGCCGGGGCACAAGTGCGGGCTAGGCTTAAGGCCGGGGCACAAGTGCGGGCTAGGCTTAAGGCCTGAGCACAAGTGCGGGCTAGGCTTAAGGCCTGGGCACAAGTGCGGGCTAGGCTTAAGGCCTGGGCACAAGTGCGGGCTAGGCTTAAGGCCTGGGCACAAGTGCGGGCTAGCCTTAAGGCCTGGGCACAAGTGTGGGCTAGGCTTAAGGCCTGGGCACAAGTGCGGGCTAGGCTTAAGGCCTGGGCACAAGTGCGGGCTAGGCTTAAGGCCTGGGCACAAGTGCGGGCTAGGCTTAAGGCCTGGGCACAAGTGCGGGCTAGGCTTAAGGCCTGGGCACAAGTGCGGGCTAGGCTTAAGGCCTGGGCACAAGTGCGGGCTAGGCTTAAGGCCTGGGCACAAGTGCGGGCTAGGCTTAAGGCCTGGGCACAAGTGCGGGCTAGGCTTAAGGCCTGGGCACAAGTGCGGGCTAAGCTTAAAGCCTGGGCACAAGTGCGGGCTAGGCTTAAGACCTGGGCACAAGTGCGGGCTAGGCTTAAGGCCGGGGCACAAGTGCGGGCTAGGCTTAAGGCCGGGGCACAAGTGCGGGCTAGGCTTAAGGCCTGGGCACAAGTGCGGGCTAGGCTTAAGGCCGGGGCACAAGTGCGGGCTAGGCTTAAGGCCGGGGCACAAGTGCGGGCAAGGCTTAAGGCCGGGGCACAAGTGACACGCGTTGGGCTTTCCCTCCGGTCATCACTGCCCTGCGGTAGCTTAGCCTCATAGCTGAGTCGCGGCCTCTTGGTGCCTCTTTAGTACATACCCTTGGGTCCTTGTATATCCTTGGCTCACGATCTTACTGGGTATGTTGGTTCATTGTGGACACACTTGCTTTTTTGGCTCAGATATTATTCCACTACGCACTCCCTGGATCCATAGGGATATTGTGCGGGGGCTATGCATTATGTAGGGGTGGCTTTTGCTACCAGGTTTTCATTATTTTGTATTGTGCACAACATGTTAGTATATATGGTGTCTTGTATATTATACTGATATTGTACTTAGGATTCATGCACGGTTGTGTATGCGTTCCATTATTGTATGGTTCTTTGCTGCACGCAGTGGGCATAACTATAACTATGTATGTACGGAGGGTGTTGTACACGATTTTAAATGCTTTTAAATTATGTTACCAATAAAGCTTTTGTAATTTTTACATATTATCTTGGTGGTGTGCGGACATCTCTGGTGGCTTCTGTTTCTTATGTGTCGCTGGCCCTATGTGCATAACCAACATGAAGCTGAAGACAAAAACAAACAAACAAGCATTCAAGGGGCTCAAAAGTGCGGGCTAGGCTTAAGGCCTGGGCACAAGTGAGGGCTAGGCTTAAGGCCTGGGCACAAGTGCGGGCTAGGCTTAAGGCCTGGGCACAAGTGCGGGCTAGGCTTAAGGCCTGGGCACAAGTGCGGGCTAGGCTTAAGGCCTGGGCACAAGTGCGGGCTAGGCTTAAGGCCGGGGAACAAGTGCCGGCTAGGCTTAAGGCCAGGGCACAAGTGCCGGCTAGGCTTAAGGCCGGGGCACAAGTGCGGGCTAGGCTTAAGGCCGGGGCACAAGTGCGGGCTAGGCTTAAGGCCGGGGCACAATTGCGGGCTAGGCTTAAGGCCGGGGCACAAGTGCGGGCTAGGCTTAAGGCCGGGGCACAAGTGCGGGCTAGGCTTAAGGCCGGGGCACAAGTGCGGGCTAGGCTTAAGGCCGGGGCACAAGTGCGGGCTAGGCTTAAGGCCGGGGCACAAGTGCGGGCTAGGCTTAAGGCCGGGGCACAAGTGCGGGCTAGGCTTAAGGCCGGGGCACAAGTGCGGGCTAGTCTTAAGGCCGGGGCACAAGTGCGGGCTAGGCTTAAGGCCGGGGCACAAGTGCGGGCTAGGCTTAAGGCCGGGGCACAAGTGCGGGCTAGGCTTAAGGCCTGGGCACAAGTGCGGGCTAGGTTTAAGGCCGGGGCACAAGTGCGGGCTAGGCTTAAGGCCTGGGCACAAGTGCGGGCTAGGCTTAAGGCCTGGGCACAAGTGCGGGCTAGGCTTAAGGCCTGGGCACAAGTGCGGGCTAGGCTTAAGGCCTGGGCACAAGTGCGGGCTAGGCTTAAGGCCTGGGCACAAGTGCGGGCTAGGCTTAAGGCCTGGGCACAAGTGCGGGCTAGGCTTAAGGCCTGGGCACAAGTGCGGGCTAGGCTTAAGGCCTGGGCACAAGTGCGGGCTAGGCTTAAGGCCTGGGCACAAGTGCGGGCTAGGCTTAAGGCCTGGGCACAAGTGCGGGCTAGGCTTAAGGCCTGGGCACAAGTGCGGGCTAGGCTTAAGGCCTGGGCACAAGTGCGGGCTAGGCTTAAGGCCTGGGCACAAGTGCGGGCTAGGCTTAAGGCCGGGGCACAAGTGCGGGCTAGGCTTAAGGCCGGGGCACAAGTGCGGGCTAGGCTTAAGGCCTGGGCACAAGTGCGGGCTAGGCTTAAGGCCTGGGCACAAGTGCAGTGCTGGCTAGGCTTAAGGCATGGGCACAAGTGCTGGCTAGGCTTAAGGCATACAGCCAACTCTTTGCACAAAGGGTTAAGCACCCATAGGGGTGAAGAGCTAGCTTTCACCCCTCTACTCTGTACTTGGACATTTAGGACTAGATCCTTTGTTGTACAGTGCAGAGCCTCTCCATAACCCCATGCTCCAAGCGACCAGGCACTTCTTGTCTGTCCTCCGTAAATGGGTAATGCCTTCTTCACCAATTACAGTCGTGCATGCGCATTCAGACGGGACAAGAGCGAAGAGCGTAAAGCTGGCCCTATGTGCATAACCAACATGAAGCTGAAGACAAAAACAAACAAACAAGCATTCAAGGGGCTCAAAAGTGTGGGCTAGGCTTAAGGCCTGGGCACAAGTGCGGGCTAGGCTTAAGGCCTGGGCACAAGTGCGGGCTAGGCTTAAGGCCTGGGCACAAGTGCGGGCTAGGCTTAAGGCCTGGGCACAAGTGCGGGCTGGGCTTAAGGCCTGGGCACAAGTACGGGCTGGGCTTAAGGCCGGGGCACAAGTGCGGGCTAGGCTTAAGGCCTGGGCACAAGTGCGGGCTAGGCTTAAGGCCTGGGCACAAGTGCGGGCTAGGCTTAAGGCCTGGGCACAAGTGCGGGCTAGGCTTAAGGCCTGGGCACAAGTGCGGGCTAGGCTTAAGGCCTGGGCACAAGTGCGGGCTAGGCTTAAGGCCTGGGCACAAGTGCGGGCTAGGCTTAAGGCCTGGGCACAAGTGCGGGCTAGGCTTAAGGCCTGGGCACAAGTGCGGGCTAGGCTTAAGGCCTGGGCACAAGTGCGGGCTAGGCTTAAGGCCTGGGCACAAGTGCGGGCTAGGCTTTAGGCCTGGGCACAAGTGGGGGCTAGGCTTAAGGCATTGGCACAAGTGCGGGCTAGGCTTAAGGCCTGGGCACAATTGCGGGCTAGGCTTAAGGCCTGGGCACAATTGCGGGCTAGGCTTAAGGCCTGGGCACAAGTGCGGGCTAGGCTTAAAGCCGGGGCACAAGTGCGGGCTAGGCTTAAGGCCTGGGCACTATTTCGGGCTAGGCTTAAGGCCTGGGCACTATTTCAGGCTAGGCTTAAGGCCTGGGCACAAGTGCGGGCTAGGCTTAAGGCCGGGGCACAAGTGCGGGCTAGGCTTAAGGCCGGGGCACAAGTGCGGGCTAGGCTTAAGGCCGGGGCACAAGTGCGGGCTAGGCTTAAGGCCTGGGCACAAGTGCGGGCTAGGCTTAAGGCCTGAGCACAAGTGCGGGCTAGGCTTAAGGCCTGGGCACAAGTGCGGGATAGGCTTAAGGCCGGGGCACAAGTGCGGGCTAGGCTTAAGGCCGGGGCACAAGTGCGGGCTAGGCTTAAGGCCGGGGCACAAGTGCGGGCTAGGCTTAAGGCCGGGGCACAAGTGCGGGCTAGGCTTAAGGCCTGGGCACAAGTGCGGGATAGGCTTAAGGCCGGGGCACAAGTGCGGCCTAGGCTTAAGGCCGGGGCACAAGTGCGGGCTAGGCTTAAGGCCGGGGCACAAGTGCGGGCTAGGCTTAAGGCCGGGGCACAAGTGCGGGCTAGGCTTAAGGCCTGGGCACAAGTGCGGGCTAGGCTTAAGGCCGGGGCACAAGTGCGGGCTAGTCTTAAGGCCGGGGCACAAGTGCGGGCTAGGCTTAAGGCCTGGGCACTATTTCGGGCAAGGCTTAAGGCCTGGGCACTATTTCGGGCTAGGCTTAAGGCCTGAGCACAAGTGCGGGCTAGGCTTAAGGCCTGGGCACAAGTGCGGGCTAGGCTTAAGGCCTGGGCACAAGTGCGGGCTAGGCTTAAGGCCTGGGCACAAGTGGGGGCTAGGCTTAAGGCCTGGGCACAAGTGCGGGCTAGGCTTAAGGCCTGGGCACAAGTGCGGGCTAGGCTTAAGGCCTGGGCACAAGTGCGGGCTAGGCTTAAGGCCTGGGCACAAGTGCGGGCTAGGCTTAAGGCTGGGGCACAAGTGCGGGCTAGGCTTAAGGCCGGGGCACAAGTGCGGGCTAGGCTTAAGGCCGGGGCACAAGTGCGGGCTAGGCTTAAGGCCGGGGCACAAGTGCGGGCTAGGCTTAAGGCCGGGGCACAAGTGCGGGCTAGGCTTAAGGCCGGGGCACAAGTGCGGGCTAGGCTTAAGGCCGGGGCACAAGTGCGGGCTAGGCTTAAGGCCGGGACACAAGTGCGGGCTAGGCTTAAGGCCGGGACACAAGTGCGGGCTAGGCTTAAGGCCTGGGCACTATTTCGGGCTAGGCTTAAGGCCTGGGCACAAGTGCGGGCTAGGCTTAAGGCCTGGGCACTATTTCGGGCTAGGCTTAAGGCCTGGGCACAAGTGCGGGCTAGGCTTAAGGCCTGGGCACTATTTCGGGCTAGGCTTAAGGCCTGGGCACAAGTGCGGGTTAGGCTTAAGGCCGGGGCACAAGTGCGGGCTAGGCTTAAGGCTGGGGCACAAGTGCGGGCTAGGCTTAAGGCCGGGGCACAAGTGCGGGCTAGGCTTAAGGCCTGGGCACAAGTGCGGGCTAGGCTTAAGGCCTGGGCACAAGTGCCGGCTAGGCTTAAGGCCGGGGCACAAGTGCGGGCTAGGCTTAAGGCCGGGGCACAAGTGCGGGCTAGGCTTAAGGCCGGGGCACAAGTGCCGGCTAGGCTTAAGGCCGGGGCACAATTGCGGGCTAGGCTTAAGGCCGGGGCACAAGTGCTGGCTAGGCTTAAGGCATACAGCCAACTCTTTGCACTTTTTGCATAAAGGGTTAGGCACCCATAGGGGTGAAGAGCTATCTTTCACCCCTCTACTCTGTACTTGGACATTTAGGACTAGATCCTTTGTTGTACAGTGCGGAGCCTCTCCATAACCCCATGCTCCAAGCGACCAGGCACTTCTTGTCTGTCCTCCGTAAATGGGTAATGCCTTCTTCACCAATTACAGTCGTGCATGCGCATTCAGACGGGACAAGAGCGAAGAGCGTAAAGCTGGCCCTATGTGCATAACCAACATGAAGCTGAAGACAAAAACAAACAAGCATTCAAGGGGCTCAAAAGTGCGGGCTAGGCTTAAGGCCTGGGCACAAGTGCGGGCTGGGCTTAAGGCCTGGGCACAAGTGCGGGCTGGGCTTAAGGCCTGGGCACAAGTGCGGGCTGGGCTTAAGGCCTGGGCACAAGTGCGGGCTGGGCTTAAGGCCTGGGCACAAGTGCGGGCTGGGCTTAAGGCCGGGGCACAAGTGCGGGCTAGGCTTAAGGCCGGGGCACAAGTGCGGGCTAGGCTTAAAGCCGGGGCACAAGTGCGGGCTAGGCTTAAGGCCGGGGCACAAGTGCGGGCTAGGCTTAAGGCCGGGGCACAAGTGCGGGCTAGGCTTAAGGCCGGGGCACAAGTGCGGGCTAGGCTTAAGGCCGGGGCACAAGTGCGGGCTAGGCTTAAGGCCGGGGCACAAGTGCGGGCTAGGCTTAAGGCCGGGGCACAAGTGCGGGCTAGGCTTAAGGCCGGGGCACAAGTGCGGGCTAGGCTTAAGGCCGGGGCACAAGTGCGGGCTAGGCTTAAGGCCGGGGCACAAGTGCGGGCTAGGCTAAGGCCGGGGCACAAGTGCGGGCTAGGCTTAAGGCCGGGGCACAAGTGCGGGCTAGGCTTAAGGCCGGGGCACAAGTACGGGCTAGGCATAAGGCCTGGGCACAGTGCGTCTAGGCTTAAGGCCTGGGCACAAGTGCGGGCTAGGCTTAAGGCCTGGGCACAAGTGTGGGCTAGGCTTAAGGCCTGAGCACAAGTGCAGGCTAGGCTTAAGGCCGGGGCACAAGTGCTGGCTAGGCTTAAGGCATACAGCCAACTCTTTGAACTTTTTGCATAAAGGGTTAGGCACCCATAGGGGTGAAGAGCTATCTTTCACCCCTCTACTCTGTACTTGGACATTTAGGACTAGATCCTTTGTTGTACAGTGCGGAGCCTCTCCATAACCCCATGCTCCAAGCGACCAGGCACTTCTTGTCTGTCCTCCGTAAATGGGTAATGCCTTCTTCACCAATTACAGTCGTGCATGCGCATTCAGATGGGACAAGAGCGAAGAGCGTAAAGCTGGCCCTATGTGCATAGCCAACATGAAGCTGAAGACAAAAACAAACAAACAAGCATTCAAGGGGCTCAAAAGTGCGGGCTAGGCTTAAGGCCTGGGCACAAGTGCGGGCTGGGCTTAAGGCCTGGGCACAAGTGCGGGCTGGGCTTAAGGCCTGGGCACAAGTGCGGGCTGGGCTTAAGGCCTGGGCACAAGTGCGGGCTGGGCTTAAGGCCTGGGCACAAGTGCGGGCTGGGCTTAAGGCCTGGGCACAAGTGCGGGCTGGGCTTAAGGCCTGGGCACAAGTGCGGGCTGGGCTTAAGGCCTGGGCACAAGTGCGGGCTGGGCTTAAGGCCTGGGCACAAGTGCGGGCTGGGCTTAAGGCCTGGGCACAAGTGCGGGCTGGGCTTAAGGCCTGGGCACAAGTGCGGGCTAGGCTTAAGGCCTGGGCACAAGTGCGGGCTAGGCTTAAGGCCTGGGCACAAGTGCGGGCTAGGCTTAAGGCCGGGGCACAAGTGCAGTGCTGGCTAGGATCAAGGCAGGGGGCATAAGTGCTGGCTAGGCTTAAGGCTTGGGCACAAGTGCGGGCTAGGCAGAGCGCCCCACAGAGCGGGCAATGCAGAGCGCCCCACAGAGCGGGCAATGCAGAGCGCCCCACAGAGCGGGCAATGCAGACGGCCACACAGAGCGGGCAATGCAGAGGGCCCCACAGAGCGGGCAATGCAGAGGGCCCCACAGAGCGGGCAATGCAGAGGGCCCCACAGAGCGGGCAATGCAGAGGGCCCCGCAGAGCGGGCAATGCAGAGGGCCCCGCAGAGCGGGCAATGCAGAGGGCCCCACAGAGCGATTAAATCCTGAGCACCCCATAGAGCGGGCAATGCAGAGTCCTCCCTCCCCACCACAACAAAGAGCAAATGCAGAGGTCCCCAGGAAGTACACACAATGCACTACACAACACAGAGCTCAAACATACACAGTACACAATGCAGGGCGCCCCACAGAGCGGGCAATGCAGAGGGCCCCACAGAGCGGGCAATGCAGAGGGCCCCACAGAGCGGGCAATGCAGAGGGCCCCACAGAGCGGGCAATGCAGAGCACCCCACAGAGCGGGCAATGCAGAGGGCCCCACAGAGCGGGCAATGCAGAGCGCCCCACAGAGCGGGCAATGCAGACGGCCCCACAGAGCGGGCAATGCAGAGCGCCCCACAGAGCGGGCAACGCAGAGGGCCCCACAGAGCGGGCAATGCAGAGGGCCCCACAGAGCGGGCAATGCAGAGGGCCCCACAGAGCGGGCAATGCAGAGCGCCCCACGGAGAGGGGAATGCAGAGCGCCCCACGGAGAGGGGAATGCTGGGAGCCCCATGGAAGCGGACAATGCAGAGGCCCCCAAGAACAACACACAATGCAGTACACAAAGCAGAGTTCACATATACAGTACATAGTGAAGAGCAGGCAATGAGGGGCTCCCCAAGGAGCCCCTCAACACAACACAGAGCGGGCAATGCAGAGGGCCCCACAGAGCGGGCAATGCAGAGCGCCCCACGGAGAGGGGAATGCAGAGCGCCCCACGGAGAGGGGAATGCTGGGAGCCCCATGGAAGCGGACAATGCAGAGGCCCCCAAGAACAACACACAATGCAGTACACAAAGCAGAGCTCACATATACAGTACATAGTGAAGAGCAGGCAATGAGGGGCTCCCCAAGGAGCCCCTCAACACAACACAGAGCGGGCAATGCAGAGGGCCCCACAGAGCGGGCAATGCAGAGCGCCCCACGGAGAGGGGAATGCAGAGCGCCCCACGGAGAGGGGAATGCTGGGAGCCCCATGGAAGCGGACAATGCAGAGGCCCCCAAGAACAACACACAATGCAGTACACAAAGCAGAGCTCACATATACAGTACATAGTGAAGAGCAGGCAATGAGGGGCTCCCCAAGGAGCCCCTCAAAACACAGAGCTCAAACATACACAGTATACAATGCGGGGCGCCCCACGGAGGGGAATGCGGGGCGCCCCACGAAGAGGGGAATGCGGGGCGCCCCACAGAGAGGGGAATGCGGGGCGCCCCACTGAGAGGGGAATGCACCCTGCATTCCCCTCTCTGGGGTGCCCCGCATTCCCCTCTCAGTGGGGCGCCCCAGAGAGGGGAATGCAGGGCGCCCCAGAGAGGGGAATGCAGGGCGCCCCACAGAGGGCAATGCAGAGCGCCACACGCAGCGGGCAATGCAGAGCGCCACACGCAGCGGGCAATGCAGAGCGCCCCACGCAGCGGGCAATGCAGAGCGCCCCACGCAGCGGGCAATGCAGAGCGCCCCACGCAGCGGGCAATGCAGAGCGCCCCACGCAGCGGGCAATGCAGAGCGCCCCACGCAGCGGGCAATGCAGAGCGCCCCACGCAGCGGGCAATGCAGAGCGCCCCACACAGTGGGCAATGCAGAGCGCCCCACGCAGCGGGCAATGGAGAGCGCCCCACGCAGCGGGCAATGCAGAGCGCCCCACGCAGCTGGCAATGCAGAGCACCCCACGCAGCGGGCAATGCAGAGCACCCCACGCAGCGGGCAATGCAGAGCACCCCACGCAGCGGGCAATGCAGAGCACCCCACAGAGCTGGCAATGCAGAGGTCCCCAGAAAGCACACACAATGCACTACAACACAGAGCTCAAACATACACAGTACACAATGCAGGACACCCCACAGAGCGGGCAATGCAGGGCGCTCCACAGTGCGGGCAATGCAGGGCGCCCCACAGAGCGGGCAATGCAGAGGGCCCCACAGAGCGGGCAATGCAGAGCGTCCCACGCAGCGGGCAATGCAGAGCGCCCCACGCAGCGGGCAATGCAGAGCGCCCCACGCAGCGGGCAATGCAGAGCGCCCCACGCAGCGGGCAATGCAGAGCGCCCCACGCAGCGGGCAATGCAGAGCGCCCCACGCAGCGGGCAATGTAGAGCGCCCCACGCAGCGGGCAATGCAGAGCGCCCCACGCAGCGGGCAATGCAGAGCGCCCCACGCAGCGGACAATGCAGAGCACCCCACGCAGCGGGCAATGCAGAGCACCCCACGCAGCGGGCAATGCAGAGCACCCCACAGAGCTGGCAATGCAGAGGTCCCCAGAAAGCACACACAATGCACTACAACACAGAGCTCAAACATACACAGTACACAACGCAGGACACCCCACAGAGCGGGCAATGCAGGGCGCTCCACAGTGCGGGCAATGCAGGGGGCCCCACAGAGCGGGCAATGCAGAGGGCCCCACAGAGCGGGCAATGCAGAGGGCCCCACAGAGCGGGCAATGCAGAGGGCCCCACAGAGCGGGCAATGCAGAGGGCCCCACAGAGCGGGCAATGCAGAGGGCCCCACAGAGCGGGCAATGCAGAGGGCCCCACAGAGCGGGCAATGCAGAGGGCCCCACAGAGCGGGCAATGCAGAGGGCCCCACAGAGCGGGCAATGCAGAGTCCTCTCTCCCCACAACAAATCGCAAATGCAGAGGTCCCCAGGAAGTACACATAATGCACTACACAACACAGAGCTCAAACATACACAGTACACAATGCAGGGTGCCCCACAGAGCGGGCAATGCAGGGCGCCCCACAGAGCGGGCAATGCAGGGCGCCCCACAGTGCGGGAAATGCAGGGTGCCCCACAGTGCGGGCAATGCAGGGTGCCCCACAGAGCGGGCAATGCAGAGCGCGCCCCACAGAACGAGCAATGCAGAGCGCGCCCCACAGAACGAGCAATGCAGAGCGCCCCACAGAGCGAGCAATGCAGAGCGCCCCACAGAGCGAGCAATGCAGAGCGCCCCACAGAGCGAGCAATGCAGAGCGCCCCACAGAGCGAGCAATGCAGAGCGCCCCACAGAGCGAGCAATGCAGAGCGCCCTGTTGTGAATTCTGTGGCAGAGCTCCCTCCTGTGGTCACAAGTGGTACTTCGGCTGATTCTGTCTGTGAGCTTCCGTTGGTGGAGGAGAGTGGTACTGCGGCTTCTGAGTTTCCTTCCTCAGGTGCTGTGGTGAAGTCGTTAGGTGCTGCTCTACTTAACTCCACCTGGTGCTCTGATCCTGGCCTCCAGACAATGTTCTAGTATAGGACTTGCTTCCTCCTGGATCGTTCCTGTGGCCTGCTGCTCTGCATAGCTAAGTTCCGCTTTTGTTATTTTGTTTGCTGTTTTTTCCTGTCCAGCTTGCGTATTTGGTTTTTCTTGCCTGCTGGAAGCTCTGGGACGCAGAGGGTGTACCTCCGTGCCGTTAGTTCGGTACGGAGGGTCTTTTTGCCCCCTTTGAATGGTTGTTTGTAGGGTTTTGTGTTGACCGCAAAGTTACCTTTCCTATCCTCGCTCTGTTCAGAAAGTCGGGCCTCACTTTGCTAAATCTATTTCATCTCTACGTTTGTCTTTTCATCTTTACTCACAGTCATAATATGTGGGGGCTGCCTTTTCCTTTGGGGTATTTCTTTGAGGCAAGGTAGGCTTATTTTCTATCTTCAGGCTAGCTAGTTTCTCAGGCTGTGCCGAGTTGCATAGGGAGCGTTGGGCGCAATCCACGGCTGCCTCTAGTGTGTGTTGGAGAGGATTAGGGATTGCGGTCAGCAGAGTTTCCACGTCTCAGAGCTCGTTCTATGTTTTTGGGTTATTGTCAGGTCACTGTATGTGCTCTGGCTTCTATGTCCATTGTGGTACTGAATTGCCTTATCATAACAGTACTGGAGGCCCAAAGTACTAATGATTCTCAATAGAGGGAAAAAAAGTTCTGAGACCATTTTTTTTTCTCTGCACTGTGTTTTGCCTTTTTTTTCCCCTAGACAATTGGGTGGTTCAGGACACAGGTGTAGCGATGGACATTAAAGGTCTGTCTTCATGTGTGGATCAGCTCACGGCAAGAGTACAAAATATTCAAGACTTTGTGGTTCAGAATTCTATGTTGGAACCAAGAATTCCTATTCCTGATTTGTTTTTTGGAGATAGAACTAAGTTTGTGAATTTCAAAAATAATTGCAAACTGTTTCTGGCCTTGAAACCTCGCTCCTCTGGTGACCCAGTTCAACAAGTGAGAATTATTATTTCTTTTTTGCGTGGCGACCCTCAAGACTGGGCATTTTCCCTTGCGCCAGGAGATCCTGCATTAAGTAATATTGATGCGTTTTTCCTGGCGCTCGGATTGCTGTACGATGAACCTAATTCGGTGGATCAGGCAGAGAAAAATTTGCTGGATCTGTGTCAGGGTCCGGATGAGATTGAGATTTACTGTCAGAAATTTAGAAGGTGGTCCGTGCTCACTCAATGGAATGAAGGTGCGCTCGCAGCTATTTTCAGAAAGGGTCTCTCTGAAGCCCTTAAGGATGTCATGGTGGGATTTCCTATGCCTGCGGGCCTAAATGAGTCTATGTCTCTGGCCATTCAGATCGGTCGACGCTTGCGTGAGCGTAAATCTGTGCACCATTTGGCGGTATTATCTGAGCATAAACCTGAGCCTATGCAGTGCGATAGGACTTTGACCAGAGTTGAACGGGAAGAACACAGACGTCGGAATGGGCTATGTTTTTACTGTGGTGATTCCACTCATGCTATCTCCGATTGTCCTAAGCGCACTAAGCGGTTCGCTAGGTCTGCCACCATTGGTACAGTACAGTCAACATTTCTTTTGTCCGTTACTTTGATCTGCTTTTTGTCATCCTATTCTGTCATGGCATTTGTGGATTCAGGCGCTGCCCTGAATTTGATGGACTTGGAGTATGCCAGGCGTTGTGGGTTTTTCTTGGAGCCCTTGCAGTGTCCTATTCCACTGAGAGGAATTGATGCTACGCCTTTGGCCAAGAATAAGCCTCAGTATTGGACCCAGCTGACCATGTTCATGGCTCCTGCACATCAGGAGGATATTCGCTTTCTGGTGTTGCATGATCTGCATGATGTGGTCGTGTTGGGGTTGCCATGGCTACAGGTCCATAATCCAGTATTAGATTGGAAATCCATGTCTGTGTCCAGCTGGGGTTGTCAGGGGGTACATGGTGATGTTCCATTCCTGTCTATTTCATCATCCACCCCTTCTGAGGTCCCAGAGTTCTTGTCTGATTACCGGGATGTATTTGATGAGCCCAAGTCCGATGCCCTACCTCCGCATAGGGATTGTGATTGTGCTATCGATTTGATTCCTGGTAGTAAATTTCCAAAAGGGCGACTGTTTAATTTATCTGTACCTGAGCACGCCGCTATGCGGAGTTACGTGAAGGAGTCCTTGGAGAAGGGGCACATTCGCCCGTCATCGTCGCCATTGGGAGCGGGGTTCTTTTTTGTGGCCAAGAAGGATGGTTCGCTGAGACCTTGTATAGATTACCGCCTTCTAAATAAGATCACGGTCAAATGTCAGTACCCCTTGCCGCTGTTATCTGATTTGTTTGCTCGGATTAAGGGGGCTAGTTGGTTCACCAAGATAGATCTTCATGGTGCATATAATCTTGTGCGTATAAAGCGAGGCGATGAATGGAAAACTGCATTTAATACGCCCGAGGGCCATTTTGAATACCTAGTTATGCCATTCGGACTTGCCAATGCTCCATCAGTGTTTCAGTCCTTTATGCATGACATCTTCCGAGAGTACCTGGATAAATTCCTGATTGTGTACTTGTATGATATTTTGGTCTTCTCGGATGATTGGGAGTCTCATGTGAAGCAGGTCAGAACGGTGTTTCAGGTCCTGCGTGCTAATTCTTTGTTTGTGAAGGGATCAAAGTGTCTCTTTGGTGTTCAGAAGGTTTCATTTTTGGGGTTCATTTTTTCCCCTTCTACTATCGAGATGGATCCTGTTAAGGTCCAGGCCATCCATGATTGGACTCAGCCGACTTCTCTGAAGAGTCTGCAAAAGTTCCTGGGCTTTGCTAATTTTTATCGTCGCTTCATCTGCAATTTTTCTAGTATTGCTAAACCATTGACCGATTTGACCAAGAAGGGTGCTGATGTGGTCAATTGGTCTTCTGCTGCTGTGGAAGCTTTTCAAGAGTTGAAGCGTCGTTTTTCTTCTGCCCCTGTGTTATGTCAGCCAGATGTTTCGCTTCCGTTCCAGGTCGAGGTTGATGCTTCTGAAATTGGAGCGGGGGCTGTTTTGTCGCAGAGAAGTTCTGATTGCTCGGTGATGAAACCATGCGCCTTCTTTTCCAGGAAGTTTTCACCTGCTGAGCGAAATTATGATGTTGGCAATCGAGAGTTGCTGGCCATGAAGTGGGCATTCGAGGAGTGGCGTCATTGGCTTGAAGGAGCTAAGCATCGCGTGGTGGTCTTGACTGATCATAAGAACTTGACTTATCTCGAGTCTGCCAAACGGTTGAATCCTAGACAGGCTCTCTGGTCGCTGTTTTTCTCCCGTTTCGACTTTGTGGTTTTGTACCTTCCAGGCTCTAAAAATGTGAAGGCGGATGCCCTGTCTAGGAGTTTTGTGCCTGACTCTCCGGGTTTATCTGAGCCGGCGGGTATTCTCAATGAGGGAGTAATTGTGTCTGCCATCTCCCCTGATTTGCGGCGGGTGCTGCAAAAATTTCAGGCTAATAAACCTGATCGTTGCCCAGCGGAGAAACTGTTTGTCCCTGATAGGTGGACGAATAGAGTTATCTCTGAGGTTCATTGTTCGGTGTTGGCTGGTCATCCTGGAATCTTTGGTACCAGAGAGTTAGTGGCTAGATCCTTTTGGTGGCCATCGCTGTCGCGGGATGTGCGTTCTTTTGTGCAGTCCTGTGGGATTTGTGCTCGGGCTAATCCCTGCTGTTCTCATGCCAGTGGGTTGCTTTTGCCCTTGCCGGTCCCGAAGAGGCCTTGGACACATATCTCTATGGATTTTATTTCAGATCTTCCCGTCTCTCAAAAAATGTCAGTCATTTGGGTGGTTTGTGATCGCTTCTCTAAGATGGTCCATTTGGTACCCTTGTCTAAATTACCTTCCTCCTCTGATTTGGTGCCATTGTTCTTCCAGCATGTGGTTCGTTTACATGGCATTCCGGAGAATATCGTTTCTGACAGAGGTTCCCAGTTTGTTTCAAGGTTTTGGCGAGCCTTTTGTGCTAGGATGGGCATTGACTTGTCTTTTTCCTCGGCTTTCCATCCTCTGACTAATGGCCAGACCGAACGAACCAATCAGACCTTGGAAACATATCTGAGATGCTTTGTTTCTGCTGATCAGGATGACTGGGTGTCCTTTTTGCCTTTGGCTGAGTTCGCCCTTAATAATCGGGCCAGCTCGGCTACTTTGGTTTCGCCGTTTTTCTGCAACTCTGGGTTCCATCCTCGTTTCTCTTCAGGGCAGGTTGAGTCTTCGGACTGTCCTGGTGTGGATACTGTGGTGGACAGGTTGCAGCAGATCTGGACTCATGTAGTGGACAATTTGACCTTGTCCCAGGAGAAGGCTCAACGTTTTGCTAATCGCAGACGCTGTGTGGGTCCCCGACTTCGTGTTGGGGATTTGGTTTGGTTGTCATCTCGTCATATTCCTATGAAGGTTTCCTCTCCTAAATTTAAGCCTCGTTTCATTGGTCCGTATAGGATTTCTGATGTTCTTAATCATGTGTCTTTTCGTTTGACCCTTCCAGATTCTTTTTCCATCCATAACGTTTTCCATAGGTCATTGTTGCGGAGATACGTGGCACCTATGGTTCCATCTGTTGATCCTCCTGCCCCGGTTTTGGTGGAGGGGGAGTTGGAGTATATTGTGGAGAAGATTTTGGATTCTCGTGTTTCGAGACGGAAACTCCAGTATCTGGTTAAGTGGAAGGGTTATGATCAGGAAGATAATTCCTGGGTCTTTGCCTCTGATGTCCATGCTCCCGATCTTGTTCGTGCCTTTCATATGGCTCATCCTGGTCGTCCTGCGGGCTCTGGTGAGGGTTCGGTGACCCCTCCTCAATGGGGGGGTACTGTTGTGAATTCTGTGGCAGAGCTCCCTCCTGTGGTCACAAGTGGTACTTCGGCTGATTCTGTCTGTGAGCTTCCGTTGGTGGAGGAGAGTGGTACTGCGGCTTCTGAGTTTCCTTCCTCAGGTGCTGTGGTGAAGTCGTTAGGTGCTGCTCTATTTAACTCCACCTGGTGCTCTGATCCTGGCCTCCAGTCAATGTTCTAGTATAGGACTTGCTTCCTCCTGGATCGTTCCTGTGGCCTGCTGCTCTGCATAGCTAAGTTATTTTGTTTGCTGTTTTTTCCTGTCCAGTTGCGTATTTGTTTTTTCTTGCCTGCTGGAAGCTCTGGGACGCAGAGGGTGTACCTCCGTGCCGTTAGTTCGGTACGAAGGGTCTTTTTGCCCCCTTTGCGTGGTTGTTTGTAGGGTTTTGTGTTGACCGCAAAGTTACCTTTCCTATCCTCGCTCTGTTCAGAAAGTCGGGCCTCACTTTGCTAAATCTATTTCATCTCTACGTTTGTCTTTTCATCTTTACTCACAGTCATTATATGTGGGGGCTGCCTTTTCCTTTGGGGTATTTATTTGAGGCAAGGTAGGCTTATTTTCTATCTTCAGTCTAGCTAGTTTCTCAGGCTGTGCCGAGTTGCATAGGGAGCGTTGGGCGCAATCCACGGCTGCCTCTAGTGTGTGTTGGAGAGGAGTAGGGATTGCGGTCAGCAGAGTTTCCACGTCTCAGAGCTCGTTCTATGTTTTTGGGTTATTGTCAGGTCACTGTATGTGCTCTGGCTTCTATGTCCATTGTGGTACTGAATTGCCTTATCATAACAGCGCCCCACAGAGCGAGCAATGCAGAGTTATCACTCCCCAACGCAACAAAGAGCATATTCAGAGGCCCCCAGGAAGTACACCCAATGCACTACACAGAGTTCAAACATACACAGTATACAATGCAGAGCGGGCAATGCCAGGCTCCCCACGCAGCGGGCAATGCAGAGCGCCCCACAGAGCGACGAAGGCAGAGCGCCCCACAGAGCGACCCATGTAGGGCGCCCCACAGAGCGGGCAATGTAGGGCGCCCCACAGAGCGGGCAATGTAGGGCGCCCCACAGAGCGGGCAATGCAGAGTCCTCCCTCCCCACCACAACAAAGAGCAAATGCAGAGGTCCCCAGGAAGTACACACAATGCACTACACAACACAGAGCTCATACATACACAGTATACAATGCAGAGCGCCCCACGGAGCGGCCAATGCAGAGGCCCCCAAGAAGAACACACAATGCATTACACAAAGCAGAGCTCACATATACAGTACACAGTGAAGAGCGGAGAATGCGGAGAGCCCCAAGGAAGGGGCCAATGCAGAGCGCCCCACAGAGCGGGCAATGCAGAGCGCCCCACAGAGCGGGCAATGCAGAGCGCCCCACAGAGCGGGCAATGCAGAGGGCCCCACAGAGCGGGCAATGCAGAGGGCCCCACAGAGCGGGCAATGCAGAGGGCCCCACAGTGCGGGCAATGCAGAGGGCCCCACAGAGCGGGCAATGCAGAGGGCCCCACAGAGCGGGCAATGCAGAGGGCCCCGCAGAGCGGGCAATGCAGAGGGCCCCGCAGAGCGGGCAATGCAGAGGGCCCCGCAGAGCGGGCAATGCAGAGGGCCCCGCAGAGCGGGCAATGCAGAGGGCCCCGCAGAGCGGGCAATGCAGAGGGCCCCTCAGAGCGGGCAATGCAGAGGGCCCCACAGAGCGATTAAATCCTGAGCACCCCATAGAGCGGGCAATGCAGAGTCCTCCCTCCCCACCACAAAGAGCAAATGCAGAGGTCCCCAGGAAGTACACACAATGCACTACACAACACAGAGCTCAAACATACACTGTACACAATGCAGGACGCCCCACAGAGCGGGCAATGCAGAGCGCCCCACAGAGCGGGCAATGCAGAGCGCCCCACGCAGCGGGCAATGCAGAGCGCCCCACGCAGCGGGCAATGCAGAGCGCCCCACGCAGCGGGCAATGCAGAGCGCCCCACGCAGCGGGCAATGCAGAGCGCCCCACGCAGCGGGCAATGCAGCGGGCAATGCAGAGCGCCCCACGCAGCGGGCAATGCAGAGCGCCCCACGCAGCAGGCAATGCAGAGCGCCCCACGCAGCGGGCAATGCAGAGCGCCCCACGCAGCGGGCAATGCAGAGCGCCCCACAGAGCTGGCAATGCAGAGGTCCCCAGAAAGCACACAATGCACTACAACACAGAGCTCAAACATACACAGTATACAATGCAGAGCGGGCAATGCAGAGCGCCCCACGGAGCAGGCAATGCAGAGCCCTCCCTCCCCACCGCAACAAAGAGCAAATGCAGAGGCCCCCAGGAAGAACACACAATGCACTACACAACACAGAGCTCATACATATACAGATCGGGCAATGCAGAGCACCCCATGAAGCGGGCAATGCAGAGTCCTCCCTCCCCACCGCAACAAAGAGCAAATGCAGAGGCCCCCCAGGAAGAACACACAATGCACTACACAACACAGAGCTAAAACATACACAGTATACAATGCAGGGCGCCCCAAAGAGCGGCCAATGCAGAGCACCCCACAGAGCGGTTAATGCAGAGGGCCCCACAGAGCGAGCAATGCAGAGTGCCCCACAGAGCGAGCAATGCAGAGCGCCCCACAGAGCGAGCAATGCAGAGCGCCCCACAGAGCGAGCAATGCAGAGGGCCCAACAGAGCGGAAAATGCAGAGGGCCCCACAGAGCGAGCAATGCAGAGGGCCCCACAGAGCGGGCAATGCAGAGGGCCCCACAGAGCGAGCAATGCAGAGGACCCCACAGAGCGGGCAATGCAGAGTCCTCCCTCCCCACCACAACAAAGAGCAAATGCAGAGGTCCCCAGGAAGTACACAATGCACTACACAACCCAGAGCTCAAACATACACAGTAGACAATGCAGGGCACCCCACAGAGCGGGCAATGCAGGGCGCTCCACAGTGCGGGCAATGCAGGGCGCCCCACAGAGCGGGCAATGCAGGGGGCCCCACAGAGCGGGCAATGCAGGGGGCCCCACAGAGTGGGCAATGCAGGGGGCCCCACAGAGCGGGCAATGCAGAGGACCCCACAGAGCGGGCAATGCAGAGGACCCCACAGAGCGGGCAATGCAGAGGACCCCACAGAGCGGGCAATGCAGAGGACTCCACAGAGCGATTAAATCCAGAGCACCCAGCAGAGCGGGCAATGCAGAGTCCTCCCTCCCCACCACAACAAATCGCAAATGCAGAGGTCCCCAGGAAGTACACACAATGCACTACACAACACAACACAGAGCTCAAACATACACAGTACACAATGCAGGGTGCCCCACAGAGCGGAAAATGCAGGGCGCCCCACAGTGCGGGCAATGCAGGGCGCCCCAAAGAGCGGGCAATGCAGGGAGCCCCACAGAGCTAGCAATGCAGAGCGCGCCCCACAGAGCGAGCAATGCAGAGCGCCCCACAGAGCGAGCAATGCAAAGCGCCCCACAGAGCGAGCAATGCAGAGTTATCACTCCTCACCGCAACAAAGAGCATATTCAGAGGCCCCCAGGAAGTACACCCAATGCACTAACAGAGTTCAAACATACACAGTATACAATGCAGAGCGGGCAATGCCAGGCTCCCCACGCAGCGGGCAATGCAGAGCACCCCACAGAGCGACGAAGGCAGAGCGCCCCACAGAGCGACCAATGCAGAGCTCCCCACAGAGCGACCAATGGAGGGCGCCCCACAGAGCGGGCAATGCAGAGTCCTCCCTCCCCACCACAACAAAGAGCAAATGCAGAGGTCCCCAGTTAGTACACACAATGCACTACACAACACAGAGCTCATACATACACAGTATACAATGCAGAGCGCCCCACGGAGCGGCAAAAGCAGAGGCCCCCAAGAAGAACACACAATGCATTACACAAAGTAGAGCTCACATACACAGTACACAGTGAAGAGCGGAGAATGCGGAGAGCCCCAAGGAAGGGGCCAATGCAGAGCGCCCCACAGAGCGGCCAATGCAGAGCGCCCCACAGAGCGGGCAATGCAGAGCGCCCCACAGAGCGGGCAATGCAGAGCGCCCCACAGAGCGGGCAATGCAGACGGCCACACAGAGCGGGCAATGCAGAGGGCCCCACAGAGCGGGCAATGCAGAGGGCCCCACAGAGCGGGCAATGCAGAGGGCCCCACAGAGCGGGCAATGCAGAGGGCCCCGCAGAGCGGGCAATGCAGAGGGCCCCGCAGAGCGGGCAATGCAGAGGGCCCCACAGAGCGATTAAATCCTGAGCACCCCATAGAGCGGGCAATGCAGAGTCCTCCCTCCCCACCACAACAAAGAGCAAATGCAGAGGTCCCCAGGAAGTACACACAATGCACTACACAACACAGAGCTCAAACATACACAGTACACAATGCAGGGCACCCCACAGAGCAGGCAATGCAGAGCGCCCCACAGAGCGAGCAATGCAGAGGGCCCCACAGAGCGATTAAATCCAGAGCACCCCACAGAGCGGGCAATGCAGAGTCCTCCCTCCCCACCACAACAAAGAGCAAATGCAGAGGTCCCCAGGAAGTACACACAATGCACTACACAACACAGAGCTCAAACATACACTGTACACAATGCAGGACGCCCCACAGAGCGCCCCACGCAGCGGGCAATGCAGAGCGCCCCACAGAGCGGGCACTGCAGAGGGCCCCACAGAGCGGGCAATGCAGAGGGCCCCACAGAGCGGGCAATGCAGAGGGCCCCACAGAGCGGGCAATGCAGAGGACCCCACAGAGCGGGCAATGCAGAGTCCTCCCTCCCCACCACAACAAAGAGCAAATGCAGAGGTCCCCAGGAAGTACACAATGCACTACACAACCCAGAGCTCAAACATACACAGTAGACAATGCAGGGCACCCCACAGAGCGGGCAATGCAGGGCGCTCCACAGTGCGGGCAATGCAGGGCGCCCCACAGAGCGGGCAATGCAGGGCGCCCCACAGAGCGGGCAATGCAGAGGCCCTCCAAGTAGTACACACAATGCAGTATACAGAGATCACATATACAGTACACAGTGAAGAGCGGGCAATGAGGGACTCCCCACGGAGAGGGCAATGAGGGGCTCCCCACAGAGCGGCCAATGCAGAGGCCCTCCAAGTAGTACACACAATGCAGTATACAATGCAGAGCGCCCCACAGAGCGACGAAGGCAGAGCGCCCCACAGAGCGACCAATGCAGAGCTCCCCACAGAGCGACCAATGGAGGGCGCCCCACAGAGCGGGCAATGCAGAGTCCTCCCTCCCCACCACAACAAAGAGTAAATGCAGAGGTCCCCAGGAAGTACACACAATGCACTACACAACACAGAGCTCATACATACACAGTATACAATGCAGAGCGCCCCACGGAGCGGCAAAAGCAGAGGCCCCCAAGAACAACACACAATGCATTACACAAAGCAGAGCTCACATATACAGTACACAGTGAAGAGCGGAGAATGCGGAGAGCCCCAAGGAAGGGGCCAATGCAGAGCGCCCCACAGAGCGGGCAATGCAGAGCGCCCCACAGAGCGGGCAATGCAGAGCGCCCCACAGAGCGGGCAATGCAGAGGGCCCCACAGAGCGGGCAATGCAGAGGGCCCCACAGAGCGGGCAATGCAGAGGGCCCCACAGTGCGGGCAATGCAGAGGGCCCCACAGTGCGGGCAATGCAGAGGGCCCCACAGAGCGGGCAATGCAGAGGGCCCCGCAGAGCGGGCAATGCAGAGGGCCCCGCAGAGCGGGCAATGCAGAGGGCCCCGCAGAGCGGGCAATGCAGAGGGCCCCGCAGAGCGGGCAATGCAGAGGGCCCCGCAGAGCGGGCAATGCAGAGGGCCCCGCAGAGCGGGCAATGCAGAGGGCCCCGCAGAGCGGGCAATGCAGAGGGCCCCTCAGAGCGGGCAATGCAGAGGGCCCCACAGAGCGATTAAATCCTGAGCACCCCATAGAGCGGGCAATGCAGAGTCCTCCCTCCCCACCACAAAGAGCAAATGCAGAGGTCCCCAGGAAGTACACACAATGCACTACACAACACAGAGCTCAAACATACACTGTACACAATGCAGGACGCCCCACAGAGCGGGCAATGCAGAGCGCCCCACGCAGCGGGCAATGCAGAGCGCCCCACGCAGCGGGCAATGCAGAGCGCCCCACGCAGCGGGCAATGCAGAGCGCCCCACGCAGCGGGCAATGCAGCGGGCAATGCAGAGCGCCCCATGCAGCGGGCAATGCAGAGCGCCCCACGCAGCGGGCAATGCAGAGCGCCCCACGCAGCGGGCAATGCAGAGCGCCCCACGCAGCGGGCAATGCAGAGCGCCCCACAGAGCTGGCAATGCAGAGGTCCCCAGAAAGCACACAATGCACTACAACACAGAGCTCAAACATACACAGTATACAATGCAGAGCGGGCAATGCAGAGCGCCCCACGGAGCAGGCAATGCAGAGCCCTCCCTCCCCACCGCAACAAAGAGCAAATGCAGAGGCCCCCAGGAAGAACACACAATGCACTACACAACACAGAGCTCATACATATACAGATCGGGCAATGCAGAGCACCCCATGAAGTGGGCAATGCAGAGTCCTCCCTCCCCACCGCAACAAAGAGCAAATGCAGAGGCCCCCCAGGAAGAACACACAATGCACTACACAACACAGAGCTAAAACATACACAGTATACAATGCAGGGCGCCCCAAAGAGCGGCCAATGCAGAGCACCCCACAGAGCGGTTAATGCAGAGGGCCCCACAGAGCGAGCAATGCAGAGCGCCCCACAGAGCGAGCAATGCAGAGCGCCCCACAGAGCGAGCAATGCAGAGGGCCCCGCAGAGCGGGCAATGCAGAGGGCCCCGCAGAGCGGGCAATGCAGAGGGCCCCGCAGAGCGGGCAATGCAGAGGGCCCCGCAGAGCGGGCAATGCAGAGGGCCCCGCAGAGCGGGCAATGCAGAGGGCCCCGCAGAGCGGGCAATGCAGAGGGCCCCTCAGAGCGGGCAATGCAGAGGGCCCCACAGAGCGATTAAATCCTGAGCACCCCATAGAGCGGGCAATGCAGAGTCCTCCCTCCCCACCACAAAGAGCAAATGCAGAGGTCCCCAGGAAGTACACACAATGCACTACACAACACAGAGCTCAAACATACACTGTACACAATGCAGGACGCCCCACAGAGCGGGCAATGCAGAGCGCCCCACAGAGCGGGCAATGCAGAGCGCCCCACGCAGCGGGCAATGCAGAGCGCCCCACGCAGCGGGCAATGCAGAGCGCCCCACGCAGCGGGCAATGCAGAGCGCCCCACGCAGCGGGCAATGCAGCGGGCAATGCAGAGCGCCCCATGCAGCGGGCAATGCAGAGCGCCCCACGCAGCGGGCAATGCAGAGCGCCCCACGCAGCGGGCAATGCAGAGCGCCCCACGCAGCGGGCAATGCAGAGCGCCCCACGCAGCGGGCAATGCAGAGCGCCCCACAGAGCTGGCAATGCAGAGGTCCCCAGAAAGCACACAATGCACTACAACACAGAGCTCAAACATACACAGTATACAATGCAGAGCGGGCAATGCAGAGCGCCCCACGGAGCAGGCAATGCAGAGCCCTCCCTCCCCACCGCAACAAAGAGCAAATGCAGAGGCCCCCAGGAAGAACACACAATGCACTACACAACACAGAGCTCATACATATACAGATCGGGCAATGCAGAGCACCCCATGAAGCGGGCAATGCAGAGTCCTCCCTCCCCACCGCAACAAAGAGCAAATGCAGAGGCCCCCCAGGAAGAACACACAATGCACTACACAACACAGAGCTAAAACATACACAGTATACAATGCAGGGCGCCCCAAAGAGCGGCCAATGCAGAGCACCCCACAGAGCGGTTAATGCAGAGGGCCCCACAGAGCGAGCAATGCAGAGTGCCCCACAGAGCGAGCAATGCAGAGCGCCCCACAGAGCGAGCAATGCAGAGCGCCCCACAGAGCGAGCAATGCAGAGGGCCCAACAGAGCGGAAAATGCAGAGGGCCCCACAGAGCGAGCAATGCAGAGGGCCCCACAGAGCGGGCAATGCAGAGGGCCCCACAGAGCGGGCAATGCAGAGGACCCCACAGAGCGGGCAATGCAGAGTCCTCCCTCCCCACCACAACAAAGAGCAAATGCAGAGGTCCCCAGGAAGTACACAATGCACTACACAACCCAGAGCTCAAACATACACAGTAGACAATGCAGGGCACCCCACAGAGCGGGCAATGCAGGGCGCTCCACAGTGCGGGCAATGCAGGGCGCCCCACAGAGCGGGCAATGCAGGGGGCCCCACAGAGCGGGCAATGCAGGGGGCCCCACAGAGTGGGCAATGCAGGGGGCCCCACAGAGCGGGCAATGCAGAGGACCCCACAGAGCGGGCAATGCAGAGGACCCCACAGAGCGGGCAATGCAGAGGACCCCACAGAGCGGGCAATGCAGAGGACTCCACAGAGCGATTAAATCCAGAGCACCCAGCAGAGCGGGCAATGCAGAGTCCTCCCTCCCCACCACAACAAATCGCAAATGCAGAGGTCCCCAGGAAGTACACACAATGCACTACACAACACAACACAGAGCTCAAACATACACAGTACACAATGCAGGGTGCCCCACAGAGCGGAAAATGCAGGGCGCCCCACAGTGCGGGCAATGCAGGGCTGTTGTGAATTCTGTGGCTGAGTTCACTTCTGTGGTCACAAGTGGTATTGCAGTCTCTGGGCTTCCTCCCTCAGGTGTTTTGGTGAGCTCGTTGGCTGCCTTGCTATTTAGCTCCACCTGAGTCTGTCTTCCTTGCTCCTTGTCAATGTTCCAGTGTTGGATCTGAGCTACTGCATCTTTCCTTGGGCCTGCTGCTCTGCTAGATAAGTGCTTCTAGTTTGTTTTCTGTTTTTTCTGTCCAGCTTGCTATTGTCTTTTGCTGGAAGCTCTGAGAAGCAGAGGGGTGCACCGCCGTGCTGTTAGTTCGGCACGGTGGGTCTTTTTGCCCCTTTGCGTGGTTTTCGTTTTAGGGTTTTTTGTAGACTGCATAGTTCTCTTTGCTATCCTCGCTCTGTCTAGAATATCGGGCCTCACTTTGCTGAATCTATTTCATTCCTACGTTTGTCTTTTCATCTTGCTAACAGTCATTATATGTGGGGGGCTGCCTATTCCTTTGGGGTATTTCTCTGAGGTAAGTCAGGCTTGTATTTCTATCTTCAGGCTAGTCAGCTCCTCAGGCAGTGCCGAGTTGCATAGGTAGTTGTTAGGCGCAATCCACTGCTGCTTATAGTTGTGTGAGGATAGATCAGGTACTGCAGTCTACAGAGATTCCACGTCTCAGAGCTCGTCCTATTGTTTTTGGTTATTGCCAGATCTCTGTATGTGCGCTGATTACTGCACGCTGTGTTGCCTGATTGCCAGCCATAACAGTACAAGGAGCCACACCAATGATTCCCAATAGAGGGAAAAAAGAAATCCTGACATCATTTTTTTTTCTTAGCTCTGTCTTCAGTCTTTTTTTTCCCCTAGACATTAGAGTGCTTCAGGACACAGCTGTGGACATGGATATTCAGGCTCTGTGCTCCTCAATGGATAATCTCGTTGTAAATGTACAAAAGATTCAAGATACTATTGATCAGAAATCGATGCTAGAACCAAGAATTCCGATTCCTGATTTGTTTTTTGGTGACAGAACTAAGTTCCTGAGCTTCAGAAATAATTGTAAGCTATTTTTGGCCTTGAAACCTCATTCTTCTGGTAATCCTATTCAACAGGTTTTGATTATTATTTCTTTTTTGCGCGGCGACCCACAGGACTGGGCGTTTTCTCTTGCACCAGGAGATTCTGCATTGAGTAATGTTGATGCATTTTTCCTGGCGCTCGGATTGCTTTACGATGAGCCTAATTCAGTGGATCAGGCTGAGAAAAATCTGCTGGCTTTATGCCAGGGTCAGGATGATGTAGAAGTATATTGTCAGAAATTTAGGAAATGGTCAGTACTCACTCTGTGGAATGAATCTGCACTAGCGGCTTTGTTCAGAAAGGGTCTCTCTGAAGCTCTTAAGGATGTAATGGTGGGATTTCCTATGCCTGCTGGTTTGAATGAGTCTATGTCCTTGGCCATTCTGATCGGTCGTCGCTTGCGCGAGCGTAAATCTGTGCACCATCTGGCGGTACTGCCTGAGAGTAAACCTGAGCCTATGCAGTGCGACAGGACTATGACTAAAGTAGAACGGCAAGAACACAGACGTCTGAACAGACTGTGTTTCTATTGTGGTGATTCTACTCATGCTATTTCTAATTGTCCTAAACGCACTAGGCGGTTCGATAGCTCTGCCGTTATTGGTACTGTACAGTCCAAATTCCTTTTGTCCATTACCTTAATGTGCTCTTTGTCATCGTATTCTGTCATGGCGTTTGTGGATTCAGGCGCTGCCCTGAATCTGATGGATTTGGATTATGCTAAACGTTGTGGATTTTTCTTGGAGCCTTTGCGGTGTCCTATTCCGTTGAGAGGAATTGATGCTACACCTTTGGCCAAGAATAAGCCTCAGTACTGGGCCCAGCTGACCATGTGCATGGCTCCTGCACATCAGGAAGTTATTCGCTTTCTGGTACTGCATAATTTGCATGATGTGGTCGTGTTGGGGTTGCCATGGCTACAAACCCATAATCCAGTATTGGATTGGAACTCTATGTCGGTAACCAGCTGGGGTTGTCAGGGAGTACATGGTGATGTTCCATTTTTGTCTATTTCGTCATCCATTCCTTCTGACATCCCAGAGTTCTTGTCGGACTTTCAGGATGTATTTGAAGAGTCCAAGTCTGATGCCCTACCTCCGCATAGGAATTGTGATTGTGCTATCGATTTGATTCCTGGTAGTAAATTCCCTAAGGGTCGTTTATTTAATTTGTCCGTACCTGAACACACCGCTATGCGCAGTTATGTGAAGGAGTCCCTGGAGAAGGGACATATTCGCCCATCGTCGTCACCATTGGGAGCAGGGTTCTTTTTTGTAGCCAAGAAGGATGGTTCGCTAAGACCGTGTATTGATTACCGCCTTCTTAATAAGATCACTGTTAAGTTTCAGTATCCCTTGCCATTGATTTCTGACTTGTTTGCTCGGATTAAGGGGGCTAGTTGGTTTACTAAGATTGATCTTCGTGGTGCGTATAATCTGGTGAGAATCAGGCAGGGAGATGAATGGAAAACGGCATTTAATACGCCCGAGGGTCATTTTGAGTATCTGGTGATGCCGTTCGGACTTGCCAATGCTCCATCTGTTTTTCAGTCTTTTATGCATGACATTTTCCGTGAGTATCTGGATAAATTCTTGATTGTTTACTTGGATGACATTTTGATCTTCTCAGATGATTGGGAGTCTCATGTGAAGCAAGTCAGAATGGTTTTCCAGGAATTCCTTGTTCGTGAAGGGATCAAAGTGTCTCTTCGGTGTGCAGAAAGTTTCATTTTTGGGGTTCATCTTTTCCCCTTCTACTATCGAGATGGATCCGGTTAAGGTTCAGGCCATCCAGGATTGGACTCAGCCGACATCTCTAAAAAGTCTGCAGAAATTCCTGGGCTTTGCTAATTTTTATCGTCGCTTCATCTGTAATTTTTCTAGCATTGCCAGACCATTGACCGATTTGACCAAGAAGGGTGCTGATTTGGTTAATTGGTCTTCTGCTGCCGTGGAAGCTTTTCAGGAGTTGAAGCGTCGTTTTTGCTGTGCCCCTGTGTTGTGTCAACCTGATGTTTCTCTTCCGTTCCAGGTCGAGGTTGATGCTTCTGAGATTGGTGCAGGGGCGGTTTTGTCACAGAGAGGTTCTGGTTGCTCAGTGTTCAAACCATGTGCTTTCTTTTCCAGGAAATTTTCTGCTGCTGAGCGTAATTATGATGTGGGCAACCGAGAGTTGCTGGCCATGAAGTGGGCATTCGAGGAGTGGCGTCATTGGCTTGAGGGTGCTAAGCATCGCGTGGTGGTATTGACTGATCATAAGAACCTTACTTATCTTGAGTCTGCCAAGCGCTTGAATCCTAGACAGGCCCGTTGGTCGTTATTTTTTGCTCGTTTTGATTTTGTGATTTCATACCTTCCGGGCTCTAAAAATGTGAAGGCGGATGCTCTGTCTAGGAGTTTTGTGCCCGACTCTCCGGGGTTATCTGAGCCGGCGAGTATCCTCAAGGAAGGAGTCATTGTGTCTGCCATCTCCCCTGATTTGCGGAGAGTGTTGCAGAAATTTCAGGCTAATAAACCTGATCGTTGTCCGGCCGAGAAACTGTTCGTCCCTGATAGGTGGACTAGTAAAGTTATCTCTGAACTTCATTGTTCGGTGCTGGCCGGTCATCCAGGAATCTTTGGTACCAGGGAGTTGGTTGCTAGATCCTTCTGGTGGCCATCTCTGTCACGGGATGTGCGTGCTTTTGTGCAGTCCTGTGGAATTTGTGCTAGGGCTAAGCCCTGCTGTTCACGTGCCAGTGGGTTGCTTTTGCCCTTGCCGGTCCCGAAGAGGCCTTGGACACATATTTCGATGGATTTCATTTCTGACCTTCCCGTTTCTCAAAATATGTCGGTCATTTGGGTGGTCTGTGATCGCTTTTCTAAAATGGTCCATCTGGTGCCCTTGGTTAAATTGCCTTCCTCCTCTGATTTGGTGCCTTTGTTCTTCCAGCATGTGGTTCGTTTACATGGCATTCCTGAGAATATTGTTTCTGACAGAGGTTCCCAATCCGGTGTCTTTTCGTCTGACCCTCCCAGACTCCTTTTCCATACATAATGTATTCCATAGGTCGTTGTTGAGGAGATACGTGGCACCTATGGTTCCATCTGTGGAGCCTCCTGCCCCTGTTTTGGTGGAGGGGGAATTGGAGTATATTGTGGAGAAGATTTTGGATTCTCGTGTCTCTAGACGGAAACTCCAGTATCTGGTCAAATGGAAGGGTTATGCTCAGGAAGATAATTCCTGGGTTTTTGCCTCTGATGTCCATGCCCCAGATCTTGTTCGTGCCTTTCATGTGGCTCATCCTGGTCGGCCTGGGGGTTCTGGTGAGGGTTCGGTGACCCCTCCTCAAGGGGGGGGTACTGTTGTGAATTCTGTGGCTGAGTTCACTTCTGTGGTCACAAGTGGTATTGCAGTCTCTGGGCTTCCTCCCTCAGGTGTTTTGGTGAGCTCGTTGGCTGCCTTGCTATTTAGCTCCACCTGAGTCTGTCTTCCTTGCTCCTTGTCAATGTTCCAGTGTTGGATCTGAGCTACTGCATCTTTCCTTGGGCCTGCTGCTCTGCTAGATAAGTGCTTCTAGTTTGTTTTCTGTTTTTTCTGTCCAGCTTGCTATTGTCTTTTGCTGGAAGCTCTGAGAAGCAGAGGGGTGCACCGCCGTGCTGTTAGTTCGGCACGGTGGGTCTTTTTGCCCCTTTGCGTGGTTTTCGTTTTAGGGTTTTTTGTAGACTGCATAGTTCTCTTTGCTATCCTCGCTCTGTCTAGAATATCGGGCCTCACTTTGCTGAATCTATTTCATTCCTACGTTTGTCTTTTCATCTTGCTAACAGTCATTATATGTGGGGGGCTGCCTATTCCTTTGGGGTATTTCTCTGAGGTAAGTCAGGCTTGTATTTCTATCTTCAGGCTAGTCAGCTCCTCAGGCAGTGCCGAGTTGCATAGGTAGTTGTTAGGCGCAATCCACTGCTGCTTATAGTTGTGTGAGGATAGATCAGGTACTGCAGTCTACAGAGATTCCACGTCTCAGAGCTCGTCCTATTGTTTTTGGTTATTGCCAGATCTCTGTATGTGCGCTGATTACTGCACGCTGTGTTGCCTGATTGCCAGCCATAACACAGGGCGCCCCAAAGAGCGGGCAATGCAGGGAGCCCCACAGAGCTAGCAATGCAGAGCGCGCCCCACAGAGCGAGCAATGCAGAGCGCCCCACAGAGCGAGCAATGCAAAGCGCCCCACAGAGCGAGCAATGCAGAGTTATCACTCCTCACCGCAACAAAGAGCATATTCAGAGGCCCCCAGGAAGTACACCCAATGCACTAACAGAGTTCAAACATACACAGTATACAATGCAGAGCGGGCAATGCCAGGCTCCCCACGCAGCGGGCAATGCAGAGCGCCCCACAGAGCGACGAAGGCAGAGCGCCCCACAGAGCGACTAATGGAGGGCGCCCCACAGAGCGGGCAATGCAGAGTCCTCCCTCCCCACCACAACAAAGAGCAAATGCAGAGGTCCCCAGTTAGTACACACAATGCACTACACAACACAGAGCTCATACATACACAGTATACAATGCAGAGCGCCCCACGGAGCGGCAAAAGCAGAGGCCCCCAAGAAGAACACACAATGCATTACACAAAGCAGAGCTCACATACACAGTACACAGTGAAGAGCGGAGAATGCGGAGAGCCCCAAGGAAGGGGCCAATGCAGAGCGCCCCACAGAGCGGGCAATGCAGAGCGCCCCACAGAGCGGGCAATGCAGAGCGCCCCACAGAGCGGGCAATGCAGAGCGCCCCACAGAGCGGGCAATGCAGACGGCCACACAGAGCGGGCAATGCAGAGGGCCCCACAGAGCGGGCAATGCAGAGGGCCCCACAGAGCGGGCAATGCAGAGGGCCCCACAGAGCGGGCAATGCAGAGGGCCCCACAGAGCGGGCAATGCAGAGGGCCCCACAGAGAGGGCAATGCAGAGGGCCCCGCAGAGCGGGCAATGCAGAGGGCCCCGCAGAGCGGGCAATGCAGAGGGCCCCGCAGAGCGGGCAATGCAGAGGGCCCCACAGAGAGGGCAATGCAGAGGGCCCCACAGAGCGATTAAATCCTGAGCACCCCATAGAGCGGGCAATGCAGAGTCCTCCCTCCCCACCACAACAAAGAGCAAATGCAGAGGTCCCCAGGAAGTACACACAATGCACTACACAACACAGAGCTCAAACATACACAGTACACAATGCAGGGCACCCCACAGAGCAGGCAATGCAGAGCGCCCCACAGAGCGAGCAATGCAGAGGGCCCCACAGAGCGATTAAATCCAGAGCACCCCACAGAGCGGGCAATGCAGAGTCCTCCCTCCCCACCACAACAAAGAGCAAATGCAGAGGTCCCCAGGAAGTACACACAATGCACTACACAACACAGAGCTCAAACATACACTGTACACAATGCAGGACGCCCCACAGAGCGCCCCACGCAGCGGGCAATGCAGAGCGCCCCACAGAGCGGGCACTGCAGAGGGCCCCACAGAGCGGGCAATGCAGAGGGCCCCACAGAGCGGGCAATGCAGAGGGCCCCACAGAGCGGGCAATGCAGAGGACCCCACAGAGCGGGCAATGCAGAGTCCTCCCTCCCCACCACAACAAAGAGCAAATGCAGAGGTCCCCAGGAAGTACACAATGCACTACACAACCCAGAGCTCAAACATACACAGTAGACAATGCAGGGCACCCCACAGAGCGGGCAATGCAGGGCGCTCCACAGTGCGGGCAATGCAGGGCGCCCCACAGAGCGGGCAATGCAGGGCGCCCCACAGAGCGGGCAATGCAGGGCGCCCCACAGAGCGGGCAATGCAGAGGCCCTCCAAGTAGTACACACAATGCAGTATACAGAGATCACATATACAGTACAGTGAAGAGCGGGCAATGAGGGACTCCCCACGGAGAGGGCAATGAGGGGCTCCCCACAGAGCGGCCAATGCAGAGGCCCTCCAAGTAGTACACACAATGCAGTATACAATGCAGAGCGCCCCACAGAGCGACGAAGGCAGAGCGCCCCACAGAGCGACCAATGCAGAGCTCCCCACAGAGCGACCAATGGAGGGCGCCCCACAGAGCGGGCAATGCAGAGTCCTCCCTCCCCACCACAACAAAGAGTAAATGCAGAGGTCCCCAGGAAGTACACACAATGCACTACACAACACAGAGCTCATACATACACAGTATACAATGCAGAGCGCCCCACGGAGCGGCAAAAGCAGAGGCCCCCAAGAACAACACACAATGCATTACACAAAGCAGAGCTCACATATACAGTACACAGTGAAGAGCGGAGAATGCGGAGAGCCCCAAGGAAGGGGCCAATGCAGAGCGCCCCACAGAGCGGGCAATGCAGAGCGCCCCACAGAGCGGGCAATGCAGAGCGCCCCACAGAGCGGGCAATGCAGAGCGCCCCACAGAGCGAGCAATGCAGAGGGCCCCGCAGAGCGGGCAATGCAGAGGGCCCCGCAGAGCGGGCAATGCAGAGGGCCCCGCAGAGCGGGCAATGCAGAGGGCCCCGCAGAGCGGGCAATGCAGAGGGCCCCGCAGAGCGGGCAATGCAGAGGGCCCCGCAGAGCGGGCAATGCAGAGGGCCCCGCAGAGCGGGCAATGCAGAGGGCCCCTCAGAGCGGGCAATGCAGAGGGCCCCGCAGAGCGATTAAATCCTGAGCACCCCATAGAGCGGGCAATGCAGAGTCCTCACTCCCCACCACAAAGAGCAAATGCAGAGGTCCCCAGGAAGTACACACAATGCACTACACAACACAGAGCTCAAACATACACTGTACACAATGCAGGACGCCCCACAGAGCGGGCAATGCAGAGCGCCCCACAGAGCGGGCAATGCAGAGCGCCCCACGCAGCGGGCAATGCAGAGCGCCCCACGCAGCGGGCAATGCAGAGCGCCCCACGCAGCGGGCAATGCAGAGCGCCCCACGCAGCGGGCAATGCAGAGCGCCCCACGCAGCGGGCAATGCAGCGGGCAATGCAGAGCGCCCCACGCAGCGGGCAATGCAGAGCGCCCCACGCAGCGGGCAATGCAGAGCGCCCCACGCAGCAGGCAATGCAGAGCGCCCCACGCAGCGGGCAATGCAGAGCGCCCCACGCAGCGGGCAATGCAGAGCGCCCCACAGAGCTGGCAATGCAGAGGTCCCCAGAAAGCACACAATGCACTACAACACAGAGCTCAAACATACACAGTATACAATGCAGAGCGGGCAATGCAGAGCGCCCCACGGAGCAGGCAATGCAGAGCCCTCCCTCCCCACCGCAACAAAGAGCAAATGCAGAGGCCCCCAGGAAGAACACACAATGCACTACACAACACAGAGCTCATACATATACAGATCGGGCAATGCAGAGCACCCCATGAAGCGGGCAATGCAGAGTCCTCCCTCCCCACCGCAACAAAGAGCAAATGCAGAGGCCCCCCAGGAAGAACACACAATGCACTACACAACACAGAGCTAAAACATACACAGTATACAATGCAGGGCGCCCCAAAGAGCGGCCAATGCAGAGCACCCCACAGAGCGGTTAATGCAGAGGGCCCCACAGAGCGAGCAATGCAGAGTGCCCCACAGAGCGAGCAATGCAGAGCGCCCCACAGAGCGAGCAATGCAGAGCGCCCCACAGAGCGAGCAATGCAGAGGGCCCAACAGAGCGGAAAATGCAGAGGGCCCCACAGAGCGAGCAATGCAGAGGGCCCCACAGAGCGGGCAATGCAGAGGGCCCCACAGAGCGGGCAATGCAGAGGACCCCACAGAGCGGGCAATGCAGAGTCCTCCCTCCCCACCACAACAAAGAGCAAATGCAGAGGTCCCCAGGAAGTACACAATGCACTACACAACCCAGAGCTCAAACATACACAGTAGACAATGCAGGGCACCCCACAGAGCGGGCAATGCAGGGCGCTCCACAGTGCGGGCAATGCAGGGCGCCCCACAGAGCGGGCAATGCAGGGGGCCCCACAGAGCGGGCAATGCAGGGGGCCCCACAGAGTGGGCAATGCAGGGGGCCCCACAGAGCGGGCAATGCAGAGGACCCCACAGAGCGGGCAATGCAGAGGACCCCACAGAGCGGGCAATGCAGAGGACCCCACAGAGCGGGCAATGCAGAGGACTCCACAGAGCGATTAAATCCAGAGCACCCAGCAGAGCGGGCAATGCAGAGTCCTCCCTCCCCACCACAACAAATCGCAAATGCAGAGGTCCCCAGGAAGTACACACAATGCACTACACAACACAACACAGAGCTCAAACATACACAGTACACAATGCAGGGTGCCCCACAGAGCGGAAAATGCAGGGCGCCCCACAGTGCGGGCAATGCAGGGCGCCCCAAAGAGCGGGCAATGCAGGGAGCCCCACAGAGCTAGCAATGCAGAGCGCGCCCCACAGAGCGAGCAATGCAGAGCGCCCCACAGAGCGAGCAATGCAAAGCGCCCCACAGAGCGAGCAATGCAGAGTTATCACTCCTCACCGCAACAAAGAGCATATTCAGAGGCCCCCAGGAAGTACACCCAATGCACTAACAGAGTTCAAACATACACAGTATACAATGCAGAGCGGGCAATGCCAGGCTCCCCACGCAGCGGGCAATGCAGAGCGCCCCACAGAGCGACGAAGGCAGAGCGCCCCACAGAGCGACTAATGGAGGGCGCCCCACAGAGCGGGCAATGCAGAGTCCTCCCTCCCCACCACAACAAAGAGCAAATGCAGAGGTCCCCAGTTAGTACACACAATGCACTACACAACACAGAGCTCATACATACACAGTATACAATGCAGAGCGCCCCACGGAGCGGCAAAAGCAGAGGCCCCCAAGAAGAACACACAATGCATTACACAAAGCAGAGCTCACATACACAGTACACAGTGAAGAGCGGAGAATGCGGAGAGCCCCAAGGAAGGGGCCAATGCAGAGCGCCCCACAGAGCGGGCAATGCAGAGCGCCCCACAGAGCGGGCAATGCAGAGCGCCCCACAGAGCGGGCAATGCAGAGCGCCCCACAGAGCGGGCAATGCAGACGGCCACACAGAGCGGGCAATGCAGAGGGCCCCACAGAGCGGGCAATGCAGAGGGCCCCACAGAGCGGGCAATGCAGAGGGCCCCACAGAGCGGGCAATGCAGAGGGCCCCACAGAGCGGGCAATGCAGAGGGCCCCACAGAGAGGGCAATGCAGAGGGCCCCGCAGAGCGGGCAATGCAGAGGGCCCCGCAGAGCGGGCAATGCAGAGGGCCCCGCAGAGCGGGCAATGCAGAGGGCCCCACAGAGAGGGCAATGCAGAGGGCCCCACAGAGCGATTAAATCCTGAGCACCCCATAGAGCGGGCAATGCAGAGTCCTCCCTCCCCACCACAACAAAGAGCAAATGCAGAGGTCCCCAGGAAGTACACACAATGCACTACACAACACAGAGCTCAAACATACACAGTACACAATGCAGGGCACCCCACAGAGCAGGCAATGCAGAGCGCCCCACAGAGCGAGCAATGCAGAGGGCCCCACAGAGCGATTAAATCCAGAGCACCCCACAGAGCGGGCAATGCAGAGTCCTCCCTCCCCACCACAACAAAGAGCAAATGCAGAGGTCCCCAGGAAGTACACACAATGCACTACACAACACAGAGCTCAAACATACACTGTACACAATGCAGGACGCCCCACAGAGCGCCCCACGCAGCGGGCAATGCAGAGCGCCCCACAGAGCGGGCACTGCAGAGGGCCCCACAGAGCGGGCAATGCAGAGGGCCCCACAGAGCGGGCAATGCAGAGGGCCCCACAGAGCGGGCAATGCAGAGGACCCCACAGAGCGGGCAATGCAGAGTCCTCCCTCCCCACCACAACAAAGAGCAAATGCAGAGGTCCCCAGGAAGTACACAATGCACTACACAACCCAGAGCTCAAACATACACAGTAGACAATGCAGGGCACCCCACAGAGCGGGCAATGCAGGGCGCTCCACAGTGCGGGCAATGCAGGGCGCCCCACAGAGCGGGCAATGCAGGGCGCCCCACAGAGCGGGCAATGCAGGGCGCCCCACAGAGCGGGCAATGCAGAGGCCCTCCAAGTAGTACACACAATGCAGTATACAGAGATCACATATACAGTACAGTGAAGAGCGGGCAATGAGGGACTCCCCACGGAGAGGGCAATGAGGGGCTCCCCACAGAGCGGCCAATGCAGAGGCCCTCCAAGTAGTACACACAATGCAGTATACAATGCAGAGCGCCCCACAGAGCGACGAAGGCAGAGCGCCCCACAGAGCGACCAATGCAGAGCTCCCCACAGAGCGACCAATGGAGGGCGCCCCACAGAGCGGGCAATGCAGAGTCCTCCCTCCCCACCACAACAAAGAGTAAATGCAGAGGTCCCCAGGAAGTACACACAATGCACTACACAACACAGAGCTCATACATACACAGTATACAATGCAGAGCGCCCCACGGAGCGGCAAAAGCAGAGGCCCCCAAGAACAACACACAATGCATTACACAAAGCAGAGCTCACATATACAGTACACAGTGAAGAGCGGAGAATGCGGAGAGCCCCAAGGAAGGGGCCAATGCAGAGCGCCCCACAGAGCGGGCAATGCAGAGCGCCCCACAGAGCGGGCAATGCAGAGCGCCCCACAGAGCGGGCAATGCAGAGGGCCCCACAGAGGGGGCAATGCAGAGGGCCCCACAGAGCGGGCAATGCAGAGGGCCCCACAGTGCGGGCAATGCAGAGGGCCCCACAGAGCGGGCAATGCAGAGGGCCCCACAGAGCGGGCAATGCAGAGGGCCCCGCAGAGCGGGCAATGCAGAGGGCCCCGCAGAGCGGGCAATGCAGAGGGCCCCGCAGAGCGGGCAATGCAGAGGGCCCCGCAGAGCGGGCAATGCAGAGGGCCCCTCAGAGCGGGCAATGCAGAGGGCCCCACAGAGCGATTAAATCCTGAGCACCCCATAGAGCGGGCAATGCAGAGTCCTCCCTCCCCACCACAAAGAGCAAATGCAGAGGTCCCCAGGAAGTACACACAATGCACTACACAACACAGAGCTCAAACATACACTGTACACAATGCAGGACGCCCCACAGAGCGGGCAATGCAGAGCGCCCCACAGAGCGGGCAATGCAGAGCGCCCCACGCAGCGGGCAATGCAGAGCGCCCCACGCAGCGGGCAATGCAGAGCGCCCCACGCAGCGGGCAATGCAGAGCGCCCCACGCAGCGGGCAATGCAGAGCGCCCCACGCAGCGGGCAATGCAGCGGGCAATGCAGAGCGCCCCACGCAGCGGGCAATGCAGAGCGCCCCACGCAGCGGGCAATGCAGAGCGCCCCACGCAGCAGGCAATGCAGAGCGCCCCACGCAGCGGGCAATGCAGAGCGCCCCACGCAGCGGGCAATGCAGAGCGCCCCACAGAGCTGGCAATGCAGAGGTCCCCAGAAAGCACACAATGCACTACAACACAGAGCTCAAACATACACAGTATACAATGCAGAGCGGGCAATGCAGAGCGCCCCACGGAGCAGGCAATGCAGAGCCCTCCCTCCCCACCGCAACAAAGAGCAAATGCAGAGGCCCCCAGGAAGAACACACAATGCACTACACAACACAGAGCTCATACATATACAGATCGGGCAATGCAGAGCACCCCATGAAGCGGGCAATGCAGAGTCCTCCCTCCCCACCGCAACAAAGAGCAAATGCAGAGGCCCCCCAGGAAGAACACACAATGCACTACACAACACAGAGCTAAAATATACACAGTATACAATGCAGGGCGCCCCAAAGAGCGGCCAATGCAGAGCACCCCACAGAGCGGTTAATGCAGAGGGCCCCACAGAGCGAGCAATGCAGAGTGCCCCACAGAGCGAGCAATGCAGAGCGCCCCACAGAGCGAGCAATGCAGAGCGCCCCACAGAGCGAGCAATGCAGAGGGCCCAACAGAGCGGAAAATGCAGAGGGCCCCACAGAGCGAGCAATGCAGAGGGCCCCACAGAGCGGGCAATGCAGAGGGCCCCACAGAGCGGGCAATGCAGAGGACCCCACAGAGCGGGCAATGCAGAGTCCTCCCTCCCCACCACAACAAAGAGCAAATGCAGAGGTCCCCAGGAAGTACACAATGCACTACACAACCCAGAGCTCAAACATACACAGTAGACAATGCAGGGCACCCCACAGAGCGGGCAATGCAGGGCGCTCCACAGTGCGGGCAATGCAGGGCGCCCCACAGAGCGGGCAATGCAGGGGGCCCCACAGAGCGGGCAATGCAGGGGCCCCACAGAGTGGGCAATGCAGGGGGCCCCACAGAGCGGGCAATGCAGAGGACCCCACAGAGCGGGCAATGCAGAGGACCCCACAGAGCGGGCAATGCAGAGGACCCCACAGAGCGGGCAATGCAGAGGACTCCACAGAGCGATTAAATCCAGAGCACCCAGCAGAGCGGGCAATGCAGAGTCCTCCCTCCCCACCACAACAAATCGCAAATGCAGAGGTCCCCAGGAAGTACACACAATGCACTACACAACACAACACAGAGCTCAAACATACACAGTACACAATGCAGGGTGCCCCACAGAGCGGAAAATGCAGGGCGCCCCACAGTGCGGGCAATGCAGGGCGCCCCAAAGAGCGGGCAATGCAGGGAGCCCCACAGAGCTAGCAATGCAGAGCGCGCCCCACAGAGCGAGCAATGCAGAGCGCCCCACAGAGCGAGCAATGCAAAGCGCCCCACAGAGCGAGCAATGCAGAGTTATCACTCCTCACCGCAACAAAGAGCATATTCAGAGGCCCCCAGGAAGTACACCCAATGCACTAACAGAGTTCAAACATACACAGTATACAATGCAGAGCGGGCAATGCCAGGCTCCCCACGCAGCGGGCAATGCAGAGCGCCCCACAGAGCGACGAAGGCAGAGCGCCCCACAGAGCGACCAATGCAGAGCTCCCCACAGAGCGACCAATGGAGGGCGCCCCACAGAGCGGGCAATGCAGAGTCCTCCCTCCCCACCACAACAAAGAGCAAATGCAGAGGTCCCCAGTTAGTACACACAATGCACTACACAACACAGAGCTCATACATACACAGTATACAATGCAGAGCGCCCCACGGAGCGGCAAAAGCAGAGGCCCCCAAGAAGAACACACAATGCATTACACAAAGCAGAGCTCACATACACAGTACACAGTGAAGAGCGGAGAATGCGGAGAGCCCCAAGGAAGGGGCCAATGCAGAGCGCCCCACAGAGCGGGCAATGCAGAGCGCCCCACAGAGCGGCCAATGCAGAGCGCCCCACAGAGCGGGCAATGCAGAGCGCCCCACAGAGCGATTAAATCCAGAGCACCCCACAGAGCGGGCAATGCAGAGTCCTCCCTCCCCACCACAACAAAGAGCAAATGCAGAGGTCCCCAGGAAGTACACACAATGCACTACACAACACAGAGCTCAAACATACACTGTACACAATGCAGGACGCCCCACAGAGCGCCCCACGCAGCGGGCAATGCAGAGCGCCCCACAGAGCGGGCACTGCAGAGGGCCCCACAGAGCGGGCACTGCAGAGGGCCCCACAGAGCGGGCAATGCAGAGGGCCCCACAGAGCGGGCAATGCAGAGGGCCCCACAGAGCGGGCAATGCAGAGGACCCCACAGAGCGGGCAATGCAGAGTCCTCCCTCCCCACCACAACAAAGAGCAAATGCAGAGGTCCCCAGGAAGTACACAATGCACTACACAACCCAGAGCTCAAACATACACAGTAGACAATGCAGGGCACACCCCACAGAGCGGGCAATGCAGGGCGCTCCACAGTGCGGGCAATGCAGGGCGCCCCACAGAGCGGGCAATGCAGGGCGCCCCACAGAGCGGGCAATGCAGAGGCCCTCCAAGTAGTACACACAATGCAGTATACAGAGATCACATATACAGTACACAGTGAAGAGCGGGCAATGAGGGACTCCCCACGGAGAGGGCAATGAGGGGCTCCCCACAGAGCGGCCAATGCAGAGGCCCTCCAAGTAGTGCACACAATGCAGTATACAATGCAGAGCGCCCCACAGAGCGACGAAGGCAGAGCGCCCCACAGAGCGACCAATGCAGAGCTCCCCACAGAGCGACCAATGGAGGGCGCCCCACAGAGCGGGCAATGCAGAGGCCCATAAGAAGAATACAATGCAGTATACAGAGATCACATATACAGTACACAGTGAAGAGCGGGCAATGAGGGGCTCCCCACAGAGCGGCCAATGCAGAGGCCCCCAAGAAGAACACAATGCAGTATACAGAGATCACATACAGTACACAGTGAAGAGCGGGTAATGAGGGGCTCCCCACAGAGCGGCCAATGCAGAGGCCCCCAAGAAGAACACAATGCAGTATACAGAGATCACATACAGTACACAGTGAAGAGCGGGCAATGAGGGGCTCCCCACGGAGCGGCCAATGCAGAGGCCCCCAAGATGAACACAATGCAGTATACAGAGATCACATACAGTACACAGTGAAGAGCGGGCAATGAGGGGCTCCCCACGGAGCGGCCAATGCAGAGGCCCCCAAGATGAACACAATGCAGTATACAGAGATCACATGCAGTACACAGTGAAGAGCGGGCAATGAGGGGCTCCCCACGGAGCGGCCAATGCAGAGGCCCCAAGAAGAACACAATGCAGTATACAGAGATCACATACAGTACACAGTGAAGAGCGGGTAATGAGGGGCTCCCCACAGAGCGGCCAATGCAGAGGCCCCCAAGAAGAACACAATGCAGTATACAGAGATCACATACAGTACACAGTGAAGAGCGGGCAATGAGGGGCTCTCCACAGAGCGGCCAATGCAGAGGCCCCCAAGAAGAACACAATGCAGTATACAGAGATCACATATACAGTACACAGCGGGCAATGAGGGGCTCTCCACGGAGCGGCCAATGCAGAGGCCCCCAAGTAGTACACACAATGCAGTATACAGAGATCACATATACAGTACACAGCGGGCAATGAGGGGCTCTCCACAGAGCGGCCAATGCAGAGGCCCCCAAGTAGTACACACAATGCAGTATACAGAGATCACATATACAGTACACAGCGGGCAATGAGGGGCTCCCCACAGAGCGGACAATGCAGAGGCCCCCAAGAAGAACACAATGCAGTATACAGAGATCACATATACAGTACACAGCGGGCAATGAGGGGCTCTCCACAGAGCGGCCAATGCAGAGGCCCCCAAGAAGAACACAATGCAGTATACAGAGATCACATACAGTACACAGTGAAGAGCCGGTAATGAGGGGCTCCCCACAGAGCGGCGAATGCAGAGGCCCCCAAGAAGAACACAATGCAGTATACAGAGATCACATATACAGTACACAGTGAAGAGCAGGCAATGAGGGGCTCTCCACAGAGCGGCCAATGCAGAGGCCCCCAAGAAGAACACAATGCAGTATACAGAGATCACATATACAGTACACAGCGGGCAATGAGGGGCTCTCCACAGAGCGGCCAATGCAGAGGCCCCCAAGAAGAACACAATGCAGTATACAGAGATCACATATACAGTACAGAGTGAAGAGCAGGCAATGAGGGGCTCTCCACAGAGCGGCCAATGCAGAGGCCCCCAAGTAGTACACACAATGCAGTATACAGAGATCACATATACAGTACACAGCGGGCAATGAGGGGCTCTCCACAGAGCGGCCAATGCAGAGGCCCCCAAGTAGTACACACAATGCAGTATACAGAGATCACATATACAGTACACAGCGGGCAATGAGGGGCTCTCCACAGAGCGGCCAATGCAGAGGCCCCCAAGAAGAACACAATGCAGTATACAGAGATCACATATACAGTACACAGCGGGCAATGAGGGGCTCTCCACAGAGCGGCCAATGCAGAGGCCCCCCCAAGTAGTACACACAATGCAGTATACAGAGATCACATATACAGTACACAGCGGGCAATGAGGGGCTCTCCACAGAGCGGCCAATGCAGAGGCCCCCAAGTAGTACACACAATGCAGTATACAGAGATCACATATACAGTACACAGCGGGCAATGAGGGGCTCTCCACAGAGCGGCCAATGCAGAGGCCCACCAAGTACTACACACAATGCAGTATACAGAGATCACATATACAGTACACAGCGGGCAATGAGGGGCTCTCCACAGAGCGGCCAATGCAGAGGCCCCCAAGAAGAACACAATGCAGTATACAGAGATCACATATACAGTACACAGCGGGCAATGAGGGGCTCTCCACAGAGCGGCCAATGCAGAGGCCCCCAAGTAGTACACACAATGCAGTATACAGAGATCACATATACAGTACACAGCGGGCAATGAGGGGCTCCCCACAGAGCGGCCAATGCAGAGGCCCCCAAGAAGAACACAATGCAGTATACAGAGATCACATATACAGTACACAGCGGGCAATGAGGGGCTCTCCACAGAGCGGCCAATGCAGAGGCCCACCAAGTACTACACACAATGCAGTATACAGAGATCACATATACAGTACACAGCGGGCAATGAGGGGCTCTCCACAGAGCGGCCAATGCAGAGGCCCCCAAGAAGAACACAATGCAGTATACAGAGATCACATATACAGTACACAGCGGGCAATGAGGGGCTCTCCACAGAGCGGCCAATGCAGAGGCCCCCAAGTAGTACACACAATGCAGTATACAGAGATCACATATACAGTACACAGCGGGCAATGAGGGGCTCCCCACAGAGCGGCCAATGCAGAGGCCCCCAAGAAGAACACAATGCAGTATACAGAGATCACATATACAGTACACAGCGGGCAATGAGGGGCTCCCCACAGAGCGGCCAATGCAGAGGCCCCCAAGAAGAACACAATGCAGTATACAGAGATCACATACAGTACACAGTGAAGAGCCGGTAATGAGGGGCTCCCCACAGAGCGGCCAATGCAGAGGCCCCCAAGTAGTACACACAATGCAGTATACAGAGATCACATATACAGTACACAGCGGGCAATGAGGGGCTCTCCACAGAGCGGCCAATGCAGAGGCCCCCCCAAGTAGTACACACAATGCAGTATACAGAGATCACATATACAGTACACAGCGGGCAATGAGGGGCTCTCCACAGAGCGGCCAATGCAGAGGCCCCCAAGTAGTACACACAATGCAGTATACAGAGATCACATATACAGTACACAGCGGGCAATGAGGGGCTCTCCACAGAGCGGCCAATGCAGAGGCCCACCAAGTACTACACACAATGCAGTATACAGAGATCACATATACAGTACACAGCGGGCAATGAGGGGCTCTCCACAGAGCGGCCAATGCAGAGGCCCCCAAGAAGAACACAATGCAGTATACAGAGATCACATATACAGTACACAGCGGGCAATGAGGGGCTCTCCACAGAGCGGCCAATGCAGAGGCCCCCAAGTAGTACACACAATGCAGTATACAGAGATCACATATACAGTACACAGCGGGCAATGAGGGGCTCCCCACAGAGCGGACAATGCAGAGGCCCCCAAGAAGAACACAATGCAGTATACAGAGATCACATATACAGTACACAGCGGGCAATGAGGGGCTCTCCACAGAGCGGCCAATGCAGAGGCCCCCAAGAAGAACACAATGCAGTATACAGAGATCACATATACAGTACACAGCGGGCAATGAGGGGCTCTCCACGGAGCGGCCAATGCAGAGGCCCCCAAGTAGTACACACAATGCAGTATACAGAGATCACATACAGTACACAGTGAAGAGCGGGTAATGAGGGGCTCCCCACTGAGCGGCCAATGCAGAGGCCCCCAAGAAGAACACAATGCAGTATACAGAGATCACATATACAGTACACAGTGAAGAGCCGGTAATGAGGGGCTCCCCACAGAGCGGCCAATGCAGAGGCCCCCAAGTAGTACACACAATGCAGTATACAGAGATCACATATACAGTACACAGCGGGCAATGAGGGGCTCTCCACGGAGCGGCCAATGCAGAGGCCCCCAAGTAGTACACACAATGCAGTATACAGAGATCACATATACAGTACACAGCGGGCAATGAGGGGCTCTCCACAGAGCGGCCAATGCAGAGGCCCCCAAGTAGTACACACAATGCAGTATACAGAGATCACATATACAGTACACAGCGGGCAATGAGGGGCTCCCCACAGAGCGGACAATGCAGAGGCCCCCAAGAAGAACACAATGCAGTATACAGAGATCACATATACAGTACACAGCGGGCAATGAGGGGCTCTCCACAGAGCGGCCAATGCAGAGGCCCCCAAGAAGAACACAATGCAGTATACAGAGATCACATACAGTACACAGTGAAGAGCCGGTAATGAGGGGCTCCCCACAGAGCGGCGAATGCAGAGGCCCCCAAGAAGAACACAATGCAGTATACAGAGATCACATATACAGTACACAGTGAAGAGCAGGCAATGAGGGGCTCTCCACAGAGCTGCCAATGCAGAGGCCCCCAAGAAGAACACAATGCAGTATACAGAGATCACATATACAGTACACAGCGGGCAATGAGGGGCTCTCCACAGAGCGGCCAATGCAGAGGCCCCCAAGAAGAACACAATGCAGTATACAGAGATCACATATACAGTACAGAGTGAAGAGCAGGCAATGAGGGGCTCTCCACAGAGCGGCCAATGCAGAGGCCCCCAAGTAGTACACACAATGCAGTATACAGAGATCACATATACAGTACACAGCGGGCAATGAGGGGCTCTCCACAGAGCGGCCAATGCAGAGGCCCCCAAGTAGTACACACAATGCAGTATACAGAGATCACATATACAGTACACAGCGGGCAATGAGGGGCTCTCCACAGAGCGGCCAATGCAGAGGCCCCCAAGAAGAACACAATGCAGTATACAGAGATCACATATACAGTACACAGCGGGCAATGAGGGGCTCTCCACAGAGCGGCCAATGCAGAGGCCCCCCCAAGTAGTACACACAATGCAGTATACAGAGATCACATATACAGTACACAGCGGGCAATGAGGGGCTCTCCACAGAGCGGCCAATGCAGAGGCCCCCAAGTAGTACACACAATGCAGTATACAGAGATCACATATACAGTACACAGCGGGCAATGAGGGGCTCTCCACAGAGCGGCCAATGCAGAGGCCCACCAAGTACTACACACAATGCAGTATACAGAGATCACATATACAGTACACAGCGGGCAATGAGGGGCTCTCCACAGAGCGGCCAATGCAGAGGCCCCCAAGAAGAACACAATGCAGTATACAGAGATCACATATACAGTACACAGCGGGCAATGAGGGGCTCTCCACAGAGCGGCCAATGCAGAGGCCCCCAAGTAGTACACACAATGCAGTATACAGAGATCACATATACAGTACACAGCGGGCAATGAGGGGCTCCCCACAGAGCGGCCAATGCAGAGGCCCCCAAGAAGAACACAATGCAGTATACAGAGATCACATATACAGTACACAGCGGGCAATGAGGGGCTCTCCACAGAGCGGCCAATGCAGAGGCCCACCAAGTACTACACACAATGCAGTATACAGAGATCACATATACAGTACACAGCGGGCAATGAGGGGCTCTCCACAGAGCGGCCAATGCAGAGGCCCCCAAGAAGAACACAATGCAGTATACAGAGATCACATATACAGTACACAGCGGGCAATGAGGGGCTCTCCACAGAGCGGCCAATGCAGAGGCCCCCAAGTAGTACACACAATGCAGTATACAGAGATCACATATACAGTACACAGCGGGCAATGAGGGGCTCTCCACAGAGCGGACAATGCAGAGGCCCCCAAGTAGTACACACAATGCAGTATACAGAGATCACATATACAGTACACAGCGGGCAATGAGGGGCTCTCCACAGAGCGGCCAATGCAGAGGCCCCCAAGAAGAACACAATGCAGTATACAGAGATCACATATACAGTACACAGCGGGCAATGAGTGGCTCTCCACAGAGCGGCCAATGCAGAGGCCCCCAAGAAGAACACAATGCAGTATACAGAGATCACATATACAGTACACAGCGGGCAATGAGGGGCTCCCCACAGAGCGGCCAATGCAGAGGCCCCCAAGAAGAACACAATGCAGTATACAGAGATCACATACAGTACACAGTGAAGAGCCGGTAATGAGGGGCTCCCCACAGAGCGGCCAATGCAGAGGCCCCCAAGTAGTACACACAATGCAGTATACAGAGATCACATATACAGTACACAGCGAGCAATGAGGGGCTCCCCACAGAGCGGCCAATGCAGAGGCCCCCAAGTAGTACACACAATGCAGTATACAGAGATCACATATACAGTACACAGCGGGCAATGAGGGGCTCTCCACAGAGCGGCCAATGCAGAGGCCCCCAAGAAGAACACAATGCAGTATACAGAGATCACATATACAGTACACAGCGGGCAATGAGGGGCTCTCCACAGAGCGGCCAATGCAGAGGCCCCCAAGAAGAACACAATGCAGTATACAGAGATCACATATACAGTACACAGCGGGCAATGAGGGGCTCTCCACAGAGCGGCCAATGCAGAGGCCCCCAAGAAGAACACAATGCAGTATACAGAGATCACATATACAGTACACAGCGGGCAATGAGGGGCTCCCCACAGAGCGGCCAATGCAGAGGCCCCCAAGAAGAACACAATGCAGTATACAGAGATCACATACAGTACACAGCGGGCAATGAGGGGCTCCCCACAGAGCGGCCACTGCAGAGGCCCCCAAGTAGTACACACAATGCAGTATACAGAGATCACATATACAGTACACAGCGGGCAATGAGGGGCTCTCCACAGAGCGGCCGATGCAGAGGCCCACCAAGTAGTACACACAATGCAGTATACAGAGATCACATATACAGTACACAGCGAGCAATGAGGGGCTCCCCACAGAGCGGCCAATGCAGAGGCCCCCAAGTACTACACACAATGCAGTATACAGCGATCACATATACAGTACACAGCGAGCAATGAGGGGCTCTCCACAGAGCGGCCAATGCAGAGGCCCACCAAGTAGTACACACAATGCAGTATACAGAGATCACATATACAGTACACAGCGAGCAATGAGGGGCTCTCCACAGAGCGGCCAATGCAGAGGCCCCCAAGTAGTACACACAATGCAGTATACAGAGATCACATATACAGTACACAGCGAGCAATGAGGGGCTCTCCACAGAGCGGCCAATGCAGAGGCCCCCAAGTAGTACACACAATGCAGTATACAGAGATCACATATACAGTACACAGCAGGCAATGAGGGGCTCCCCACAGAGCGGCCAATGCAGAGGCCCCCAAGTAGTACACACAATGCAGTATACAGAGATCACATATACAGTACACAGCAGGCAATGAGGGGCTCCCCACAGAGCGGCCAATGCAGAGGCCCCCAAGTAGTACACACAATGCAGTATACAGAGATCACATATACAGTACACAGCGGGCAATGAGGGGCTCTCCACAGAGCGGCCAATGCAGAGGCCCCCAAGAAGAACACAATGCAGTATACAGAGATCACATATACAGTACACAGCAGGCAATGAGGGGCTCTCCACAGAGCGGCCAATGCAGAGGCCCCCAAGTAGTACACACAATGCAGTATACAGAGATCACATATACAGTACACAGCAGGCAATGAGGGGCTCTCCACAGAGCGGCCAATGCAGAGGCCCCCCCAAGTAGTACACACAATGCAGTATACAGAGATCACATATACACTACACAGCGAGCAATGAGGGGCTCTCCACAGAGCGGCCAATGCAGAGGCCCACCAAGTAGTACACACAATGCAGTATACAGAGATCACATATACACTACACAGCGGGCAATGAGGGGCTCTCCACAGAGCGGCCAATGCAGAGGCCCCCAAGTAGTACACACAATGCAGTATACAGAGATCACATATACAGTACACAGCGGGCAATGAGGGGCTCCCCACAGAGCGGCCAATGCAGAGGCCCCCAAGAAGAACACAATGCAGTATACAGAGATCACATATACAGTACACAGCGGGCAATGAGTGGCTCTCCACAGAGCGGCCAATGCAGAGGCCCCCAAGAAGAACACAATGCAGTATACAGAGATCACATATACAGTACACAGCAGGCAATGAGGGGCTCCCCACAGAGCGGCCAATGCAGAGGCCCCCAAGTAGTACACACAATGCAGTATACAGAGATCACATATACAGTACACAGCGGGCAATGAGGGGCTCCCCACAGAGCGGCCAATGCAGAGGCCCCCAAGAAGAACACAATGCAGTATACAGAGATCACATACAGTACACAGTGAAGAGCCGGTAATGAGGGGCTCCCCACAGAGCGGCCAATGCAGAGGCCCCCAAGTAGTACACACAATGCAGTATACAGAGATCACATATACAGTACACAGCGAGCAATGAGGGGCTCCCCACAGAGCGGCCAATGCAGAGGCCCCCAAGTAGTACACACAATGCAGTATACAGAGATCACATATACAGTACACAGCGGGCAATGAGGGGCTCTCCACAGAGCGGCCAATGCAGAGGCCCCCAAGAAGAACACAATGCAGTATACAGAGATCACATATACAGTACACAGCGGGCAATGAGGGGCTCTCCACAGAGCGGCCAATGCAGAGGCCCCCAAGAAGAACACAATGCAGTATACAGAGATCACATATACAGTACACAGCGGGCAATGAGGGGCTCTCCACAGAGCGGCCAATGCAGAGGCCCCCAAGAAGAACACAATGCAGTATACAGAGATCACATATACAGTACACAGCGGGCAATGAGGGGCTCCCCACAGAGCGGCCAATGCAGAGGCCCCCAAGAAGAACACAATGCAGTATACAGAGATCACATACAGTACACAGCGGGCAATGAGGGGCTCCCCACAGAGCGGCCACTGCAGAGGCCCCCAAGTAGTACACACAATGCAGTATACAGAGATCACATATACAGTACACAGCGGGCAATGAGGGGCTCTCCACAGAGCGGCCGATGCAGAGGCCCACCAAGTAGTACACACAATGCAGTATACAGAGATCACATATACAGTACACAGCGAGCAATGAGGGGCTCCCCACAGAGCGGCCAATGCAGAGGCCCCCAAGTACTACACACAATGCAGTATACAGCGATCACATATACAGTACACAGCGAGCAATGAGGGGCTCTCCACAGAGCGGCCAATGCAGAGGCCCACCAAGTAGTACACACAATGCAGTATACAGAGATCACATATACAGTACACAGCGAGCAATGAGGGGCTCTCCACAGAGCGGCCAATGCAGAGGCCCCCAAGTAGTACACACAATGCAGTATACAGAGATCACATATACAGTACACAGCGAGCAATGAGGGGCTCTCCACAGAGCGGCCAATGCAGAGGCCCCCAAGTAGTACACACAATGCAGTATACAGAGATCACATATACAGTACACAGCAGGCAATGAGGGGCTCCCCACAGAGCGGCCAATGCAGAGGCCCCCAAGTAGTACACACAATGCAGTATACAGAGATCACATATACAGTACACAGCAGGCAATGAGGGGCTCCCCACAGAGCGGCCAATGCAGAGGCCCCCAAGTAGTACACACAATGCAGTATACAGAGATCACATATACAGTACACAGCGGGCAATGAGGGGCTCTCCACAGAGCGGCCAATGCAGAGGCCCCCAAGAAGAACACAATGCAGTATACAGAGATCACATATACAGTACACAGCAGGCAATGAGGGGCTCTCCACAGAGCGGCCAATGCAGAGGCCCCCAAGTAGTACACACAATGCAGTATACAGAGATCACATATACAGTACACAGCAGGCAATGAGGGGCTCTCCACAGAGCGGCCAATGCAGAGGCCCCCCCAAGTAGTACACACAATGCAGTATACAGAGATCACATATACACTACACAGCGAGCAATGAGGGGCTCTCCACAGAGCGGCCAATGCAGAGGCCCACCAAGTAGTACACACAATGCAGTATACAGAGATCACATATACACTACACAGCGGGCAATGAGGGGCTCTCCACAGAGCGGCCAATGCAGAGGCCCCCAAGTAGTACACACAATGCAGTATACAGAGATCACATATACAGTACACAGCGGGCAATGAGGGGCTCCCCACAGAGCGGCCAATGCAGAGGCCCCCAAGAAGAACACAATGCAGTATACAGAGATCACATATACAGTACACAGCGGGCAATGAGTGGCTCTCCACAGAGCGGCCAATGCAGAGGCCCCCAAGAAGAACACAATGCAGTATACAGAGATCACATATACAGTACACAGCAGGCAATGAGGGGCTCCCCACAGAGCGGCCAATGCAGAGGCCCCCAAGTAGTACACACAATGCAGTATACAGAGATCACATATACAGTACACAGCGGGCAATGAGGGGCTCCCCACAGAGCGGCCAATGCAGAGGCCCCCAAGAAGAACACAATGCAGTATACAGAGATCACATATACAGTACACAGCAGGCAATGAGGGGCTCCCCACAGAGCGGCCAATGCAGAGGCCCCCAAGTAGTACACACAATGCAGTATACAGAGATCACATATACAGTACACAGCGGGCAATGAGGGGCTCCCCACAGAGCGGCCAATGCAGAGGCCCCCAAGTAGTACACACAATGCAGTATACAGAGATCACATATACAGTACACAGTGAAAAGCGGCAATGAGGGGCTCCCCACGGAGGTAGGTAGAGAACACAACGCCGCCAATGAAACAATTACAAAAAATACATTGCTTTCGTATCCCCATTTCTCCGCTGCTCCTCAGCAGGGTGGCGCGCACTGCAGTGACGTTGAGGCCAGTGTGGCGCGCAGTGCAGTGACGTAAAGGGAGCGTAGCCGGACGCTCTCTCTCCTCCATCATCACTTTCATGTGTATCGGCATGTATCGCGCTGATACAGATGAATATGCGCGATGGAAGAACCTGGCAAAGGGCCTTAGAGAAATTCCAAGTGTGCCAGCCCAATCAGGGCGTGCAGCAGGTCTTACCTTGCTTTGACGTGCGGTTGGCGTGCTCCCGCGCTTTTGACTTGTATAACAATGCACGTGGCAGGCATTTATAGAGCGCGGCACCGGAAATGACACGTGCACCGGAAATGCGTCATCTCTGCTGCCGTGTCACGTGGGTGGTCACCAGTTGTAATGGCACAAGGCATTGTGGGCAGTATTATATGATAATCGCGCATGCGCCACATGCACGCGCGGCACTCGCGTCCGCACGGCCGCGCGCACCTGGCGCTTGCGCAGTAGCTGCGCGCCGCAAGAGGCTGTAATAGCAATACATTGTGGTGGGCGTGTAATAGCAATGCCTTGTGGTGGGCGGGTTCTCTCCCAGCGAAACACGCCCCAACCCCCTTGTCCCGCCTTCTCGTTTTGGCGGGATGCCAGACAGCAGACAGTGACACTGCTACCGGTATTAACCCTTTAGGGGGGGTGCCAACACTTCTACCGGTATTAACCCTTTAGGGGGGTGCCAACGCTTCTACCGGTATTAACCCTTTAGGGGGGTGCCAACACTGCTACCGTTATTAACCCTTTGGGGGTGTGAGGGTGCGGGGGGGCTCAGAGAGGGGGGAGAGGGCGCGGGGGGGTGAGGACGGATAGATAGGGGGGTCCGTTATGGCGGGGGCCCGTGTATGGATGGATAGGGGGTCCCTTACTGGGGGGGAGGGTGATTACGGATATATAGGGGGTCCCGTACTGGGGTGGGGGGGTGAGTACGGATAGATAAGGGGGTCCGTTATGGTGGGGGCCTGTGTATGAATAGATAGGGGGTCCCTTACTGGGGGGGGGGGGGGGGGGAGTACAGATAGATAGGGGGTCCCTTACTGGGGTGGGGGGGTGAGTATGGATAGATAAGGGGGTCCGTTATGGGGGGGGGCTGTGTATGGATGGATAGGGGGTCCCTTACTGGGGGGTGGTGTGTATGGATGGATAGGGGTCCCTTATGGCGGGGATCGGATCACTGAGCGCATCTGATCACTGAGCACATCTGATCACTGAGCGCAGCGGATCACTGAGCGCAGCGGATCACTGAGTGCAGCGGATCACAGCGCAGCAGATCACTGAGTGCACTGGATCACTGAGTGCAGCGGATCACTGAGCGCAGCAGATCACTGAGCGCACTGGATCACTGAGTGCACTGGATCACTGAGCGCACTGGATCACTGAGCGCACTGGATCACTGAGCGCAGCAGATCACCGAGCGCACTGGATCACTGAGTGCAGCGGATCACTGAGCGCAGCAGATCACTGAGCGCACTGGATCACTGAGAGCATCGGATCACTGAGAGCATTGAATCGCTGAGCGCACTGGATCACTGAGTGCAGCGGATCAATGAGCGCACTGGACCACTGAGCGCACTGGACCACTGAGCGCACTGCATCACTGAGCGCAGATCACTGAGCGCAGCGGATCACTGAGCGCAGCAGATCACTGAGCGCAGCAGATCACTGAGCGCAGCAGCTCACTGAGCGCACTGGACCACTGAGCGCACTGGACCACTGAGCGAACTGCATCACTGAGCGCACTGGATCACTGAGCGCAGCAGTTCACTGAGCGCACTGGACCACTGAGCGCACTGCATCACTGAGCGCACCGGATCACTGAGCACACCGGATCACTGAGCACCTGCGGATTTACCTGCGTGATCAGAACGCCGCGTCGAAGACGCTATTATTCCTGATCGTTGAGAACGTGGCCAATATGGTTATATTTTCTTTTTGTTTTCTTACAGGAGATGAGGGCTTCGGTGGAATTAGGTGTTAGGCGAGTAATACTGTGTTTAGTCTGATTTCTAATAAAGGACTTTATTCTGTCTGTGTCTTTATTTACCATATAACTATAGGATTAGTAATACCCCCAAAGGAACTAATCTAGATGTGTGGTGAGGACTTTGAACCCCCAAGTGCTTCACAGAATTTTATAACGCACAGCCATGAAAATAAAAAAAAAAATTATTTTCTCAAAAATGATCTTTTAGCCTGCAATTTTTTATTTTGCCACGGGTAACAGGAGAAATTTGACCCCAATATTTGTTGTCCAGTTTCTCCTGAGTACGGTGATACCCCATATGTGGGGGTAAACTACTGTTTGGGCACATGTCGGGGCTCAGAATTGAAGTAGTGACGTTTTGAAATGCAGACTTTTATGGAATGCTCTGCGGGCGTCACGTTGCGTTTGCAGAGCCCCTGATGTGGCTAAACAGTAGAAACCCCCCACAAGTGACCCCATTTTGGAAACTAGACCCCGAAAGGAACTTATCTAGATGTGTGGTGAGCACTTTGAACCCCCAAGTGCTTCATAGAAGTTTATAATGCAGAGCCGTGAAAATAATAAATACGTTTTCTTTCCTCAAAAATAATTATCTAGCCCAGAATTTTTTTTTCCCAAGGGTTACAGGAGAAATTGGACCCCAAAATTTGTTGTCCAGTTTCTCCTGAGTACGCTGATACCCCATGTGTGGGGGTAAACCACTGTTTGGGCACACGTCGGGGCTCAGAAGGGAAGTAGTGACTTTTGAAATGCAGACTTTGATGGAATGGTCTGCGGGCGTCACGTTGCGTTTGCAGAGCCCCTGGTGTGCCTAAACAGTAGAAACCCCCCACAAGTGACCCCATTTTAGAAACTAGACCCCCCAAGGAACTTATCTAGATATGTGGTAAGCACTTTGAACCCCCAAGTGCTTCACAGACGTTTACAACGCAGAGCCGTGAAAATAAAAAATAATTTTTCTTTCCTCAAAAATGATGTTTTAGCAAGCATTTCTTTATTTTCACAAGTGTAACAGGAGAAATTGGACCCCAGTAATTGTTGCGCAGTTTGTCCTGAGTATGCTGGTACCCCATATGTGGGGGTAAACCACTGTTTGGGCACACGCCGGGGCTCGTAATTGAGGGAGCACCATTTGACTTTTTGAATACAAGATTGGCTGGAATCAATGGTGGCGCCATGTTGCGTTTGGAGACCCCTGATGTGCCTAAACAGTGGTAACCACTCAATTTATACCTCCAACACTAACCCCAACACACCCCTAACCCTAATCCCAACTGTAGCCATAACCCTAACCACAACCCTAATTCTAACCCTAAGGCTATGTGCCCACGTTGCGGATTCGTGTGAGATTTTTCAGCATCATTTTTGAAAAATCCACGGGTAACAGGCACTGCGTTTTACCTGCGGATTTCCAGTGTTTTTTGTGCGGATTTCACCTGCGGATTCCTATTGAGGAACAGGTGTAAAACGCCGCGGAATCCGCACAAAGAATTGACATGCTGCGGAAAATACAACGCAGTGTTTCCGCGCGGTATTTTCCGCACCATGGGCACAGCGGATTTGGTTTTCCATAGGTTTACATGGTACTGTAAACCTGATGGAACACTGCTGCGAATCCGCAGCGGGCAATCGGCTGCGGATCAGCACCGTGTGCACATAGTCTAATTCTAAAGGTATGTGCACACGCTGCGGATCCGCAGCAGTTTCCCATGAGTTTACAGTTCAATGTAAACCTATGGGAAACAAAAATCGCTGTACACATGCTGCAGAAAAACTGCACGGAAATGCAGCGGTTTACATTCTGCAGCATGTCACTTTGTGCGGATTCCGCAGCGGTTTTACAACTGCTCCAATAGAAAATCGCAGTTGTAAAACCGCAGTGAAATGTGCAGAAAAAATGCGGTAAATCCGCCACAAATCCGCAGCGGTTTAGCACTGCGGATTTATCAAATCCGCAGCGGAAAAATCCGCAGAGGACCAGAATACGTGTGCACATACCGTAACCCTAGCCCTACCCCTAACCCTATTCTAACATTAGTGGGAAAAAAAACTTTATTTTTTTATCGTCCCTACCTATGGGGGTGACAAAGTGGGTGGAGTCATTTATTATTTTTTTATTTTGATCACTGTGATAGATTATATCTCAGTGATCAAAATGCACTTTGGAACGAATCTGCCGGCCGGCAGATTCGGCGTGCGCACTGCGCATTCGCCCGCCATTTTGGAAGATGGCAGTGCCCAGGGAGAAGACGGACGGACCCCGGCAGGATCGGTAAGTATGATGGGGTGGGGGGGGAGCACGGGGGTGGATCGGAGCACGGGGGGGTGGAACGGAGCACGGGGGGGCTGGAACGGAGCACAGGGGGGGTGGAACGGAGCATGGGGGGTGGATCGGAGTGCAGGGGGGGTTGGATCAGCACGGGGGGTGATTGGAGCACTGAGGGAGCGGAGCACAGGACGTAGGTGAGCCGGGGCAGTGTACCGGACAGATCGGAGGGCTGGGGGGGCGATCGGTGGGGTGGGGGCACATTAGTGTTTCCAGCCATGGCCGATGAAATTGCAGCCTCCAAAATGCCACCATTACAGAAGATGGTTGCCGCCATAACGGACCCCCTTATCTATCCGTACTCACCCCCCCAGTAAGGGACCCCCTATCCATCCATACACAGGCCCCCGCCATAAGAGACCCCCTATCCATCCATACACAGGCCCCCGCCATATCGGACCCCCCTATCTATCCGTACTCACCCCCCCAGTAAGGGACCCCCTATCCATCCATACATGGGCCCCTGCCATAAGGGACCCCCTATCCATCCACACACACCCCCCCCCCGCCATAAGGGTCCCCCTATCCATCCATACACGGACCCCTGCCATAACGTACCACCCTATCTATCCGTACTCACCCCCTGTGCCCTCTCCCCCCTCTCTGAGCCCCCCGCGCCCTCTCCCCCCCAAAGGGTTAATAAAGGTAGCAGTGTTGGCACCCCCCCTAAAGGGTTAATACCCCCGCCCTCCCCCCCCGGGGGTAATACCGGTAGCAGTGTCCGGCTGTCCGCTGTTTTGGCATGCCGCCAAAACGAGAAGGCGGGAGAAGGGGGTTGGGCGTGTTTTGCTGGGAGAGCACCCGCCCACCTGCTTTAAAACAGCCTCGGGTGGCGCGCAGCTACTGCGCATGCGCCAGGTGCGCGCGGCCGTGCAGCCTCGGGCGGCGCGCAGTAGCCCTAGCTACTGCGCATGCGCCAGGTGCGCGTGGCCGTGCGGACGTGAGTGCCGCGCGTGCATGTGGCGCATGCGCAATGAACATATATTCCTGCCCACAATGCCTTGTCTGCTGTCCCCTTCGCCAGGTAAACCACAGCGTGGCGTAACGTTGCTAAGATAGTCTACACCGAATGGCAAGTCTTGACGTACTGTCACGTGATCAGAGACCGCCAGTCAGTGGCGCGCATGATCATACGTCTATTTGCATGGCGTTATGGCTTCCTGTGTCCAGAGTATATGAAGTACAAGGCATTGTAGGCAAGAATATATGTTCATATATATCCCTCCCCTGTTCGAAGTTGAAATGTTACCTCTGGTTACAGGCGTAGGCTGATGGGACTACTACTCCCATCAGCCTATGCCTGCTGCCGCTCCTAACAGTATTCATCAGCCGGCTCCTGCACTATAAATAAATGTTAAAAAATGCCATGGGTTCCCCTGTATTTTTGATAACCAACCAGGCAAAACTGGGGCAGCAACCCTCAGGGCTATCATGGCTGGTTATCAAGAATAGAGGAGTCACCCCCTTTTTTGACAACCATGATCGCTAAAGCAGACAGCTGGGGGCTGGTATTCTCAGGCTGGTAAGGGGCCATGGATATTGACCCCCTCCAGCCTACAAATAGCAGCCCTCAGCTACCCAGAAAAGGCACATCTATTAGATGCTCCAATTCTGGCGCTTTGCCCGACTCTTCTCAGTTGCCCTGTAGCGGTGGCACGTGGGGTTCGTATTTGTGGGGTTGATGTCACCTCTGTATTGTCCAGTGACATCAAGCCCACTGGTTAGTAATGGAGAAGCGTCTATAAGACACCTCTCCATTATTAATCCTATAGTTATATGGTAAATAAAGACACAGACAGAATAAAGTCCTTTATTAGAAATCAGACTAAACACAGTATTACTCGCCTAACACCTAATTCCACCGAAGCCCTCATCTCCTGTAAGAAAACAAAAAGAAAATATAACCATATTGGCCACGTTCTCAACGATCAGGAATAATAGCGTCTTCGACGCGGCGTTCTGATCACGCAGGTAAATCCACAGGTGCTCAGTGATCAGGTGTGCTCAGTGATCCGCTGCGCTCAGTGATGCAGTGCGCTCAGTGGTCCAGTGCACTCAGTGGTCCAGTGAGCTCATTGATCCGCTGCACTCAGTGATCCAGTGCGCTCAGCGATTCGATGCTCTCAGTGATCCGATGCTCTCAGTGATCCAGTGCGCTCAGTGATCCAGTGCGCTCAGTGATCCAGTGCACTCAGTGATCCAGTGCACTCAGTGATCCAGTGCGGTCAGTGATCTGCTGCACTCAGTGATCCAGTGTGCTCAGTGATCTGCTGCGCTCAGTGATCCAGTGCATTCAGTGATCCAGTGCATTCAGTGATCTGCTGCGCTCAGTGATCTGCTGCGCTCAGTGATCTGCTGTGCTCAGTGATCCGCTGCACTCAGTGATCCAGTGCGCTCGGTGATCTGCGCTCAGTGATGCGATGCACTCAGTGATCCAGTGCACTCAGTGATCTGCTGCGCTCAGTGATCCAGTGTGCTCAGTGATCTGCTGCACTCAGTGATCCAGTGCATTCAGTGATCAAGTGCATTCAGTGATCCAGTGCGCTCAGTGATCTGCTGCGCTCAGTGATCCGCTGCACTCAGTGATCCAGTGCGCTCGGTGATCTGCTGCGCTCAGTGATGCGATGCGCTCAGTGATCCAGTGCACTCAGTGATCTGCTGCGCTCAGTGATCCGCTGCACTGAGTGATCCAGTGCGCTCAGTGATCTGCTGCACTCAGTGATCCAGTGCATTCAGTGATCCAGTGCATTCAGTGATCCAGTGCGCTCAGTGATCTGCTGCGCTCAGTGATCCACTGCGCTCAGTGATCCGCTGCACTCAGTGATCCAGTGCGCTCGGTGATCTGCTGCGCTCAGTGATGCGATGCGCTCAGTGATCCAGTGCACTCAGTGATCTGCTGCGCTCAGTGATCCGCTGCACTCAGTGATCCAGTGCGCTCGGTGATCTGCTGCGCTCAGTAATCCAGTGCGCTCAGTGATCCAGTGCACTCAGTGATCTGCTGCGCTCAGTGATCCGCTGCACTCAGTGATCCAGTGCGCTCAGTGATCTGCTGCACTCAGTGATCCAGTGCATTCAGTGATCCAGTGCGCTCAGTGATCTGCTGCGCTCAGTGATCCGCTGCGCTCAGTGATCCGCTGCACTCAGTGATCCAGTGCGCTTGGTGATCTGCTGCGCTCAGTGATGCGATGCGCTCAGTGATCCAGTGCGCTCAGTGATCCAGTGCCCTCAGTGATCCAGTGCCCTCAGTGATCCAGTGCACTCAGTGATCCAGTGCACTCAGTGATCTGCTGCGCTCAGTGATCCGCTGCTCTCAGTGATCCAGTGCACTCAGTGATCTGCTGCGCTCAGTGATCCAGTGCACTCTGCTCTGCTGCGCTCAGTGATCCGCTGCGCTCAGTGATCCGATGCGCTCAGTGATCCGCTGCGCTCAGTGATTCAGTGCGCTCAGTGATCCGATGCGCTCAGTGATCAGATGCGCTCAGTGATCCGATCCCCACCATAAGGGACCCCCTATCCATCCATACAGAGGCCCCCGCCTTAACAGACCCCCTTTCCATCCATACACAGGCCCCCACCATAACGGACCCCCTTATCTATCCGTACTCACCCCCCCAGTAAGGGACCCCCTATCTATCCGTACTCACCCCCCCCCCCCCCCCCCCGCAGTAAGGGACCCCCTATCTATCCATACACGGGCCCCCGTCATAAGGGACCCCCTATCCATCCATACACAGGCCCCCCCCAGTAAGGGACCCCCTATCCATCCATACACTGACCCCCGCCATAACGGACCCCCTTATCTATCCATACTCACCCCCCCGTTATGTTTGCTAATGACAGGTATTATGAAGGCAATCCAGAAACACAGTGCGCTCAGTGATCCAGTGCGCTCAGTGATCCAGTGCACTCAGTGATCCAGTGCACTCAGTGATCCAGTGCATTCAGTGCGGTCAGTGATCTGCTGCGCTCAGTGATCCGCTGCACTCAGTGATCCAGTTTGCTCAGTGATCTGCTGCGCTCAGTGATCCAGTGCATTCAGTGATCCAGTGCATTCAGTAATCTGCTGCGCTCAGTGATCTGCTGCGCTCAGTGATCTGCTGCGCTCAGTGATCCGCTGCACTCAGTGATCCAGTGCGCTCGGTGATCTGCGCACAGTGATGCGATGCACTCAGTGATCCAGTGCACTCAGTGATCTGCTGCGCTCAGTGATCCAGTGTGCTCAGTGATCTGCTGCACTCAGTGATCCAGTGCATTCAGTGATCCAGTGCATTCAGTGATCCAGTGCGCTCAGTGATCTGCTGCGCTCAGTGATCCGCTGCACTCAGTGATCCAGTGCGCTCGGTGATCTGCTGCGCTCAGTGATGCGATGTGCTCAGTGATCCAGTGCACTCAGTGATCTGCTGCGCTCAGTGATCCGCTGCACTCAGTGATCCAGTGCGCTCAGTGATCTGCTGCACTCAGTGATCCAGTGCATTCAGTGATCCAGTGCGCTCAGTGATCTGCTGCGCTCAGTGATCCGCTGCGCTCAGTGATCCGCTGCACTCAGTGATCCAGTGCGCTCGGTGATCTGCTGCGCTCAGTGATGCGATGCGCTCAGTGATCCAGTGCACTCAGTGATCTGCTGCGCTCAGTGATCCGCTGCACTCAGTGATCCAGTGCGCTCGGTGATCTGCTGCGCTCAGTAATCCAGTGCGCTCAGTGATCCAGTGCACTCAGTGATCTGCTGCGCTCAGTGATCCGCTGCACTCAGTGATCCAGTGCGCTCAGTGATCTGCTGCACTCAGTGATCCAGTGCATTCAGTGATCCAGTGCATTCAGTGATCCAGTGCGCTCAGTGATCTGCTGCGCTCAGTGATCCGCTGCGCTCAGTGATCCGCTGCACTCAGTGATCCAGTGCGCTCGGTGATCTGCTGCGCTCAGTGATGCGATGCGCTCAGTGATCCAGTGCGCTCAGTGATCCAGTGCCCTCAGTGATCCAGTGCCCTCAGTGATCCAGTGCCCTCAGTGATCCAGTGCACTCAGTGATCCAGTGCACTCAGTGATCTGCTGCGCTCAGTGATCCGCTGCACTCAGTGATCCAGTGCACTCAGTGAGCTGCTGCGCTCAGTGATCCAGTGCACTCTGATCTGCTGCGCTCAGTGATCCGCTGCGCTCAGTGATCCGATGCGCTCAGTGATCCGCTGCGCTCAGTGATTCAGTGCGCTCAGTGATCCGATGCGCTCAGTGATCAGATGCGCTCAGTGATCCGATCCCCGCCATAAGGGACCCCCTATCCATCCATACAGAGGCCCCCGCCTTAAGAGACCCCCTTTCCATCCATACACAGGCCCCCACCATAACGGACCCCCTTATCTATCCGTACTCACCCCCCCAGTAAGGGACCCCCTATCTATCCGTACTCACCCCCCCCCCGCAGTAAGGGACCCCCTATCTATCCATACACGGGCCCCCGTCATAAGGGACCCCCTATCCATCCATACACAGGCCCCCCCCAGTAAGGGACCCCCTATCCATCCATACACTGACCCCCGCCATAACGGACCCCCTTATCTATCCATACTCACCCCCCCTGTTATGTTTGCTAATGACAGGTATTATGAAGGCAATCCAGAAACACAGTGTGCTTAGCGATCAGAGCGCACACAGTGATCTGACAAATACCCAAAAATACAAGAACGAGCTCTGAGACGTGGAAACTCTGTAGACTGCACACCTGATCCTATCCTAAACACAACTAAAAGCGGCTGTGGATTGCGCCTAACAACTACCTAGGCAACTCGGCACAGCCTAAGAAACTAGCTAGCCTGAAGATAGAAAAATAGGCCTGACTTGCCCCAGAGAAATTCCCCAAAGGAAAAGGCAGCCCCCCACATATAATGACTGTGAGTAAGATGAAAAGACAAAACGTAGGGATGAAATAGATTCAGCAAAGTGGGGCCCGATATTCTAGGACAGAGCGAGGACAGTAAAGCAAACTTTGCAGTCTACAAAAAACCCTAAAGCAAAACCACGCAAAGGGGGCAAAAAAAAAACCCACCGTGCCGAACTAACGGCACGGCGGTACACCCTTTGCGTCTCAGAGCTTCCAGCAAAACAAAAGACAAGCTGGACAGAAATAAAGCAACAAAAAAGCAAAAAGCACTTAGCTATACAGAGCAGCAGGTCACAGGAACAATCAGGAGAAGCTCAGATCCAACACTGAAACATTGACAAGGAGCAAGGATAGCAGCATCAGGCGGAGTTAAGTAATGAAGCAGTTAACGAGCTCACCAGAACACCTGAGGGAGGAAGCTCAGAAGCTGCAGTACCACCTGTGACCACAGGAGTGAATTCAGCCACAGAATTCACAACAGTACCCCCCCCCTTGAGGAGGGGTCACCGAACCCTCACCAGAGCCCCCAGGCCGACCAGGATGAGCCGCATGAAAGGCACGAACAAGATCGGAAGCATGAACATCAGAGGCAAAAACCCAGGAATTATCTTCCTGAGCATAACCCTTCCATTTAACCAGATACTGGAGTTTCCGTCTAGAAACACGAGAATCCAAAATCTTCTCCACAATATACTCCAATTCCCCCTCCACCAAAACCGGGGCAGGAGGCTCAACAGATGGAACCATAGGTGCCACGTATCTCCGCAACAACGACCTATGGAATACATTATGTATGGAAAAGGAGTCTGGGAGGGTCAAACGAAAAGACACAGGATTGAGAACCTCAGAAATCCTATACGGACCAATAAAACGAGGTTTAAATTTAGGAGAGGAAACCTTCATAGGAATATGACGAGAAGATAACCAAACCAGATCCCCAACACGAAGTCGGGGACCCACACGGCGTCTGCGATTAGCGAAAAGTTGAGCTTTCTCCTGGGACAAGATCAAATTGTCCACTACCTGAGTCCAGATCTGCTGCAACCTATCCACCACAGAATCCACACCAGGACAGTCCGAAGACTCAACCTGTCCTGAAGAGAAACGAGGATGGAACCCAGAATTGCAAAAAAATGGAGAAACCAAGGTAGCCGAGCTGGCCCGATTATTAAGGGCGAACTCAGCCAACGGCAAAAAGGACACCCAATCATCCTGATCTGCAGAAACAAAACATCTCAGATATGTTTCCAAGGTCTGATTGGTTCGTTCGGTCTGGCCATTAGTCTGAGGATGGAAAGCCGAGGAAAAGGATAGGTCAATGCCCATCCTACCACAAAAGGCTCGCCAAAACCTTGAAACAAACTGGGAACCTCTGTCAGAAACAATATTCTCAGGAATGCCATGCAACCGAACCACATGCTGAAAGAACAAAGGTACCAAATCAGAGGAGGAAGGCAATTTAGCCAAGGGCACCAGATGGACCATTTTAGAAAAGCGATCACAGACCACCCAAATGACTGACATCTTTTGAGAAACGGGAAGGTCAGAAATGAAATCCATCGAAATATGTGTCCAAGGCCTCTTTGGGACCGGCAAGGGCAAAAGCAACCCACTGGCACGAGAACAGCAGGGCTTAGCCCTAGCACAAATCCCACAGGACTGCACAAAAGTACGTACATCCCGTGACAGAGATGGCCACCAGAAGGATCACAAAGTCGAAGCGGGCAAAAAATAACGACCAACGGGCCTGTCTAGGATTCAAGCGCTTGGCAGACTCGAGATAAGTCAAGTTCTTATGATCAGTCAATACCACCACGCGATGCTTAGCTCCTTCAAGCCAATGACGCCACTCCTCGAATGCCCACTTCATGGCCAGCAACTCTCGATTGCCCACATCATAATTACGCTCAGCGGGCGAAAACTTCCTGGAAAAGAAAGCACATGGTTTCATCACTGAGCAATCAGAACCTCTCTGTGACAAAACCGCCCCTGCTCCAATCTCAGAAGCATCAACCTCGACCTGGAACGGAAGAGAAACATCTGGCTGACACAACACAGGGGCAGAACAAAAACGACGCTTCAACTCCTGAAAAGCTTCCACAGCAGCAGAAGACCAATTAACCAAATCAGCACCCTTCTTGGTCAAATCGGTCAATGGTTTGGCAATGCTAGAAAAATTACAGATGAAGCGACGATAAAAATTAGCAAAGCCCAGGAACTTTTGCAGACTTTTCAGAGATGTCGGGTGAATCCAATCCTGGATGGCTTGGACCTTAACTGGATCCATCTCGATAGTAGAAGGGGTAAAGATGAACCCCAAAAATGAAACTTTCTGCACACCGAAGAGACACTTTGATCCCTTCACAAACAAAGAGTTAGCACGCAGGACCTGAAAAACCATTCTGACCTGCTTCACATGAGACTCCCAATCATCTGAGAAGATCAAAATGTCATCCAAGTAAACAATCAGGAATTTATCCAGATACTCACGGAAGATGTCATGCATAAAAGACTGAAACACAGATGGAGCATTGGCAAGTCCGAACGGCATCACTAGATACTCAAAATGACCCTCGGGCGTATTGAATGCAGTTTTCCATTCATCTCCTTGCCTGATTCTCACCAGATTATACGCACCACGAAGATCTATCTTAGTGAACCAACTAGCCCCCTTAATCCGAGCAAACAAGTCAGATAACAATGGCAAGGGATACTGAAATTTAACAGTGATCTTATTAAGAAGGCGGTAATCAATACACGGTCTCAGCGAACCATCCTTCTTGGCTACAAAGAAGAACCCTGCTCCCAGTGGTGATGACGATGGGCGAATATGTCCCTTCTCCAGGGATTCCTTCACATAACTGCGCATAGCGGCGTGTTCGGGCACGGATAAATTAAATAATCGACCTTTAGGGAATTTACTACCAGGAATCAAATTGATAGCACAATCACAATCCCTATGCGGAGGTAGAGCATCGGACTTGGGCTCTTCAAATACATCCTGATAATCAGACAAGAACTCTGGGACCTCAGAAGGGGTGGATGACGAAATCGACAAAAATGGAACATCACCATGTACCCCCTGACAACCCCAGCTGGATACCGACATGGAATTCCAATCCAATACTGGATTATGGGTTTGTAGCCATGGCAACCCCAACACGACCACATCATGCAGATTATGCAACACCAGAAAGCGAATAACTTCCTGATGTGCAGGAGCCATGCACATGGTCAGCTGGGCCCAGTATTGAGGTTTATTCTTGGCCAAAGGTGTAGCATCAATTCCTCTCAATGGAATAGGACACCGCAAAGGCTCCAAGAAAAACCCACAACGTTTAGCATAATCCAAATCCATCAGATTCAGGGCAGCGCCCGAATCCACAAACGCCATGACAGAAAACGACGACAAAGAGCATATCAAGGTAATGGACAGAAGGAATTTGGATTGTACAGTACCAATGACGGCAGACCTAGCGGACCGCTTAGTGCGCTTAGGACAATCAGAAATAGCATGAGTGGAATCACCACAGTAGAAACACAGACCATTCAGACGTCTGTATTCCTGCCGTTCAACTCTAGTCATAGTCCTATCGCACTGCATAGGCTCAGGTTTAACCTCAGGCAGTACCGCCAAATGGTGCACAGATTTACGCTCGCGCAAGCGTCGACCGATCTGAATGGCCAAAGACAAAGACTCATTCAAACCAGCAGGCATAGGAAATCCCACCATGACATCCTTAAGAGCCTCAGAGAGACCCTTTCTGAACAAAGCTGCCAGCGCAGATTCATTCCACTGAGTGAGTACTGACCATTTCCTAAATTTCTGACAATATACTTCTATATCATCCTGACCCTGGCACAAAGCCAGCAAATTTTTCTCAGCCTGATCCACTGAATTAGGCTCATCGTACAGCAATCCGAGCGCCAGGAAAAACGCATCGACACTACTCAATGCAGGGTCTCCTGGCGCAAGAGAAAATGCCCAGTCTTGAGGGTCGCCGCGCAAAAAAGAAATAATAATCAAAACCTGTTGAATAGGATTACCAGAAGAATGAGGTTTCAAGGCCAGAAATAGCTTACAATTATTTTTGAAACTTAGAAACTTAGTTCTATCTCCAAAAAACAAATCAGGAATAGGAATTCTTGGTTCTAACATAGATTTCTGATCAATAGTATCTTGAATTTTTTGTACATTTATAACGAGATTATCCATTGAAGAGCACAGACCCTGAATATCCATGTCCACACCTGTGTCCAGAATCACCCAAATGTCTAGGGGAAAAAAAAAGTGAACACAGAGCAGAAAAAAAAAAAAATGATGTCAGAACTTTTTCTTTCCCTCTATTGAGAATCATTAGTTAGGCTCCTTGTACTGTTATGTTTGCTAATGACAGGTATTATGAAGGCAATCCAGAAACACAGTGTGCTTAGCGATCAGAGCGCACACAGTGATCTGACAAATACCCAAAAATACAAGAACGAGCTCTGAGACGTGGAAACTCTGTAGACTGCACACCTGATCCTATCCTAAACACAACTAAAAGCGGCTGTGGATTGCGCCTAACAACTACCTAGGCAACTCGGCACAGCCTAAGAAACTAGCTAGCCTGAAGATAGAAAAATAGGCCTGACTTGCCCCAGAGAAATTCCCCAAAGGAAAAGGCAGCCCCCCACATATAATGACTGTGAGTAAGATGAAAAGACAAAACGTAGGGATGAAATAGATTCAGCAAAGTGGGGCCCGATATTCTAGGACAGAGCGAGGACAGTAAAGCAAACTTTGCAGTCTACAAAAAACCCTAAAGCAAAACCACGCAAAGGGGGCAAAAAAAAAAACCCACCGTGCCGAACTAACGGCACGGCGGTACACCCTTTGCGTCTCAGAGCTTCCAGCAAAACAAAAGACAAGCTGGACAGAAATAAAGCAACAAAAAAGCAAAAAGCACTTAGCTATACAGAGCAGCAGGTCACAGGAACAATCAGGAGAAGCTCAGATCCAACACTGAAACATTGACAAGGAGCAAGGATAGCAGCATCAGGCGGAGTTAAGTAATGAAGCAGTTAACGAGCTCACCAGAACACCTGAGGGAGGAAGCTCAGAAGCTGCAGTACCACCTGTGACCACAGGAGTGAATTCAGCCACAGAATTCACAACACCCCCCCACCCCAGTAAGGGACCCCCTATCTATCCGTACTCACCCTCCCCCCCAGTAAGGGACCCCCTATCCATCCATACACTGACCCCCGCCATAACGGACCCCCTTATCTATCCATACTCACCCCCCCACCCCAGTAAGGGACCCCCTATCTATCCGTACTCCCCCCCCAGTAAGGGACCCCCTATCCATCCATACACTGACCCCCGTCATAACAGACCCCCTTATCTATCCATACTCACCCCCCCACCCCAGTAAGCGACCCCCTATCTATCCGTACTCACCTTCCCCCCCCCAGTAAGGGACCCCCTATCCATCCATACACTGACCCCCGCCATAACGGACCCCCTTATCTATCCATACTCACCCCCCCACCCCAGTAAGGGACCCCCTATCTATCCGTACTCACCCTCCCCCCCAGTAAGGGACCCCCTATCCATCCATACACGGGCCCCCGCCATAGCGGACCCCCCTATCTATCCGTGCTCACCCCCCCCCCCCCCGCGCCCTCTCCCCCCTCTCTGAGCCCCCCCGCACCCTCTCACCCCCAAAGGGTTAATAACGGTAGCAGTGTTGGCACCCCCCCTAAAGGGTTAATACCGGTAGAAGTGTTGGCACCCCCCTAAAGGGTTAATATCGGTAGAAGTGTTGGCTTAAGGCCTGGGCACAAGTGCGGGCTAGGCTTAAGGCCGGGGCACAAGTGCAGGCTGGGCTTAAGGCCGGGGCACAAGTGCGGGCTGGACTTAAGGCCTGGGCACAAGTGCGGGCTGGGCTTAAGGCCTGGGCACAAGTGCGGGCTAGGCTTAAGGCCTGGGCACAAGTGCAGGCTAGGCTTAAGGCCTGGGCACAAGTGCGGGCTAGGCTTAAGGCCTGGGCACAAGTGCGGGCTAGGCTTAAGGCCTGGGCACAAGTGCGGGCTAGGTTTAAGGCCTGGGCACAAGTGCGGGCTAGGCTTAAGGCCTGGGCACAAGTGCGGGCTAGGCTTAAGGCCTGGGCACAAGTGCGGGCTAGGCTTAAGGCCTGGGCACAAGTGCGGGCTGGGCTTAAGGCCTGGGCACAAGTGCGGGCTAGGCTTAAGGCCTGGGCACAAGTGCGGGCTGGGCTTCAGGCCTGGGTACAAGTGCGGGCTAGGCTTAAGGCCTGGGCACAAGTACGGGCTAGGCTTAAGGCCTGGGCACAAGTGCGGGCTAGGCTTAAGGCCTGGGCACAAGTGCGGGCTAGGCTTAAGGCCTGGGCACAAGTGCAGGCTAGGCTTAAGGCCTGGGCACAAGTGCGGGCTAGGCTTAAGGCCTGGGCACAAGTGCAGGCTAGGCTTAAGGCTTGGGCACAAGTGCAGTGCTGGCTAGGCTTAAGGCCGGGGCACAAGTGCGGGCTAGGCTTAAGGCCGGGGCACAAGTGCGGGCTAGGCTTAAGGCCGGGGCACAAGTGCGGTCTAGGCTTAAGGCCGAGGCACAATTGCGGGCTAGGCTTAAGGCCGGGGCACAAGTGCGGGCTAGGCTTAAGGCCGGGGCACAAGTGCGGGCTAGGCTTAAGGCCTGGGCATAAGTGCGGGCTAGGCTTAAGGCCGGGGCACAAGTGCGGGCTAGGCTTAAGGCCTGGGCACAAGTGCGGGCTAGGCTTAAGGCCTGGGCACAAGTGCGGGCTAGGCTTAAGGCCTGGGCACAAGTGCGGGCTAGGCTTAAGGCCTGGGCACAAGTGCGGGCTAGGCTTAAGGCCTGGGCACAAGTGCGGGCTAGGCTTAAGGCCTGGGCACGAGTGCGGGCTAGGCTTAAGGTAGGGGCACAAGTGCGGGCTAGGCTTAAGGCCTGGGCACAAGTGCGGGCTAGGCTTAAGGCCTGGGCACAAGTGCGGGCTAGGCTTAAGGCCTGGGCACAAGTGCGGGCTAGGCTTAAGGCCTGGGCACGAGTGCGGGCTAGGCTTAAGGTAGGGGCACAAGTGCGGGCTAGGCTTAAGGCCGGTGCACAAGTGCGGGCTAGGCTTAAGGCCTGGGCACAAGTGCGGGCTGGGCTTAAGGCCTGGACACAAGTGCTGGCTAGGCTTAAGGCATACAGCTAACTCTTTGCACTCTTTGCATAAAGGGTTAGGCACCATAGGGGTGAAGTGCTAGCTTTCACCCCTCTACTCTGTACTTGGACATTTAGGACTAGATCCTTTATGTACAGTGCGGAGCCTCTCCATAACCCCATGCTCCAAGCAACCAGGCACTTCTTGTCTGTCCTCCGTAAATGGGTAATGCCTTCTTCCCCAATTACAGTCGTGCATGCGCATTCAGACGGGACAAGAGCGAAGAGCGTAAAGCTGGCCCCATGTGCATAACCAACATGAAGCTGAAGACAAAAACAAACAAACAAGCATTCAAGGGGCTCAAAAGTGCAGGTTAGGCTTAAGGCCTGGGCACAAGTGCGGGCTAGGCTTAAGGCCTGGGCACAAGTGCGGGCTAGGCTTAAGGCCTGGGCACAAGTGCGGGCTAGGCTTAAGGCCTGGGCACAAGTGCGGGCTAGGCTTGAGGCCTGGGCACAAGTGCGGGCTAGGCTTAAGGCCTGGGCACAAGTGCGGGCTAGGCTTAAGGCCTGGGCACAAGTGCGGGCTGGGCTTAAGGCCTGGGCACAAGTGCAGGCTAGGCTTAAGGCCTGGGCACAAGTGCGGGCTAGGCTTAAGGCCTGGGCACAAGTGCGGCTAGGCTTAAGGCCTGGGCACAAGTGCGGGCTAGGCTTAAGGCCTGGGCACAAGTGCGGGCTGGGCTTAAGGCCTGGACACAAGTGCGGGCTAGGCTTAAGGCCTGGGCACAAGTGCAGTGCTGGCTAGGATGAAGGCAGAGGGCACAAGTGCTGGCTAGGCTTAAGGCATGGGCACAAGTACCGGCTAGGCTTAAGGCCTGGGCACAAGTGCTGGCTAGGCTTAAGGCCGGGGCACAAGTGCGGGCTAGGCTTAAGGCCGGAGCACAAGTGCGGGCTAGGCTTAAGGCTGGGGCACAATTGCGGGCTAGGTTTAAGGCCGGGGCACAAGTGCGGGCTAGGCTTAAGGCCGGGGCACAAGTGCGGGCTAGGGTTAAGGCCGGGGCACAAGTGCGGGCTAGGCTTAAGGCCTGGGCACAAGTGCGGGCTAGGCTTAAGGCCTGGGCACAAGTGCGGGCTAGGCTTAAGGCCTGGGCACAAGTGCGGGCTAGGCTTAAGGCCTGGGCACAAGTGCGGGCTAGGCTTAAGGCCTGGGCACAAGTGCGGGCTAGGCTTAAGGCCTGGGAACAAGTGCGGGCTAGGCTTAAGGCCTGGGCACAAATGCGGGCTAGGCTTAAGGCCTGGGCAAAAGTGCGGGCTAGGCTTAAGGCCTGGGCACAAGTGCGGGCTAGGCTTAAGGCCTGGGCAAAAGTATGGGCTAGGCTTAAGGCCTGGGCACAAGTGCGGGCTAGGCTTAAGGCCTGGGCACAAGTGCAGGCTAGGCTTAAGGTCTGGGCACAAGTGCGGGCTAGGCTTAAGGCTTGGGCACAAGTGCGGGCTAGGCTTAAGGCCCGAGCACAAGTGCGGGCTTGGCTTAAGGCAGTGGCACAAGTGCGGGCTTGGCTTAAGGCCGGGGCACAAGTGCGGGCTAGGCTTAAGGCCGGGGCACAAGTGCAGGCTAGGCTTAAGGCCGGGGCACAAGTGCAGGCTAGGCTTAAGGCCGAGGCACAAGTGCGGGCTAGGCTTAAGGCCGGGGCACAAGTGCTGGCTAGGCTTAAGGCGGGGGCACAAGTGCGGGCTAGGCTTAAGGCCAGGGCACAAGTGTGGGCTAGGCTTAAGGCCGGGGTACAAGTGCGCGCTAGGCTTAAGGCCGGAGCACAAGTGCGGGCTAGGCTTAAGACCGGGGCACAATTGCGGGCTAGGCTTAAGGCCGGGGCACAAGTGCGGGCTAGGCTTAAGGCCGGGGCACAAGTGCGGGCTAGGCTTAAGGCCGGGGCACAAGTGCGGGCTAGGCTTAAGTCCTGGGCACAAGTGCGGGCTAGGCTTAAGGCCTGGGCACAAGTGCGGGCTAGGCTTAAGGCCTGGGCACAAGTGCGGGCTAGGCTTAAGGCCTGGGCACAAGTGCGGGCTAGGCTTAAGGCCTGGGCACAAGTGCAGGCTAGGCTTAAGGCCGGGGCACAAGTGTGGGCTAGGGTTAAGGCCGGGGCACAAGTGCGGGCTAGGGTTAAGGCCTGGGCACAAGTGCGGGCTAGGCTTAAGGCCTGGGCACAAGTGCGGGCTAGGCTTAAGGCCTGGGCACAAGTGCGGGCTAGGCTTAAGGCCTGGGCACAAGTGCGGGCTAGGCTTGAGGCCTGGGCACAAGTGCGGGCTAGGCTTAAGGCCTGGGAACAAGTGCGGGATAGGCTTAAGGCCTGGGCACAAGTGCGGGCTAGGCTTAAGGCAGGGGCACAAGTGCGGGCTAGGCTTAAGGCCTGGGCACAAGTGCGGGCTACGCTTAAGGCCTGGGCACAAGTGCCAGCTAGGCTTAAGGCCTGGGCACAAGTGCGTGCTAGGCTTAAGGCCTGGGCACAAGTGCAGGCTAGGCTTAAGGCATGGGCACAAGTGCAGTGCTGGCTAGGATCAAGGCAGGGGGCACAAGTGCTGGCTAGGCTTATGGCATGGGCACAAGTGCTGGCTAGGCTTAAGGCATACAGCTAACTCTTTGCACTCTTTGCATAAAGGGTTAGGCACCCATAGGGGTGAAGTGCTTGCTTTCACCCCTCTACTCTGTACTTGGACATTTAGGACTAGATCCTTTGTTGTACAGTGCGGAGCCTCTCCATAACCCCATGCTCCAAGCGACCAGGCACTTCTTGTCTGTCCTCCGTAAATGGGTAATGCCTTCTTCCCCAATTACAGTCGTGCATGCGCATTCAGACGGGACAAGAGCGAAGAGCGTAAAGCTGGCCCTATGTGCATAACCAACATGAAGCTGAAGACAAAAACAAACAAGCATTCAAGGGGCTCAAAAGTGCAGGCTAGGCTTAAGGCCTGGGCACAAGTGCGGGCTTGGCTTAAGGCAGGGGCACAAGAGTGGGCTTGGATTAAGGCAGGGGCACAAGTGCTGGCTTGGCTTAAGGCAGGGGCACAAGTGCGGGCTAGGCTTAAGGCAGGGGCACAAGTGCGGGATAGGCTTAAGGCCTGGGCACAAGTGCGGGCTAGGCTTAAGGCAGGGGCACAAGTTCGGGCTAGGCTTAAGGCCTGGGCACAAGTGCGGGCTACGCTTAAGGCCTGGGCACAAGTGCCAGCTAGGCTTAAGGCCTGGGCACAAGTGCGGGCTAGGCTTAAGGCCTGGGCACAAGTGCAGGCTAGGCTTAAGGCATGGGCACAAGTGCAGTGCTGGCTAGGATCAAGGCAGGGGGCACAAGTGCTGGCTAGGCTTATGGCATGGGCACAAGTGCTGGCTAGGCTTAAGGCATACAGCTAACTCTTTGCACTCTTTGCATAAAGGGTTAGGCACCCATAGGGGTGAAGTGCTTGCTTTCACCCCTCTACTCTGTACTTGGACATTTAGGACTAGATCCTTTGTTGTACAGTGCGGAGCCTCTCCATAACCCCATGCTCCAAGCGACCAGGCACTTCTTGTCTGTCCTCCGTAAATGGGTAATGCCTTCTTCCCCAATTACAGTCGTGCATGCGCATTCAGACGGGACAAGAGCGAAGAGCGTAAAGCTGGCCCTATGTGCATAACCAACATGAAGCTGAAGACAAAAACAAACAAACAAGCATTCAAGGGGCGCAAAAGTGCGGGCTAGGCTTAAGGCCTGGGCACAAGTGCGGGCTAGGCTTAAGGCCTGGGCACAAGTGCGGGCTAGGCTTAAGGCCTGGGCACAAGTGCGGGCTAGGCTTAAGGCCTGGGCACAAGTGCGGGCTATGCTTAAGGCCTGGGCACATGTGCGGGCTTGGCTTAAGGCAGGGGCACAAGAGCGGGCTTGGCTTAAGGCAGGGGCACAAGTGCGGGCTTGGCTTAAGGCAGGGGCACAAGTGCGGGCTTGGCTTAAGGCAGGGGCACAAGTGCGGGCTTGGCTTAAGGCAGGGGCACAAGTGCGGGCTTGGCTTAAGGCAGGGGCACAAGTGCGTGCTAGGCTTAAGGCCGGGGCACAAGTGCGGGCTAGGCTTAAGGCCGGGGCACAAGTGCGGGCTTGGCTTAAGGCCGGGGCACAAGTGCGGGCTAGGCTTAAGGCCGGGGCACAAGTGCGGGCTAGGCTTAAGGCCTGGGCACAAGTGCAGTGCTGGCTAGGATCAAGGCAGGGGGCACAAGTGCTGGCTAGGCTTAAGGCATGGGCACAAGTGCCAGCTAGGCTTAAGGCCTGGGCACAAGTGCGGGCTAGGCTTAAGGCCTGGGCACAAGTGCGGGCTAGGCTTAAGGCATGGGCACAAGTGCAGTGCTGGCTAGGATCAAGGCAGGGGGCACAAGTGCTGGCTAGGCTTAAGGCATGGGCAAAAGTGCTGGCTAGGCTTAAGGCATACAGCTAACTCTTTGCACTCTTTGCATAAAGGGTTAGGCACCCATAGAGGTGAAGAGCTAGCTTTCACCCCTCTACTCTGTACTTGGACATTTAGGACTAGATCCTTTGTTGTACAGTGTGGAGCCTCTCCATAACCCCATGCTCCAAGCGACCAGGCACTTCTTGTCTGTCCTCCGTAAATGGGTAATGCCTTCTTCCCAAATTACAGTCGTGCATGCGCATTCAGACGGGACAAGAGCGAAGAGCGTAAAGCTGGCCCTATGTGCATAACTAACATGAAGCTGAAGACAAAAACAAACAAACAAGCATTCAAGGGGCTCAAAAAATCACTTTACTAATCCATCTATCAGGAGCAAACAGTTTCCCCACTGGACAGTGGTCAGGTTTATTAGCCTGAAATTCCTGAAGAACCCGTCGTAAATCAGGGGAGATGGCAGAAAGAATCACCCCTTCCTTCAGAATGCCGACCGGCTCAAGAACCCTAGGGGAATCAGGAAAAAAACTCTTAGAGAGGGCATCCGCTTTAACATTCTTAGTACCAGGAATGTACGAGACCACAAAATCAAGACGGGAGAAAAACAGGGACCATCGAGCCTGTCTAGGATTCAGCCGTTTGGCAGACTCGAGGTAAATCGTTCTGTGTTGGCTGGCCATCCTGGGATTTTTGGTACCAGAGATTTGGTTGGTTGGTCCTTTTGGTGGCCTTCTTTGTCGCGGGATGTGCGTTCTTTTGTGCAGTCCTGTGGGATTTGTGCGCGGGCTAAGCCTTGCGGTTCCCGCGCTAGTGGGTTGCTTCTGCCTTTGCCGGTCCCTGAGAGACCTTGGACGCATATTTCTATGGATTTTATTTCAGAGCTTCCGGTTTCCCAGAGGATGTCTGTTATCTGGGTGGTTTGTAACCGGTTTTCTAAGATGGTTCATTTGGTACCTTTGCCTAAGTTGCCTTCCTCTTCTGATTTGGTTCCGTTGTTTTTTCAGCATGTGGTTCGTTTGCATGGCATTCCGGAGAATATTGTGTCCGATAGAGGTTCCCAGTTTGTTTCTAGGTTTTGGCGGGCCTTTTGTGCTAGGCTGGGCATTGATTTGTCTTTTTCTTCCGCATTTCATCCTCAGACAAATGGCCAAACCGAGCGAACTAATCAGACTTTGGAAACTTATTTGAGATGCTTTGTGTCTGCTGATCAGGATGATTGGGTGGCTATCTTGCCATTGGCCGAGTTTGCCCTTAATAATCAGGCTAGTTCTGCTACGTTGGTTTCGCCTTTTTTTTGTAATTTTGGTTTTCACCCTCGTTTTTCTTCGGGGCAGGTTGAGCCTTCTGATTGTCCTGGTGTGGATTCTGTGGTTGACAGGCTGCAGCAGATTTGGGCTCATGTGGTGGACAATTTGGTATTGTCTCAGGAGGTGGCTCAGCGTTTTGCTAACCGTCGTCGGTGTGTTGGTTCCCGGCTTCGGGTTGGGGATTTGGTCTGGTTGTCTTCCCGTCATGTTCCTATGAAGGTTTCTTCCCCTAAGTTCAAGCCTCGGTTTATTGGTCCTTATAGGATTTCTGAGATTATCAATCCAGTGTCTTTTCGTTTGGCCCTTCCAGCCTCTTTTTCCATCCATAATGTTTTCCCTAGATCATTGTTGCGGAAGTATGTGGTGCCCGTTGTTCCCTCTGTTGATCCTCCGGCCCCGGTGTTGATTGATGGGGAGTTGGAGTATCTGGTTGAGAAGATTTTGGATTCTCGTTTTTCGAGGCGGAAGCTTCAGTATCTGGTCAAATGGAAGGGTTAGACTTTACACGTGCTGCGCCGATTCTCTGGAATGCACTACCTAGGTTAATACGATTAATCCCCAATTCCCACAGTTTTAAGCATGCCCTAAAAACTCATTTGTTCAAACTGGCCTACCGCCTCAATGTATTAACCTAACGATCCCTGTGTGGCCTATTTAGGAAAAAAAAACCTATTGTTTTTATTTATTTATTTTTTTTAAATAGGCAATCAGGTTCCTCGCATCATGTTCTCATTCACTTTATGCAGTTAATAGCCCTCTGTGTCTGTACTGCTACATACTTAGGCAGTTAACTGGTTCATGCAGCTTTACATGAACACCCGAGCCTTACACTATGGCCGGTCCGAATAACTAAAGCAATTGTTACCATCCACCTCTCGTGTCTCCCCTTTTCCTCATAGTCTGTAAGCTTGCGAGCAGGGCCCTCATTCCTCCTGGTATCTGTTTTGAACTGTATTTCTGTTATGCTGTAATGTCTATTGTCTGTACAAGTCCCCTCTATAATTTGTAAAGCGCTGCGGAATATGTTGGCGCTATATAAATAAAAATTATTATTATTATTATATTATAAGGGTTATGGCCAGGAGGATAATTCTTGGGTTGTTGCCTCCGATGTTCATGCTGACGATTTGGTTCGTGCCTTTCATTTGGCTCGTCCTGATCGGCCTGGGGGCTCTGGTGAGGGTTCGGTGACCCCTCCTCAAGGGGGGGTACTGTTGTGAATTCTGCTCTTGGGCTCCCTCCGGTGGTTATGAGTGGTAGTTCTGCTGTCTTGGGATCGCAGCATTTATCAGGTGTGTTCACTTTTTGCAATTTGGACTCAGCTATTTAGTCCTGCTTGATCCTTTAGTCAGTGCCAGTTGTCCATTGCTTTTGGAGGATTCACATCCCTTTCTGGTCTCTCCTGTTTGCTGTGCTTTTCAACAAAGATAAGTCCTGGCTTTGTTTTTGCTGTCCACATGCTGTGGGCCTTATAGTTCAGTGCATTTTCATGTTTTGTCTTGTCCAGCTTGTCTGTGTAAGGATTTTTTGCAGCCAAGGGGTATCTCTGGAGATGCAGATATACACTCCATGTCTTTAGTCGGATGTGGAGTTTTGTGTTTTCTGTGGTGGATATTTTCTAGTGTTTTAATACTGACCACATAGTTCTCTGTCCTATTCTTTCTTTTTAGCTAGTAAGGCCTCCTTTGCTAATCCTGATTTCAGTCTGCGTTTGTCATTTCCCTCTCCTCTCACAGTCAATATTTGTGGGGGGCTGTCTATCCTTTGGGGATTTTCTCTGAGGCAAGATAGTTTTCCCGTTTCTATCTTTAGGGGAAGTTAGTCCTTAGGCTGTGTTGAGGTGTCTAGGGAGTGTTAGGTACATCCCACGGCTATTTCTAGTTGCGCTGCTAAGTTCAGGGCTTGCGGTCAGTACAGGTACCACCTTCTCCAGAGTACGTCACATGCTGCTCCAAAGCCACCAGATCATAACAGATATGTTGTGCTTCTGTAATGGTCTTTAAACTGCACAATGTTTTCTATGCGCTTGTTGATTGTTGTAATAATGGATATTCTGCATCTGTCTTGCTACAAAAGGTAGTTACTGACTCATAGATACATGAATCCGGTGAAACGCAGCAGTGCAAAATAGTTGTCATCCTCTGTTTCTCCCCTGCACAGTCCCTGCCCTCCGCTCTGCTAGTCTCTGTTCCTCTCCTCCACACTCCCTGCCCTCCGCTCTGCTAGTCTCTATTCCTCTCCTGCACACTCACTGCCCTCTGCTCTGCTAGTCTCTGTTCCTCCCCTGCACACTCCCTGCCCCCCTGCACACTCCCTGCCCTCCGCTCAGCTAGTCTCTATTCCTCTCCTCCAAACTCCCTGCCCTCCGCTCAGCTAGTCTCTATTCCTCTCCTGCACACCCACTGCCCTCTGCTCTGCTAGTCTCTGTTCCTCCCCTGCACACTCCCTGCCCTCCGTTCTGCTAGTCTCTGTTCCTCTCCTCCACACTCCCTGCCCTCCGCTCTGCTAGTCTCTATTCCTCTCCTCCACACTCACTTCCCTCTGCTCTGCTAATCTCTGTTCCTCCCCTGCACACTCCCTGCCCTCCACTCTGCTGGTCTCTATTCCTCTCCTGCACACTCCCTGCCCTCCACTCTGATAGTCCCTGTTCCTTCCCTGCACACTCCCTGCCCTACGTACTGCTAGTCACTATTCCTCTTCTGCACACTCCCTGCCCTCCGCTCTGATAGTCTCTATTCCTCTCCTGCACACTCCCTGCCCTCCACTAGTCTCTGTTCCACACCTGCACACTCCCTGCCCTCCGCTCTGCTAGTCTCTGTTCCTCTCCTCTACACTCACTGCCCCCCGCTCTGCTAATCTCTGTTCCTCCCCTACACACTCCCTGCCCTCCCCTCTGCTATTCTCTGTTCCTCTCCTCCACACTCACTGCCCTCCACTCTGCTAGTCTCTGTTCCTTCTCTGCACACTCCATGCCCTCAGCTCTGCTAGTCTCCATTCCTCCCCTCCACACTCCCTGCCCTAGGCGCTGCTAGTCTGTTCCTCCCCTGCACACTCCCTGCCCTCCGTTCTGCTAGTCTCTGTTCCTCTCCTCCACACTCCCTGCCCTCTGTTCTGCTAGTCTCTGTTCCTCTCCTCCACACTCTCTGCCCTCCGCTCTGCTAGCCTCTCTTCCTCACCTGCACACTCCCTGCCCTCTGCTCTGCTAGTCTCTGTTCCTCTCCTCCACACTCCCTGCCCTCTGCTCTGCTAGTCTCTTTTCCTCTCCTCCACACTCCCTCCCCTCCACTCTGCTAGTCTCCATTCCTCCCCTCCACACTCCTTGCGTTAGGCGCTGCTAGTCTCTATTCCTCACCTCCACACTCCCTGCCCTCTGCTCTGCTAGTCTCTGTTCCTCTCTGCCACACTCCTTGCCCTCCACTCTGCTAGTCTGTTCTTCTCCTGCATACTTCCTACCATCTACTCTGCTAGTTTCTATTCCTCCCCTGCACACAGGGGTGGATTAAGGGTAGCCAGGGCCCCTGGCTGTTCTGACTCTGTGGGCCTCCCGGTCATGTGATGGGGTCATCATATACCTGAACCAGATTATTCCAGAAAAATAGTTGCTGAGTGAAACTCCACTTCTCACCTATCACACATTAACAGTTCCCATCACCAGATCACACATATATCCGGCAGCTTTTGTTTTGGCCAAAAGATTTTTCAAGCCACCACCAAAACATAGTGTACACTTTTGGCCAGGCCCTACTCTACTGTAACCTATTAAATATTTGTTAAAATATGCAATACAATTTAGGTATATTTTTATTTATTTTTCAATTTTTAAAATGACCATTAACATCTTGTACAAGGAAAACTACAACACCATGACCAGAACATATATAACCACCAGTGACCGAATAATATCACATACAAACAACAAATACCACTGCACCATGACCAGACCACATATTACCACCACAAAGTGACCAAATAGCACATACAAGGAACAAATACCACAACACCATGTCCAGACCACATATTACCACCACATAATGACCTAATACTGCAATACTGATCAGTAGGGTTGAGCGACCTTGACCTTTTTGGAGTCGAGCCGTGTTTCGCGAAACCCGACTATCTTAGAAGTCGAGTCGAGTGGAATCCGCCGATTATCGCGAAAAGTCGGGTATCGCCCGAAACACGAAACCCAATGCAAGTCAATGGGGGAGCATAGTCGGCAGTGAGTGGAGGCCAGGAAAACATCTACACTGCCCATTTTAATGGCAAAAACATCCATTCTTGTTACTGAAGCTTGTCAATCGTAATTTAGCTTATAATAATTGGAAGGCATTTGAAATTGGGGGTCATTTGGCTAAAGTTGTGGGGGGTAGGGCTGGTTCAAGTAATTAGTGGGCCCAGGAAATCTGGAACACGTCACGGCAGTGGAGCAGGGAGAGGTAAGTATTTCAACTTTGCAAGTGCTGTGATCCTGAGCAAGCAGGGGGGGCCCACTAGTTGGCATTGGCACTGGCACAGGGCCCCTCAAAGTACAGCGGTGTGTTTGCACGGCGGGGGCGCCTCCCACCGGCAGCAACACTTTTGCGTACTATGAGAGGCCCTGTGCCAGTGACGTCGCCAACTAGTATTCCTCCCCCCACCTGATGAAGGAACCTGCACTTTCATCTGCACCTTCCTCTTTGTCCCCATGTAAGGTGGTATGGTATGCGGGAAGAGGAACCTGACTTTCAGCAGGGTCACAATCTTGCTGTGTAGCATGCACAGGGAATTTTGCGTTATGGGTCAATGTAACAGCAGACTCATCTATCACTGGCTGGGCAATGGGCAGGATGAGGAGGAAACACAGATATAGGCCCAAAGAATAAAGTGGGCTAAATGCAGTTCAAAATTGGTAACACAGGACTAACCAGGGGGCATTGCAGTGGAGGACAACTGGAATGAGAGGCTGACACAGAGAGTAGGCCCAAATCAGTAAGTAGTCGAAATGCAGTTCAAAATTGGCAACCGTAGTAAACAGGCGGCACAGCTTTGTTCAGTGGAGGAGAACAGCAAGGAGCGGCAGACACTGTTAGTAGGCCCCAAACCAACTAGTACGCAAAATGCAGTTGTTCCATTTAACCACTATTTAACAAGAGCCTGAAGATAGAAGCTCAGGAAAGGCAACCTGGAGAACACCTTGGAGTGTAACACACCATCTCTCTACACCCCATACCCATTTTGTAGGCCTAATGCAGTGTAGTTCCCAACAACTACTAAAGGAGAGCCTGAAGATAGAAGCTCAGGAAAGGCAACCTGGAGAACACCTTGGAGTGTAACACACCATCTCTCTACACCCCATACCCATTTTGTAGGCCTAATGCAGCGTAGTTTCCAACAAGTACTAAACGAGAGCATGAAGATCGAAGCAATGGAGAGGAAACCTGGGGAACACCTTGGAGTGCAACACACCATCTCTCTACACCCCATACCCATTTTTTAGGCCTAATGCAGTGTAGTTCCCAACAACTACTAAACGAGAGCCTGAAGATAGAAGCTCAGGAAAGGCAACCTGGAGAACACCTTGGAGTGTAACACACCATCTCTCTACACCCCATACCCATTTTGTAGGCCTAATGCAGTGTAGTTCCCAACAACTACTAAACGAGAGCCTGAAGATAGAAGCTCAGGAAAGGCAACCTGGAGAAAACCTTGGAGTGTAACACACCATCTCTCTACACCCCATACCCATTTTGTAGGCCTAATGCAGCGTAGTTTCCAACAAGTACTAAACGAGAGCATGAAAATCGAAGCAATGGAGAGGAAACCTGGGGAACACCTTGGAGTGGAACACACCATCTCTCTACACCCCATACCCATTTTGTAGGCCTAATGCAGTGTAGTTTCCAACAACTACTAAACGAGAGCATGAAGATCGAAGCAATGGAGAGGAAACCTGGGGAACACCTTGGAGTGCAACACACCATCTCTCTACACCCCATACCCATTTTGTAGGCCTAATGCAGTGTAGTTCCCAACAACTACTCAACGAGAGCCTGAAGATAGAAGCTCAGGAAAGGCAACCTGGAGAACACCTTGGAGTGTAACACACCATCTCTCTACACCCCATACCGATTTTGTAGGCCTAATGCAGCGTAGTTTCCAACAAGTACTAAACGAGAGCATGAAGATCGAAGCAATGGAGAGGAAACCTGGGGAACATCTTGGAGTGCAACACACCATCTCTCTACACCCCATACCCATTTTGTAGGCCTAATGCAGTGTAGTTCCCAACAACTACTAAACGAGAGCCTGAAGATAGAAGCTCAGGAAAGGCAACCTGGAGAACACCTTGGAGTGTAACACACCATCTCTCTACACCCCATACCCATTTTGTAGGCCTAATGCAGTGTAGTTCCCAACAACTACTAAACGAGAGCCTAAAGATAGAAGCTCAGGAAAGGCAACCTGGAGAACACCTTGGAGTGTAACACACCATCTCTCTACACCCCATACCCATTTTGTAGGCCTAATGCAGTGTAGTTTCCAACAACTACTAAACGAGAGCATGAAGATTGAAGCAATGGAGAGGAAACCTGGGGAACACCTTGGAGTGCAACACACCATCTCTCTAAACCCCATACCCATTTTGTAGGCCTAATGCAGTGTAGTTCCCAACAACTATTAAACGAGAGCCTGAAGATGGAAGCTCAGGAAAGGCAACCTGGAGAACACCTTGGAGTGTAACACACCATCTCTCTACACCCCATACCCATTTTGTAGGCCTAATGCAGTGTAGTTCCCAACAACTACTAAACGAGAGCCTGAAGATAGAAGCTCAGGAAAGGCAACCTGGAGAACACCTTGGAGTGTAACACACCATCTCTCTACACCCCATACCCATTTTGTAGGCCTAATGCAGCGTAGTTTCCAACAAGTACTAAACGAGAGCATGAAGATCGAAGCAATGGAGAGGAAACCTGGGGAACACCTTGGAGTGGAACACACCATCTCTCTACACCCCATACCCATTTTGTAGGCCTAATGCAGTGTAGTTTCCAACAACTACTAAACGAGAGCATGAAGATCGAAGCAATGGAGAGGAAACCTGGGGAACACCTTGGAGTGCAACACACCATCTCTCTACACCCCATACCCATTTTGTAGGCCTAATGCAGTGTAGTTCCCAACAACTACTAAACGAGAGCCTGAAGATAGAAGCTCAGGAAAGGCAACCTGGAGAACACCTTGGAGTGTAACACACCATCTCTCTACACCCCATACCCATTTTGTAGGCGTAATGCAGCGTAGTTTCCAACAAGTACTAAACGAGAGCATGAAGATCGAAGCAATGGAGAGGAAACCTGGGGAACACCTTGGAGTGCAACACACCATCTCTCTACACCCCATACCCATTTTGTAGGCCTAATGCAGTGTAGTTCCCAACAACTACTAAATGAGAGCCTGAAGATAGAAGCTCAGGAAAGGCAACCTGGAGAACACCTTGGAGTGTAACACATCATCTCTCTACACCCCATACCCATTTTGTAGGCCTAATGCAGCGTAGTTTCCAACAAGTACTAAACGAGAGCATGAAGATCGAAGCAATGGAGAGGAAACCTGGGGAACACCTTGGAGTGGAACACACCATCTCTCTACACCCCATACCCATTTTGTAGGCCTAATGCAGTGTAGTTTCCAACAACTACTAAACGAGAGCATGAAGATCGAAGCAATGGAGAGGAAACCTGGGGAACACCTTGGAGTGGAACACACCATCTCTCTACACCCCATACCCATTTTGTAGGCCTAATGCAGTGTAGTTCCCAACAACTACTAAACGAGAGCCTGAAGATAGAAGCTCAGGAAAGGCAACCTGGAGAACACCTTGGAGTGTAACACACCATCTCTCTACACCCCATACCCATTTTGTAGGCCTAATGCAGCGTAGTTTCCAACAAGTACTAAACTAGAGCATGAAGATCGAAGCAATGGAGAGGAAACCTGGGGAACACCTTGGAGTGGAACACACCATCTCTCTACACCCTATACCCATTTTGTAGGCCTAATGCAGCGTAGTTTCCAACAAGTACTAAACGAGAGCATGAAGATCGAAGCAATGGAGAGGAAACCTGGGGAACACCTTGGAGTGGAACACACCATCTCTCTACACCCCATACCCATTTTGTAGGTCTAATGCAGTGTAGTTTCCAACAACTACTAAACGAGAGCATGAAGATCGAAGCAATGGAGAGGAAACCTGGGGAACACCTTGGAGTGGAACACACCATCTCTCTACACCCCATACCCATTTTGTAGGCCTAATGCAGTGTAGTTCCCAACAACTACTAAAGGAGAGCCTGAAGATAGAAGCTCAGGAAAGGCAACCTGGAGAACACCTTGGAGTGTAACACACCATCTCTCTACACCCCATACCCATTTTGTAGGCCTAATGCAGCGTAGTTTCCAACAAGTACTAAACGAGAGCATGAAGATCGAAGCAATGGAGAGGAAACCTGGGGAACACCTTGGAGTGGAACACACCATCTCTCTACACCCCATACCCATTTTGTAGGCCTAATGCAGTGTAGTTTCCAACAACTACTAAACGAGAGCATGAAGATCGAAGCAATGGAGAGGAAACCTGGGGAACACCTTGGAGTGGAACACACCATCTCTCTACACCCCATACCCATTTTGTAGGCCTAATGCAGTGTAGTTCCCAACAACTACTAAACGAGAGCCTGAAGATAGCAGCTCAGGAAAGGCAACCTGGAGAACACCTTGGAGTGTAACACACCATCTCTCTACACCCCATACCCAATTTGTAGGCCTAATGCAGTGTAGTTTCCAACAACTACTAAACGAGAGCATGAAGATCGAAGCAATGGAGAGGAAACCTGGGGAACACCTTGGAGTGGAACACACCATCTCTCTACACCCCATACCCATTTTGTAGGCCTAATGCAGCGTAGTTTCCAACAAGTACTAAACGAGAGCATGAAGATCGAAGCAATGGAGAGGAAACCTGGGGAACACCTTGGAGTGGAACACACCATCTCTCTACACCCCATACCCATTTTGTAGGCCTAATGCAGTGTAGTTTCCAACAACTACTAAACGAGAGCATGAAGATCGAAGCAATGGAGAGGAAACCTGGGGAACACCTTGGAGTGGAACACACCATCTCTCTACACCCCATACCCATTTTGTAGGCCTAATGCAGTGTAGTTCCCAACAACTACTAAACGAGAGCCTGAAGATAGCAGCTCAGGAAAGGCAACCTGGAGAACACCTTGGAGTGTAACACACCATCTCTCTACACCCCATACCCAATTTGTAGGCCTAATGCAGTGTAGTTTCCAACAACTACTAAACGAGAGCATGAAGATCGAAGCAATGGAGAGGAAACCTGGGGAACACCTTGGAGTGGAACACACCATCTCTCTACACCCCATACCCAATTTGTAGGCCTAATGCAGTGTAGATTTCTACAACTACTAAACGAGAGTCGGATGACCGAAGCAATGTGGACGAAACCTGGGGCACACCTTGGGGCGGCAGACACCGTTAGTAGGCCCTACCAAAGTTGTACCCCCAATGCAGTTTTAAAATTCCTAGAGGCTGAAAACAAGACTATTGACGCTCAGCTTTTTTCAAAGGAACTCAGCTGAATTGAGTGGCGCAGACAGACACAGGTAGTAGGCCTTAAACCAAAAATGTGGCTCACTGCAGCTTAAAAAAGTTACAGGGGTACACAGGCAGCATTGCTCTGGGCAGTGGAGGACAATTTCAATAGTGGACCGCAGACAGACTTTGTACGCCTACTATTAAAAAAAGGATGCTCTATGCAATTAAAAATAGGTTCCAGGAGTCCACGGGCAGCAGTGGTCTGGTCAGTGGACGAGTATTGGAAGGAGGGACCGCAGACAGGCGTAGTAGGCCTAACATAACAAAATTAGGCTGTAGACACTTTAAAATTGGTTCCAGGGGTACACGGGCAGCAGTGGTGTGGTCAGCGGAGGAAAATTTGAATTAGGGACTGCAGACAGACTTTGTAGGCTGTCCCCTGTGGACCATGCATCCAACACATTAACCCAGTGCGCCGTAATGGACACGTAACTTTTTGTGGACGTGCCTACTGGTCCATGCGTCTCTTGTCAGGTGCACCTTTCTACTGTTTGATTGCCTGAGTGCTATGACAATGCAGACTTTTTCATGCCGCTGGAGGGCTGGGATGGCTTTTCTCGCAAAAGAAATGTTGACTGGGTAGCTTGAACCGTGGTACAGCGTAGTTCATCTTGGCTTTCTAAATATAAAACAAAGAAAAAAAGGAGGCTCCATGCACTTTCAGCTGGGTTCCAGGGGTACACGGCCAGCATTGGTCTGGTCAGTGGAGAACTTTTGGAAGGAAGGACCGCAGACAGGCTTCAAAGGCCTAACATAAAAAAATTGTGCTGGCTGTAGGCAATTTTAAATTGGTTCCAGGGGTACACGGGCAGCAGTGGTGTGGTCAGTGGAGGCCTAGTGGAAGGAGTGACCGCAGACAGGCATCGAAGGCCTAACATAATAACAGATGGCTGTAGGCAATTTAAAATTGGTTCCAGGGGAACACGGGCAGCAGTGGTCTGGTCAGTGGAGACCTAGTGGAAGGAGTGACCGCAGACAGGCATTGAAGGCCTAACATAATAACAGATGGCTGTAGGCAATTTTAAATTGGTTCCAGGGGAACACGGGCAGCAGTGGCCTGGTCAGTGTAGTAGTAGTAGAAAGAACGGACTGCAGACAGGCTTCGAAGGCCTAACATAAAAAAATTGGGCTGGCTGTAGGCAATTTTAAATTGGTTCCAGGGGTACACGGGCAGCAGTGGCCTGGTCAGTGTAGTAGTAGTAGAAAGAACGGACCGCAGACAGGCTTCGAAGGCCTAACATAAAAAAATTGGGCTGGCTGTAGGCAATTTTAAATTGGTTCCAGGGGTACACGGGCAGCAGTGGTGTGGTCAGTGGAGGCCTAGTGGAAGGAGTGACCGCAGACAGGCATCGAAGGCCTAACATAATAACAGATGGCTGTAGGCAATTTTAAATTGGTTCCAGGGGAACACGGGCAGCAGTGACCTGGTCAGTGTAGTAGTAGTTGAAAGAACGGACCGCAGACAGGCATCGAAGGCCTAACATAAAAAAATTGGGCTGGCTGTAGGCAATTTTAAATTGGTTCCAGGGGTACACGGGCAGCAGTGGTGTGGTCAGTGGAGGCCTAGTGGAAGGAGTGACCGCAGACAGGCATCGAAGGCCTAACATAATAACAGATGGCTGTAGGCAATTTTAAATTGGTTCCAGGGGAACACGGGCAGCAGTGGCCTGGTCAGTGTAGTAGTAGTTGAAAGAACGGACCGCAGACAGGCTTCGAAGGCGTAACATAAAAAAATTGGGCTGGCTGTAGGCAATTTTAAATTGGTTCCAGGGGTACACGGGCAGCAGTGGCCTGGTCAGTGTAGTAGTAGTAGAAAGAACGGACCGCAGACAGGCTTCAAAGGCCTAACATAAAAAAATTGGGCCTGCTGTAGGCAATTTTAAATTGGTTCCAGGGGTACACGGGCAGCAGTGGTGTGGTCAGTGGAGGCCTAGTGGAAGGAGTGACCGCAGACAGGCATCGAAGGCCTAACTGTTGTGAGTTCTGTTTTTGGGCTCCCTCTGGTGGTTACTGATGGTACTGGGTGACTTGTCTTTCCTGGGTCTCTGGGTTCCACCTGTTCCATCAGGATATGGGTGTTTCCTATTTAACCTGGCTTTGCTGGCATTTCCTCGCCGGTTATCAATGTATCCAGTGTGTCTTGTTACCTCTGCTCCCTGCTCCTAGAACCTTCTGGTCAAGCTAAGTTTGGATTTTCCTGTTTTGGTGTTTTGCTTTATTTGGTTTTTAGTCCAGCCTGCAGATATTTGTTTCTTTGCTGCTGGTTGCTCTAGTGGGCTGAAATTGCTCCTCATGTACCATGAGTTGGCACATGAGTTCAAGTAATTTCAGGATGGTTTTTTGAAGGGTTTTTCGCTGACCGCGCAGATCACTTTTGTATCCTCTGCTATCTAGCTTTAGCGGGCCTCATTTTGCTGAAACTGTTTTCATACTGCGTATGTGCTTTCCTCTCATTTCACCGTCATTATATGTGGGGGGCTGCTATTTCTGTGGGGTGTTTCTCTGGAGGCAAGAGAGGTCTGTGTTTCTTCTAATAGGGGAAGTTAGATCTTCGGCTGGAGCGAGACGTCTAGGATCATCGTAGGCACGTTCCCCGGCTACTTTTATTTGTGTGTTAGGTTCAGGGTCGCGGTCAGCTCAGGTTCCATCGCCCTAGAGCTTGTTTGTATCTGTGCTTGTCCTTTAGTGATCCCCTGCCATTGGGATCATGACAGTATAACCGGCCCACAAAGTGTTAATTGTATTGGCTGAAGTAGGAGGATAAGTAGTCTGAGGAAGTTTTTTTTTTTTTTTTCTCTCTTTCCCTCAGAGTTTGCTGCCTAGCCTTATTGCAGAGTGGCTACTTCCTCCTCCTCTTAATCTTTGAATGGCTCTGATCCCAGCTGTTTATCATGGACGTCCAGAGTTTGGCTTCCAGCCTGAATAATCTTGCCGCTAAGGTTCAAAATATACAGGATTTTGTTGTACATGCTCCTATGTCTGAACCTAGAATTCCTGTCCCAGAGTTTTTTTCTGGAGATAGATCTCGTTTTCTGAATTTTAGGAACAATTGCAAGTTGTTTCTTTCTTTGAAATCTCGCTCCTCTGGAGACCCTGCTCAGCAAGTCAAGATTATTATATCTTTCCTGCGGGGTGACCCTCAGGATTGGGCATTTGCATTGGCACCAGGGGACCCTGCGTTGCTTAATGCGGATGCGTTTTTTCTGGCATTGGGTTTGCTCTATGAGGAACCTAACCAAGAGATTCAGGCTGAAAAAGCTTTGTTGGCCCTCTCTCAGGGGCAAGATGAAGCAGAAATTTATTGTCAAAAATTTCGGAAGTGGTCGGTGCTTACTCAGTGGAATGAGTGCGCCCTGACTGCAAAGTTCAGAGATGGCCTTTCTGAGGCCATTAAAGATGTTATGGTGGGGTTCCCTGCGCCTACTGGCCTGAATGAGTCTATGACTATGGCTATTCAGATTGATCGGCGTTTACGGGAGCGCAAACCTGTGCATCATTTGGCGGTGTCGTCTGAACCGTCACCTGAGATAATGCAATGTGATAGAATTCAGTCCAGAAGTGAACGGCAAAATTATAGGCGGAAAAAAAGGTTGTGCTTTTATTGTGGTGATTCAGCTCATGTTATATCAGCATGCTCTAAACGCACAAAAAAGGTTGATAAGTCTGTTGCCATTAGTACTTTACAGTCTAAGTTCATTCTGTCTGTGACTCTGATTTGTTCATTATCATCCATTTCCGTCGATGCCTATGTGGATTCAGGCGCTGCCCTGAGTCTTATGGATTGGTCATTTGCCAATCGCTGTGGGTTTAGTCTGGAGCCTCTGGAAGTCCCTATTCCTTTGAAGGGAATTGACTCTACACCTTTGGCTATGAATAAACCTCAGTACTGGACACAAGTGACCATGCGTATGACTCCTGTTCATCAGGAGGTGATTCGCTTCCTGGTACTGTATAATTTGCATGATGTCCTAGTGCTTGGTCTGCCATGGTTACAAACTCATAATCCAGTCCTTGACTGGAAATCAATGTCTGTGTTAAGCTGGGGTTGTCAGGGGGTTCATGATGATGCACCTCCGATTTCTATCGCTTCATCTACTCCTTCTGAGATTCCTGTGTTTTTGTCTGACTATCGGGATGTTTTTGAGGAGCCTAAGCTCAGTTCGCTTCCTCCTCATAGGGATTGCGATTGTGCTATAAATTTAATTCCAGGCAGTAAATTTCCTAAAGGTCGTTTGTTCAATCTGTCAGTGCCAGAGCATACTGCTATGCGGGATTATGTTAAGGAGTCCTTGGAAAAGGGACATATCCGTCCATCTTTGTCCCCTTTGGGAGCAGGTTTTTTTTTCGTGGCCAAAAAAGATGGTTCCTTGAGGCCTTGTATAGATTATCGTCTTTTGAATAAGATTACCGTAAAATATCAGTATCCTTTGCCATTGTTGACTGATTTGTTTGCTCGCATTAAGGGGGCTAAATGGTTCACTAAGATTGATCTTCGGGGTGCGTATAATCTTATACGAATAAAGCAAGGTGATGAGTGGAAAACCGCATTTAATACGCCTGAGGGCCATTTTGAGTATTTGGTAATGCCTTTTGGACTTTCTAATGCTCCTTCAGTCTTCCAGTCCTTTATTCACGATATTTTCCGTGAATATCTGGATAAATTTATGATTGTGTATTTGGATGATATTTTGGTTTTTTCTGATGACCGGGAGTCTCATGTTCAGCAGGTCAGGAAGGTGTTTCAGGTCCTGCGGGCCAATTCCTTGTTTGTAAAAGGCTCAAAGTGTCTCTTTGGAGTCCAGAAGATTTCTTTCTTGGGGTATATTTTTTCCCCTTCTACTATTGAGATGGATCCCGTCAAGGTTCAGGCTATTTGTGACTGGACGCAGCCTACATCTCTTAAGAGTCTACAGAAGTTCTTGGGCTTTGCTAATTTCTATCGTCGTTTTATAACTAATTTTTCTAGTGTTGTTAAGCCTTTGACGGATTAGACTAAGAAGGGTGCTGATGTTGCTAATTGGTCTCCTGCGGCTGTGGAGGCCTTTCAGGAACTTAAGCGCCGGTTTTCTTCTGCTCCTGTGTTGCGTCAGCCAGATGTTTCGCTCCCTTTTCAGGTTGAGGTTGATGCTTCCGAGATTGGAGCGGGGGCGGTTTTGTCACAGAGAAGCTCCGATGGCTCAGTGATGAAGCCATGCGTGTTTTTTTCTAGAAAGTTTTCGCCGGCTGAGCGGAATTATGATGTTGGTAATCGGGAACTTTTGGCCATGAAGTGGGCATTTGAGGAGTGGCGTCATTGGCTAGAGGGTGCTAGACATCGTGTGGTGGTCTTGACTGATCACAAAAATTTGATTTACCTTCAGTCTGCCAGGCGTCTGAATCCTAGACAGGCGCGTTGGTCACTGTTTTTCTCTCGTTTCAATTTTGTGGTTTCATACCTGCCAGGTTCAAAGAATGTGAAGGCGGATGCTCTTTCTAGGAATTTTGTGCCTGACTCCCTTGGAAATTCTGAGCCCTCTGGTATCCTTAGGGATGGGGTGATTTTGTCTGCTGTCTCTCCAGACTTGCGACGTGCTTTGCAGGAGTTTCAGGCGGGTAAACCTGATCGTTGTCCGCCTGAGAGACTGTTTGTTCCGGATAATTGGACCAGTAGAGTCATCTCCGAGGTCCATTCTTCTGCGTTGGCAGGTCATCCTGGAATATTTGGTACTAGAGACTTGGTGGCCAGGTCTTTTTGGTGGCCTTCCTTGTCGAGGGATGTGCGTTCTTTTGTGCAGTCTTGTGAGGTTTGTGCTCGGGCTAAGCCTTGCTGTTCTCGGGCCAGTGGATTGTTGTCACCTTTGCCTATCCCGAAGAGGCCTTGGACGCACATTTCCATGGACTTTATTTCGGATCTCCCTGTCTCTCAAAAAATGTCCGTCATCTGGGTTGTGTGTGATCGCTTTTCTAAAATGGTTCATCTGGTACCCTTGCCTAAGTTGCCTTCCTCCTCTGAGTTGGTCCCTCTGTTTTTTCAGAATGTGGTTCGTTTGCATGGGATTCCTGAGAACATCGTTTCTGACAGGGGATCCCAGTTTGTGTCTAGATTTTGGCGGACGTTCTGTGCTAAGATGGGCATTGATTTGTCCTTTTCGTCTGCATTCCATCCTCAGACGAATGGCCAGACTGAACGAACTAATCAGACCTTGGAAACTTATTTAAGGTGTTTTGTTTCTGCTGATCAGGATGACTGGGTTACCTTTTTGCCACTGGCCGAGTTTGCCCTTAATAATCGGGCTAGTTCTGCTACCTTGGTTTCTCCTTTCTTTTGTAATTCGGGGTTTCATCCTCGTTTTTCCTCTGGTCAGGTGGAACCTTCTGATTGTCCTGGAGTGGACATGGTGGTGGATAGGTTGCATCGGATTTGGAGTCATGTGGTGGACAATTTGAAGTTGTCCCAGGAGAAGGCTCAGCAGTTTGCTAATCGCCGTCGCCGTGTGGGTCCTCGACTTCTTGTTGGGGACTTGGTGTGGTTGTCTTCTCGTTTTGTTCCTATGAAGGTCTCTTCTCCTAAGTTCAAGCCTCGGTTCATCGGTCCCTATAGGATCTTGGAAATTCTTAACCCTGTGTCGTTTCGTTTGGATCTCCCGGCATCGTTTGCTATTCATAATGTGTTCCATCGGTCGTTGTTGCGGAGGTATGAGGTACCTGTTGTTCCTTCGCTTGAGCCTCCTGCTCCAGTGCTGGTGGAGGGAGAATTGGAGTATGTTGTGGAGAAGATCTTGGATTCTCGTGTTTCCAGACGGAAACGCCAGTATTTGGTCAAGTGGAAGGGTTATGGTCAGGAGGATAATTCTTGGGTGGTTGCCTCGGATGTTCATGCTGATGATTTGGTTCGCGCTTTTCATAGGGCTCATCCTGGTCGCCCTGGTGGTTCTCGTGAGGGTTCGGTGACCCCTCCTCAAGGGGGGGGTACTGTTGTGAGTTCTGTTTTCGGGCTCCCTCTGGTGGTTACTGATGGTACTGGGTGACTTGTCTTTCCTGGGTCTCTGGGTTCCACCTGTTCCATCAGGATATGGGAGTTTCCTATTTAACCTGGCTTTGCTGGCATTTCCTCGCCGGTTATCAATGTATCCAGTGTGTCTTGTTACCTCTGCTCCCTGCTCCTAGAACCTTCTGGTCAAGCTAAGTTTGGATTTTCCTGTTTTGGTGTTTTGCTTTATTTGGTTTTTAGTCCAGCCTGCAGATATTTGTTTCTTTGCTGCTGGTTGCTCTAGTGGGCTGAAATTGCTCCTCATGTACCATGAGTTGGCACATGAGTTCAAGTAATTTCAGGATGGTTTTTTGAAGGGTTTTTCGCTGACCGCGCAGATCACTTTTGTATCCTCTGCTATCTAGCTTTAGGGGGCCTCATTTTGCTGAAACTGTTTTCATACTGCGTATGTGCTTTCCTCTCATTTCACCGTCATTATATGTGGGGGGGCTGCTATTTCTGTGGGGTGTTTCTCTGGAGGCAAGAGAGGTCTGTGTTTCTTCTAATAGGGGAAGTTAGATCTTCGGCTGGAGCGAGACGTCTAGGATCATCGTAGGCACGTTCCCCGGCTACTTTTATTTGTGTGTTAGGTTCAGGGTCGCGGTCAGCTCAGGTTCCATCGCCCTAGAGCTTGTTTGTATCTGTGCTTGTCCTTTAGTGATCCCCTGCCATTGGGATCATGACACCTAACATAATAACAGATGGCTGTAGGCAATTTTAAATTGGTTCCAGGGGAACACGGGCAGCAGTGGCCTGGTCAGTGTAATAGTAGTTGAAAGAACGGACCGCAGACAGGCTTCGAAGGCCTAACATAAAAAAATTGGGCTGGCTGTAGGCAATTTTAAATTGGTTCCAGGGGTACACGGGCAGCAGTGGTGTGGTCAGTGGAGGCCTAGTGGAAGGAGTGACCGCAGACAGGCATCAAAGGCCAAACATAATAACATATGGCTGTAGGCAATTTTAAATTGGTTCCAGGTGAACACAGCCAGCAGTGGCCTGGTCAGCGGAGGATGATTGTAATGAGTGTCTGCCAGTTAGTAGTCCAAAACAATACATAAATGTGAATGTCTCACATTAAAATCCAGCAAAAACACTAAAGGGTGCAATCTTTAGGTACAGGGGTGGGATCCTCTGCGTTGTTTCTGACCTACTAATTTGGCGCAAAGTTTTTACTTTGGTAAATAGAGGACACTGCCCCTGACTATGTTAAGTACCATTATACATGTCAACACAATGGTATTGTCAGTGGAAGGATGTCAGCGCATAGTCTAAACATTGGTGGAAGTGTGAGAGATAATTGTGGAAGTGGCAGAGCAATGTTTGACCTGGGGGTGGGTGAACTCTCTTGTGGACGGCGGTAGAGGCCCAGGGCCCCTCATGTTACAACAGTCTGTCTGACGTTGGGTGCGCACCACCACCGCCAGAGACAGTTTATTGTACTATGAGGTACCCAGTGGCAGTGCTGTCGACCAAAAGCGGGCACACCCACCTCTTCAGACAAACATCACTCTCACGGGTGCTTGCGCCAAGTCGCGATACCATGGCCCCGTGTGGGGAGTTTGGCCATTTAGGGAGGTGTAAACATGTCGTATGCTGGACAATCAGCTGCTGCAAATTAAGACATTTGAAAAGTCATTCACAGTAGTCCACAGGCAAGAGCTTTTCATAGGAAAGCTAGGTGTCGCCCGGGCAAGGTGGGGCAAAAGAATTCGAAATCCAGTTGTGGTTCATTTTAATGAATGTTAAATCATCAACATTTTGTGTAGCCAGACGAGTCCTTTTTTCGGTTAATATTGAACCTGCAGCACTGAATACTCTTTCTGATAGGACACTAGCTGCCGGGCAAGCAAGCTCCTGCAATGCATATTCTGCCAATTCTGGCCAGGTGTCTAATTTTGATGCCCAGTAATCAAATGGGAATGACGGTTGAGGGAGAACATCGATAAGGGATGAAAAATAGTTTGTTACCATACTGGACAAATGTTGTCTCCTGTCACTTTCAATTGATGCAGCAGTACCTGTCCTGTCTGCGGTCATAGCAAAATCACTCCACAACCTGGTCAGAAAACCCCTCTGTCCAACGCCACTTCTGATGTGTGCACCCCTAACACTCCTGGTCTGCTGCCCCCTGGAGCTCGTGTGAGAACGATCACGGGCGCTGTGTGCTGGGAATGCCTGAAGCAAACGGTCAACAAGAGTTGATTGTTTTGTTGCTAATATTAGTTCCAAGTTCTCATGTGGCATAATATTTTGCAATTTGCCTTTATAGCGAGGATCAAGGAGGCAGGCCAACCAGTAATCGTCATCGTTCATCATTTTAGTAATGCGTGTGTCCCTTTTGAGGATACGCAAGGCATAATCCGCCATGTGGGCCAAAGTTCCAGTTGTCAAATCTGCGGTTGTGCTTGGTTGAGATGCAGTTGCAGGCAAATCTACGTCACTTGTGTCCCTCAAAAAACCAGAACCCGGCCTTGCCACGCCACCAATTTCCAGTGCCCCCGGGAAAGCTTCCTCATTAAAAATATACTCATCCCCATCATCCTCCTCGTCCTCCACCTCCTCTTTGCCCGCTACCTCGTCCTGTACACTGCCCTGACCAGACAATGGCTGACTGTCATCAAGGCTTTCCTCTTCCTCTGGTGCAGACGCCTGATCCTTTATGTGCGTCAAACTTTGCATCAGCAGACGCATTAGGGGGATGCTCATGCTTATTATGGCATTGTCTGCACTAACCAGCCGTGTGCATTCCTCAAAACACTGAAGGACTTGACACATGTCTTGTATCTTCGACCACTGCACACCCGACAACTCCATGTCTGCCATCCTACTGCCTGCCCGTGTATGTGTATCCTCCCACAAAAACATAACAGCCCGCCTCTGTTCGCACAGTCTCGAAAGCATGTGCAGTGTTGAGTTCCACCTTGTTGCAACGTCTATGATTAGGCGATGCTGGGGAAGGTTCAAAGACCGCTGATAGGTCTGCATACGGCTGGAGTGTACAGGCGAACGGCGGATATGTGAGCAAAGTCCACGCACTTTGATGAGCAGGTCGGAGAAACCAGGATAAGTTTTCAATAAGCACTGCACCACCAGGTTTAAGGTGTGAGCCAGGCAAGGAATGTGTTTCAGTTGGGAAAGGGAGATGGCAGCCATGAAATTCCTTCCGTTATCACTCACTACCTTGCCTGCCTCAAGATCTACTGTGCCCAGCCACGACTGCGTTTCTTCCAGCAAGAACTCGGACAGAACTTCCGCGGTGTGTCTGTTGTCGCCCAAACACTTCATAGCCAATACAGCCTGCTGACGCTTGCCAGTAGCTGCCCCATAATGGGACAACTGGTGTGCAACAGTGACAGCTGACGATGGAGTGGTTTGGCGACTGCGGTCTGTGGAAGAGCTCTCGCTTCTGCAGGAGGACGAGGAGGAAGAGGAGGGGGTGCGAACGCCTACAGCCAACTGTTTCCTAGACCGTGGGCTAGGCACAACTATCCCGAAATTGATGTCCCCTGTGGACCCTGCATCCACCACATTCACCCAGTGTGCCGTGATGGACACGTAACGTCCCTGGCCATGCCTACTGGTCCATGCATCTGTAGTCAGGTGCACCTTTGTACTCACAGATTGCCTGAGTGCATGGACGATGCGCTGTTTAACATGCTGGTGCAGGGCTGGGATGGCTTTTCTGGAAAAAAAGTGTCGACTGGGTAGCTCGTAGCGGGGTTCAGCTTACTCCATTAGGGCTTTGAAAGCTTCGCTTTCAACTAACCGGTAGGGCATCATCTCTAACGAGATTAGTCTAGCTATGTGGGCGTTCAAACCCTGTGTACGCGGATGCGAGGATAAGTACTTCCTTTTTCTAACCAGAGTCTCATGTAGGGTGAGCTGGACTGGAGAGCTGGAGATCGTGGAACTAGCGGGTGTGCCAGTGGCCATGGCAGACTGAGAGACTGTTGGAGACGGTATTGTTTCCGCCGGTGCCCTAGATGCAGTATTTCCTCCTACAAAACTGGTGATTCCCTGACCCTGACTGCTTTGGGCTGGCAAAGAAACCTGCACAGATACTGCCGGTGGTGCGGAAAATGGTGGCCTTACAGTGACGGAAGGGATGTTGCGTTGCTGACTAGCTTCATTGGCCGAGGGTGCTACAACCTTAAGGGATGTTTGGTAGTTAGTCCAGGCTTGCAAATGCATGGTGGTTAAATGTCTATGCATGCAACTTGTATTGAGACTTTTCAGATTCTGACCTCTGCTTAAGCTAGTTGAACATTTTTGACAGATGACTTTGCGCTGATCAATTGGATGTTGTTTAAAAAAATGCCAGACTGCACTCTTCCTAGCATCGGATCCCTTTTCAGGAATTGCAGACTGAGCTTTAACCGGATGGACACGCTGTCCTCCAACAGTTTTTAGCTTTGCCACGCGTTTTGGGCCAGATACGGGCCCGGCAGATGGAACCTGTTGCGATGTTGATGCCTGCTGCGGCCCCTCCTCCTCCGCTTCAGAACTACTGCCACCTGCACCCTGTTCCCCCAATGGCTGCCAATCGGGGTCAACAACAGGGTCATCTATTACCTCCTCTTCTACCTCGTGTGCAACTTCGTCTGTGTCACCGTGTCGGTCGGTGGTATAGCGTTCGTGATGGGGCAACATAGTCTCATCAGGGTCTGATTGTGGATCAGTACCCTGAGAGGGCAATGTTGTGGTCTGAGTCAAAGGACCAGCATAGTAGTCTGGCTGTGGCTGTGCATCAGTGCACTCCATGTCAGAATCTACTTGTAATGGGCATGGCCTGTTAACTGTTTCACTTTCTAAGCCAGGGACGGTATGTGTAAAGAGCTCCATGGAGTAACCCGTTGTGTCGCCTGCTGCATCCTTCTCTCTTGTTGTTGTTTTTGCTGAAGAGGTCAAGGAAGCGACTTGTCCCTGACTGTGAACATCCACAAACGACGCGCTGCTTTTACATTTACCAGTTTCAGAAGAGGAGGTAAAAGAGCTAGAGGCTGAGTCTGCAAGGTAAGCCAAAACTTGCTGTTGCTGCTCCGGCTTTAAAAGCGGTTTTCCTACTCCCAGAAAAGAGAGCGTTCGAGGCCTTGTGTAGCCAGATGAAGAACCTGGCTCCACAGCTCCAGACTTAGGTGGAATATTTTTTTTCCCACGACCACCTGATGCTCCACTACCACTACCATCATTACCAGCTGACAATGAACGCCCACGGCCACGACCTCTTGCACCAGACTTCCTCATTGTTTTAAAAACTTAACCAAAGTAAATTTATTTGTTGCTGTCAAACAACTTACACGGTGAGCTATAACTTCTGTTTGATTTCAATATCCCTTTACAGGTTGGTGAGACCACAAGGAAAATCAGGCACAATGTTACACACTCTGTTTTCTGTGGCACCAAATCACAGAGATGCCACACACGCAGGACTGTCACTCAAGCACAAATGTCAATATAAATCTCCCAATTATTATTATTTTATTTTTTTCAGGGAGACTTTATAAACAAAATAAAATAAAATGATTTTTTCAGGAAGAATTTAGAAACCAAATAAAATAAAATGATTTTTCAGGGACAATTTAGAAACCAAAACAAAAAAAAATAGGCTTTCTATGGCCCACTGAGTGAGAGATGGCACACACAGGAGTAAGGAGTGGCACACAAGCCCAGAGGCCAATATTTTTCTCCCACTGATTGATGTAGTGATTTTTTCAGGTAGATTTTAGAACCCAAATCAAGCAAAAAAATTAATAGGCTTTCTATGGCCCACTGAGTGACAGATGGCACACACAGGAGTCAGGAGTGGCACACAAGCCCTGAGGCCAATATTTTTCTCCCACTGATTAATGTTGTGTTTTTTTCAGGTAGATTTTGGAACCCAAATCAAGCAAAAAAATTAATAGGCTTTCTATGGCCCACAATTTGAGAGAGAGAGAGAGATGGCACACCCAGGAGTCAAGACTGGCACACAAGCAGAAAGGGCAATATTAATCTCCCACCTATTTTTTTTTTTTCAGGGAGACTTTATAAACAAAATAAAATAAAATGATTTTTTCAGGAATAATTTAGAAACCAAATAAAATAAAATGATTTTTCAGGGACAATTTAGAAACCAAATAAAAAAAAATAAAAAAAGGCTTTCTATGCCCCACTGAGTGAGAGATGGCACACACAGGAGTCAGGAGTGGCACACAAGCCCTGAGGCCAATATTTTTCTCCCACTGATTGATGTAGTGATTTTTACAGGTAGATTTTAGAACCCAAATCAAGCAAAAAAATAAATAGGCTTTCTATGGCCCACTGACTGAGAGATGGCACACACAGGAGTCAGGAGTGGCCCACAAGCCCAGAGGCCAATATTTTTCTCCCAATGATTGATGTAGTGATTTTTTCAGCTAGATTTTGGAACCCAAATCAAGCAAAAAAATTAATAGGCTTTCTATGGCCCACAATTTGAGAGAGAGAGAGAGAGAGATGGCACACCCAGGAGTCAAGACTGGCACACAAGCAGAAAGGGCAATATTAATCTCCCACCTATTTTTTTTTTTTCAGGGAGACTTTATAAACAAAATAAAATAAAATTATTTTTTCAGGAATAATTTAGAAACCAAATAAAATAAAATGATTTTTTCAATGACAATTTAGAAACCAAATAAATAAAAAAAAAGCTTTCTATGCCCCACTGAGTGAGAGATGGCACACACAGGAGTCAGGAGTGGCACACAAGCCCTGAGGCCAATATTTTTCTCCCACTGATTGATGTAGTGATTTTTACAGGTAGATTTTAGAACCCAAATCAAGCAAAAAAATAAATAGGCTTTCTATGGCCCACTGACTGAGAGATGGCACACACAGGAGTCAGGAGTGGCCCACAAGCCCAGAGGCCAATATTTTTCTCCCACTGATTGATGTAGTGATTTTTTCAGGTAGATTTTGGAACCCAAATCAAGCAAAAAAATTAATAGGCTTTCTATGGCCCACTGACTGAGAGATGGCACACACAGGAGTCAGGAGTGGCACACAAGCCCTGAGGCCAATATTTTTCTCCCACTGATTGATGTAGTGATTTTTTCAGGTAGATTTTAGAACCCAAATCAAGCAAAAAAATAAATAGGCTTTCTATGGCCCACTGACTGAGAGATGGCACACACAGGGATGGCACTCTAGCAGAAATGCCCATCTTAATCTCCCACAAAAAAAAAAAAAAAACAGGGACTGTCCTACAATTACTATCTCCCTGCAGTAATCTCAGCCAGGTATGCAGGCAGCAATAAGGAGTGGACTGATGCACAAATTAAATAAAAAGTGTGGACAAACAAAAAAGATAGCTGTGCAGAAAGGAAGGAACAAGAGGATTTGTGCTTTGAAAAAAGCAGTTGGTTTGCACAGCGGCGTACACACAGCAATGCAGCTATCAGGGAGCCTTCTAGGGCAGCCCAATGAGCTACAGCGCTGAGGAAAAAAAAAAAGTAGCTTCCACTGTCCCTGCACACCGAAGGTGGTGTTGGGCAGTGGAAATCGCTACAGCACAAGCGGTTTGGTGGTTAATGGACCCTGCCTAACGCTATCCCTGCTTCTGACGAAGCGGCAGCAACCTCTCCCTAAGCTCAGATCAGCAGCAGTAAGATGGCGGTCGGCGGGAATGCCTCTTTATAGCCCCTGTGACTCCGCAGACAGCAAGCCAATCACTGCAATGCCCTTCTCTAAGATGGTGGGGACCAGGACCTATGTCATCACGCTGCCCACACTCTGCGTTCACCTTCATTGGCTGAGAAATGGCGCTTTTCGCGTCATTGAAACGCGACTTTGGCGCGAAAGTCGCGTACCGCATGGCCGACAACGCACAGGGGTCGGATCGGGTTTCATGAAACTCGACTTCGCCAAAAGTCGGCGACTTTTGAAAATGTTCGACCCGTTTCGCTCAACCCTACTGATCAGTAATAAAAAAAAACACAATACTATCACCATAAGTGCCATTATACACAGGAGATCTGTACTTAGTATGCAGTGTCTGTGTAGAGGTTATACAGTGATCACTGGTGACATTATACACAGGAGCTCGGTATATAGTATACAGCGTATAGTGTCAGTGTATAGGTAACACACTGTCTCACCAGTGACGTCTCTAGGTGAAGTCCTTCATCTGTCATCCAGCACAGACCGCCATCACTTCTTCCAGCCAGGGCTCATCTCTGCAGGAAATAACACAGTTATCTCGAGCTCCGCTTGCAGAACACATTACTTAATTTTTCCCAACTTCTACATTACACCACATGAAGAAAAAGAGGCAACATAGTGTCACTTTACACAGTTAAAGGCCTGCCCCCTCATTTAAAACAGTATACTCAAAAAATAAAATAAATACATCACTGCAGTAATAATATCTCTAAATTAGTCCCTATGGTAATAATAGTCCCCATCCTGGCCCCTGTGTGGCTCATTCCTGGCTTCAGCCATATGTTCTCCCATCCTGCCCTCATGAGTATCCATTCTGCCTTATATGATCTCCCCATCCTGCCCCATCTGTCTCCATCGTATCCATCCTGCCCCATGATCCACTATTGCCCCATGATCCTGCACGATCTGTCTCCAATCCTGCCCTCAGTGTCTCCAATCCTGCTCTGTATCTTCATTCTGCCCCATTTCCAGCATTCTGCCCCGTGTCTCCAGCATTTCTGCCCCCAGTGTCTCCAGCATTTCTGCCCCCAGTGTCTCCAGCATTTCTGCCCCCAGTGTTTCCAGCATTTGTGCCTCCAGTGTCTCCAGCATTTCTGACCCCAGAGTGTCCAGTATTTCTGCCCCAGAGTGTCCAGCATTTCTGCCCTCAGAATCTCCAGTATTCAGCCCCAGTGTCTCCAGCATTCAGCCCCCATTGTGTCCAGCATTCAGCCCCCAGTGTGTCCAGCATTCAGCCCACAGAGTCTCCAGCATTCTGCCCCCAGTGTCTCCAGCATTCTGCCCCCAGTGTCTCCAGCATTCTGCCCCCAGTGTCTCCAGCATTCAGCCCCCAGTGTGTCCAGCATTCAGCCAACAGTGTGTCCAGCATTCAGCCCCCAGAGTGTCCAGCATTTCTGCCGTGTCTCCAGCATTCATCCCCCAGTGTGTCCAGCATTCAGTCCCCAGTGTGTCCATCATTTCTGCCCTTAGTGTCTCCAGCATTCTGCCCCCAGTGTCTACAGCATTCAGCCCCCAGTGTGTCCAGGATTCGGCCCCCAGAATGTCCAGCATTTCTGCTCTCAGTGTCTCCAGCATTCAGCCCCCAATGTCTCCAGCATTCAGCCCCCAGTGTGTCCAGCATTTAGCCAACAGTGTGTCCAGCATTCAGCCCCCAGTGTCCAGCATTTCTGTCCTCACTGTCTCCAGCATTCAGCTCCCAGTGTGTCCAGCATTCAGCCCCCAGTGTGTCCAGCATTCTGCCCCCAGTGTGTCCAGCATTCAGCCCCCAGTGTGTCCACCATTCTGCCCCCAGTGTGTCCACCATTCTGCCCCCAGTGTGTCCAGCATTCTGCCCCCAGTGTGTCCAGCATTCAGCCCCCAGTGTGTCCAGCATTCTGCCCCCAGTGTGTCCAGCATTCAGCCCCCAGTGTGTCCAGCATTCAGCCCCCAGTGTGTCCAGCACTCAGCCCCCAGTGTGTCCAGCACTCAGCCCCCAGTGTCCAGTATCTCTGCCCCATCTGTGTTCAGCGTCTCTGCCCCATCTGTGTCCAGCGTCTCTGCCCCATCTGTGTCCAGCGTCTCTGCCCCATCTGTGTCCAGCGTCACTGCCCCATCTGTGTCCCCGTATCTCAATTCTGCTCCATTTCCAGCATTCTGCCCCGTGTCTCCAGCATTTCTGCCCCCAGTGTCTCCAGCATTTTTGCCCCCAGTGTCTACAGTATTTCTGCCCCCAGTGTTTCCAGCATTTTTGCCCCCAGTGTCTCCAGCATTTCTGCCCCCAGAGTGTCCAGTATTTCTGCCCCAGAGTGTCCAGCATTTCTGCCCTCAGAATCTCCAGTATTCAGCCCCAGTGTCTCCAGCATTCAGTCCCCAGTGTGTCCAGCATTGTGCCCCCAGTGTCCAGCATTCTGCCCCCAGTGTGTCCAGCATTCAGCCCCCAGTGTGTCCAGCATTCAGCCCCCAGTGTGTCCAGCATTCTGCCCCCAGTGTGTCCAGCATTCTGCCCCCAGTGTGTCCAGCATTCAGCACCCAGTGTGTCCAGCATTCTGCCCCCAGTGTGTCCAGCATTCAGCCCCCACTGTGTCCAGCATTCTGCCCCCAGTGTGTCCAGCACTCAGCCCCCAGTGTGTCCAGCATTCAGCCCCCAGTGTGTCCAGCATTCAGCCCCTAGTGTGTCCAGCATTCTGCCCCCAGTGTGTCCAGCATTCAGCCCCCAGAGTGTCCAGCATCTCTGCCCCATCTGTGTCCAGCGTCTCTGCCCCATCTGTGTCCAGCGTCTCTGCCCCATCTGTGTCCAGCGTCTCTGCCCCATCTGTGTCCAGCGTCTCTGCCCCATCTGTGTCCAGCATCTCTGCCCCATCTGTGTCCAGCATCTCTGCCATCTGTGTCCCCGTATCTCCATTCTGCCCCGTTTCCAGCATTCTGCCTCGTGTCTCCAGCATTTCTGCCCCAGTGTGTCCAGCATTTCTGCCCTCAGTGTCTCCAGCATTCAGCCCCCAGTGTGTCCAGCATTCAGCCAACAGTGTGTCCAGCATTCAGCCAACAGTGTGTCCAGCATTTAGCCCCCAGAGTGTCCAGCATTTCTGCCCTGTGTTTCCAGCAATCTGCCCCCAGTGTCTCCAGCATTCATTCCCCAGTGTGTCCAGCATTCAGCCACCAGTGTGTCTAGCATTCAGCCACCAGTGTGTCCAGCATTCAGCCACCAGTGTGTCCAGCATTCAGCCAACAGTGTGTCCAGCATTCAGCCCCCAGAGTGTCCAGCATTTCTGCCCTGTGTTTCCAGCAATCTGCCCCAAGTGTCTCCAGCATTAAGCCCCCAGTGTGTCCAGTATTCAGTCCCCAGTGTGTCCAGCATTTCTGCCCTCAGTGTCTCCAGCATTCTGCCCCCAGTGTCTACAGCATTCAGCCCCCAGTTTGTCCAGCATTCGGCCCCCAGTGTGTCCAGCATTTAGCCAACAGTGTGTCCAGCATTCAGCCCCAAGTGTCCAGCATTTCTGCCTTCAGTGTCTCCAGCATTCTGCCCCCAGTGTCTCCAGCATTCAGCCCCCAGTGTGTCCAGCATTCAGCCCCCAATATGTCCAGCATTCTGCCGCCAGTGTGTCCAGCATTCTGCCGCCAGTGTGTCCAGCATTCTGCCGCCAGTGTGTCCAGCATTCTGCCGCCAGTGTGTCCAGCATTCAGCCCCCAGTGTGTCCAGCATTCTGCCGCCAGTGTGTTCAGCATTCGGCCGCCAGTGTGTCCAGCATTCAGCCCCCAGTGTGTCCAGCATTCTGCCCCCAGTGTGTCCAGCATTCAGCCAACAGTGTGTCCAGCATTCAGCCCCCAGAGTGTCCAGCATTTCTGCCCTGTGTTTCCGACAATCTGCCCCAAGTGTCTCCAGCATTCAGCCCCCAGTGTGTGCAGTATTCAGTCCCCAGTGTGTCCAGCATTTCTGCCCTAAGTGTCTCCAGCATTCTGCCCCCAGTGTCTACAGCATTCAGCCACCAGTGTGTCCAGCATTCGGCCCCCAGTGTCCAGCATTTCTGCCTTCAGTGTCTCCAGCATTCAGCCCCCAGTGTGTCCAGCATTCAGCCCCCAGTGTGTCCAGCATTCAGCCCCCAGTGTGTCCAGCATTCTGCCGCCAGTGTGTCCAGCATTCTGCCGCCAGTGTGTCCAGCATTCTGCCGCCAGTGTGTCTAGCATTCAGCCCCCAGTGTGTCCAGCATTCTGCCGCCAGTGTGTCCAGCATTCAGCCCCCAGTGTGTCCAGCATTCTGCCCCTAGTGTGTCCAGCACTCAGCCCCCAGTGTGTCCAGCATCTCTGCCCCATCTGTGTCCAGCATCTCTGCTATCTGTGTCCAGCATCTCTGCCCCCATCTGTGTTGAGCATCTCTGCCCAATCTGTGTCCGTCATCTCTGCCCCAATGTGTCCAGCATCTCTGCCCCCATCTGTGTCCAGCATCTCTGCCCCATCTGTGTCCAGCATCTCTGCCCCATCTGTGTCCAGCATGTCTGCTCTCATCTGTGTCCAGCATCTCTGTCCCCAGTGTCTCCAGCATTCTGCCCTGGGCCCCCTGGATCGCTGCTCTCAATTAATTAGTGTCCAGCATTTCTGCCCTGTGTTTCCAGCAATCTGCCCCCAGTGTCTCCAGCATTCAGCCCCCAGTGTGTCCAGCATTCAGCCAACAGTGTGTCCAGCATTCAGCCCCCAGAGTGTCCAGCATTCAGCCAACAGTGTGTCCAGCATTCGGCCAACAGTGTGTCCAGCATTCAGCCCCCAGAGTGTCCAGCATTTCTGCCCTGTGCTTCCAGCAATCTGCCCCAAGTGTCTCCAGCATTCAGCCCCCAGTGTGTCCAGTATTCAGTCCCCAGTGTGTCCAGCATTTCTGCCCTCAGTGTCTCCAGCATTCTGCCCCCAGTGTCTACAGCATTCAGCCCCCAGTGTGTCCAGCATTCGGCCCCCAGTGTGTCCAGCATTTAGCCCCCAGTGTCCAGCATTTCTGCCTTCAGTGTCTCCAGCATTCTGCCCCAGTGTATCCAGCATTCAGCCCCCAGTGTGTCCAGCATTCAGCCCCCAATGTGTCCAGCATTCTGCCGCCAGTGTGTCCAACATTCTGCCGCCAGTGTGTCCAGCATTCTGCCGCCAGTGTGTCCAGCATTCAGCCCCCAGTGTGTCCAGCATTCAGCCCCCAGTGTGTCCAGCATTCAGCCCCCAGTGTGTCCAGCATTCAGCCCCCAGTGTGTCCAGCATTCTGCCCCCAGTGTGTCCAGCATTCAGCCAACAGTGTGTCAAGCATTCAGCCCCCAGAGTGTCCAGCATTTCTGCCCTGTGTTTCCAACAATCTGCCCCAAGTGTCTCCAGCATTCAGCCCCCAGTGTGTCCAGCATTTCTGCCCTAAGTGTCTCCAGCATTCTGCCCCCAGTGTCTACAGCATTCAGCCCCCAGTGTGTCCAGCATTCGGCCCCCAGTGTCCAGCATTTCTGCCTTCAGTGTCTCCAGCATTCTGCCCCCAGTGTCTCCAGCATTCAGCCCCCAGTGTGTCCAGCATTCAGCCCCCAGTGTGTCCAGCATTCTGCCGCCAGTGTGTCCAGCATTCTGCCGCCAGTGTGTCCAGCATTCTGCCGCCAGTGTGTCTAGCATTCAGCCCCCAGTGTGTCCAGCATTCTGCCGCCAGTGTGTCCAGCATTCAGCCCCCAGTGTGTCCAGCATTCTGCCCCCAGTGTGTCCAGCATCTCTGCCTCATCTGTGTCCAGCATCTCTGCTATCTGTGTCCAGCATCTCTGCCCCATCTGTGTCGAGCATCTCTGCCCAATCTGTGTCCGGCATCTCTGCCCCAATGTGTCCAGCATCTCTGCCCCCATCTGTGTCCAGCATCTCTGCCCCCATCTGTGTCCAGCATCTCTGCCCCATCTGTGTCCAGCATCTCTGCCCTCATCTGTGTCCAGCATCTCTGTCCCCAGTGTCTCCAGCATTCTGCCCTGGGCCCCCCCGGATCGCTGCTCTCAATTAATTAAAAACAAAACAAAGTTCCTTTCACCTGGCCGCGCTCCTGCGGCGAAGCTCCCTCCACGCAGCTGAAACGCGCACTCGCCGGCGACTGACAATCACGTCAGACGCCGGCGACGTACGCGCTGCAGCTGACATCAGCTGCCAGCCTCCGATTGGCTGGCGGCTGTTAACTATTGACGTGCGGGCACGGGCCCGCACCTCAATAGGTGCCCTGATGGCGGCTGACGTCAATCTCAGCGGTAGCCCAGGGCCCCCCCACCACCACTGCGCCCTGGGCTACCGCCCAGATTGACCTCATTATAATCTGCTGCTGCCTGCACACTCCCTGCCCCCCCACTCTGCTAGACTCTATTATTCTCCTGCACACTCCCTGCCCTCCGATCTGCTAGTATCTATTCCGCCCCTGCACACTCCCTGCCCTCTACTCTGCTAGTCTCTGTTCCTCCCCTTCACACTCCCTGCCCTCCACTCTGCTAGTATCGGTTCCTCTCCTCCACATTCCCTGCCCTCTGCTCTGCTAGTCTCAATTCCTCCCCTCCACACTCCTTGCCCTCCACTCTGCTAGTCTCTGTTCCTCCCCTGCACACTCCCTGCCCTCTGCTCTGCTAGTCTCTGTTCCTCTCCTCCACACTCCCTGCCCTCCGCTCTGCTAGTCTCTATTCTTCACCACACTCCTTGCCCTCCGCTCTGCTAGTCTCTATTCCACACCACACTCCCTGCCCTCCGCTCTGCTAGTCTCTGTTCCTCTCCTCCACACTCCCTGCTCTCTGCTTTGCTAGTCTCTGTTCCTCCCCTCCACACTCCCTGCCCTCCGCTCTGCTAGTCTCCATTCCTCCCCTCCACACTCCCTGCCCTCTGCTCTGCTAGTCTCTATTCCTCTCTTGCACACTCCCTGCCCTCCGCTCTGCTAGTCTCTGTTCCTCCCCTGCACACTCCCTGCCCTCCGCCCTGCTAGTCTCTGTTCCTCTCCTCCACACTCCCTGCCCTCCACTCTGCTAGTCTCTGTTCCTCTCCTGCGCACTCCCTGCCCTCCGCTCTGCTAGTCTCTGTTCTTCTCCTCCACACTCACTGCCCTCCGCTCTGCTAGTCTTTGTTGCTCTCCTCCACACTCCCTGCTCTCCGCTCTGCTAGTCTCTGTTCCTCTCCTCCACACTCCCTGTCCTCCACTCTGCTAGTCTCTATTCCTCCCCTACACACTCCCTGCTCTCCGCTATGCTAGTCTCTATTCCTCCCCTACACACTCCCTGCCCTCCACTCTGTCAGTCTCTATTCCTCCCCTACACACTCCCTGCTCTCCGCTATGCTAGTCTCTGTTCCTCTCCTCCACACTCACTGCCCTCCGCTCTGCTAGCCTTTGTACCCCTGTTCCAAAAAAAGATGGAAGACGCTCCATATCCAAATGGCCACTGTTCATGCTGTAAAACTTGTGTGTAATATTGTCATAGCGAATGTATTGTAACTAAAGCATATAGCTAATGTCAACACCTTTCTGAGGAGCCGCACAGCCAGGGGCAGAGAGCCCCATGTGGCTTCCAAGTCATTGGTTAAGGATGTGAAGTGTTGTGAATTCTGTGGCAGAGCTCCCTCCTGTGGTCACAAGTGGTACTTCGGCTGGTTCTCTCTGTGAGCTTCCGTTGGTGGAGGAAAGTGGTACTGCGGCTTCTGAGTTTCCTTCCTCAGGTGATGTGGTGAAGTCGTTAGGTGCTTCTCTATTTAACTCCACCTAGTGCTTTGATCCTGGCCTCCAGTCAATGTTCTAGTATTGGACCTGTTTCCTCCTGGATCGTTCCTGTGGCCTGCTGCTTTGCATAGCTAAGTTCCTCTTTGCTATTTGTTTGCTGTTTTTTTCTTTCCAGCTTGTCAATTTGTTTTTTACTGCTTGCTGGAAGCTCTGGGACGCAGAGGGTGTACCTCCGTGCCGTTAGTTCGGTACGGAGGGTCTTTTTGCCCCCTTTGCGTGGTTTTTGTAGGGTTTTGTGTTGACCGCAAAGTTACCTTTCCTATCCTCGCTCTGTTCAGAAATTTGGGCCTCACTTTGCTAAATCTATTTCATCTCTACGTTTGTCTTTTCATCTTAACTCACAGTCATTATATGTGGGGGCTGCCTTTTCCTTTGGGGTATTTCTCTGAGGCAAGGTAGGCTTATTTTCTATCTTCAGGCTAGCTAGTTTCTCAGGCCGTGCCGAGTTGCATAGGCAGAGTTAGGCGCAATCCACGGCTGCCTTTATGTCATGATCCCAATGGCAGGGGATCACTAAAGGACAAGCACAGATACAAACAAGCTCTAGGGCGATGGAACCTGAGCTGACCGCGACCCTGAACCTAACACACAAATAAAAGTAGCCGGGGAACGTGCCTACGATGATCCTAGACGTCTCGCTCCAGCCGAAGATCTAACTTCCCCTATTAGAAGAAACACAGACCTCTCTTGCCTCCAGAGAAATACCCCACAGAAATAGCAGCCCCCCACATATAATGACGGTGAAATGAGAGGAAAGCACATACGCAGTATGAAAACAGTTTCAGCAAAATGAGGCCCGCTAAAGCTAGATAGCAGAGGATACAAAAGTGAACTGCGCGATCAGCGAAAAACCCTTCTAAAAACCATCCTGAAATTACTTGAACTCATGTGCCAACTCATGGTACATGAGGAGCAATTTCAGCCCACTAGAGCAACCAGCAGCAATAATCACATATCTGCAGGCTGGACTAAAAACCAAATAAAGCAAAACACCAAAACAGGAAAATCCAAACTTAGCTTGACCAGAAGGTTCTAGGAGCAGGGAGCAGAGGTAACAAGACACACTAGATACATTGATAACCGGCGAGGAAATGCCAGCAAAGCCAGGTTAAATAGGAAACTCCCATATCCTGATGGAACAGGTGGAACCCAGAGACCCAGGAAAGACAAGTCACCCAGTACCATCAGTAACCACCAGAGGGAGCCCGAAAACAGAACTCACAACAGTACCCCCCCCTTGAGGAGGGGTCACCGAACCCTCACGAGAACCACCAGGGCGACCAGGATGAGCCCTATGAAAAGCGCGAACCAAATCATCAGCATGAACATCCGAGGCAACCACCCAAGAATTATCCTCCTGACCATAACCCTTCCACTTGACCAAATACTGGAGTTTCCGTCTGGAAACACGAGAATCCAAGATCTTCTCCACAACATACTCCAATTCTCCCTCCACCAGCACTGGAGCAGGAGGCTCAAGCGAAGGAACAACAGGTACCTCATACTTCCGCAACAACGACCGATGGAATACATTATGAATAGCAAACGATGCCGGGAGATCCAAACGAAACGACACAGGGTTAAGAATTTCCAAGATCCTATAGGGACCGATGAACCGAGGCTTGAACTTAGGAGAAGAGACCTTCATAGGAACAAAACGAGAAGACAACCACACCAAGTCCCCAACAAGAAGTCGAGGACCCACGCGGCGACGGCGATTAGCAAACTGCTGAGCCTTCTCCTGGGACAACTTCAAATTGTCCACCACATGACTCCAAATCCGATGCAACCTATCCACCACCATGTCCACTCCAGGACAATCAGAAGGTTCCACCTGACCAGAGGAAAAACGAGGATGAAACCCCGAATTACAAAAGAAAGGAGAAACCAAGGTAGCAGAACTAGCCCGATGATTAAGGGCAAACTCGGCCAGCGGCAAAAAGGTAACCCAGTCATCCTGATCAGCAGAAACAAAACACCTTAAATAAGTTTCCAAGGTCTGATTAGTTCGTTCAGTCTGGCCATTCGTCTGAGGATGGAATGCAGACGAAAAGGACAAGTCAATGCCCATCTTAGCACAGAACGTCCGCCAAAATCTAGACACAAACTGGGATCCCCTGTCAGAAGCGATGTTCTCAGGAATCCCATGCAAACGAACCACATTCTGAAAAAACAGAGGGACCAACTCAGAGGAGGAAGGTAACTTAGGCAAGGGTACCAGATGAACCATTTTAGAAAAGCGATCACACACAACCCAGATGACGGACATTTTTTGAGAGACAGGGAGATCCGAAATAAAGTCCATGGAAATGTGCGTCCAAGGCCTCTTCGGGATAGGCAAAGGTGACAACAATCCACTGGCCCGAGAACAGCAAGGCTTAGCTCGAGCACAAACCTCACAAGACTGCACAAAAGAACGCACATCCCTCGACAAGGAAGGCCACCAAAAAGACCTGGCCACCAAGTCTCTAGTACCAAATATTCCAGGATGACCTGCCAACGCAGAAGAATGGACCTCGGAGATGACTCTACTGGTCCAATTATCCGGAACAAACAGTCTCTCAGGCGGACAACGATCAGGTTTACCCGCCTGAAACTCCTGCAAAGCACGTCGCAAGTCTGGGGAGACAGCAGACAAAATCACCCCATCCCTAAGGATACCAGAGGGCTCAGAATTTCCAAGGGAGTCAGGCACAAAACTCCTAGAAAGAGCATCCGCCTTCACATTCTTTGAACCTGGCAGGTATGAAACCACAAAATTGAAACGAGAGAAAAACAGTGACCAACGAGCCTGTCTAGGATTCAGACGCCTGGCAGACTCAAGGTAAATCAAATTTTTGTGATCAGTCAAGACCACCACACGATGTCTAGCACCCTCTAGCCAATGACGCCACTCCTCAAATGCCCACTTCATGGCCAAAAGTTCCCGATTACCAACATCATAATTCCGCTCAGCCGGCGAAAACTTTCTAGAAAAAAACGCGCATGGCTTCATCACTGAGCCATCGGAGCTTCTCTGTGACAAAACCGCCCCCGCTCCAATCTCGGAAGCATCAACCTCAACCTGAAAAGGGAGCGAAACATCTGGCTGACGCAACACAGGAGCAGAAGAAAACCGGCGCTTAAGTTCCTGAAAGGCCTCCACAGCCGCAGGAGACCAATTAGCAACATCAGCACCCTTCTTAGTCAAATCCGTCAAAGGCTTAACAACACTAGAAAAATTAGTTATAAAACGACGATAGAAATTAGCAAAGCCCAAGAACTTCTGTAGACTCTTAAGAGATGTAGGCTGCGTCCAGTCACAAATAGCCTGAACCTTGACGGGATCCATCTCAATAGTAGAAGGGGAAAAAATATACCCCAAGAAAGAAATCTTCTGGACTCCAAAGAGACACTTTGAGCCTTTTACAAACAAGGAATTGGCCCGCAGGACCTGAAACACCTTCCTGACCTGCTGAACATGAGACTCCCAGTCATCAGAAAAAAACAAAATATCATCCAAATACACAATCATAAATTTATCCAGATATTCACGGAAAATATCGTGCATAAAGGACTGGAAGACTGAAGGAGCATTAGAAAGTCCGAAAGGCATTACCAAATACTCAAAATGGCCCTCAGGCGTATTAAATGCGGTTTTCCACTCATCACCTTGCTTTATTCGTATAAGATTATACGCACCCCGAAGATCAATCTTAGTGAACCATTTAGCCCCCTTAATGCGAGCAAACAAATCAGTCAACAATGGCAAAGGATACTGATATTTTACGGTAATTTTATTCAAAAGACGATAATCTATACAAGGCCTCAAGGAACCATCTTTTTTGGCCACGAAAAAAAAACCTGCTCCCAAAGGGGACAAAGATGGACGGATATGTCCCTTTTCCAAGGACTCCTTAACATAATCCCGCATAGCAGTATGCTCTGGCACTGACAGATTGAACAAACGACCTTTAGGAAATTTACTGCCTGTAATTAAATTTATAGCACAATCGCAATCCCTGTGAGGAGGAAGCGAACTGAGCTTAGGCTCCTCAAAAACATCCCGATAGTCAGACAAAAACACAGGAATCTCAGAAGGAGTAGATGAAGCGATAGAAATCGGAGGTGCATCATCATGAACCCCCTGACAACCCCAGCTTAACACAGACATCGATTTCCAGTCAAGGACTGGATTATGAGTTTGTAACCATGGCAGACCAAGCACTAGGACATCATGCAAATTATACAGTACCAGGAAGCGAATCACCTCCTGATGAACAGGAGTCATACGCATGGTCACTTGTGTCCAGTACTGAGGTTTATTCATAGCCAAAGGTGTAGAGTCAATTCACTTCAAAGGAATAGGGACTTCCAGAGGCTCCAGACTAAACCCACAGCGATTGGCAAATGACCAATCCATAAGACTCAGGGCAGCGCCTGAATCCACATAGGCATCGACGGAAATGGATGATAATGAACAAATCAGAGTCACAGACAGAATGAACTTAGACTGTAAAGTACTAATGGCAACAGACTTATCAACCTTTTTTGTGCGTTTAGAGCATGCTGATATAACATGAGCTGAATCACCACAATAAAAGCACAACCTTTTTTTCCGCCTATAATTTTGCCGTTCACTTCTGGACTGAATTTTATCACATTGCATTATCTCAGGTGACGGTTCAGACGACACCGCCAAATGGTGCACAAGTTTGCGCTCCCGTAAACGCCGATCAATCTGAATAGGCATAGTCATAGACTCATTCAGACCAGTAGGCGCAGGGAACCCCACCATAACATCTTTAATGGCCTCAGAAAGGCCATCTCTGAACCTTGCAGCCAGGGCGCACTCATTCCACTGAGTAAGCACCGACCACTTCCGAAATTTTTGACAATAAATTTCTGCTTCATCTTGCCCCTGAGAGAGGGCCAACAAAGCTTTTTCAGCCTGAATCTCTTGGTTAGGTTCCTCATAGAGCAAACCCAATGCCAGAAAAAACACATCCGCATTAAGCAACGCAGGGTCCCCTGGTGCCAATGCAAATGCCCAATCCTGAGGGTCACCCCGCAGGAAAGATATAATAATCTTGACTTGCTGAGCAGGGTCTCCAGAGGAGCGAGATTTCAAAGAAAGAAACAACTTGCAATTGTTCCTAAAATTCAGAAAACGAGATCTATCTCCAGAAAAAAACTCTGGGACAGGAATTCTAGGTTCAGACATAGGAGCATGTACAACAAAATCCTGTATATTTTGAACCTTAGCGGCAAGATTATTCAGGCTGGAAGCCAAACTCTGGACGTCCATGATAAACAGCTGGGATCAGAGCCATTCAAAGATTAAGAGGAGGAGGAAGTAGCCAGGCTGCAATAAGGCTAGGCAGCAAACTCTGAGGGAAAAAAAAAAAAAAAAAAAAAACTTCCTCAGACTACTTATCCTCCTACTTCAGCCAATACAATTAACACTTTGTGGGCCAGTTATACTGTCATGATCCCAATGGCAGGGGATCACTAAAGGACAAGCACAGATACAAACAAGCTCTAGGGCGATGGAACCTGAGCTGACCGCGACCCTGAACCTAACACACAAATAAAAGTAGCCGGGGAACGTGCCTACGATGATCCTAGACGTCTCGCTCCAGCCGAAGATCTAACTTCCCCTATTAGAAGAAACACAGACCTCTCTTGCCTCCAGAGAAATACCCCACAGAAATAGCAGCCCCCCACATATAATGACGGTGAAATGAGAGGAAAGCACATACGCAGTATGAAAACAGTTTCAGCAAAATGAGGCCCGCTAAAGCTAGATAGCAGAGGATACAAAAGTGAACTGCGCGGTCAGCGAAAAACCCTTCTAAAAACCATCCTGAAATTACTTGAACTCATGTGCCAACTCATGGTACATGAGGAGCAATTTCAGCCCACTAGAGCAACCAGCAGCAATAATCACATATCTGCAGGCTGGACTAAAAACCAAATAAAGCAAAACACCAAAACAGGAAAATCCAAACTTAGCTTGACCAGAAGGTTCTAGGAGCAGGGAGCAGAGGTAACAAGACACACTAGATACATTGATAACCGGCGAGGAAATGCCAGCAAAGCCAGGTTAAATAGGAAACTCCCATATCCTGATGGAACAGGTGGAACCCAGAGACCCAGGAAAGACAAGTCACCCAGTACCATCAGTAACCACCAGAGGGAGCCCAAAAACAGAACTCACAACACCTTTAGTGTGGTTGGAGAGGATTAGGGATTGCGGTCAACAGAGTTCCCACGTCTCAGAGCTCGTTCTTGTTTTTTGGGTTATTGCCAGGTCACTGTATGTGCGCTGACCTCTATGTCCATTGTGGTACTGAATTACCTTTCATAACAGTACTGTAGGCCCAAAGTACTAATGATTCTCAATAGAGGGAAAAAAGAAGTTCTGAGACCATTTTTTTTCTTTGCACTGTGTTTTGCCTTTTTTTTCCCCTAGACATTTGGGTGGTTCAGGACACAGGTGTAGCAATGGACATTAAAGGTCTGTCTTCATGTGTGGATCAGCTCACGGCAAGAGTGCAAAGTATTCAAGATTTTGTGGTTCAGAATTCTATGTTAGAACCGAGAATCCCTATTCCTGATTTGTTTTTTGGAGATAGAACTAAATTTCTGAGTTTCAAAAATAATTGTAAACTATTTCTGGCTTTGAAACCTCGCTCCTCTGGTGACCCAGTTCAACAAGTTAGGATCGTTATTTCTTTTTTGCGTGGCGATCCTCAGGACTGGGCATTTTCCCTTGCGCCAGGGGATCCTGCATTAAGTAATATCGATGCATTTTTCCTGGCGCTCGGATTGCTGTACGATGAGCCTAATTCTGTGGATCAGGCAGAGAAGAATTTGCTGGCTCTGTGTCAGGGTCAGGATGAAATAGAGGTATATTGTCAGAAATTTAGAAAGTGGTCCGTACTCACTCAGTGGAATGAAGGTGCGCTCGCAGCTATTTTCAGAAAAGGTCTCTCTGAAGCCCTTAAGGATGTCATGGTGGGATTTCCTATGCCTGCTGGTCTGAATGAGTCTATGTCTTTGGACATTCAGATTGGTCGACGCTTGCGCGAGCGTAAATCTGTGCACCATTTGGCGGTATTACCTGAGCTTAAACCTGAGCCTATGCAGTGCGATAGGACTTTGACCAGAGTTGAACGGCAAGAACACAGACGTCTGAATGGGCTGTGTTTCTACTGTGGTGATTCCACTCATGCTATCTCTGATTGTCCTAAGCGCACTAAGCGGTTCGCTAGGTCTGCCACCATTGGTACGGTACAGTCAAAATTTCTTCTGTCTGTTACCTTGATCTGCTCTTTGTCATCGTATTCTGTCATGGCATTTGTGGACTCAGGCGCTGCTCTGAATTTGATGGACTTGGAGTATGCTAGGCGTTGTGGGTTTTTCTTGGAGCCCTTGCAGTGTCCTATTCCATTGAGAGGAATTGATGCTACGCCTTTGGCCAAGAATAAGCCTCAGTACTGGACCCAGCTGACCATGTGCACGGCTCCTGCACATCAGGAGGTTATTCGCTTTCTGGTGTTGCATAATCTGCATGATGTGGTCGTGTTGGGGTTGCCATGGCTACAAGTCCATAATCCAGTTTTAGATTGGAAATCCATGTCTGTGTCCAGCTGGGGTTGTCAGGGGGTACATGGTGATGTCCCATTTCTGACTATTTCGTCATCCATTCCTTCTGACATCCCAGAGTTCTTGTCGGACTTTCAGGATGTATTTGAAGAGTCCAAGTCCATTACCCTACCTCCGCATAGGGATTGTGATTGTGCTATCGATTTGATTCCTGGTAGTAAATTCCCAAAAGGTCGACTGTTTAATTTATCTGTGCCTGAGCACGCCGCTATGCGGAGTTATGTGAAGGAGTCTTTGGAGAAGGTGCATATTCGCCCGTCATCGTCGCCATTGGGAGCGGGGTTCTTTTTTGTAGCCAAGAAGGATGGTTCGCTGAGACCTTGTATAGATTACCGCCTTCTAAATAAGATCACGGTTACATTTCAGTACCCCATGCAGCTGTTATCTGATTTGTTTGCTCGGATTAAGGGGGCTAGTTGGTTCACCAAGATAGATCTTCGTGGTGCGTATAATCTTGTGCGTATTAAGCGAGGCGATGAGTGGAAGACTGCATTTAATACACCCGAGGGCCATTTTGAGTATCTAGTAATGCCATTCGGACTTGCCAATGCTCCATCAGTGTTTCAGTCCTTTATGCATGACATCTTCCGAGAGTACCTGGAAAAATTCCTGATTGTGTACTTAGATGACATTTTGATCTTCTCGGATGATTGGGAGTCTCATGTGAAGCAGGTCAGAACGGTGTTTCAGGTCCTGCGTGCTAATTCTTTGTTTGTGAAGGGATCAAAGTGTCTCTTTGGTGTTCAGAAGGTTTCATTTTTGGGGTTCATCTTTTCCCCTTCTACTATAGAGATGGATCCTGTTAAGGTCCAAGCCATCCATAATTGGACTCAGCCGACATTTCTGAAAAGTCTGCAAAAGTTCCTGGGCTTTGCTAATTTTTATCGTCGCTTCATCTGCAATTTTTCTAGTATTTCTAAACCATTGACCGATTTGACCAAGAAAGGTGCTGATTTGGTCAAATGGTCTTCTGCTGCGGTGGAAGCTTTTCAAGAGTTGAAGCGTCGTTTTTCTTCTGCCCCTGTGTTGTGTCAACCAGCTGTTTCGCTTCCGTTCCAGGTCGAGGTTGATGCTTCTGAGATTGGAGCAGGGGCTGTTTTGTCGCAGAGAAGTTCTGATTGCTCGGTGATGAAACCATGCGCCTTCTTTTCTAGGAAGTTTTCGCCTGCTGAGCGTAATTATGATGTGGGCAATCGAGAGTTGCTGGCCATGAAGTGGGCATTCGAGGAGTGGCGTCATTGGCTTGAAGGAGCTAAGCATCGCGTGGTGGTCTTGACTGATCATAAGAACTTGACTTATCTCGAGTCCGCCAAGCGGTTGAATCCTAGACAAGCTCGTTGGTCGTTGTTTTTTGCCCGTTTTGACTTTGTGATTTCATACCTTCCAGGCTCTAAAAATGTGAAGGCGGATGCTCTGTCTAGGAGTTTTGTGCCTGACTCTCCCGGTGTATCTGAGCCGGCGGGTATCCTCAAAGAGGGAGTAATTGTGTCTGCCATCTCCCCTGATTTGTGGCGGGTGCTGCAAAAATTTCAGGCTAATAAACCTGATTGTTGCCCAGCGGAGAAACTGTTTGTCCCTGATAGGTGGACGAATAAAGTTATCTCTGAGGTTCATTGTTCGGTGTTGGCTGGTCATCCTGGAATCTTTGGTACCAGAGAGTTAGTGGCTAGATCCTTTTGGTGGCCATCTCTGTCGCGGGATGTGCGTACTTTTGTGCAGTCCTGTGGGATTTGTGCTCGGGCTAAGCCCTGCTGTTCTCGTGCCAGTGGGTTGCTTTTGCCCTTGCCGGTCCCGAAGAGGCCTTGGACACATATCTCTATGGATTTTATTTCAGATCTTCCCGTCTCTCAAAAGATGTCAGTCATTTGGGTGGTCTGTGATCGCTTCTCTAAGATGGTCCATTTGGTACCCTTGTCTAAATTGCCTTCCTCCTCTGATTTGGTGCCATTGTTTTTCCAGCATGTGGTTCGTTTACATGGCATTCCAGAGAATATCATTTCTGACAGAGGTTCCCAGTTTGTTTCGAGGTTTTGGCGAGCCTTTTGTGGTAGAATGGGCATTGACTTGTCTTTTTCCTTGGCTTTCCATCCTCAGACTAATGGCCAGACCGAGCGAACCAATCAGACCTTGGAAACATATCTGAGATGCTTTGTTTCTGCTGATCAGGATGACTGGGTGTCCTTTTTGCCTTTGGCTGAGTTCGCCCTTAATAATCGGGCCAGCTCGGCTACCTTGGTTTCACCGTTTTTCTGCAACTCTGGGTTCCATCCTCGTTTTTCTTCAGGGCAGGTTGAGTCTTCGGACTGTCCTGGTGTGGATACTGTGGTGGACAGGTTGCAGCAGATTTGGACTCATGTAGTGGACAATTTGACTTTGTCCCAGGAGAAGGCTCAACGTTTCGCTAATCGCAGACGCTGTGTGGGTCCCCGACTTCGGATTGGGGACTTGGTTTGGTTATCTTCTCGTCATATTCCTATGAAGGTTTCCTCTCCTAAGTTTAAACCTCATTTTATTGGTCCGTATAGGATTTCTGAGGTTCTTAATCCTGTGTCTTTTCGTCTGACCCTTCCAGATTCATTTTCCATACATAACGTATTCCATAGGTCATTGTTGCGGAGATACGTGGCACCTATGGTTCCATCTGTTGATCCTCCTGCCCCGGTTTTGGTGGAGGGGGAGTTGGAGTATATTGTGGAGAAGATTTTGGATTCTCGTGTTTCAAGGCGGAAACTCCAGTATCTGGTTAAGTGGAAGGGTTATGCTCAGGAAGATAATTCCTTGGTCTTTGCCTCTGATGTCCATGCTCCCGATCTTGTTCGTGCCTTTCATATGGCTCATCCTGGTCGTCCTGGGTGCTCTGGTGAGGGTTCGGTGACCACTCCTCAAGGGGGGGTACTGTTGTGAATTCTGTGGCAGAGCTCCCTCCTGTGGTCACAAGTGGTACTTTGGCTGGTTCTCTCTGTGAGCTTCCGTTGGTGGAGGAAAGTGGTACTGCGGCTTCTGAGTTTCCTTCCTCAGGTGATGTGGTGAAGTCGTTAGGTGCTTCTCTATTTAACTCCACCTAGTGCTTTGATCCTGGCCTCCAGTCAATGTTCTAGTATTGGACCTGTTTCCTCCTGGATCGTTCCTGTGGCCTGCTGCTTTGCATAGCTAAGTTCCTCTTTGCTATTTGTTTGCTGTTTTTTTTCTGTCCAGCTTGTCAATTTGTTTTTTACTGCTTGCTGGAAGCTCTGGGACGCAGAGGGTGTACCTCCGTGCCGTTAGTTCGGTACGGAGGGTCTTTTTGCCCCCTTTGCGTGGTTTTTGTAGGGTTTTGTGTTGACCGCAAAGTTACCTTTCCTATCCTCGCTCTGTTCAGAAATTTGGGCCTCACTTTGCTAAATCTATTTCATCTCTACGTTTGTCTTTTCATCTTAACTCACAGTCATTATATGTGGGGGCTGCCTTTTCCTTTGGGGTATTTCTCTGAGGCAAGGTAGGCTTATTTTCTATCTTCAGGCTAGCTAGTTTCTCAGGCCGTGCCGAGTTGCATAGGCAGAGTTAGGCGCAATCCACGGCTGCCTTTAGTGTGGTTGGAGAGGATTAGGGATTGCGGTCAACAGAGTTCCCACGTCTCAGAGCTCGTTCTTGTTTTTTGGGTTATTGCCAGGTCACTGTATGTGCGCTAACCTCTATGTCCATTGTGGTACTGAATTACCTTTCATAACAGTGAAGGCCATGCAGATCAGATAACTGTTTGCTGAATGATCATTTGGCTGAAGATGTATTTCTCCTGACTCCTCCATACACGTGAGAAAGGGAAAGCCTACAAATCTAAGCAGATAGCCATTTATAGACAGCACAGTTTCATCTTTGCACTGTAGGGTTGTGGTTGATGTCGTTTGTATATGCTTTCGGAAGAAACCAATGCTGCTTGCAGTGATCCAGCTGGTAGCGAGTCCTTAGGACATTTCACAAAGTGATAAATTGTCTTCTCTGACAACCATCATGTTACAGTTCTGACCACCCTGCTAAATGTGTACGGAGAATCAAACCTTGGTGTTCCGAGTTTTTTCTGCTGGGAGTCCAAAGTCTTCATAACTATTGAGTTTTAGTTTTTGCTTTTATACACTTGGCGTATACTTTCATTTTGCTTGGAAATCTTATCATCACCTTGGTGTTCACCAACCACCAGCTCTAGGTTCCCATGTTCTACTTTCTCAAACATCTGGCTCTCGTGGACCTCATCTTCACCACCAACATTGTGCCCAATATGTTACATGATATAGGCGCTGGCGGTGGGCTGGATCACCACAACCGAGTGCTTAATCTAGTACTGCATTAATTCGCTTTTAGTATGCACTCAGTCTTTGGTTCTTGCTTTTATGTCTCTTGATTGATACATGGCCATCTGTCCAGGGCTGCCACTAGAAATTTTGGGGCCCCATACTGGCAAAATTTTCGGGGCCCCCTTGAAACTCCGCTCAGGCTCCACCCCAGCCCCGCCTCCAGGCTCCACCCCTCGAACTGTCCACAGTCCCACCTCTCTCTCTTGGAAAATCTCCACTTCTCACCTATCACACATTGACAGTTCCCATCACCAGATCACACATATAGCTGGCAGCTTTTGTTTTGGCCAAAAGATTTTTTAAGCCGCCACCATAACACGGTAGACACTTTTGGCCGGGCCCTACTCTACTGTAACCTACTAAATATTTGTTAAAATATGCAATACAATTTAGGTATATTTTTATTTATTTTTCAATTTTTAAAATGACCTATAATACTACATACAAGGATCAAATACCACAGCACTATGACCAGATGACATATTACCACCACAGTGATCGAATAATATAAAATACAAGGAACAAATACCGCTACACCATGACCAGACCGCATATTACCACCAATGACTAAATACTACAATACTGATCAGTAATTTAAAAAAAAGCCACAATACTATCACCATCAGTGCCATTATACACAGGAGATCTGTACTTAGTATGCAGTGTCTGTGTAGAGGTAATACAGTGATCACCGGTGACATTATACACAGGACCTCTATATAGTATACAGTGTATAGTGTCAGTGTATAGGTAACACTAACTCACCAGTGACATTTCTAGGTGAAGTCCTTCATCTTTCATCCAGCACAGACCGTTATCACTTCATCCAGCCAGGACTCGTCTCTGCAGGAAATAACACAGTTATCTCGAGCTCCGCTTGTAGAACACATTACTTAATTTTCCCACCCTTTACATTACACCACATGAAGAAGGCAACACAGTATCACTCTACACAGTAACAGCACCGCCCCCCATTTAAAACAGTATACTCAAAAAATAAAATAAATGCATCACTGCAATAATAATATCCCTTAATTAGCCCCTACGGTAATATTTGCCATCCTAGCCCCCGTGTGTCTCATTCCTGGCGTCAGCCATATGTTCTCCCATCCTGCCAGATATGATCTCCCCATCCTGCCCCATCTGTCTCCATCGTATCCATCCTGCCCCATCTGTCTCCAATCCTGCCCCATCTGTGTCCAGCACTCTGCCCCATCTGTGTCCAATCCTGCCCCATCTGTGTCCAGCACTCTGCCCCGTCTGTTTCCAATCCTGCCCCATCTGTGTCCAGCACTCTGCCCCATCTGTGTCCAGCACTCTGCCCCATCTGTTTCCAATCCTGCCCCAT